>NC_077239.1:27696299-28971716 GCF_947179165.1 Solanum dulcamara | reverse complement strand
CTAGAGGAGAAAATCTAGGGTTTCGTGCATCTTCTTCAATACTCTTCAAGAATCTAGTTTTTCCAGCTATGTAACGCTAACTTTAGTGTTGGACTAAGTTTATCCTCATGCCCTACTTCTAAATTCAGCCAGTACGAGATTAACCTAGGGTTCTAACCCAAGTTTTTTTTAACTTTTTGGATGGGTCTTAATCCCTTCTATTGAATATTGAGTATTATCATTGAGTATATGTTTATTCATGTAATTCTGATCCTTGGATTATTGTTCATGTTTATTTCTTACATGAGCTCTAATTAGCTAAAAAAAATTAAAGTTTCTGCATTACTATTCATTATGCACGATTTTTCAAAACTTAAGTAAGACCAAGTATTTTGCATTATTATTGAGAAAGAGTTTTAAGGGAACTGAAGTGTTCCAAATGCATTACTTGTTTGGAGAAAAATATGTCTATTTTAAAGAAAGCATAAATAACTTCAAGATCAGTTTCAGTCAGTTAAGTGAAGTTCAGTATGCTTCAAAGAAGTATTTTGAGTATTGACTCACCACAAACAATATTACTATAATGTGCATTATCGCATTATTTTGGGAGAAGTATTGAGCATCGATTTGAATACGAGTTTAGATAACTCAAACCCCATAACCTGTGGCAACAATGTAGATAGGATTGTGTCTTTGATTCGTACGCCTCCTCACCAGCCTTGTTGAGGGCTTTTTAGATTGATCCATAAGTTTAAGTTGCGTCCCTTACCTCTGCCAAGGTATTGGATGGCTCTGACAACGTGAGCAGTATGTTATATCATTACGAGGCTTATAGTAATACTTGTCAGTTAGGAAAACTTTTTAAGAAGTACAATATTTATTTTCAGATTATTTATATTAGATTGTCTCAATTGAAGGGACCACGTTGAACGTTATTAGTGCTTATGCGCCGCAAGCGGGCTTATGCGAGGAGGATAAGAGGCGCTTTTGAGAGGAGTTGGACGAGTTAATGGGAGGCATACCACCTACTGAGAAGCTTGTCGTGGGAGGGGATTTCAATGGGCACATCAGATCTATTTCGGGAGGGTATGATGATGTGCATGGGGGCTTTGGCTTCGGGGACAGAAATGGAGGAGGAACCGCACTGTTGGATTTCGCAAGAGCTTTCGGATTGGTGATAGCCAACTCGAGTTTCCCAAAGAAGGAGGACCACTTAGTAACCTTCCGTAGTTCAGTGGCTAAAACTCAGATAGATTTTTTACTCCTCAGGAAGGATGATAAGGGTTTGTGCAAAGACTGTAAGGTTATCCCGATCGACAACCTTACAACCCGACATAAGCTCTTAGTGATGGATTTAGGGATAAAGATGACAAGGACGAGGAGGGTCGGGGAAGAACGACCTAGGATCAGATGGGGGAGTTTGACAACGGTTAGTGCCCTTGAGATGGGAGAGAAATTGAAGGATATGGGGGCCTGGGATAGTAGTGGGGATGCGAATGATATGTGGGATAGGACAACTAGTTATATTAGGGTTGTAGCAAAGGAAGTGCTAGAAGTCTCGACAGGTAGTCGTAGTCGGCATCGAGGGGACTGGTGGTGGAATGGAGAAGTGCAAGGGAAAGTGGAAGCAAAGAAGGTGGCGTATGCTAAGTTGATGGAGAGCAAGGATGAGGTGGAGAAATGGACGAATGGAGAACTGTATAAGATAGCGAGGAAAGAGGCAAAGTCGGCGGTTGCAACGGCAAAAATGGCAGCTTTTGAACGTCTTTATGCTGAACTGGAAGAGAAAGGTGGGAACAGAAAATTATTCAGGCTAGCCAGGGCCCGGGAGAGAAGGGCACGCGATGTGGATCAAGTGAAGTGCATTAAAGACGAAGATGGAAAAGTATTGGTAGAGGAGACCCTTATCAAACAAAGATGACAGTCATACTTCCATAAACTTTTGAATGACAAAGGGGACAGAGAAATTGTGTTGGGAGATTTGGAACATACAGGAAGGAGTCACGATTTTAGGGGTTGTAGGAGTATTACGGTCGATGAGGTTAAGGATGCTGTTCGTAGGATGCGCTGGGGAAGAGCGACCGGACCTGAAGAGATCCTGGAGAATTTTGGAAGAGTGCGGGCTCGGTAGGTTTGGAATGGCTGACTAGGTTATTTAATGTCATCTTTACGACGGCAACGATGTCCGTAGAATGGAGATCGAGCATCATGATCCCGCTTTACAAAAATAAAGGGGATAGCCAGAGCTGTGACAACTATAGAGGTATTAAGCTTCTAAGCCATACTATGAAAGTGTGGGAAAGAGTGGTAGAGATGAGGGTGAGGAGAGGCGTGTCTATTTCAGAGAACTAGTTCGGATTTATGTCGGGACGCTCAACTACAGAAGCCATCCACCTTATGAGGAGACTAATGGAGCAATATAGGGAGAGGAAGAGAGACTTGCATATGGTGTTCATCGACTTGGAAAAGGCTTACGATAAAGTCCCATGAGAGATACTATGGAGATGTTTGGAGGCTAAAGGTGTACCTGTAGCGTACATAAGGGTGATCAAGGACATGTACGAGGGTGCCAAAACCAGGGTAAGGACAGTAGGAGGGGACTCAGAACACTTCCTAGTTATGATGGGGTTGCATCAAGGATCAGCTCTTAGCCCGTTCCTATTTGCCTTGGTGATGGATGGATTGACGCGACAAATTCAAGGTGAGGTGCCATGGTGTATGCTTTTTGCGGACGACATAGTCCTTATCGATGAGACTCGTAACGGAGTTAACGCTAAGCTGGAAGATTGGAGATGCACCTTGGAGTCTAAGGGGTTTAAGCTGAGTAGGACCAAGACAGAGTACCTAGAGTGCAAGTTCAGTGAGACACCTCAAGAGGTTGGCGCGGAAGTTAGGCTCGGGGACCAAGCCATCCAAAAGAGAAGTAGTTTTAAGTACCTTGGTTCTATCATGCAAGACAGCGGAGAGATCGACGAGGATGTCACACACCGTATTGGGGCAGGATGGATGAAATAGAGGCTCGCCTCCGGTGTGTTATGTGACAAGAAGGTGCCACCACAACTTAAGGGCAAGTTCTACAAAGTGGTCGTTAGACCAGCTATGTTATATGGGGCGGAGTGTTGGCCAATTAAGGTCTCCCACGTGCAAAAGATGAAGGTTGCCGAGATGAGAATGTTGAGATGGATGTGTGGGCATACCAGGAGTGACAAGATTAGAAATGAGGCTATTCGAGAAAAGGTAGGAGTGGCCTCGGTGGAGGACAAGATGCGGGAAACGTGACTGAGATGGTTTGGACATGTAAAGAGGAGAGTCCCAGATGCACTAGTGCGGAGATGTGAGAGGCTGACCATGGATAGTTTCAGAAAAGGTAGGGGTAGGCCGAAGAAATATTGGGGAGAGGTGATCAAACAGGACATGACGCATTTACGACTTACCGAGGACATGACCCTAGATAGGAGGGTGTGGAGGACACACATTAGGGTAGAAGGCTAGTACATAGTGGTTTTATTCTCCCTTATTCGTAGGCCTATTAACGCACTATGATTTCTTGTACTCTGATGTATGTTATTTATGGTATTTATGTTATTATCCAATAATAATATCTACTGTTTTTTGTGCTTTGATTGTACTATTGTTTGGACCGTTTTCGTCATCTACTTATCTACTTATTTACTCTAATATTCTTGTCTGACCTTTTTCTATGCTTTTATTGAGCCGAGGGTCTTTCGGAAACAGTCGTCCTACATTGGTAGGAGTCAGGTCTGCGTACACTCTACCCTCCCCAGACCCCACGATGTGGGATTTCACTGGGTTGTTGTTGTTGTTGTTGTTGTAGACGCAGGTATTCAAGATCATCAACACGTAATCCATTAAGGTCACACTTCGTCAGCTTTTGTGAGACCTCATTTCTTTTTCACGACTCCATTTATTTATGTTTTTTCAGTATTTAGTTGTTCTTTTGAGATAGTCGTGGGTCCTATCCTGACACATATTTCATAATTAACAGAGGCTTCAAAGACATAGAGTTGAGTTAGTTAAGTCTTTTTAGTTTTATGTTTGAACATTGTTCCTATATTATTAGAGATGTTTTCACATAACCCATGAGTTTTATTTAAAGTATTTTTAATATCTCATTCTTTAATCTTCTACATTTGAGTCTAATTGTCACAATCCAAGCTAGGCCCTAGGCATGACACGACGATCAAAATTCCGAGGGACTCCAACCAAGACTCCTGGTATACACCACATATATAAGGTAAGTAAAGACATAAAATAAAGCATGAAGTGGAAAATAAGTCTAAAAGTAGAGTCTCAACATAAAAGGGAGTACAATTCCAAAACCGTCTAAACATGTCTCTACTTCTATTAGGTGGGGCTTAGGACATGTTCCTAGCTCACCAAAACTTAAGAATCAAAGTCATGTAACATAAGAGAAGTCATAATATCACATCCTCGAAATATGATGACTCACCAACAAGAAAAAATAACAACAACTCTAGCCACAAACGGGAGGGTAAGTGTGATGATCATCGGATCCTACATTATGATACAATGTATGAAAAAGTATGCATTAGTACATGAAATGTATTTAGTATGTGAGAAATATGCATAAAGTATATATGATAGAAAGATAAGCATAAAATATGGGATGCAAGACCAATAATGATTTAAAGTATGAGAGTAGAAATCATAAGTCAAAACATATGGTCAATGCATCATTGAAATCATCATAAGGGCTCATAAGAAGAAAATATCATTCATTTGTGGGATATAGCCTTTAACTGACACTTAAGATCATGCGAGCTATAACATGGAATCTGAACCACAGACTTCAACCGAGTAACTGTAGATAATTAGTCGACATGAGTAATTTAGACCACATATTTCAACCGAATAACTACAATCAAGGGGTCGAACACGGGTAAGCTAGACCTCGAACTTCAACCAGGTAACTATAGCTAAAGAGCTTGAACACAAGTAATCTAGACCATGGACTTTAACCAAGTAATTGTAGCAAAGGAATCAGACATGGGTTAGCTAGACCACGAGCTTGTACCGGGTATCTGTAGCTAAGAGATCAAACCGAATTAGAATTAACGACCAATCAAGAATCACGAGGAGTGCCTCTAAACTGAGTGCCATCAATATATCACTCATGCTTGAACCATATACAACCAGAATTGTCTCGAAGTCTCCAGAATCAAGAACCAAGTGATACTGGACTGATAGGAGAATAGGGCAATATAGAGGTAAGGTCACAAGCTGTGTTATTGCCTAACTAAAGCTAGGACTATCAGACTCAAGTCTGCTATATCAGTCTATAGGGAACTAACAATACAAAATGACGTCGGAGAAGTTCTAAGGCCCAATGGCACCAAAATCGTGCAAGTCTAAGGCAATCACTATTCTAATCCTAGACTTAAGTCCAACATACTTCCAACATATAACCACAGGCAAAGCATATAACACAAGGCGTGGATGAATGAAAGTCGCAGGAATCATGATTAAACAGTCCAATAATTTCCCACATTATTCCTAGGACATAAATTCTAGGAGCTTAGCATGCTCGACACCCCAACCCCTCGAACTCATATAATTCAAGATACAACTGCCTAAACATGCTCAGTCTCACGAGGGGAAAATCGTAGCCTATCTTTAGGCTAATCATGTGCGCTCCAATCCATTAAACTAGAGCTTTTCCCTTTCGAGCAACCTTTGAATGCTGTCACACTATCAACAATAGAATCGCAACATTAATACGATCATTACGACACTAAAATTATATAATTCGATGATAGGTCAATTTCAGAGTCAAAAATTGAGAATTATGGGATCCGCTCTGTAACTCATGGAATTGAATTCCAAAATAGGCTCCAAATACTACCATCATCTTAGGTTCTACAAGGGAACACAATTCACACATCAAAATAGACCCAAACCCAACATGCATAAATGATCAATTTCATGCCCTAAGAACTTAGAAATACAGGAGAAAAAGGGAATATTACCTCAAAGAAAGCCTCAACTCCTAATTCTAAACACATCAATGGGTTAACCTAAAATATCTATACAAGTTATCCTTTTGAATCGCCCAAATCGCCCTAGAATTGAAGGAGAAAACAAGGTTTAGAATTTGATAGAAAATCTGGAAATTGGGTCTTAAAAACGACTCTCTGATGTCGCTTTAGTGACCCCCCTGATGATTTCTTAAGCGACACCCACCTAAAAGGCGGGCATCGCTTTAGTGACACTTGGTCACTTAAATGACCAGTCGCTTTAGCGATAGGGCAATCACTTAAGCAACTCTCGCTCAAGGGGGCTTGTCGCTTTAGCGACCTTCTGGCCACTTTAGCGGCACTCGCTTAAGCGACCAGGAGTTGCTTTAGTGACGATACTAGACCTAGCTGGTGCAAGAGTAAGCTTAGCATGCCAAATCCTCCGACGGGGTGCTTGGGATTCATTCAAAACCCATGCTAAAAAATGTGATATGTTACCCCCCCCCCAAATTCGATGTTTTAGACTCAATGACACATTCGAAATTCCTAAATGAGGTCATTCTAACAAAAAATAGGTCCTACACCCAAGTGCCATTTTGGGCCTATTTCCACAATGGGTCTTAGGATTAGACTAGAAGCTTCAAGAAGCGAACAAAGGGTCGTTCTAGACCAAACTCAACATTCTATAGTTAACCACGCTGTCAGAATTTTCATCTGAGCACGTTTTCCAAAAATATTGATCAAAAGTCAACATAGGCAAAATCTTGAAGGCAAAAGCGCCAAATGGTCCTAAACTCGTATCAATTGCCTCGGTACTTGCCGATCAGGCTACTAGCCTAATTTATCCTTTCTAGAGCTGATGGAACCATTAGAATTCTATTTTGAGGTCGTTTTCTTGAAGTTATGACAGAAGTCAACTTTTTAAGTCATAAAAGCTTCAAAATAGGGAAATAGATCTAAAACCCAAATGAATGACCTAGAGACCGAATAATCAGTGCCAGCAAGTCATAAATGATATCATAGGTCGACTAAGCAAGATAAGCAAAGTAAATTGAAGTGTGATTAAATTATTACAACCAAAGATAGGGAAAGAAGTAAATGTAGGTATGCACACGAGCGTACTTAATAATCAAAGATGAAGAATCTAACTAAATCTGCCAGACTCCCATAAACCCGATAGGTACGCTCATGTACAAGTATAAGGTAACCACCTGCACGGACTTCCATAAGCTCGACAGGTGCAAGAAGAGCTGAAGTAAAATGAATGGAGCCAAAAGGATTCCAATAATATCACCATTTCCCGGACTTGAACCGAACCATTCCCAAACTCTAATACCTCAACCCAAAGCTGAGGGCAGATGAATACTTGAATCGAAGATTCATTAGGGAATCAGGAATTGAACCACATGTAAGCTAGACCACAGACTTCAACCGAGTAATTGTAGCTAATTAGTCGACATGAGTAATTTAGACCATAGATTTCAACTGAATAACGGCAATCAAGGGGTTGAACATGGGTAAGCTAGACCTCGAACTTCAACCAGGTAACTATAGCTAAAGAGCTTGAACATAAGTAAGCTAAACCATCGACTTCAACCAAGTAATTGTAGCCAAGAAACCGGACATGGGCTAGCTAGACCACGAGCTTGTACCGGGTATCTATAGCTAAGAGATCAAACCGAATTAGAATTAACGACCAATCAAGAATCACGAGGAGTGCCTCTAAACCGAGTGCCATCAATATATCACTCATGCTTGAACCATATACAACCAGAATTGTCTCAAAGTCTCCTAGAATCAAGAATCAAGTGATACTGGACTGATAGAAGAATAGGGCAATATGGAGGTAAGGTCACAAGCTGTGTTACTGCCTAACTAAAGCTTGGACTATCAGACTCAAGTCTGCTATATCAGTCTATAGGGAACTAGCAATACAAAATGAAGTCGGAGAAGTTCTAAGGCCCAATGACACCAAAATTGTGCAAGTCTAAGGCAATCACTATGCTAATCCTAGACTAAAGCCCAACATGCTTCCAAACATATAACCACAGGCAAAGCATACAACACAAGGCGTGGATGAATGACAGTCTCAGTAATCATGATTAAACAGTCCAATAATTTCCCACATTATTCCTAGGACATGAATTCTAGGAGCTTAGCATGCTCGACACCCCAACCCCTCGAACTCATATAATTCAAGATACAACTGCCTAAACATGCTCAGTCTCACAAGGGAAAAATCGTAGCCTATCTTTAGGCTAATCATGTATGCTCCAATCCATTAAACTAGAGCTTTTCCCTTTCGAGCGACATTTGAATTCTATCACACTATCAATAATAGAATTACAATATTAATATAATCATTACGACACTAAAATTATCTAATTCGACGATAGGTCAATTTTAGAGTCAAAAATTGAGAATTATGGGATCTGCTCTGTAACTCATGGAATTGAATTTGAAAATAGGCTCCAAATACTACCCTCAGCTTAGGTTCTACAAGGGAACACAATTCACACATCAAAATAGACCCAAAACCCAATATGCATAAATGATCAATTTCATGCCCTAAGAACTTAGAAATGCAGGAGAAAAAGGGAATATTACTTCAAAGAAAGCCTCAACTCCTAATTCTAAACACATCAATGGGTTACCCTAAAAAATCTTCACAAGTTATCCTTTTGAATCACCCAAATCTCCCTAGAATTGAAGGAGAAAACAAGGTTTAGAATTTGATAAAAAATCTGGAAATTGGGTCTTAAGAACGACCCTCTGATGTCTCTTTAATGACCCCCCTTATGATCTCTTATGTGACACCCACCTAAAAGGAGGGCATCGATTTAGTGACACCTGGTCACTTAAGCGACTAGTCAATTTAGCGACAGAGCAGTCACTTAAGAAACTCTCGCTCAAGAGGGCTTGTCGCTTTGGCGACCTTTTGGCCACTTTAGCGGCACTTGCTTAAGCATCCAGGAGTCACTTTAGTGATGATATCAGACCCAGCTGGTGCAAGCGTGAGCTTAACATGCCAAATCCTCCGATGGGGTGCTTGGGATTCATTCAAAACCCCGTGCTAAAAAATGAGATATGTTACCCTACCAAATTCGATGTTTCAGACTCAATGACACATTCGAAATTCCTAAATGAGGTCATTTTAACAAAAAATAGGTCCCACTGCCAAGTGCCATTTTGAGCCTATTTCCACAATGGGTCTCAGGATTAGACTAGAAGCCTCAAGAAGCGAACAAAGGCTCATTCTAGACCAAACTCAACATTCCATAGTTAACCACGCTGTCAGAATTTTCATCTGAGCACATTTTCCAAGTATATTGACCAAAGTCAACTATAGGCAAAATCCTAAAGGCAAAAATGCCAAATGGTCCTAAACTCATATCGATTGCCTCGGTACTTGTGCCGATCAGGCTACTAGCCTAATTTATTCTTTTTAGAGCTGATGGAACCATTAGAATTCTATTCTTAGATCGTTTTCTTGAAGTTATGACAGAAGTAAACTTTTTAAGTCATAAAAAATTCAAAATAGGGAAACGGGCCTAAAACCCAAATGAACGACCTGGAGATCGAACAATCAGTTCCAGCAAGTCATAAATGATATCATAGGTCGACTAAGAAAGATAAGCAAAGTAAATTGAAGTGTGATTATATTATTACAACCAAAGATAGGGCAAGAAGTAAATATACGTATGCACACGAGCGTACTTAACAATCAAAGATGAAGAATCTAACTAAATCTGCCAGACTCCCATAAACCCGATAGGTACGCTCATGTACAAGTATAAGGTAACCACCTGCACGGACTTCCATAAGCTCGACAGGTGCAAGAAGAGCTGAAGTAAAATGAATGGAGCCAAAAGGATTCCACTAATATCACCATTTCCCGGACTTGAACCGAACCATTCCCACACTCTAATACCTCAACCCAAAGCTGAGGGCAGATGAAGACTTGAATCGAAGATTCATTAGGGAATCAGGAATTGAACCACATGTAAGCTAGACCACAGACTTCAACCGAGTAATTGTAGCTAATTAGTCGACATGAGTAATTTAGACCACATATTTGTACCGAATAACTGCAATCAAGGGGTAGAACACGGGTAAGCTAGACCTCGAACTTTAACCAGGTAACTATAGCTAAAGAGCTTGAACACAAGTAAGCTAGAGCATGGACTTCAACCAATTAATTTTATCTAAGGAACCGGATATGGGTTAGCTAGACCACGAGCTTGTACCGGGTATCTGTAGCTAAGAGATCAAATCGAATTAAAATTAACGACCAATCGAGAATTATGAGGAATGCCTCTAAACTGAGTACCATCAATATATAACTCATGCTTGTACCATATACAACCAGAATTGTCTCGAAGTCACCTAGAATCAAGAACCAAGTGATACTGTACTGATAGAAGAATAGGGCAATATGGAGGTATGGTCACTAGCTGTGTTACTGCCTAACTAAAGCTAGGACTATTAGACTCAAATCTGCTATATTAGTCTATAGGGAACTAACAATACAAAATGACATCGGAGAAGTTCTAAGGCCCAATGACACCAAAATTGTGCAAGTTTAAGGCAATCACTATTCTAAACCTAGACTAAAGCCAAACATGCTTCCAAACATATAACCATAGGCAAAGCATACAACATAAGGCGTGGATGAACGACAGTCGCAGGAATTATGATTAAACAATCCAATAATTTCCCACATTATTCCTAGGACATGAATTCTAGGAGCTTAGAATGCTCGACACCCCAACCCCTCCAACTCATACAATTCAAGATACAACTGCCTAAACATGCTAAGTCTCACGAGGGAAAACCGTAGCCTATCTTTAGGCTAACCATGTGCGCTTTAATCTATTGAACTAGAGCTTTTCCCTTTCAAGCAACCTTTGAATGCTGTCACACTATCAACAATAGAATCGCAACATTAATATGCTCATTACGATACTAAAATTATCTAATTCGACGATAGGTCAATTTTAGAGTCAAAAATTGAGAATTATGGGATCCGCTCTGTAACTCATGGAATTGAATTCCAAAATAGGCTCCAAATACTACCCTCAGCTTAGGTTCTACAAGGGAACACAATTCACACATCAAAATAGACCCAAACCCAATATGCATAAATGATCAATTTCATGCCCTAAAAACTTAGAAATGCAAGAGAAAAAGGGAATATTACCTCAAAGAAAGCCTCAACTCCTAATTCTAAACACATCAATGGTTTACCCTAAAAAATCTACACAAGTTATCCTTTTGAATTGCCCAAATCGCCCTAGAAGAGAAGGAGAAAATAAGGTTTAGAATTTGATAGAAAATTTGGAAATTGGGTCTTAAGAACGACTCTCTAATGTCGCTTTAGTGACCCCTTGGTGATCTCTTAAGCGACATCTGCGACACCTGGTCACTTAAGCGACTAGTCAATTTAGCGACAGAGCAGTCACTTAAGCAACTCTCGCTCAAGAGGGCTTGTCGCTTTGGCGACCTTTTGGCCACTTTAGCGGCACTTGCTTAAGCATCCAGGAGTCACTTTAGTGATGATATCAGACCCAGCTGGTGCAAGCGTGAGCTTAACATGCCAAATCCTCCGATGGGGTGCTTGGGATTCATTCAAAACCCCGTGCTAAAAAATGAGATATGTTACCCTACCAAATTCGATGTTTCAGACTCAATGACACATTCGAAATTCCTAAATGAGGTCATTTTAACAAAAAATAGGTCCCACTGCCAAGTGCCATTTTGAGCCTATTTCCATAATGGGTCTCAGGATTAGACTAGAAGCCTCAAGAAGCGAACAAAGGCTCATTCTAGACCAAACTCAACATTCCATAGTTAACCACGCTGTCAGAATTTTCATCTGAGCACATTTTCCAAGTATATTGACCAAAGTCAACTATAGGCAAAATCCTAAAGGCAAAAATGCCAAATGGTCCTAAACTCATATCGATTGCCTCGGTACTTGTGCCGATCAGGCTACTAGCCTAATTTATTCTTTTTAGAGCTGATGGAACCATTAGAATTCTATTCTTAGATCGTTTTCTTGAAGTTATGACAGAAGTAAACTTTTTAAGTCATAAAAAATTCAAAATAGGGAAACGGGCCTAAAACCCAAATGAACGACCTGGAGATCGAACAATCAGTTCCAGCAAGTCATAAATGATATCATAGGTCGACTAAGAAAGATAAGCAAAGTAAATTGAAGTGTGATTATATTATTACAACCAAAGATAGGGCAAGAAGTAAATATACGTATGCACACGAGCGTACTTAACAATCAAAGATGAAGAATCTAACTAAATCTGCCAGACTCCCATAAACCCGATAGGTACGCTCATGTACAAGTATAAGGTAACCACCTGCACGGACTTCCATAAGCTCGACAAGTGCAAGAAGAGCTGAAGTAAAATGAATGGAGCCGAAAGGATTCCACTAATATCACCATTTCCCGGACTTGAACCAAACCATTCCCACACTCTAATACCTCAACCCAAAGCTGAGGGCAGATGAAGACTTGAATCGAAGATTCATTAGGGAATCAGGAATTGAACCACATGTAAGCTAGACCACAGACTTCAACCGAGTAATTGTAGCTAATTAGTCGACATGAGTAATTTAGACCACATATTTGTACCGAATAACTGCAATCAAGGGGTAGAACACGGGTAAGCTAGACCTCGAACTTTAACCAGGTAACTATAGCTAAAGAGCTTGAACACAAGTAAGCTAGAGCATGGACTTCAACCAATTAATTTTATCTAAGGAACCGGATATGGGTTAGCTAGACCACGAGCTTGTACCGGGTATCTGTAGCTAAGAGATCAAATCGAATTAAAATTAACGACCAATCGAGAATTATGAGGAATGCCTCTAAACTGAGTACCATCAATATATAACTCATGCTTGTACCATATACAACCAGAATTGTCTCGAAGTCACCTAGAATCAAGAACCAAGTGATACTGTACTGATAGAAGAATAGGGCAATATGGAGGTATGGTCACTAGCTGTGTTACTGCCTAACTAAAGCTAGGACTATTAGACTCAAATCTGCTATATTAGTCTATAGGGAACTAACAATACAAAATGACATCGGAGAAGTTCTAAGGCCCAATGACACCAAAATTGTGCAAGTTTAAGGCAATCACTATTCTAAACCTAGACTAAAGCCAAACATGCTTCCAAACATATAACCATAGGCAAAGCATACAACATAAGGCGTGGATGAACGACAGTCGCAGGAATTATGATTAAACAATCCAATAATTTCCCACATTATTCCTAGGACATGAATTCTAGGAGCTTAGAATGCTCGACACCCCAACCCCTCCAACTCATACAATTCAAGATACAACTGCCTAAACATGCTAAGTCTCACGAGGGGAAAACCGTAGCCTATCTTTGGGCTAACCATGTGCGCTCCAATCCATTGAACTAGAGCTTTTCCCTTTTGAGTGGCCTTTGAATGCTGTCACACTATCAACAATAGAATCGCAATATTAATACGATCATTACGACACTTAAATTATCTAATTCGACGATAGGTCAATTTTAGAGTAAAAAATTGAGAATTATGGGATTCGCTCTGTAACTCATGGAATTGAATTCGAAAATAGGCTCAAAATACTACCCTCAGCTTAGGTTCTACAAGGGAACACAATTAAAATATCAAAATAGACCCAAACCCAACATGCATAAATGATCAATTTCATGCTCTAAGAACTTAGAAATGCAGGAGAAAAAGGGAATATTACCTCAAAGAAAGCCTCAACTCCTAATTCTAAACACATCAATGGGTCACCCTAAAAAATCTACACAAGTTGTCCTTTTGAATCGCCCAAATCACCCTAGAATTGAAGGAGAAAACAAGGTTTAGAATTTGATAGAAAATCTGGAAATTAGGTCTTAAGAACCACCCTTTTATGTCTCTTTAGTGACCGCCCCGGTGATCTCTTAAGCGACACCCACCTAAAAGGCGGGCATCGCTTTAGTGACACCTGGTCACTTAAGCGACCAGTCACTTTAGCGACAGGGCAGTCACTTAAGCAACTCTCGCTCAAGGGTCTTGTTGCTTTAGCAACCTTCTGGCCGCTTTAGCGGCACTCGCTTAAGCGACCAAGAGTCTCATTAGTAATGATACTAGACCCAGCTGGTGCAAGAGTGAGCTTAGCATGCTAAATCCTCCGATGGGGTGAATGGGATTCATTCAAAACCCCATGCTAAAAATGAGATATGTTACCCCATCAAATTCGATGTTTCAGACTCAATGACACATTCGAAATTCCTAAACAAGGTCATTTTAACAAAACATAGGTCCTACACCCAAGTGCCATTTTGAGCCTATTTCCACAATGGATCTCAAGATTAGACTAGAAGCCTCAAGAAGCAAACAAAGGGTCATTCTAGACCAAACTCAACATTCCATAGTTAACCACACTGTCAGAATATTGACCAAAGTCAACTATAGGCAGAATCCTAAAGGCAAAAGCGCCAAATAGTCCTAAACTCATATCGATTGCCTCGGTACTTGTGTCAATCAGGCTACTAGCCTAATTTATCCTTTCTAGAGCTGATGGAACCATTAGAATTCTTTTCTGAGGTCGTTTTCTTGAAGTTATGATAGAAGTCAACTTTTTAAGTCATAAAAGCTTCAAAATAGGGAAACGGGCCTAAAACCCAAATGAATGACCCGGAGACCGAACAATCAGTGCAACAAGTCATAAATGACTTAGGGTCACTACAAAAATGCACTAAATGATAGAATAAATGCTAAAATTCAAAGGGTCATTACAACACCCTAAAATCAAATCAATTAAAAAAGAGAGAAAATCTTTAGGCACCATGGGTGGAAATGATCCATGGATGAATTCCCAACATACCTTAGAGATCAAAGCCTAATCAATGGAGATTAGGAGACTTGAAATCTTAAAGATCCTTGAACCGTAGCTTGACTGTAGAATTGAACTTGGGAGAGAAATTTAGAGAGAGATTTTTAATCCTAATGGTTTTGAAGAGAATGGGGGAGAATTCAAAGAGATTGGGTAGTTATAGGTTTAGAAATAGGCTTAAAATGATAATGCTTAGGAATTAATCGAGTCAAATTTGATGAAAATATCCTCATTTAAAAACTGACGGATACATATAGGCATGATTGCTTGAGCTCGCTAATCTAATCAATGAGTCATCGATCTCGTGGATTTACTTGCCAACTAGCCTTCAGACCTGATCAAAAATTTCAAAATAATCTAGTGAGGTAGATTTGGTTTGCCGACCAATTTGATGAGTCACCGATCATGTCACGCCCCAAATTAGGGTAGATATAATAAGCACCTAGTGCCTCACTTGATCGAGTGAACCAACAGATACATAATTGAAATAAAACCATGAGGGCGGACAAGGCCACCACAATAACCTGGTGGAAAAAGATAACTAGACCGGCAGGGTCACAACAATATCAATAACTTAATGAAAGGGCCGACAATCCAACTTAACTGATAAAGAAATAGCAAGACGACAAGGCTGCAACTGAAATTATATATACAATAAGCCGACAAGGCTATAAATGGAAGATGAGAAGGACCAACAAGGTATGTCCAAAAGTCTCTATGAGTAGTACAAACCAACAATGCCAACAACTGTATACAAAACTCAAGTATGCCAAATCTACAAACAACCAATAGCTGCAGGAAGAATAGAGCTTACCAATTCTCGATTGAGACCACATCCTTACTGAGGCCAATCAGGATCCCTGTATGAACCTGCAACACGAATGCAGCTTCTATAGGCAATGGGACGTCAGTACGAATGATAATGTACTAATATGAAAGGAAAAAAGTAAAATCATAAATACCTACTGTAACAAGGGTAATGGAGATACCACCTGAAACTGAAACTTTGATAGCCTCCATGACCGACATCTGATCTTATAATAATCAAATATGCATGGTATGCCCGTGTAATCATATATTGTGAATACATATATCTAAATGCAAATGCATTACGTACCCAACCAAATATTGGCAATGACGGTGTTTCTAGTAGCTAACTAGCATCATATTACCAACCTGTGGCCATCTGTATAATATATATAGTCATTTAGGAAAATAGGATCCTTACTCCCAATTAAAGCTCAGAGTCCATGTATAACGTTCTATGTCTAATTGAACTTTGAATGCACATAGTAGGCCATGACAAAAACTTAGCCAATCTTGGCTCATTGGTAATTTTATTCTGACAATCTTGTGATCACTTTTGTATAACACGCGAATGCCTTGCAGAACCTCATATGCTTTTCGAATAAACTTGAACACTTAACTCGACTTTAGAAAGGAAACACAAATTTGAGGATGTTCATAAAGAGTTTAAGGAACTTAAAGAATGTGCTCGTGACTTCATTAACTTTATACGAACATTTAGGCCTATAAAACTCATAATAGACTTGAAGCTCTTGACTCACTTTTAACTTAGAAAATTAATCATTTAGGAACTCAAAAGAAGTCTGACAGGCTTGGCTTGATTTATGAACGATTCCAAGTTGATAATAGTATGATCCTCTTTTAGGAATAGGGTTACTTGAGAAGTATACAATCAAAAGAATAGAGTACACGATTTAGTATTAATGTCATTTTCACATAATATTTTTGTAAAATCTTTTGATGGAAAAGAATGGCTTGGCAACTCACTTAGATATAACATAATAACCCTCGAACATTTCGACTTCACGTTTAGGATAAAACTCGCTAATAGACTTAAGGAATAAGAAATCCAATGAAAAATAACTTTAACTGTCAAATAACATCACAACATTATAACGACACAATATAGTCAAGGAATAAAATCAACTTACATTCCAATGCCCTTCAAAGAGAGTCTTCCAAGCAACAAAATAGTAAAAATGACTCATCCAATAAATTTATATTTTTTTTGGACTTCGTACGATATAAAAAAATTGAGTTTTGCCTTAACATACCTTGAATTCAGGCTTGAATAATTTGATGCAAACAATCAATTCTCTATCGATGAGTGAATAATTCGTAAAAGTATTTTCCTCCACAATTTCCTTTATCCGTGAACACACTAATATATAGTAGCAATGTTTGAGAACTTATCCTTTGAGAAGAATGGATTAGATCCGTCTATATATATATATATATATATTCACACTCCTCCACTTCCACACACACACACACACACACACACACACATATATATATATATATATATATATATATATATATATATATGTTCGGGTATTGCATAAGTTTGTGGTAAAATATATAATTTTTTTTGAATATATCATAATTAATAGAAAATTATTTTGAACAAAAACCTACCACGTATAGTACTAAGTTTTGACATAACACAACTTACTATCTCCGTTAAAACGTTACTAATTGTTAAAACTCTTATAAAAATAAATACATATATAAATATATCGTAGCTAATTTTTTTCTATAAATATTTATGACATTTTAGAAAGGAAATAATATATATGTTTTTCAATTTTTGATTGAAAAATATTTTTATCAAATTATGCACAAAGTTATGATACAAATCTCCAATTTATGCTCGTAAGCCTTCTATCCGAGACAAAGGACAATCATAAATACTTGAGGAGTTATATTCTTCCCCCCTTAGAATCATTCGTCCTCGAATGAAAATAAATGCATGGGGTGTAGTGCTTAGAAACTCTTTTAATATTTTTTTAAAAAACATTTATATATGAAACTATCCCAACTCTAAAATATATAGAGCGACATACACCATATCAATAAAGCAACGTTTGAGAAAACATTATTAAGTGACTCCTTAATGCGAACTATTGCTCCATAACGAAAACTTTTCTTTACTTAGCTAGTTCAAGCAGGCACATATCATGTAATGTATGAATAAGTATGTTATTTAGAATTTAGGTATTAAACACGAAAGGAAACATGATCATATAAAGTACAAACATGTTGGTTCATGTCACGACCCAAGCCTAGGGCCTAGACGTGACATGGCGAATGAGGAACCCGAAAGTACCTCAAACAAGCCTCTTAGCATTCTTTTAGCCTTTCATAGTTAATAATGATGAATAGACAAGCGGAAATCATAATAATAAATCTTCAACTTACATATGTCCAACAATACCTCTAACTATTAGATTTAATGGGGCTAAGACAAGTTCCTAGCTCACCCTCAATCATAATAGAAGAAATGCCATAATAAAATATCTTAACATATCATAAGCTAGAAAGACAAAGGAGTATTGTTCCCGGAACATGGGAACTCACCAAAAGTAGTCTTCAATGGAATATCAACTAGCCACGTGGAGGAGAACGAGGAGGAGAAGCGATCCCTACATGGTGATATCATGTAGGCAAAAGAGTATGCGTTAGTACTTTGAATGTACTAAGTATGTAAGGATGCATGAACATTGAGAAAATATTATAACATTTATGTAATATGGAACATAATGTAATACATGCATAATAGATCATATGGATATCCTTTAAAACATTCATTTTGTGGGAAATTAACCATAACCGACATTTAAGACCATGTGAGCTATTACATGGAATCCAACATAACCCCCTACGTTGGCCGGAGAGACTACTTGCCAGGTAGAACTCCGTCAACTTCATTCATTTCTTTAACTTTAACTTTAAGGGCTATTTATGGATCCATTAGCCTAAGCCTACAAGGGCTCCTATGTTGGCACATAGTTAATGAGACAAGGGGTTGCTACTAGGATTCCCTTATCGAATCCCACCTCAATGCCTCATTCGGTGCTAAGTCAATCCCACGGAATAGTTTAATACTTCAAAATATTCATAGCATATAACTTGAGAATTCAAACATCATATTCGGTAGAATAGCTCATTAAAACATTTGATAATTCAAATATGCAAGAATTGTCCTTATTGCATAAAGAATCCATGATTCATATCATTTCATCATTCTTTCATTTCATAAGACTCCCTTTTTGATCATAGATATTACTTTCATAAATATTTATTTGGAGTCAAAGCTTTCAAGTCAAACTTTGTTAAAAACATAGTAAAACTAGGTGGGTTCAAATCACTTTAACTTGCAAATATGTATGTAAATAAATATACATAAATACTTTGAAATCCATTAATTAAAAATCATGCTTTAAACAACCCACCATGAATTTCAAGAACCTTTAAATAAAAGAATTACTTGTAAACCATCAATTCATACATATGAAATTATGTTGCATCAAAATAGAGCAATAATCATTAGTTTAACCATGATTCATACTATTAAGTAAAATTAAGAATTAACATAAGAAAATATTACTTGAAATCAAGATATTTAATTGAAAGAGTTTTTGGACTACATGGGTGGAAGAACCCATGGATAAACACCACATAACTTAGAGTAAAGCTTAAAGAAAATAAACATAATTTATTATATAATCAAAATAATTTAGACATGAGAGTGGAAGGAATACTCTCATTGAAACCTTACATACCTGGAAACCGAAGCTTTAGTTGGTACCGGAAGACTTAATGAACACTCTTGAGTCCTAGCTTCTCTCCTTGCCGGAACGTTTTGTGTACTACCCGGAATATATGAATCACCGGAATAGTATTTCTTCACTACTAAGAACTAAAACTATATTTGAGAATGTGTATAGAGAGAAGATTTGCTTGAGAAAGCTTGATGAATAAAATGAGGAAATAAGGTGGGTATTTATAGGTGGGAAAGATGACCTAACAATAAATAAAATAATTATAAATAAAAATCTGAAAATTTAGTGGAATATATTGATGTCATGGATGATGTTAAATGGAGGACAATTTATGTCATGAGTGATGTCAAATGTATCTAGATCTTTCTATGGTAGGTGAAATGAGTTATCTTTGACAGAATACTCTTTTTGGGAGCTGCGTTTGAATAAGATAAATTCCTTATTAGGATTTGGTGTCTTCATAAGAATTGTAGATATGGAAGTCTAGTTTTATATCGTTCAAGAATCAACCAATTTGGATAAACCTACAGTGAGATATGATTTTTCTTCTATAAACACTCATTTCCGTAACAGCATCCTACCTTACAAAGATTAATTTATTTGACCTACTTAACCTCCGAATCTTAAAATATAGTCTTCATAAAAGTTGTAGGTAATGATCTTGTGGTTACTCAGAAATTTGAATCACTCAATTTGGATATTTCTATGAAAAGTTATGACCAAAATACAGAGACTGTATCATGTTTAGGTAAAAATTGAAACATCGTATACAACGTTTTTAGGGGATATTACAGTTCAATAAGAAAATTTTAGTGTGTTGGGTAAGACCACGTCTCGATGTATTACTACCTTATTATGAGTACAATATTTGACCATATATCATTATAAAGTTACAAATATAAGTGCAGACACTTCAATAAATCATAAGCAATTTTTTATGCTAGTGACTATAGAAAATTCAACATTTATACTAGTAACCACAGGGAGGAGCGCAAAAATTTCCTAGTTAATCAAATGCTATATCTATAAGAATGCATGTCATATAAGCTCCAGCTATGGAATATAAAATGTGATTTAAGAAGATAAACAAAAGACTCCAATTTTATTTAAACATTGACCCATTACCAAGTGGTACCTAAATATATACACACATACTCTATGTCATTCAAATACATAGGTCATAGACCATACGTTAATTGAAAAATCAATCATTAAATGATTTAATAAATGTACTAAAGATCTTTGGTATGTACAATATATAAACAACATGTATCCCACGAATTTACAATGTAGGACAAACATATTCATAAATAATTTCTAACGGACTGCAACATGTAACCTCGAACTTATATAGATAGTCAATATATAAGCATACCTTTAAACACAAACACTTATATCTTACAATCCATCAATCAGATATTATATGAGCAATTTAAAATAAATACTCTAATCATATGAATTTTGAAAAATATATGCTACTTAAATGCATAAACTATAAAATTTGTATTAAATAAATAAATATTTTGTAAGGTTTGTAACATAAGAGCAATTTGTTTACAGATGGTAATGATTAAATGTAGTCTTTTATTTTGTGAACTACATATCATTTAGGCAAGCAATCTGGTAGTTATGCATCGAGTGTGATATTATCCTTAAAGTGAATAGTATGTAGCACATAAATACCTTCATTATAAAGTACATAATATTTTGGTCAAGACTAGCTTAGTGTGACACTTTTAGCATGGAAGAACTTGATTTCTAATACGTAAAAAAGGGAAGTCCGGTGCACTAAAGCTCCCTCTATACGTAGGGTTCGGGGAAGGGCCCGACCGCAAGGGTCTACGCAGCCTTACCTTGCATTTCTGCCAGAGGTTGTTTTCAAGGCTTGAACCCATGACCTCCTGGTCACCTGACAATAATTTTACCAGTTATTCCAAGGCTCCCCTTCATTTCTAATACGTAAGCGTATGATATATAATTGAATATTTTGTAAGACAAGTAAAATATAGGTTGATAAGCCTTGAACCATATAGCATATGTGCTAAAATATTTTTGAAGTATATAGCATACAACTATGCTTTTCTGTGAAACACATAAATATAAGCAATTGGTCCAGATAAAAATTAATTCTATAAATAAATTATTTATGAATAACATTTAAGTAGATGATCTTGAGGAATACATGACATGTAACTATTAGCCTTTGTATGATAGGTGACATGTTAGCACATAAATTATAGTTTTGAAAGAATTATATTTGTGTCTTATAGACAATAGATCATGCATCATTTGAGTAGTTAAATTTCGACACACCAATTATATGAAACTTCAGAAAACTTATAATGCCAAATAAATTATCCATGAGGCATGCGACATTTAAACAAATGATTTACAACGTCTATAACATACAAGCAATTATCCTATAACTTGTAGGTATATATCTTCTAATGTGTATGCACGTACCATGGAATCTAGTATTTTATGATACGAAATACATAAAGCACGAGCAAGAAGTCTATGCGTCTTGTAACATATGTGCCTTATCTTACAAAATATATAACATGTAAATACGTTCATTATGAAATATATAATATTTCAACAACAATCCATACCGCGCATAGCCTATAAGAAAATATTTATGACAAAAAGATAAATAAGCCTCAATGGATAAAACAAAAAAAAAACTTGATAGGCTAGCAAATATAATTCTCCTAAATATAAAATTAAGTCTCATACTAGAGATCATGATTATTATCTTTTTCATATACTTACTTAGTTTAAATAATTTTTCGCAGTTATCTTGTTAGCTCTGAAAGATTCTTTGGATAACATAAATTCAAATAACACTATTATATCACAACAAGGACCCTATGAAATTCAAAATAAAAAAAATACTTTCTTATGAGATGGTTCGTATATAATATCTACGATACGAGTACTTAAGAAAAAAATTAAATAGTTGTTAGAGGACATACAATACCTTATGTGGATCTAGGGAGTTTCATCACCCCTATACACAATATAACATTTAATAATAGACAGACATCAAATATATAACAAGAAATATATAAAACTCTTACATAGTGAACTCTTATTATTATTTATTTTTCTAGTAAGGACTCAAAACTGAACATACACCAGGAAGTTGATCCATATAGCATTAAGAAATAATTAATGCTTAACAATTTAGAAGCTAGCTCATAATATTCCTTTTACAAAATTAGGAACTACAAGTACTTATCCATTTGAATCACCAAAACAATATGACATGGGGATTATATATATATATATATATATATATATATATATATATATATATATATATTAAATATTTTCTAAATAAATTCACAAGTACTCAAAACTACTGATCATGCTCAACAATTCAAATATAAAAGGTGAAGAAATGTGCCAAAATCTATGATCGACAATGTGAATTAAGCAATTATGACAAATATTTCTTTAAGTTTTTATAAAGAATATTTATGCAACAAAATGCATTTTTTGAGGAGAATGCATATGAGCCAACACTTAATATAACATACAACATGTAAGCAAATTCTTTGTAAAATAAATAGCATATAATTAATGATCATATAATCTGTAACTGCAGATAAAGGGTTTGTGGTTTAAATAATATGTAAATCATTAACCCAAAAAAATACTTGGCATGTAATCTAGTGAACTTATGAAAACAGTACAATATATACTCTTATATCATGAAACACGTGGCACATATAATTTTACGAATAAATATATTATAACATATTCGTATATAGATTCTTGACAACTTACCCTTATACACATCAAATGTCACGACCAATTATAAAATATTCAATGGGGCTATATTAGTCATAGTTTATAATCTATAACATATCCAACATGTAGGTTAGTAAATAAAATATACGTATTTTTTGTACGAAACTAGCGACATATATGAATTTGATTGATGTAGTAAATTCATCAAGGAAAATCACTTATAACACAAATATCAATAAACAAATGATCTCCAAAATAGGAAAGAAAATAACATATAACTAGCAACCTATTAACCAAGCGACAAGTAATAATTAACCTGTAAGGCACGTAACACACATAATATTATAACCAAGTAAATTATACAAGATGCATAAATAAACTTATATTAACTTAGGTCACTAGATAGCCAATACCTATGTGAATTACACAATTATTCCTTTAGCCTGTAGAAAAGTCACATCCTATCTGAGACTTCATTTTCCATATCCATATACACATTTATATACATACCTACTCAGCTAATTCAAAAAAAAATCTACAATATATCAAAAGGGACCACTTGCTTCCTCATGATAAATAAGCTATACTATATCTCCTGCTACTTTGAGCATTTAACTTGTGTCTAATCCTTCGACATTTTTAATTCTAACCTTTATTTGTTTTAAAAAAATATAATAAGATAAATCCTTATAAAACAATTGAAGATACTTACTCCCGAACTGAGTACTTATAAAAGAACTATAATAAATTATGGTCTATTTGAGGTATTTGAAGACACATATTTTTATAGAAGTCACGCATGTGACTAGGGGTTATAAGCTAGAAAGTTCCTCGTTGGAAAAACTGGAATTTAACCCTTTGGCCTATTTTAAGGTCGCCTTTAATAAACAACATTTATTTGAAATTTAAGCAGAGTAAGAATTAGAAGTAACTTCCTATGACTTATCTCTATTGCACGATCTAAGTAATGAAAGAATAGTAACTACCTCTAAATGCCTCATAGTCTCCTGATTATAAGTGTGGTGTGCACACACCCATAAGCAAGACTAGAAAACACGATTCTGAACTCCCTGGGACACAACCTGCTCTAATACGAAGTTTGTTATGCCCCTAATTAGGGGAGGCGCAATAGGCACCCAGTGCCTTACTTGATCGAGTGAACCAACAGATATATAAATAAAATAAAACAATGAGGACCGACAAGGCCGCCACTATAACATGCTGGAACAAGATAACTAGACCAATGAAGTGACAATCATATCAATGACATAATGAAAGGGCTGGTAAGGCCAACTTAACTATTAAAGAAATAGCAAGCCTACAAGGCTGTACTGAAATCATATATACAATAAGCCGACGAGGCTATAAATGGAAGATGAGAAGACCCAACCAAGTATGTCCATAAGTCTCTATGAATAGTACAACCCAGCAATGCCAACAACTATATACAAAACTCAAGTATGCCAAACAACAAACAACCAATAACTCTAGGAAGAATGAAGCTTATCAATCCTCAACTAAGACCACACCCTTACTGCAAAGGCCAATCAAGACCTCTGTATGAACCTGCAGCACGAATGTAGCATCCCCAAGCAGTGGGGTATCAGTACGAATGAAAATGTACTGGTATGAAAGGCAGAAAGTAAAATCATAAATAACTGCTATAAAAAGTGTAATAGAGATACCGCCTAAAGCTGAAATTCTGATAGCCTCCATGGACAACATCTGGCCTTATAATATTCAAATATACATGGTATGCCCTTGTAATCGTATGTCGTGAATACATATATATAAATGAAAATACATGACATACCCAATCAAATGCTAGCAATAGCGGTCTTTTCGGTAGCTAATCGACATCATATTGCCAACCTGTGTCCACCTGTAGAATATATATTGTTATCTAGGAAAATAGTTCCCTAACCCCTGATTATAGCTCGGAGTTCATGCATAACGTGCCATATATAATATAAACTTTGAATTCACATAGTAGGCCATGACAAGAACTTAGCCAATATTGGCTCATTGGTACTTTTATTCTCACAATCTTGTAACCACTTTTGTATAACACATGAATGCTTTGTAGAACCTCATATGCTTTTTGAATAGACTTGAACACTTTACTCGACTCTATAAAGTAAACATAAATATGAGGATGTTCATAAAGAGTTTAAGGAACTTAAAGAATGTCCTTGTGACTTCATTAACTTTTGTATGACCATTTAGGCCTATAAAACTCATAATAGATTCGAAGCTCTTGACTCACCTTTAACTTAGAAAATTGATCATTTAGGAACTCAAAAGAAGTCTGACAGGCTTGGCTTGATTTATGAACGACTCCAATTTGGTAGTAGTATGATCCTCTCTTAGGAACGAAGTTACTTGACAAGTATACAACCAAAAGAATAGAGTATATGATTTAGTATTAAATTCATTTTCACATAATATTTTCGTAAAAACTTTTGATGGAAAAGAATGGCTTAACAACTCACTTAGATATAACATAATAACCCTCTAACATTTCAACTTCATGTTTAGGATAAAAGTCACTAATAGACCAAGGAATAAGAAATTCAATGAAAAATAACTTTAAATGTCAAATATACATCACAACATTTTAATGACACAATATAGTCAAGGAATAAAATTAGCTGACATCCCAATGTCCTTCAAAGAGGGTCTTCCTAGCAACAAAATAGTAAAAATAACTCGTCTAATAGATTTATAATTTTTTTAGACCTCGTGCAATATGAAAAAACGGAGTTTTGCCTTAACATACCTTGAATTCCGGCTTGAATAACTTGATGCAAACAATCTATTCTCTTTCAATGAGTGAATAATTCGTGAAAAGTATTTTCCTACACAATTCTCTTTATCCATGAACACACCAATATATAGCAACAATTTTTGAGAACTTATCATTTATGAAAAATGAATTAGACCGATCTTTCTCTCTCTCTCTATGTATCTATCTATTTATCTATATATGTATATATATATACTACCCTAAAAGCATGAACTTCAAAACTTAAAAGTTAAATTACTATTATACCTCTATTATTTAACTAATACCTCAATTTATTAAAAAAACAAATTACCTCATTAATAAAACCGTACATGCAACAAAACAACACCACGCTTCATTAAACAGTCATAATTATCACTTGAAACAATGCAATATTAATAAGTGCTGACTTCTCCAAATTGTCTTTGTTGTGAATAGGACAGTACTGTACAAATTGTCTTTCAACAACTTGGTCATTTTGAAACACCTAAAGTGGTGGTCAAATGTATATTTTCGATTGTAATACAAAGTAAATATATCAGAAAAATGGTGTGAAGGCAGTGAACTGCCATTTACTTTCCAAAAATATATAGTTTCTATTTAACCAAGAAGGAAATTCTCCATCTTACTATCATAAATTATCAAGTTTATTAATTCATTCCTTGTGACCAATAAAGGCTAGTGAAGGTGAAGGCTATATGATGGATAGCATAATAAGCAAAAAGGATGTGATTTAATTATATCTTCGTATAATTATTTTATTAAAAGATGCTGTAACACCCCAAAAAAATAATTCTACGCCAAGGCCCGTAGCATTCTTCATGTATGTATAAGATCGTACTCGATGACTTTAAAGTATATGCATGAGTTAGGATCAATTAATAAGTAATTTAAGGGTATTAGATGTGATTTAGGGTCATAAGGGATCCCTAAAACCAAGTCAAGTCCAAAGAATTCGTCTTGGCTAATTTTCCGAATGAGTTCGTATAAGGGTCAACTTCAAACGATCATATCTCCTAGAATATAGCGAATTGGGTGGACCATGACTTATCCAATTAAAGGTCTTTGAGTCTTCTTTCCAACGCCACCGAGTTTGCCTCATTCCGAGTTTGGAATCAAAAGTTATGACCCTTTTTCCACAGACTATCGCTGCAGTGGGGCTTGGCGCGACGCGCCCCTATAGCGCCCGAAACTAGCCTCAGTAGTTTGGGTGCTGGCGCGGCGCGCCAGCTATCGCGCCAGCAGGGTTTTTGGCCCATTTTCCAGATTTTCTTTGAGGAAGGGCAAGTTGGACAATTCCCTAAACAATATATACGGACTTGGAACATTTTAGGGGTCAATTTCTGCACATTTTCACCTCCAAAGAACCCTAACTTTCACCCTCTTCTCTCTCAATTCATCTTCAACAAGATTTGCCCTCAAAAAAATAATTAAGGATTCAAGCCTCCATTTCTTTTCAAGTTTTTCATTCAAGAGTTGACTCCTCAAGGTATGTGGGTTTTCATCCATGGGTCCTTCCACCCATGGAGCCCAAAAGTTTTCTCAATCTAGTATTTCCATTTTAAATGATAAAATCTTATGTTATCTTACATAATGGTTCCAAATGCATAGATTGTGGTATATTTAAGTTTATTTACTCCTATTGATATATATGTATATTGACTCTTAATTTCAAGTGATGAGAAATTTTAGGGATTTTCATACTACGATTCCAAATGTATAGATTCTTGAATATTTGAAGTTTATTACCTATATTGACTTATGTTGATTCATATTTACATGAAATGGATAGTTTATCAAGGTACTTATCTGAAGGTTTGAAAGTAGTTTTAAAGTGCATATGGTGGGTTATTTTAAGATGTTTGATTAGATGCATTCATATCACTCTCATGCATACAAGTATTCTTTAAATGTATTTGAAAGTTATATGAAATGAACCCACCTAGTTTTCTTATGTTGAAATGAAGTTGGATTGAAAGTTTGACTCTAAATGAAAGTTTATGAAGCAAATGCCTATATTTAAGGGAGTCTTGTGAAATGATTGAATGATTGATTGATAAAAGGGCTTCTTAGCCAAATTAAGGTTTCAATGTGAAAGGATAATTCTCACATTGAATCAAATGAAATGTCTTTATGAAATGCTTGATTGATAAAAGGGCTTTTTAGCCAAATTAAGGTTTCAATGTGAAAGGACAATTCTCACATTGAATCAAATGAAATGTTTAAGGTTATGATATGGCATGTTTGACCTCCCTATAAGCCGTCAATGCTTTTGAACATTTTCCCAAAATGGAAGGTCCGATTAGCATGGTACCCGGAATGCCATCACTGATTGTAGACCTAATTTTCTTGTAAACTAAGGTTCATTAGTAGAACGGTAAATAGGGCATGGTAGTCATGATGATATTATAAACCAAAGGTTTTAATGAGCTATTCCACTGATGATGATTTGATGTCTAAAGTCATACAATGCTTATGTTATTATGATATATAAATGTTATTCCGTGGGATTTGACCTAGCACCGAATGTAGCATGTAGATGGGGACTCGACCTAAGGGGTCCTTAAGTAAAGTCTTATGTTGCATTAACTATGTGCCACCATAGGAGCCCTTATCGGCTAGGCCTTTGTAGCCACCAAATGTTAAATAATTAAATGTAATCTGAATGGAGTTCTACCTAGCAAGTAGTCTCCCCGTGCCAACGTAGGGGCTTATGTTGGATTTCATGTAATAGCTCGCATGGTCTTAAATGTCGGTTATGGTCATTTCCCCACAAAAATAAATATTTTTAAGGTTTCCTATGATGATGTCTAACGCATTCATTCACTTATGCATATTGATTTCTCATGTCCCTCTTATGTTCTTCATTTCATAGCATACTCACATACTTAGTACATTCAAAGTACTAACGCATACTTTTGCCTACATAATATCACCATGTAGGAACCAACGTCACTCTTCGACCTCCTCCACGTGGCTAGCTCAAGTTAGTTTGAAGATCGCCTGTGGTGAGTTCCCATGTTTCGGGAACAACATCCTTTTTATTCTAAGTTTATGTTATGTAAAATAGTAAGACTTTTATTAAGGCATTTCTTGACACTTATATTGAGGGTGAGCTAGGGACATGTCTTAGACCCCGCCAAGTCTATTAGTAGAGGTATGTTTGGACACAAATGGAAAAATGTTTTTTTATTTCCGCTTATTATTGTTTACCATTACCAATGAAATGCTTAATGAATGCTAAGAGGCTTGGATGAGGTACCTCCGGGTGTCTCATTCGCCGTGTCACGTCTAAGCCCTAGGCTTGGGTTGTGACAAACTTGGTATCAGAGCACGAGGTTTTGAAATGGTCCTTGGAGTCCAATATACCGCATCAAATAGGGTCTTGTTCATGGTTGTGAAGGGTGCCACAATTATGAATAGGAGACTATGAGGCGTTTAGAAAAGTTTCCCTTCCTTCATGATTCATGTCGTGCCTTAGAGTTGTCCTAAGACTTCCCTTATCTAACGAATTATTTCGTGTTCTCTAGATAATACCTCAAAGAATATTACCTTCACCGAGAACAATGGATGCTATCAAGGACCAAGTTACTCCGGCTTCAGAGGCTCTAGTTCAAGGAGGGACGGATGCTAATGAGGGACAAATCCCTAACGACCCTCTAGCTGAACAAGTGACTAATGCAGAATTTCGTGATGCCATCCTATTGTTGGCACGGGCTGTGACGGCTCAATTGAATTAACAAAAGGTGATTTCTGTGAACACGGGTAGGAAGGAAAGGAAGTGGGTGAGTAAGATGAATGCTATAAGGGAGAAATCTAGGGTCTTCAATGGTGCGCGGACCAATAGTTGTTCATCTCTTTCTAATGCCCCGGTGTCTAGGCCTAATAAGGAGAAACGTCCATTGCCCCTTTGCGATAGGTGTGGTAGGACCTACCAAGAAGAATGCATGGCCGGTAAGGAGGGTTGCTACAAGTGTGATGGTATGGGTCATAAGATGAGGGACTGTCAGGTGGCTTTTAGTAAAAGGAGGGAGTCTAAGAGGGCTAGATGCAAGGGTGGAGCTTCTCAATCCAAGCCCGATGGTAGTTTTAGTACATCTACTATTTCCAAGTATTCCAAGTGTGGGAAAAACCATAGGGGAGAGTGCTTAGTGGGGTCGGGTGCTTGCTATAAGTGTGGAAAGCCAGGTCATTATGCAAGGGAGTGTAGGAGTGGTACCAGACCTCAGGCTCTGACCTAGACTATAGGTCGTCCAGATCAAAGTGCTACTACATCGAGTGGCGGTCAGCATCAAAAAGGATTGTATGCCTTTCAGATTCATAAGGAGTTAGAGGATTCTCCCGATGTTGGGACTGGTAAGTTAAAGGTTTTTGATTTTTTTTAGTGCATGCATTGTTAGATCCGGTACCAATTTGTGGGTTGTTGCTTTATTTCTTGCTAAGAGGTCTGATATATATTTCAAATTATTATTGGAGCCCTATTTTGTGTCTACCCCCATTGGTGAGTCGGTTGTTTTTTTTAAAAAAATCTATAAGGGTTGTTCCATGTTTATCTTGCACAAAGTTGTTCCTAGTGATCTCCTTGAGTTTGACATGGTAGTTTTGATGTTATTCTTGAATTGAAGGGTCATGATTCGGTGGCAAAGGGTAAGTTCATTTCCCTTCTTAAGGCCCAAAAATTTATTTCTGAGGGTCAGGGATGTCAACTCTGAAAGTCTTTAGTTTGAGTGATTCCGATTATGGTGGTGCAAATTGGGTCCGAATCATCTTTAGTAGTAGATGTTAAGTCAAAAGGGGCATTGATCCATCATTGGTAAGGTTGAAGAAATTAGTGGGAGATAAGAAAGTAGAAGTCTTTTCCCAAGGGGGAGATGGAGTATGTCATTACCAAGGTTGGTTATGTGTCCCAATATAGATGGCCTAAGAGAAATGATATTGAGTAGAGTTTATAGCCCTCGATGGATGAGTTAGGGAAGATTGGAGGAAGAGTAGGTGTTCCATATTGTGATAATTATGGTATGCTTGGTCCATTTAAGGTTATAGACATGGAAGAAGAGCTAGATGAGACCTCATTGTGTGCAATAGATAGGCAAGAGTATATTGGTGTGACCTTTGGTAAAAGTGAATACCAATGAGGATATAGAGATGTTAAGATAGACACAATAATCACTAAGTGATGTTGACTTCGAGGGAGCTATAGGGTGGTTAGAATGGTAGGTTTGAATGTGTGGTTGTAAATATGTGAGTGATTATAGTAGGCTATTGATGACTTTTGTTAAGGGTTTCAAGTGATTGTATTAGAGTGGTTATAGAACTAGGCTTGAATATAATGTTGATGGCATAGGGGTGAATGTATGATGTATTGGATGTTTCGTTATTAGGTCTTGAGGTTTGTGAAATATGGTAGTAAGGGGTAGTACTCTTAGAATATATTTTCCTATGGAGGTATAAGATCCTAAGGGTTTTTGGTAAGGTGGCCTATGAATGTGATTTGTCATTGGAGTTATCCCCGGTTCATCCAGTGTTTCATGTGGTCATATTGAGGAAATGCGTGGGGAATCCTAGTTCCATCGTCCCATTAAAAGTAGTGAATGTTGAAGAAATCTTGACCTATGAAGAGGTTCCGGTCAAAATTTTAAACCGACAAGTTAAGAGGTTGAGGAAAAGGGAAGTTGTATCCATCAAGGTACTTTGGAGAAATCAACAAGTTGAAAGTGTTACATGGAAAGTGGAAATGGCTATGATGAAACGTTATCCTCATCTCTTTCATTCTACTCAAGCCTAAGGTAATAAGCCATTCGTCTTCAAATGTTTAAGACTCTTATGTTTCAATTTTTCCTAAGTCCTCACGTGCATGCATATTCATGAAGTTGAATTTTAAAAGTTATGATTTATGCTAAAGTTTAGAGATTTCATATTTTATGCATTTCAAGTGTCATTGTATATATGTTGGGTTGCTAGTCCTCGTGCCATGTTCCCTTCTATGCTAATGATTCTCATTCGAGGACGAATGTTCCCAAGGGGGAGATAATGTAACACCCCAAAAAAAAATTCTACGCCAAGGCCCGTAGCATTCTTCATGTATGTATAAGATCGTACTCGATGACTTTAAAGTATATGCATGAGTTAGGATCAATTAATAAGTAATTTAAGGGTATAAGATGTGATTTAGGGTCATAAGGGATCCCTAAAACCAAGTCAAGTCCAAAGAATTCGTCTTGGCTAATTTTCCGAATGAGTTCGTATAAGGGTCAACTTCAAACGATCATATCTCCTAGAATATAGCGAATTGGGTGGACCATGACTTATCAAATTAAAGGTCTTTGAGTCTTCTTTCCAACGCCACCGAGTTTGCCTCATTCCGAGTTTGGAATCAAAAGTTATGACCCTTTTTCCACAGACTATCGCTGCAGTGGGGCTTGGCGCGACGCGCCCCTATAGCGCCCGAAACTAGCCTCAGTAGTTTGGGTGCTGGCGCGGCGCGCCAGCAGAGTTTTTGGCCCATTTTCCAGATTTTCTTTGAGGAAGGGCAAGTTGGACAATTCCCTAAACAATATATACGGACTTGGAATATTTTTGGGGTCAATTTCTGCACATTTTCACCTCCAAAGAACCCTAACTTTCACCCTCTTCTCTCTCAATTCATCTTCAACAAGATTTGCCCTCAAAAAAAAAATCAAGGATTCAAGCCTCCATTTCTTTTCAAGTTTTTCATTCAAGAGTTGACTCCTCAAGGTATGTGGGTTTTCATCCATGGGTCCTTCCACCCATGGAGCCCAAAAGTTTTCTCAATCTAGTATTTCCATTTTAAATGATAAAATCTTATGTTATCTTACATAATGGTTCCAAATGCATAGATTGTGGTATATTTAAGTTGATTTACTCCTATTGATATATATGTATATCGACTCTTAATTTCAAGTGATGAGAAATTTTAGGGATTTTCATACTACGATTCTAAATGTATAGATTCTTGAATATTTGAAGTTTATTACCTATATTGACTTATGTTGATTCATATTTACATGAAATGAATAGTTTATCAAGGTACTTATCTGAAGGTGTGAAAGTAGTTTTAAAGTGCATATGGTGGGTTATTTTAAGATGTTTGATTAGATGCATTCATATCACTCTCATGCATACAAGTATTCTTTAAATGTATTTGAAAGTTATATGAAATGAACCCACCTAGTTTTCTTATGTTGAAATGAAGTTGGATTTAAAGTTTGACTCTAAATGAAAGTTTATGAAGCAAATGCCTATATTTAAGGGAGTCTTGTGAAATGATTGAATGATTGATTGATAAAAGGGCTTCTTAGCCAAATTAAGGTTTCAATGTGAAAGGACAACTCTCACATTGAATCAAATGAAATGTCTTTATGAAATGCTTGATTGATAAAAGGGCTTCTTAGCCAAATTAAGGTTTCAATGTGAAAGGACAATTCTCACATTGAATCAAATGAAATGTTTAAGGTTATGATATGACATGTTTGACCTCCCTATAAGCCGTCAATGCTTTTGAACATTTTCCCAAAATGGAAGGTCCGATTAGCATGGTACCCGGAATGCCATCACTGATTGTAGACCTAATTTTCTTGTAAACTAAGGTTCATTAGTAGAACGGTAAATAGGGCATGGTAGTCATGATGATATTATAAACCAAAGGTTTTAATGAGCTATTCCACTGATGATGATTTGATGTCTAAAGTCATACAATGCTTATGTTATTATGATATATAAATGTTATTCCGTGGGATTTGACCTACCACCGAATGTAGCATGTAGATGGGGACTCGACCTAAGGGGTCCTTAAGTAAAGTCTTATGTTGCATTAACTATGTGCCACCATAGGAGCCCTTATCGGCTAGGCCTTTGTAGCCACCAAATGTTAAATAATTAAATGTAATCTGAATGGAGTTCTACCTGGCAAGTAGTCTCCCCGTGCCAACGTAGGGGCTTATGTTGGATTCCATGTAATAGCTCGCATGGTCTTAAATGTCGGTTATGGTCATTTCCCCACAAAAATAAATATTTTTAAGGTTTCCTATGATAATGTCTAACGCATTCATTCACTTATGCATATTGATTTCTCATGTCCCTCTTATGTTCTTCATTTCATAGCATACTCACATACTTAGTACATTCAAAGTACTAACGCATACTTTTGCCTACATGATATCACCATGTAGGAACCAACGTCACTCCTCGACCTCCTCCACGTGGCTAGCTCAAGTTAGTTTGAAGATCGCCTGTGGTGAGTTCCCATGTTTCGGGAACAACATCCTTTTTATTCTAAGTTTATGTTATGTAAAATAGTAAGACTTTTATTAAGGCATTTCTTGACACTTATATTGAGGGTGAGCTAGGGACATGTCTTAGCCCCCGCCAAGTCTATTAGTAGAGGTATGTTTGGACACAAATGGAAAAATATTTTTTTATTTCCGCTTATTATTGTTTACCATTACCAATGAAATGCTTAATGAATGCTAAGAGGCTTGGATGAGGTACCTCCGGGTGTCTCATTCGCCGTGTCACGTCTAGGCCCTAGGCTTGGGTCATGACAGATGCATATGTTACTAAGGCTTGAGTTTGATGCGCACATATCGGATTACAAGCATCATAATCCATAAATTAGGATGCCTTGGCTCGGATGATCCAATTAATGGCGTTTGCTATTTTTTCTCTTTTTTTATTAGCATATTTTCTGCGTGCTATTAAGAAACCTATAAATGCTTAGGGTGATGAGAACTGATATTTTGATATGTCATAGGCAAGTAGAGATTGTTAGTTGACCTGTAACTACATCTTTTTACTAACCAGGGCACACTATGAAAGTTTAGCCGTGTTAGGATTCAAAGTTGCTTAGTTATTCTTTGAAAATTTGAGAGTGATGAAGATAAGGGTGAGGAGATATGTGTCCATTTTTTAAGAATTAGTTAGTATTTATGTTGAGATAATCGACTACAAAAGTCATCAATCTTGTGAGGAGGCTGGTGGAGAAGTATAGAAAAAGGAACTTACATATGATGTCCATTGATCTAGAAAGTCGTATAACAATGTCCCATGGGAGGTCTTATGAAGATGCCTAGGCTAGAGGTGTATCAATGAAATACATTAAAGCGATGAAGGACAAGTACAATAGAGCCAATATAAGATAAGAACAATGAGAGGAAACTCGGAGAACTTTCCAGTCAAGATGGAGTTGCACCAAGAATCAACTCTTAGCCTACGTTGAAGGTTTGGCGATAAATCTTAGAGTCTAAATGATTCAAGTTGAGCAAGAATAAATATAATATTTTGAATGCAAGTTTACTGACACAACACATGAGGCTGATGTGCAAGTGAGGTTGGATACACAGGTCATCCCCAAGAGATGAAGTTTCAAGTATCTTAGTTCTTTAATCCAAGGTAATGGGGGAACTGATGATGATGTCACACATTGTATTGATGCGGGATGGATGAATCTTCCTCCAGATTCTTATGTGATAAAAAGGTAGCTTAAAAACTTTAAGGTAAGTTCTTATTGTATGGGACAAAGTGTTGGCCAGTCAAGAACTCTTATGTTCAGAAGATGCAAACTGCGAAAATGAGGATGCTAAGATAGATGAGTCGACATACTAGAAGGGATAAGATTAAGAATAAAGATACCTAGGACAAAATGAAAGTGTCCTTCATGGTGGACATGATGAAGGAGGTGAGACTAAAATGATTTTACCATAGGAGATGCTTAGATCACTTAATGAAAAGGTTTGAGAGATTAGATATGATAGGTAAGAGGAGAAGTACTGGTACGCTGATAAAGTATTGAAGATAGGTAATTAGATAGGACATAAATCATTTCCAACTTACTAGAGACATAATTTTAGATAAGATGGTATGAAGATCACGTTACGAAGTATTGAAGAGAGTCGATTAGACACGACATGAAATATTTTCAGCTTATTGATGATATAATTTTAGATAAGGTGATATGAAGATCACGTATTAGGGTAGAAGATTAATATGTAGTTGATCATTATCTTGCTTTTCGATGGAGTAGATGTGGTTGTAATATGGAGAACTGTTTATGCCGTAGACAATCCATATTGATCAATCACGAATATTATATTCTATTTATGAAATATTATTCTATTTATGAAAATTATTTACTCAAAAGTTAATTTAATATTTATTATTTTACAAAAAGTATATATTATATAATTCAATATACACGTGCAATACTGTCACAACCCTATCCGTCAGGTCATGATGATGCCTACTACGACTCACGAGTAGAGAAGTCAACCCATATCCCGGAATTGCGAGTAATGGGATGTTAGGGTAGAAGACCAATAGTCCAATCTAAAACAATAAAGAGATAATAGGAGCATATATGAACGGGAAGAAGAAACTAAATATATACAAACAAAAGATCCCTCTCAAAACTTAGAAGTCACATGTACAGAGCTACTAGTAAAAAGAGTATGAGTCCCAAATATCACATCCCAGGAGGGTAACGTAGATGTGGCCGGCACTCGAAGACTATTGCTGATCTTCAAGAAAACCAATTGGTCCAATCACACCTTTATTCAATCATATTCTATCAGCAAAAGACTCAACTCACAAGAATACCACTCATAAAATAAGGCCAAAGGTGAACAATCTATCTAATCAACAGCTAGTAAGAATAAAACTAGTCAAAATGAAACAAATCAACATAGGAAGGACTCACCAACTAGCTGAAAGCGAATAGATTCTGAACGATGCGTTTATTGATGATGTCTAGTACCTGTCTCTACATTATGAAACAATACAGGCCCAAATGGACATTAGTATGTGGAATGTACGAGTATGTAAAATGGCAGAATGAAACATGCATCAGGGTAGAACCAAATCAACTCAGAATCTCAACTCAGAAGAAGGAATAACTTAATCAAGATGTCCTAAGTCTAAACAAGAATATGATTTAGACAAGACCAATCAGATACAATCCAATCCAATCCATTCCAATTTGACAGAGTACTATCAAGACCTATATGGGAGTTTCTTTTATCCGACAACCTTTACTTATGAGCATGTGATAGTACAACAAACTGTCATTATTGCCACGTCCGTTCATACCTTGCCAAGGTAGGAGCAAATCAATAATCATGGATCCATAATCAATCAAGCCCTATCATGTCAAGATAGTAATTTGGGAAATATCCGACTTTAATGGTTCAATCCTCTCCTATATTTGGCGACATAGTTATTGAGTTCAAGTTATTACTTACTCTTACCCAATTTGGTGCTCGATACTACTCCAATACTCAAGCTCATTAGAAAATCAATCCAAATCTAACCAAGTTAATAAGTCTCTAAAAGAGGTAGGAAAAGACCAATTTACCCTCATAAAAACCTAAAATTAGTTGCCTAACAGTCGTAATGATGACTCGTAGAAATGTTTATGGGTTGTCATCTTCCATTGTGAAATTAGAATGGAAAATATTGGGGTCTATGATTTGTGTCTACGAGTCATCAAAGACTCGACGACTCATAAACTCCCTTCATCTTAGAAACCTACAATAATGAGTCTCTTAAGTTTCCCTATAAGTAATTTCTAGACCCGTAGGAATTTTGACAACTAGTCAACTTCCCTCATAGATGTAACCTTCCAGTTCAGCAATTTGACTAAGTTTTAGGTGCTTCTAAGAGTGGTTTCTACAGCCTGTAGTCATCTTTATGGGTAATCCTATTAACTCGTAGTCAAGGCACTGAGGCTTATATTTTTAGAATTTAGGAATAGGCTCTACGACTCATTCCTATGACTCATAGAAAGGATTACAACTCGTAATGGTATCTCATAGGGAGGCTTCTCCAAATAAAAATTCCACTAAGTATTAGGGAGGTCTACGAACCGTTTCTATGACTCGTAGAACAACCTACGAATTGTAGACCTCCCTCGTAGTCCATTGTTCAGTCTAATTCATTAATCTTTCTCATGGTTCCCGAACTTAGTTTAGGCTAAAATAACATGTAGTGTTACAATATCTACCTCTTGGAATCATTCATCCTCGAATGAAAACTAAGCTAAGGGTTTACACAAGGCACAAATATAATCAAGAGCTCAACAATTCAAACATTCATACAATCAACTACTCAAACTCAGGAATACCTATCGAATACTCAAATTAAGAATGAATCTCAAATCAAAGATAGGAAAAAGGAATATTACCATCAAAATCATAATTAGGAGGTACAAATAGATGCAGGTATCTAGATTTCATATACTCTTCAGCTTCCCATGTAACCTCTTTAACAAACTGATTCTGCCATAGAACTTTGACTGATGCTACCTTTTTGGTTCTCAATTTGTGAACTTAACGATCAAGAATTTGAACTAGGATCTCTTCATAACTCAAACTCTCTTTCACCCCAATGCTCTCAGTCGGGACAACTAGCAAAGGATCTTCCAAATACTTCTTAAGCATAGAGATGAGAAATATGAGGTGAATAACTGCTAGCTTCGGGGGAAACTCCAATTCATAAGCTATGCTACCAACTCTCTTCATAATCTGATAAGGACCAATGTAGCAGGGACTAAATTTCCCCTTCTTTCTAAATCTCATCACACCCTTCATGGGTGAAACTTTCAAGTATACCTAATCGTGCATTTCAAACTCCAAATCTCTCCTCCTAATATTAGTGTAGGATTTTTGGTGACTCTGTGCAATTTTCAACCTCTCCTGGATGATCTTTACTTTCTTCATTGCTTGATGAACCAAGTCTGGTCCAATTAAATCAGCTTCACCAACCTCAAACTAACCAATCAACGATCTACATCTCCTTCCATACAAAGCTTTATAGAGAGCCATCTAAATTCTCGAATGTAACCAATTATTGTATGCAAACTCAATAAGAGGTAAATGATCATCCCAATTACCTTTGAAGTCGATGAAATAGTCTCTCAACATATCCTCCAAGGTTTGAATCATTCGCTCTGCCTGGCCGTCTATCTACGGGTGAAAAGCGTACTAAGGTTCACTCTTTAACCCAAAGCTTTTTTGAATGACTTCCAAAACTGAGCTCCCCTATCTAAGATGATAGAAAAAGGGACTCCGTGCAGTCTAACAATCTCTCGAAGATATAGTCTGGCATACTTATCTGCGGTGTCCGTAGTCTTAATGGTTAAGAAATGGGCCGATTTGGTCATCCTTTCCGTAATCACCCAAATAAAGTCATGCTATTTGTGAGATTGCGGTAAACCTGTAATAAAGTCCATATTTATCATTTCTCACTTCCATTCTAGAATTTCAATATTCTAGGCTACTCTACAAGGCCTCTATTGCTCAACTTTAACCTATTGGCAATTCGGGCACTTGGACACAAACTCTACTGTATTCCTCTTCATTCCACTCTGCCAATATCCTCTCTCAAGTCATTGTACATATTTGTAGAACCTAGATTGATGGAATACCTAGAATTATAATCCTCTCTCGAATGCCCTCGATGCTTGGAATACACAATCTCCTATGATACCTCAACACTCCATCTCCCTCTTTACCAAAAGCCATTACCTTCTGCTTATGAACATCATCCTTCAATTGGAGGAGAATGGGATCTTGATCTTGCTTTTCTTTCACCTCTATAACTAGAGATGATTTAGCCTCATTCCGAACAATAGCACCATCTTTATTGGAGTCAATAAGTTGAACTCCTAATTGTGCAAGCCTATGTACCTCTTTGGCGAATTCCTTCTTTCCCTCATCTACATGGGCAGTACTCCCCATGGATAACCTACTAAGAGCATCAATAACAATGTTAGCTTTTCCTAGATGGTAGAGAATGCTCATGTCATAATCCTTGAGCAGCTTGAGCCATCTCCTCTACCTCAGGTTCAATTCTTTCTGAGTAAAAACATATTGTAGGCTCTTGTGATCCATGAACATATTGACATGTATGCCATAAATATAATGACGCCAAATCTTGATAGCAAATACTACAACTGCCAACTCAGGGTAGTGAGTCGGGTAGTTTCTCTCATGAATCTTAAGCTATCTAGATGCATAGGCTATCACCTTTCCCTTCTGCATCAATACACATCCCAATCCAATTCTAGACGTATCACAATAAATCATAAAACCATCTATTCCTTCAGGTAGGGATAACACTAGAGGAGTAATCAGTCTTGCTTTCAACTTTTGAAAACTCTTCTCACACGTATCTGACCATTGAAATTTAGCCTTCTTTTAAGTCAACTTAGTTAATAGTGAAGATATGGATGAGAACCCTTCAACAAATCTATGATAGTAGCCGACCAGACCCAAGAAACTCCTTATGTCAATCGGGGATATGGGCCTTGGATAGTTCTGAACCACTTCAATCTTTTGCGAATCAACTTGTATAGCCTCTACGGATACAATATGGCCTAGGAATGTCATTGAAGCAAGCCAAATTTCACACTTTGAAAACTTGGCATAGAGCTCCTTATCCTTGAGAGTGTGAAGGACAATTCTGAGATAATTAGCATGCTCCTTCTCACTCCTTAAATAGATCAATATATCATCTATAAATACAATCATAAACATGTCCAAATATTGTTTAAACACTCTATTCATCAAGTCCATAAATGTCACAAGAGTGTTAGTCAGACTGATGAACATAACTAGAAACTCATAGTGACCATACCTAATTCGAAAAGCAGTTTTTTGGATGTCATATTCTCTCACTTTCAACTGGTGGTAGCCTAATATGAGGTCTATCTTTGAGAAACAAGTGGCACCATGAAGTTGGTCAAAAAGATCATCTATCCTGGGAAGGGGATACTTGTTCTTTATGGTGACCTTGTTTAGTTGACGATTGTCAATGCACATTCTTAACGACCCGACCTATCTTTCTTACGCACGAATAGGACAGGAGTGACCCAAGGTGAGACATTCCGCCTAATAAACCCCTTATCTAGGAGATCTTTTAGGTGTTCTTTTAATTCTTTCAGCTCAACATGAGCCATTCTATATGGTGGAATAGAGATAGGCTGCGTATCGACCAGAACATCAATCCCAAAGTCAATCACTCTATCAGGAGGGACTCTAGGCAGATCCTCAAGAAATACTTCAGGAAATGCATTTACAATTAGAACTGACTCGAGAGTAGGGGACTCAACACTATCATCTTTGACTCTAACAATATGGTAAATACACCCTTTAGAGATCAACTTTCTAGCCCTAAGGTAGGAGATAAACTTACCCTTAGGCACAATAAGACTATCCTTCCATTCTAAAACAGGCTTATTTGAGAAACTGAACTTAACAATCCGAGAATCAATAGAGGCATAACAAGCATATAGCCAGTCCATGCCAAGAATCACAACAAAATCGACTATGTCCAACTCAACTAAGTCAGCCATGGTATCCTTGTGATAGATAGACACCTCGCAATCCCTATGGACCCTCTCAACTAATATAGAATCACTAATATGAGTAGATACACTGAAGGGTTCTAGAAGACACTCAAGAATTTTATCAAATCTACTAGCCACATAAGGAGACATAAAATATAGCATGGCATTTGGATCCATCAAAACATAACAGTCAAGAGTAAAGAATCGAATCATACCCATCACAATGTCTAGGGAGTTCTCTTGGTCTTGGCGACTACCCATGACATATAGACGATTTGTACCACAGCTCATACCTGAAGTAGTAACCCTATGATTACCTCTAGCTGGTGGTACGGTGGTAGAAGACTGGGCTCTATATCCCCATGTCGTACACTCTCTCTGAAAATGGCTCACTTAGCCATATTTATAACAACTATTTTTTCCCTCTCTATACTGTCCCAAATGGAGTTTACCACACTTGCCACAGGATGACTTTCCCCTCGAACCTTGAGCCACACTAGCCTGAGATTGAGAACCTTGGGCTCTGAAATTTTAGTGACTCTGTCCCTGCTGATTATACCTGTTATGCGGATTTGGTGTACTTGCCAAAGATGGGGCATAGTTGGAAGACCTCTTCTGAAAGAATGACTTGTTGCCCTTGTTCCGTCTCTTCTCACTCTCATATCTAGCTGATTTTGCCTTCTTGATCAAGTGCTCCTCCTTGTATTTCCTCTTCTCATCCTCTATATGCTGAGCATACACCATTAATCTAGAAATATCCATGTTAGAGATCAATAATGATGCTTTGCACTCCTTCTTCACATGTCTTCCCAATCTGGAGACAATTTTTCTAATCTTTGATCTCATATCTGGGATCATCTCCGAAGCATATCTGGACAGCTGGATGAACTTCATACTATACTCCTTAACTGTTATACCCTTTTGTTTTAAATTCATAATTCTACTTTCTCTTCCCTCAATTCTCTGGGAAAGAAGTGATCAAGAAATGCTCCCTCAAACTCATCCCAAATAGCAGGCTCCACATCCTCACCTCTACTTTCGTCCCAGTGGTTATACAAGACATTTGCCACATCATTGAAGTGATAAGATACCAAATCAAACCCTTCAATCTCTGTAGAATGCATCACTTTTAGGAACTTCCATATCTCATCAATGAAATTCTGGGGGTCCTCATCAGCCTTGGAACCTGTGAAAACTGGTGGGTCCATCCTCAAGAAGTCTCGGATCCTCACTGAAGCTGATAGCTCATAAGAGCCAAAGCTGGGAGCCAGTGAACTCTGGTTACCCCTCTGGCCAGCTATCAGTTGGTTGAGCATAGTGATGGCACCTCTAAACTCAGCGTCTAAAGTAAGAGATGGTTGAGTAGTAGGCTCATGGGGTGCCTCAGTAGACCTTACAGGTCAGCCCCTAGTTCTCATTCCTGACGGTGGGGGCATCTTAGATTGTGGAACTCTAGTATTGGCGGCGTTCCTCTAACTAGCGGTGCATTTAGATGGAATTATCTGCAAACTTATAAAGCACGAATTAGGAAGAAACTTTTAGAGTTATATTCTTTTGCACAAACTTAGAATATGAGTATGATGCATAACACCCCCATAATACTAGACACAGCTTCATAGACTCCCTAGGACCCTTGAACTCTTGGCACTAATACCAAGTTATCACACTTCGAGAGGGTACCCTGGACATGGCTGGCACTGGAAGACAATTACTGGTCTTCAATCGAACCATTTTATCCAATCACACCTTTATTCAATCACATTCTATCAGCTAAATAGGGCCAAAGGCCAACCATCTATGCAATCAACAACTAGCAAGAATGAAACTAGTCAAAATGAAAAAAATCAACATCATCAACAATTTATTTTATGAAGCCTCTATCAATAATCAAATAGGTGCCAATAGAAGGTTCATCGCTACCATAAATCAAATAGAGGAATGCTAACTCAAAGCTAAAAAGATAACTGCATATCCTCCAAAAAAAGGGAGGACTTACCAACTAGTTGTAAGAGAATAGATCCTCAACGATGCGCCTTTTGATAATCTCTAGTACATATCTCTACATTATGAAATGATATAGTCCCAAATTTATGTCAATATGTTGTGTATGATTATGTAAAATGGCGGAATGAGACATGCATCAAGGTAGAATCAACTCAACTCAGAAGAAGGAATAACTCAATCAAGATGTCCTAAGTCTAAACAAGAATATGATTTAGACAAGACCAATCATATACAATCCAATCTAATCCATTCCAATATGACTCAAAGTACTATCAAGACCTATATGGGAGTTTATCTTATCCGAAAACTATCACTTATGAGCCAGTGATAGTACAACAAACCGATGTTGTTGCCACGTCTGTTCATTCCTTGCCAGGGTAAGAACGAATCAACAATCATGGATCCATAATCAATCAAGTCCAATCATGTCAGGACAGTAATTTGGGAAACATCCAACTTTAACAGTTCAATCCTCTTTTATGTTTGGCAACGTAGTTATTGGGTTCAAGTTATTACTCACTCTTACCCAATTTGGTGCTCGATACTCCTCCCAAGACTCAAGCTCAAAAGACAATCAATCCGAATCAAACCAAATCAATAAGTCTCTTTTGGAATCTTTCAATTCATTTGTTTTATCAAATCAATCCCTTCAGCCAATCAATTTTCTAATCTTTTTCAATCATGTAATTAAAAGAGAGTTTAGACAATCATTTATGACAACTTTCAGGACTATCAATTTGTTGATACTATCATTACTATCATCACACTCATGTTCCTATCACCATCATGTATCCACAATTCAAGGCTCTAAACTCAATCTTAAGATATATATAATTCAATATTAATCAACATACTTCTAGGGTTTGAGTAAAACAAGTAGTTCAACTCATGTGTTCGAGGAATTAATTCGTAGAAAAACAATATTCCATCAATAATCATTAAAACATGCATATTTTTAAGACAAGAACTTTTCAAGAAATATAATCATGGAGGCTCAATCCGTACACATTCCATCTATCACAATCATGGGCACATAGAGGAACAAAATCCATATTTTAGTTCAGCCTTACATACCTAGACTCGAAGAACAATCAAGAACTCAGAGATCTCGCTTGAAAAACTTGAACCCTAGTCTTTCTCCTCTTCTCAAATCCTCGCTTTCAAATAATCCAAGTGTTATTGAGGGTATTAGGCGTACTAGGTACCGATAAAGGACTTAATTTAGTCCTAAAACATCAGGATTTTAGTCTTGGAGAGGTGGGAAAAGACCAATCAACCCTACTAAAAACCTATAATTAGTCGCCTATGAGTTTTCATTACGACTCATAGAAATATCTACAGGTCATCGTCTTCCATCATAAAATTGGGCTGGAAAATGTTGGGGTCTACGACTCGTGTCTACGAGTCATCAAAGACTCGATGAGTCGTTAACTCCCTGCATCTTGTAGGTTTCTCAAAAACCTGCAATAATGAGTCTCTAAAGTTTCCCTATGGGTCGTTTCTATGATTCCTAAGAACTTCAACAAGTCGTTAACTTCTCTCGTAGATATGACTTTCCAGTTAAGAAATTTAACTAAGTGTTAAATTCTTTTAATAGTCATCTCTATGGCTCATAGTCATCTCTATGGGTCATCCTATCAACTCGTAGTTAAGGTACTAAGGCTTGTATTTTTAGAATTTAGGCAAAGGCTCTACAACTCAATCCTATGACTCATAAGAATGATTATGGCTCATAATGGTAGCTCATAGGGAGGCTTATCCAAATCAAAAATTCACTAAGTGTTGGGGAGGTCTACAAACCATTAGTACGACTCGTAGAACAACCTACGAATCATAGACCTCCCTTATAGTCCATTGTTTAGTCCAATTTATTAATCTTTCTCATGGTTCTCAAACTTAGTCCAGGCTAGAATAACACAGGGTGTTACACCAAAAGTGGACCACGGAAACAAAGTTGTTTCGAAAAGCAAAAGATAGTCAAAATGTATATACAAAGGGAGACATCTAAATCTAGAACACAATATGCTCACCATTGCCTACGATTATGACCGCAGCTAGCTTGAATCAACGCTGGTAGCTAGTACTCGGACCTACATAATGAAAACAGATGCAGAATATAGTATGAGTACCAAAATAATAAGTACCTAGTAGGCATCATATGCCGACTGAGCAAGATGAGCAAATTTAAACTAAAGTGCGAGTAAATGACCATTACCAACGATAGTGCAAGAAGTAAATGTAGGTGTGTACACGATCATATCAACAAAAAAAGAGAATTTAGCTAAATCCACCGGGCTCCCATAAACCCGACGGGTATACTTGTGGACAAGTATATGGTAACAACCTAAATGGACCCCCATAAGCCCGATAGGAGCAAAGAAAAGAGGAAGTAAAATAAGTGGATCCAAAAGGATTCCAATAATATCACTATTTTCTAGACTTGAACCGAACCATCCCTAAACTCTCATACCTAATCCAAAGCTGAGGTTAGATGAAGACTTGAACCGAAGATTAATCAAGGAATCAGGAATTGAACCACATGTAAGCTGGACCACAAAATTCAACTAGGTAACTGTAGCTAATGAGTCGATAGGAGTAAGCTAGACCATATACTTCAATCGAGTAACTAAAGCCAAAGGGTCGAACATGGGTAACCTAGAACTTAGACTTCAATTGGGAAATTGTAGCTAATGAGCTTGAACACAAGTAAGCTAGACCACGGGCTTCAACTGGGTAACTATAGCCAAGAAATTGGACACAAGTAAGCTAGACCACAAGCTTGAACCGGATATCTATAGCTACGGGTTTGAACTGAATTAGAATCAGCGACTAACCGAGCATCATGGGGAGTACCTCCAAACCAAGTGCAATCAATATATCATTCCAGCCCGAACCATATACAACCTGAATTATCACGAAGTCTCCCTGAATCAAGAACCAAGTGATACCAAACCGATAGAAGAATAGAGAAATATAGAGGTATGGTCACAAGCTGAGTTACTGCCTAGCTAAAGTTCAAACTATCAGACTCAAGTCTGCTATATTAGTCTACATGGAGCTAACTATCTAAAATGACATCAAAGAAGTTCTAAGGCCTAACGACACTAAAATCACACAAGTCTAAGGCAATCACTAGTCTAAGTCTAGACTAAGGCCACACATGCTTCTAAACACATAACCATATTCACGATAAGAGCAGGAATCATGCTTAAACAGTCCAACAATTTCCCAAAATAGTGCCTAGGACATGAATTTTAGGAATTTAGCATGATCGACATCCCAACCCCTCCAACTCATATAATTCAATATACAATTGCCTAAACATGCTCAATCCCACAAGGGGAAAACCATAGCCTACCTGTAGGCCAATAATGCACACTCCAACTCACAAAATTGGAGCTTTTCCTTTTTGAGCAACCTCTGAATGCTGCCAAGCTATCAACAAGAATCACAACATTAATATGGTCGTTATGATACTAAAATTATCAAATTTGGAGACAGGCTAATTTCAGAGTCAAAAATCAATAATTATAGGACCTACTTCATAACTCATAGAATTGAATCTAAGAATAAGCTCCAACTACTACTGCCAGCTCATGTATTAAAAATGAACACAATTCATACAAACAGGCCCAAACCTAACATGCATAAGTGATCAACTACGAAGCTTAAGAATACTGGAAAGGCAAGAAAAAAGGGGAAATTACCTTAAAGGAAGACTCAAATCCTAATTCAAAACATACCACCGGGTTCCCCTAAAACATCTATGCAATTTAGCCTTTTGAATTGCCTAAATTGCTCAAGAATTGAAGGAGAAAACAAGGTTTGAAATTTTCTATAAAATCTGAAAAAGGTCTTAAGAAAGACCCTTTGATGTGGGTTTAGCGACCATCCGACAATCGCTTAAGCTATGCGCCACACCCACCTAAAAGGTAGACATCGCTTTAGCGATAAGGCTGTCACCAAAAGTCCCAATTAATGCTTGATGCTTTAAAGAAGGTGAGAGTTATTGGAGAATGGTTGAAGACGGCTCAAAGTCACCAAAAGTCCTATTTTGATAGAAAAAGGAGATGTCTTGAGTTTAATGTGGATGATTGGGTATACTTGAGGGTTTCACCCATGAAAGGTGTAATTCGGTTTGGTAAGAAATAGAAGTTGAGCCCTAGGTATACATGGCCTTATAGAATTTGAGACATGTTGGAAAGGTTGCTTATGAGTTAGAGTTGCCTTTGGAAATGACCATGGTTCACCCGGTATTCCATGTTTCCATGTTGAGGAATTGTTTAGGTGATCCAATTTCCATTGTGCTATTGGAGGTAGTGAATGCAAAAGAAAACTTGACCTATGAAGAGGCTCGATTAAAGTTTTGGACTGACAAGTCAAAAGATTGAGGAACAAGGAAGTTGTCTCCATCAAAATACTTTGGAGGAATCAACAAATTGAAAGTGCTATGGGGGAAGTGGAAGCGGAAGCGGATATGATGAAGTGACATCCTCATCTCTTTCACTTTACTCAAGCTTAAGGTACTAAGTTATTCATGAATCGTTTAAAGCTCCTACGTTTTAGATTTTCTTAAGTCCTCATTTGCATGCATGTTCATAAAGTTGATTTTAAAGTCATATTTCATATTAAATGTGGAAGTCTCATGGTTGGTTCACGTTTTTGTGTCATTGACTTCATGATGGGTTGCTAGTCCTAATTTTGTGTCTTTTCTATGCTATTCAAATCTTATTCGAGGGTGATTATTTCCAAGGGGGAGATATTAAGACCCTGTAAGTTGAAAGTCAAAACAAAGGAACAAATTCTTGAAAGTGGGTTGGAATCGAACTCTATGACTCAACTTACGAGTCATAAAAGCTCATATGAGTTGTAAGAGTGACTCGTAGGACTTATGATGAGGCCTAAAATTTGGCTAAGGGAAGGGGTGAGTTCACGAGTCCATGTTGTGACTCGTAGAAGTTTAGACGAGTCATAGAAATGACTCTTTAAGAAATTTCAAAGACTCAGTCCTCGGGGGTTTCTTAGACCCTATAGGACGAGTCACTTCTACCAATCATAGAAGTGTCTACGACTCATAAGGAAAGTCTTGAGTGTCAATTCTTAGGGTCTTTCTCAGACCCTGCAGGACGAGTTCTCTCTATGACTCGTAGAAGGTCCTATGAGTCATAAGGACTAGTCGTAGGGTCAGTTCTGGCCAGTTTTTAAGAGGGGTTATTTTGGTCTTTCCCTATATTATAACATTAAAGTAAAGACATTTTGAGGACTGAATCTAGCTTATCTAAGTGACCCTCATCCTTCCCAAACTCATTATTCTCCCTCAAAGTTCTAAGACTCAAAACCTTATCCTCTCAAGCTCCTCTCAAGGTCTTCTTCTTCACCAAGGAAAGCTAGGGTTTCATTACAAGTCTTCAAGTCTGCACTTTCAAAGCTTGCATTAGGGATTTATTCCCTAAGGTATGTGGGTGTCTTTCATTGGTTTTTCCACACATGAAACCCAAGTATTTTTCTAACCTAGTAACTTAAATTCCAAATTTGTGAATGTTATGGGTTATCATATCATGATTTCCAAATACATATATTATTGAATATTTGAAGTATATTCACCTATGTTAGATTACATTGGTCCTTAATTGTATGAGATTGATGATTTCTATCATAGGTCCTTAGTTGAAGGCATGAAAGGGGTTTTAAAGTGAATTGGTGGGTTGTTTCAAGTACGTTTTAATTGTTCTATTCTATTACTCTCATGTATGCTAGCATTGATCTTAATGATTTGAAAGTTGGATTGAATAGAATCTACCTAGGTTTACTATATTTTCAATGAAGTTTGGCTTGAAATATTTTGACTCCAAATGAATGTTTATGAAAGTAAGGTTTATGATCCAAGGGGAGTCTTATGAAATAAAAGAATGATGAAATGATTATGAATATTGAATTCTACCTATGAAAGGCCAATTCTCACTTGTGTGAATTAAAGAAAGGTTTTTAATGAGCTATTCTATCGAATGATGTTTTGATGATCTAAAGCTATGTAAATGATTATGTTGTTATGTTATATTAAAGTATTCTGTGGGATCGACCTAGCACCAAATGGGGCATTGAGGTGGGATTTGGTAAGGTAATCCTAGTAGCAACCCTTTATCCCATTAATTGTGTGCCAATATAGGAGCCCTTGTAGTCTTAGGCTAGTGGATCCATAAATAGCCCTAATGTTAAAGAAATAAATGAAGTTAGTGGAGTTCTACTCAGCAAGTAGTCTCCCCGTGCTAACGTAGGAGGTTGTGTTGAATTCCATGTAATAGTTCACATGGTCTTAGATGTCATAGTCATCTTCCCATAAAATGAATGTTTCAAGTGTAATTCATATAGACTACTTAAGCATGCATTTACTTATGTACTTTATCTTACAATGGTTTAACGTTTTCACTGAATTGCATGCCTACATACTTAGTACATTTAAAGTACTAACACATACTCTTTTGCCTAAATGATATCACTATGTAGGGACTGCGTTGCTCCACATTCACCTCCACGTGGCTACTTGAATTCGTTGAAGGCTACTATTTTGGTGAGTTTCCATGTTTTGGGAACAATATTCCTTTCCTTTCCTAGCTTATGTTATGTAAAATCGTTTGGATACCTTTCATGGTACATTATTCCATTTTTATGAGGGTGAGCTAGGGACATGCTTAGCCCCCACTAAGTCTTTTAGTAGAGGTATGTTTGGACATAAATGTATGACGTTCTAAGTTTGACATTGACTCTTATTCTATGATGTTTCCCTTAGTCCCGCTACCCTTTTTTTATTTCCGCTTATTGTTGAATGTCATTACCTATGAAAATCTAAATAAATGCTAAGAGGCTTGGGTGAGGTACTTCCAGATGTCTCATTTGCAGTGTCGCGTCTAGGACTTAGGCTTGGGTTATGACACATCATAGGCTGACTGAGAAAGATAAGCAAAAGTAAACTGAAATGTGAGAACTAACCACAACCAAAGATAGAAACAAGTACTCAAGGTAGGTATGTACACGAGCATACTCAACACATAAAGAAAAGGAGAGAAACTACCTAAATTCATCGGGCTTGCATAAACCCAACGGGGACGCTCATGCACAAGTCTAAAAGTAAAAACCTGAACGGACTCTCATAATCTCGATAGAAGAAACTTCCCACAGACTTGAACCAAACTATTCTATAAGCTTGAAGCTTTAACCAAAGCTGAACAATAGTTAAGGACTTAGACCAAAGAATCATAAGAGGATCAGAGACTTGAACCGAGATTTGATAGTGACCAATGATTTGAACTAAGGTGTGGATAATCGTGGTCTTGAACCACATGCAAAAGATACCAAGGACTTGGACCAAGGTAATAGTAGCTATGGATATGAACCAAGGCTAATAAGTAGACATAAACTTGAACCACGACTAAATAAGGCCAAGGACTTGAACCGAGAAAATAATAAGTAGGCAAGGACTTGAACCCCACCTAGTGGAGTGATGTAACACCCTGTGTTATCCCAAGCTAAACTAGGCTTGATGATGATGAAAAAAGTTGAGAAAAATGGACCATACCAATTTCTATGAGTCAATATACGACTCGTAGAAGATTCTAAGGATCGTGGAAAAGGCTCATAGGGTTGGTACTGAGGAGGAGGAATTATGAGTCAACTTATGACTAGTAAGGATGTTGACGACTCGTAAAAATGAGTCGTAGAGCCTTTGCCTAAAAATCTGAAAATACAAGCCTTAGTACTTTTTTTATGAGTTAATAAGATGACCCGTACAGATGATTATGAGTCATAGAAATGAATCGTAAAAGAACCTAACACTTAGTCAAATTTAAGAGCTAGAAGGAAACATCTATGAGGGAAGTTCATGAGTCATTGAAGTCCCTACGAGTCATAGAAATGACCCGTAGAGAAACTTCAAAGACTCAAAAATGATAGGTTTCTGAGAAACCCACAGAACAAGGGGAGTCTACGACTCATTGAGGCTTTGACGACTCATAGACCCAAGTCGTAGACCACCCTTTCTTTAGTCTAGTTCCATGATTGTAGATGATGACACATAGAAGTTTCTAGGAGTCATAATGACGACACATAGAAGTTTCTAGGAGTCATAATGTCGACTCATAGATGACCTATTTTAGGTTTTTAACGAGGATAGATTGGTTTTTTTCACCCCTCTTAGACTAAAACCCAAATATTTTTGAACTAAATTAAGTCCCTTATCAGTACTTTGTATGCAAATACTCACATTAACACTTAGAAAATTAAGAACGAGGGTTGGAGAAGAGGAGAAAGGCTAGGGTTCAAGCTCTTCGAGTAAGGTCATCGAATATTCAATTGTTCTTTGAGTCTAGGTATATAAGGCTGAACTAAAACATAGATTTTATTCCTCCATGTGCCCATGATTATGATATATTGATTGTGTACAGATTGAGTCTTCATGATTGTATTTCTTGAGAAATTCCTTTCTTAAAAATATACATATTTTACTGGTTATTGATGAAATAATGATTATCTATGAATTAATTCCTTGATCACATGATTTGAACTACTAGTTTACTTAAACCCTTGTAGCATGTTAATTTATATTGAATTATATACATCTTAAAATTGAGTCTAGAGCCCTGTATGGTGAATGTACGGTTGTGATTGGAATGTGAGTGTGATGATAATACTGATAGTAATGACAAATTGATAGTCCCTAATGTTTTCATAAATGATTGTCCAAAATCTCTCTTAACTAAATAGTTGAGAATGATTGGGAAATTGATTAGTTGAATGAATTGATTTGATTGAATGAATGAGTTGGAAAAAGACCAAAAGATACTTACTGATTTAGATTGATTGTATTATGAGCTTGAGTTTTGGAAGGAGTATCGAGTACCGAATTGGGTAAGAGTAAGTAATAACTCAAACACAATAACTATGTTGCCAAATATAAGAGAGGATTGAGCCATTAAAGTTAGATGTTTCCTAAATTATCGTCCTGACATGATAAGAATTGATTGTTTATGGATCCATGATTGTTGATTTGTTCTTACCCTGGCTAGTTAAGGATGGACGTGGAAACAATGTCGGCTTGTTGTACTATCACTGACTCATAAGTGATTGTTGTCATATAAGAAACTCCCATATAGGTCTTGATAGTACTCTAATTTGGATTGGATTGGAATAGACTGGATTAGATTGTGTATGATTGGTCTTTGTCTAAATCTTATTCATGTTTAGACTTAGGACATCTTGATTAATTTATTCATTCTTCTGATTTGAGATTTTGAGTTGATCTGATTCTACCTTGATGCATGTTTCATTCTACTAGTTTACATACTCGTACATTTTATATACTGACGTTCATTTGGGCCTGCATCATGAAATGATGCAGAAACAGGTATAGGAGATCATCAATAGGCCCATTGTTCAGGTTTTTTTCGCATTCAGTTATTTACTGAGTCCTCATTGCTTCCGGAGGATACCCCATTTATCATTCTAACTTTAGCTTAGTTTGTCCATTTGGTTCAAGGTAGCCATGAATCTATCATTGGCACCACCTAGATTATTGATAGAGGCTGCATAGACTAGAGTGTTGATGATGTTAATTCATTTTGTTTTGACTAGTTTCATTCTTTCTAGTTGTTGATTAGATAGATTGTTGACCTTTGACTTTATTTACAATTAGTAATCTTAATAAGTTGAGTCTTCCAGTAATTGAAGGCGATTGAATAAATGTGTGACTGGACTAAGTGGTTTGCTTGAGGATTATCAATGGTCTTTGAGTGACGGACATGTCTAGGGTACCCTCTTGGAGTATGACAAACTTGGTATCAGAACACAGAGTTCAAGAGTCCTAGGGTGTTTATAAAGTCGTATCTAGTAGAATCTTGCTTATGGGTGTGTCATATACCACATTTATAATCAGGAGGATATAGGATATTAAGAATTGTTTCACTTCTTTCATACTCTAAGTTCGTGCAAAAAAGTTTAACTCTAAAAGTTCCTTCCTAATTTGTGCGTTACATGCTTGTAGATAACGCCTCCAAAACTCACTGCCAGTTAGAGGAATGCCACCAATGCTGATGTTCCATAAATTGATCTTTCCCCACCATCTAGAGTGAGAATTGGAGGCCGACCTACAAGGTCTACTGAGGCACCGTAATAGCTTACTACTGAGTCTGGTCCTACTTTAGAAGTTGAGTTAAGAGATGCCATCACTATGCTTACCCAACTGATAGGTTGCCAGAGGGGTTACCAGAGTTTACTAGCTCCTAGCTCTATCTCTCAAAAGCCATCATCTTCGGTGAGGATACGAGACTTCTTAAGGATGAATCTACCAGTCTTCATAGGTTCTAAAGTTGAGGAGGATCCCTAGAATTTCATTGATGAGATGTGGAAGATTCTAAAAGCAATGCATGCTATGAAGATCGATGGAGTTGAGTTGGTTTATTATTAGCTCAATGATGTGGCAAATGTTTGGTATAACCAATGGGAAGAAAATAGAGGTGAAGATGCGAAGCCTGCGATCTGGGATGAGTTTGAATGAGCCTTTTTTGATCACTTTTTTCTCAGGTAGTTGAGGAAAGCAAGGATAAAGGAGTTCATGAATCTAAAACAAGAAGGGTTGACAGTGAAAGATTATAGTTTGAAGATCATTCGGCTGTCCCTATATGCTCTAGAGATGATCCCAGATATAAGATCAAGGATATGGAAGTTTGTCTCCGGCTTGGGCAAACATGTAAAGAAAGAGTACAAAGCATCACTAGTGATTTTTAATATGAAAATATCCAGATTAATGGTGTATGCTCAGTAGGTAGAAGATGACAAGAGGAAAGACAAGGAGGAGCACTTGAGCAAGAAGGCGAAGTGAGCTGGGTATGAGACTGAGCAGAAGCAGAGTAAGGGCAACATGTCCTTCTTTCAAAAAAGGTCTTCCAACTATGCTCCATCAGTAGCAAGTGCACCTGCATCGCATAACAAGTATGATTAGCAAGGACAGAGTCACCAGAATTCTAGAGCCTAGGGTTCTTCATCCCAGGCTAGTGTGACTCAAGGTTCGAAGGGAAAGCCACCTTGTAACAAATGTGGTAAGCTCCACTTGGGAGAGTGTAGAGAGGGGAAGAATGGTTGTTATAAATGTGGCCAAGTGGGCCTTTTTTAGAGAGAGTGTCTAACATGGGGAAATAGAGCACGGTCTTCTACCATATCACCACTAACTAGAGCTAATTAGAGGGGCAGTACTTTAGGTACGGGCGGAGGTATAAACCGTCTATATTCTATGGGTAGTCGCCAGGATCAGGAGAACTCCCCCAATATTACTCCGGGTATGATTCGAGTCTTTACTCTTAATTATTATGGTTTAATGGATTCGGCTTCCACTTTATCCTTTGTATCTCCTTATATAACTAGTAGATTTGATAGAATTCCCGAGTGTCTTCTTAAGCCTTTTAGTGTGTCCACTCATATCGGTGAGTCTATCTTAGCGAAGAAGGTCTATAGAGATTGTATCATGTTAATCTATCTCAAGGATACCATGGCTGACTTAGTTGAGTTAGACATGGTTGATTTTGACATAATTCTTGGCATGGATTGGCTTTATTCTTTCTATGCCTCAGTCGATTGTAGAACTAGGATTGTTAAGTTCAGTTTCCCAAATAAGCCCATCTTAGAATGGAAATGTTGTCTTGTTGTGCCTAAGGGTATGTTTATCTCCTACCTTAGGGCCGGAAAGTTGATCTCTAAAGGGTGTATCTATCACATCATTAGAGTTAAAGATAAAAGTGTTGAGTTTTCTACTCTTGAGTCTATCTCGATTGTAAATGAGTTTCTTGAAGTATTTCTTGAGGATCAGTTCGAAGTTCCTCCTGATAGAAATATTGACTTTGATATTGTTTTTCTTCCCAATACACATCCTATCTCTATTCTACCATATAGAATGGCTCCTACTGAGTTGAAAGAACAGAAACAACAATTGAAAGATCTCCTAGACAAGGGATTCATGAGGCCGAGTGTCTTACCTTGGGGCGCTCCTACGTATTCGTGCAAAAAAAGATGGGTCATTTAGAATGTACCTTGATTATCGTGTACTAAAAAATGTCACCATAAAAAACAAGTATCCCCTTCCTAGGATAGATGATTTGTTTAAACAACTTTAGGGTGCCACTTCCTTCTCAAAAATAGACCTCAGATCAGGCTACCACCAGTTGAAAGTGAGAGAATATGACATACCAAAGATTGCTTTCCGAACTAGGTATGGTCACTTTGAGTTTTTGGTTATGTCCTTTGGTTTAACCATTGCTCCTATAACATTTATGGAATTCATGAACAGAGTGTTCAAATAGTATTTGGACACGTTTATGATTGTATTTATCGATGATATACTGATCTATTCGAGGAGTGAGGAGGAGCATGCTAATCATCTCAAAATTTTCCTTCAAACTCTTAAGGAGAAGGAGCTATATGCTAAGTTTACAAAGTGTGAGTTCTATCTTGCATCCATGGTGTTCTTAGGCCATATTATTTCTAGATATGGTATACAAAGCAGGTAAGAACTAGCCAAGGCCCACATCCCCGACTAACATAAGGAGTTTCTTAGGTTTGGCTGGCTATTACCATAGATTTGTTGAAGGGTTCTCATCCATATCTTCACCATTGACTAAGCTAAATTAGAAGAAGGCTAAGTTTCAATGGTTAGATGCTTCTAAGAAGAGTTTTCAAGAGTTGAAAACAAGATTGACTACTGGTCCAGTGCTATCCCTACCTGAGGGGATGGATGGTTTTGTGATTTATTGTGATACGTCTAGAGTTGGATTGAGATATGTGTTGATCCAGAAGGGGAAAGTGATAGCTTATGCTTCCAAACAACTTAATATTCATGAGAAGAACTACCTGACTCACGACCTTGAATTGGCAGCCGTGGTGTTCTCTCTCAAGATTTGGTGTCACTATCTTTATGGCATGTATGTTGATGTGTTCACATATCACAAACTATAATAAGACAGATGAGATGGCTTAAGTTGCTCAAGGAATATGATATGAACATTCTCTACCACCCAAGAAAAGTAATATTGTTGCTAATGCTCTTAGCAAATTATCAATGGAGAGCACTGCCCATGTAGAAAAGGGAAAGAAAGAATTGACCAAAGAGGTACATAGGCTTGCATGCTTGGGAGTTTAACTTATTAACTCTAGTAAGGGTGGTATGGTTGTTCGGAATGGAGCTGAATCATCTCTAGTTATAGAGGTGAAAGAAAAGTAAGATCATAATTCCATTCTCCTCTAGTTGAAAGATGATGTTCACAAGCAGAAGGTAATGGCTTTTGCCAATGGGGTAGATGGAGTGTTGAGGTATCAAGGGAGATTGTATGTTCCAAACGTTGATGTTATTCGATAGAGAATCATGGCAGAGGCCCATAACTCTAGGTATTCCATCTATATAGGTTCTATAAAGATGTATCACAATTTAAGATAAGTATATTGGTGAATTGGAATAAATAGAAATATAGCAGAGTTTGTGTCTATGTGCCCGAACTGCCAACAAGTTAAAGTTGAGCACCAAAGGCCTTGTGGAGTAGCCCAGAATATTGAGATTCTAGAGTGGAAGTGAGAGATGATAAATATGGACTTTATTACAGGTCTACCGCAGTCCTACATATAACATGACTCTATTTGGGTGATTATGGATAGAATGACCGAATCAGCCCATTTCTTGATGGTTAATACTATGGACACCGCAGAGAATTATGCCAGACTATATCTTTGAGAGGTTGTTAGATTGCACGGATTTCCTTTGTATATTATCTCAAATAGGGGACCTTAGTTCACTGCTTAATTTTGGAAGTCATTCCTGAAAGGTTTGGGTTCAAAGGTTAATCTTAGCACCGCTTTTTACCCATAGACAGACGGTCAAGTAGAGTGCACTATTCAGACTCTTGAGGATATGTTAAGAGCCTATTTCATCGATATCAAGGGTAATTGGGATGACCATTTTCCACTTATTGAGTTTGCTCATAATAAAAGCTTTCATTTGAGCATTTAAATGGCTCTATATAAAGCTCTGTTATAGGAGAAGATGTAGATCGCTAATCTATTTTTCGAGGTCGGTGAGGTTGAGTTGATAGGGCCAGACTTAGTTCATCAAGCTATGGAGAAAGTGAATATTATCCACGAAAGGTTGAAAACTGTGCAAAGTCATCAGAAATCCTATACTGATATTAGGAGGAGAAATTTAGAGTTCAAAGTACATGACTAGGTATACTTGAAAGTTTCACTTATGAAGGGTGTGATGAGATTTGGAAATAAAGGGAAGCTTATTCACCACTACATTGGTCCTTATCAGATTTTGAAAAAGGTTGGAAACATAGCCTATGAATTAGAATTGCCCCCTGAGTTAGCAACTATTCATCTTGTGTTTCACATCTCTATGCTTAAGAAGTGTTTGAGTGTTCCTTTGCTTGTTATCCCAAATGAGGGCATTAGGGTGAAAAATAGTTTGAGATATAAAGGGATCCCAGTTCAGATTTTAGATCGACAGGTTTGCAAATTGAGAACCAAAGAGGCAGCATCCATCAAAGTTTTATGGTAGAATCGGTTTATTGAAGAGGCCACATGAGAAGCTGAAGAGAACATGAAAGATAAATACCCCTATATATTCATGCCTTCTAATGACGATGTCAATGGTAATGTTCCTTCTCTATTTTTGATTTAAAATTCATTCCGAGTTTGAGTATTTGATACGTATTCTTGAGTCTGAGTAGTTGATTGTTCGAGTGTTTGATTGTTGATTATTGATTGTATTCATGCCTTGAGTAAAACCTTATCTTGGTTTTCATTCGAGGAAGAATGATTCCAAAGGGGAGATATTGTAACACCCCATGTTATCCTAAGCTAAACTAGGCTCGACAATGGTGAGAAAAGTTGAGGAAAATGGACTGTACTAGTTGCTATGAGTCAACTTGCTACTTATAGAAGATTTTATGGATCGTAAAATATTGTAGGGTTGATACTGAGGAGGAGGAGGTACGAGTCACCTTACGACTCGTAAGGATGTTGATGACTCGTAAGAATGAGTCATAGAGCCTTTGACTAAAACTCTTAAAATACTAGTAGAAAATGCCTTAACAAAGCGCCTGTAGTACCCTACCAATCCGATAAATATTCAAATCTCAGTCATAATGGTAGGCCTGGCCCAATCACAAATAGCCTTAACCTTCGCCAGATCTACCATAATACCATCCTTGGTCACCATGTGCCCCAAGAGTGCTACAGACTCAAGCAAAAACTCGCACTTTGAGAACTTGGCATAAAGCCGCCGATCTCTAAAAGTCTGGAGAACTACCCTTAAGTGTTGCTCATTCTCATCCCGGCTCTGCAAGTATACCAAAATATCATCAATGAAGACTATACAAAGTCCAAATATAACCTGAATACATGAGTCATCAAGTCTATGAACACGGCAAGGGCATTAGTTAACCCAAAAGATATCACTACGAACTCATAGTTGCCATAACGAGTCCTAAATGTGGTCTTAGGGATATTCGTTGCCCTGATCTTCCATGGGTGGTAGTCGGATCTCAAATCAATCTTAGAAAATACTACAACAGCCTGAAGCTAGTCAATCCTAGGCATGAGGTAACAGTTCTTCACCCTCACCTTGGTCAACTGCCCATAATCAATACCCAACCGCATAGTACCATTCTTCTTCTTAAGGAACATGACTGGGGCACTCCAACGCAATATGCTAGGCCGAATGAATCCCTTATCCAAGAGATCCTAAAGTTGAACACTGAGCTCTTTGAGCTCTGTGGGGTCCGTATCGTATGGTGAGATGGAAATATAATTATTACCCAGCTCTAAATCAATGGCGAAGTCAATATCGCAATCCAAAGAAAGACAAGGCAGGTCGGTCGAAAACACATCTACAAACTCTTAAAATATAGGCACTGAATCAACCATAGGACCCTCCCTACTAATATCTCTAAAATAAGCCAAGTATGCCAAACATCTGCCAACCATTAACCTCTGAGCTCAAATAGAAGATATCACACCAACCGGCATGTAAATGCAAGAGCCCAGCCATACCACCCCAACCGGCATGCGACTGTAAGAGCCCTGCCATACCATCGGCAAAATACTAGGCATGGCTAAGGTAATGATCTTCGCATAGCAATCCAAGACTGCACAGTGATGAGATAACTACTCCATGCCTAAAATTAAATCAAAATCCACTATATCAAGCAAAATGGGGTCAGCTCTAGTGTCCCACCCCTAAAAGTCACCACACAAGATTGAAAGATCTGATCCACTAAAAGAATCACTTACAGGGGTCGAGATATGCAATGACTCAGCTAAGGCTCTGGACTCATACTCAGTTGAGGGGCACAATATACAAATATATAAGAATAGGTGGAGCCTAGACCAAATAAAGTGGATGCCGGCTAATGACATAATAGAACCATATCAGTGATCATATTATCTGAGGCCCCAGCCTCTACTCTAGAAGGAGTTGCATAAAAGTAGGCCTGGGCTCTTTCTCGTGAATCAACTTGGCTCCCTATCCTACCTCCTCGAGGACTTCCCCATACACCCTGATAACTACCCCTATGATCATGGCTCTGGCTTCCACCTCTAACTAGAGGTGCTGTTTTGGCGCAGGTCTAGCTGCTTATGGAGCTTGAGCGGCTAACATACGGTGAGGTCACTCATGGGACTAATGATCTAGTTCCCCACAGTTATAGCACCTCTGTGGATGTCAGCTCACATCGAGAGGCCGACCACCTCGACTAGAAGAACCCCTCTTAATACCACCTCGACCTTAGCTCGGACTGGCAGTAAAGCCATCCTGATAGTAATAGTTACCCTCTGAAGTATGGAGTGAGGCCTGGAGTGGGTGACTGGATTAGCCCTTCTCGAATCTCTTGCGGGTTCTATCATATGACTCCTTGGGCCTAAAATAGAGCCTACCCTGGCTATCCTTCTCCTAAATCTATTACCGCTGCCTCCTTAGGCCTCACAATGGAGCTGCTCAAGCGTGCTGGCATGGTCCAACACAACCAGAAATAAGTGACTCACTGAGACTAAAGACTAAATTTCAATCTATAACTAGAGTCTCAACCCACTGAAGAAGAACCAAACTCTTTCCTCCTCAGTAGGTAATATCATAAGTAGCATGTTTGGAGATCTTGTTAAATCGGGCCTTGTACTCTAATATGGTCATGGATCCCTACTCCAACTGTAAAAACTGATCTCTATCACTCTTGGGATAAACTGGGCTAAGAAGGCCTCTAAAACCTCAGCCTACGACATAGATAGAGACCCATATAGCCTGGTCTGTAGCTATGAACACCACTACAGCCAGGCAGGACCATCTAGATGATAAGCGGCGAAGTTATATCCTCTAGACTCCACTAAGCCCTAAGTCTATAGCTGCTCATAACAAATAAGTAGAAACTCGTGGGCATCGTCACCCACAACCCCAAAAAACCTTGATGTGATAGTCTAACAATATCTTAAGCATCTTCTTGTCCCAAAGTGGCATAACACCTTCTTAATCATCAAGTTGAGTGCCAAGTGCCGATGGCTTCTAAACTACTAGAGCCTCTAGTGCAATCTGACCCTGCGATGCTGAAGCAGCTAGAGATGGAGCCTACTGCATACCCCCAATAGTAGCTAATATCTAGGCAAACACTGCCTGAAGGTTTGGAGCAGCAAATGGCTCAGACGGTGGCTGGGCAGGTTTTGGCCCCATCGAATGATGGTGTACCTAAGCTGTCTGTGGCTTTACCTCCAGCTCCATAGTTTGTTCTCTAGATTTATATAGAGATGTAGTCCTGAAACAACCTCGGGGTTGGACTCTACCTCTAGTTAAGGTACTATCACATTTATGAGCCATTTTGTAAAAGAGTGGAGCAAGTAAGATTTCCAAAAACTGATAAGGCACAAATTGCGATAGTGATACAAAAAAGATAAGTTCCTAAAGATATCCTATAACCTCCTGAATATAAGTCATGGATGTCTATGCACTAATCCGCAAGACTCTACTAGATATTAGCTCTGTATAAGTGAGACCATTGAGCCAAATATCTCTAATACTAATTTGTTACAACCCGAATCCTCAAGTCATGATGGCGCCTACTGAAACCCTTCAGTAACTAAGCCAACCCATATCCATAACTATGAGTAATGGAATGTAAGGGTAGAAGACTAATATTCAACTAGAACAATAATAAAACAACAAGAACACAGATGAACGGCGAAAGCAAATCGAAAATATATACAAACTAAAAGATGCCTCCTAGAACCTGGAAGTCACATGTACAAAGCTACTATAAAATGAGTACAAGTACCAAAGGTGGACCACAGAAACAAGACCATCTTAAAGAGAAAAAGAAGAATATATATATATATATATAGAGAGAGGGAGACGGGTAAATCTAAAATGATGTGTGCTCACCCTTATCTCCGATCATGACTGCAGCTAGCTTAAAATAATACTGATAGCTAGTACTCAGACCTGTATCATGAAAATAAGTATAGAGTATTGTATGAGTATCAAAACAACAAGTATCAGTAGGCATCATAGGTAGACTAAGCAAAATAAGCAAAAGTAAACTAAAATGCGAGAACTAACCACAACCAAAGATATAAACAAGAACTCAAGGTAGGTATGTACACAAGTGTACTCAACACACAAAGAGAAGGAGAGAAACTAGCTAAATCCACCTAGCTCCTATAAACCTGATGGGTACGCTCGTGCACAAGTCTAAAAGTAATAACCTAAATGGACACCCATAATCCCGATAAGAGAAAAGATAGTTGAAGCAAGACAAAGAAATCCGATGAAATTCCAACAATGCCACAACTTCCTATGGACTTGAACCAAACCATTCTATAAGCTTAAAGCTTTAAGAAAAGCTGAACAATAGTTAAGGACTTGGATCGAAGAATCATAAGATGATTAGGGACTTAAACTAAGATTTGATAGTAACAAAGGACACTTGAACCAAGGTGTGGATAATCATGGTCTTGAATCATATGCAAAAGAGACTGAGGAATTGAATCGAGGTAATAGTAGCTATGGAATTGAACCAAGTCTAATAAGTAGCTATGGACTCGAACCACAACTATGTAAGGAAGAGACTTGAACCTAGGCAAGGACTTGAATCCCGCCCGGTGTAGTAAATTGGGGACTTGAATCATGAACAGAGGCAAATCGGTTAGAATTAGGATCAATAGCCAATCGATCATCATAAGGAGTACCTTAATCTGAGTGCTATCAATAAATCACTTGAACCTAATCCACATCCAACCAGGATTGTTGAATAGACTTTCAAAATAATAAACCATATGATACAAAGCCAATGAAATTAGGGAGTTATGGATATAAAGTCCTAAAGCTGTGTGACTACCTAGCTAAGTCCCAGACTATCAGACTCAAGTATGCTATGTTAGTCTACAAGGAGCTAAGCAGTCCAAATCGATGTCGGAGAAGTTCCAAGGCCTAACGGCACCAAAACCACGTAAGTCTATGGAATCACTAGTCTAAACCTAGACTAAGGCTATACATGCTTCCAAAGACATAAACCAAAGGTACAACATACACCACAAGGTATGGATGATCAACAATAATAGGAGAAATAATTTAATAATCCGAATTTCCCCAAAAATAAAGCCTAGGATATGAATTTAAGGAATTTAGCATGCTCGACACCAAAAACATCCCCAAACTCATACAATTTAGTATACAAATGCCTAAACATGCTCAGCTAAAGAAGGAAAAACCGTAGCCTATCTGTAGTCCTACCATGCGTGCTCTAACTCAAGGAATCAGAGCTTTTCCCTTCTTAATGACCTCAAAATACTGCCACACTACCAACAATAGAATCACAACATTTACACAATTTTTTTGACATTATAATTATTGAATTCGGAGGCGAACCAATTTTAGAGTCAAAATTGGATATTGTGGGAATTGCTCCATAATTCTAGAATTGACCCCAAAAGTTGGTCCTAAATAGCACCCCAAGTTCATATAACCATTTAAAACACATGAGGGGTCAGGAAACATCAAGAAACAATCATACAACAAAAATTTCAAATTTTAAGCTAAGTACATTAAGCGGAGAACAACTTTGAGCAACAAATTTACCAGAACGAGAAACCTCAATAGGAAAAATGAATAACACCACGATATTACTTATAGAAAAACCCACAATATGGGCTCTTGAATCCCATAAAATAGACCTAAAATGAGCGAGAAATCATCCTCCAAAATTCACCAAAAATAGAGCTCGAAAATGAGCTATGGTAGTAGCTAAATCATGATTCTTACCTCCAATGAAGCTTCAAATGTGAATTCCAACCATGCCGACACGTTCTCCCCAAAAACCATACAGATTAGCCTCTTGAACCACTAGATTCTGACCTAAAATGCCCAAGAAATCAAGTCTCAAAATTCCCCAAAAACCATAGCTCAAAACTCAACAATGGGAGCAAAAGAACGGTTCAATTTACCTCAAACGATTAGTCTTCAACCAATTCCGACTACACCATGACGATCTCCATGAAAAATCATGTAATATAGACCTTTGAATTACTGAATTCGGGCTTAAATTTCTCAAGAAATACATCTTTGAAATTTGAAGAAAACTTATGAGAAAGCCTGTCTTATAGGGCGAGGGTGCATTAGATACGGTGCATCAATGCACCAACAAATTATTCTTATTTTTAAAGTCTTCGATAGGGTGCTTGAGATTCATTTGGAATCTCGTAAGTGTAAAGAGATATGCTACCCCACCAATTTGATGTTCCGGACTAAATGGCGCATTTAAAATTTCCATACAAGGTCATTTTAACAAAAAATGGGTCCCACACCCAAGTGCCATTTTTAGCCAAGTTCCACAACGGCCCTCGAAAAGCAAATAAAGGGTCGTTCTAGACCAAATTTGATATTTTGAAACTAACTGCGCTATTAGAATTTCCATTTTAGTGCATTGTCCAAGAATATTGACCAAAGTCAATCTTAGTCCAAATTTTGAAGGCTAAAATGCAAATGACCCTAAATTTGAAGAGAATTTCTCAATACTCATGCCGACCTTGCTACTATCCTAATTTGTCTATTCGGGAGCTGATGGAACTATCAAAATTTCATTATGAGGTTGTTTACCTGAAGAAATGAACCTAATCACCTTTTCGATTTATAATAGCTCTAAAATAGGGAAACAGGTCAAAAACCTAAAAGAATGACCAGGAAAATGGACAGTCAGTGCCAGAAAGTCATAAATGACTTAGGGTTGCTACAGGAATACTCTAAATGATGAAATGAATTCTTTATTTCAAAAATAACCCAGAGAGTCATTACAACATCTAAACCTCTTCAAAATTTGCTATGGGCCTATATATACTAGAGACTAAGTTTCCCCTTCTTACAAAAGTGCATTAGCCCTTCATGGGATAAATATTCAAGTACAACAACAACAAAGACCCAGTGAAATCCCACAATGTGGGGTCTGGGGAGGGTAAAATATATGCAGATCTGACTACTACCAAGGTAGGACGACTATTTTCAAAAGATCCTCGGCTCAATAAAATCAAAAAAAAAGTCAGATAAGAATAAAAAGTTCAAAGTAATATGGAAAAAAAGAAACGAAAGCAACCCAGATAGGATAGAGCAATCAAAATATAGAAAGTACAGAGAGTAATGAAAGTAATAAATAATAATAGACATCAGACTACAGAAAATTATAGTGCGCTAGTACGCCTACTAATAAGGAAGAATAACGCGACTATGAACTAGCTTTCTACCATAATATGGGTCCTCCACACTCTCCTATCTAAGGTTGTCCTTGGTAAGTTGTAACTGTTCCATGTCCTATCTAATCACCTCTCCCCAATATTTCTTCAGCCTACCCCTACCTCTTCTGAAATTATCTATGGCTAACCTCTCACACCTACGCATTGGGGCATCTGTGTCTCTCCTCTTCATATGTCCAAACCATCTTAGTCGCATTTCTCGCATCTTGTCTTCTACCAAAGACACTCCTACCTTATCCTGAATAGCCTCTTTCTAATCCTGTCACTGTTAGTATGCCCACACATCCATCTCAACATTCTCATTTCAGCAACTTTCATCCTTTGAACATGAGATACCTTAACTGGCCAGCACTCTGCCCCGTATAACATAGCTGGTCTAACCACCACTTTATAGAACTTTCCCTTAAGTTGTGGAGGCACCTTATTGTCACATAGCATATCAGACGCGAGCCTCCATTTCATCTACCTTACCCCAATATGATGTGTAACATCATCGTCAATCTCCCCACTTCCTTGCATAATAGACCCAAGGTACTTGATGTTATACCCCACACTCTTGATCTCGAAATGTCTTGTACGCTTCTTAGAATTATCATACGAGCCGGATAATCTACGCCACTATCAAACAATTCTAAGGAAGGGAAAATGTGATACCCTATATTAGGGAAGGTTAGAAATAGGGTCATGAGAAGTCGAAAGGAGTTGGAGGCCAAGTAATGAGTCGTATGAATCAATTTACCTATGTAAGCTATTAACTCGGAAGTCTTACAAAGTTAAGCTACTTGAATGCAAGTCGAGCTTACGTAGCAAGGATTACATTGGTTCTTAAAATAAGACGAGATTACGAATCCACAAGGAAGTAGAGAAAATAACACGTGGAAGAAAGAAGGGAATGAAATGTGGAAGCAGCTGAAGCAGGCAACTAACTCACCTTCCTGCTTGGGGGAGTGGACCCCACTGCCATGTGGCAGCCCCTAATTGGCTGTATAGATGTGTTGGACCAATAAGGTCTGGACATGTGTCACCCTAAGGGGATGACATATGTAACCTCCTAAGACAACAACAGTCTCATTATTTATCCAAAACTTCAGCCAAAAGAGAGGAAAAACGTAGAGAAGAAAAGAGAGGCAGCCACGGCTTAGAGAAACTAAGTTGAGTTTCCAGTTTTCCCTCTGTGAATTAATTATATAAGGTATTCCTCGATCATATGGGAGTGTATATATGTAACTTAGGATGATTAATTCTTCACTTCATCACCTTATACTTAGCCAAAGTTGAAGGAAAAACCTAGAGAGCCAAAGAGAGAGGGCTACGGGTTTGAGGCCAAGAAAGGTAAGCCTCCAATTTCATTTCATGAATTAATTATTTAAGGTGTAATACATTTATATTATGGTTTTTAAAAACAAAAATATTTAATTTGGGGCAGCGGAGAAGTAATACAAACAGTCCACTACTTTCAGCCGCAATTAAGATATTTCCGAGGCGGGTTTTGGCGAGTTTTGGCCAATTTCAGGTAAGGTAAGGTCTTTCCTTTCAATTTGGAGTTTATGGTGTTGTTATGGAGTATATTACACGTCGTATATGTGGATGTAAATGTGAAAATGTCATAGATATGCTTGGCGTTAGAAATAACCTAAAGTGAAGTTGTTATGCTTAAATTGAAGTGGAATAGAATGTTGTACTTATGGTGCTGCAGCTGTAGGTGGTGTTATGGTATGTTGCAGGGCTGTAAAACTTTATAAAGGAGGTGGGGGTGCTTTAGGTTGCAGACACATAACCCTCCATTACGTATGGTTAAAGGTTTTACAACATAGAGACTAGAAGCCCTATTTTGGATATCGTAATTTTGAGCAAGTCATTTGGAGTTTGTATTGTGTAATATTGATGTGAATTTATTGTATATATGATGAAGGGTGTTGTTTTTGGTTGGCTGTAGTGATTAGGAATGTAATTGGAAATTCGGATAGGGCATGTTATAGGGGAGGTGCTGCCCAATTTCCGTTAATGCCTTAACTAATTAAAGAACTAGTCAAGAAGACAAGCGAGAGAATGAGTTATATGATTACTTGGGTGTACCTTAAGATGCTAAAAAGCCAAGGGTTGTTTATATTTGTATTTCTTCCGTCTTTAATAGGTTCAAAGGACGACGAGGCGAATGTGATAAAGAGTAAATCGTAAGAGGTATATAAAGCCTACTCTTTCTCTTTATTTGGCATGTCTTAGAGGAAGTAAAACATGTTATGATCTCTGAAGTAATTCTATTCCTAAGTGTCTCTTATTCACTTCTGAAGGTTGAAATTTTATAATAGTGAGCTACTTTCCTTGAATCTTCTATATGCTGAGGACTTAATAAATATACGGGCTCCTAGTTGTAAGGACTATATGAAAACAAGTGCTCTGGAGTCCTTAAGTGGTTAGAATTACTTTAGTTCATGTCTAGAGGCCCCGAGATGCTAATTAATATAGCCCCTAATGGAATTTAGAGGGCAACTAAGATGACTACACTACTATTCGGGTCCTCAGACAATAACTTAATCCTCTTATACTATCGAGTCTTTGATAATATTTTAAATTGCATATGGTTACTCACTACTCTACTCGTGCATACTGTAACCCTTCTATCACCAAGTCCCGAGCCAGGGTACATAAACGTGTGCAGTTTATTGCATTATCCACCGAGTCCCTCACTAAAGGGCCGAGTACACTATACGAGGACATGACAATGTAGTGACATAAAAAACTCACCTAGCCCCTCACTAGAGGGCCAGGTACGTATGTATATATATGATGATGTGTTGTAATAAGGTAGTGATGGCGCCGGGCCTATGATGGTCCTACAGATATGATTCACTAGATCCTTGGTAAGGCCGGCTATATTGTATAATTTGAGCATGCATATTTTTATGATTCACAGGATACAAGTACAAGCTTTGATTTGATATTTTATCCCCTGCTTCTCTATTTCAGATATGCTTCCAGTTGTATTATGTTATGTTTTACATACTCAGTACATATGTCGTACTAACCCCTCTTTCTTCGGGGGGCTATATTTCATGCCCACAGGTACAGATATAGGTTTTGGGAGTCCGTTAGCTTAGGATCCCACTCAGCTCAGCTGGAAGAGGCTTCATTGTATCGGGGCCCTGTCTCGCCTTATATTGTCATTAATATTTTTAGAGGTATGCAGATATGTATATATGGGTTGTGTATGTCAATTTGGTTCAGCTGGGTCTACATGATATATGGTACGTGTTATTATGTTATGACAACCTTGTCAGCTTGCGTGCCCTTTCATGATGTGATACAAATGAAAGAGACTATAGGTTTATGAAAATGTTATCACCCAATAGGGTTCTATTGCATAGTATTATGTTGTTTATAGTTCGACTTGACCACAACTGATAGACATGTATACGGGGATTCAGTTCATACCTCAACCGTGGCCTACGGGGTTGGGTTATGACACTTGAAACTACTTTTCTTTTAGATGTCTTGGTCACCAAGCTTAACTTCCGTGCCAACCTCCTGAGGTGTCTCACTGAACTTGCACTCTAAGTACTCTGTCTTGGTCCTACTCAGCTTAAACCCTTCAGACTCCAAGGTCTGTCTCTAATCCTCCAGCTTAGAGTTAACTCCACTACGAGTCTCATCGATCAAGACTATGTCATCCGCAAAAGCATACACCATGGCACCTCACCCTAAATTTATCGCGTCAATCCATCCATTACAAAGGCAAATAAAAATAAACTAAGAGATGATCCTTGATGAAACCCCATCATAACTAGGAAGTGCTTTGAGTCGCCTCCGACTATCCTTACCCTGGTTTTAGCACCCTCATATATATCCTTGATCACCCTAATATGCCACAGATACACCTTTAGCCTCCAAACATCTCCATAGTATCTCTCGTGGCACTTTATCGTAGGCCTTTTTAGGTCGATGAATACCATACCCAAGTCCCTCTTCCTCTCCTTATACTGCTCCACCAGTCTCCTCATAAGATAGATGGCTTCTGTAGTTGAGCGTCCCAGCATAAATCCAAACTGGTTGTTTGAAATAGATACGCCTCTCCTTACCCTCATCTCCACTACTCTTTCCCACACTTTCATAGTATGGTTTAGAAGCTTGATACCTCTATAGTTGTTACAACTCTGGATATCCCCCTTATTTTTGTATAGAGTGATCATTACGCTCGACCTCCATTCTTCGAGTATCATTGACATCTTAAACATGACATTAAATAACCTAGTCAGCCACTCTAAACCTGCCGAGCTCACGCTCTTCCAAAATTCCACAGGAACCTCATCAGGTCTGGTTGCTCTTCCCCAGCACATCCTATGAACAACAACCTTAACCTCCTCAACCGCAATACTCGTACAACACCCAAAATTGCGAGGCCTCCCTGTATGTTCCAAATCTCCTAACACATTCTCTCTATGCCCTTCCTCATTCAAGAGTGGGATAAATATTCAAGTAAACCTAATAATTGACCTCAAACTCAAGTTCCCTTTTTATTACATCTGAATAGGACTTTTATCGACTTTGGACGATCCTTAGTCCTTCTCTTCAATCTTTCTCTAATGAATCTAACCTTCTCCATAGTCTCCTGAACCAACTCGGGACTTATTAAGGCAACTTCACCAATTCAAACCAACCAATAGGAGATCTACATCTCTTACCATATAAAGCCTCAAATGGGGCCATTTGGATGCTAGAATGGTAACTATTATTATAGAAAAACTCAATCAATGACAAATTATCATCCCAATTACCTTTGAAGTCTATTACATAATCTATCAACATATCCTCCAATATTTGAATAGTATGCTCGGCTAGGCCATCAGTTTATGGGTGAAAAGCCATACTAAGCTTAACTTAAGTACCAAGACCTTTTTGGAATGACCTCCAGAACTGTGATGTAAATTGACTAACTTAGTCATTCGGTCTACCACAACCCAAATTGAATCATATTGCCTACGAGTATTAGGAAAACCTTAATGAAGTCCATATTCAAATCTTCCCATTTCCAAGTAGGAATCTCAACATTTTGTGCTAAAACTCCTAGTTTTTGCTGCTCAACCTTCACTTGTTGGCAATTAGGACATTTGGCCACGAATTCTGTAATATCTCTCTTTATGCCATTCCAACAATATATTTCCCTCAAGTCTCGATACTTCTTTATGGAGCCCGAATAAATAGAATATCGTAAACTATGCACGTCAGACAAGATCATTTCCCTCAAGCCATCAATATCGGAAATACACAATCAGACTTAATGCCTAAGTACATCATCTCCCCCTTGGGAAAAAGCCTAAATGGATTTTTTGGCAACCTTTTTCTTCAACTCAACCAAAGTAGGATCATTATCTTATTTTTCCTTAACATCCGCCACAAGATATGATTCAGAACCATTTTGAACAACAACAATACTATCCTTCGAATCAACTATGCAAACACCAAAATGAGCTAGAGACCATTTGGATTGGCTTATAAGCTATTTTTAGCTTTTTTTGAATGTTTGGTTGGCTAACTTAAGTCATATTTTGATTAAAATAAGCCCCAATAAATAGTTGGGTTTATTTGGATGAACTTATTTTAAGCAGTTTATAAGTTGAAAACAGCTTATACGTCCAAAGAAAAGTTGGCCTGCACTTACTTTTTTTAAAAATCTTATAAGCAGTTTTCAACTTATAAGCTACTTAAAAATAAGTCAATACAAACAGTCTACTAATCTATGAATGTCACAAATCAACTCCTTCTTTTCATCATCAACATGGGCAGCACTATCCATGGACAATCTACTAAGAGCACCGACAACCATATTCGCTTTACTCGGGTGAGTGTTTAGAAGGCTTGAATATATGCTACCAGGGTGGTAAGCTGGGTTATCATGCGAAGGAATATAAGGTCAAAGATGTTCATCCTCAAGGACAAGTTTCTCATGGATGCCAAGTTGCTCAAGTGCAACCAAAGGGTAGTCAAAGCAATAATCGGTTCTATGCTCTTCATGGTAAGTAAGAGGTGGAGGAAACTCTTGATGTAGTTACCGGTATGTTATGGATTTTTCACTATGATGTTTATGCCTTACTTGATCTGGGTGCAAATTTATCTTTTGTTTTCCCTTATGTGTCCATGAGGTTTGAAGTTAGCCCCGAAATGTTGTTAGAGCCTTTTTCTGTTTATACTCCTACAGGTTAGTCGGTTATGGCCAAAAGAGTTTATAGTAGTTGTTTGGTTTCATTTTTCTATAAAGTTACTCTATGTGATGTAGTTGAGCTTGAGATGACCGATTTTGATATTATCCTTGGTATAGATTAGTTATATGCATGTTATGCCTCTATTGATTTTAGAACCCGAGTGGTTAAGTTCTAATTTCCAAATAAGGCAGTCCTAGAATGGAAATGTAGTAATTTCATGTTCAAATGTCAATTTATTTCTTGCCTTAAAGCTCAAAAAATGATTTCCATGGGTTGTATCTACCATCTTGTTAGGGTTAGGGATGAAAATTTTGAAGCCCCTACTTTAGAGTCGGTCTCTGTTGTTAATGAGTTTTCGAATGTGCTTTCTGATGATTTACCCAGTGCCCCTCCTGAAATGGGGATTGACTTTGCATAGATCTTCTTCTGGGTACTCAACCTATTTTTATTCCTTCTTACCGAATGGACCCGGTGGAATTAAAGGAGTTAAAGGATCAATTGAAAGACTTGTTGGACAAGGGTTTAATTAGAACAAGTATATCTTCATGGGGTGCTTCTGTTTTATTTGTTAGAAAGAAGGATGGTTCACCACGTATGTGCATTGACTTCCGATAATTGAATAAAGTAACCATCAAGAATAAGTACCCAATTCTGAGGATGGATGATTTTTTTGACCAATTGCAAGGGGAAAGTTATTGTCTAAGATTGATATCCGTTCTAGTTATCACTAATTAAGGGTGAGGGAGTGTGATATTCCCAAGACAAAATTTCGAACAAGGTATTGTCATTATGAGTTCTTAGTTATGTCATTTGGTTTGACAAATATCCTCGCGGCATTCATAGACTTGATGAATAGGGTGTTCAAAAAATAGTTGGACATGTTTGTAATTGTGTTTATTGATGATATATTGGTTTACTCTTAGAATGAGGAGGATCATGCTAATCACTTGAGGATTGTGTTGGAAACACTAAGGGACAAGAAACAACATGATTCCATTTGGTTTTTTATTGATCGGATGACTAAGTCGGCTCATTTTCTACTGGTTAAGACTTCTTATGGTGCCGAAGACTATGCTAAGTTGTATATTTGTGAGTAGGTAAGTCTTCATGGTGTTCCACTGTCTATTATATAGGATCGAGGTACACAATTCACTTTACACTTTTGGAAGTCATTTCAAAAGAGTCTCTGTACAAAGGTTAAGTTAAGTACCACTTTTCATCCTCAAACTGATGGAAAAGATGAAAGAATGATCCAAACTTTAGAGGATATGTCGAGAGAGTGTGGTATCGATATTAAAGGATGTTGGGATGAACACTTTCCATTGATTGAGTTTGGCTATAATAATAGTTATCACGCTAGTATCCAAATGACTCCTTTTGAAGCATTGTATGAGAGAAGATATACGTCCCCGATGGGATGGTTTGAAATAGGTGAGATGACCTTTATTGGTTTAGATTTTGTAATAGATGCTATAAAAAAGGTGATACTCATAAGAGAGAGGTTAAAGATGGCTCAAAGTCGTCAAAAGTCCTATTATGATGTTAGGAAAAGAGACCTTGAATTTAAAATGGATGATTGGGTCTATTTGAAGGTTTCACCCATGAAGGGTGTAATGCATTTTGGAAAGAAATGGAAACTAAGTCCTAGATATGTTGGACCTTATAAGATATTAAGATGTGTTGGCAAAGTGGATTATGAGTTAGATTTTCCATTTGAGTTAGCTATGGTTAACCCAGTGTTTTATGTATCTATGTTGAAGAAGTTTGTGGGTGATCCAAATTCCATTATCCTATTGGAGGATGTGAGTATTGAAGAGAACTTGATTTATGAGGAAGTTCTGGTGGAAATCTTAAACTGGTAAGTTAAGAAGTTAAGAAACAAAAAAGTTGTCCTTCAAACTATTATGGAGGAATCAACAAGTAGAAAGTGCTACTTAGGACGCCGAGGCGGATATGATGAAACGATACCCGTACCTCTTTCTCTCTACTCAATTCTAAAGTAGTAAGTTGTTCTTAATTAAGACTCTTACATATTTAGTTCCTCCTACATCACTCATATGCATGCATATTCATGAAATTTGATTTTAAAGTCATGATTTATGTTAAAGTTTGAAGTTTTCATGTTCTATGCATTTTAAGGAGTCATTATATTCATAATGGGTTGCTAGTCCTTTTTCTGTGTCGTTCCTATGATAAGTTAATTTCATTCGAGGATGAATGTTACCAAGGGGAAGATATTGTAAGATCCCAAAAGTCGGAAAGTTGAAATCCAAAAGAAATATTCAAAAATGTTGACTGACTCTAGCTTTACGAGTCACTCTAGGAATCGTAGACAGTCACACGGCTCGTAGGGACGATCCATAAGGTGAAAACTGGAATTTGATCATGAACAACCTCAAAAGAAGGTCCTACGACTTAAGTTTACAACTCATAATCCTCTAGACGAGTTGTAGACTCGACTCATAGGTGGAGTTCAGAGGCCCTATTTCAGAAGTTCCTCAACATCGAGTCTACGAGTTAACAGGATGATTCATAGAAGTTTTTGTAGGTCATAGAAATGACTTGTAACCAAAGTTCAGAGGTCCTCAAATTTGTAGGTTTTAGGATCTGTAGGATGGATCAAGCCTACGACCTATAGATGAGTTGGTGAGTCATAATAGTGACTCGTTTGAAAACTTCAGAGACTCAAATTTAAGCCATTTTCTCAGACTTGCAGGACGAGTCATCTTGACGACTCGTTATCTTCTTTTCGATCCATAGTGTCAATTCATAGGGTCAGTTTTAAAGGTTTAATGAAGGGTATTTGTGTCATTCCCAAATTTTTGTTCAATGAACCTAGACACAATTATGGCCAAGTTCAACCCTATATCTACCCAATTCTTTGAAATTACCATAATTCTAAATCATTCTTCTAAAAATCTTTAAGGTAAGGAATTCAATCCTCTCAAGGTTTCTCTTCAAGCTCAAGCTAGGGTTTTCATATTTTACTAAGGTTTCTTCTCGATACTAAGTGATTCTAATCATGGTATGTGGGGATTGATTCATGGGTTCCTTTCACCCATGAAGTCCCAAAGTTTTCTCAAAGTTCCTTTCAATTTTCAATTGGTTTATGAACCTTAGTTTTGATGAATTTCATAAGGCTGTTTCAATTTCATTTTAAATTGTTATCAATGATTATTCTAAGCATATGTCTATATGAGTTGCATGATTTTAAGTTGAATTATGAATGCCCATGCATAAAGCTATTTTTAAGTTATGATTATGAAGTTAAAGATAATTTTGATGAATAGATTATGAGTTCAATGATTTTTTAGTAAAGTGTTCATGATTTAAAGTTGAGATTATGATTCTAATGGTAAAGTTATGATGCTGATCAAGTTATGTTATTATGGTGTGCTAAGTCCAATTCTCACACAATCATGTTTAAACATGATGATAAGTACAATTCTCACCGAAGTTATGAATTCTTCTGAATCACTAAGTTAATGAGCTATTCTAATGTTATTTAATAAAGATGGATTGATAGGTAGTTACTATCTTTCCCTATTTTTCTATGATCATGTTTTCATGAATTTCTATTGGGATATTGACTAGCACCGTGAGGACTTCTAGTTGAGGTTCAGTTTGATATTGCAGTTAGTTACCAAAGCGAATCCTAGTAGCAACCTAAAGTCCCAAACTACGTTGCTCACATAAATTGCCTGCATGGCCTAGCTAGTGGATCCATATATAGCACATCTGAGTTGAGTTGAGTACCATGATGGTGTATACCCTGCCAAAGTAGCTTCCCCCTTCTCAATGATGGTTCCATCGTATTCCATGTTATAGCTCGCATGATCTTAGATGTCAGTTAAAGGTCTTATCCCATACAAGTTGAAGTAAGCTATGAGTTATATGATAAAGTTTTATAATATGGATTGACCATAAGTTTTCATACGTGTTCAAATGTATTTAAGTCATATTCATGTTCATTATGATTGTTCATGCATCTTATGACATATTGTTCATGTTCTTTTACTTGTTCATGCATATCTCATATACTTACTCACCTTATATGTAGTAACTCATATTTTACCTACATTGTCTCATAATGTAGGGGCGGATGACACTCACGATCATCCTATTCATGGCTAGAGTTTCTTAGATATCATGAGTTGGTGAGTCCTCATCTTATCGAGGGTAATGACTTTCATTCATGTTGCTATTATTTTGACTTCTTCATATGTTTGGGTGAGCTAGGAGGTTTTCCTAAGCTCCCATCAAAGACTAGACTAGAGGCATGTTTAGACACTATGTGATGTAGTCCGGATTGGACATCTATTGATTTGCTATTCCTCTGACCTATTCCCTTGAGTTGATTACTATCGCTTAAATTAGTATGTTTATTTACCTTATGCATGAGATGTATACAAAGATAGCTTGGTTGGGGTCCCTCGCATCCCTATCACCGTGTTGCAGCTTGACCCTAGTTTGGGTCATGACAGCACCATATAGATAGTGTCTCTAAATCTTCAAAGCAAACACCACCACTGTCAACTCCAAGTCATGAGCCAAATAGTTCATTTCATGTACCTTAAGTTGCCTAGTATAATAGGCTATACAACTTACCATTTTGCATCAAAACAAAACCAAGACCAACCTTTGAAGCATCATAATACCCAACAAACCCATTGGAACTTTCCGATAAAGTCAACATCGGAGCGATAGTAAGTCTATCTTTCATCTCTTGAAAATTTTTCTCACATGCCTCAATCTATTAAAATTTCACCATCTTTTTAGGCAAAGTAGTCAAGGGAGATGCAATGGAAGAGAGTCCTTCCACAAACCATCTATAATAACTGGCTAGGACTAAGAAATTTCAAATATTGGAAGGAGACAAAAGTCTAGGCCAATTATTTACCGCTTTGGTTTTCTTAGGATCAACCATAATCCCTTTATCGAAAACAAAATGGCCAATGAAACCAACCGATCTCAACCAAAACTCACAATTGCTAAACTTAGCAAATAATCGACGATCCTTGAGAAGTTGCTAGAAAATACTCAAATGATCGGGCATGCTCATCCTTACTCTAAGAATACACCAAAATATCATCAATAAACATGATAACAAACATATCTAAATATTGCTTAAACACTCGATTCATCAAATCAATGAAAACTACAGGAGAATTCGTTAGCCCAAAGGACATAACCAGAAATTCAAAGTGACCATACCAAGTTTTTAAGGTCTGGAATATCACATTCTCTTACTCAGACTTGTTGATAACTAGATCAAAGATCGATCTTTGAAAAGTAACTTACACCATGAAGTTGATTGAACAAGTCATCAAACCTTGGAATGTGATACTTATTCTTAATGGTGACCTTATTTAGTTGCCGATAATCGATACATATACAAAGAGAACCATCCTTCTTCATAACAAAGAATATCGAGCACTCCATCCCTTATCCAACAAATCTTTCAACTCAATAAGTTCCTCTAGATCAATTCGGTAAGGAGAAATAAAGATAGGTTGGGTATTAGGAAAAATATCTATACTGAAGTCTATCTCCCTTTCAAGAAGGATACCTGGGAGATCATCGAGAAATACTTTTGAAAACACATTAACAACTGAATATGACTCAAGAGTAGGAGCAACATTAGCATCCCTAACCTAGACTAGATGATAAATGCAACCTTTGGAAGTTATTTTCCAAGCTTTAAGGCATGAGATGAGCCAACTTTTAAACATGAAATTACTACCCTTCCACTCTAGGACTGGCTTATTTGGAAACTAAAACTTAACCACACGGGTTCTATAACACATGTAAGCATAACATGCATGAAGTCAATTCACACCAAGGATAACATAAACATCAATCATATCAATCTCTACAAGATCAACTAAGGTGATTTTATGAAACACTGTGATCGGATAATCTCTATAAGCTCTTTTATCCATAACTGAATCACTAATTGGAGTATAGACTGAAAAAACTCTATCATGATCTCGGGACTAACAACAAATCTCATAGAAAGATAAGGAGTAACAAATGATAGAGTAGCACCTAGATCTAAAAATGGATAAACAATAAATTCAAAAACTTTCAACATACCAGTCACAACATCGGGACACTCCTCCAAGTCCAGCCTAATGCGAAGATCATAGAATCAGTTTTGGTGCTGATTGCCATTAAAACCAGTAGTAGCACACTATTAAGAAGGTTAACCTATAAGTTGAGTCTGAGCCTGGGTCCGACCACGACTTCTATAATCTTTCATATGGTAACTAGGCTTACCACACCTATAACATGCACCCAATCCCTCTAAGAATTCTCTATGGTCCTTTCACATTTCCTGAATATGGGGATGAATTGATGACCCGAAGCTTTTTCTTGAACCTTAGGGCTAGACACCCTATCTTTGTCGAACTTTAGAGCTAGAGGGTTGGAAGCATTTTGGCCCGAATACTTTTAGAGGAACTGAAGATGACCACTATTTTTGGACCTAGAGTATGGAAAGTCACCACTATCGCTCCTTACCCTCTTAGATTCCCTTGCCTTCTCCCTAAGCTTTTCATCCTAAATTTTCTCGACATGAGTCATGAGCCTTGAGCTATCCATTTCTCTAATTAGCATAGCTATTTAGCACTCTTTGGACAATAATTCTGAAACACCCAATATGAACTTGCTCATAGGGCTCTTGGGTCGGATACCATGAAAGGAGCATACTTTGACAATTGGGTGAATTTGAGGGCATACGCCCTCACACTCATGCTACATTGTCTCAAGTTGATAAACTCTTAAATATTTGCCTTATTTAGCTCAAGGGGAAAGAAACGGTTAAGAAACACTTCTTTAAACTCTCCCCAAGCAATAGGCCCACTTCTCTAGCTCACTAACCTTTCTATTGATCAATCAAAATCCTAGAAAATTGATAAGCAACTAACTTCACAATTTCCACTAGGATTACTCCCATAATCTCCATGATCTTAAGAATGCTTTTCACAAATTCTTATGTATCCTTGGCCATTTTTGACCCATGAAACTCTGGTGGATTCATCCTCATGAAATCACAAACCCTTATTTCCGCTGTACCCATATTTAGGTTCATATAATATACTATCTCTCGATTGTCGTAGGCCGCTATGGCTTGAGCAAGCACTTGTAAAGTCGCTTGGAGCTCTGCATGAGAGACTTGCTCACTCAAGAGATCATTTGGAACTTGTTTCTCCTCCTTAATATATCTTTGTAAGGGATTCTTTCTTCATGGAGGCATAATTCTTAAATTACAAAGAGAAAGTGTTAAAGGGAAAAACCTTAGAGTTCAACTCTATCACATGATATAAGAGTGATGAAATAAGTGAAGTTTCCTAAATGCCTTATAGCCTCCTATTCATAGATGTGGTACACTTCGCATCGATGAACAAGACTCTACTTGATGTGGCATGTTAGACTTCCTAGGACACCTTAAAGTTTGTTTTCTAATACCAAATTTGTTTGGAACTAAGCTACGACCTAGGCGTGAAATGATGATCAGAATCCTAAGGGACTTCAACCAAGCTTCTTAACATACATTGCATACATAAGGTAGGTAAAGATATCAGAGAAAGAATGAAGTAGAAGATAAGTCTAAAAGTGGAGTCTTAACATAAAAGGGAGTACAATTCCAAAACTATCTAAACATGCCTCTACTTCTACTAGGTGGGGCTTAGGATATGTTCCTAAGTCACAAAAACATAAGAATCAAAGTCATGGAGCATAAGAGAGTCATAATATTACATCCTTGAATTATAAGGACTCACCAATAAGGAAAAGTAGTAATAGCTCTAGCCATGAACGAGAGGGTGAGCGTGATGATAGTTGAACCCTATATTATGATACAGTATAAGAAAAAGTATGTGTTAGTACACGGAATGTACTAAGTATGTGAGAAATATGCATAAAATAGACATGATACCATGATAATCATAAAACATGGGAAAGACAAACAATCCTTTAAATCATGAGAGTAGAAATCATAAATCAAAATATGTGGTCAATGTATCATTTAAATCATCATAAAAGATCATTATAAGAAAATATCATTCATTTATGGAATATAGCCTTTAACCGACATTTAAGACCATGCTATCGATAACATAGAATCCAATATAATTCCCATAATGAGAAGAGAGAGGCTACTTGCCAATGTAGACTATGTGAGAACATCTTAAACTTGATCTATTTGTGGATCCACTAGCTTGGCCATAACGGCAAATCTACGCGGGCAATGTAGTTAGGGACTAGAGGTTGCTACTAGAGTTCCCTTGGGTCACTTCTTGAGCTTCCAGACTAAACCCTACTTCAAAGTCCTCTCCGTGCATAGTCTATGTTCCAATGAGAAGTCATAAACCATAGTCATTAACATATTTAGGAAAGATAATAATAAATACCAACCCACATCATAAAATAGTCATAAGAGTAGCTCATTAACATGATGATTCATACAAGAATGAGAAAAACCTTTCATCTTTATGAATTCGTTAGACAATGAGAAAATCTTTCACCCTTTTTAACATGAGTATGTGAGAAAAACCTTTCGCAACCTTTAGAATTGCTTGATAACATACTTGAAATCATAATACATCATCATCATAAAATTATTCATAAACCTTTCATCAAACCATGATCATAACTTCATAATCTCATACATTGAAAGTAGCATAATGCACGGGTCTATGAAAACTCAATTAAAAACATGAAATTTAACTTGAAACATGCATAATTGAATCATTAACATTAAAATTAATCATAATTGAATTGACCCAATGCATTCTAATGGAAATACAAAAATCATTGAATTGAACCCATCCTTTTAACTTTTTTGATTACTTAGGCAAGGTAGCTCCTCTCCTCAATCTTGTTCGGCGGATCGCCAAACCCATCCTTTTCTCCAACTTCTTATAATTCATTTTTAGCCAAGTTTCTTGCACGTTGGGTAAGCTCTTAACACCTTTGGTGAGTCGCTCAACCCATTTGGCAGGATTCAAACTCAAATTATTACAATTTTCCCTTTTTAACTTAAATTTTGACTTTCAACTTTTGGGGCCTCATATTAGTCTTTCGCTAAGTAGTCAGTCAGGCCAAAGGTTTGCTGGGGACCAGTAATAATTTTTGAGTGTCGGCTACACTTAGGGTGTAGTCTTAGAGCGTGACAAGCTTGGTATTAGAGCACAAAGTTTAAGTGTCATAGGATGTATATGAAGTAATGTCTAGTAGAGTCCTTATCGATGTGAATCACTCCACATCTTTAATAGGGAGGCTATAAGACATTAAGAAGTTTTTTCTTTCTCTTGTACCCCAAATTTTTGTAATAAAATTTAACTCTATCAAAGTTTGTTCTAACTCGTGCGTTCATACATGTTTAGATCATACCTTCAAAATGCACCATCAGTAAGATAAACGTCTCCAATAATAAAGTTCCCATTGGATCTAAATCGAGAATTATCCTCCACCTTTAAGGATGAAAACTAGGAATGGAGCTCGTCTATCATATCAGGGGGATGATAGTGGGACTTAAGAGGTACCTTCTAGAACTACAAGGGTTCCACATACACCAACTCCTCAATCTCCACTCACTTTAGAGGCCAAATTTTAGGGAAGATATTAAGATTCTCACTCAATTGATGGCTGCTCAATCAAGCTGTCAGTATACCTCTGTTACTAACTCTAGTCTCCAAGAGTTTCAGTTACATCTAGGATCAGGGACTTCTTAAGTATGAACCCACTAGTGTTCACCGAGTCTGAGGTAGAGGAAAATCCCCAAATTTCATTAATGAGATGTGAAAGATTTTTAAGGCTATGCATGCTACTAAGATTGAGGGAGTTGAACTTGTTTTTTATTGACTCAAAGATATAGGAAACATCTGGTACAACCAGTGAGAGGAGAGTCATAGTGATATGTTGAGCCAGTGTTATGAGATAATTTTGCGCAGACATTCTTAGATCACTTCTTCCCCAGAGATAAGAGAGGTGAATGTAGAAGAGTTTATGAATTTGAAATAAGAAAGGTTGACAGTGAATGAGTACAGTCTCAAGTTTGCTTATCTATCTAGGTATGCTCTAGTAATGGTTCCAGATGTAAGGTTTAAGATGAGGAAGTTTGTCTCTGGGTTGGCCAAATATATGAAAACATTGTGTAAAGCTACACTTCTGAACTTAGGCATGGATATCTCTAGGCTTATGGTGTATGCTTAGCATGTTGAGGAATATAAGAAAAGAGATAAAGAGTAACACCAAAATAAGAGGGGTAAAAATGGTAGGACATAAGCCTACTCAGAAGAGAATTTGTAACAACAACTGGTCATTCTTTCAGAAAAGGTCTTCTAGCCATGCACCATCATCAACGAGTGCATCACCACTGAGTAACACAAATTATCAAAGGTCTTAGAGTAATCAAAATTTTATAACTTAGGGTTCTCAGTCCGAAGGTAGTGTAGCTCAAGGTTCATCTCATAAATAGCCTTATGGTAAGTGTGGTAGGCCCCATCTAGGAGAGTGCCTTGATGGCACAATTAGTTGTTACAAGTATGGATATATGGAACATTTTATGAGAGATTGTCCGATGAGGAGGTAAAGTGTTAGGGGAAATAAGGCCTAGTCTTCATCAATAGCCCCACTAAATAGGGTTGCCCAAAGGGATGCTACTTTAGGAGAAGGTGGATGTTCATACTATTTGTATGCTATGGCTAGTTGCCAAGATCAGGAGAGAACTCACTAGACATCATCACGGGTATGCTTAAAGTCTTTTCCCTTGATATTTATACCGAGATTGATCAAGGTGCGAATTTGTCTTTTTTGACTTCTTATATAGCTATGAAATTTAGGATTGATCCCAAACGTCTTCTAGAGACTTTTATTATATCTATTCGAGTTAGTGAGTCCATTCCTACTAAGAGAGTCTATCAAAATTACACCATCTCAATCTATCATAAAGATACCATAACTCACTTACTCAAGTTAGACATGGTGGATTTTTTTGTCTTTATAGGTGTGGATTTACTTCATGCTTGTTATGCCTCAATTGATCATAAAACATGAGTTGTCAAGTTTCAGTTTTCTAATGATCTAGTCTTAGAATGAAAGGATAGTCCAGTAGTGCCTAAGGGTCATTTCATCTTATACTATAAGGCCAAAAGGTTAGTTTCCAAGGAATATATCTATCATATTGTTCGAGTAAAAGATTATAGTTTTGAGACACCATTCCTTTAGTCTGTCCCAATTGTGAATAAGTTTCCCAAAGTCTTCCTTGATGATCTACCTGGAGTCCCTTCTGACAGGGAAACAAACTTTGTGATAGATGTTCTTCCTGATACGTAAACCTATCTCTATTATTCCATATAGAATGGCTCCAGCCGAGTTGAAAGACTTAAAAAATAGTTGAAAGACCTCCTTGATAAGGCTTTTATTAGGTTGACTATCTCATCCCGGGGTACTCTTATTCTATTCATGCAAATGAAGGATGGTCCCTTTAGGATGTGTATAGATTAACGTCAGCTGAATAAGGTCACCATAAGGAATAAGTACCCTCTTTCCAAAATTAATTAGCTATTTGACCAACTTCAGGGTGTCATTTGTTTTTCCAAGATAGACCTCAAATCTGACTATCATCGGTTGAAAGTGAGATAAAGTGACATTCCAATAACAACTTTCAGAACCCCTTGTGGTCACTATAAGTTCATTAATATGACCTTTGAGTCGACTAACACTCCTACGATATTCATGGATCTTATAAATAGGGATCTTAAGTAGTATTTGCACATATTTGTTATTTTTCTCATCGATGACATCTTGATCTACTCTAGAAATAAGGAAGAGCATGCTAACCATCTCAGAATTATTCTCCAAACTCTCAACGTAGTAAATAATTGGTCCAGACCCACATCCCCAACTAACATAAGGTGTTTCTTGTGGTTGGATGATTACTATAGAAGGTTTGTGGAAGAATTCTTGTCCATTTCATCTCCATTAACTAAGTTGACCTAGAAAAACACTAAGTTTCACTGGTCTGAAGCTTCTGACAAAAGCTTTTAGGAATTAAAAACTAGCATGACTGTAGCTCCAATGCTAAACCTACCAGAGGAAAAAAAATAGTTTTTTTTATTGCGATACATCTACTGTTTCGCTTAGTTGTATCCTGATATAGAAAGGTAAGGTTATATCTTATGCCTCCAATCAACTTAAAATTCATGAGAGGAACTACCTGTCTCCAGATCACGAGTTGGAGGCAATGGTATTTGTGTTGAAGATATAATATCATTATTTCTATGGTGTACATGTGGATGTGTTCACTGACCACAAGAGTCTTCAAATATATTTTCAGTCAGAAAGAAATAAACCCGAGATAGAGCAGATGAGTTGAGTTTATCAAGGATTATGATATAAGCATTCTCTACCATCCAGGTAAGGATAATTTTGTTATGATTCTCTTAGAAGGTTATCCATAGGGAGTTCTTCTCATGTTAAGGAAGAAAAGAAAGAGTTGGCTAAGGAAGTGCATAGACTTGCATGCTTGGGAGTTCGCCTTGTGGACTCAAATGAAGGTGGTGTTATTATGTAGAATGGGGCTGAGTCTCCGCTAGTAGTGGGAGTGAAGGAAAAGTAAGATAAAGACCCCATCCTACTTTAGTTAAAGGGAGATGTTCATAAGCAAAAGGTGATGGATTTTAGATAAGACGGAGATAGTGTATTGAGATATCAAGGTAGATTCCTTGTTTCAAATGTTGATGGTCTCTGAGATTGAGATAAGGTCATTGAAAAGGCCCACATTTCTAGGTATTTGATCTACCCAGGTTCTACCAGGTGTATCATGACTTGAGAGAAGTCTACTGGTGGAGTGGTATAAAGAGAGATATTGGAAATTTTGTTTTTAAGTGCTAGAATTGTCAGCAAGTCAAAGTTGAGCACCAAAGGCCATGTGGTGTGGCACAGAATATAGAACTTTCAGATTAAAAATAAGAGATGATCATCATGGATTTCATTATAGTCTTAATGTGATCTTGATGATAACATGATTTGATTTGGCTAATTGTATATCAAATGACTAAGTCAGCCCATTTCTTATCGGTTAAGACTACGCTAGATTGTACATACGTGAGATATTCAGACTTTATAGAGTTCCCTTGTCTATTATTTTAGTTAGAGGCGCCCAGTTCATAGCCAATTTTAGAAGTCATTTTAGAAAGGTTTGGGTTTAAAGGTAAATTTTAATATTTTATTCCATCCTTAGGCAAATGGTCAGGCGGAGCGTATGATTCTAACTCTAGAAGACATGTTGAGAGCATGATTTATTGACTTCAAAGGAAATTAGGGTGACCACTTGCCTCTCATATAGTTTGCGTACAATAATAGTTATCACTCGAGTATTCAGATAGCTCCTTATGAGAATCTTTATAGGCAAGATGTAGATCTCCGATTGGTTGATTTTAAGTTGTTAAAGCTGAGTTGATAAGGCCAGACTAGTTGATCAGGCTATGGAAAATGTGAAGATTATCAAGAGAGTTTGAAAATTGCACAAAGTCGTTAAAAGTCCTACACTGATGTTAGGCAAAGATATTTAGAGTTTTAAGTAAATGACTGGGTGTTTTTGAAAGTTTCACTCATGAAGGGTGTCATGAGGTTTTAGAAGAAGGGGAAACTCAATCCCCGTTATACTTGTCTCTACCAAATTTTGAATAGGGTTGGTAATGTAACTTATGAGTTAGAGCTACCATCAAAGTTAGCGGCTGTTAATTCAGTAATTTACATTTCTGTGCTTAAAAATGATTAGGCGATACTTCACTTATCATTTCTACAGAAAGCATTAGTGTGAAAGATATCTTGTTCTATGAGGAGATTCTGGTTCAGATTCTCGACCATCAAGTTTACAAGTTTAGGACCTAAGAGGTGGCATCAGTCAAGGTATTATGGAGGAATCAATTCGTTGAAGAGGCTACATAGGAAGCCAAAGATGATATGAAATCAAGATACCCTCATCTATTTGTTCCTCCTAGTGTCGATGTTGAAGGTAATACTCCTTCTCTCATTTCGGATTCAGTGTCGTTTTGCATGTCGAGTGTTTTAGTTCTTGCACTACATTCGTCCTTTTCATAAACTCTTAGCTTGGTCATCATTCGAGGAAAATTAATCCAAGGGGGAGATATTGTAATACCCTTAAATATTCTAACTCGGTTCAGTCCAGAAAAGCTAGCTAAAGAATTCAATTTTGCTGAAGCATGACTTTTACGGATGCCACCTATGGCCTGTAGAAGCTTCAACCAACCATATATGGGCTCGTGAAGTCGAATTTCAGAATTTAGAAATTTGTCCCAAGATTTATAGACCAAGTTTACGGACCGTAAAAGCTTTCATGGGCCATAGACTTTATTTGTAGACCTAGTTCCGAGACTTAGTGAAACTTTTCCCTATTGTAATTTCTACAGATGATGTCTACGACTCGTGGAATAAACCACAAATAAAAGATAGTGTCATAGAAATAAGTTTAGAGACTTAGGATTTTTAGTGATTAGGACAAGTCTTTTATACTAGTCATAAAATTTTCCGCGGACCGTAAAATGGGTTCGTAGATCAAAATCCTGAAAATCACCCTTTAGTTTATTTTCTACAACCAAGCTTTACAACCCGTATAAGGGTTTACAGATAGTAGAAGGTTCCATAAATACAAACTTTAAAAATTGTAGAATTCCAGCTAAGTTTCTATGGTTCTACAACTCATAGAAGCTTCTACAGACCGTAGATGGCCCTCTTAAACTACTTCGACAGTTTTTAATGAAGATTTGTTTAGTCTCTTTCCACCCTTTCTAAGCCTAAAACTTGATTATTATATATCTAACTAAGTCCCTTAACAATACCATTCAATCTCCTTCCTCTCATAATCACTCTCAAGACTTAGAGCAGGGATTCTAGAGGAGAAAAATTAGGGTTTTGGTGTCTTCTTCAAAGTTCTTCAAGAATCTAGTTATTTCATGTATGCAAGGCTACTCATAGTGTTGCACTAAGTTCATCCTCTTGCCGTACATCAATCCAATTACAGTTATTAAGAGATTAACCTAGGGTTCTAACCCAAGTTTTCTTCAATTCTTGGATGTGTCTTAATCCCTTCTATTGAATATTGAGTATTATCATTGAGTATATATTTATTTATGTAATTCTGATCCTTGAATTATTGTTTGTGTTTATTTATTAATGAATCCAATTTTTTTTGAATTTTCTGCATTATTATTTTCACACCTCAAAAGTTGGGAATTTGAGTTAAAAAGAAATCTTAGAAAAGTTGTTGTTTTGGTATTCCAAGAAGTCCTTCACGGACCGTATAAAGCTCCATGGTTCGTGTATACCACTTCTGAAAGGTATACAAGAGAAGGGGATTTAGGGGTCAATTTTTATGGATGAATGTTGATCCATATTTGCTTTCACAGACCATAGGAAGGTCCGTATAAGGAGGCTCAGGAAAAAGTTGGAAGTTGTTGTTCACGAGCGGTTTGTACGTCCCGTAAGCAGTTGAACAGACCATATAGGTTTTCATTTCAGGAGCTCATACCCTTCCCTTTCCACAGACACTTATATGGTCCGTGGTAACTTGTATGAGCCGTATATGGGTCTGTTAAAGGGGGTCATGCCAATCAGTTTCTCTGGGGTATTTTAGTCTTTTCCCACTCTTTTAATCCTAATAATAGGTCATTTTTATCTTACTTTGAAGGTTTTAAATAAATTCCTAAAATACTCCAACCCTTCATTCTCTCATAATCTCTTCCAAAGGATTTCTTCTCTCTCAAGTTTGCTTTCAAGCTTTCCTTCCAAGTCAAGAACAAGATCAATTTCAAATCTCCATTGATAGAGCTTGTTAGGGCTTTAATTACTAAGGTATGTGGGAGTTTTATCCATGCATTCCTTTTCATCCATCGAGTCCCCAAGGTTTCTCAATTTCTCTTCTATGATTTCTTCTTAAACCCTAGATTTGATGATTTAGCATTGATTTCATTAAATTATGCTTTTACTCATCTTCAATGATGTTATTATGCATGAATTGATGTTAATTACATGATTTCAAAAAGTTTTACATGTACTCATGCATTATGCCTAATTATGACTATGGACCATGATTTGAGATTTTACACACATCATGAATTTATGAATTATGATTTCAATGATCCTTTTAGATAAAGTATCAATTAGAAATTTTGAAACTAAGGGTTTACTTAGGAAGGGAATGTCACGATCCAAGCTAGGCCCTAGGTGCGACACGGCGATTAGAATCCCGAGAAACCCCATCCAAACCTCTTAGCATATCATTCATAAGCATATATAAGGTAAGTATCAATTAGAAATTTTGAAACTAAGGTTTTACTTAGGAAGGGAATGTCACGATCCAAGCTAGGCCCTAGGTGTGACACGGCGATTAGAATCCCAAGAAACCCCATCCAAGCCTCTTAGCATATCATTCATGAGCATATATAAGGTAAGTAAAGAAATAAACTAAGACATAAATGCGGAAATAAACTTAACATGGAGATTCTCAATAAGAGAGAACAAGTCTCAAACTTGAAATGAAAAGACAACATAGAGTCCATAACATCCAACATGCCTCTACTAAACTAGATAGGGGTATAAGACAAGATCCTAGCTCACTCATAACAACATATAACGTCATAAAAAAGATAAAAGATGAAAGTATTATCCTCAAAGAATGGGACTCACCAACTATAAGAAAGTAAAGCTCAACTCTAGCCACGATTGGGAGGTGCACGATAATTGTCTGACCCTACATTATTATATAATGTAGGTAAAAAGTATGTGTTAGTACATAAAATGCACTAAGTATGAGCAACGTATGCATGAATGATGAATATATGACATAATCAATATGAATCATTAGATGCCTGACCAATATCTTAAAATGTGAGTAAAACCATGAAAACCTTAAAATATCATAATCATATGGTCAATACATCAAAATATCATCATGAGAGCTTTATACCTATTCATATACCTTGGTGTGGGATAGGACCTTTAATCGACATATAAGACCATGCGAGTTATAACATGAAATCTGATGTAACTCCCACAAAGAAGAGAGGGGTTACTTTGCCAAGGTAGACTCCATGAGAAGATCATATTCTTGAGCTATGTGTGGATCTACTAGCTAGGCCACATTGGCATCATAAATCTTGACGGGTAATGTAGTTAGGGAGTAAAGGTTTCTACTAGGGTTCCCTTGGGTAGCTACTATGGCTATCGGACCAAACCCCACCTTAAAGTCCTTTCGGTGCTTAGTGCCTATTTGTCTTAACTTATTTTAAGCAACTTATAATCTGAAAACCACTTTTAAGCTAAAAAGAATACATTCGGGTAGCCCAACTTATTTTTTTTGGCTTATAAGTTGTAGATAAACTAAGACAAACAAACCTAATTATTTTTTAAGCTTATTATAAGCATAAAATAGCTTTAAGTTGGCCATCCAAACACCTAAAAAAGTTGTAAACAACTTATAAGATAATCCAAACGGGCTCTTAGTCATTATCCCAATGGAATTCATGAAAACATAGTCATTAACATCATTAGGAAAGACAATAAAAGATATCAACGCTCATCATAAGAGTAGCTCATTAACATAATTGATTCATAGGAATCCATCTATAAGTTGGTGAGAATGTCCTTTCACCTCTTTAACATGATTGTGTGGGAATTACATTTCACACTATAATGTCTTTCTTAAAACATCATTAAAACATTATTCATAATCTTTCACGAGTCATTCATAAACCTCGGCATTCCTTCATACAACTTTTATTGAAATTATTTAAAATTCATGATCATAGCTCCTTGAAAATATATTTGAAATAGCATATAGAATGGGTCATTGAAATTCATCTTGAAATAATGAAATATGATGTGAAATATGCATAATTTAATCAATAATCATAAGATAAATCATAAGTTAGAATATCCAATGAAAATTCATGAAACTAGGACTTTTAGAAGACGAATTCATAAGAGAATTTGAGAAGAACCTTGGACTCCATGGGTGAAAGGACCTATGGATGAGTTCCCACATACTTTAAGATTTAAAAGCCCAACTTGTTCTTAACTTGAAGACTTGATCTTGATTTTCTCTTTGGATTGCTTGAGGAATAACAAGACTCTTGAGAGAAAACTTTAGAGAGAAGATTTTGGGATTTAAGAGTTAGGGTAATAATGAAAGGGTTAGGAGGGCATAGGGTAGTTAATAAGTTGGAATAAACCCCCCAAAACCGTCCACATTCATTAATGAGGCAATAGGGAATGGACCAAAAAACCCCTAACATAACTGATTTTGGGAGCTTGCGCGGTAGGCCCACCACGGCCTATGAAGCTCATCATGGGTCATGGTGGTTCTCGTGGTGGGGGAGTTGAGAGCTTAGGATGAGGGGTATTGAGGGGTTAGGTTCGCGGATGTCCTCAAAGGAGTTTCTTCACGGCTCGTGAAGAGAACCACGACTCCTGAAGGAATCCATGAAGGCCACCAAATGCCAAAAGATTCAAATAACTGGGAACTACTCTTTAAACGTTATTTTTGAACTTTCCAACTTTCAAGTCTTATAATATCTCCTCCTTGGGGACATTATTCCTCGAATGAGACTCAAGCTAGCATGAATAGAACGGGAAAGAGACATAGCAGCCTAACATAAATACAAAATATAGATAATGCATAAAACAAGGAATACTCAATCTTAAGCTAAAACATGACCTTAGAACTCATTTCATGAACATTAATACATTTGAAATATGAGAATGACTGAAACACATGGTTTAGATTGAGTGGATCAAGAAAAATCTCAATACCTCAAATAGGAATAGAAGGAAAGAGATGAGGATATCATGACGTTATATCAGCTTCGGCTTCCCATGTAGTGCCTTTACTCTCTTGGTTCCTCCATAAACCTTAACTGAAGCTATTTACTTATTCCTCAACTTTCTAACTTACCGATTTGGGATCTCAATCAGAACCTCCTCATATGAAAGACTCTCTTTCACACCAATTATATCTAAAGGCACAATAGATATGGATCACCAATAAACTTCCTCAATAAAGACACATGGAACACCGAGTGCACCGATGCCAATTTAGAAGTCAAATATAACTCATATTCCACCTTTACAATCCTCCTTAAAATGTAATATGGACCTACATAGAGGGGACTAAGCTTCCCTTTTTGCCAAAATGCATTACACCCTTCATGGGTGAGATTTTCAAGTAAACCCAATTATTAACCTCAAATTCAAGTTCTTTTGACCTCACATCTAAATAGGACTTTTGTCGACTCTAAGCAGTCTTCAATCTTTCTCTAATCAATCTAACCTTCTCTGTAGCCTCATGTACAAACTGGGTCCTATCGAGGTAACTTCACCAACTTCAAATCAACCAATAGGAGATCAATGAAATAATCTCTCAATATGTCTTCCAAGGTTCTAATAGCACGTTCACCTTGACCATCAGTATGAGTGTGAAAAGATGTTCTAAGCTTTTTGAGTACCAAGACCCTTTTGAAAAGATCTCCAAAATTGAGATGTAAACTAAGTACCTCGGTCTGAAATGATAGAAAATAGGACACCATGAATAACCAAATCTTGGATATACAATCTAGCATAGTTCTTGGCCGAATAAGAGGTCTGAATAGAAAGAAAATAAGCTGACTTAGTCATTCAGTCAATGATTTCCTAAATAGAATCATATTGCCTATAAGTGTAAGACAAACCTTTGATGAAGTCCATATTCAAGGCTTCCCACTTAAAAGTAGGAATTTCAATATCTTGAGCCAAATCTCACAGTTTTTGATGCTCAACCTTCAGTTATTGATAATTAGGACATTTTGCACAAATTCCGTAATGTTCGTTTTCATGCCATTCCACCAATACACCTTTCTCAAACAATGATACATCTTTGTGGAATCCGAATGAATAGAATAGCGTGAAGTATGAGCTTTATACAATATCATTTCCCTCAAACCATCAACATCGAGAACATATAATCAACCTTGATATTTTAAAATACCATCTCCTTCTTGGGAGAATGCCTCAATAATTTATTCGGCAACTGCTTTCTTCAACTCAACCAAAGTAGGATCATTATCTTGCTTGGCCTTAACATCCGCCACAGGAGATGATTTAGAACTATTTTGAACAACAACACCATATTCAAAATCAACTAATCGAATATCCAAACGGGGCTAATCTATGAACATCACAAACTAACTCTTTCTTTGAATCCTCAACATGGGCAACACTATTCATGAACAATTTACTAAGAACATCGAGAACCACATTCGCCTTTCTTGAATGGTGCAACACACTCATGTCAAAGTCCTTTAATAACTCAAACCATCACCTTTGTCAAATATTCAAATCCTTTTAAGTGACCACATATTTTAAACTCTTATGATTGGTGATTACGTCAAGATGAACACCATAAGGTAGTGTCTCCAAACAATTAAGGCAAAAACAGCCATCTCTAACTCCAACTCATGAGTCAAATAGTTATTTTCATGCACCTTGAGTAGCCTAGAAACATAGGCTATCACCTTACCATTGTGCATCAAAACACAACCAAGACCAATTCTTGAAGCATCACAGTAAACAACAAACCTATCGAAACCTTCTGGTAAAGTCAGCATCGGAGCGAAAGTAAGCCTATCTTTCAACTCTTGAAAACTCTTCTCAAATGTCTCAGACCATTAGAATTTCACCTTCTTTTGACTCAAAGTAGTAAATAGCGATGTAATAGAAGAGAAACCTTCCACAAACCATCTATAATAACCAGTTAAGCCCAAGAAACTCCAAATATCAAAAAGAGACAAAGGTCTAAGCTCATTCTTAACCGCTTCGATCTTCTTAGGATCAACCATAATACCTTTGCTTGAGAAAGTATGGCCAAGAAAAGTAATTGACCTCAACCAAAAGTCACACTTGCTAAACTTAGCAAATAACTAGCGATCCTTGAGAATTTGCAAGAAAATCCACAAATGATCGGCATGCTCCTTCTCACTTCCAGAGTAAACCAAGATATCATAGATGAACACAATTATCAAAATACCCAAATATTGCTTGAACATCCTTGTCATCAAATCCAAAAGAGTTGTAGTAGCATTCTTAGTCAAAAAAAACATAACCAAGAATTCAAAGTGACCATACTGAGTTCTAAAAGTCATCTTTAGAATGTCACACTCACTCGGAATTAATGATAGCCAGATCAGAGATTAGTTTTTGAAAAGTAGCTTACTCCTTGAAGTTGATCGTACAAGTCATCAATATTTGGAATTAGATACTTATTCTTAATTGTGACCTTGCTCAATTGCCGATAATGTATAGACATACAGAGAGAACCATCCTTCTTTCTAACAAAGAGAACTGGAGCACCCCATTGAGAAATACTTGGTTTAATAAAACCCTTATCCAACAAATCTTACAATTTCTCTTTTAACTCTTTCAATTCAGCTGGGGTCATTTGACAAGAAAGAATATATATAGGTTGGGGATCGGGGATAAGATTGAAACTTACAACCGAAACTTACTATAGAGTAGTAGTTTTGAAATTTATATCTCTAACCCAGACTAGATGATAGATGCAACCTTTGGAAATCATTTTCCAAGCTTTAAGGTATGACATGAATTGACCTTTAAACACGAAATTACTCCCTTTCCATTCTAGGACTGTCTCATTAGGAAACAGAAACATGATTACATGGATCCTACAACATATAGAAGCATGACATGTATGAAGCCAATCCATACCAAGAATAACATCAAAATCATTCATATAGAGCCCTATAAGATCAACTAAGGTGACTTTATCGGATACTGAAACTAGGCAATTTTGATAAACTCTCTTAGCCACAACTGAATCACCAACTGAGTATATACCGAAAATGGCTCTAACCATATCTCAAGGCTAACATTGAATTTCATAGCAAGATAGCCAGTAACAAATGATAGAATATCACCCGAATCTAACTATGCATAAACATCATAGTGAAAGACTTTCAACATACCAGTCACAACGTCGGGCGAATCCTTTAAATCCTGATGAGTCTGAAGAGTATAAAACCTATTTTGGTATTTACCGGCACTCGAAGTAGTACCACCTGATTCGGATGGCCTGTAGCTTGGGTTTGAGTCTGAGTCTATTTCCACTCATATATTCCTTTGCTAGATGACCTAGCTCTCCAAACCTATTACATACATTCGATCCCACTAATCATTCTCCCTTATGATTCCTTCACACTTCTTGCATGGAGGGATGACTTGACCAGTAGGAGCTCCTCCTTGTTTGAAGGAGTGTTTGATAAACTTTGGCCTAATCATTCTCCCTTATGATTCCTTCACACTTCTGGCTCTAGAGTGTTTAATGAACTTTGGACGGATTACTTTTGACAAATCTGAGGATGGCCACCATATTTAGGATTAATATAAGAGAAAATACCATTATTGGTTTAAGCCCTCTTGGACTTCCTCTAGATCTCTCCTTCAACTTTTCCTTCTCTATTTTCTCAACATGTGTCGTAAGCCTCAAAATGTACATCTCCTTGATAAGCATGATGGTTGTATATTCTTTGACCACCAAATCATACACACTAGAAACAAACTTTCTCATACAAGCCCTTGGATTGGCGACCATGAAAGGGGCATATTTTGAAAACTTAGTGAACTTGAGGGCATACTCCCTCATACTCATATTACCTTGGAGCAGCTTGATGAACTCTTGTACATTAGATTCCCTTAACTTCAAAGGAAATAATCGGTTAAGGAAAGCACCCTTGAATTCCTCCCAATCAATGGGACCATCATCTCTATCTCTTTCATCTTTCCATTTCTCATACCAAACTTGTGCCACTCCCTTGAGTTGATAAGACACAAAGTCCTCCTTCTCCACTGGACTAATACCCATGATCGTAATAATCTTAGAAATGCCTTTGATGAATTATATTGGATCCTCGTCCACCCTAGAGCTATGGAATTTGGGAGGGTTCATGCTAGTGAAGTTACGAACTTGGCTAGACACTGTACCCATATTTGGGTTCATGAGAGCTACCACTTTCCTATTTGGTTAAGCAGCTACAGCTTGAGAAAAAACTTAAAACGCAGCCGAAAAATTTGCATGAGAGAGTTTCTTATTCAAAGGGTCATTAGGAGTTTGATTCTCCTCCTCAGCATTCCTTCAAATGGGGTTTCTTCATGGAGGCATATTTCTAAAATTGCAAAGAGAAAGGGTTAGAGGAGGAATCCTTAGAATTTACTCTATCGCATGATGAGATCATAAAATAAGTGAGGCTTTTCATAAAATACCTCATAGCTTCTTATTAATAGATGTGGCATATTTCACACCGACAAATAAGACTCTACTCGACACAGATTGTTAGACTCCTTAGGACACTTTAAACCCTGTGCACTGACTCGGGTAGGTGGTGTTGGTTTCTAGCAGCTTGCTAAATTCCACCATGCAGCAGCCATCAGGGTGCTATTTGTCTACTTGTGCTCTGATACCAAGTTTATCACAAACCAAGCTAGGACCTAGGTGTGATACGATGATTAGAATCCCATGGGACCCCAACCAATCCTCTCAGCATATCATTCATGAGCATAGATAAGGTAAGTAAGGAAATAAACAAGATATAAATATGGAAATAATGTCCTAGCATGGAGAATCTCCATAAGAGAGAACAAGTCTAAAACTTGAAATAAAAAGATAACATAGACTCCATGACATCCAAAATATCTCTACTAAACTAGATGGTGGCATAAGATAAGCTTTTAGCTCACCTATGACAGCATATAATGTAATAATAAAGATAAAAGAGGAAAGTCTTATCCTTGAAGCCTGAGAACTCCCTAACTATAGAAAATTAAAGCTCAACTATAGCCACGAGTGGGAGGTGCATAATGATCATTTGACCCTACATTATGATACAATATAGGCAAAAAATATGCATTAGTATATGGAATGGACTAAGTATACGGGAAGTATGCATGAACAATGAATGTCGGACATAATCAATATAAATGATGAGATGCATGACCAATATCTTAAAACATGAGTAAAATATTGAAAACCTTAAAATATCATAATCATATGGTAAATACGTCAAAACATTATCATGAGAACTTTATACCGTTTTATATACCACAGTGTGGGATAAGAACTTTAACCGACATGCGAGCTATAATATAAAATTCAATGTAACTCCAACATCGAGAAGAGAAAGGCTATTTTTCCAATGAGCTATATGTGGATCGACTATCTAGGTCATACTTTCATCATAAACCTGTGCAGGCAACCTAGTTAGGGACTAAAGTTTGCTACTAGGATTCCCTTGGGTAGCTATTATGACTATTGGATTGAACCTTACCTTAAATTCCTCAATTCTTAGTCATTATCCCAATGGAATTGATGAAAACATAGTCATTAACATTATTAGGAAAGATAATGAAAGATATTAATCCTCATCATAGATATAATCATAAGAGTAGCACATTAACAGGATTGATTTATAAGAATCCATGAGTTGGTGAGAATGTCCTTTCACCTCTTTAATATTATTGTGTGAGAAATACCATTCACACTAAATTTTATGCTTAAAACATCATTGAAATGTTATTCATAATCTAAGTCATTCATAAACCTTGGTAGTCATTCATAAAGCTTTCATTAAAATCATTTGAAATTCATGATCATAGTTCCTTGAAAATATACATAAAATAGCATATAGCACGAGTCATTGAAATTCAACTTGAAATAATTCAATATGATGTGAATTATACATAATTTAATCAATAATCATAAAATAAATCATAAGTAAGAAGACCCACCTTCATACCGACCCCTCTTGGACTCCCTTACATTCCTCTCGTTAAACTTATCTTCTTCAATTTGTTCAATATAAGTCATGAGCCTAGAGATGTCCATCTCCTTGATAAGCATAGGGGTTTGGCATTCTTTCATAAACAAACCCGACACTCCCAAAATAAAATTACTCATTCAGGCATGAGGGTTGGCTACCAAAAAAGAGCATACTTAGACAACTTTGTGAACTTGAGGGCGTAAGCCTTCACACTCCAGTTTCCTTTCTTAAGGTTGATAAATTCCAACACCTTAACCTTCTTTAACTCATGTGGGAATAAGTGGTCGACAAATGAACCTTAGAGCTTTTTCCAACCCATGGGACACTCTTCAACCCTTTCGGCCTTTCATTGGTTATACCACACTTGAACAACACTTTTGAGTTGGTAGGCCACCAATTCCGCCTTTTCCTCTGAAGACACTCCTATAATATCAAAAATTTGTACAATTCATCAAAAAAGTCTTGGGATCCTCATCAAACTTGAATCCATGAAACTTGAGAGGGTTTGTCCTCATTAAGTCTCTAACAATTGAAGCTGATAAAGACACATTTGGAGGAGCAACTAATCCTAGGTTCACTTGAATAATCACAGCTTGGGCTAGCATCTGAAAAGTGGTTTGAAACTCCACATTGGTAACTTTTTCATTTGAAGGGGAATTTGGCAATTGTGGCTCCTCTTCAACATTCCATCAGATGGAAGCTCTTCATGGAGGCATGATTTTATAATCGCAAAGAGAAAGCGTTAGAGGAGGAAACCTTAGAGTTCAACTCTATAGGTATAGCATGCCTCTATTAACTTGATAGGGGCATAAGATAAGCTCCTAGCTCACCCAAATTGATAATATAAGAGTAATGTGTAACAAATGTCAAATATAAAATAAGTGTCATGTCCTTGAACTGTGAGGACTCACCAATAATATGCTAAAGGTAAGCACTACCCACGAGCAGTAGAAGGGCGAGCGTGATCATCGAACCCTACATTATGATACAATATAGGTAAAAAGTATGCATTAGTACATAAAATGCACTAAGTAAGTGAGAAGATGTATGTACAATAAATATAGGGCAAAATCAATATGAATCATGGGATGCAAGACCAGTATCTTTAAAATATAATTAAAATCATGAGAACATTAAAACATTTAACTCATTAGTTAATACATCAAAACCTCATTATCATAAAAACTCATAAGTTTATTGAAACTGGTATGGCATAGGACCTTTAACCAACATATAAGACCATGCACGCTATTACATAGAATCCAATGACTCCCACATCGATATGGGGGAGGCTAGCTTGTCAGGGCATACTCCATTAGTTACTCATCTAACTTTGCTATGTGGATCCACTAGCTTCGCCATATTGGCATCTTTGAACCTACTCGGACAACATAGTTTGGGACTAAACACTACTACTAGGATTCCCTTGGGTAGCTTCAATAGCATATCAGACCAAACTCCACCTAAAAGTACTCTCAGTGCTTAGTCATTATTCCAACAGAACTTCTATAAAACATGATCGTAAACATCATAGGAAAAGATAATAATAGATATCAACACACTTTTATAAAGGTAACACAAGAGTAGCTCATCTCTCATCATCATATTAAAATCATAAGAATAGCTTATGTATCATGTAACTCATATAATGAGTGTGTAGGTCATCCATTATTATATATCTTTATTCATAAAACATCTTTATGGGTATTAACTCACCCTATTATTAACTTGCTTGAAATATCATAGAATCATCATTCATAAACTTCTTTGCATAAAGTATCTTTAAATTCATTCATAAAACTTTTATTAAAATAACTTGAAAATCATGATCATATCTCATAAATCATACTTGAAATTAGCATATAGCATGGGTCATTAAAATTCAACTTGAAATCATGCAATATGATATAAATTATGCATAATTAGGCTAATACTATTGTAGCATATCATAATTGAGAAAACCCAATGAAAAATCATGAAATTAGGACTTTTAATTAAAGAAATAATAAGAGAATTTGACAAAAAATCTTTGGGATTCCATGGGTTAAAGGTACCCATGGATAAAGTACCACATACCTCAACCTTTAGCCCTAAATTGAAGAGAATTGAAGCTTGACCTTGAAAAAATCCTTTGAATTATTTGAGGGAGAAGAAGACTCTTGAGAGGGAACCTTAGATATTTTGGATTTTGGGGAATTATAGTGAGAATGAAAGGGTTAAGGGAATTTATGTTAGTTAATAAGTAAGAATCTACTCCCCAAAACCATCCACATACATTAGCGATATATAAGGAATAACCAAAATAACCCTGATTAAAATAGAATATTGGGCACTAAACTGACCATCACCACGAACAATAATGGACAATATGGTCTGTGGTCCCCTCTGTGGTTAGGGACTTGGGCTTCTGAAAGAGGAATTGAAAGGGGTGCCTACCACGAGACACATCATAGTCCATCAAGGGCAGTACAACCCGTTGTGTCCGTCCATGGTATAGGACTTCAACTTGGAAATTTGATAAAAAAGGTTGGGTTTCAAGATCCCTTCCATGGAGATCATCATAGTTCATAGAGGGTAATGTAGTTCGTGAACAGAGGGCGTGGTGCAGGACCTGTCAGAAGTCTGGATAAGAGATATACCATGGAGGATATAATAGACCGTAGTCCTCACTACAGTTTTTGATGGCCCCTCATAATCACCACCTTTGAACTCAGCTGCACAAGGCTTGTACCACGGTGGCTCTTCACAACCCGTGGTCCTTTGCATGTCCCGTAGTGGGCATTATGAAGACAACCTAGTGCCAAAAGATGCATTTTTCTGGAAATTCATCTTTTACCCTCATTTTAGGACTTTTGAACTTCTAGGGTTTTATAATATCTCCCCCTTAGGAACATTCATCCTCGAATGAGAGTCAATCTAGCATAAGTAGAATATTAAAGGAATATTTCACAACATGAATGCAAAACCTTTCTAAGATGTATAATATATGAAATCTTCTATATCAAGAAAAAACACAACTTTGAAACTCATTTCATGATTATGAATGCAAATGAAAACATGAAAATGATTAAAACACATGATTTTAGTTGAATGGATAAGGAAAGAACTAAATACCTCAACTAGACATGGAAGGAAAGAGATGAGGATATCACGACATCATATGGCTTTGACTTCCTATGTAGAAGACTCAACCTCTTGGTTCCTCCATAAAACATTAACTAAATCTATTTCGTTGTTTCTCAACTTCCTAATTTGCCGATCCAAAATCTCAAATGGACCCTCCTCATATGAAAGTCTCTCTTTAACCTTAATGTTGTCCAAGGGCACAATGGAGCTAGGATCACTAACAAACTTCCTCAATAAAGACACATGGAACACCAGATGCACCGATTCCAACTTAGAAGGAAAATCCAACTCATAAGCCATTTTGCTAATTTGTCTCAAGATCTAATATAGGCCAACATAGCAGGGACTTAGCTTTCCCTTCTTATTAAAGCGGATTACACCCTTCACGGGTGAGATCTTCAAATAAACTTAATCATTAACCTCAAATTCAAGTTCCCTTCTCCTCACATATGAATATAACTTTTGCTGAATCTAGCAGTCTTCAATCTGTCTTTAGTCAACCTCACTTTTTCCATAGCCTCAAATACCAACTCGGGTCCTAACAAAGCAATCTCAACAACTTCTAACTAACCAATAGGAGACCTACACCTTTGTAAGACCCCAGAAGTTAAAAAGTATAAATATGGGAGATTTAAGAAAAAAATGGATTGTGCAGGTTCCCACGAGCCGACCTATGACTCATACAAGATTCTATGGACCATAGAACAAAGTCGTAGGATTGGCACATGGACTAAAAGTTTAGTTAAGGTTAAGAATGGTCTACTAGTCAAGTTACGACCCGTAAAAAAGTGATGACTCGTAGAAATGAGTCATAGGATCAATGTCTAATTTCTAAAAAATAACAAGCCTTAATACTTTTGAAATGACTCAAAGAGACGAGTCATAGGATTGTTTAGGATTAGTCCTGAGTTCCAATTTTTGACTAAGTGAAGGGAAAAGTAGACGAGTTATTTGTCCAATTAGTAGTCGACGACTAGTAAGGAAGAGTCATAAAAGCCAAAGTTGTTTCCAGTAGCTACTGTTTCATGCATTTGGGTTTTAAGATTTGGGTCTACGAACCGTAGAGGAAATGATGACCCTTAGAGGACCATCCATAAGGTCTTACAGGGTGACTCTTAATTGTGCATAGATCTTAAGTTCAATTCTTCAATGTGGGAATAGACTTAGTGACGTTTTAAGGTTACAAGAATCCTCTAGTACAAAGTCAAGTTGAAAGCTTCCTTACCAATTGAGTTTTGGAAAAAGATTTTATTTTGGTAAAATTTAGACAATCATATCTCCCAGAATATAAAGAATTAGGTGGCCCATGAACTATAAAAGTAAAGTTCTTTGAGTCCTCTTTCCAACGCCACAAGTTTTCCTTATTTCTAGTTTGGAGTAAAATATTATGACCATTTTACTAGAGACTGCTAGATCATAAAAAGTTACGACTCAACTATACCACCAATAGAGTTTTCTACGAGTCGTAGAAGTCAAATTCTCAGAAAATTCCTGCATGTCTTCTAGGGCTATTTTGGTCCTTTCCCAAGTCTATTAACCCAATCTTAGTTATTGTTGGGTGTTTTGAAGGAATATATCACTCCACTAACTAGTTTTATCCTCATAATTATCAATCTAAACATTCAAGTATTGAGCATGTCCTCTCAAGACTCTCTTCTTCTCCTATAATACTCCATTGAAGGATCAACTAGAGTTTTTTCATGACTTAAGCCTAGGGCCTAGACGTGAGACGGCTAATGAGACACTCGGAGGTAACTCACCCAAGCCTCTTAGCATTCATTAAGAATTTCATTGATAATGATAAACAAATCAAGCGAAAAATAAAAAGAAATGTAGGGACTACGGGGCTACACATTTAATATGATTCAAAGACAACAACATATTTTTCTATGTCCAACCATACCTTCTACATTAAAGACTTGGCGGTGGCTAAGACATGTTCCTAGCTCACCCTCAAAATAAATGTCAAGAAATGCCTTAATAAAAGTCTTAATGTTCCACATAACATAAGCTTAGAATAAAAAATATATTGTTCTCGAAATATGGAAACTCACCATAAACAATCTTCAAACTAATCCTTGCCAGCCACGTATAGGAGGTCGAGGAGCGACGTCGGTTCCTATATGGTGATATCATATAGGAAAAAGTATGCGTTAGTACATTGAATGTACTAAGTATGTGAGTATGCTATGAAATGAAGAACATAAGAGAGACATGAGTAAGTAATATGCATAAGTGAATACATGCATTAGACATCATCATATGAAGCCTTAAAACATTCATTTTGTGGGGAAGTGACCATAACTGACATTTAACACCATGCGAGCTATTACATGGAATCCAACATAACCCCCTATGTTGTCACAGAGAGACTATTTGCTGGGTAGAACTCCATCAACTTTGATCATTTCTTTAACTTTGACTTTAAGGGCTAATTGTGGATCCACTAGCCTAAATAGCCTACAAGGGCTCCTATGTTGATGCATAGTTAATGCAACATGAGACTTTACTTAAGGACCTTTTAGGTCGAGTCCCCATCTACATGCTACATTTGATGCTAGGTAAATCCCACGGAATAATATTTAAATATCATAATAACACAAGCATTGTATAACTTTAGACATCAAATCATCATCGGTGGAATAGCTTATTAAAATATTTCATTTGATTCAAATATGTGAGAATTATCCTTTCACATTAAATCATTTCTTTGGCTAAAAGCCCTTTCATCATCATTCAATCATTTCACAAGACTCCCTTAAATATAGACATTTACTTCATAAACTTTCATTTAAGTCAAAACTTTCAATTCAACTTCGTTTCAACATAAGGAGACTAGGTGGGTTCGTTTTGTATAACTTTCAAACACATTTAATGCATGAGAGTGATGGAAATTCATTATATAAAACATATTAAAACAACCCACCATAAACTTTTTAAAACTACCTTTCAAACCTTCATATTAGAACCTTGATAAACCATCCAATTCATGTAAAAAAGATTCAACATAAGCTAATATAGGTAAATAAACTTCAAATATTCAAGAATCTATGCATTTGGAATTGTAGTAAGAAAATCCATAAAAACTCATCACTTGAAATTAAGAGTCTATATATATATATATATATATCAATAGGAGTAAATAAACTTAAAATATACCATAATGTATGCATTTAGAACCATCATGTAAAAGCCCATAGGATTTCATCATTTAAAATTTAAAAACTAAGTGGAGAAAAATATTTGGGCTCCATGAGTGAAAGAACCCATGGATGAAAACCCACATACCTTAGAGTAGAACTTGAAGAAATCTTGATTTTTAGTCCTAAATGGAAAGCTTGAATCCTTTGAGTTTGAGAGAAAAATTGGAAGGGATGATTTGAGAGAGAGGAGGATGAAGTTTAGGGTTTTGGGGAGGTGAAAGACTGCAAAAATGACCCCAAAACGCATCTAAGTTCATATATATTTGTTTAGTTAATTTTTCAAGATGCCCTTCATAAAAAAATCTAAAAAATGGGCTCAAAACCCTGCAGGCGAGATAGTGGCGCACCGCTCCAAAGTCCAAACTACTGCAGCTAGTTTCGGGCGCTCTACTGGTGTGCCGCGCTAAGTCCATAAACTGCTGCAGCGGTAGTCTTTGGTAAAATGATCATAACTTTTGACTATGAACTCGGAATGAGGCGAACTTGGTGGAGTTGGAAAGAGGACTCAAATACCTTTAACGGATAGGTCATGGAATACCTAATTACTTATATAATAGGAGATATAGGAGTTTAAAGTTGATCCTATGCCGAACTCATACGAAAACTTAGCCGATGGAAATTCTTTAGACTTGGCTTAGTGTTAAAGATCTCTTATGACCCTAAAACACATATAATACATTTAAAATACTTAGGAATTGATCCTAAATCATACATAAAATTAGAATTCGATGAGTTCAAGCCTATACACCTTTGAAGAATGGTTTGGGTCTTGGCATAGAAATTTTTGAGGTTTTACAGGTTTCTAATTCTTCCATCAATTTTCAAGCTTCAATCAAGGAATCTACCCAAGGTATGTGGGTATTCATCCATGGGTTCCTTTCACCCATGGAGCCGTAAAAATCTCTACTTTTCAACTCAATTCAAGTATGTATATTTATGGGTCTTCTCAATTTCCATTCTGTTGCATGAATAATGATTTAGTCTATAATTACAAATCTATTTCAACATGAGTTGTTGATAATTGCATGAAGTTTGTGATTTTCTTATGAATTCTCTACAATGCTACCTACGGGGTCATGATCTCATTATGAGTCTTGTTCAATTCTTCTTCAATTACATGAATTAAGATTTAGTTATTGTTTATTTACTCAATTAAGTATGAATTACTATTAAATTGCATGAGTTTTGATGATTTACAAGTAATTTCTCTATAAAGCTATTTAGGGTTCATAAATTCCTTAATGGGTCCTCTCGATTATGATTCAATTGATATTGTCCTATATGATTCTGCACGACTTCCATTTTATTACATGATTTTAAGATGATTCCATATGTTCCTATGGATTATACTATGATTTCCAACAAAAATCTATGTAGTATAAGTATGATTTGATAAGGCTTTCAAGAAAATTACATAAAAAGTATGAATTTAGTGTTATGATGAAATTTGAGTTAAGTATAATGATGGTGGAGGAAATCTAGCCTAGTTAATGATTAAAGAGCTATTCTATAACTATGCTTTTATAAAGGGTGGATGAGTAGTAGATATGGCCCCTCCCACATGATATTGACATATTATTTTATAGCTAAAACTATTCTGTTGAGAGTTTAATTAGCACTGAGCGGACCTTGGGATAGACTCTCTCTCATAGTTGAGGCATGAGACGCGTAGTAAGATCCCATTGTCACATAACTGCATGCCACCATCGGATAAAGGATCACCCATAGTAGAGGCTTAATCCTTAATGTAGCTTAGTGGATCCACTTAGGCATATATGAGTCAAACTTGGCAAGTAGTCTCCCCCTGTCCTCCAATGTATGGGTAGACATTGGGACTCCATGTTATAGCTCACATTATTTACGTCTGTTAATAGTTTCTCTCACAAAGGTAAAAAGTCTCTCTCAAAATGTTTAAGATTTTCTTACTATAGCGGTATCTCTCACAAAGTAAAGTATGTACTCTCACATGATTAAAGGTTTCTCTCAAAGGATTTATGGTATACTTTGTTACGATTCAAGATATTTTTGAAGTACATGTTTTCCTATAATAACTCATGATTTCTATTATAATGTTTAAGTTCTTTATGATTCATGATGGTTCATAAATTGCATTAGCTAAGTCTCATTATTTTAAATAGTATTTCAAATGATTTCATGGTTTTAAAATGGTCCATTTTTTCATTTTATTGGATCATGGCATATTGCATTACATGCTCACATACTTAGTACATTCAAAGTACTAACACATACTTCTTTTTTGCCTATATTTTCATATAATGTAGGGCTTGATAATCACCCTACACACTCTAATGTCTAGTTATATGACTTATTCACTTGATTTGATAAGTCCTCATGCTTTGAGGACTACTTATTGAGCTTATATTTTCTTGCTACCTCTAGACTATGTTGTTATTTTGAGAATATTTCTTTTTCTTGTTTGGGTGAAGTAGTGGCTTGTTCTATGCTCCCACCTATGTTATTATAGTAGAGGCATGTTTATACATTGAGTTGTTGTAGTCCGTTCTTGGGCTTATGACTTGAGTTAGCATTTTCATTCCTAGACTTCTATGATTGAGACTGTTCTTCCTCTTGATTTCATTATATTTTACTTTACCTTATGAATGCAATGTATGCAATATATGTTAAGAGGCTTGGTTGGAAACCTTCGAGTTCCTGATCTCCCTATCGCAACTTGGCCTTTATTCGGGTTATGACAAACTTGGTATCAAAGCACAAGGTTCAATTATCCTAGGGAGTCTAACATGCCGCATCGAGTAGAGTCTTGTTCATCGGTGTGAAGCGCACCACATTTATGAGTAAGAGGCTATGAGGTATTTTAAAAAATCTTTATTTCTTTCATGATCCATGTCGTGCTATAGATAGTACTCTAGATCTTTTTCCCCTAACGATTATTCTTGGTGATTTTTAGAAGATGCCTCCAAGAAGAGATCCAATCCAAAGAAGGGTTGATACTAATAAGGGTGGTGTTCTTGTTCAAAATGGTTCAGAATCATCATTGGTAGTGGATGTAAGAAAAAGCAAGGCATGGATCCAACCTTAGTTAAATTAAAGAAGTTGGTGGTTGATAAAAAGATTGGGGTTTTCTCCCAAGTGGGAGATACATTACTTCGCTATCAAGGTCGGTTATCTGCCCCAAATATTGATGGCCTAAGAAAAATGATATTGAGTAGAGCCTATACCTCTCAATGGATGAGTTAGTGTAGATAGGGATAGAGTGGGTGTTCTATATTGTGATAATTGTGGTATACTTATTAAATTTAAGGTTATAAACATGGAGGAAGAGCTAGATGGGATCTTGTTATATGCAATGGATAGGTAAGAGTATATTGGTGTGCCTTTCAGTATGAGTTAATTCCAATGATGATATAGAGATTTTAAGGTAGACATAAGAATTCTTAAGTGGTGTTGACTTCAAGGAAGCTATAAAGTGGCTAGAATGGTAGGCTTAAATGTGTGGTTGTAGATATGCGAGTGATTGTAGTAGTATATTGATGACTTTTTGCTAAGGGTTTTAGTATTAGAGTTATAAAACTAGACTTGAATATGGTGTTGATGGCATTTGGGTGAGTGTGTGGTGCATTGGATGCTTCTTGATTAGGTTTCGAGGTTTGATTAAATGTGGTGGTGAGGAGTAGTACTCTTGGGATAAAATTTTCCTATAGAGGTGTAGGATCCTAAGGTGTATTGGTAAGGTGGCCTATGAACTTGATTTTCCATTGGAGTTAGCCTCGGTTCATCCAGTATTCCATGTATCAATGTTGAGAAAACATGGTGGTTATCCCAAGTGCCATTGTACCTTTGGGTAGTGTGAGTGCTGAAGGAAACTTGACTTATGAGGAGGTTCCGATTGAAATTTTGGATTATCAAATAAAAATGTTGATAAAAGAGGAAATTGCATCAGTTAAAGTATTGTGGAGCACCCAGGAAGTTGAAAGTGCTACACGTGAAGCTGAAGTGGACATGATGAAGTGACATCCATATCTCTTCCCTTCCACTCAAGCATAAGGTACTAAGTCGTTTAACCTCAAATCGTTTAAACACCAACGTTTCAATTTTTTCCCTATGTCTTTCATATGAATGCATGTTAATGAAGTTGATTTTAAAGTCCTGTTTTATAAGTATGAAAATCTCATGGTTTATGCAATTTAATGTGTCATTGCATTTATGTTGGGTTGCTAGTCCTCTTTTTGTTTTCTTTCCATGCTAGTTGAATATTATTCGAGGATGAATGTCTTTAAGGGAGAGATATTGTAAAACCCTGGAAGTTGAAAAGTTAAAACGAGTGACATTTGGGAAAACTTTCGACTGTGTTGGTTCCCATGAGTCGACTACGACTCATTGAGGATTCTACGAATCGTACAAGTTAAGTTATGACCTCTAAGAAAGTTGACGACTCAAAGAAATGAGTCATAGGGTCAATGTCTAATTTTTGAGAAATAACAAGCCTCGATACTTTTAAAACAACTCAAAAAGATGAATCATAGGATTATTTATGATTCGTAAAAAAGACTCATTGGATGAGTCCTAAGTTCTTGTTTTTGACTAAGTGAAGGGGGAAGTTGACGAGTTATTTGTACAACTGGTAGGATATTTGACAACTCGTAAGGAAGAGGTGTTTCCCAGTAGCTACTGTTTCATGCATTTGGGTTTGAAGATTTGGGTCTACGACCCGTAGAGGACCATTTGTAAGTTCATACCAGGTGATTCTTAATTATGCATAGATATTAAGTTCAATTCTATAGTGTGGGAATAGATTTGGATATGTTTTAAGGTCACAAGAATCCTCTAGCACAAAGTCGAGTTGAAAGCTTCCTAACTAATTTACGGCATAAGACTTTAGTTTGGAAAACTTCAAACGATCATATCTCGTACAATATAAAGAATTAGATGACCTATGGCCTATAAAATTAAAACTCGTTGAGCCCTTTATCTAACACCACCAAGTTTGCCTTATTTAGAGTTTGGAGTAAAAAGTTATGATCATTTTACTAGAGGCTGCCAAATCATAAGAAGTTACGACTTAACTCTATGACCAATAGAGTTTTCTACGAGTCGTAGAAGTCAAATTCTTAGAAAAAATATGCACGTCTTCTAGGGTTATTTTGTTCCTTTCTTAAGTCTTTTAACACTATTCTAAGTCATTTTTTTGGTTTTTTGAAGGAATATATCATTCCATTAACTAGTTTTCCCCTCATAATTATCAATCTAAAAATTCAAGTATCTAGAATATCCTCTCAAGACTCTCTTTTTCTCCTACAATACTCTATTGAAGGATCAACTAGGGTTTCCAATTCTTCCATCAATTTTGAATCTTCAATCAAGGAATCTACCCAAGGTATGTGGGTATTCATCCATGAGTTCCTTCCACCCATGCAACCGTAAAAAATTTCTACTTTTCAACTCAATTCAAGTATGTATATTTATGGGTCTTCTCAATTTCCATTTTGTTGCATGAATTATGATTTATTCTATGATTACAAATCTATTTCAACATGAGTTGATGATAATTGCATGAAGTTGGTGATTTTCTTATGAATTCTCTACAATGCTACCTACGGGGTCATGATCTCATTATGAGTCTTGTTCAATTCGTCTTCAATTGCATGAATTAAGATTTAGTTATTGTTTATCTACTCAATTAAGTATGAATTACTATTAAATTGCATGAGTTTTGATGATTTATACGTAATTTCTCTATAAAGCTATTTAGGGTTCATAAATTCCTTAATGGGTCCTCTCGATTATGATTCAATTGATATTTTCCTATATGATTCCGCACGACTTCTATTTTATTACATGATTTTAAGATGATTCCATATGGTCTTATGCATTATATTATGATTTCCAACAAAAATCTATGTAGTGCGAGTAGGATTTGATAAGGCTTTCAAGCAAATTACATGAAAAGTATGAATTTAGTTTTCTGATGGTGGAGGATCTCTAACTTAGTTAATGATTAAGGAGCTATTCTATGACTATGCTTTTTTAAAGGGTAGACGGGTAGTAGGTATGGCCCCTCCCACATGATATTGATATGTTATTTTATAGCTAAAACTATTCCGTTAAGAGTTTACTTAGCATCGAGCAGACCTTGGGATAGAGGTTGTATCCCATAGTCAAGGCATGAGACCCGTAGTAGGATCCCATTATCCCATAACTACATGCCACCATAGGATAAATGATCGCCCGTAGTAGAGGCTCGATCCTTCATGTAGTTTAATGGCTATACTTAGGCATATATGAGTCTATCTTGGTAAGTAGTCTCCCCTTTCCTCCAATGTATGGGTAAGCATTGGGACTTTATGTTATAGCTCACATTGTTTACGTCGGTTAACTGTTGCTCTCACAAATGTAAAAAGTCTCTCTCAAAATGTTAAAGGTTTTCTAACTATAGCAGTATCTCTCACAAAGTAAAGTATGTGCTCTCACAAGGTTAAAGGTTTCTCTCAACCACTCTAACACCCAAACTGGATAATCTATGCACATCCCAAATTATATCTTTCTTTTCATCCTCAATATGGGCAACACTTTTCTAGGATAATCTACTAAGAGCATCGGCAACCACAGCCGCCAACTCCAAATCATGAGCTAGATAATTCTTTTCATGAACCTCTAGTTGTCTTTATGCATAAGCTATCACTTTACCATTTTGAATTAGAACACAACCAAGATAGACTCGTGAAGCATCATAATAAACAATGAACCCATTGGATTCTTCTTGTAAAGTCAGCACTGGAGGGGAGGTAAGCCTATCCTTCAACTATTGGAAACTTTTGTCACATGCCTTGGACCATTAGAATTTTACCTTCTTTTGAGTCAAAGTAATCAAGGGTGATGCAATGGAAGAGAAACCTTCCACAAACCATCTATAATAACAGGCTAATCCCAAGAAACTCCAAATAATAGAAGGAGTCAACAGTCTAGGACAATTCTTAACCGCCTCGGTCTTCTTTGGATCAATCATGATTCCTTCACTGGAGAGGATGTAGCCATGGAAAGCAATTGACCTTAACCAAAATTCACACTCATTAAACTTAGCAAACAACTGAAAGTCCTTGAGAATATGCAACACAATCCTCAAATGACTGGCATGCTCTTCCTCACTCCGAGAATAGATCAAATTATCATCAATAAATACAATAATGAACATATACAAGTGTAAGACCCCAGAATTTGGAAAGTCAAAAAATGAGGATCAAATATGAAAATTCAAAAACATGCAATTCTGGCACCAAGTGATGACCACGAAAGTCCATCATGGGCCGTGCTTAGCACCACGCCTCATAGTAAGCCACCGTGGTGGTAACCCTAAGGCTCAGTATTATAGGGTGAGGTCCACAATAGGGCACCATGTATCATGGTAAGACCTACGGGCCATGAAGCTCTTCGTGATGATCCCTCTCTTGAGACCTCAGAAAAGGATCCCAAGGCAAGGAACATGATCGACCACCACAGGTTGTGTATCTCTGCACGGATCATGGTGAGTTCCATGGTGGTCACTACTACAGGCCACCCTATAGAGCCTTCATCATGACTATGGTCCACGAATTGTGGTACACTCCATGGACTATGAAAGGTTTCGTGGAGGAAGTTCAGAAAGTTTTCTCTACAACTCCTTGATTTCAATTCCAAGTCCATCATCATGGACACCACCACGGGCTATGATGAAAATCACAGACCGTGAAGGGTCCTCCGTGGTGAGTCTGAATTATAGTTTAATAGGTAATCCGGTCATTTCCCTATCCTTTTATTAATGTATGGGGATGCTTTTGGGACCAGAATCATCACAAAAGTATCCTAAATATTCCTAAAACCTATTCTTTTCTCTCATTAATTTCCAATCAACTTTAAGACTTCTCTCTCAAGGTTCATTCAAGGATTCATCTTCTTCATCAAGTTTGGCTAGGGTTTCTTCAAGAACAAGTATCATTTTTCAATTCTAAAGTCAAATTTATTCAAGGTATGTAATGATTGATCTATGGGTCCCTTTCACCCATGGAGTTCCAAGGTTTCTACACAAAATCTCATGAATTTCTATTGCATTTGTAACCTTTATTTGATGAATTACATTGGGTTGTTTAAATTATATTTTAAATCATTATAGATGATCATTATAAGTATATTCCTACTTGAATTATATGTATTTAAGTTGAATTATGATTGCCCATGCATGAAGACTATTTTCAATGATGATATTATGAAGTATGATTATGAATCCAATGATTTCAAGGGATTATCATGACTTTTATTGAAATTGACTATGTATATGAGTTTTACTCTAAATCCAAGTATGAATTACAATTATGTTGAAGATGTGAATTTTATGCAAGTTATGAAGAAAGGTTACTTAGGGCCCTATGTGGTGACATTGGACCTAACTATATGAATTATGCAAGTATGATTTGTAATGATGAAAGGCCAATACTCACATTGCAATTATGTTATGAAATAAGCTATTCTATGAATTATGAAGTTTATGAACAAGTTATAGTATATGCTAAGTATCTTTATTATGTTATGTATTCCATGAGATTTGACTTAGCACCGAGAGGACTTGAGGTGGGGGGCTACCGAAAGCCTTAGTAGAAACCTTAAGTCTCTTAAACTATGTGCCACCATAGGTTGCCTTCATGGCAAGTAGATTTTCCTTTCTTCCATTGTATGAGGAGACATCGAGATTCCATGTTATAGCTCGGATGGTCTTATTGTCAGTTATGGTCCTATCCCATATATGTACGACCTCTTATGTACTTTCATAATTTCAACTATGCTTTTCAAATGCTTTGATCATTATTATTTTCTCATGACTTTACTTAACTCTTCTTACCATGTACTTTACTTGATTATTGCATCTTGGGATTTATGTTGCATATCACTCCTTCATTCATAGTACATTCAAAAGTACTAACATATATTTGTTGCCTACATTGTCTCATAATGTAGGGGTCGAGGATCACGTTTCTATCATATGTGGCTAGCATAGTTTTTTGTCGGCAAAAGGTTTGGTGAGTCCTCATCCATAGTGGAATAGTTAGGATTTGCTCTTTTCTTCTTTAAAAAATGTTTATTTCTTTCATAATGAGGGTGAGTTAGGGACATATCTTTTCCCCTGCCATCTTCATGTAGGAAAGCGTTGATGAAGATCCCAAGAGTTCATCGATGAGGTATACAAGATAGTGAGCATTATGGGGGTAACATCGAAAGAGAAAGTGGATTGGTGTCTTACCAACTCAATAGGTTTTCTCAAATTTGGTACACTCAATGGAAGTTGGAGCCAGTAAATGAGGGTCCTATTAAATGGGAAGCCTTTAAACTTGCTTTCCGTGAACTCTCTTTCCCTCTTGAGCTAAGGGAAGCTAAGGTGTTGGAGTTCATTAATATTTGGCAAGGCCATATGGAAAAGAGGGATTATTCCCTAAGCCAAGTATGCTCCTTCCTTGGTTGCCAATCCACATGCCCGAATAAGTCAATTCATATCGAGGGTATTCGACTTGGTTGCTAAAGAATGTCGTACCTCCATGCTTATCAAGCAAATGGGCATATCTCAGCTTATGAACTTTACCAAGTAAATTGAGTGAGAAAAGCTTAAAGTGATGAGAATAAGAGATTCTATGAGAACCTGGTATGAAGGTGGGTTCTCAAATGCTAAGTACAGTGGTGGTAGTGGCTATTCTCGACAGAGCCAAGGTTCTGGGAAAAAGTTGGATAATGATAGGGTACCATACCCTAAGGCTCAAGAAGGAAGTGTGAATGCTACTAGCCATTCATTTCCCAATTGTGAAAAATACGGGAAGAATCATAGAGGGAGATATTTGATTGGGTGCTTTCTTTGGATGTGGCAAGATGGGACATAGGCAATTTGAGTATCCTCATGTTACCAACAAGGGTAGAGAAGGTCATCCTCAAGGCCAAGTTGTTCAAGGTGGCCAAGCTCCACAAGGTGCCCAAGCTTAACCTAAGGGTGGTCAACACAATAATCGGTTATTCTCTTCATGGTAGGCAAGACATGGAGGAGACTCTTGATGTTGTTATCAATATGTTACGGGTATTTCACTATAATGTTTATGCCTTGCTTAATCTGGATGAAAATTTATCTTTTGTTACTCCTTATATGGTTATGATGTTTGATGTTAGCCCCAAAATATTGATGGAGCCTTTTTCCATTTATACTCTTGTAGGTGAGTTGGTTATGGCTAAAAGAGTCTATAGAAATTGTCTCATGTTGATTTTGCACAAAGTTATCCCTTGTGATCTTGTTGAGGTTGACTTGACCAATTTTGACATTATTCTTGATATGGATTGATTGAATACCTCTTATGCATCCATTAATTTTAGAACCCGTAGAGTTAAGTATCAGTTTCCTAATAAGCCTATTCTTGAATGGAAGGGTAATGATTCAATGGTTAAGGGTCAATTAATTTCATGTCTTAAGGCCCAGAAAATGACTTCTAAGGGTTGCATCTACCATCTAGTATGAGTTAGGGATGTTGATTTTGAGACTCCTACTCTTGAGTCAGTTTTAGTTGTAAACGAATTTCCAGATGTTGATGAAGATCTCCCAGCCTGCTTCTATGCCTCCTTACCTTATGGATCCAGCGAAACTTAAAAAGTTGAAAGATCAATTGAAGGATTTGTTGGATAACGGTTTTATAAGGCCAAGCATTTTACCTTGGGGCGCTCCGTGTTATTTGTTAGGAAGAAAGATGGGTCACTTCAAATGTGCATTTCTTAGCGGCAATTCAACAAGGTCACAATTAAGAATAAGTATCCCATCCGAAGGATTGATGACTTATTTGATCAAGTTCAAGGGGCCAGTTACTTTTCAAAATTGATCTCCGTTATGGTTATCATCAATTAAGAGTAAGGGAGTGTGATATTACCAAGAAGGCATTTCAAACTCGGTATGATCAGTTTGAATTTTTGGTTATGTCTTTCGTACTAACAAATTCCCTTGCAAGTTTTATGGATTTAATGAATAGGGTGTTTAAAAAATATTTGGATATGTTCGTGATCGTGTTTATTGATAATATTTTGATTTACTCATGGTGTAATAAAGAGCATGCCGATCATTTAAGGATTGTGTTAAAAATTCTCAAGGACCGTTAGTTATATGCAAAGTTTAGCAAATGTAATTTTTGACTAAGGTGGGTTGCTTTTCTTGGTCACATTATTTTTGAACATGGGAGTATAGTTGATCCAAAGAAGACTGAGGTAGTTAAGAATTGACCTAAATTATTGAGTCCTTCTGATAATCAGATTTTCTTGGGCTAAGTCGGTTATTATAGATGGTCTGTGGAAGGAGTTTCTTACTCTTCATCGCTCTTGATTGCTTTGACTAAATAGAAGGTGAAATTCTAATGGTCCACGACATATGAGAAAAGCTTCCAGGAGTTGAAGGATAGAGTTACCTCCGCCCCTATGTTGACTTTATCGAAAGGTTCCCACGGGTTTATTGTGTATTATGATGCTTCATGAGTTGGTCTTTGTGGTGTGCTAATGCAAAATAGCAAAGTAATAGCTTATGCTTCAAGGCAATTCAAGGTACATGAGAACAATTACCCAACTGATGACTTGGAGTTGGCAGCGGTGGTATTTGCTTTGAAATTGTGGCGGCACTATCTCTATGGCACCCATGTGGATGTTTTCACTGATCAAAAGAGTTTGCAATATGTGTTCTCTCAAAAAGACTTGAACCTTCAACAAAAGAGATGGTTTGAACTGTTGAAGGATTATTATATGAGCTGCTATACCCTTTCTTCCATTATATAGGGAGATATCAGGATTTGATGTTATAGCTCGCATGGTCTTATTGTCGGTTATGGTTCTATCCCATATATCTACTACCTCTTATGTACTTTCATATTTCAACTATGCTTTTCAAATGCTTTGATCATTATTGTTTTCTCATGACTTAACTATTCTTACCATGTACTTTACTTGATTATTACATCTTATGATTTGTATTGATGTCAGGCCCTCATATATAGTACATTCAAAAGTACTAACGCATATTTATTTCCTACATTATCTTATATTGTAGGTGTTGAGGATCACGCTCCTATCACACGTGTCTAGTAGAGTGTCTTGTCACTGAAGAATTTGGTGAGTCCTCATCCAACGGGAATTAGTTAGGAATTTCTCTTTTCTTCTTTCAAAAACTTTTAGTTCTTTCATGTTGAGGGTGAGCTAGGAAAGTGTCTTAGCCCATGCCATTTTCATGTAGTAGAGGCATTTGTTGGACATAGTTTATAGTATATGTTGTCAAATTCTCATACTCTTTATGATACATGATCTAGACTCTTTCTTATGTTAATTTCTGCACTTACTTTACCTTAAGTATGGTTTATGATATGTCAAGAGGCTTGGTTTGAGCCCTTCAGGGTTTTAATCATAATGTTACGACTATGTCCTAGGTCGGATCGTGACACTATATATTGCTTAAATACCCTGTTTATCAATCTACAAAAGCTACAAGGGAATTCGTTAGTCCAAAAGACATAACCAAGAATTCAAAGTGACCATATTGAGTTCTAAAAGCCATCTTTGGAATGTCACATTCCCTTACTTAGAGTTGATGATAGCCCGATCGAAGGTCAATCTTTGAAAAGTAGTTTGCTCATAGAAGTTGATCGAACAAGTCATCAATCCATGGAATGGGATACTTATTCTTGATTCTGACCTTGTTCAATTGCCGATAGTCAATAGACATACAGAGAGAACAATATTTCTTTCTAACAAATAGAATCGGAGCACCCCATGAAAAGATACTCGGTCTAATGAAATCTTTTATCCAACAAATCCTTCAACTGGTCCTTTAACTCTTTTAATTCTGTCGGAGCCATTTGGTAAGGAAGAATAGAGATAGGTTGAGTATCAGGTTGGAGATTGATATCAAAGTCTATTTCCCTTTCGAGAGGAATTCCTGAGTGATCATTGGGGAAAACTTCTGGAAACTCATTAACAACAGGAACCGACTCAAGATTAGGAGTTTCAAAATTAGTATCTCTAACCTAAACTAGATGATAGATGAAACCTTTGGAAATCATTTTCTGAGATTTAAGGCATGAGATGAATTGACCCTTAAACACAAAATTACTACATTTCCAGTCTAGGCCTGGCTCATTCAGAAATTAAAACATAACCACACAAGTTTTACAACATATTGAGGTATAACATGCATGACGCCAATCCATACCACTAATAACATCAAAATCGGTCATATCAAGCTCTGCAAGATTGAATGAGGTGATTTTATGAAAAATCAAAATTGGACATTTCGACAAACTCTTTTAGCCACAACTGAATCACCAATCGGAGTATAGACCAAAAAAGTCTCTAGTAAGATCTCAGGACTAACATTGAATCTCATAGTAAGTTAAGGAGTAACAAATAATAGAGTAGCACCCAAATCTAACTATAGATAAACATCAAATTCAAAGACTTTCAACATACCAGTCACAACATCGGACGAATATTCTAACTCCTGATGAGTTTGAAGGGCATAAAATTTGTTTTGGCGTTGATCGCCACCTGAAGTAGTAGAAGGCAGATACGGACGACCGGTAGCCTAAGTCTCAACCTGGGGTCTATCCCTAATCCTACACTCATTTGCATTATGACATGACTTTCCACCCCGCTAAGCACTCTACCCAATGGTTTTTCCCACATTTCTTACATGGAGAGATGACTTGACCACCTAGAGCTTTTCCTTGTGCCTTAGGATTTGGCACATTATCTTTCTCAAATTTTGGAGACGGAGTGTTTGAAGAACCTTGTCCTTGAAACTTTTGACCCTGTCGAAAACTACCATTACCACTATCGGATTTGTTGTGAGAAAACCCACCTTCATATCAAGCTCTCTTGGACACCCTTACATTCCTCTCCTTAAGATTCTGCCCTTTAATTTGCTCAAGATAAGTCATTAGCCTAGAGATGTCCATCTCCTTGATAAGCATAGCGGATTGTCATTCATGCTAGCGTATCCCCATTTGAGAATGAATTCTCCCAATGGTGAGATATTATAAGACCTTGAAAGTTGTTGGAAAATGGAGTTTAAAAAGGGAATCATAGGAAATTGCATCTTTTTTAGCACGAAGTGAAATTCATGGAGTACTTCACGGGCCATAAAAGTGACCATGAGCCATCATGAGCACACATGGTCCAACCCTAGAAAGTTTGGAAAATAGGTGAATGTCCACAAAAGGGTTCACGGCTCATGGTGGACTCCAACCACCATAATCTCTTTTGTGAACCTAAACCCCAAAATTCCTCAAGTTAGGAGACAACCATGACAGTCTCCACAGACCGTGGTGACCTTTATGGAAGTCAACCCATCTTGGTCTAGTCCCTCTTCAGGACGAAGACCATCACCATGACCCGTGGTGAGCATCACAGGCCGTGGTCGCCTATCGTCTAGGAGGCTGTTCAGTTAAGTTTAAGTGGTGTTTTATCTTTTCCCTATTATCTCATTAATGTATTTATATGTTTTTAGTGATTAATTCCTAGCCTATAACTAATTCCTAACATTAGTAAACCCTCGTTCTTCCATATCACAAATCAAACCTCTCAAGTTTCTTCAAATATCTCTCCAAGGCAAGAACTAGGGCAAAATCTTCAAGCTTCCATTAGAAGTTTTTAATTCAAGATTTCTAAGTCCAGGTATGTGGAAATTCATCCATGAATTCTTTTTCCATCCATGGAGTCCCAAAGATTCTTCAACTCTCCTTTCATAAATTTCTTCTAAATTCTAGTTTTGATTGAATTCTATATGAGGCACCTCAATTATGGTATATATCAATTATAATGGTTCATTCATGCATTCTTTCAACTCAATTACATGTTTTCATAGTATTTTTCGATGACACATGCAATATGCTATCGATTTCAAGTATGATTTATGGATTTATGCTCATGAAGTTTATGAATTCTCATGTACGATTTAAAAAAGTTATGTTTTATGATTCAATTGTGATTTTAAGTAATAAACCATGAATTGTAAAAGGTTTTATCACAATGTGCAAGTTATGATGATTTAGATTCTTAGAAAGGTAAGTATCAACAAGTTCAAGTTATGATAATAGTTTTCAAGGAGATATTCTTATGTTATATTTTGATGATATTAGATTGGTTGATTTACTTTTCCTAATGACCACGTTTTATTTAATCCATGGATGAACTTAGCATCGAACGAACTTCATGGTGGGGATCCATGAGGGAACCCTAGTAGCAACCATTAGTTCCTAAACTATGTGGCATTATAGGTTTAGCCTTTATTGCTTAGCTAGTGGATCCATATATAGCTCATGCTATATTATATTTATAATTTGGAGTTTGTCTTGCAAAGTAGCCTCCCTCTTCACGGTGTCTTGATGTTTCTAACCCTTGAAGCCAGTGTAGACACATTTTGAGAAGCAACTACCCCTTGGTACACTTGAGTAGTCATGACTTGGGCTAGTATCTGAAAAGAGGCTCGAAACTCCGCATTAGTCACTTATTCATTCAAAGGACCATTCGAAGCTTGTGGCTCCTCTTCAATATTCTTTCGGATGGGAGCTTTTTGCGGAGGCATGATTCCATAATCGCAACGAGAAAGCGTTAGAGAAGGAAACCTTAGAGTTTAACTCTATAGCACGATGAGATCATGAAAGAAGTGAAATGTTTCCTAATATGCCTTATACTCTCCTATTCATAAATGTGGCGCACTTCATACCGATGAACAAAACTCTAGTTCACGCGGCAAGTTAGACCCCTAGGACACTTGAACCCATAATACGACAATTAGAATCCTAAATGACCCCAACTTATATCATTCATGAGCCTATATAAGGTAAATAAAGTAACTAACCAAGATCAAAGGGTACGAAAGCATAAACTCAAATAGAACATAAGTCTCGAAATGAGAAAGTGACAACATAGTCTCTATACTATCTAGCTTGCCTCTATTAAGTCAAAGGGGGCATAAGATAAGTTCCTAGATCATCCGAATAGACAACATAAGAGTAATGAGTAACAAATATCAACTATGAAATAAGTGCCATGCCCTCAACTTAAGGACTCACCAATAGTAAGCTAATAGCAGCTACTAGTCATGAGCGGGAGGAGGATGAGCGTGATCTTCAGACCCTACATTATGATACAATTAGGCAAAAAGTATGCGTTAGTACATGGAATGCCCTAAGTATGTTAAAAGATGCATGAACAATAAACATGGGCCAAAATCAATATGAATCATCGGATGCAAGACCAATATCTTTAAAATATGAGTAAAACCATGAGAACATTAAAACATTTAACTCATTGGTCAATGCATCAAAACCTTATTATCATAAGTACTCATAACTTAACTGAAACTGGTCTGGGATAGGACTTTTAACCGATATATAAGACAATGCGAGCTATTACATAGAATCTAATGACTCCCACATCGAGATGGGGGAGGATACCTTTCCAGGGCATACTCGATGAGTAACTCATCTAACTTTGCTATGTGGATCCACTAGCTTCGCCATATTGGCATCTCTGAACCTATGTGGACAACGTAGTTTGGGACTAAAGGTTGCTACAAGGATTCCCTTGGGTAGCTTCAATAGCATACCAGATCGATCCCCACCTAAAAGTCATCTCGATGCTTAGTCATTATCTCAATAGAACTTCCATAAATAATGATCATAAACATCACATGGAAAGATACTAATAAATATCAACCCATCTTTATAAAGGTAACACAGAAGTAGATCATCTATCATCATCATAGTAAAATCATAAAAATAGTTCATCTATAATGTAACTCATGTAATATGGGTGTAGTCCTTCCATCATTACATACTTTATTCATAAAACATGTTTAAGGGTCTTAACTCACCCTATCATTAACTTGCTAGCAACATTATAGAATCATCATTCATAAATTTGTTTGCATAAAGCATCTTTAAACACATTCATAAAGCTTTAAAATAACTTGAAAATCATAAGCATATTCATAAATCATACTTGAAACTATCAAATAGCATGGGTCATTGAAATTCAACTTGAAATCATGCGGTATCGTATGAAATATACATAATTAGGCTAATAACATTTAAATATATCATAATTAAGAAGACGCAATGAAAATCATGAAATTAGGGCTTTTAATTGAAGAAATCATAAGAGAATTTGAGAAGAAATCTCAGGAACTCCATGGGTGAAAGGTACCCATGGATGAAGGCCCACATACCTCAACCTTTCTAAGCCCTAAATTGAAGAGAATTGAAGCTTGACCTTGAAGAAATCCTTTGAATTGATTGAGGGAGAAGAATACTCTTTAGAGGAAACCTTAGAGAGAATATTTTGGATTTTGGGGAATTATGGAAAGAATGAGAGGGTTAAGGGAATTTAGGTTAGTTAATAAGTAAGAATCTAGTCCCCAAAACTATCCATATATATTAACGAGATATAGGGAATGACTAAAATAAAACTGAAAACTGGGCACTAGACGGACCGTCACCACAGACCGTTATGCTCAATACAGTCTGTGGTCCCCTCAGTGGTGAAGGACTTAGACTTCTGAAAGAGGGACTTGAAAAGGGTGCCCACCAAGAGACACACCATGGTTCATCAAGAGAAATACAAACTATGGTGGCCATTCCTTGTATAGGACTTGAACTCAGAAATTTGGTGAAAAGGGTTGGGTATCACGATCCCCTCTACGGAGACCATCACGTTCTGTGGAGAGAAATACGGTATATGAATAAGGGTAGCGAAGCAAGGCATGTCAGAGGCCTATTGGAGGGTCTACCACAGATTCCATAACGGACTGTGGTCTACACTATGGCTCATGGTGGCCCCTCATGATCACCACCTCTGAACTCAAGTGCATAGGGCTTGGACTACGGTGTCTCTTCATGGCCAGTGGTCCTCTACACGGCCCATAGTGGGCTTTGTGAAAACCACTTAGTGCCAAAGCTATATTTTTCTGGAAACTCATCTTTTGATCCTTATTTTAGGACTTTGAAACTTTTGAGTTCTTATAAACTTGGTATAAGAGAATAAGGTTTTAAGGTGTCCTAGGGAGTCTAACGTGCTACGTCGAGTAGAGTCTTATTTGTCTTGGTGAACTGTTCTAAATTTATAAATAGGAGGCTATAAGATATTTAGAAAACTTCACTTCTTTCATCATTCTTAAGTCATGCGATAGAGTTTAACTCTAAGGTTTTTCCTTCTAATGCTTTCTCTTTGTGATTACAAAATTATGCCTCCAAGAAGAGCTCTCATACGAAGGAATATGAATGAGGAGCAACAAGTTTCATAGGTTCCCAATGATCCCTTGGCTGGGTAAGTCTTTTGTTCTGAGTTTTGAGCGGCTTTTCAAGTTGTTGCCTAATCCATGACTGCCTAATTTGAGAGGTGGTTGCTCCCGTGAATCCAAATATAGGCATGGTTTTTTGTCGAGTTCGTGACTTCATATATATGAATCCTCCTTGGTTCCATAGTTATAATGTGGACGAGGATCCATAAGTGTATGTTGAGGGTATTTATAAGATTGTGGATATTATGGGAATTGGTCCGATGGAGAAGGCGGAATTGGAGGCATATCAACTTAAGGTAGTTTCTCAGATTTGGTATGAAAAGTGGAAGGGTTAGAGATGATGGTCTCATTGATTAGGAAGAATTCATGGTTCTTTTCCTTGACCATATATTTCTATTGTAGTTGAGGAAAGCTAAGGTCTAAGAATTTATCAACTTGAGGCAAGGTAAAATGAGTGTGAGAGCATATGCACTAAAGTTCACTCAATTGTCAAAATATGCTCTTTTCATGGTTGTTGATTCTAGAGCTCATATGAGCAAATTTGTTTCAAGTGTGTCAGACTTGGTGGGAATATAATGTAAGACCATCATTTTGATCAAGAGATAGACATCTCAAGGGAATAGATCGAGGAAGAGAAGCTGAAAGAGAGATCTAGACAGTTCAAGAGGGCTCATACTGATGATAGTGAGTACTGTCATGGTAAATCCAGTAATCATGGTCGCTTACAATTTTGCCCAAAGTTCTCCGGCCAAAATTCTTTTAACACTCCGACTCTAAAGTTCAATATTGGGTGCCTAACCCTAAGCCTTAAGGAGGATCTTATAATGGCTAAACTATCCCCTCATGCAAGAAGTGTGGGAAGAAACACCAAGGAGAGTGTTTAGTAAGATTAGATATTTGGTTTAGTTGTGGGAACATGGGTCACCAAGTAAAGGATTTTCCTTTGAATACTACTAGAGGTAGAGATGGTCGACCCAAGACCCTAACTTATATGTAAACTGCTTGTAGTTTTCTGGCTTAGTATGGTACTACTTCTGGTTCAGGTACCAGTTAGTGCCAAAATAGACTCTATGCCTTACAGACTCGTAAGGAGTTGGAGGATTCACCCAATATGGTGATCGATATGCTAAAGGTCTTTCAGTTTGATGTTTATACATTATTAGATCTGAGTGCTACTCTATCATTTGTTACTATTTATCTTGCTATGAAATTTGACATTAGTTCGAAGATCTTGTTAGAGCCTTTTTTAGTCTATACCCCTGTTGGTGATTTAGTGTTGGCTAAAAGTGTCTATAGAAATTGTTCAACCTCACTTTCTATAAAATCACCTTTTTTGATCTTATAAAGCTTGATACGATCGATTTCAATGTTATTCCTGGTATGGATTGAATTTATGGTTGTTATACTTCCATATGTTGTAGAACCTATGTGGTTAATTTTCAGCGTCCTAATGATCCTGTCCTAGAATGTAAAGGTACTAATTATGTGTTTAAGGGTCAATATATATCATTCCTTAAAGCTCAAAAAATGATTTCTAAAGGTTGAATTTATCATCTAGTATGGGTTAGGGATACGAATTCCGAAACCCCTACTCTTGAGTCAGTTTTAATTGTTAATGAATTTCTAGAAGTGTTTCCCGAAGATCATCTCGGTATCCTTATGAAAATAGAGATAGACTTTGATATTGATTTTCTTCTCGATATCAAGACTATATCTATTACTCCTTTCTCTATGGCTCCATCATAACTTAAGGAGTTAAAGGATTAGTTGAAGGACTTGTTGGATAAAGGTTTTATTATATCAAGTGTCTCTCCATGGGGTTCTCCAGTTTTGTTTGTTAGGAAAAATAATGGTTCTCTTCGTATGTGTATTGACTATTGAAAGTTGAACAAATTCACCTTCGTTGATCTTGTAGAGCTCGATATAATCAATTTTGATGTTATTCTCAGTATGGATAGGCTTTATGCATGTTATGCCTCTATATGTTGTAGAACCCATGTGGCTAAGTTTCAGTTTCCTAATGAGGCAGTCCTAGAATGGAAAGGTATTAATTCTGTGTTTAAGGGTCAATTCATATCATGCCTTAAATGTTGGAAAATAATTTCTAAAGGTTGCATCTATCATCTAGTTCAGGTTAGAGATACTAATTCTGAAACTCCTACTCTTGAGTCAGTTCCTATTGTAAATGATTTTTTAGAAGTTTTCCCTTATAATCTCCCAGGCACTACTCCTGAAAGGGAAATAGTTTTTTGTATTGATCTCCTCTCCAATACTCAGCGTATCTCTATTCCTCCTTATCGAGTAGCTCCAAAAGAGTTGAAAGAGTTAAAGAACCAGTTGATGGATTTTTTTGGATAAGGGTCTCATTACCGAGTATCTCTCCATGGAGTGCTTCGATTCATTTTTGTTAGAAAGAAAGATAGTTCTCTCCTTATGTGTATTGACTATCGGCAATTAACAAGGTCACAATCAAGAATAAGTATCCCATTCCAAGGATGGATGACTTATTCGATCAACTTCAAATAGCAAGTTATTTCTCTAAGATAGATCTTCGGTTGGGTTATTGTCAACTTCAAGTGAGGAAATGTGACATTCCAAAGATGACCTTTAGAATTCGGTATGATCACATTGCATTTTTTGTTATGTCTTTTGGACTAACGAATGCTCTTGCAAATTTTATGAATTTGATGAATAGGGTGTTCAAGCAATATTTAGATATATTCGTTTTTGTGTTAATTGATGATATATTAATCTATTATCATAGCGAGGATGATCATGCCGATCATTTGAGGATTGTCGTGCAAATTATCAAAGATCGTCAGTTATTTACTAAGTTTAGCAAGTGTGAGTTTTGGTGAAGGTTGGTTGCTTTGCTTGGCCATATTATTTCCGCTGAAGGTATTAAGGTGGATCCAAAGAAAACCATGATGGTTAAGAATTGGCGTAGACCTTTGTCTCCTTTTGATATTCGGAGTTTCTTAGGCTTAGGCAATTATTATAGATGGTTTGTAGAAGGATTCTCTTTCCTTTCATTTTCTTTGACTACTTTGACTAAAAAAAGGTGAAATTCCAATGGTTTGAGGCATGAGAGAAATTTTTCTAAGAGTTTAAAGATAGGCTTACTTCCACTCCGGTGTTGACTTTATAGAAAGGGTCCGATGGGTTTGTTGTGTATTGTGATGCTTCAAAGGTTGGTCTTGGTTGTATTTTGATGGAAAATGGCGAAGTGAAGCCTATGATTCTAGGCAACTTAGGTGCACTTGGAGTTAGAAGCAATTGTGTTTGCTTTGAAGATTTGGAGATACTATTTTTGTGGTTTTCATGTGGATGTATTCACCGACCACAAAAGTTTGTAATATGTTCAACCAAAATAATTTGAACCTTCGACAAAGGAGATGGGTTGAATTATTGAAGGATTATAATATGAGTGTGTTGTACCATCCGGAAAAAATAAATGTGATTTCTGATGCTCTTAGTAGGTTGTCCATGAATAATGTTACTCATATTGAGGATAAAAATAAAGAGTTAGTTTGTGATATTCATAGACTAGTTCATTTGGGTGTTCGCTTGGTAGATTTAGATGATGGTGGAGTTTTTGTACAAAATGGTTATGAATTATCTCTTGTGGTGGATGTGAAGGCAAAGCAAGATAATAATCCAACTCTGATTGAGTTGAAGAAAGCGGTTGCCTAAAAATCCATTGAGGCTTTCTCATAAGGAGGACATGTTATGCTTATATATCAAAGTCGATTGTGTGTTTTCGATGTTGATGGCTTGAGGGAAATGATATTTTTTGAATCTCATAGTCAGCTGTATTCTATTCATCTAGGTTCCACAAAGATGTATCGAGAGTTGAAGAAAGTGTATTGGTGGAATGGCATGAAAAAGGATATTGTGGAGTTTGTGGCTAAATGTCATTATTGTCAACAAATGAAGGTTGAACATCCAAAACTGGGAGGTTTTGATCAAGACATTGAGATTCCTACTTGAAAGTGGGAAGACTTGAATATGGACTTTATTATAGGTTTTCCGCGTACTAGTAGGCAATATGATTCGATTTGTATGGTTGTTGACTAAATGACTCTCTTATTCAGCCGAGGATTATGCTAGACTTTATATCCAAGAGTTTGATAAGATTTATGATGTTTCGTCATCTATCATTTAGACCAAGATACTCAATTCACATCTCGGTTTTGGATGTTATTCCAAAAGGATCTTAGTACTCAAGTTAAGCTTAATACAAATTTCCATCATTAGACCGATAGTCAAGATGAGCATACTATTCAGACCTTGAAGTACATGTTGAGAGCTTTTTTAATTGACTTCAAAGGTAATTGGGATGATCACTTGCCATTGATGGAGTTTTCATATAACAATACTACCACTCGAGTATTCAAATGACCCCACTTGAGGCTTTGTATGGTAAGAGATGCAAATCTCCTATTAGTTGGTTTGGAGTTGGTGAAGTTTCTCTAGTAGGACCAGAGTTGGTTTTTGAGGCTACGGAGACTCATTAGAGAGAGGTTAAAGACTGCCCAAAGCCGAGAAAAGTCTTATTTAGATGGGATGACAAGGGAGCTTGAGTTTGAGATTGACGATTGGGTTTACTTGAAAATCTCACCCATGAAGGGTGTGATGCATTTTTGAAAGAAAAGGAAGCTTGTTCCTCGATATGTAGGCCCATATCAAATTTTTAGGCATTTTGGTAAGGTGTCATATGAGTTTAATTTGTCTTTGAAAATGGGAATGGTGCATCCGGTGTTCCGTGTTTCACTATTAAAGAAGTGTTTTGGTGATCCTATCTCTATTGTGCTTTTGGATAACATTGGTGTGAAGAAGAGTTTATCCTATGAAGATGTTTCTATTAAGATTCTAGACCGGCAAGCTTGAAAGTTAAGGAACAAAGAAATTACATTCGTGAAGTTCTTTGGAGGAACCAACTAGTTGAGGGTGCTACTTGGGAGGCCAACGCCGATATGATGTCATGATATACTCATCTTTTTCCTTCCATTCTAAGTTGAGGTAGTAAGTCCCTTCATGATCATTACTTCAAATTCATGCATTTCAGTCATTTCCATGTTTTTGTAATGCATGTATGTTCATGAAATGAGTTTTAAAGTCATGTTTTAGATTTGGATTGAATGCTCCTTCATTTTATGCATTTTGATGTACCATTGCATTTATGATGGGTTTGTAGTCGTTTTCCCTACTCAAGATAGTCAAGTTCTCATTCGAGGACGAATGTTTCCAAGGGGGAGATATTGTAAGACCTAGGAAGTCAAAAACCTGAAATGGGTGTTTTGGAGGAAAAACATCAGAGAAAAGTGTAGGGATGATCTCCACGAGGCTCTTCACGATCCATTTCGGGCTCCACGAGCCGTGGAGGTCACTCGTGAAGGGTGTATCAGGGAGGTAGTTCAGGAGTGCCCTTCCATCAAGCCTCTCAATGACTTGTGGTGAGCACCACGTTGGCCTTCCGTACAATTCACTCCTTTCTAACCCTATTTCATTACCCACCACAGACCCTTGAATGGTCCGTGGTGCACTCAATGGTCCGTTCAAGACAACCGTGAAGGGTCTACGACAAAAATTCCCAGGGGCTTTTTGGATATTTCCCGTTCATTAATTACCTATGTCAAGTATTTTTGGGTATTTTCCTAAGCCTAATAACTATCAACCCTCCTTTAATCCCTCATTCCCTCTCAAACACTTAACACCAAAATCTTCTCTCTAGAATTTCTCTCCCAAGTTTGTCTTCTTCTTCAAGTTAAGGCCTTCAAGAATCTTCAAGTTTAAGTCTCTAATTCAAATTGCATTTAGGGTGTTGAGTAATCAAGGAATGTGGAATTCTTCTCTCCATGGAGCCCCAAAGGTTTCTCAATTATCTCTTTTAAGAATTTCTCCTAAACCCTTGTTTTGATCAATTTGTATTGGGTCAACTCAATTATGTATTTACTCAATTACAAACATAATTGAGTTTTACTAGGACCCATGATTTATGCTATGAATTTCAAGTATAAACTATGGATTTATGATCATGGATTTGATGAAATATTATGTATGATTTATGAAAGTTATGAATTATGATTGAAGTATGTTATCAAAGAAGTAACTATGAATTGTGAAAGGTTTTCTTATAATATGAAATAAATCATGATTTAGATTCTTAGAAAGGTAAGTATGTACATGTTTATATTTTGATAATGGTTTTCAAGTATCTATTCTTACGATGTATTTTATGATGTCGATTAGTTGATTATTGCCTTTCCTAATGACTATGATTTATGTAGTTCATTGGGATTAACTTAGAATCGAGAGAACATTGTAGTGGGGACTCCACAAAGGAGCCCTAGTAGCAACCCCTAGGTCAAAACTACCTACACCCGTAGGTGCCTTTATGGCCTAGCTAGTGGATCCATATATAGCTCATATTCATGTTTATACGGAGTCTACCTAGTTAAGTAGCATCTCTCTTCTCGGTGTGGGAGTTACATTAGATTCCACGTTATAGCTCATATGGTCTTAAATGTTGGTTAAGGTTAATATCTCATATATGTATGTGCTTCTTCTTATAAATCCTTTAATGATTTTTTTATGATGCATTGACTTTATTAAATGTTTTCAACATATTTGATCATGCATCACATGTTACACCCCGAAAAAAAAATTGTTTTACTATGGCTATAGATGGCTTAACCGTGAGCTGAGGTGGAACCCACATAATGGAATGTTTATAAAAATAACTTATGATAAGTTATATGGATAATATATGTAAAGTTAAGAACAATTCAAGAATGAACTTTGAGCCAAATCCAAGTGTAAGCCATCCAAAAAAAAAGATGTTTTTACGCTACGTCTTCGGACGATCTTATTTGGGGAGAGATTAACGCCATCATAATTTTGGAATTTGGGAAAACACATAAATCGAAAGTTGTAGATAATTGGATTATATTTCCAACCATAGTTCGTGGAAATTTATTCGATATCGGAATCAAAAGATATGACTATTTTACTGAACATCGGCGTTGGTCGCAAGTAGAGAGCTAACACGTGGTGGATACGTGGCGGGACCAATCCACCGCCTTTTATCATTATACGTAGGCTCAAAAATATGTCATAAAAAATATGAAAATTGTTATATTCCGTATTTTCATACGTTGAGTCATACACAAGAGAATTGACTCAAGTTAAAGACGGGATCATTTTCGGACACGAAGTGGAAATCCTTAATTTCCAATTTTAATTAGAACATAAATTGTTCATCAACTTTAATTAGTGTAACTAACTTATATCATTGGAGATTAGGAATAAATTCATTAATTGAAATTAGATGATTAAGTAGGAACTAGTGGTTCATTAAATTAATTAATCTAATCACTTGTATGGTCCCCACCTACACTAGTTAATCAATAAGATAGATAGATGATACATAGAGGGGCACGTGGGAAGCAGCATATAGAGCATATAAAGTCTATGCCCTAATGCCTAATGCTGAAAATACATTTTATTATCTTCTTGACCAAAACAAATTAGAGAGAGAAGTGAGAGGGGTAGAGAGAAGGGCTCTCGGACAAGGCATCAATTGAGAAAGAAATTAAAGGGTGAAGTGTGGTCATTTCTCATGTAGATGGCAGCAAGGTTGGAGTATTTAGGGCTGCAAAATCTTTGATGAATCAAGACCTCACCAAATTGTGTCCTTTTAGCCTAAGGTAAGATTTCATCTTTTTCTTCATCTTGGAAGCAATTTAATTTTTTGTAAGTTGATGAATGTATGAAATTATGGATGTTGATGTTGAGGCATGGTAGGAGACGTTTGGGGCTGCTTAGTGTAGAAAAGAATGAATTAATTTTGCTTAGTATTGGATTGTTATTGTTATGGATTTTGTGATGAGAATGAAGGAATTAAATGGTTAAGGTTGAGGTTGAATTTGTTATGGGTTGTTGTAGAATTTGTGGTGATATTAACATGACTTTCTTGCATATGAATGAATGATGTTGTGGTTGTGTGTGGCTGCTGCAATAGGTCACAAAAATTGTTGAAAAATAGTATGAAATAAGGTGTAAAAATTATAGGTGATTTTCTTGGCTTGTGGTAGGTGTTCATGAGGTTTTTGAGCATCTTTATGTTGGTAGTTAAGGGCTATTTTGATAGGTTGTTATTGTTATTGTTGAGATTGGAGGATTAATGGTAATGAAGGTCATATGTTGCACTATATGTTGGTTAGGCTGTTTTAGGATTGTTTCAATAAAACATTAACACTATGAATCATTAAAGATAATTGGAAGATGTAGTAGTTGTATGTGGATTGGAATTGTTGTTGAGTGTTATGAATGTGGGCTGACTTAACTTACCAATAAGGTTATAATGAAGATATTAACTTGTATTAAATTGACTTGGAAGCAAGAAAATCCCATGATTAGTGTTGGTATTAAAATGGACAAATTTGGAGTATTTTTGAATATCGTCTTGGCTTGTCTTGACATGGCATTTGAAGGTGTGATTATTGATGTTGCTTGGGGATTTTATGACTGATTTGAAAGTGGAAAAAAGTGAGCAATATAAGGGAGTTGCTGCCCAGAATTTTGTGTTTTGCAAACCCATTTTGGATGGGACTGTTGTTAGTAAATTTAGCATAACTCCTTGTGTAAAACTCCGTTTTGGTTGATTAAAGATGTTTTGGAAAGCTATTTGATAGAGTTAAAACTTTCATTTAGACTCTAAAACCCAGTTTTACTTTTATATACTCGAAAAAGGGTGATGAAGTTAAGGGGAGGTGTTGTCCATTTTATTTTATTTTGTTCGAAATAATCTACTAACGATAAAAACGTTTTATGCCTTTCCATATCTTAACCATAACGCTTAACGTATTAATATAGGTATGAGGCAGCATATACATGTTGTGTATGGATAAACACTAAAGGTATGTAAAGCTAACCTTCTTTTTTTTGGCATGATTTATATGAAACAAGCGGACGAAGGTATAAATTCCAAAGAAGCTCCTATTCTTAGAGACACTAGGATGGCTAATGTTCGTAAATTCCTAGAAATTATATCATTATATTTTGATACATGAGTTTGATTCCAGCCATCCTATTTTGGTATAATTCATCTTTTGATATAATTCATGCTTTAGTATAATTCATAATGGCAATCGAAGGTTACTTGAAATAACTATTATCTTGATTTTTAAATGATAGTTATTTCAATTATTCAATTGATCCCCATATTATGTTTCGAAATATGGAAAATGATTTCTGAAAGACTGTTTTGACCTAGACCATTGTGACATCGGAAAGGAGTACACTATGATTATAGCTCAGTTTCTTTTATATGACTTGTCATCAGGATTAAGCTATTGAGTCTCTATAAATGTTTTTATATTTTAAATTGTATTTAGTTTCTCACTACTCTACTCGTGCATACTGTAACCATTCTTTCACTGAGACTGGGCCAGGATATGTTATCAAGCGTACTTCTCTGCATTTTTCGTCGTGCCCCGACGTGAGGGGGCAGGTATGACATGTACATGGGTTGTGGTGTATGTTATGCCACGGAGTTATGTTGTGCCATGTACACATATGCTTATGATATGGTATGATATGATTTGATATGATTTGATATGGCCATCTGATATGATATGATCTGTTACGGAGATATTCCCTAAACTGGTGTTATGATGTGCTGTGGCGCCAATGACGGGAGGGCGACCACGTTTTGTTCACCGAGTCTCATGACATGGGGCCGGATATGGCATATGTCTTTGCATATATGATTTGTGATTATGATAAGCATTTTGAAATTTTGAACATTTATTTCATTTTCTGCACCTACTATTCAGATTATGGTTTTACTTATTACATTTCATGCTTTACATATTCGGTACATTTTTCGTACTGACCCCCTTTCTTCGGGGGCTGTGTTACATGCCCGCAGGTACCGAAGTTTGATTTGCTGATCCATCTATTTAGGATATTTGCTGCGTCGTTGACAGTGCTCCCTTGTTCGGAGCTTGTATTTTGGTACTGACTTTATCTCTGTATATTTGGATATTTTGGTCAGGGGTACGACGGAGCCCTGTCCTGTCATATGACTATGCTATCATCTGTAAAGGTCTGTAGACAGAGTTATGTTGTGGATTTTGTATATATGGTTTGAGGTTTTGTGTGTTTTGTGACGGCCTGTCATCCCTCGTGCCTATATCTACTTTTGTGATTTGTTTAGCAATTTCTTCAAATCACTACATATGTTTATTCGGTTAAAAAGGCTAATTTGGGATAAGGGCATGTTTGGGTGCCCAACTTGGGCACCAGTCACGGCCTACGGGGTTGGGTCGTGACATCACATGTTCATATTGATTATGTCTGATTATTCTTGTTCATGCATGTTTCTCAAATACTTAGTACATTCCATGTACTAACATATACTTTTAACTACATTATATTATAATGTAGGGTACGACGATCATTCTACGCATGTTGCTCGTGGCTTGATTTGGAGTTTGCTATCTGCTTATTGGTAAGTCCTCATGTTTTTAGGACATAACATTTGTAATTTCATTCATGTTCTTACGACTTTGCTTCCATATGCTTTGGTGAGCAAGGAACTTGTCCTATGCCTCATCTAGACTAGTAGAGGCATGTTAAATTGTCATGTCTGTGTTGTCCCCTTATTTTAGAGATTTAGCTTGATTTCTCGAATATCGAGATTTTGATGTTAAGACTTATATTATGCATTCTTGATTACTCTTGATATATTCTTACTTACCTTATGAATGGTCATGTATGATATGCTAAGAGGCTTGGTTGGGTCTCTCAGGATCCTAATCGTCGTCTCACGTTCAGGGCCTTACTTGGGTCGTGACAATCCACATATAGGTTTTGTTAAAGGTCCTTACCTGGAAAGTAGAAGAACCTCTTTTCGGTGTGGGGAAGACACTAGACTTCATGATATAGCCCTCATTGTCTATATCGGTTAAAGATATCTCTCACAAAGTTTTATGACTTCTCTAAGCTATATTGAATATGAGTTCTTACAAGTTTTTCATTGACCATGTTTTATGATTTAGATGGTGCTTTTAAAGGTTTAACTATGTTCAGCTTGGTTATTGCATTATCATGAATTATGTCATGCATTGCAAATTCTCCATACTTAGTACATTTTATGTACTAACACAGGCTTTTACCTATATTGTTTCATAATAAGGTCACGACGCTCCTGCTCATTCTCGTGGCTAGCACATGTCCACTCAAAGTTGCTAGATTTTGTGAGTCCTCATGATTCGAGGGTGCAACTACTATGTCATTTCTTTATTTTTAGACTTTTGTTATTTTATATGGTTTGGGTGAGTTAGGGCATATCCTATAGCTCTGTCCATATTAATAGAGGCATTATCAGACTAGACTAGTATGAGTTTTTCATTTCATATGTTATGTTGGGATATTCTTTTATCAAGATTATATGTTTTGGGACTTATCTTCTCTATTTAAGCTTATTTTCGATTTCATGTTATCTAATATCAGGCTAGATATGCTAAGAAGCTTTTTTAGAGTCTCTTGGGATTATAATCGACGTGTCACATCTAGCACTACAAGAAAAATAACCTCTAAGAAAGGGAAATTTGGTTCCTAAATGTCCAAATCTGGTCTTTGGGGACAAGAAAAGGCTAGTCGCCACCCGTCTTAATAGCTCTCTTCGCTAAAGGTCAATTGCGACGAGTTTTATCACCTGGTCGTTAAATGGTTTTAGATAGAGAAACAAAGCTGGTCACAAATATACTTTTGGAGACTACATATATAGTCCCAAATAGAAGATTTTCGTCTTTTAAAGTAGTTAATTTCTAGTCATTAAATCCATTTTACGACAAGTAACTACCTTGTCCTAGATTACTCTTTTGCTACGAGGAGCTACCTTTTCCTAGATTAACTTTTAGAGACAAGAAACTACCTCGTCCTAGATTGTCCTTTAGTACGAGAAACTTCCTTGTCCTAGATAATCTTTAGGAATGAGGAACTACCTTGTCCTAGATTAATCTTTAGGTACTAGATACTACCTCATCCTAAATTAACTTTTAGAGAAGAGAAACTGTCTCGTGTTAGATGAACCGTTAGAGACGAGTTGTATTTTTGGTCTCTAATTGACCAATGATGGTTCTAGAGCTTCATATCACAAAATTAATAATTTTATCAATAAATATAAAATTTCTACTAAAAATCTCCATAGATTATATAAATATATAAAAGAAATGGTTAACACCCATGGTGTTAGTTACAATATTTGCTTTAAAAAAAAACTTAGACTATGATATCAAGTTATGCATAAGTTTCTAAGAAAAATAATAATGATCTTGAGCCCGTTTGGATTGGCTTTAAGTTGGTCAAAACCAACTTAAAGCCACTTTTTAGCTTTTGAACGTGTTTGCCTAATGCTGACTTTAAGCCATAAAGTTTTTAAAGTCAGTCAAAAATAAAAAGTTAGGATTCCTAACTTTTTTTTCCAAAGTGCTTAAAGTCATTTTCTTTGACCATGAAAATTATTTTTATATCCCTTATATCTTAACTAAATTCCCAAACTATCTTTTTTTTATTCTTTTAACCCTAAAATTCACATCATAAGAACTTTTATCCAAACACTCAACTGCTTATTTATAAAACGGAAAAGGGCCAAAATTACCCCTGAACTTTAAAAAATAGTCTATTTATGCCATTCGTTATACTTTAGGGCCAATTATACCCTTATCGTTTTACTTTGGGCCAAATATGCCCTTGAGTATAATGGAGTGTCACGTGTCGGTCTCTCAGTGGTCAACTTATTTCCGTTTTTAAATCTTTTTTTTATCTATTTTTAAATTATTATTTTTTAATCTTTTTTTTAAAATCTATTTTTTAAAAAAAAAATTATATGTTTTTTAAATCTTTTTTTAAAATTAAAGATTAAAAAATAGATTTTAAAAATATATAATATTTTTTAAAAAAAACAAATTTTAAAAAATATTTTTAAATATTAAAAAATAGATTTAAAAAGCATATAATTTTTTTAAAAGAAAAACAGATTTAAAAAAAAAGATTTAAAAAATATTTTTAAAGATTAAACAAAATAGATTTAAAAAACATATAATTTTTTAAAAAAAAAAACAAATTTAAAAAAAAGATTAAAAAAAAATTTAAAAAAGATTTTAAAAACAGATAAAAAAAAGATTTAAAAACGAAAATAAGTTGGCCACTGAAAAACCGACACGTGGCACTCTATTATACTCAAGGGCATATTTGGCCTAAAGTAAAAGGGTAAGGGTATAATTGACCCTAAAGTATAACGAAGGGCATAAATAAACTATTTTTCAAAGTTCAGGGGTAATTTTGACCCTTTTCCGTTTATAAAAATAACTTTCAGCACTTCAAAATTCTAAAAGCACTTCATACATAAAAGTTACTTTTTTTAAGCTCATCCAAACGGGCTCCTTGTGCATCTTCTAAACTTGCATCTTGACTTGTAACTTTAATCTTCAATATCTGTAAATACAAAATATTGAAACGACGATAAATAACTATTGGTAATATATATTATTAATATACATAAATTCGACACTAAAATTAGTTAAACTGCTCACCACAAAAGAACATCAAACTTCACCATGGCTTATCCAGAAACATCAACAAGCTGTAAGAATACACGAATTAATTAGAAAAGCTTTTGGAATGCATAAAGAATTCAAATTTATATCGGAAACACAAAAAATAGTTGGATCTTGATTATAAACTCCTCTCACTACTCATCAATATATTGTAAGCTTTTTCAGATGTAGGGCAAGCATTCTTTCTACAACACCACCACTGCACATCACCAGTGGTTTCTATCGATGCTTCTTTTCCAAATCTTTTCTGAATTCATGAAAATTAGAAGTTCTACATATATTTCAAATACTCTATAATACAACATTAAGAAAGCCATCTTCAATATGTCAGCAAGCTTTTCTACTTAGATTTTCAGGACATCTATTGATCAATGTCTTCACAAAGGGTCCTTTGGATGAAACCATAGTTGTTTGGATAAAAAACTGATGAGTAAAGTATCCGGTCAACCTTTATAAGCCCACTTTCTTGTTAAGCTCAGACTTGACTTTGTTGCCTTTACCTATTTCAACCACACAGGTGAAAATGGAGGGTGCACCTGGTCAAATCTCTAGGTCATGTCACAGATGAGCAGCAATAGATCTTCGTGACATGGAGGAGAGAATTCTTTCATTAAGCGCAACACGAGAGGTTCCTGAGTTTCTTCGGATCCGTTTTCCACTATTTTCAACTATAGTAAAAGAAGGAGACTGGGTGAAGGAGAAGCATACTCTGCTCAGTTTCTCTCCTCTCACAACTCAAATCTTATTAGTGTTACTTTCCATAGCAGCCTCGCTAAATTCTAAATTATGGCTGCCTCTTAGATTTTGCTATCAGCTTAGTATCTCTCATCAGTAAATCCCAAAGAGCATTAGGTTCAATTGTGCAAAAGATAAAAGATGCGTGCACGCGGGTTATTAGCTACTAGATCTCGCTTCTGGGAGACTCAAATTAGAAGAAGAACGTTTTGCTAACTTCTATATATCTGCAGATCTCTCTTCAGATCTTCAATCTCGTCACCCAGTTCGTCTATTTTTTTATCTTTACTTTCAAATATCCAAATATCCAAATATCCATTTCCGGCAAAGCTCCAATTTTTCCGGCGAAGTTTTTTTTTTTTTTTCAGGTGTATAGATCTGGATTCCCGGTGACGAACAACCGCTGCAACTCATCTCCGTACACAGACGTGAACAGTACTCCAACGGGAGCAATATTTTCGGGCGGTAACCAGGTTCATTTCTACCGGAGTTGGTACCTCCGGTTCTTATATCTTTATATATCTAGTCTTTGTTCATATACTTGTCGTTACTTTTTGCCGATTTTAGACCCCCTAATAATTTATTAGTTCATACGCATTTTCGTGGCTTTGGATAGTGATGATAGACTAGGGTCATGTTCTCGCTCATGGACAGGGACGAGGGTAACGAGGGGTAAGTGGGTTAAAGGAGCGTCTAGACTGAGAATAGGTTCTTGGAACATTGGGACGTTAACGGGTAAATCCATAGAACTGGTTAAGATTCTAAAGAAGAGGAAGATTAATATAGCATGTGTCCAGGAGACAAAATGGGTAGGCTCTAAAGCTAAGGAGGTAGACAGATATAAGCTTTGGTTTTCTGGTAAATCGAAGTATAGGAATGGGGTAGGCATTTTAATAGACAGTGATTTAGGGGATCAGGTGGTGGAGGTTAGGAGAGTCAATGATAGGATGATGTCGATTAAAATGGTCGTTGAAGGGATCACGTTGAACGTTATTAGTGCCTATGCGCCGCAAGCAGGCTTACGCGAGGAGGATAAGAGGCGCTTTTGGGAGGATTTGGATGAGTTAGTGGTAGGCATACCACCTACTGAAAAGCTTTTCGTGGGAGGGGATTTCAATGGGCACATCGGGTCTATTTCAGGAGGGTATGATGATGTACATGGGGGTTTTGGCTTCGGGGACAGAAATGGAAGAGGAATCTCACTTCTGGATTTCGCAAGAGCTTTTAGGTTAGTGATAGCCAACTCGAGTTTCCCAAAGAAGGAGGACCATTTGGTAACCTTCCGTAGCTTAGTGGCTAAAACTCAGATAGATTTTTTACTCCTTAGGAAGGATGATAAAGGTTTGTGCAAAGACTATAAGGTCATCCCGATCGATAACCTTACAACCCGACATAAGCTCTTAGTGATGGATTTAGGGATTAAGACGACGAGGATGAGGAGGGTCGGGGAAGAACGACCTAGGATCAGATGGTGGAGTTTGACAACCGTTAGGGCCCTAGAGATGGGAGAGAAATTGAAGGATATGGGAGCTTGGGATAGTAGTGGGGATGCGAACGGTATGTAGAATAGGACAGCTAGTTGTATTAGGGCTGTAGCAAGGGAAGTGTTAGGAGTCTCAACAGGCAGTCGTAGACGGCATCGAGGGGACTGGTGGTGGAATGAAGAAGTGCAAGGGAAAGTGGAAGCAAAGAAGCTGGCGTATGCTAAGTTGATGGAGAGCAAGGATGAGGTGGAGAAGTGGACGAATGGGAAACTGTATAAGATAGCGAGGAAGGAGGCGAAGTCGGCGGTTACAACGGCAAAAATGACAGCTTTTGAACGCCTTTATGCTGAACTAGAAGAGAAAGGCGAGGACAGGAAGCTATTCAGGCTAGCCAGGGCCCGGGAGAGAAGGGCACGCGATGTGGATCAAGTGAAGTGCATTAAAGACGAGCACGGAAAAGTACTGACAGAGGAGACCCTTATCAAACAAAGATGGCAGTCTTACTTCCATAAACTTTTGAATGACAGTGGGGTCACAGAAATTGTGTTGGGAGATTTGGAACATACAGGAAGGAGTCACGATATTGGGGGTTGTAGCAGTATTACGGTCGATGAGGTTAAAGGTGTTGTTCGTAGGATGCGCTGGGGAAGAGCGACCGGACCTGACGAGATCCCTGGAGAATTTTGGAAGAGTGCGAGCTCGGTAGGTTTGGAATGGCTGACTAGGTTATTTAATGTCATCTTTACGACTGCAATGATGCCCGTAGAATGGAGGTCGAGCATCATGATCCTTCTATACAAAAACAAGGGGGATAGCCAGAGTTGCGACAACTACAGAGGTATCAAGCTTCTAAGCCATACTATGAAAGTGTAGGAAAGAGTGGTGGAGATGAGGGTGAGGAGAGGCGTGTCTATTTCAGAGAACCAGTTCGAATTTATGCCGGGACGCTCAACTACGGAAGCCATCCATCTTATGAGGAGACTAATGGAGCAATATAGGGAGAGAAAAAGAGACTTGCATATGGTATTCATCGACTTAGAAAAGGCTTATGATAAAGTCCCTCGAGAGATACTATGGAGATGTTTGGAGGCTAAAGGTGTACCGGTAGCATACATAAGGTTGATTAAGGACATGTACGAGGGTGCCAAAACCAGGGTAAGGACAGTAGGAGGGGACTCAGAACACTTCCCGGTGGTGATGGGGTTGCATCAAGGATCAGTCTTGAGTCCGTTTCTATTTGCCTTGGTGATGGATGTATTGACGCGTCAAATTCAAGGTGAGGTGCCATGGTGTATGCTTTTTGCGAACGACATAGTCCTCATCGATGAGACTCGTAGCGGAGTTAACGCTAAGTTAGAAGATTGGAGAAGCACCTTGGAGTCTAAAGGTTTTAAGCTGAGTAGGACCAAGACAGAGTACCTAGAGTGCCAGTTCAGTGAAACACCCTAGGAGGTTGGCGCGGAAGTTAGGCTCGGGCCATCCAAAGGAAAAGTAATTTTAAGTACCTTGGTTCTATAATGCAAGGCAACGGGGAGATCGACGAGGATGTCACACATCGTATTGGGGCAGGATGGAGGAAATGGAGGCTCGCCTCCGGTGTGTTGTGTGACAAGAAGGTGCCACCACTACTTAAGAGCAAGTTCTACAAAGTGGTGGTTAGACCAGCTATGTTATACGGGGCGGAGTGTTGGCCAGTTAAGGTCTCTCACGTGCAAAAGATGAAAGTTGCCGAGATGAGAATGTTGAGATGGATGTGTGGGCATACTAGGAGCGACAGGATTAGAAATGAGGTTATTCGAGACAAGGTAGGAGTGACCTCGGTGGAAGACAAGATGCGGGAGACGCGACTGAGATGGTTTGGGCATGTGAAGAGGAGAGTCCCAGATGCACCAGTGCAGAGATGTGAGAGGTTGGCCATGGATGGTTTCAGAAGAGGTAGGGGTAGGCCGAAGAAATACTGGGGAGAAATGATCAGACAGGACATGGCACATTTACGACTTACCGAGGACATGACCTTAGATAGGAGGGTGTGGAGGTCACACATTAGGGTAGAAGGCTAACACATAGTGGCATTTCTCCCCCTTAGCCGTAGGCGTATTAATGCACTATGATTCCTTGTACTTTGATTTATGGTATTTATGTTACTATCTAATAATACCTACTGCTTTTTGTGCTTTGATTATTTCGTTATCTATTTATCTACTTTTAATACTCTTGTCTGACCTTTTTTTATGCTGCTAATGAGTCGAGGGTCTTTCGGAAACGGCCGTCCTACATTGGTAGGAGTCAGGTCTGCGTACACTTTACCCTCCCCAAACCCTACGATGTGGGATTGCACTGGGTTGTTGTTGTTGTTGTTGTAAACAGAGAAAGAAAACATACACGTGCAACTATGTAGAAAATAAAAATCATAGGCAGAAGTGGTTTAGTGCAGCTACGTAGAGAAACTAGTTGTGCAACAGTTCTTTATTATATACGCCACTTCCTAACATTCGATAATAAATTAATATTTGATCTTATAAAACAAGGGATGTGAATATAGAAAAGAGCAACAAGTTAAACAAGTGATGTGAAGCAAGGATCCTTTCTTAAGATGTGTGCGGCACAACTTCGTAGAAAATAAAAAATAGAGGAAAAAGACGTGTGTGTGCAGCCGTATAAAAACAGAGGAAGATGATGTTTGTGTGCAGCGGTGTAGAAACATAAAAACAATGAAGAAGATGTGTGTATGCAACCGTGTAGAAACATAAAAACAGTGGAAGAAGACGTGTGCGTGCAGCTGTAGAAATAAAAAATAGAGGAAGAAGACGAGTCCGTGCAACTGAGAAAAAAACTCAACTGGTGTGTTTATGGAGAATGTTGAATTTATAGAAATATCATTTTTTTCTCCCTCTGTAACAACTATACTGGTGTGTTTATAGAGTGTTCAATTTGGTTTGGTTCAGACCAAAGAGTTGAAGAAGTTACTGAGAAAACAAACAACAGTTAAACTAGTAACTTAAAACTAATTGCATACTTTAAACGACAAGTAGTTAAAACAAGCGAGCAGCTATCTATATTTATGAACAACAACTTAAAACTAATCGTATACATGTTATAATTAACACACTAACAAACAGTTTATAATTTCTCCTAAGAAACTAACACATTTGGAAATTGTAACTCGTTAGGCACAATTTAAAATGCTATTCATACATTCCTAACCTCTTTTTATTAAAGTAAATGCTTAAAAACTATGCACAAATCAAGTTGTGCATTGTTACTTACTTGGTCAGCAAAAAAAAGAGCAGTGGTCATTCAGTTGAAACGGGTGATGTCGTATGCTGGGTATGTGATTGTTGAGCAGCAAAAAATTCTTGCATTTTTATTATTTCTTTCATCTCATCTTTTAAAGTAGACAAGCGAGCATTCAAGGATTTGTTTTCGTCATTCAAAGATTTATTTTCCTCTTGAGTAGAACGTAACGCAGACGCTAATTCAGCCTTTGAAGAAGTGCCACCTTTCATGTCTTTTGCCTTTACTCCACCCCCAAAGCCAAATACATGGCTATGAGTTTGAGGTCCTCAACATTTTTCTACAATCTCTATGCTAGGTAGAGAGGGGTTCGCATTTACTATTTCTTCGATTAAGCCTAAACAATATATAAGAGGACATTTTCAAATAGAATACATAATAATTTTAAGTAATTTACATATTTACTTTACCAAACGCACATGTTTTTCAATTGCTTCAGGTTCAATAAGCTTGTTATTTTTCTTACGAGTCTCAAAGAAAATAGTCGCCAAATTTGGTGGGTTGCCGTCGTTTCCACCCTTTAAATCAAAGAGAAACATGTCAAATAACACTACATAAATGTTTCTCTAGAAATAGTTTTTCTTATTATACCTGCTGATAAATAATCTCTCTAATAGGCTTTCTACCAATATGATGAAACATCTTCAACTTAGCTCGATTTTGTGCATTCCTATTGCTTCTCTCCTGTATTTTGAAAAATAAGAATAGTATAACTATAGAAATGCAAATTCTCATATATAAAATAGGTTATCAAGTTCACAAAAAAAGTTTCATAGCTAAATATCACGACAAGCTGCAAAATGGATGCTTTAGAAAAATGTCTATTAAATCACTAGGCATACCTGAAAACTTTCAGAACAAAAATGTTCCTTAACTAACCACTCCAACTCCTTCTCATCTACTCCCTTCGGAATATTCTTAGGAGCTTGTACAATTGGCTTATTCTTAACATATGTAGCATGCAAAGTACCCTTTCCATTTATTCCATAACTCATTCATCCATCCAATTATATGATCACGATGATCATTTATGTCATCATTCTCAAATTTATCATACAATAATCAAAACATGAGTTAAGTTAATGATCATAACATAAATGATGGTTAACTCCATTTCTATAGTAAAGAAGCTGAAAATAGAGGAGAGTATGATATGGAAGATTTTTGATAAGTAAAATGATTAAAGATCACACTTAGACATTATTAAGATGGCTTAATTCTCTGTCTTGTATTAGGATTAGAAGAAAGACATGAAAGAGTAAAAACGACATATGAAGGACTGAGAACTAGCAAAAGATGAAGAGTTGCAAATCATGTTAATATTGATGCTGCTGGAAGGTTAAGTAAATTGGTAATGGTTGTTGTTGGTGCAACAAATGATTGAGTGGTTTGCTCCATGTGTCCAGAAAAGATGGCACTTGAGAATTTAGAAATTATAGTGAAAACAAAAATTAGAATTATTGTAAAGCGAGAAACTTCTATAAAATGAAAGATAAAGAAGATGGTTGAATCCCATGTCTAGTATTCAGTTCTAGTTTCTATTCCTTGTCTAGTATTTAGTTCCAGTTCTAATTTCAATCTCCTATCCAGTATTTCGTTCTAGTATTCTATGAAATTGAGTGATTAGAAGATGAAAAAGGGGAATAACTTTTCAGTGCGTACAAGAAAGCAGAACACAAAAAGAACTACAGGGCCCAAAAAGGGTGTGGCAGATTGCTAACAAGGGGAAACCTCCACTTGAAAGAGGTGGATCCCAGATACAGCAGGAAAGCAGTATAGATGAAGCTACAGTGGTAAAGGTTGATAATCAAATGAAGGTACCTGAAAGCAATGAGGAAAATGATAGTTTCACCCAGAGAGATAGTAGAAAGGTTTTGAATGATGAAGTTTTGGGATTACAGTGTACTAATAGGATATAATTCTCTCACAATCTTCTACTTTTTCATCATGTTCATCTTTAGAGTCTGATACTGGATCACCTAAATGTTCACCATGGTGATACCAAAAAGTATAATTTTGAATTATTCCATATACTTTCAAATGTGACTTTATCGTCTCACGAGTTCCTAATGTTGTATTACAACATCTGTAACATGGACATCTTATTTCAGAGTCTTCTTCTGTTCCCCAAAAAGCATAATTCAAGAACTTTGCGTCTAAGTAGGATTTGTCAACCCGATTATTAAGAAAAAGTTGCATCCATTGCTTACTAGGTGCCATAACCTTAGAGAATAAATAAAAAAATAGATTAAAAAATATAAAGAATAAGAAAAAATTTATGATGCGTATAAATTTTTACCATCACATGCACACAACCTGGTTACTTTACGATAAACGATCATTTAAAAATTAATTTTCGGCTAAGTGTGTGAGTAATTGTATCTCACAATTATTTTTTTAAGTTTTAAAGTTTGTGCATTCTTGGCTAGAAGTATGATGACCAGATTGTGAAAGAGTTCTGAAGTTGGACCAAGTATTTCTCATGAATTAATGAAATTAAGAAACATGGCCAAATTATGAAGAATGCACTTAAATTCATACATTATATTGAATCTTACATTTGACGAAGACATTGGGTTTCTATGTCAATTCCAACATTATATTACATCTTAATGAATTAAATAGTAGTTACTCTACTTCTTCTGTATGTGTAGTTGATTAAATCTTCTTATTCTCTGTACCTTATTTGAAAAGTAATTTGAACAATATATCAAACTTCAGAAAACAATCTTTTCTTGCTCTTCAACCTCATTCTCAACCTATTGACATGGGTAACAATCGACATTGAAACTTTCTAATTTAGAGCTTTGTTAATGAGAAAAGCAGCGAAATCAACATGGTGCATATTGAATTTAGAGAATAGAAAGAATCTACTAAAGGAAGAGGAGGCACACCTGAGATTTGAGTTGATAGAAAACAGAGATTCTCTATTTATTCTTACCATCACTCCACTTGAATGTTACAGAGGTTAGTGAAATTAAGAAACATGACCAAATTATGAAGAGTGCACCCTAAATTCCTACATTATATTGCATCTTACATTTGACAAAGAAAATGTCTTTCTCTTTCTATTATATTGCATAATAATGAAGGAAGAGCCATACTTGAGGTTCGAGTACATAAAAAACAGAGATTTAGTTAATACCGGAAGAATATATGGTGCAGCTACAAAATTAATATACTTTTAAAAAATGACCATCAATTCTAGAGAAAGGGAACAAGATGAGCAGTAACTTGAACAAAAAAAAAACTTAAGTTAGAGAATAAAGCAACTCGAGAAGATCATGAGTCATACTCTTCAATTACAGGTTCAAGTTGCAAGTTAAATATATTGAATCTCTGGAAATTGAATAGGTAGGATTGCTAGATCAAACATTTCATTAACTTACCTGAAGAACGCATGAGTTGCAATAGAAAAATGTTGTGCAGTTTTGGTAACCTTCCAACAAGTGAGATATTATTGAGTAATCCTAAGCCTAGTGTTAATAATGATTCTAATTTCATCCCTATTTTATTGGAAAGTTTCAAAGGTTAATGATCTTAAGAAACATGACCAAATTATGGAAAAAACCAGCAATCCGAGAGATAAAAGAGTAACTCGAACAAGAAGAGTAATTACTTAAACAAAAAACAACAAATCTAATTTAGAGAATGAAAAAAATGTCAACTCGCAGAAGACTAAGAGTCGTATCATAGAGATTCAAGTAAATAGAAAACAGGGATTCAGTTTGACAAGAACACAATCATATATAGTGCAACTATTAGAACGTATCTTCTTGAAAGATCTTGAGTTTGCAAAGTTTCATGCCTAAATAGAACTATAGTGTTTCTACCTTCAATGTACAGCACACCTGGAGGTAATTTGAATCAGTTTACTTGCTTTTTATATCTTTCTTTAGTTCGAGTTAATTTGATTCTCAAAATATGACCAATTCTTTAGATACACAATAGAGTACAAACTTGAATATACTTCAAAAACGACAAGAAGTCCAAGAGAAAGAAGAGTCACTCAAATAAGAAGAGTAGTTACTGAAATAAAAAAAACAACAAAATGAATTTAGAGAATGAAAAGAAATCTATTCGCGGAAGATTAGTAGTCATACTCTTCAGTTACAGGTTCAAGCTACAAGTTACATATATTGAATCTCTAGGAATTGAATAGGTGGCGTTGCTAGATCGAACATTCCATTAACTTACCTGAACGACTCATGAGTTGCAGGAGAAATGTTTTTTGCATTTTTGATAACCTTCTAAAAAGTGAGATACTGCAGACTAATCCTAGAGCTAATTTCGTCCCTATTTTCTTGAAAAGTTTTATAGGTTAGTTAAATTAAGTAACATGACCAAACTATGAAGACGACTGTAGTTTGAGAGAAAAAGGAGTAACTCAAGCAACAAGAGTATTTAGTTGAACAAAAAAAGAACCAATTAATTGAATCTATAGAATGAAAAAAATATCTACTCGCAGAAAATCAAGAGTCATACCAGAGAGATTTCACTAGATAGAAAACAGAGATTCAGTTTGATAAAATCAGAATAATATATGGTGCAACTATTAGAATGCATCTTCTTTAAAGATCTCGAGTTTGCCAAGTTTCAGGCCCAAATAGAACTACAGTGTTTCTACCTTTTATGTGCAATAAAACAAGAGCTAATTTGCATAAGTTCTATTTTTTTTACATCTTTCAGTTGAAGATAATTTTATTGCCTAACTATGATCATTCCTTAGCCACACAATACACTAAAAATTTAAATAAACTTCAAAAAGAAAAATGACCACCAGTCTGAGAGAAAGAAGAGTAGATCGAACGACAAGAATAATAACTCGAACAAAACAAACAACAAATCCAAATTTAAGAATGAAAAAAAATCAACTCACAGAAGATCAAGAGTCATACCTGAGATTTGAGTAGATAGAAACCAGAGATTCAGTTGGAACTTGATGACCTACAACCTGTGTTTTCCCAAAACTGAAAAAACACAGATGAAAATGCTGAGAATTCAGAAAATAGATGAAAACCCTGAGAGTTATTCGCCTGAAAGTTGCGTTGTGCAAATGTTGCTGGCGCTAGGGCAGAATATGTTGGATTTAGAGCTTTACTGAGATCGCTGCTAGGGTTGTTTGATTTCATGAGATATTTTGAGAAACAGAGCAGCCTTTTTTTTTAGAATTTTAATAGTTCTGTATATTTTAGCGCTAAGTTTTGGTGAATTTTTTTATTTTTTTAATATTTAGGTTCCCGCACTTTCTATCTATTAAGACCCCTAAATTAAATTCTGGACCATTTACTACTTTCTTTAGAAACCAGATTTAGAGCCCGTTTGGATTGGCTTTAAGTTGGTCAAAATTAACTTAAAGCTTCTTTTCAGCTTTTGGACGTGTTTGCCTAATGCTAACTTTAAGCCAGAAAGTTCTTAAAGTCAGTCAAAAATGAAAAGTTAGGATTCCTAACTTATTTTTTTCTAAGTGCTTAAAGTCATTTTCTTTGACCATAGAAATCACTTTTATATCCCTTATATTTTAACTAAATTCCCAAACTACCCTTTTTATTCTCTTAACCCTAAAATTCACATAATTTTCCCACTTTTATCCAAACACTCAACTGCTTATTTATAAAAATAACTTTCAGCACTTTAAAGTTCTAAAAGCACTTCATACATAAAAGTTACTTTTTTAAGTCCATCCAAACGGACTCTTAGTACCTTTCACAATGAAATACGGAATTAAGGACCAGCATAAAATCTCGTCCCAATACATGTAGTTTTAGAGACGGGATTACTTACTTGTCCCTAAATATTGGTCTTAAATAAAGCTTTTTCTTGTAGTGTAGGGTCTAGCTTGGGTCGTGACAAACTTGATATCAAAGCATATGATTCAAGTGTCCTAGGCTGTCCGACATGCCGTGATGAGTAGATTCTTCTTCATGGGTGTGAAGCGCACCATATTTATGAATGAGAGGCTGTGAGGCGTTTAGAAAACTTCAGTTCTTTCATCGCTCTAAAGTCATGCGATAGAGTTGAACTCCTCTATGAAGAGCTCCTTTGAGAAGAAATGTGAATGCGAATGTGAACGAGGAGAAAGAATCTCCACAAGATCCTAATGATCTCTTGGTCGAGCAAGACTCACATGCCGAATTTAGAGCGGCTTTTCAAGTGTTTGCTCAAGTTGTGGTGGTACAAGCCAACCACGAGGTGGTGGCTCCCGTGAACCCAAATGTGGTTACGACGGCTACTAGGGTATGTGACTTCACAAAGATGAACCCTTCGGAGTTTCATGGTTCAAAGGTAGATAACGATCTACTATAGTTCATAGAGGGTATCCAAATTATTGTTGACATAATAAGGGTGACACTGGTGGAAAAGGCGGATTTGGCCTCTTATCAATTGAAAGGTCTGGCCTAAATTTTGTTCAATCAATGGAAGTATGAGAGAGTTAGGGATGTCGATCCCTTAGATTGGGAAGAGTTTAAGGATGCCTTTCTTAACCATTTCTTTCCCCTTGAGTCGAGGGAGGCTAATAGTCAAGAGTTCATCAACATGATACAAGGTAGCATGAGTGTGAGAGAATATGCCTTGAAGTTCACACAATTTTCTAAATAAGCTTCTTTTATGGTTGCCAACTCTAGAGCTCACATGAGCAAGTTTGTTTCGAGTGTTTCAGACTTGATGGTCAAATAGTATAGAACCTCCATGTTGATCAATGAGATGGATATATAAAGGTTGATGACTAATCTTGGCTATATTTATGTGCCTAATAGCAAATAAAACCCATAAATTGTTAGTCAAAGTGAGAGCAAATGCCTAGAGTTTAGTTCATATTTTTCATAATTTATATTGTTATAACCAACAGTATGATTAGACACTTTCAGGGTTAATTGAGTGAAAATGGACATTCAAAGCATGATTAGATTGAAAGTGAAGCTCAAAGGAGAGGTTGGGAGCAAAAGATGAAGAAAATACACTACAACAAAGCATGTCTGCGTCGCCCACTTGGACCCTGAGCTTTAATTCCAAGTTTTAGAGTTGATTCGTCAAAATAGTAAGGTCCGCATCGCGCGGACCTAGTTCTGTATAGAGCAATTTCCAACTGACATAAGAAATAAAAAATTACACTGAACTGAAGCAAGCCAGCGTCGCGGACTTCAGTGCATTTATTTTAATTTCATATTTTTGGTTATATAAATAGCACATTTACATATTTTATTAAAAAGTAGATCAGATTATCAGGAGAAAAACTGAAGAAGACAAAAAAAGGGTTATTTTTGGTGATATTTTCTTCTTTTCTTTCATTTTGAATTCAAGTTTGATATTATTAATGATTTATGTAAACATGTTATATACTATGAGTGGCTAAATCCTCTTGTTCTTGGGTTGTAGCCATAAGATGAAGGTTTGAATCTTGTTTGCTTTGGTTGAAAATTGGTTTGTGTATGTGATTACTCTTATATTCTTGTTTTGATTGTTTTAATGCTTGATCACCATTAGAACAAAATTTGTTGTCCACTTGGAACTCGGAAGACGAAAAGGGGATAGAGCACTAGAATATAAGAAGTATGCTTGTCCTAGAAGTGCCTAGAATAATTTATGTATAAAATGACCGTGACACATAGCTATACACCATGGTTGGTTACTAAAGAAGATGATAAGATTAATGCATTTTTGTTGGTTCATTCTTATCCCCGCTCAATGATGTAGTTAAGCTGTCAACAAGAGTAAGCAATTAGAGATCGAAAGATCATAATTGTATAATCAACCTTGTAAACCAGTAATCAAAAAGCCCATCATTGGATATCAAATTAAAGAATTTTAGACTGGAAATCTATGAGTGCTACAACCCAGGGACTCTTCTTTAAAGTTATTAAACTTATCAAATATTGTTAAATCAGATTTTCATATTGTTTTTGGTATAATTATTTTATAAAACTTAAATGAACTCAACTCTTTGAAAACACACATGAATAATTAGATTCATTGAAAAGTTAACTATTGCCTAATTGCATTTTCCCTATGGTCTCGATATCAGGCTCTTAAAAAGGGTCACTATATTACATTTGAGACTGCATACACTTGCGTGTGCATTTGGAAGAAATAACTTTTTGGCGTCATTGCCGGGGAACATTTGTTTAATTTGGCAATAGTTTTCTTTGTGAAGTTTCTTTATTATTTGTGTTGGTCTGAAAAACTTGATCTTAGCTGTTATTTCTAGCAGGAGAACTCAATAAGACACACTAGACAAACGTGGAAACATTAAGAGCTGCTAGCTGAGCCTGAAAGATTTCTGCATCAGCAAAGAAGAAGAGCAGCTGCTCTATATCCCATACCACAGGTTAATCTGGCCGATACTGATGAAGTGCCTATAGAGATCCTTATGGAGATGACAGCCAGGACACTATGTGATATGGCAGTCCCACTCACAATAAATATCACCTCCAGCATTTAGAAATCGCCAGCTGGAGAAAGATTTGAACTAAAACAGAACATGATGTAATTGTTGCACTCTAATGGGCAGCTTACAAGTTTGCCTCATGAAGATCCTCAATTTCACATCTAGAACTTCTTGGAGATAAGTGACACTTATACGACTAATGAGGTATCTCCTGACTATGTGAGGTTAACATTGTTTTCCTTTTCTTAATTGGGGAAGCTCAGAGGTGATTGAAGTCGGAACCACCAAATTCAATCACTTCATGGAATGATTTGGCTCACAAATTTCTTATTAGGTTCTTTCCTTCGAGGAAGACAGCTAAGTTGAGGGCTGAAATTTTGAGCTTTAAGCAAAAATCTGGAGAAAATTTATACCAATCTTGGGACAGCTTTAAATCGTTACTCATTAGTTGTCCTCACAATAATCAAGCTAATGAGGTATTGGTACACACATTCATAGAAGGGTTGGAACCCAACCCCAAAATTCTTCTTGACTCTGCAACAGGTGGACAAGCATTGGAGAAAACCTATGATGAGCTATATACATTTCTTAATCACATCTCTCAGGGAAATCCTGGGTGGAATGGAGGAAATTCTAGACCTTTGGTTCAAATAAAAGCAGGCATGTTGGAAGTTGATGCAGTGATAGCTTTGATGGCACATATTGCAGTAATGCAAAATATGATGACAACGCATTTCAAAACTTTAGCAAAAGGACAACAACAAGCTTCGATGAAGATGGTTCAACAACAACACATGTGGTGTGAGGTGTGTGGCTGTAGTGAACATGTAGCAAAATACTGTGGAGCTAATCTTGAGTTGGTGAATTTTGTGGGTAATGTACCTAAGGGTGGTGGTAACCAAAACTATGGAAACACTTACAACCAAAATTGGAGAAACCATCCCAACTTCTTATTTGGTGGAAATCAGCAAAACCAACAGCAAGGGCAGACACAATTTAGACCATAAGGAGGTGGGAAACAGTACAATAATCAAGGTCAAGGGTAGAATAACCAAAATTAAGGTAATCAAAGCTCAAGAAAATCAGAAAGCATGAGTGTAGAGGACATGTTGAAGCAGATCATGATAAACCAAGGTAAGTTGGCTGTAGATGTTCGTTAGAATCAGTTAGCCACTCAAAATTTAGAAAAACATCTTGGGCAATTAACAAGTGCACATGGTTCGCATCAGTAAGGGGGTTTAGCAATTAACACTGACCCAAATCCTAAATAGATGAATGTTGTGAGTACTCGTAGTGGTCTCCCCCTCGCTGAATTGGCTCCAAAAGTTAAACTGTTAGAGGTGAAAAGTAAAGAGCGAGTTGGGGAAGAAAGTGAATCCATCAAACCAAAGGTAGTGGAGGAACCAAAAATAAAACCTCCTCCTCCTTTCCCATAAGAGTTTAAGAAGAAAAAGGAAGAAGAGTACTTTGCAAAGTTCATAGATGCTAAAGCAAGTACAAATTTATTTACCTTTGATTGATGTTTTGTAGGGAATCTCTTAGTATGCCAAGTATGTCAAGTACATTGTGTCGAACAAGAGCAAGCGGGCTGAGTATGAAACAGTGGCACTCACTGAGGAGTGCAGTTCTATAATCTTGAATAAAGTGAAGCTTCCAACCAAGTAGAAAGATGTAGGGAGTTTCACGGTGCAAGTTACTATTAGGAAGTGTGTGAATGCGAGAGGACTTTGTGACTTGGGTGTGAGTATAAACTTGGTTCCAACCTATATGTTCAAGAAATTAGGCTTACGAAACCCTAAGCCTACCATCATCTTGTTACAACTGACAGATCGCTCTGTAGCTAAACTAGATGGAGTTATTGAGGACGTCTTAGTCCAGGCGAGATCTCTCATTTTCCCCATGGACTTTGTCATCCTAGACTTTGAGCCAGACTCGAAGGTTCCCTTCATTTTGTACGTCCATTCTTAGTAACAGGAGGGGCTTTAATAAATGTAGCGCCGGACGACTGACAATGAGAGCTCATGATAAGGTGGAAGTATTTGATGTGTACAATGCATTGAAATTGCCTGCCATATATGAAAAGTTATCTATGATAACAGTAATTGATGAAGCAGTGGCAAAGAGATTTGTGGAATTTAGGGATCGATGAACCATTGAAAAGAGTGTTGGGTCCTTCACCCAAACCTTCGACAGAAGAAGCTCCTAAATTGGAGTTGAAACCATCGCCTTCCCATCTCAGGTACGCATTTCTCGGTCCTAATGACATGTGACCAATAATCCTCTTGTCCTCTTTTTCTTAAATGTAGGCCCGAGCAGCTTTGGAGGTGCTTAGAAGAAGAAAAAAAGCTATGGGTTGGAAGATGGCTGATCTACATGGGACTAGCCCAGCCTTGTGCATGTATAGTATCTTTATGGAGGAAGGTCATAAATCAGTTGCACAAGCTCAATGTAGATTGAATATAGTAATAAAGTATTTGGAGAGGAAATAGGTTATTAAGTGGCTAGATGCAGGTATCATATATCCCATCTCAGATAGCAAATGGGTAAGTCCAGTGCCGTATGTGCCTAAAAAAGGAGGAATGACTGTGGTCACAAACAAAAACAAGGAGTTAGTCCCAACTAGAACAGTCACTAGATGGAGAATTTGCATGGATTACGACAAGTTGAATGAAGCTACAAGAAAAGATCAGTACCAGTTCTTTTTATTGATCAAATATTGGATAGGTTAGCAGGGCAGGAATACTACTATTTCTTGGATAGATATTCAGGATATAATTAGGTTGCAATTGCACTTGAAGATCAGGAAAAAACTACATTCACTTGCCCTTATTGAACCTATGCCTAGCGTATGTCATTTGGGCTATGCAATGCTATGGCAACATTTCAAAGGTGTATGATGGCAATCTTTCATGACATAGTCGAAGATGTTGTGAAAATCTTTATGGATGACTTCTCCGTCTTTGGGAAATTATTTGATTTGTGTCTGCAAAACATAGACAAGGTGTTAGGATGGTGCGAAAAGACAAATCTTGTCCTGAACTGGAGAAATGTCATTTTTTAGTAACGGAGGGGATAGAATTGGGTCATAAGGTGTCAAAACAAGGGCTGGCAGTAGACAAAGTCAAGATAGAAGTGATAGAGAAGCTACCATCCCCGATTTTAGTAAAAGGAGTGCGTAGTTTCTTAGGACATGCAGGGTTCTATAGAAGGTCCATCCAGGATTTTGCAAGAATAGCCAGACCCATGTGTAGTTTATTGGAGAAAGAAATAAAATTTACAATTGATGAAAAATATTTGCAGGACTTTGAGCTTTTGAAAAAGAAGCCCACAGAGGCTCCAATTTTAATTGCTCCCAATTGGGAGATACCTTTTGAGATTATGTGTGATGCTAGTGATGTAGCAGTAGGAGCAGTCTTAGGAAGCGAAAATAGAGATCTTTCACTCTATTTATTATGCAAGCAAGACCCTTGATTAAACTCAAGCCAACTACACAGTCACCGAGAAGGAGACGATGGGGCTAGTTTATGCATTCGACAAGTTCAGATCCTATCTAGTAGGTACTAAAGTAATTGTTTATACTGACCATACAATTCTCAAGTACCTATTCAACAAGAAAGATCCAAAGCCAAGGCTAATAGTATGGATCCTGCTACTAGAAGAGTTTAATATCGAGGTCAAGGATCACAAGGGCTGTGAAAATCAAGTTGCCGATCACCTTTCTAGGTTAGAGAGTTCAACACATGTTGAAGAATAGTTGCAAATTCCTAGATGAGAAGCTATTGGCCCTAGAGATGATTGAATTTCCATGATACATAGATGTTGTCAATTACTTGGTTAGTGGAGTGTTTCCTCCTGATGCTAGCTCATAGTAGAAGAAAAAGCTTACGCATGATGTCAAGTTCTACATATGGGATGAGCCTTATTTATTCGAGCAAGGTGTTGACCGAATGGTTAGGAGGTGTATGCCATAAATTGAGGTGCGCCAAGTGTTGTATAGTTGACATTCATTACAATATGGCGGCCATCATGGAGGGTAGCATACTGCCCATAAGATACTCCAATCGGGTTTCTTTTGGCCTACTCTATTCAAATATACTGCAGGATATGTAAAGAACTATGATCAGTGTCAATGAGTGGGCACAATATCAAGAAGACATGAAATTCCTTTGAACAACATTTTGGAGATTGAAATCTTTAATGTATGGGGAATGGACTTCATGGGTCCGTTTCCTTCATCATATGGAAACCAATATATCTTAGTGGCAGTAGATTACGTGTATGAGTGGGTTGAGACCGTATCTCTTCCCACCAATGACTCAAAGGTGGCGACCAAGTTTCTCAAGAAGCACATCTTCACTCGATTTGGCACTCCTAAAGCAATTATCATCGATAGAGGGTCTCACTTCATAAATCAAACTTTGAAGAATCTCTTGGCTAAGTATGGGGTGAGGCATAAAGTGGCTACAACATATCATCCGCAAACCAATGGGCAAGTCGAGGTATCCAACAGAGAGGTAAAGAAGATATTACAAAAGACTGTGAATGCACAAAGGAAAGATTGGTTAGAAAAGTTATATGAAGTACTTTGGGTATACCGAACGACATACAAAACCCCCATAGGGATGTCTCCATATTAGATGGTATTTGGTAAAGCATGTCACTTACTGGTTGAGTTAGAGCACCTAGCAGATTGGGCAATCAAGAAGTTGAATCTTGAACCAGAGTTAGCAGGGAGAAAGCGGTTGGACCAATTGCATGAGTTGGAGGAGTTTAGGCTCTGGGCCTATGAAAATTCCAAGTTGTACAAGGAGAAAATAAAGCGATGGCATGATAAGCACATCATCACTCACACTTTCGAACCAGGGTAGAAGGTACTTCTTTTTAACTCTAGACTCAAACTTTTTCCAGGAAAGTTAAGATCCAAGTGGAGTTTCCCTTTTGAAGTGGTAAGTATGACATCTCATTGTACTGTGGAATTATGGAATGCATCAAAAACGTCCACATTCCTAGTTAATGGAAAAAGAGTTAAACATTACTTTGGTGAGGATGTTGATCATGAGGAGGAAGCCATTGAACTGGAAAATGAGTAAAGTAACAGTTAAGTCGTGCCACGACAATAAATTAGGCGTTGTGCGGGAGGCAACCTGTGTGGTATTGTGTGTTTTTAATTAGAAATTATAATTGATTTTCTTGGTATTTCTAAAATGTCATTTTGTTTCAGCATATAAGTGATTTTATAAAATAAAAGAAAATTAAAAAGAGAACTTGGACGAAGCCTGAACAGAGAGGTCACCAACAAGTCCACGTCGTGGACCTGTTACATCTCAGTTTAAATTTTTCCAAGTATGTTGTCAAACAATTTTTGGTGAAAATAAGTTCCAACGAAGGGTCTGTGCTAGGTCTGCGTCGTGGACCTGGCTCATTTCAGCACAAATTATAACTTGGAATTTTTATGCTAAAACAGTGAGGTCCACGACAAGTCTGCATCGCGGACCAGGGATAATTTTTGGGATCTTTCAATTAAAAATATGAGTTTAACCTATTTTTAATGGGTGTACCCGACCAATTCAGTTTTAAAACACTAAAACGAACTTGTTCAAGTCCATTTTTTCTCAATATTGAACCGTTTTCTCTCTTCTCAAATCTCAAAACTCTTCTCTTCTAAGGCAAATCCACGATGAACTCTTCAAATCCAAGCAAATTTCTATTGAATTTATACTTCATCACCAACAAGGTATATGTTTTTGAACTAATTTTATGATACAAATGGTTGAACTCTACATAAGTAAGTTCTTGGGTGTTACACCCCACACTCTTGAGCTCAGAATGTCTCTTAAGTTCCTTAGACATTATCATGTGAGCCGTATAAGCTACGACACTATCAAACGACGCTAAGTAAAGGAGAATGTGATAACCCATAGTAGGGAAGGTTGGAAATAGAGTCATAAGAATCCGGAAAGAATTGAAGGCCAAGAAATGAATCGTAGGACTTGATTTACCTACGTAAGCTACTAATTTAGAAGTCCTATACACTTGAGTTACTTGAAGACATATCAATCTTACGTAGTATGAATTACACGGGTTTTTAAAATAAGACGAGATTACGAACCCACGAAAAAGGGGAAAATACGACACATGGAAGCCAATGGAGGAGCGACACATGGCAGCACCTCAAGCAAGCAGGTGACCCACCTACTTGGGAGGTGGGGCCCACAAGGACATGTGGCAGCCCCTCCTTGATGGCATGGATTCGTGGCCCAATAGGGGCTGGACATGTATCCCCCTTAGGGGCTGACACATTTCACCCCCTAGGACCACCGAAATATATGTATATATGACTAATAGCTTCAGTTCTGATCCAAAAAATCAGCCAAAGCAAAGGAAGCAAAACCCTAAGTCTAGAGAGAAAAAGAGGACGACTAGGAGAGAAAAATAGGTACGTTCCGATTTTGCTCCGTAAATTAATTATTTAAGGTATCCTACGGTGGTATAACGGTTTTTAACAACATAAAAATCCTATTTGGGGCAGCAAAAACGAGTAACAAGCAGCCACAACATTTCAGCCGCGTCAAGGAGGTTCCGAAGTTAATTTTCAGCATGTTTGGAAAGACATTTGATAAGCTATGGCTGGATTATCTTCTCCCACGTGTTATTAAGGGTTTTTACATGTTATTAGGGTGTTAATAATGTAAATTTAAGGTTTGGATCAGCACCAAACGGACAGCAACCAGTCCACTCCGTTTCAGCACATCAAGAGATTTTCTGAGGCGAGTTTTGGCGAGTTTTGGCCAATTTAGGGAAAGGTAAGGTCTTCCATTATAATTTGAAGTTTATGGGGTTGTTATGTAGTGTATTATACTCCTTTTATACTGCTGTAAGTATAAAAAAGGTCATATAAATGCTCGACAATAGAAACAATCGAAATTGAAGTCGTCGTAGTTAAATTGTAGTCAAAATGAAGCGTTGTGTGTGTGGAGGATGCTTCTGGTTGTGTGGTGTGTGTTGCAGGGCCTAAATGTATCCTAAAATAGGTGGGGTATCTGCTGGTTGTAGCCAATACCCCTCCGCTTCGTACGGTTAAAGGTTTCGCAAAATAGAAACTAGAAACCCTATTTTGGATATCATAATTTCGAGCGAGTCGTTCGGAGGTTGTATTGTATAATTTTGCCATGTTATATATATATATGATATTCTGTTTATGTTGTTGGTTGGCTGTAGGTATTAGGGAAATAATTGGGAATTCGTATAGGGCACATTATAGAGGAGGTGATGTCCGATTTCCGTTAACTCCTTAACTAGTTAAAGACTAGTCGAGACTAGTCGAGAAGGGAGAATAAGGAATTGATTCCTATGGGTGATTGGTTGTGGATTTAGGAACTGGAAAGTCAAAAGTTACTAACCTTAGTATTACTTCCGTGTTAAATAGGTTAAAGGAGTACCCAAGCGAGTCTGGATGCGACTAACCCATAACAGGTATGTAGAGCTATTCTTCTTTTCTTTTGGCATGTCTTAGGTATAAGTTATGAATGGTTTGTATATGAAATATGGGGATAATTCCACTCATGAAACTCCAGGTGTAATTCATAAACTTTATTCACTTTGTGATGTTAAGATTCCTATAATAGTTGAGTTATTGCCTTTTAAGGCTGCTAGATCATGAATAGTAGTATATGTAGAGCCTGTCTATTCTTCCTTTTGGAAGGTCTTAAGTATAAATGTAATAGCATATGATATGAGGTGGAGGTAGTTCCAATTATAAGCTCCAGGTATAACTTGTGACTTTTATTTAATACTTGGTATTAGAATTCTTAAAATAGTTGAACTACCCTCGAGTTTCTTATCTGCTGAATAATACTTGAATATGTCAGCTCCTATTCCTAAAGTCTCTGCGATGACAAATGTCTCTACTTCTATAAGCTGTTTAACCTTGTCTCAATACACGTCTACGATTCCTGAAACTCTAGTTGATATGCTCCGTAACGATGTTTAGAAGATACTTAAGACGATTACTACTCTGATCTTCAGGTGATGATTCACTTGACTATTTTATTGAGTCTTAAATGATGACTTAGTTGCATATAGTTTCTCACTACTCTACTCGAGCACCCTGTAACCCATCTTTCTCCGAGTCCCATAAGAGGGCTGGGAATGCGGTCATGCCTAGTTTTACTATTCGTTCACTGAGTCCCGGGATGGCTATATATATGTAGAAGTATACGAGGATGAGGTGCCGTATATGATGAAGTGAAGCATATGATGACGCCGTATGTGATGATGCTCGTCACCGCATCCCGGGCCGGATATAGATATGATAATATAATGGAAAATGTGGATTGAGCCGTATGTTCTTCGGCATTGTTTTAAATTATGGATCAGGCCGAACGTTCCTTGGCGTATTTTACTGTATGATGATGGTATGCTATAGACGTACACTACTCCTTTATCGAGTTCCTCATTAAAGGGCCGGATACTTTATGTAGGCATGCATATGAAAATATAGGGATACATTTATGACCCCGAGCCCCAAAGTGGACCGGATATACTGTGATGACATATGAGATTATGTCATATACGATGATATGATGCCGTATATGATGAAAAGATAAAATAATATACATGATGATATGACGACACATGATTATAATGAAATGATTATGATATCGAGTTCACTAGAGGGCCAGGTACAGGGTATGATAAGGTATATGACTACATGTCCTAAGCTGCAGGTACAGTAATGTATTAACTGTTATACATGTTTTCTGTATCCCCATTTTAGTTGTTGTTTTAGTTATGATATGTTATGCTTTATATACTCAGTACATATGTCGTACTGACCTCCCATTCTCTGGGGGGCTGTGTTTCATGCCTGCAGGTATAGATATTCATGTTGGAGATCTGCTAGCTTAGGGTTTCCACTCAGCTATATTAGACATGCTCCGCTGTTCTGGAGCCTTATTGTTGATGCTGGTCAGTGATGTATATGTTTATTTATTCAGGAGTACGGCGGGGGCCCTATCCCGCCATATGATACAGTTATTACTCTTAGAGGTCTATAGACATGTGTATGGGGGTTATTTGTAAGTTTGTTTTAGTTGTGCTCATACGACGTATTGTAAATATTTTCGTAGTATGACAGCCTCATCGGCTCGCGTGCCCTTTTCTATTATGATACAGGTGAATGAGGCTACAGGTACCTGAAAAAAGTGTTTTATCCATTGGGGTTTGTATATAGTATCATATCACATACGATTCAACTTAAGGGTAGCTGATAGATACGCATAAGGGGGTTCAAGTCGGACCCTAGTCGCGGCCTATGGGGTTGGGTCGTGACATTGGGCCTCAAGTTTTGATTCAATATAATTGATTTTCATTACTCTTGGATTGAAATGCTCATAGGTGTGTAAAATTGCTTAAAGAATTGCTTGTGTGGTTAACTAATTAAGTGTTATGTTTTTTAACTTTAACCTACATTTGATGCTTAGAAGAAATTGGGTTTTGTAATTGCTATGGATATTGTGTGTTGCATTCTTGAGTAAACATGCATAAAGTAATGAGTTGTGGTTATGTTTGATTTGTGAACAAATGTTGGTAGAAGTTTATATTGTTTCAAATCATGGTTTGAAAATATGCTTGTAGTAAGGATTTAACTGTATGCCTATTTATGCTTGACTTTGAATAATATGTTGGGTTGATTATAAGATTATCTATGAGTTCATTTGGGGTGATGTAGTAGTTCTAAAGTTTGGGTTGAAATAGTTGTAGTATTGAATTATGTATGTGATTGTATCTGTTTTAAAGATATGCTAGAGTAAGGGGACTATTTTGAACTCATATAGAATGGGACTCACCATGTTGATTGTTTTGAATTGTGGGTTGATTTGTTAGGGTGTATGTGCACAGTGTTCGAATGGAGGGAAGTCTGAGTACCTTTATATCAACTACATGCTAATGAAATGCTTAAGTGTGGGGTATGGGCCTGAAGTTTTAAGGATATATAGACTCTTATATGTTGTTTTTGGATGGTTTACTTGCAGTAAAAATGTCATCCAGCAGAAGGCCATGAAAGAACCAGTAGCCCAGGAAGTAGAAAACAAGATAGAGGAGCACCATCTATACCACCAGCCCCATCCATGCCTCGGGGTCAATCTCATCAATTTGTCATAAAAGCAGTATATCTTACGGGAAAAAACTAGTACAAGCGACACCCTGAGTCTCACTATCTTTCAGACATGCCAATCGAGGAAGAAAAATTGCCAAGAGACTACCCCCACACAATGAGGAGGATTGAGGAACTTAATATGCATTTCTTGTTTGCTGATCCAAAACCATGCAATCTGTACATAGTATGGGAATTTTATGCAAACTATCAACCCGATCAGTGCACGCATTATATCATAGTTAGAGGCATTGATGTCCATCTATCTCCAATAGAAATAAATGAGATTTTGGGAATGCCAGAGCTGTCAACCACCTCCTTAACAAATTTAAACATCTAATAGCCATACAGGGATGTCCGACATACTTTGTGTGGGCCTAGGTCGATGGCAAAATAGGTACGTCACGGTCTGCATGGCTATTACAACACATTTCCATATGCGCATCTTAACAAAAAAGCATGTGTATGAGTGAAGATTGTCATACAAAGTTTGATTCTAGGCCTCCACTATACAAAATTGGCATAACGTAGAGTATGCTTAGTCTATGCCCTTATGAAAGGGATAGACATGAATATTGGCGCTATGATCAAATCTACCATACAAAAGTGCAGAGTTCACAGCGGCAAGGGGTTTGCATTCGGATGCCTCATTATAGAGATATCCCAAAGGGCTGAGGTCCCAAAAGAACAACATGATTATATGGCCCCCCTTCCCTTCGATTATTATGATGTCACCAATATAAAGGGGCCAGATTACACTTACGGACCTATCTTTACAACTGAAGAGCATGCAAGGCACGATGATATGATCACAGCTCGCATGTTTGGGTTGAAAATGCTTCGACACCGCACAGGAGGAAGAGCTTCAATTGAAGAGGAACTCCGTGGGGTCGAGAGACAATACCCTCTAAACGAGCATGCTATGGCTGTCCTCGGACTAGGACCTGATTTTTATGAGCCGAATGAAGATGAAATCCCCACAGATGAGGATAGGAGGAGGAACGGCTCAGACGTGAAGTCATATCTAGAGGCTACAAAATTTGAACCTTTGGCGGCGGAAGATTCAAATGTTGGTGGACAGATGGATGAGTAGACAGGAAAGTCTACTACCTTGAGCTCTGAGGATAGTGCCCAACTATAAGTGTGGGGTGGAGTCTGCTTAATTTAATTATATTTGTTTATTTTTATTTGTGATTGATTAAGTTTGATGTTTTGATGGTTAAATTATAAATAGTTAATGTTTTGTGTAGTTGGATTGCTAATTGTGTTTGCTTGTGTTAGACTTATGTTGTGATTTATCTACATTGGTATTTGTTTAATTTTGGCAGCACTAATATTTTAAGTTTATAATTTTTTTTCTGAATTTGGGTTTCATAGCATCTGTTTTCAGTTCTTTGGCCATGAATAGTCCTTTTGAACTGTACAATTTTTTTTAGATAGTTGAAATGTATATAAAGTGTTTTGCTAACTATCAGATTGCATAAGGTAGCATATACAAACTTGAAGAAAAGAATTGACTAAATTGATACACCTAAGACTCTGTTGTAGATTTTGAATAGTGTTGAATTCATATGACTGTGGTTGAAATTTTTGAAGAATTGTCGTTTTGTAATTAAATATGTTAGTGTGAGTAAGGTAAATTATATAGTCCTTGGTTGCTTTCGATTGCTAAAACTTGCCCGATATGTATGAGTAGTGACAATAAAGGAATTTTAGAATTTAGGAAAAGGATCGAGACATTTCTTTGATAACCTCACTTTAAAACCACTTGTGTACCCACCTTAATGTAAATCCATAGTTAGCTCTTTTGAGCCTTAACTTGATTCTTTGCCAACCTAATTTGAAGTCTATCCCAAAATTTTCTTTATTTTGATCCAAAAAAGCCAAGCACTTTGGAAAAGATAAAGTGGAGAAATGGGAGGTTAAGAACCTTGGGTTACTAAGAATAAAACCATTGGTGCTATTGATTGGAATACAATCTTGTGTAGAAAAGAAAAACTGGTGGAAAATGAAAAGAACGTCAACTTTCACATGGTTGCAGTTAGTAAAGAAAAGAAGAATGCCTCTACACAGATAAATAAAGTGAAAGGTTGAGCTAACGGAATAACAAAGTGGTAAGAATAAGGTTATGAAGTGATTGAATGGAATTAAAGAATGTAGTGTTGAAAGCACTTGGAAAACAAGTAACTATACATGCCACGATTTCTACCTACCCGTCCCCTAGCCCACATTACAATCTGAAAAAGTCCTAAGTGATCCCTAAGTCTTAGCTACCTTAATAGAGTTGCTTAATACATTAAGGACAAGCCTATGGTTCATCTTGAGAAACTTACGATTTCATTTGAGAGTGTGAGCGAAATTTTGTCCAAATACTCATGAACGTAACTGTGAGAGTATGGGTAATTCTTTCTTGGTAAGGGCACATGATTAATGAAGAAATGGTAATTCTACATGAATTTTAATTTAACGAAACAAGTGAGTTCTTTCATTACAAAGTCAACTGTTGAGTCTGTGGTGTTCAGTTAGTCAGTTGCTTAAAATAGAAATTTAACATGTATATGTAAGATAAGAATTGTACAATCAGTATGGTTTGGTAGAATTGCTTTGTATATCATATATTTGTCATTCTAGGAATAAAACTGGGAGTTTATTCGAGGAATAACAAATTTATAAGTGTGGGGTGGTGATCTTGGGTAAATTTATGTGCACATTAGCAAATAAAACCCATAAATCATTATTCAAAGTGAGAGAAAATACCTAGAGTTTGGTTCATATTTTTGATATTTTGTATTGTTATAACCAACCAGAATGATTAGACATTTTCAGGGTTAATTGAGTAAAAAAGGACATTCAAAGCATGATTAGATTGAAAGTGGAGCTCAAAGGAGAGGTTGGGAGCAAAAGATTAAGAAAATACACTTCAACAAAGCATGTTCGCGTCACGCACTTGGACCCTAAGCTTTAATTCCAAGTTTTGGAGTTGATTCATCGAAACAGTGAGGTCTGTACCAGGTCCGCGTCGCGGACCTGGTTCTGTATAGAGCAAATTTCAGCCCACACAAGAAATGAAAAATTACACTGAACTGAAGTAAGTCTACATCGCGGACTTCAGTGCATCTACTTTAATTCCACATTTTTAGTGCTATAAACACCACCTTTACATATTTTATTAAAAAGTAGATCAAATTAACGGGATAAAAACCGAAGAAGATGAAAAAGAGCTATTTTTGTGATATTTTCTTCTTTCCTTTCACTTTGAATTCAAGTTTTATGTTATTAATAATTTATGTAAACATGTTATACACTATGAGTGGCTAAATCCTTTTTTTCTTGGGTTGTAACCATTAGATAAAGGTTTGAATCTTGTTTGCATTGGTTGAAAATTGGTTTGTGTATGTGATTACTCTTATATTCTTATTTTGATTGTTTCAATTCTTGATCACTATTAGAACAAAATTTGTTGTCCATCCGGAATTCGGAAGATGGAAAGGGGATAGAACACTAGAATATAAGAAGCATGCTTGTCCTAGAAGTGCCTAGAATAATTTGTGTATAGAATGACCGTGACACATAGCTATATACCATGTTTGGTTACTAAAAAAGATAATAAGATTAATGCATTTTTGTTGGTTCATGGTTATCCCCACTCAACGATGTTGTTACGCTATGAATAAGAGTAGGCAATTAGAGATCGTAAGATCATAATTGTATAATCAACATTGTAAACCAATAACCGAAAAACCCATTGAATACCAAAGTAAAGAATTTTAGACCTATGAGTGCTACAACCCAGAGACTCTTCTTTAAAGTTATAAAATTTCTCTAATATTGTTAAATCAGATTTTCATATCATTTTTGGTATAATTATTTTATAAAATTTAAATGAACTCAACTTTTTAAAAACACTCATGAATAATTGGATTCATTGAAAAGTTAACTAGCGCCTAATAGCATTTTCTCTGTAGGTTTGATATCCAGCTCTTAAAAAGGGTTACTATATTATTTTTGAGACCGCGTACACTTGCGTGTGCATTTGGATTTAACAATGACTTATGTCAAGCAAATTAAGGAGGAAAAACTTAAGGAAAAGGATAGAGAGTCAAAGAGTTAAAGGACCGATGACAGTGACTTTTAACATGTGAGGTCTGGTTTTGGTGGTCTTTCTCAATTTCGCTAAACGTTCTTTGGTAAAAATTCTTCTAATACTCCAGTTTTGAAGTTCGACAAGGATAGAGCTTTAATACTAAACCTCAAGGGAGTGCTTTGAGTGGTTAGACAGTCCCTATATATAGAAAGTGTGGGTGAACCATCGAGAAGAGGTTTTAGTGAGTTCAGGTGCATGTTATGAATATGGCAAAATGGGTCATCAGTTGAAGGATTGTCCTTCGGGTACTAGTAGAGGTGGAGGTGGCCAACCTCAGACTCAGACTACTACTTTGGGTTGTTCGGCTCAACGGGATATTTTATTAGGTTCTTGTGGTGTCTAGTGCTAGAACATATTTTGTGCTTTTCATACTCGATAGAATTTGGAGGTTTCTCCCGATGTGGTTACTGATATGTTACAAGTTTTTCAGCTTGATGTTTATTCTTTGTTAGACTCAGGAGAAAATATTTCTTTTATTACTCCTTATCTTGTAATGAAATTTGATGTTACTCCTGAAGTCTTTCTAGAGTCCTTCTTAGTCTATACTCCTGTCGGTGATTCAGGTCTATAGAAATTGCCAGGTCTCAGTTTTTCATCAACAAACCTCAGTTGATATTGTAGAGCTTGATATTACTGATTTTGATGTTATTCTTGTTATAGATTGGCTTCATGCATTTAATGGCTCTATTGATTGTACAACCCTAGTGGTTACGTTTTAGTTTCCATCTAAGCTAGTCCTAGAATGGAAGGGTAGTAACTCCGTTTTTAAAGGTCAAGTCATATCGTGCCTAAAATATTGGAAAATGATTTCAAAGTGTTGTATCTATCTTCTTGTCTGTGTTAGGGATATGAATTCCAAAGCCTTTACTCTTGAGTTAATTTCAATGGTGAATGAGTTTCTGAAAGTATTTTCTGATGATCTTCCCTGGTATTCCTCCAAAAAGGACAATAGACTTTGGTATTGATGTTCTTCTCAATATCTAGCCTATCTTTATCCCTCCTTATAGAATGGCTCTAATAGAACTTAAAGAGATAAAAAGATCATTTAAAAGAATTGTTGGATAAGTACTTCATTAGGACAAGTACTAGGTAGGGGCATGAGATAATCTCCGGCTCACCCAATAGACAACATAGAAGTAATGAAGTATAACTGTCTAATGTGAAATAAATGTCATGTCCTCAAATTGGGAGGACTCACCAATAAGAAGCGAATACCAAACTCTAGCCATGAGTGGGAGAAGGATGAACGTGATAGCCGTTCCCAATATTATGATACAATGTATAAAAAAATTATATGTTTGGTATGTGAGTACTAAGTATGTGAAATGTGCTAAGTATGTGAGAATATGCATGAACAATAAACATCGGACATAATCAATATGAATCATGGAATGCAAGACCAATATCTTTAAAACATGAATAAAGTCATGAACATTAAAATATTTATCTCATTGGTCAATGCATCAAAGAACCTCATGATCATCATAAGAACTCATAACTCAACTAAAAATATGTGGGATAGGATCTTCAACTAATATATAAGACCATGTGAACTAATATATGGAATCTGATGACTCTTGCATCGAGACAGGGGAGGCTACCTTGCCAGTGCATACTCCATTAAGAAACTCTTTTAACTTTGATATGTGGATCCACTAGCTTTGCCATATTGAAATATGTAAAGCAACGTGGGCAACGTAGTTTGAGACTAAAGGTTTCTACTAGGATTCTCTTGAGTAACTAACTGCATTACCGGACTGAACCCTACATAAAAGTCCTCTTGGTGCTTAGTCAATATCCCAATGGAACTCATAAAACTTAATAATAAACATCATAGGGAAAGATAATAATAAGTATCAATCCATATTTATAAAACATCATAAGAATAGCTCATCAAGCATCATCATAGAAAATCATAAGATTAACTCATCTATCATATAACTAATGTAATGTGGGTGTAGGCCTTCTATCATTAAATATCCTTGATCATAAACATCTTTAGGGAATTCACTTGCCCTATCATTTACTCTTCTTGAAACATCATAGAATCATCATTCATAAACTTCTTTGCATAAAACATCTTTAACTCATTCATAAAGCTTTCATAGAAATAACTTGAAAATCATGATCATACCTCATAAATTATGCTTGAAACTAGCATATAGCTTGGGTCATTGAAATTCAACTTGAAATCATGCTATATTATGTGAATTATGCATAATTAGGCTAATAACATTGAGTAATATCATAATTCAGAAGACCCAATGAGACTCATGCAATTAGTGCTTTTAATTGAAGAAATCATAAGAGAAATTGAGAATAAATCTTTGAGATTCCATGGGTAACAGGAACCCATGGATGAAGTACCACATACCTCGACCATGATAAGCTCTAAATTGAAATGAATGGAAGCTTGACCTTGAAGGAATCCCTTAAATTTCTTGAGGAAGAAGGATACCTTGGAGAGAAAAACTTGAGAGAGAATGTTTTGTGATTTAGGGAATTATGGAGCGAATGAAAGGGTTAGAAGGCTTTATAGTAGTTAATAGGTATGAATCTAGCCTTACAAATTATCCCCATTCATTAGAGAAATATAGGGAAAAGACTAGATAAACCTTCATTAAAACTAAAAACTAGGGCTATACGGAGGACATACCACGGTCCGTGAACTTCACCATAGGCGTAGTGGTGTTCGTGGCCAAAGCCTTCAACTTGGGAAAAATGGAATTCTAGAGGACCTCCTTCACGGATACCATGATAGTCCGTGAAGGTCACCATGGCCCGTGATGGGGTGGTGGTTAGGCTCCTGACAGAAGGGTCTTTAGTGGTGACCACCAAGGAGCCCACCACAATTAGTGTAAGTCAATACGACTAATGGTGGTCAAGCATGGTCCCTGCCTTGGAAATAATTTTTGAGGGTTTCTAGGGTGGGTCACCATAGCTCGTGGTGCTCACCACGACCCGTGGTCCCTGTCGTGAACCTAACCCTGTAGGTTTTTGGCTTCTGAATCACTACCATAATGGCACACCACGAGTCGTGATGTTGAATACCGCCCGTGATGGCCTTCGTGGTCATTACCTGGTGCCAAAACTGAGTTTTTTTTTGAGAAATTCATCTTTTGTTTCTCATTTTCCGACTTTCCAACTTTCGAGATCATACACCTTTTTTTTATTTTTGGTTATTTTTTGAAGGGGGTCCCTTGAACCCAGTATCTTTTTTTTTGTTAGATTTTTCTCTTTCTTTTTTATGTTTTTATGTTTTTATTTTTTATTTTTTATTTTTTGGAAGAGAAAAAAGACCTTTTCGATTTGATAAGTGCTATTTAGGTCTAATTTTGAGTGTACTTTCTTGTGAATGCTTGAATACTCATTAAATTACAGACTATTTAACACCTAAACTCAATTTTGTGACTCTGTATATAACTTATTTTATTTTATTGTTTTTTATGACCCTGTCAATCTTAGAAGTAGAATTGATCCATCTTGATTGAAATTTTTACCATTTGTGGTGAGAATTTGCATATATTCCATATTTTGCACCTTAGTCTAGAACTTTCCCTGCATGTTATTGAGGCTATATAAAAGTATTGCCCTGTTAGAAGATGATAATAGTTTTTTTTTATTTATCTTGTAAATTTTAGTCTTTCCAAATATTATATCACTAGTCAAACTTTTTGAGACTGTAGCCCTTTGTTGGTAGCCGTAATTTTTGTCTTGACTCTTTTTTTGAATCCCTAGTTTTTGTACTTTCCTTCCTTGAGCATTGTAGCATAAACCTATTATCGTTGTTAAATCTGAAGAAAAAGAGTGGTTTTTTTTTTTTTTTTTTTTTTTTTTTTTTTTTGGGAACAGACCATACACGAGGCTCCCACCTCTCATGCGCGGCCAGGGGTTGAGCCGCTCACCCCCAAGCTGTATTATACATAAAAATAGAAAGATACACGGAGGGGGGCATAAACCTAACCTCCAATCCTATGGTGGTTCATAAGCCGATATTCCTAATAAGGTCAATCAGCTCATCCCCGATACAAGCACACAAAAAAGGGTCCTAGAAACTATGCACCTAAAGGAGAGGACTCCTCTCGATACAAAGAAACTAGAAAAATATAAATAAGGGAGACTCTCCCTTTACATAGTAAAGGAAAAATCTAAATATAAAAGGAGATAATCTTCATAAAAGCTATATATACAACAAAATTTTAGCGTAAACGAAAATCATCAAAGAACATGGCTAAAATTATAACATGGGGAATCACAAACACTGCAATTGAGTGATCAATCCAAGGATGCAAAACAAAGTAGTAGATCATGGAGGCTTCTTAATCCGTTTGGTCTTCCTCCGCCTAAAGCTAGGTAGGCCGATTCTATCTAGCATGTAGTATCCTCGAATACCACGAGGTAGCTGCTGGAGGGTAGTGTAGTGGCCTGGAATGGTAAGAGTGTGACTGTGCTTGGAGAGAGCATCCGCAGTGAAGTTTGCCTCCCTGTATACATGTTTGCAAGCAAAGAAGGCAAATAATTTGGTAATATCAACAAGGTCATGAGTTACCTGGTGAAGGCTCCACGGAGGTTTCATCTGGTGACTGATCCATTTAGTGAGCAACTCCGAGTCAACTTCTAGGATAACATGATGGAAGCCCTGTTGAATGCACCATCTAAGCCCATAAGTAGCCGCCTCTAGTTCAGCTTGATTGTTGGTTCCCTCCCCTAGTGGTATGGCGTAAGCGAAGAGGAAATTACCCATGTGATCTCTTACAATGCCACCCCCCCAATAGCCCCCGGATTACCCAACGCGCTACCGTCAGTATTTAGCTTAACGAAACCGAGTTGTGGCTTAATCCATGAGACTTGGGTAATCTTCATCTCATGACTACACTTATCTATGTAGGAGATAGTGTGGATCCAGTTCGAAGGCCAATGGATATAGGGGTATGCGATTCTAAGAAGATTAGAGATGTCCTTGAAAACTGCAAATTTCACTCTCGCAAAGCTAGAACTCTTCCCCCCGTATTTGCTCGCGCATCTATTCTTCCACAAATTCCAACATATAAATATTGGGGTGGAGTGAAGGATAAGTTTGTGAGCTTCTGTGCGGTACTTGCGAAGCCACCAGCTCATAATAAGGGGTTTGAGGGGCGTGACTTCATGTCTGATGCCTAGGGAATCTGAGAAGTAACGCCAAATATTCCTAGCAAATTGGCCCGTGCTGAAAATGTGTTCTATGGTGTCCGGACCTGGGCTGTGGCAGCAAGAACATGGAGTGGAAACATGGCCGAATGCAACGATCTTTTCCTCTGTGGGCAGCTTGCCTCTAAAAGCCCTCCACAGCAAAAAAAAGCATTTAAAGGGTATGTTTTTGTGCCAAGTGTAGTGGTCGGAGAGTGTCTTGGTCTTGTGTTTCCTCACAAGCTTCCATGCCGAAGAGCACGTGAAGCTTCCATTGGTATTCAGCTTCCAAATGGCCTGATCCGGTTTGTTTTCTTGCGTCTGTAGTGTGGTAGAAGTTATGAGAGTAATGAGCTGTGGTGGAGCCAACTGATTTAGCATGTCGATGTTCCACTGCCCATCTATAAGAAAATCAGCCACCCTAGCATTGTTCGCTCTTCCCAGCTCGTGTCTATAGTTTGCTAATGGTCCGACACCTAGCCAGTCGTCCCACCAGAAACAACACGAACCCGAGTGTAGCCTCCATTGAATGTGAGGTTCGGCAGTGTGTTTGTTGTGCATCATATGTTTCCACACACGCGACTGCCCAGAATGGAATTTTTTGGTGATGGGGTTGGCTCTCTGACAGTATTTGGCTCTAAGGAAATCACCCCACAACATCTGTTTAGCTCTAAATATCCACCACTGCTTGAACTGGAGAGATTTGCAGACATCTGTAGTTCTCTTCAACCCAATACCTCCTTCATCATAAGGATAACACAAATTTTTCCATGAAGACCAATGGTATTTTTTCTTATTATCTTTCCACCCCCAGAAAAAATCAGCGGTAACTCTCTCAATCTGCTTGAGAGTAGTACTAGGAGGAGTAATGGCTGAAAGGAGGTGAATGGGAAGCGACTGAAGTACATATCTCACAAGTGTAGCTCTACCGCCGTAGCTGAGGATTTTGGAATGCCACCCTCTAATTCTGTTGACAACCTTAGAAACCATGTTCGTGTAGTACATGACTCTCTGCCTACCAATGTAGAGAGGGCATCCTAAGTAGGTGATGGGACTATGCTTTTGAGTGAAATCTGTAACCTGTTTCACCATATCCACATTGTCTTGGAGCGCATTGGAATGCATCATGAAGTGGCTCTTATTCTTGTTTATAATTTGCCCCGATGTCTGCTCATATAGGGTCAAGGTCTTCATGATAATCTGAAGAGTTTCCCTCCTTCCGGAGGTAAAGATGATAACGTCATCCGCAAAACTCAAATGATTAATCTGTGGGCCTCTTTTCGCCATATGGAAACCCTGGTAGAAGTGGTAGCTATGAAGACTATTCAGCATTCGGGACAGTACCTCCGCTCCTAAAATGAATAAGGCGGGAGAAAGAGGGTCACCCTGTTTTAGCCCTCTGGTGGAGTGGAAAAAACCATGTCTAGACCCATTAACGAGAACGGAGTACCAGTTATTAGACATGATTCGTCAAATCATATCAATAAAGGTCTCACCGAAGCCCATTCTTCTCAGTACCAGACAAGTATAGGACCAGGAGACTCTATCATATGCTTTGGCCATGTCTAACTTGATAACCACATTCTCGCCAATAACAGGCTTCCGGATATCGTGGATAATCTCTTGTGCTAGCATGATATTTTCTGAGATGCTTCTTCCTTTTACAAACCCGGACTGATTAGGAGAAATAAGACCGGGGAGAATGGGAGAGAGCCTGAGGCAAATGAGTTTTGATATTATCTTATTAGTAAAGTTACTGAGACTAATGGGTCTATAGTCAGAGAGCGTGTTGGGGTGATCTACCTTTGGGAGCAAGACTAAACATGCATGAGAAAAAAACTTAGGCATAGCATGGCCACAGAAGAAAGAGTTAACCACTGCAAGTAGGTCCTCCGAAATAATTTCCCAGCAAGCTTGGAAAAATTTTCCATTCATGCCATCCGGACCGGCTGCAGAGTTAGGGTTCATGGAGAAGACCACCTGTTTTAACTCCTCAATGGTAGGCGTGGCTTGAAGGCTTTCATTCTGAGTAGCTGTGATCATTCTAGGAACGCAATTCAAGATGTTCTCCGAAATCGGAGACTCATCACCTGTGAATATTTTTTGAAAATGATCACAAGCTGCTCTAGCAATGTGTTCGTCGCCTTGAATCAAATCCCCCTCTTCGTTAGTAACCTTGTGAATGAACAATCGTCTTCTCCTGCCACGAATTAAAGCATGGAAATACTTGGTGTTAGCGTCTCCATCCTTGAACCAATGTAGTTGAGTTTTTTGTTTCAGAATGTTCTCTTCAATTTTAAGAAATCTGGTGTATTCGGCGTTGAGAGCATGCAATTGCATCCTGTTCTCTTCATTATTGGATATTATCAGATTTTCTTCGGCACTTTTCACCAATTCTTCATATTCCTTAACCTTGGCAAAAATGTCGCCGAATTCCACTCTCGACCATTTGCTAAGGGTAGAGGATAGCCTTTTCATTTTTTGGTGGAATGACCACATTGGATTCCCCGTCATAGGTATGTCCCAACAGGACTTTACAGTTTCAAGAAAAGTAGGGTTATCCACCCAACAATTCAAGAATTTAAAATATTTAATAAGGGAATCTTGTCTAGCATTCATCTCTATTAGTAAAGGGTTATGGTCAGAGCCAGTCGAAGGGAGGTGAGTAACTGAAGTGTGTGGCATGAAAGCTAACCAGTTATCGGACACCATAGCTCTATCGAGTCGCTTCCATATTCTTTTATGCATATCTCGTTGATTACACCAAGTGTAGTCTGAGCCATGATACCCCAAATCCGTTAGGCCACAAGCTTCGATAACGCTGATAAACTCAAAGCTTTTCTGCATGTTGTAAGGGATTCCACCTAGTTTCTCAGTAGTGGACGTGGTGACATTGAAGTCCCCAACTGTGCACCAAGGAAGGTTAGTGGAAGCATGATGCAAAAGCCTATCCCAAAGTGGTCGTCTAAGAGTATCTTTGCATTTTCCATAGACAAATGTCATGAGAAATGCATTTGGATGCTCTACATGTTTCATCTCACAAGTGATCTGTTGATCGTCAATATCAGTAACTTTACAATCAACATCTTGAGTCCAGAAAATCCAAATCTTACCATTAGGATTGCAAGCGGACCTATCCATACCAAGGTTGATTCTAAAGCTTTGTAGATGAGCGTTGTTGGAAAAAGGTTCTAGGATGGAAATTATGGACGTTTGATGGATTTGTTTGAGGAATTTTAGTCTATCTATGACACCTTTGGTATTGATACCTCTAGCATTCCATACAATTGTGTTAATCATTGATGGGTTCTGAGGTTATAGAGCCTAGTGTTTGGTCTACTAAACGAAGCATGCATAGTAGAAATTTTTGGATTATGGTGAATACCTCTAGGTGATAAGCCTTGTTCACTAGCTAGCTGGTTCATCTCATTATCTGTGACTTTGGTAGTGGTTTTGGATGGTGCAAGAGTTCTATTAGACTGTTCAGCAGTCTCTTCTTCATCCTCTAGTTCAACCTCACCTTGAAACTCTTGGTCATATTCATCTTCTGAATGTATGACACCATACTCATCAAATTCATTTGCTATGGTAGGAGTAGTATTTAGTGCGCAGGGAATGGTGGAGTCTTGTTGTGGCTGCATAAAAGGAATAGGCTCAATGTTTAGTGGAGTAATAGTGATGGGATCTTCACCTTTAAAATCGGGGCTTCTGATATGTGTATTTTGGTTAACTAAAACCAACTGCGAGCATGTATTAGCAACTACATCATTCGTGGCTGCAGCAGCTTGATGTTGTTTTAGTTCTTTCCTCTTTCTAGCTTCCTTTCTTTTATGAGTCCTAGAGTTGGATGTCTGTTTGGAATTACTATAGTTGATTTGAGCAGTTGGAGAAACAGTAGCTTCTCCTTGTGTTTTAAATACAAGGTTCGCAGCAGGAAGTTGAGTTAAAGAGGCATAAAAGGCCTGCATTTGTGGGTTTGGGTGTTGCACTTGTTGGGAGACAGGATTGAGGAATTGAACACTTGAAGCATAGCTGAAACTGCAGCCCTTTTCCTGGTCATTTTCAGCATTGTCATTGTGATCTACATCTAGACTTTGGTGCTGAAATGGTATTAGTTTAGGGACCACAACTTGCACACTTTTTCCTTTCAAACTAGGAGTTGAGCTAGCCCCCAAGACATGCAAGTTGTCCTTTAATCCTACAGCTGGAACATGTTCCAAAACCTGCAGGTTTTGAGACTGAGTAGGGGCTGCAGTGTTGCCCATTTCCTGAGTGGAAATAGGAGCAACTAGAGGTCTTGATCCCTGTTCCTGAGTGGCCATATTGTTCATCATATTCTCTTCAAAATTAGCAGCTGATGTAACACCCAAAATCTGTAGATTTTCATGCAAACCTGCAACTAAACCACCACCCAAAACCTGCAGATTTTGACTCTGAAGATGAGCTGCATTTATGTCAAATTGTTGATTGAAAATAGGGCCAGCTGCAGGTGTGAATCCTTGCACTTGAGTGTCCCTATGTTTTACTCTATATTCCTTTAGATTAGGGGCTGAAGTAGCACTCAAAACCTGCAATTTTTCATTCAAACCAGCAGCTAGGACATCTCCCACAACCTGCAGATCCTGAGGCTGAAAAGGGGCTGCATTGATGCCCATTTCAGGAGTGAAAATAGTAGCACATGCAGGTCTCAATCCCTGCACCTCAGTGGCCTTATTTTGTATACTCTTTTCTTTCACTGTAGCAGCTGCACCAACACTCAAACCAAGCATATTTTCCTTGGAACCAACAGCTGGACAAAGTGAAGAGCCTTCTCCCAAAAACTGCAGCTGGTGCACATGAATTGGAGCTGCAGTGTTACCTTGTTCCTGTATGGAACTAGGGGCATCCACAAGCCTCATTTCAGTACCATCTGAGCCTTTAAGATTCTCAGGCAATTCCTTAGAGGCAAGGTCCAGTTTGTCAAGTTGCTGGGAAGAAAAATGCTGAATATTTGAAGTGGTAGCAGGAGCTCTCAAGTCATTCCTAGGGTCAATCCTAAGGTTCTCATGCAAAACATGAGACAAAACCCCCCCTCTGGACACCCCATCCTGCAGGTTAGTTGGCTCCTCCTCAATACCATCCTCACCTCCATCAACTTCGGAATCAGACAATACAGTAAAAATATTATTCGGGGAGCCATGGGGGATTGGGAGCATTGAGTCAATACCTGGTTGATGCTCGCGCTGTCCATTTTGAATTGGACCAGTCATAACAACAGAATTACAATCAAATTGGGGATTGGGGTTTGGGAGCATTGAGTCAATACCTGGCGTCTTTGCTTGAATGGGTTTGTACACCTGTTGAGTATTGCCTTGTATCCTTTGGGTGTTCTGCACAGTTTGGGTCTTACCTTTGAAGTTTCTTCGCTTTTGGGTTTGCCATTGGTCGTTTGCTACTTGATTTCTGTTTGGGTTGATTGAGTGCTCCTTCGCCTTGCGACTTCCTTCCTGAGTTGTGGTGGTGGTTTCTTCTAGAGGTACCTGTTGTCTGAAACTTAGAGTGTTAGCTAAAACAATAGGAGTAGAGATCATACCTGTGTTTTTTGGCGACGCATCTTTCTTTGGTTCTTCTTCCTTATCTTTGGCCTTGTTTCGTTCTGCATCTCTTCTGCTGACGTGGCAAGCCAGGGGAGTATGACCTTGGTGTTTGCAGTAGGTACAGTAAAGGGGAACATCTTCATATTCGATGTCCTGCCATCTTCCTTCTCCATTTGGATCATCATTTTCGTCGAATCCAATCCATACACTTTGGATTCTAGGCTTGGTGACGTCCATTTGGATTTTTGCTTTTGCCACGCTCCCCCTCGTCTTTTGCATGAAGGCCATGTCCAAGTGCAACACTTGTCCCACGTCCGCGAGCAGAAGCGTAACAAATTCTTTATGGAAACAATGCCAAGGGAGTTCCGGGAGTATGACCCAAACAGGGAGAATGGGGGTTTCATAATTTGGATCGAAAGTAGGGGTCCAAACTTGAAATCTCATGAATACACCGTCTATGTACATTCTCTTACTGTCTAAAACAGTAGCTCTATCATGTTCATTGTCAAGATCAATATATATATGTCTAGAATTAAAATGGGTGATCTTGACCTTGCCCCTAAGTTCAGTTTGAGTAATGAACTTTTTTCGTATTACCTCCATCTTTGGCATTGGGCTATAAAACTTGCCTATGAGAGTATACTTACATGATTCAGCCATCTTAATCATGTAGTCTTCTCTCTTAAACATGATAGCTGGACAACCTTGTTTTGTCACCCTTTTTGGGGGTGTTAGGTCAATTCTGGTTGTAGGCTCAGCTTGTTTGGCTCTTAGTCTTGTAGCCATGGATTGCTTTGCTATAGGGGGTGGAGGGTGGTTTGTGGTGGTGGGTTGGTTGGTAGGGGGCTTAGTATTAGGAGGTAGCGCGGTGGGGGTTAAGGACACTACCGGATTTTTAGAGTTTTTCGAGTTGAATCTTTGGAAATTGGATGAGATGGGAGGGAATTCTGAAACGGGAGGATGGTTGGTACGTTTGGGATTAGTGGAAGTGCTAAGATTGCTTGGGGTGGTGATACAATCAACCAAAACAGATTCGGGCACGAGAAGACTGTTTTCGGCCCTATTTGTGCAAGTTGGAATTTTAGAATTTGAGTTCGGGGTGCCTAAAAATTGGGATTTTTGATTTTTTTCATTCGTAATGGTATGTGGGTCATTTTGGGATTGCGAATTATTTTGGGCGTTCACCGGAATAGCGATTCCGTTGGGTTTTCAATAGTTTCGACACTATTTTCGATGATGGCTTGATCAACATGTTTCCTATTGTTAGGATCCTTAACAGTTTCCATGTTTTGAATTCCTTGCGACTGATTCTTTTCATGACCACTTTGATTGACAACTAAGGGAGTTTGAGTTCTATCATTCTGATCATTTCTTTTGTCATTGGTCATAGCTATAATATTATTCCTAGCAGTAGAACCATAAGCCATTTGTTCGAGTGTATTCACAGGTAGTTGACCATCAACATTATTGTTAACATAATGAAATTGTTCAGATTGAGAGAAATTAGTGGGCTGAGAGGACTTATCTTGAATTTCCGTTGACGACTTACTGTTACATTCCTTCTCCTTACCTTGAATTTCTTAAATTTGTGCTGGAGCATGATGATAGTGATCACACGGTTGTATTCCATTCAATTGTTGCTGTACTTGGTCCTGAAAGTTAATATTTTTTGAAAATTGACCTGCTGAACCTGCAACTTCGTGGCTCCTACTGTTCTCAGAGGTCCAAGGGATATTCGAATCCAATGGAGGTGATTCGAAGTGGCGCTCTGAGCTTAGGAGAGGCGCATCAAACTGAGGAACATTCTGGTATAACTTTTGTTTAAAATAAGTCGCCTGAGCCCCTGCGCCGACACCACTTTCTTCACCGGCGATGATTTCTCCGGTGAAGATTGTTCCTACAGCTGCGCCAAGACCTTGTGAGCAACCCCCAGTAGGTCCGATGGTTCGAATCTCTCCGGAGCCGCTTCGAATATGAAGGCACGACGGCGGCGAATGTGAGCGGCTTCTTTTAGTGGCTGCCATGTCTTGAATCTCGCCTGAAGTTGTTCGATTTTGGAGGTGCATTTCAGGCGACTCAGATGCTGTTCTCGCATAAATCGCCTGAATATTGCTCCCAATTTGATTGGGAAAATGTTGTGCATTTGGAATCAATCCAACCTCACTTGAAATTGCATTTTCAGTATCTTTTTGCAGATTCAAAGTGGTATTAGCTGGATTAGAGGATGAGGCTTGTTCTGGTGGTCTGGGAAGCTCCACCGGCGGCGGTAAGGCCATTCCGGCAGACCTGATATTGTGAAGGTGTGTTGGATGAACAGTAGAGAGCTTCTTTAGGGTTCTTCGTTGAGAGAGATTTTTTTTCTAAGAAAAAAAAAAAAAAAAAAAAAAAAAGAGTGGTTGAGTGCAAAAGGTAATCAATTATATTTACAAAGTGATGAAAAACCTCTCTTTGAAAGAATGTGATAAAAAAAAGAGAAAAAAATTGTTTGAAAAAATAAATAATTCTAGCGTTCTTGATTAGATGAAAATTTTTTTGTTGAAGAGAGGACTGAAAATAAAGAGAAGAAAATAATGGTTGATGAAGTCTTAAAGTTCAAAGTGCTTGGGGAAGTGTAGGTCACTAGTACATAGTTTTCCTACCCATCCCCTAGCCTACATTATAACCCATTCAAAGTGCTATTTGATTCTATTCGAGCATGCTTAATTATTGGAGATGTACATAATGGTCAATCATATGATTCTTTGTGCATACATGTGAATTCTTTTGTGAGTGTGAGAGTTGTTCTTTGATGCTAAGTCCTTAATTTATAGTTAATTCTTAAATTGAGTGTGTGGACTGTTTCTTCTTGTGAGGGCACTTATTTCATGATGGATAGATGATGTTATTAAATTCCTTTGATGGAGTAGGTAAGCAAGCTTAAATTTGTTGAGTTAGAGTCCTTCACTAAGGTTAGGAGGTTATAAGTTTGTTGTTTTATTGTATATCCTGCATAATGATCGGGATTTGTACTTGATGTTCTAAAATTTTTATGGACTAATTATTTGTATCAACCAAAGTGGTTGTGTTCCTAGTTTAATTTTTTTTTGATGAGCTTTAATGTTTGCTCAAGGACGAGCAAACGTGTGGGATAGTGATGTGAGGCCAAATATATATATTTTTAGTCATTATTTACCTCACATTTAGTCTTTTTATTTGTCTCTTTAAGTATAAATTTTATGAATTGTGCTAAATTATGTATTTTATTTGTACGATTAATCTGACATAAAAATGAAGAAATTTAGAGCCAAAAAATTTAAAGATATAAGATCAAAGAAGGAAGTCAAGCGTATAGCTTAATGGATTAAATTCAATATAATAATAATATTTATATATTGCACATATGTGAGAAGTGAAGCGTGTAGATAGTGTCAATTTCAATTCACTTGCCATGTGTCAATTTTTGAAGACAACAACAAAATATTTCAGGCGGAGCAAAATAGAGGAATCAATTCATTTGGCTTTTAGGTTTCCCAATTAGTTTTGGACTCAATTATTTTATTTGGAATTTTCTACATCTATAAATATTCTATAAAAATAATTTCTCTAGACAACCAACAAAGAACTAACTTAGAACAAGAAATAACTTTTAACTTAGGACTTAGACTTTTATAGCTTGAGAACTTTGAAAGAGCCATCGTGAAGGTCGGAGAAAATTGGCTTATTCTTTTTTTCTCTATTTTTATTATATTTTCTTCATGAATTCAAGATTTTGAATTTATTCTATTCAATTTTTCAAATTCATAGTTAAGATTTTGTCTATAATTTTTAAATTGTAATATTCCAATTATGAGTAGCTAAATTCACAATTAGGGTTGTGGGAACCATGAGTGGAAAACAAAGTAGGTTAAGTATGAAGTAATTTTTTCGACCAACGTACATGCATGTATTGTTGTTATTTTCATTTTAATTATTTTGCAATGAGTGCACGCGTTAGAACTTGCCTAAATTCAATTCTTGCTTGAAAGAAGGATAGTGATTGAGAAAAGATAGCAACAAAAGAGATTCGAAGCTTCAAATATTCGTCTAAAAACTTGAGCCTGGGAGGGGATAGTTTTATGAGTTGGTAATACGCTCTGAGACCAGGAGGTGATGAGTGAAATTCATCTATTAGGGCTAGAAAGCGTTTAGGTGTCCTTAACTTGTTAAATTTTGCATGCTACACATTGAAAAAAGATTACTAATATGGTATGCCTAGTGAGTTACGATGTCATGGAAAAAACAATCCTAGCTTCTTCCATATAATACACATAACTCAAAGTCTGTTTTACTTTTCTACTGCGAACACTGTTACTAATTACTGCATTAATCCAAAACCCCAGTTTACTTTATGCAATTTGTACTTGCTGGAAATATTGACTATAATTGAATATAAGTACTAGTAGACGTAATTTCTCTGCATTTCTTGTGGGATCGACCCCGACTAATTAGTTGGATAAATATATTGCAAAGGATCGTTTATATTTTTTTTTGAGAAGTATATTTGGACGTTATTATGCACAAAAATCACATATGCTATCCACTAAATTCGACTTTCCAGACTCAATGGAACCATTGGAATTTAAATTCAAGGCTTACTTGACCCAAAATTTGTTTAATCACTACCAAACTAGTGTAGGACTCAAAAAGACAAAAAATACCCTAAGAGTCCCAAAACTCTTCCTAGGCCTAAAATTACCCTCTAAAACCATCAGAATCATCATAAATCCAATCTAAGCATCCGAACACCGAATATTGACTAAAGTCAAATCTTAGTTTAAAATAACTTCAACATCCAACTTAATACCTCAAATCCTCGAAACAACTCCAATATTAGAAACAATGACTTCCCTAGATGAAACTTCACATTATGGAGCTGATGGAACTGATGAAATTACATTGTGAGACTCATAGCTTTAGTTGGCCCCAAAAACCACTTTTGACCAATTTATGCCTTCAAAAGTCAAAAACTTCCAAGACTCTAAACTTTTCAAAGAATTTCCAAAACCAACACCAAACACTGATAAAAAAGTGACTCGAGGCAACTATCAGGAGGGGTCAAATAGTCATTTTGCGAAAATTTTTAAAAATGACCTTCAGGGTTATTACATCATCCACCACTAAAAACCAATGTTCATTCTTGAATATAAAATAAAAGAAAGTACATGAAGCCTTAAAAATCTAGGGATATCCGACACTCATGTCGGACTCTGCCGCCCAAGTAGCCTCTCCAGCTGAATGGTACCTCTACTGAACCTTCGTTAAAGCTATCTCCTTGGTCCTAAGCTTATTGACCTGTCTATAAAGAATAACTATGGGCTCCTCCTTAAATATCAAATATGGACCCAACTCTACAGAATCAAGGGATATCACATGGGACTCATCTAGAATATAATTTCAGAGCATGGACACATGGAATACCGGATATACCGCTGTTAGGTGGAAAGGACAATCTATAATTCACCTCTCTGAATTATCCCAAATTCTCAAATGGGCCAATAAATTGAGGGTTGAGCTTGCCCTTCTTCTCGAATCGCATTACGCCCTTCATGAGCGACACTTAAATCCAAACATGATTGCCCTCTATAAACTCCAAGGTCCACACTCTCCAATCTGCATAACTATTCTATTTACTCCTGGCTATCAAGAGCCTACCCTGAATCATATGAATCTGCTCCATGGCATTTCTAAGGAAATTCATGTCTAAGGAGTCCATCTTAGCTAAATCAAATCGCTAGATAGGAGATCAACACTGCCTACCATACAACACCTAAAATGGGGCCATTTGAACAGGAGTGATAACTGTTGTTGTAGGCAAACTCCTCTAAGGGTAAATATTGATCCCCCTTAGCACCAAAGTCAATAACATAGGCTTGGAGTATGTCCTCCAACACGTGAATCTTCCACTTGGACTAGCCATTGATCTGTGGGTGAATAGTTGTACTCATATCTAGCCTAGTAAAAAACCATTTTTAATGCCCTCCAAAAGTGTGAAGTAAACAATGAACCCCAATAAAAAATGAATGGATATAGGCACCACATGAAGCTGAAAGATTTGAATAATGTACAACTAGGCTAACTTCTCTGTGGTATACTTCACATGAACTGGGATGAAATGTGCATACTTAGTGTGTCTATCAACAATTACCCAAATGGAATCATATGCACCCACGGTGGTAGGCAAACCCACTGTAAAGTCCATGGTGATCTTCTCCCACTTCCATGTAGGAATAAGCATCCTCTAAGTCACACCTCTAGGTCGTTGGTGCTCACATTTGACTTATTTACTGGTCAAGCACTTGGACAAAAACTCTTCGATGTCCTTCTTCATCCCACACCACCAGTAATGCTGGCTAAGGTCATGATACATATTTGTCGCACCCTGAATATGTAAAATATCGAGAATAATGAGGCTCCTCTAGAATCAATCTAATCAAGACACCCATTTTGGGCAAACAAATCCTTCCCTCAATCCTTAAAACACCATCTGAATCAAGTCTAGCCTCCTTGGATTCGCCCTTCAACACCTTGTCTCAGATGACACATAGCTTCTCATCATCAAATTATTACTCCCAAATCTGCTCAACTAAAGAAGGGATAGCCTCAATAAAAGCAATAAAACCTTCACTATCCTTAGATACCAGTAATCAGACAAAGTTGTTTGCTAACCTCTGAACATCTTTAGCCGAAGACCTCTTGTCAACACTAATTGCGGAAAGACTCCCCATACTAGGAGCCTTCTTACTTAATGTATCGGCCATCATATTGGCCTTCCCTAGATGATACAAGATAGTCATGCCATAGTCCTCAGTAACTCAATCCATCTACGATGTCTCAAGTTAATATTCCTTTGAATGAAGATAAAATGAAGACTCCAGTGATTGGTAAATTTCTCACAATGCACACTGTACAAGTAATGATGCCTAGCATCAACATAAATACCACCGCCGCTAACTCCAAATCATTATTAAGGTAGATCTTCTCATGAGCCTTCAATTATCTAGAAGCATAGGCAACCACCTTCCCTTTCTGGATCAAAACTCCACCTAAACCAACTCTGAAAGCATCACAATACATAGTTAAGTCCACACCCTCTTTGGGTAAAGTCAAAAATAGCAGTTGAAGTCAATAATGTCTTAAGCATTTGAAAGCTCACCTCACACTTATTGGACCAATGGAAGTCCACTACCTTCTGAGTCAATCTAGTCAATGGAGCTGCAATAATAGAAAATCCATGCACAAAACGTCTGTAATAACCATCCAACCCTACAAAACTCTGAATCTTGACAGAGAAAGCAGGCCTAGTCCAGCCTCTAACTGCCTCAATCTTGGTTGGATCCATCCTAATACCCTCCTTGGACACCACGTGTCCTAGAAATGTTAGAGAATCAAGCCATAACTCAAATTTGGAGAACTTTACATATAACTTCTGTTCCCTTAATTTTTGAAGCACCAACCTCAAATGACAAGCATGATCCTTATCTGTCTTGAAATACACCAAGATATCATCAATGAAAATAATCAAAAAGTAGTATAGATACATATGAAACATCCTATTCATCAATTTTATAAATGACGCTAGGGCGTTAATCAATCCAAAAGACATAAGCACAAACTCATAATGGCCATTACATGTTCGGAAAGCTGTCTCAGGAATATCCAATGGCCTAATCGTCAGCTGATTGTACCCAAATCTCAAGTCAATCTTAAAGAAGAAAGTCTCTATGTCACGCCACGGGAGGGTACCCTAGACGTGACCGATACTTGAAAGCCATTTCTGACCTTCAAGCGAACCACCTGATTCAATCACTATATCATTCAGTCGCATACACTCAAAGGAAGATTCAATCATATCATGCTATTTACAATATGGGGCCGAAGGCCAAACATTATAAACTCAACAAAACAAGTATAATAGGACTCCTCCGAATAACAGTCCAACCTCCCCATACTCTAGTCTATGAAGCCTCTATCAAAGTCGAGGAGGTGCCAATGATAAGCCCATGGCTACCAACAATGAAAATAAAGAAGACAACATAAAGCTATACAGGGAGCTCAAGATCCTTTGGAAGCTAAAAGGACTCACCATGTAGATGGAAGTGTGTAGATAATCAACGGTGCGTTGGTTGATAATCTCTGGTACCTGTCTCATGATGAAAGCCAAATGGCATTAGTACGTGACATGTACGAGTATGTAAAATGGTCAGATGAAACAATATCAAGAAAACATCAATATCAACTCAGGATCTCAACTCATACATACATGACAACTCACTCAAGTGTTCTAAGTCTAACAACAATGGTTTAGATGGGACTAACTCATAAGCCACTCAACTCAACTGACTCGGAGCACTATCAAGACCTAAATGGGAGTTTCTCTTATCCGACAACCATCACTTATGAGCCAGTGATAGTACAACAATCAGACGTTGTTCCCACGTCCGTCTATACCTTACCAGGGCATGAACACCTCCCTAATCATGGATACCATCGATTAGTCAAGTCCTATCATTTTAGGATAGTAAAAATGGGAAACATCCGACTTTAACGATTCAATCCCACGGGAAGCATCCAACTTTAACGATTCCATCCCTACCTATATTGGTAGCGTAGTTTCTGAGGTTCGAGTATAGACTTTACTCATACCCGCTTCAGTGCTCGATACTCCTCCCATGACTCCATGATCATAAAACTCCCTCCGATCATCTCAAACAAGCCCTCACGGCTAGTTTCATGTGGAACATTGCCCACTCATCAACTCTATCCTTATTTTAACTCAATTAAGTCATAATGGCAAGTCTCATTTAGGACCTTGTCCACTCGTCAATTCCATCCTCCAATAAACTCAATCAAGCCTCATTTAGATAAGCATATATGACATCTCCTCAAGACTCATCACAACTCTATGGCTTTAGCTCAACAATTCAAGTAGAATAACACATTTAAGGAAATTGACTTATGCAACATAATCACATGGTTAAAGAGATCAACAAAACATATTAACAAGTCCTATCCATCAACTCACACTAACATGAAGGTTTTAGGACCTTCTTAACTCAACAACATCAACACAAATAAAGTCAAATTTATAGGAGACAAAACTCATTCAAACATAAACCATACCAAGAAACTCCATTCTCATGGACCTCTAACCTCTAGGCAAGAGTAGGACATATGGGTGGACTTATCCTATCTTTTAAATAGTCTTACATACCTTAGTAAAGACTTGAAGACAACCTTGATGTTGGGTCTTCAATGGAGAACTCGAATCTTGAAACTCTTAGAAGCAATTCCTTGTTAGAAATGGAGAAGAAGAAGAAGAGAGAGAGAGAAAGAGGCTCCTAGGGCTTTTAGAGAGAGAGAGGGGGCTGAAAATATATTCCCAAATTAGTCAAGGTTGATACATATAAAATTTGGGACAATTCCTAAATTGCCCCTTCTTAAATGTTCTAAAAAATAGGCTAAAATGCTCGTGGCATGATAGTGGCGCATCGCGCCATTGCAGCGCCAGGCCGATTACGCCTAAAAACCTGCACATCTGATAGTGGCATGCCGCGCCAGAGACCAAACTACTGAGGCATGTTTCTGGCACGATAGTGGCGCATCACGCCCTTACAGCGCCAAGGCTATATTTTCTGGGTTATGGAAATTAGGCTTGAAAACCCTGCACACCTCGTAGTGGCGCGCTGCGCCAGGGGCCAAACTACTGAAGCGTGTTCCTGACGCGATAGTGTCGCATCGCACCACTGCGTCGCCAAGGCCAGATTTCCAGTAGTTGAACCCCAGGCCTGAAAATCCCTGCTGTGCTAGTTTATCTTAGGATCGACATATCTTTTGACTCCGAACTCCAAAAGTTATATTATTGGTGGCGTTGGAAAGAAGACTCGATGACCTTTAATTTGATGGGTCGTGGGCCACCCAGATTGTCGTCTTTCAAAATATAGGATCATTAGAAGTCGACCCCATACACGAACTCATCCTATCTTAGCCACGATGAACCTTTTTGGACTTAGCTTGGTCCTAGGGGTCCTTTGTGACCCCACATCGCCTCTAACACTCTTCAATTTCTCAGGGACTTATCTTAACTCAAGCACATACTTCAAAATAATTGAGTTAAACCCTACACGTGTACAAGGAAGGTCCGAATCTTAGGAAAAATTTTGAGGGGTGTTACATTATCTCCCCCTTGGGATCATTCATACTCGAATGACAAGAAACCAAGAATGGACTTGGGGTACAAATCACAATCAAAATTTCAGTCATTCAACCAATCAAATTCTCAAACAATTATCAATCAAAACCCAAAATGCACAAATGAATTCAAGTCAAGGAAATGGTCATTACCTTCGACATTCTCCTCGGTAGGCAAGAATAGATGTAGATATTTAGATTTCATGGCTTCCTCTGCTTCCCATGTGGCTTCCTTAACAAATTGGTTCCTCCACAGGACTTTGACTGAGGTGATCTCTTTGTTCCGCAGTTTGCGAATTTGGTGATCAAGAATTTGGACCGGAACCTCCTCATAAGACAGGCTATCCTTAATTCCAATGCTATCAATGGGGACTACCAACAAGGGATCGCCCAAGAACTTTTTCAACATCGAAACATGGAACACTGGATGAATAAAGGATAGCTCTAAGGGTAACTCCAACCCATAAGCAATATTTCCAATCCGCCTCGAAATCCGGTAAGGACCAATATATCGAGGACTAAGCTTCCCCTTCTTTCCAAACCTCATGACGCCCTTTATGGGTGACACTTTCAAGTACACCCAATCATCCACCTCAAACTCCAAGTCTCTCCTCCTCACATCGGTGTAAGATTTTTGGCGGCTTTGGGCTATACTTAGCCTGTCTTGGATAACTCTCATCTTCTCCATGGCTTGGTGAACAAAATAGGGTCCAATCAACTCAATTTCACCAACCTCAAACCATCCAATTGGCTATCTACACCTCCTCCCATACAAAGCTTCATAAGAAGCCATTTGAATGCTCACATGATAGCTATTATTATAGGCAAACTATATGAGAGGTAAGTGATCGTCCCAATTCCCCTTGAAGTCAAGTACACAAGCTCTCAACATATCCTCCAACGTCTAAATGGTGCGCTCTACTTGGCCATCTGTCTGGGGATGAAAGGCCGTACTAAGGTTCACCTTTGAACCCTGTCCCTTCTGAAAAGATCTTCAGAATTGGGAAGTGAATTGAGCTTCTCTGTCCGAGATAATGGACAAGGGGACTCCATGTAATCTGACAATCTCTTAAATGTACAGCTTTGCATAATCTTCTGCGGTGTTAGTAGTCTTAACTATCAAGAAGTGGGCTAACTTCGTCATCCTATCCACAATTACCCAAATCGAATCGTGTTGCTTTCGGGACTTTAGCAAACCCGTGATAAAGTCCATGTTGATCATTTCCCACTTCAATTCCGGAATTTCTATGTTTTGGGCTAAACCACATGGCCTCTGATTCTCGACTTTCACCTGTTGGCAATTCGGGCACTTGGAAACGAATTCCACAATATCCCTCTTTATCCCACTCCACCAATAGATTTACCTCAAGTCATGATACATTTTTGTGGAGCCGGGATGGATAGAGTATCTGGAACTATGCGTTTCAGCCATAATCCTTCCTCGAACACCATCGACATCTGGCACACACAATCTACTTTGTTACCTCAATACACCATCTTCCCCTTTTGTGAAAACCATTACCCCTTGTTTGTGAACAACTTCCTTCAATCGAAGGAGGACAGGATCCTAATCTTGTTTCTCCTTTACCTCTGCTACAAGTGAGGACGTAGCCCCATCTCGAATGCTTACTCCACCTTCATTGTTCTCTTCGAGTCGAATTCCTAATTGGGCTAATCTATGTACCTCATTCACCAATTCCCTCCTTCCCTCCTCCACATGGGTAGTGCTACCCATAGACAACCTGCTAAGAGCATCAGCAACAATATTATCTTTACCTGGATGGTAGAGGATGCTCATGTTATAGTCTTTGAGTAGCTTGAGCCACCTCCTTTGTCTCAGGTTGAGTTCCTTCTGGCTGAAGACATATTGTAAGATTTTGTGATCGGTGAATACATCAACGTGCACTCCATAAAAGTAGTGGCGCTAGATTTTAAGCGCAAATACCACAGCTGCCAGCTCAAGGTCATGAGTTGGGTAGTTCCCCTTATGAACCTTAAGATGTCTTGAAGAATAGGATATCACCTTCCGATTTCGCATCAACACACAACCTAAACCAATTCTGGAGGCATCACAGTAGACCACAAAGCCCTCTGTTCCATTGGGCAAGGTCAGGACAAGAGAAGTGGTTAGCTTGGCCTTTAGTTTCTGGAAACTCTCCTCACAAGCATCGAACCATTGGAACTTAGCCTTCTTTTGGGTCAGCTTAGTCAATGGTGATGATATGGATGAGAATCCCTCTACAAACCTTCAATAATAGCCGGCCAAACCCAAGAAGCTCCTTATCTCTATTGGGGATGTGGGTCTGGGCCAATTCTTCACAGCTTCAATCTTCTGAGCGTCAACCTGGATACCATCTCCAGATACGATGTGGCCTAAGAAAGCCACTGATGCAAGCCAAAATTCACATTTGGAGAACTTTGCATACAATACCTTCTCTCTCAAAGTCTGCAAGACGACTTTAAGATGATGGGCATGCTCCTCCTTATTCTTGGAGTAGACCAGAATATCATCTATGAATACAATCACAAACAAATCAAGATATGGTTTAAACACTCAGTTCATGAGATCCATAAAAGCTGTGGAGGCATTAGTCAACCCAAAGGACATGACCAAAAATTCAAAGTGGCCATAACGAGTCCGGAAAGCGGTCTTCGGAATATCAAACTCCCTCACCTTCAACTGATGGTAGCCGGATCTCAAGTCTATCTTTGAAAAACAAGTGGCACCCTGAAGTTGATCAAACAAATCATTTATTCTGGGGAGAGGGTACTTTTTCTTTATGGTAACCTTGTTCAGCTGCCTGTAATCAATGTACATCCTAAGGGACCCATCTTTCTTTCGCATAAATAGGACCGGAGCACCCCACGGTGAGACACTCGGCCTAATAAATCCCTTATCTAGCAAGTCCTTCAACTGTTCTTTCAACTCTTTCAACTTAGGCGGGGCTATTCTATATGGAGGGATTGAGATAGGCTAGGTATCAGGAAGAACATCAATCCCAAAGTCGATCTCCCTATCAGGAGGGACTCCAGGCAGATCTTTGGGGAAGACGTCGGGAAACTCATTGATAATTGGGACCGACTCGAGAGATGGGGACTCAACATTGTCATCTTTCACTCGGACAATATGATAGATACATCCTTTTGAGATTAGCTTCCTGGCCCTAAAGTAGGAAATAAACTTACCCTTAGGCATAACCGGACTACCCTTCCACTCTATGATAGCTTCATTCGAGAATTTGAACTTAATAATCTGAGTCCTACAATCGATAGAGGCATAACAGATAAAAAGCCAGTCCATGCCAAGGATCACATCAAAATCGACCATGTCCAACTCAATTAAGTCAGCTAAGGTATCCCTGTGATGGATTGACATAGTGCAATCTCTATAGACTCTCTCAGCTAAGACAGAATCACCGATAGGAGTAGCTACGCAAAAAGGCTCACGAAGATATTCAGGAACTTTATTGAATTTACTAGCCGCATAAGGAGTCACAAAAGATAAGGTGGCACCCAGATCCATCAATACATAACAATCAAGAGAAGAGACTTGAATTATACCCGTTACGACATTTGAAGATTTCTCCTGATCTTGACGATAACCCATGGCATATAGGCGGTTTGTACCTCCACTTGTACCTAAAGTAGTGCCCCTCTGATTACCCCTAGCCGGTGGTACGGTGGCAGAATGCTGGACTCTGTTTCCCCCTATTGGATACTCCCTCTAAAAATGGTCTATTTGGCCACATTTATAACAACCAACCCTTCCCACTCTACATTCTCCCAAGTGGAGCCTACCACACTTGCCGCATGGTGGCTTCCCCCTCGAACCTTGACTTACACTGTCCTGGATTGAGAACCCTAGGTTCTGAAATTCTGGTGACTCTGTCCCTGCCGATCATACCTGTTCTACGTCATAGGTACACTGGCGGTAGATGAGGCATAATTGGGAGGCCTCTTCTGGAAGAAGGACCTGTTGCCCTTGTTTTGCCTCTGTTCATTCTCATGGCCTGTGGATTTTGCCTTCTTGCTCAGATGCTTCTCTCTGTCTTTTCTCTTCTCATCCTCTACCTATTGAGCATACACCATTAATCTGGAAATATCCATATCCAAGATCAATAATACTGCTTTGCATTCCTTCTTCACATACCTCTCTAACCCGGAGACAAACTTCCTCATTCTCGACCTCATATCTGGGGTCATTTCAGGAGCATACCTGGATAGCTGGATGAACTTCAGGGCATACTCCTTAACTATCATACCCTCTTGTTTCAGGTTCACAAATTCCTCCACTTTCGCTTTCCTTAATTCTCGGGGAAAGAAGTGGTCAAGAAAGGCTCCCTCAAATTCATACCACCTAGCAGGTTCAGCATCCTCACCCCTACCTTGCTCCTATTGGTTATACCAGAAGTTTGCCACATCCTTGAGTTGATAAGACACCAACTCAACCCCTTCAATTTCCGTAGCATACATAGCTTTCAGAATTTTCCACATCTCATCAATAAAGTTTTGGGGGTCTTCATCAACCTTAGAATCTGCAAATGCCGACGGATTCATTCTTAGAAAGTCTCAAATTCTGGCGGCAGAAGATAGCTCTTGGGAACTAGAGCTAAGAGTTGGCAAACTCTGGTTGCCATTCCAAGCAGCCATTAATTGCGTGAGAATTGCAATTGCCCCTCGAAATTCTACCTCTGATGTGGGTGCAGGTGGAGTAGCAGGCACTTGGGGTGCCTCCGCATACCTCGTAGGTTGGCCTCTAGCCCTTGCTGGGCGTACCTCTGATTGGGGCATCTCGGCGTTGTCAACGTTTCTCTGGCTAGCCGTACGTTTAGGAGGCATTATCTGTAATGTATAAACGTACGAATTAGAAAGGAATTTTATAGAGTTTAACTCTATTGCACGAATTCAGAGTATGAAAGAAGGGAAACAATTCCTAATGCCTTATAGCCTCCTGCTTATAAGTGTGGTGCACAACATGCCCATAAGCAAGACTCTACTAGACACGGCTTCATAGACTTTCTAGGACTCTTGAACTCTGGGCTCTGATACCATGTTTGTCACGCCCCAGGAGGGTACCCTAGACGTGACCGGCACTTGAAAGCCATTTTTGACCTTCAAGCGAACCACCCAATTCAATCACTATATCATTCAATCGCATACACTCAAAGGAAGATTCAATCATATCATGCTATTTACAATATGGGGTCCGAAGGCCAAACATTATCAACTCAACAAAACAAGTATAATAGGACTCCTCTAGATAACAGTCCAACCTCCCCACACTCTAGTTTATGAAGCCTCTATCAAAGTCGAGGAGGTGCCAATGACAAGCCCATGGCTACCAACAATCAAAATAAATGAGACAATATAAAGCTATACAAGGAGCTTAAGATCCTCCGGAAGCTAGGAGGACTCACCATGTAGATGGAAGTGTGTAGATAATCAATGGTGCGCTAGTTGATGATCTCTGGTACCTGTCTCATGATGCAAGCCAAATGGCGTTAGTAGTTTCTGGGGTTCGAGTATAGATTGTACTCTCACCCTCTTTCGTGCTCGATACTCCTCCCATGACTCCATGCTCATAAAACTCCCTCCGATCATCTCAAACAAGCCCTCACAGCTAGTTTCATGTGGAACATTGCCCACTCATCAACTCTATCCTCATTTTAACTCAATTAAGTCATAATGGCAAGTGTCATTTAGAACCTTGTCCACTCGTCAATTCCATCCTCCAATCAACTCAATTAAGCCTTATTTAGATAAGCATATATGACATCTCCTCAAGACTTATCACAACTCTATGGCTTTAGCTCAATAATTCAAGTAGAATAACACATTTAAGGAAATTGACTTATGCAACATAATCACATGGTTAAAGAGATCAACAAAACATATTAACAAGTCCTCTCCATCAACTCACACTAACATGAAGGTTTTAGGAACTTCTTAGCTCAACAACATCAACACAAACAAAGTCAAATTTATAGGAGACAAAACTCATTCAAACATAAACCATACCAAGAAACTCCATTCTTATGGACCTCTAACCTCTAGGCAAGAGTAGGGCACATGGGTGGACTCATCCCATATTTTAAATAGCCTTACATACCTTAGTAAAGACTTGAAGACAACCTTGATGTTGGGTCTTTAATGTAGAACTCGAATCTTGAAACTCTTGGAAGCAATTCCTTGTTAGAAATGGAGAAGATGAAGAAGAGAGAGAGAGAGAGGCACCTAGGGCTTTTAGAGAGATAGAGGGGGCTGAAAATATATTCCTAAATTGGTCAAGGATGATACATATATAATTTGGGACAATTCCCAAATTGCCCCTTCTCAAAAGTTCTGAAAAATAGGCTAAAATGCTCGTAGCGCGATAGTGGCGCGTCGCGCCATTGCAGCGCTAGGCCGATTATGCCTAAAAACCTGCACATCTGATAGTGGCGCACTACGCCAGAGACCAAACTACTGAGGTATGTTTCTAGCGCGATAGTGGCGCGTCGCTTACAGCGCCAAGGCCATATTTTCTGGGTTCTAGAAATTAGGCTTGAAAACCCTGCACACCTCGTAGTGGCGCGCCGCACTAGGGTCAAACTACTGAGGCATGTTTCTAGCATAATAGTGGTGCATCGCGCCACTGCGGCGCCAAGCCTATATTTCCAGTAGTTGAACCCCAGGCCTGAAAATCCCTGCTATGCTAGTTCATTTTAGGATTGAGATATCGTTTGACTCCGAATTCCAAAAGTTACATTCTTGGTGGCGTTGGAAAGAAGACTCGACCACCTTTAATTTGATGGGTCGTGGGCCACCCAGATTGTCGTCTTTCAAAATATAGGGTCATTAGAAGTCGACCCCATACACGAACTCATCCTATCTTATCCACGATGAACCTTTTTGGACTTAGCTTGGTCCTAGGGGTCCTCTGTGACCCCACATCGCCTCCAACACTTTTCAATTTCTCAGGGAGTCATCTTAAATCAAGCACATACTTCAAAATAATTGAGTTAGACCATATACATGTACAAGGAAGGTCCGAATCTTAGGAAAAATTTTGAGGGGTGTTACACTCTACCTAAAGTTGATCAAACAAATCATCAATACGAGAAAGAGGATACATGTTCTTGACAGTCACCTTAATAAACTATCTATAATCAATGCACATCCTCAAAGACCCATCCTTCTTCTATATGAATAAAATCGGTATCACCCCAAGGTAACACACTAGGGTGAATAAACCCATCACTCAACAAGTCCTGCAATTGATCCTTCAACTCCTTTAACTCAAGTGGAGCCATGTGATATGGAGGAATAGAAATAGACTTAGTTCCTAGTTCTAAGTCAATAGCAAAGTCAACAGCCCTCTCTAAAAAAACTCCAAGAAAATCAGTAGGGAACACATCGACAAACTCTTTAGGCATAAGAATATACTGCACAGCAGGTGGCTCAATGCTAGTATCCCAAATAAAAGTCAAATAAGGCATACACCCCCTATAAATCAATATCTGAGCACACATATAAGAGATGCCTTTACTAGAATAAGAACCACTAGTACCCTTCCACTCAATCCTTTGGACACCAAGTATCTCTAAGGTAAGAGTTTTAGCATAACAATCAAAGATAACACAATAAGGAGAAATCCAAACCATATCCAATATATCATCAAAGTATACCATCCACAAAATAATCATATCTACCCAAGTATCATACCCGACAAACAAAACAAGATAGGATCAATACACTCGATCCACTACTAAGGGCTCACCCATGGGTGTAGAAACATGAACAGACACAAGAATGCGATTAAAAAATCAAATCAAATTTAGATGTAAAATAGGTATACACATAGGAGAATGTAGATCTAGGATCAAATAATACAGATTTAGGTCAGTGGAAAGCTAGGATGATACTTGTAATAACTGCATTAGAAGCCTCAGCCTCGGTGTTATACCCCACATCTTTGAACTCGGAATGTCCCTTAAGTTACTTAGAATCTAGAATGTGAGCCACTTAAGTTACGACACTATCAAACGGCTCTAAGGAAGGGAGAATGTGATACCCCATACTAGAGAAGGTTGGTGATGAAATCATAAGAGTCCGGAAGGAATTGGAGGCCAAGTAATGAGTCGTAGGACTCGATTTACCTATGTAAGCTACTAAGTTAGAAGTCATATGCACTTGAGCTACTTAAGCATATATCAAACTTACGTAGCACGGATTACATAGGTACATAAAATAAGACGAGATTACGAGCCCACGAGGAAGGGAAAAAAAAGACGACACGTGGTAGCCAATGAAGAAGCAACACGTGGCATCACCTCAAGCAAGCAGGTGACCCACCTGCTTGGGGGGGGGGTTGGACCCCACTGCCACGTGGCATCCCATAGTTGGCAGCATGATACGGTGGCCCAATAGGGGCTGGACATATGTCACCTCTTGGGGTTGACACGTGTCACACCCTAAAGCCACATATATATGTTGATATATATCATATACTTCAGTTATCCATCAAAACATCAGCCAACATAGAGAAAAAAACACGTGAGGGAGAGAAATAGAGAAGCAGCCATGGTTCTTGAAGTTTAAAGGTTAGTTTTCCAATTTTCTTCCGTGAATTAATTATATACGGTGTACCTTAAGTACGTGGATACATATATATGTATTTTAAGACCTTCATGGAAGTAAAACTCCAGCTTTGCAATTGGAATTTGGAAGAGAAAATAAGAGAAAACGCTAGTTAACAAACCCGTTTTTGGAAGGGACAGTGGTTAGTAATATTGGTATAAGTTCTTCTGTACAGATTCGTTTCGAGTGATTTAATATGTTTTGGAAAGGTATTTCGTGGGTATATAACTTTAATTCAGACTCCAAAATCCAGTTTTACATTTATCAGCTCGAAAAATGGTGATGAAGCGTAGAGGAGGTACTGCTCAGATTTGGTTTTGGAAATTCTACACGGACAGCTGTAAGTATTTTGGTCATATCATTTTGTACAAAATTGATGTAGGGATGATTCGAAATTGTTTGCGACCCTAAGACACATGTATATAACTTTCATGAAGGACATAAATCCTGTTTCCCTCCATTACCCCTTCGAAACGAAGCGACAAGGTAAAATAGTAAGCTGTCCAGATTTCACATTTTGGATAGTTTTGGCGAGTTTGACAAGTTTAACGTAAGGTAAGGTTTCTTCTTTAAATTTGAGCTTTATATGTTCTGATGGAGCATGTTACACGCCCTATAGGTGGCTGGAAGTGTGTAAATATCATTAGAATACTTGGCGTTTGGAATAAACTAAAGTGTAGTCGTTATAATCGAATTGTCGTCAAGGTAAGGCGTTGTTCTTGTGAGTTGCTGCTGCAGGGGTGTGGTATCTTGTTGCAGGGCCTAAATATGTTCTAATGTGGGTTAGGGTGCTTCTGGTTGAGTCCACATGACCCCCCGTTACGTATAATTAAAGGCGTTGTAAAATAAAGACTAGACACCCTGTTTGATATCATCTTTTTGAATAAGTCGTTTGGAGTTTATGTTGTATATTGTTGGTATGAATTGTTGCAGGTTGTTGTTGTTGGTTGGCTGTAGGTCTTAGGGACCTAATTTGAAATTTGGATAGGGCACATTACAGGGGAGGTGCTGCCCAATTTTCATCGACGCCTTAGCGAATAACAAAACTAGTCGGGGGAAACGACTAAGGAAATAGATTCCATTAACATTAAGGCGTAATCCAAGATGCTGGAAATTTAAGAGTAGTTGATATTCGTATTACTTTCATATTGAATAGGTTCGGAAGACGACAAGACGAGCAGGATAAAGGGTAACTCCCAAAAGGTATGTAAAGCTTTCTCGTGGCATGTTTTGGTATAAGCACGTACAGTATCTTTCTTTCCTTTTGGCAAGTCTTAGCCTTAAGTGAATTGTGTATGGAATGTGGGGATAATTCCATTCCCAAAACTCCAAGTATGCCTCATAACCCCTATCCACTGCTTAGTATTGGAATTTCTGCAAGGATTGAGTATTGCCAGTATTGGAATTTCTGCAAGGATTGAGTATTGCCTAGTAAGGCTTCTACGTGTTAAACACTAGGGTGTGGAAAGCTATCTCTCATTTCCCTTGATACGTATTTAGTACGAAAGTGAGACTATGATGCCATAATGATTCACCGAGCCCCATGATGGGCCGGGTATGAAATATGTGTATGCAGATCCCATAAAGGAAAGTATAGACTATATATAGTTTATTCTTTTTCTTCTTCTGGCATGTCTTAGTTGTAGGTTAAACATGATATGAGTTCCGGGGTAAGTCCATTCTTAGCATCTCTTATTACGTCTGAATATCGGACTTTTATAATAATCGAACTATTTCCCTGGAAACTTTTATATATTAAAAAGGTAATAAATGTACAGGCTCCAAGTCTTACAGACTATTTGTTAACAAATGTTTCTGGTTCCATGAGCGATTTGGCTTTACTTAGTACATTTATAGGAGCCCCGAGATTATAATTGATATTGGCCATAATGGCATTTAGAAGCCACTCGAGATGACTACACTACTACTCGAGTCCTCCGACAAAATTTTAATCTTCTTATACGGTCAAGTCTCTGATAATGATTTAAATTGCATATAGTTATTCACTACTCTACTCGTGTATATCATAACACTTCTTTCCCTGAGTCTCGGGCCAGGATATGTTCTCGTGCACAGTTCACTACATCATTCCCTGAGTCCCTCAATAGAGGGCCAGGATACGTGTATAGATATATGATGATGTGTTGTAATAAGGTGGTGATGGCACTGGGGCCATGATTGTTTTACAGAGATGATTTTACAGAGATGATTCACCGGACCCCCGAAATGGCCGGCTATATGATATGACTCGAACATGCATGTTTTTGTAATTCACAAAGTACAGGTACAGGTTTCTGAATTGATATCTTATCCCCTATTCTCTATCTCAGATATGCTTCCAGTTGTATTATATTATGTTTTACATACTCAGTACATATATCGTACTGACCCCCTTTCTCGGGGGGTTGCGTTCATGCTCGCAGGTACAAATACAGATTTTGGGAGTCCGTCAGCTTAGGATTCCATGCAGCTCAACTGGAAGAGGCTCTATTGTATCGGGGCCTAGTTTTCGATACTATCCATGGATGTATAGAAATTGTTTTATCCATACAGGGGTACGACGGGGGCCCTGTCCCGCCATATGTTGTCATTTATATGTTTAGAGGTCTACAGACATGTATATGTGGGTTGTATATGTCAGTTTGGTTCAGCTGGGTCTATATGATATATTGTACATGTTGTTATGTTATGGCAGCCTTGTCGGCTTGCGTGCCCTGTCATGTTGTGATACAAACAAAAAGGGCTACAGGTATATGTAAATGTTATCGCCCAATGGGGCTCTGTTATATGATATATTGTTTATTTACAGTTCAATATGACCACAGCTGATAGATATATGTACGGGGGGTCCAGGTCGGATCCTAGTCGTGACCTATGGGGTTGGATCGTGACAGAAGTGGTATCAGAGCAGTTCGTCCTTGGATTGTCTACAGACCGTGTCTAGTAGAGTCTTGTTTATCGGTGTGTTGCGCGCCACATCTATAAACAGGAAGCTATAAGACATTTAGGATGTTACCTTTCTTCTACATCTGAGATCGTGCTATAGATCCGAGTCATAGGAAAATTCCTTATACTAACCTTGGATTTTAACAGAGGGAGGACACCAACAAAGGAGGTAATTGACAACATGGGACATCACGAAGCACGCAGGTAAGTAAAGTGAAGGCACGGAAGATATCCGTTTGGTAAGGTAGTGAAGTATTATTTGAAATTTAAAGTTGAAACCTAAAAGGAAGGCAAATAGTAAATGCCACAGATGCAGTTTGAAGTTGGACATACGAGGTAAGTCCAGTATTTTTATATTACTATTAATATTGAAAGCCCCGTGTGGTTGCGATATGAGATGACATTGAAAGTCCTGTACGGCTGTGATATGGAATGAATATATATATATGTGTTGGCCCTGTGAGGCATTGTTGGTATTTTCTGCGTGCAGGTTTGGGATAAGTAAGAAATATAGAGGAAACTCTGTCGAAATTTTCCGAGGACAAGAACAGGGAATGAAACGTAGATTTTTAAGATGTCCTAGAGATTGATATTAAGTACCCCTATTATGTTCAGTTAAAGTTATAAGAGGTACTCTTCATGTCGTCAATAAGGGATACTCTTCTTATTCGAGGAAATCATTTCAAAGAAATAAAAGGCTATCTGAGCAGTACAGTTCAGACCGTAGTATCTCCAACCGTAATTATGTTGTAGAAAAAAAAGGAGGAGATCCGGTGGAAAGGTAAGATGCCCAATAATTGAGCTTCACTCATTCTGGAAGTACCAAGCCCTCAACTTCTAATTGTAAATTAGATAAGTTGTTCCTAACTCGAGATAAACTCAAAAGGAAACCAGGCAGGTCGAGTATAAAAATGGAAGTACTATGATGATTAAGGGATTCGAGTCTCTTCCAACAATGATTGGAAAAGGGTTTATGATAACAGTTTATAGTTTTCCACCGACTAATTGGGGAAAGAGCTTCGAATAGAAGCACCTTAGAGAGATGTCAGGAACTGAATACGAATACTAATTAAAAAGGGGATATGTAAGTATGAATTGAACAGTGTCATACGAGTATGCAGGGACAAAGTGGAACAACTAGTCAGACGCACATAGTATGCGTTGACTAAGTTAAAGGCCTGCGTTGAGAACGCAGTAAGAGCATGGGGCTTACAATACAAAAAAATGACGCGTGTACACAACGTCGCCCCAAAAATAGTGGAACCCTTAAGGGACGAGGATGGAAAACTTAAGGAACAAATGATGCAACGTCTATTCGTCCCAAGAAACAAAGGATATAGGTTGGTACAAAGCCACTGCTTCAAGAAAACTTGGAATAGTTATCGTCAAAATACTAGTACTTCCTAATTGAAATTGAACGACTACAAGTACAAACAAATGAAAGTGCGAGTACCCTCTAAAAGGGGGAAGTTAATGAGAAAATGGCAAAAGTAAGGTGAAGGTAATCGATATGGGAATATATCTGAGACGAACGTCTTAACTTCAATAAGGTATCTTGCCGAACCAAGTTAAGAAGGTTCGGAGGCTACCAATAGTTGGATGGAAGCCAGAATGCTACATAAGGCAGCGATAAGAAGTTGTGACGAGACCCTGAGAAACATAACCCTAGAAGGCGGCTACGTATAAAAACAAAATAGTGTAACCATGAAAGGATATCAAATACTTCAAGAGACACTACGAAGGATAATGACAACATGCTAGACGAAAAAGCCAAAATGTTGGCTATAGAGTTGGTCGCAAATGATGTTGCGATAAATGTATAACCAAGGACAAAGGAATAGAAAGCCTCATGTGGTAGAAAATGAGAAGAACACAAAGTGAATAAAGGATAGGGGAGCTTATATGTCAAATTCCTTTAAAGCTATGCCAGCTAATAATAGCCAAAACTCAAAATGGCTCCAAAGGTCACTATATGAAAGAACTTTAGCGCAACTCAGTAGCCCACCCTAATGAATGGGTGCGTACAGAAAGGGGGGGAATACAATAGGGGAAGTTAAACCAAACTGACCAAAAAGGGACATGGTCATAGCGGAACTAAAGGTCTACGCCGATACTGGTCGCAAGATAACAAAGGAAGGACAGGGCAAAACATAAAGACTCGCGAGACAACACTGAGGTAAATCTTGGGCTAAATTGAGTGTCCGCACATCGTAGAAAGGATTACAGTGAAATGATACACGAAGACTTACCAAGAAGGTCACCCATCCCAATATTACTCTCGCCCCAGCATGCTTAACTTCAAAATTCTGATGGAACTTAATGCGTTAGTGCTGGTATAATCACGCGAGATGGAAGAATCTGAACTAGCAACGGAGAAACGATATGAGATGATGTACCCAGAGTATTATAAGATACGTTAAGGCAATTCTAATAAGAACTTAAGCAACACAAGAAGGATTAGCTAATTGCTAACTGACAACACACTTGAATGCCATAGTTCTTCAACATAGAACCAGTTAACGAGTGGAAAACCACAGAATAACAATATAGGCCAATTAAAGTTCTGAAAAGAGTCGAGAAAGACTATATGAGGCTAACGGTTCCCAAATTATCCACGTCATTACGCACCCATTTTATACTTGGTAAGAGTAGGGTGCTATATGAGTTGTTGTGATTAGGCTAAGGAATCAGCCCATTTGCTTCCAATCAAGAGCACCTATGCTGCTGAAATTAGAGGGAGTTATAGAACATGGAGAATGGTAAGGTTCCGTGAGGTTTCCTCCTCTAATATCCAGGTAAAGGGACTTCAATTATAATTAACGCCTTGAGATCAGTCCAAGAAGAGGTCAGGAGCACAGATAGGTCTTATACCGTATTTCTCCCTCGAGCTACTAAACAGACTGAGCGCACTATTAGACGCTAGAAGATATGTCACAAGCCGGGAGATTAACTTCGAAGGTAGCCGGAATGATTATCCATCACTTATCAAGTTGCCTACAATAATAATTACTACTCTAGTATTCCAATGGCCTCGACATGATTAAGCAAGCTATTGACTAAAAGCCCAGAGTCGGCAAGAATGACATACAGATAATTGACGTCGACATACAGAGTTCAAGTTGATGATTGGATGTTCATCATAGGGTCACCTAGAAAAGGAACTTGACCCAGAATATATTAGACGGTATCAAGTTACTCATAAGGTGGGCAACGTGGCTGGTAAGTTAAGCTTACCACCTCAGTTGGAAACTATACGCCCAGTCCATTAGATACTGACGAGTCACCCAGGGTATATTCCATAAATGAGGTCCAGTAGATGGAATCCTATGAGGAAAATCCTACCACCATCCTAGATCGGCAAACTGGAAGATTGTAGACTAAAGACGTATCTTCCGTCAAGTTACGGTGGAAAAACCAAAACCAGAAAGAGGATGATCAGGGAACTGAAGAGAACATGGAATATAAGTATTTGCACCTGTAACCGATGTCTACAGGTAACTCCAACTCTTGAGAACTCGTATGTTAATAATATAGATGGGAATGCATGTGATAGCATAAAGGAAAGGAACCCCTATATAATTTATATAAAGTCTTACAGAAGGTTGCATTTAACATTCGGGGACGAATGTTCTAAAGGGGGGAAGGATGTTACACCCCACATCTTTGAACTCGGAATGTCCCTTAAGTTAATTAGAAGCTAGCATGTGAGCCACATAAGTTACGACACTATCAAACGACTCTAAGGAAGGGAGAATGTGATACCCCATACTAGAGAAGGTTGGAGATGAAATCATAAGAGTCCGGAAGGAATTGGAGGCCAAGTAATGAGTCGTAGGACTCGATTTACCTATGTAAGCTACTAAGTTAGAAGTCATATGCACTTGAGCTACTTAAGCATATATCAAACTTACGTAGCATGGATTACATAGGTACATAAAATAAGACGAGATTACGAGCCCACGAGGAAGGGAAAAAAAAAGACGACACGTGGTAGCCAATGAAGAAGCGACATGTGGCAGCACCTCAAGCAAGCAGGTGACCCACCTTCTTGGGGGGGGGGGGTTGGACCCCACTGCCACATGGCATCCCATAGTTGGCAGCATGATACGGTGGCCCAATAGGGTCTGGACACGTGTCACCTCTTGGGGTTGACACGTGTCACACCCTAAAGCCACATATATATGTTGATATATATCATATACTTCAGTTATCCATCAAAACATCAGCCAACATAGAGAAAAAAAAACGTGAGGGAGAGAAATAGAGAAGCAGCCATGGTTCTTGAAGTTTAAAGGTTAGTTTTCCAATTTTCTTCCGTGAATTAATTATATACGGTGTACCTTAAGTACGTGGATACGTATATATGTATTTTAAGACCTTCATGGAAGTAAAACTCCAGCTTTGCAATTGGAATTTGGAAGAGAAAATAAGAGAAAACGCTAGTTAACAAACCCGTTTTTGGAAGGGACAGTGGTTAGTAATATTGGTATAAGTTCTTCTGTACAGATTCGTTTCGAGTGATTTAATATGTTTTGGAAAGGTATTTCGTAGGTATATAACTTTCATTCAGACTCCAAAATCCAGTTTTACATTTATCAGCTCGAAAAATGGTGATGAAGCGTAGAGGAGGTACTGCTCAGATTTGGTTTTGGAAATTCTACACGGACAGCTGTAAGTATTTTGGTCATATCATTTTGTACAAAATTGATGTAGGGATGATTCGAAATTGTTTGCTACCCTAAGACACATGTATATAACTTTCATGAAGGACATAAATCCTGTTTCCCTCCATTACCCCATCGAAACGAAGCGACAAGGTAAAACAGTAAGCTGTCCAGATTTCACATTTTGGATAGTTTTGGCGAGTTTGACAAGTTTAACGTAAGGTAAGGTTTCTTCTTTAAATTTGAGCTTTATGTGTTCTGATGGAGCATTTTACACGCCCTATAGGTGGCTGGAAGTGTGTAAATATCATTAGAATACTTGGCGTTCGGAATAAACTAAAGTGTAGTCGTTATAGTCGAATTGTCGTCAAGGTAAGGCGTTGTTCTTGTGAGTTGCTGCTGCAGGGGTGTGGTGTCTTGTTGCAGGGCCTAAATATGTTCTAATGTGGGTTAGGGTGCTTCTGGTTGAGTCCACATGAACCCCCGTTGCGTATAATTAAAGGCGTTGTAAAATAAAGACTAGACACCCTATTTGATATCATCTTTTTGAATAAGTCGTTTGGAGTTTATGTTGTATATTGTTGGTATGAATTGTTGCAGGTTGTTGTTGTTGGTTGGCTGTAGGTCTTAGGGACCTAATTTGAAATTTGGATAGGGCACATTACAGGGGAGGTGCTGCCCAATTTTCATCGACGCCTTAGCGAATAACAAAACTAGTCGGGGGAAACGACTAAGGAAATAGATTCCATTAACATTAAGGCGTAATCCAAGATGCTGGAAAGTTAAGAGTAGTTGATATTCGTATTACTTTCATATTGAATAGGTTCGGAAGACGACAAGACGAGCAGGATAAAGGGTAACTCCCAAAAGGTATGTAAAGCTTTCTCGTGGCATGTTTTGGTATAAGCACGTACAGTATCTTTCTTTCCTTTTGGCAAGTATTAGCCTTAAGTGAATTGTGTGTGGAATGTGGGGATAATTCCATTCCCAAAACTCCAAGTATACCTCATAACCCCTATCCACTGCTTAGTATTGGAATTTCTGCAAGGATTGAGTATTGCCTAGTAAGGCTTCTACGTGTTAAACACTAGGGTGTGGAAAGCTATCTCTCATTTCCCTTGATACGTATTTAGTACGAAAGTGAGACTATGATGCCATAATGATTCACCGAGCCCCATGATGGGCCGGGTATGAAATATGTGTATGCAGATCCCATAAAGGAAAGTACAGACTATATATAGTTTATTCTTTTTCTTCTTCTGGCATGTCTTAGTTGTAGGTTAAACATGATATGAGTTCCGGGGTAACTCCATTCTTAGCATCTCTTACTACGTCTGAATATCGGAATTTTATAATAATCGAACTATTTCCCTGGAAAATTTTATATGTTAAAAAGGTAACAAATGTACAGGCTCCAAGTCTTACAGATTATTTGTTAACAAATGTTTCTGGTTCCATGAGCGATTTGGCTTTACTTTAGTACATGTCTAGGAGCCCCGAGATTATAATTGATATTGGCCATAATGGCATTTAGAAGCCACTCGAGATGACTACACTACTACTCGAGTCCTCCGACAAAATTTTAATCTTCTTACACGGTCAAGTCTCTGATAATGATTTAAATTGCATATAGTTACTCACTACTCTATTCGTGTATATCGTAACACTTCTTTCCCTGAGTCCCGGGCCAGGATATGTTCTCGTGCATAGTTCACTGCATCATTCCCTGAGTCCCTCAATAGAGGGCCAGGATACGTGTATAGATATATGATGATGTGTTGTAATAAGGTGGTGATGGCACTGGGGCCATGATGGTTTTACAGAGATGATTTTACAGAGATGATTCACCGGACCCCTGAAAGGGTCGGCTATATGATATGACTCGAACATGCATGTTTTTGTAATTCACAAAGTACAGGTACAGGTTTCTGAATTGATATCTTATCCCCTATTCTCTATCTCAGATATGCTTCCAGTTGTATTATATTATGTTTTACATACTCAGTACATATATCGTACTGACCCCCTTTCTCGGGGGGCTGCGTTCATGCCCGCAGGTACAGATACAGATTTTGGGAGTCCGTCAGCTTAGGATTCCATGCAGCTCAACTGGAATAGGCTCCATTGTATCGGGGCCTAGTTTTTGATACTGTCCATGGATGTATAGAAATTGTTTTATCCATACAGGGGTACGGCGGGGGCCCTGTCCCACCATATGTTGTTATTTATATATTTAGAGGTCTGCAGACATGTATATGTGGGTTGTATATGTCAGTTTGGTTCAGCTGGGTCTATATGATATATTGTACATGTTGTTATGTTATGGCAGCCTTGTCGGCTTGCGTGCCCTGTCATGTTGTGATACAAACAAAAAGGGCTACAGGTAGATGTAAATGTTATCGCCCAGTGGGGCTCTGTTATATGATATATTATTTTATTTATAGTTCTATATGACCACAGCTGATAGATATGTGTACGGGGGGTCCAGGTCGGACCCCAGTCGCGACCTACGGGTTGGGTCGTGACACTCGGGTCTCCCCAAAAAAATATAGCACTGATCTTCCCTACCACTACCAGCCTGTACTATAACTCTACCTCAAAAAATCATAGCACTACTACTAGAGGCTCTAACACCTGTACCTGGCTGACTCCTACTCCAACCTCTAGCCGGAGGCATCGAATCTCTATCTAGAGCTACTTAATAAGTGCATTGGGGCCTTGAATTAATCTGTAGGGACACTGTCACATTAGATGACTTGGATCTCCACAACTATTACAAGATCATGAGTAGGAGGACTTTTATGATAAACCTGATGGAGTACTATAACTACCTCGGCCTAAATTGTGGGACCCTCAAGCTACTTGCCACCCTCGACCACTGGCATAGAAGCATGAATGTATCTATGACGCTAAAATAAACTACCACCCCTGTGTAAAACACTACCTCCAGATGAGATACTGGAAAAATTGAATACTAGAATAGGCTCTCTTGGATCCCCAAACTTCTCTGTAACCATCAGTTCTGCCTCCTTGGAGGTGCTCACTATGGACCAGAAGGAAGCCCCTAAAAAGATAATGTGAACACATATGATCAAATAGATAGCTGGCAAAATCATGCCTCATACTCAACAACTGATATACCACCCTGGGTAAAACCCTCAAACCTCAACCTTCTGTCCTCACATACGCTCAAAGTAATAAAGTGTTCCTTAGAACAACTAGCAAAAGCACCTCACAGGTCTAGACATTATTAATGTCCTCCATAAGTCTCTGGCTGACCTACATAGTTGGGGTACGATGAAAAAAATACCTCTGGCATCAACCATGCTCACCGCCTCAAGTATCTCATGGCACAACATCAAGAACTTATGTGCATTCTCGCTACTACCACCCTGAAACTGGGGTGGGTTCATCTTTTGATACCTCTCATAACACTGTTAATCAACTGTTGTCAAGAACACAGCTGGAGCAACATGTGTGTCATGCCCCAGGAGGGTACTCAAAGACCATTGTTGATCCTCAAGAGAACCACTTGGCTCGTTCACACATTCATTTAATCACATTCTCTTAGTGAAAGACTTAACTCATCAAGAAACACGACTCATAAGATAAGGCAAAAGGCCAACAAATCTTTCTAATTAATAAAAAATATGACTAGTATGAATAAAACTAGCCAACACACAAAACTAACTGACAATATCACAATCTAGGTAATGAAACCTCTATCAACTGTCTGGGTAGTACCAATAACAGTTTCATGGCTACGTCAAATCAAATAAAGAAAACTAAACTCAAAACCTAGAGAGATAAATGTGGTATCCTTCAGAAGCAGGGCAGACTCACCAATCAGCTGAATATAAATAGATCCTTAATGATACGCCTGTTAATGATCTCTTGTACATGTCTTTGTATCATAAAATGGTGTAGGCCCAAATGGACTTCAATACGTAGAATGTACGGGTATGTAATATAGCAAGATGATACATGTATAAGGTAGAATAACATCAACTCAAGTAACTCAATCAGGAGTAAGGAACTCAATTAGGATGTCACAAGTCTAAAATGAGAGTAATATTTAGATAGAAAACAATCATATAAAATCATATCCAATCAAATACATTTCAATTTGAGTACTATCATGACCTATATGAGAGTTTCTCTTATCCGACAACCATCACTTATGAGCCAGTAATAGTACAACAAGCTGACATTGTTGCCATGTCTGTTCAATACCTTGCTAGGGTAAGAACGAATCAACCAATCATGGATCCAAAACCAATGAAGTACTATCATGTTAGGACAATAATTTAAGAAACGTCCGATTTAATAGTTTAATCCTCTCTTACGTTTGGTGACGTAGTTATTGGATTCGAGTTATTACTTACTCTTACCCTATTCGGTGCTCAATACTACTCCCAAGACTCAAATTTCAAAAGACAATCAATCCAATCAAACTAAAGCATATAAGTCTCAGTTGGACTCTTATCAGTTCATCAATTCAATCAAATCAATATTTTCAATCAATCAATTTTCCAATCATTCTAAATCATTTATTAAGAGAAGTTTTAAACAATCATTTATGACAATAATTAGTTGAGGCCATTCACTTGGGTTCAATTATGAAGATATAAAGGACTATCAAATTTTTTCAAAACTATCATCATGCTCAAATCAAAATCACAATCACACATTCACAAGTTCAAGGCTCTAGGCTCAATCCGTAGACATATAAAATTCAATATCCATCAACATGCTTTTAGAGTTTATGAAACAAGTAATTCAAAATATATGTTCAAGAAAATCATTCATAAAAAGCATGAATTTATCAATAATCAGTAAAATATGTATATTTTAGAAAAGAAATAGGGACTCAATCCATTTACAATCGACCTATCACAATCATGAGCAAATGGAGGAACAAAGTCCATATTTTAGTTCAGCCTTACATACCTAGAATCAAAGGACAGTCAAGAATTTGAACACCTTACTTGAAGAATTTGAACCCTAGCCCTCCTTCTATTCTCCAATTCTTGCTGTCAAATAATCTAAGTGTTAATGAGAGTATTATGTATTCAGGGTTCTATTAGGAGATTTAATTTAGTTCCAAAACATCAGGGTTATGCTTTGGGAAGTGTGGGAAAAAACCAATCTACCCTTCTTTAAAACTTGAAATTGGTCATTTATGAGTCGTCATTACGACTCGTAGGAACTTTGGAAGATTGTCAATTCCATTTGTGGAACTAGGATGGAAAAGGTTGTGGTCTACAACTTAAGTCTACGAGTCATAAACCATTCGACGAGTCGTAGACTTGACTCATCTTACAGGTCTCTAAACTTCTGATGAAATTGCATCTATGAACTTTTTCTATTAGTCATTCTTATGGCTCATAGAATTTTTGAGGAGTAGTAGATTCCTTTTGTAGAAGTGACATTCAATTTCTGGATTTGACTAAGTGTTAGGGGGTTCTACGAGTCATCTCTACAATTTGTAGAAACTCTTATGATTTGTAATGTCAGTTGTAGATGGATTCTCATAACCCAAAATTTCACCAAGTGCTGGAAGGGTCTATGAGTCTTCTTTATAACTCATAAAACCGCCTATGGGTAGTAGAGGACACTCGTGGTCCACTGATCAGCTTATTGTTTTTCAACTTTCCCCATGGTTCTTACACTCTGTCTGTGCTACAATAATATAGGGTGTTACAATATCTTTACTTTGGGATCATTCATCCTCAAATGAAGTCCTACCTAAGGGTTTACTGAAGACATGAATACAATCAAGACTCAAATACTTAATCAATCAAACAATCACTACTTAGATTCAAGAATACACATTGAATATTCAAACTCGGAATGAACTTTAAATCAGAGATATGAACAAGGAACACTACCATTATCATCATCATTAGGAGGCACAAATAGATGGGGTATCTAGCTTTCATAACCTTTTCAACTTCCTATGTATCTTCTTCAACAAACTGATTCCGCTATAGAACTTTTAATGATGCTACCTCATTGGTTCTCAATTTACGAACCTGACGATAAAAAATCTGAATTGGATTCTCTTCATAACTCAAACTCTCTTTCACCCTGATTCTCTTAGTCTAGAAAACAATTAAAGGATCTTCTAAATAGTTCTTAAGCATAGATATGTGAAACACAGGATGAATAACTGCTAGCTCTGGTGGTAACTCCAACTCATAGGATATATTACCAACCCTCTTCACAATCTGATAAGGAACAATGTAGAGGGGACTAAGCTTTCCTTTCTTTACAAATCTCATTACACCCTTCATGGGTGAAAACTTCAATTATACCCAATCGTATAGTTTGAACTCCAAATCTCTCCTCCTAATATTAGTGTAGGATTTCTGGAGACTCTACGAAGTTCTCAACCTCCCTCAGATGATCTTCACTTTTCCATAGCTTGATGAACCAAGTCTGGTCAAATCAACTCAACTTCACCAACGTCAAAATACCCAATTGGTGATTTACATCTCCTGCCATATAGAGCTTCATATGGAGCCATTTGAATGCTCAAATAGAAGCTATTACTGTATGCAAACTCAATAAATGGTAGATGATCATCCTAATTACCTTTGAAGTAGATTACATAGTCTCTCAACATATCCTCCAATGTCTGTATTGTACGCTCTGCTTGGCCATCTATCTACAAAAGAAAAATAGTTCTAAAGTTCACTCTTGAACCCAAACCCTTCTGCAATGACATCCAAAACTGAGTAGTGAACTGAGCTCCCTATCTGAGATGATACACAAAGAAACTCCATGCAGTCTAACAATCACTCGAAGGTACTACCTGGCATAATCCTCTATGGTGCCCATAGTCTTAACTGGTAAGAAATGAGCCAATTTGGTCATCCTATCAACAATTACTGAAATAGAGTCATGCCATCTATGGGATCACGGTAGACCTATAATGAAGTACATATTTATCATCTCCCACTTCTAATCTAGAATTTGTATATCCTAATCTATTCCACAAGGCCGTTCGTGCTCAACTTTCACTTATTGGTAGTTTGGGCATTTGGACACAATATCCACTATATTCCCGTTCATCCCACTTCACAAATATACTTCTCTCAAGTCATGGTACATCTTTGTAGAACCTAAATGGATGGAATACTTGGAGTTATGGGCCTCTGCCATAATCCTCTCTCGAATACTATCGAAGCTTGGAATATAATCTCTCTTGATACCTCACCACTCCATATCCCCCATTGGCAAAAGCCATTACCTTCTGCTTGTGAAATCACATTTTATTTGGAGGAGAATGGGCTATAGATCTTGCTTTTCTTTCACTTATGCAACTAGCGATGATTCAATATTCCGAACAATAGTACCACCATAAGTTGAGTCAAAAAGTTGGACTCCTAAATGTGCAAGCCTATGTACCTCTTTAGTTAATTCTGTCTTTCCCTCTTCTACATGAGTTGTGCTTCCCATAGATAACCTACTAAGAGCATCAGCAACCACATTAGCTTTACCTATATGGTAGAGAATGCTCATATCATAATCTTTGAGAAACTCAAGCTATCTCCTCTACCTGAGGTTCAACTCTTTCTGAGTAAACACATATTGTAGGCACATATTATCTATGAACACATCAACATGTATGCCATATAGATAGTGGCACCAAATCTTGAGAGAGAATAATATGACTGTAAACTCAAGGACGTGATCATGTAGTTTCTCTCATGAATCTTAAGATGTATGGAGGAATAAATAATAACCTTACCCTTCTGCATCACAATAAAAAAAAACTATCGGTTCCCTCGGGTAGGGACAAAACTGAAGTAGTAGTCAACCTTATTTTTAATTTCTGAAAACTCCTCTTTCAAGCATCTGGCCATTGAAACTTATCCTTCTTTTGAGTAAGCTTAGTCAATGGTGAAGATATAGATGAGAAACTTTCAACAAATCTACGGTAATAGCCGTCCAAACCCAACAAACTTCTTATGTCAGTCAGGGATATGGGCCTTGGCTAGTTCTTAACTGCTTCAATCTTTTGTGAATCAACTCATATACCCTCGCCGGATACAATATGGCCTAGGAATGCCATAGAAGAAAGCCAAATTCAGACTTTGAAAACTTAGCATACAACTCCCTATCCTTGCGAGTCTATAGAACAATTCTGAGATGATTAGCATGCTCCTCCTCACTCCTCACTGGTCGAATAAATCAATATATTATTTGTAAATACAATAATAAACATGTCCAAATATTATTTGAACACTCGATTCATCAAGTCCATAAATGATGCAGAAGTGTTAGTCAGACCGAAGGACATAACAAGAAACTCAAACTGACCATATCGGGTTTGTAGGGCGGTCTTTGGGATGTCGTGTTCTTTCACTTTCAACTGGTGGTAACTTGATCTTAGGTCTATTTTTGAGAAATAAATGTCATCCTAAAGCTGGTCGAACAGATCATCTATCCTGGAAAGGGGATACTTGTTCTTTATGGTGGCATCGTTCAGTTGATGATATTCAATGCACATTCTCAATGACTCATCTTTCTTTCGCATGAATAGGACAAGAGCGCCCTAAGGTGAGACACTCGGCCTAATAAAGCCCTGTTATAGAAAATCCCTCAACAGATATTTTAATTATTTCAACTTTGTAGGATCCATTCTATATAGAAGAATAGAAATAGGCTGCATATCAGGAAGAACATCAATCAAAAAGTCAATCTCTCTATCAGGAGGGACTCGGGGTATATCTTTAGGAAACTCACTTATAATCGGAACTGACTCAAGAGTAGGGGGCTTAACACTACCATCCTTGACTCTAATAGTGTGATAAATACACCCATTAGAGATTAACTTTCTAACCCTAAGTTAGGAGATAAATTTACCCTTAGGCATACCAAGACTACCCTTCCATTATAAGACAGGCTGATTCGGGAAACTGAACTTAACAATCCTAGTCCTATAATTAACAAAGGCATAGCAAGCATATAGACAGTCCATGCAAAGAATCACATCAAAGTCAACCATGTCCAACTCAACTAAGTTAGCTATGGTATCCTAGTAACAGATAGACACATTACAATCTTTATAGACCCTGTCAGCTAAGATAGACTCAACAACAAGAGTAGATACACTCAAAGGCTCAAAAAGACACTCAGGAGTTCTATCAAAACTACTAGCCACATAAGGAGATATAAATGATAACGTGGCACCTGGATCCATCAAAACATAATAATCAAAAGTAAAGACTCAAATGATACACATCACAACATCTGGGGAGTTCTCCTATTCTTGGTTACTAACCATAGTATATAGGCAGTTTGTACCTCCGCCCGTACCTAAAGTGGTACCTCTCTTATCACCTCTAACTAGTGCTTCCGTGTAGAACACTGGGCTCTGTTGCCCTATTTTAGACATACCCTCTAAAAATGACCCACTTGGCCACATTTATAACAACCATTATTTTTCTCTCAGTACTCTCCCAAATGGAGCTTACTGCACGTTCTACAAGGTAACTTTTCTTTAGAACCTTGAGCCACACTAGCCTGGAATTGAGAACCTTGGGCTCTGGTACTTTGTTGACTCTATCCCTATTGTCATACCTATTATATGATGCAGGTGCACTTTCTGCTGATGGAGAATAGTTGAAAGACCTTTTCTGAAATAAGGACCTATTGCCCTTACTCTACCTCTACCTCTGCTCATTTTTATGCCCAGTTGATTTTTCCTTCTTCATATGTCTTTTCAATTCAGAGACAAACTTCCTCATCCTAGACTGCATATCTGGGACAATATTTGGAGCATATCTAGTGTAATATTCCTCAAAATGCTCATAAGTGCCTTAAGAATGCCTTGGGAATAGGTCGCTTGCATAACACATTATCCTTATTCTTTTTGGTAAACCCTAGTCTGAAATGTTGATCAGGGGATCAAAAACCATGGGAAAATAGTCTCGAAGGATTTTTAGGACCCGTGTATCGAAAGATGAATTTTTTCAAAAATTGTATAGAATAGTGAGGTATACGGTAGTTCTGCGTCGCCCACTTATTCCCATTAGTGTAATTTTTTCTCGAGTCAAAATTTGGCCAAAATCTCATTCGCTAAAAATTGGCCTATCCAATAGCCGCTCTGCACTGCAGAAGGAAATGCAAATATTTTTTGCTTGAATTCAGCTTTTAAGTAAAGGCACTTTAAACTTTTTCCTAGTTGTTAGTTAATGAACTTGGACGTTTTCAAGGCCTAATTCTACTCTATAAACTACCCTAAACCCTTAATTCCATTTATTCTTCTACAATTCACCTACTCAAATATTTTTCTTTCTACAAGAGCCTCTCAAGGACTCCATTGAAGACTTCGAAGAATTTCGTTAATGCACTCAATCAAAAATCTCAAATTCTTCCAAATTCTTTTGTCTTGTCACTCAAGGTATGTGATGATTGATTCATGGGCTCTTTTCACCCATGAAGTCCTAAAGATTTCTCAAGTTTTCATTCAATTTATAGTTGATTATGAATCCTAGATTTTATAAATTGTATTGGGATGATTTCATTTCATTTTTTATTATTATCAATGATCTTTATATGCTTGTTCTCATATGAATTACGTGATTTCAAGTTGATTTATAGATTCCCATGCATAAAGCTATATTTTCAAGCTATGATTATGAATTTAAGATGAGTTTATGAGTTGATCATGAGTTATATGATTTTTAATAAAAGTTTTATATGAGTTAAAGTTGAGATTTATGATTCTAAAGTTAAAGTTATGATGATGATCAGAGTTAACATCAAAAGATATTTAAAGATGGTGATAAGGACAATTCCCACCGAAATTATAGATTCTTATGAATCACTAAATAGATGAGCTATTCCTAATATGCTTTAAAAATTAATTTATAGGCAGTTACAATCTTTTCCTACCATGTTATGATCATGTTTATGAGATTCCATTAGGATACTGATAAAGCGCTATGAGGGCTTCTAGGTAGGGTTCAGTCTGGTAAAGCAGTTAGTTACCCAAGAGAATCCTAGTAGCAACCTAAAGTTCCAAACTACGTTGCCCGCGTAGGTTGCTTTCATGTCCTAACTAGTGGAACCACATATAGAACAGTTGAGTTAAATTTAGTTATTTTTGGAGTATGCCCTGGTAAGGTAGCCTCCCCTATTTTGATGCAGGAGTCATAGGCCTGTTTTGATGCAGGAATCATCGATGCAGGAGTCATCAGATTCCATGTAATAGCTCTCATGATCTTAGTTATCGATTAATGGTCCTACCCCACATAAGTTGAAGTTGAAGTTATGATTTTATGATAAAGTTTTATGACATGCATTGACTAAGAGATTCTTATAATTTAAATTGCTTTTAAACTGTACTCATGTTCATTATGATTGGTCATGCATCCTATGACATATTTATTATGTTCTTTACTTATTCATACATAACTCACATACTTAGTACATTCAAATGTACTAACACATACTTTTTGCCTACATTGTTTCATAATGTAGAGACGAACGACACTCACAATCACCCCACTCGTGGCTAGAGTTTTCTTTAGATTTTAAAAAAGTTGGTGAGTCCTCATTCTACCGAGAATAAGACTTTTATTCATGTTACTATTCTTTACACTTGCTTCTATTATTAGGGTGAGGTAGGAGCTTGTCCTAATCCCCCATCAAACAGTAGACTAGAGGCATATTTAGGCGCTATTATGGTATAGTCCGATTGGACATTTATAGAGTTGATCTACCTTAGTCCCATTCCCCTACTTAATGATTACTTCCACTCTTATTTATGTTGTTCTGAACTTTATGTATGCAATATATGCTTAGATGGCTTATGGTTGGGGGTTTCTTGGATCCCGATCATGGTGTTACGACTAGGCCCTAGGTAGGGTCGTAACAAACTTGGTATCAGAGCATAAGGTTTAGAAGAATCCTAGGGAGTCTAACAAGCTACGTTAAGTAGATTCTAATTCATTAATGTAAAACAAGCCATATCTACGAATATGAAGATGTGAAACGTCTTAGGAAAAAATTCTCACTTCTTTCATGATCCATGTCGTGCGATAGAGCGTACTCTAGGTCTTTTACCCCTAACGATTGTTCTTTGCGATTTTCAAAAGATGTCTCCAAGAAGAGCTCAAATCCAAAGAAGGATTGATACTAATAAGGATTTCATAAAGATAAGTATTTCACCATGGGTTGCTCTCGAGTTGTTTGTTATAAAGAAGGATGGGTCACTTCGCATGTGTATAAATTACCGGCAATTTAATAAGGTCACAATAAAGAGTAAGTATCCTATTCTAAGAAGAGATAATTTATTTGATTAACTCCAAGGTGCAAGTCACTTCTCCAAGATTGACCTCTGGTCCAATTATCACCATTTGAGGGTGAGGGAGTGTGACATTCCTAAGATGGCTTTTTGAATGAGGTATGTACATTTAGAGTTTTTGATTATGTCATTTGGGTTACTAATGCTCCCACTATATTTATGGATTTGATGAATCGAATTTTTAAACAGTACCTTGTTATTTTTGTGGTGGTATTTGCTTTGAAATTGAGGAGACACTATCTCTATGGTGTCCATATGGATATTTTCACCAATTACAAGAGTCTGCAATATGTGTCTAGCTAAAAGGATTTGGACCTTAGGCAAAGAAGGTGGCTGTAACCCTTAAATAACTATGATATGAGGGTGTTGTACCTTCCAAATAAATCAAAAGTTATTGCCTATGCTCTTAGTCAGTTATCCATGAATAGTGTGGCTCATGTGGAAGATAGCGAGAAGGAGTTAGTTAAAGATGTTCTGGTCTCAATAAAAGAGCCTATGAAAAGAAAAGAAAATGGAATGGAAAGTTCCTTGCTTTCCTCTAGGCTAGTTCATTCCCGGAAAAGAAAACTAGTTGAATTAGCGAGGATCCTTAAGAAAGCGGTCAACTACAACTAGTGAGGGTGAGGAAGGGAAGTGGAAAGAGGAGAAGCAAAGCCCTTCCCACGTGTCAAGTTGAATATGAATAAATGAATGCAGCCTCAACCTTTCATTCGATGATTCTGATTCAACTCCCAGACAACCAAGGAAGTATGCGCGAAGATAGGGTTAGCCTTATGAGGGTGATCAAAACAAGCTTTTCATAGATTAGTGAACACCACACTATTGCAAATGTAGTCTCTTAGATATCCAGGTTCATGAGATTGAGTGAGGGTAAGATTGAGTGACTCTAATGAGGGTGGTGTTCTTGTTCGGAATAGTTCAGAATTATAAATGGTAGCGCATGATAAATTGGTGGCTGATGAGAAAATTGAGGTTCTCTCACAAAGGGTAGATGGAGTATTTCGTTACCAAAATCTGTTGTGTGTTCCAAATGTTGATGGCTTAAGAAAAATGATATTGAGTAAAGCCCATAGCTCTTGATGGCTGAGTTAGGGAAGATTGAGAAAAGAGTAGGTGTTCCATATTATGAGGATTGAAGTATGTTTATTCCATTTAAGGCTATACACCTAGAGGAAGAGGTAGATAGGATCTTATTATGGGCAATAGATAGGTAAGAGTATATTTGGTGTGACCTTTGGGAGGAGTTAATACAAATGAAGATATATAGATGCTAAGGTAGACATGAAAATCCTTAAGTGATGTTGACTTCAAGGAAGCCATAAAGTATTTAGAATGGTAGTCTTGAATTTGTGGTTGTAGATATGCGAGTGATTGTAGTAGGATATTGATGACTTCTTTTTAAGAGTTTCAAGAGAGGTGATATTAAATGAGGCTCATAATTCCCAATAATCGATTTATCTAGGTTCCACCAAGATGTATCGTTATTTGAGAGAAGTGTATTGGTGGAATGACATGAAGAATAACATAGCAGAGTTTGTAGCTACGTGTCCAATTTATCAATAAGTAAAATTTCAGCATTAAAGATCGAGGTCTAGCCGAAGATATTGAAATTCATAATTGGAAATGGGAAGATGTAAATATGGATTTTCTAATGGGTTTTCCTCGTACTAAGAAGAAAAATGATTCCATTTGGGCTGTTGTAGATTAGATGACCTTATTAATCATATCGGATCAAGTTACACAATTCACTTCATACTTTTGGAGGTCGTTTCAAAAGGTTCTTGGTACAAAACTTAAGTTAAGTACTGCTTTTCACCCTCAAACCGACGGTCAAGCCGAAAGAACAATCCAAACTCTAGAGGATATGCTAAGGACATGTGTTATTGATTTTAAAGGAAGTTGGGATGAATATTTGCCAATAATTGAGTTTGCTTAGAACAATAGTTATCACTCTAGCATCCATATGGCTCCTTTCAAAGCATTGTATGGGAGGAGATGTAGATCCCTGGTGGGATGGTTGGAAGTTGGTGAGATAGCCTTGATTGGTCCATATTTGGTTATCAATCCTATGGAGAAGGTAAGACTCATAAGGTATAGGTTGTACATGGCTCAAAGTCGTTAAAAGTCCTATTCTGATGTTTGGATAAGAGAGCTTGAATTTGAAGTGGATGATTGGATCTATTTGAAGGTTTTATCCATGAAGGGTGTAATGCATTTTTGTAAGAAAGGGAAATTGAGTCCTAGATATGTTGGACCTTACAAGGAATTGAGATGTGTTGGAAAAGTTAGATTTGCCATTTGAGTTAGCTATGGTTCACCCGCTGTTTCATGTGTCTATGTTGAGGAAGTTTGTGAGTGATCCAAACTCCATTGTGACATTGAAAGATTTAAGTGTTGAGGAAAATTTGAATTATGAAGAAGTTTTGGTGAAAATCTTATACCGACAAGTTAAGAAGTTAAGAAACAAAGAATTTGTGTCCGTCAAAGTGTTATGGAGGAATCAACAAGTAGAAAGTGCTATTTGGGAGGTAGAGTCAGATATGATGAAATGATACCCATACCTCTTTCCCTCTACTCATGCCTAAAGTAGTAAGTTGTTCTTATTCAAGCTAGTTGAACTCTTACACATTCAGTTCCTCCTATGTCATTCATATGCATGAATGTTCATGAAAAGGTTGATTTCAAAGTTATGATTTTATGTTTAGTTGAAGATTTCATGTTCCATGTATTTTAAGATATCATAATCATGATGGGTCACTAGTCCTCTTTTCGTCTCCTTCTTATGATAAGTTAAAACTCATTCGAGGACGAATGTTCTCAAGGGTGAGATATTATAACATTCCTCAAAATACTCATAAAAATCTTAAGAATTCCTGGGGAATAGGCCATAACACATTATTCTTATTTTTTTTGGCAAATCCGAGTTTGGAATGTCGATTAGGGGTCAAAATCTGTGGGAAAATGGTCTCGATGGATTTTAGGACTCGTGTATCAAAAGATGATTTTTTTCAAAAATTGCACAAAGTAGTGAGGTGCGCGGAAGCACTGCATAGCCCACTTGTTCCCATTTAGTGTAATTTTTTCTTGAGTCAAAATTTGGCCAATATTTCATTCGCTAAAAATTGACCTATCCAGGAGCAGCTCTGCGTCACGGACCTAGGAGATATTTTTTGCCCGAATTCAGTTTTTAAGTAAGGTCACTTTAGACTTTTCCCTAGTTGTTAGTTAATGAACCTGAACGTTTTTTCGGCCTAAGTCTACTCTATAAACTACCCTAAACCCTTATTTCATTCATTCTTCTACAATTCACCTACTCAAATATTTTTCTGTCTACAAGAGGCTCTCAAGGACTCCATTGAAGACTTCGAAGAAATTCATTAAAGCTCTACATCAAAACTCTCAAATTCTTCCAAATTCTTTTGTCTTCTCACTCTAGGTATATGGGGATTGATTCATGGGCCCTTTTCAACCATAAAGTCCCAAAAATTTCTCAAGTTTTCATTTAATTTTCAATTGATTATGAACCCTAATTTTTATGAATTGCATTGGGCTGATTTGATTTGATTTTTAAATGTTATCAATGATCTTTAATGCATGTTCTCATATGAATTGCATGATTTCAAGTTGATTTATAGATGCCTATGCATAAAGCTATATTTTCAAGCTATGATTATGAATTCAAGATGAGTTTATGAGTTGATCATGAGTTAAATGATTTTCAATAAAAGTTTTATATGTGTTAAAGTTGAGATTTATGATTCTAAAGTTAATATTATAATGATGATCAGAGTTAAGATCAAAAGATGTTTAAAGATGGTGATAAGGACAACTCTCACTGAACTTGTAGATTCTTATGAACACTAAATATATTAGTTATTCCTAATATGTTTTAAAGATGGATTGATAGACAGTTACTATCTTTCCCTACTGTGTTATGATCATCTTTATGAGTTTCCTTTGGGATATTTACTAAGCATCGAGAGGGATTTTAGGAAGGGTTCAGTCATATAACGTAGTTACTTACCCATGGAAATCCTAGAAGCAACCTAAAGTCCCAAACTACGGTGCCCGCATAGGTTGTCTCCTTGGCCTAGCTAGTTGATCCACATGTAGCACTATTGAATTGAGTTGATTTATTTTTGGAGTATGCCCTAGCAAGGTAGCCTCTCCTGTTTTGATGCAGGAGTCATCGGTATGTCTGGATACAGAAGTCATCGAATTCAATGTAATAGCTCGCATGGTCTTAGTTATCAGTTAATGGTCCTATCCTACACAAGTTGAAGTTGAAGTTATGAGATGTCAAGTTATAAGTTTATGATAAATTTTTATGATATGAATTGACCAAGAGTTTTTTATAATTTAAATTAATTTTAAAATATACTCTTGTTCATTATGATTGATCATGCATCCTATGGCATATTGATTACGTACTTTAATTGTTCATACATACCTCACATACTTAGTATATTCAAACGTACTAACATATACTTTTTGCCTACATTATCTCATAATGTAGGGACGGATGACATTCAAAAATCACCCTACTCGTAGATAGAGATTTGTTTAGATTTCAAAGAAGTTGGTGAGTTTTCATTCTACCAAGGACAAGACTTTTATTCATGTTACTATTGTTTACACTTTATTTTATTGTTAGGGTGATCTAGGAGCTTGTCCTAAGCCCCCATCAAAGGCTAGACTAGAGACATGTTTAGACGAAATTATGGTGTAGTCCGGTTGGACGTTTATAAAGTTGATCTCCCTTAGTCCCATTTCCCTACTTAATGATTACTTCCTCTCATAACTATGTTGTTCTTTACCTCATTTATGCGATATATGCTAAGATGGCTTGTGGTTTGGGGTCCCTCGCATCCCGATCATCATGGTACAACTAGGCCCTAGGTCGGGTCATGACATCTAGACAACTAGATATATTTATGGTTGTACTCCTTCACTTCAATTCCTCTTTCTTCAAATTCATGAACTCTTTAACTTTCGCTTCTCTCAATTCTCTGGGAAAAAAGTGATCAAGGAATGTTCCCACGAACTCATCCCAAATACCAGGATCAACCTCCTCACATCTACCTTATTTCCACTAGTTATACCAGACATAGCAATATTCTTGAGCTGATAGGAAATTAACTCAACCCCCTCTATCTTAGTGGTATGCATTGCCTTTAGTATTTTGCACATTTCATTAATGAAGTTCTGGGGTCCTCCTCAGCCTTAGAGCCATGAAAACTAGTGAGTCCATCCTCAAAAGGTCTCTAATCCTCACCGAAGCTAATGACTCTGGACAGCTAGAACTGAGAGCCACCAAACTCTGGTTACCACTCTAGACAACTATCAGTTGGGTGAGCATGATGATAACACCTATGAATTTAGCTTTCGAAGTATGAGTTGGCTGAGTAGTAGCCTCTTGGGTGCCTCAGTAGACCTTGTAGGTCGGCCCCTAGTTCTCACTCCAGATAGTGGGGGAATCTCAGTCTATAGGATTCAAGTGCTGGCGGTGTTTCTCTGACTAGCGGTCTATTTAGAAGGCATTATCTGCAAGCATATAACGCATAAATTAAGAAGGAACTTTTAGAATTAAACTCTTTAGCACGCACTCAGAGTATGGAAGAAGTGAAACAATTCCTAATGTCCTATAACCTCCCGATTATATGTATAGTGCACGACACATTAATAAGCAAGACTCTACTAGACATGGATTTAAAGACTCCCTAGGAATCTTGCACTCTCTGATCTAATATCAAGTTTGTCACACCCCAGGATGGTACCCTAGGCGTGGCCGACACTCGAAGATTATTGTTGATCCTCAAGAGAACCACTTGGCTCCTTCACAGATTCATTTAATCACATTCTATCAGCGGAAGACTTAACTCATTGAGAAACACAACTTATAAGATAAGGCCAAAGGCCAACAAATCTTTTTAATCAATTAACTCAACATGACTAGTATGAATGAAACTAGACAAATAAACCTCTATCAACTATCTAGGTGGTGCCAATAATAGGTTCATGGCTACTCAAATCAAATGAAAAAAACAAAACTCAAAAGCTAGAAAGATAAATATGGTATCCTTCGAAAGCATGGAGGACTCACCAATCAGCTGAATACGAATAGATCCTTAATGATACGGCTATTGATGATCTCTAGTACATATCTCTGCATCATAAAATGATGCAGACCCAAATGGACGTTAGTACATGGAATGTATGGGTATGTAATATAGCAGGATGAAACATGCATAAGGTAGAATAATATCAACTCAAGTAACTCAATTAGGAGTAAGGAACTTAATCAAGATGTCATAAGTCTAAGACAAGAGTAAGATTTAGATAGAAATCAATCATATATAATCCTATCTAATCTATTCCAATCAGAGTTCTATCAAGACCTATATGGGGGTTGTTATTATCCAACAACAATCACTTATGATCCAGTGATAGTACAACAAGCTGAAATTGTTGCCACATTTATTCAATACCTTACCAGGGTAAGAACGAATCAACTAATCATGCATCTAAAACCAATCATATCCTATTATGTCAGGACAATAATTTAGGAAACATCTGACTTAACGGTTCTATCCTCTTCTATGTTTGGTGATGTAGTTATTGGATTTAAGTTATTACTTAATCTTACCCAATTTGGTGCTCGATACTCCTCCCAATATTCAAAGCTCATAAGACAATTAATCCACTCAAACCAAATCATATAAGTCTTAGTTGGTCTCTAATTATTTCATCAGTTCTATCAAATCAATCCTTTCAACAAATCAATTTCCCAATAGTTCCAAATCATTTATTTAAGAGAAGTTTTAAACAATCATTTATGACAATAATCAAGTAAGACCATTCACTTGGGTTCAATTATCAAGATATAAAGGACAATCTAATTTTATCAAAACTATCATCATGCTGACATCCAAATCATAATCATACATTCACAAGTTCAAGGCTCTAGACTCAATCCTTAGACTTATATAATTTAATATCTATCAACATGCTACTAGGATATATAAAACATGTAATTCAAATCATACGTTCAAGGAACTCATTCGTAGAAAATCATGAATTTATTAATAATCAGTAAAACATGTATATTATAGAAAAGAAATTCTCAAGAAACACATTAATGGCGACTCAATCCATTCAGAATCGACCTACCATAATCATGGGCGAATTAAGGAACAAAGTTCATAGTTTATTTCAGCCTTACATACCAGGACTCGAAGGACAATCGAGAATCTAAAGACCTTACTTGAAAAACTTGAACCCTAGCCCTCCTTCTCTTTTCCAATTCTTTCTCTCAAATAATCTAAGTGTTAATAAGAGTATTATACATTCAGTGTACTGATAAGGGACTCAATTTAGTCCGAAAATAACAGAGTTTTGGTTTTGGAAGGGTGGAAAAAGACCAATCTACCCTTCATTAGAACTTGAAATTGTTCGTCTATGAGTCTTCATTACGAATACGACTCATAGGAACATTGATGGATCGTTAATTCCATTCATGGAATTGGGTTAGAAAAGGTTATGGTCTAGGACTTAAGTCTACGAGTCTTAAAACCCTCGATGAGTCTAAGACACGATTCGTTCTGCAGGTCTCTGAACATCTACGAGTCTTTCTTATGACTAGTAGACTCTTTAATGAGTCATCGATTTCTTTCATGGAAGTGACATTCAATTTTTGGATTTGTCTAAGTAACAAAGGGGTGCTACAAGTCATCTCTATGACTCGTAGAAAATCTTACAATTCATAAGGTCAGTTGTAGGTGGCTCCTTATAAAACAAAATTTAACTAAGTGCTAGAAGGTTCTATGAGCCATAGAGGATACTCGTGGTCCACTAATCAGCTTATTTTTCTCAACTTTCCTCATGGTTCATAAAGTCCGTCTAGGCTAGAATAACATAGGGTGTTACACTTGAACCGACAGCTAGTGGGGGAACCTATGGTAGATAACCTACCTGATCCTAAACGATTGGGACATAATACTGCTCTATGGTCTGGGCCCCGTAGTGGCATGCCTGTAGCACCCTAAGTAAAGCTCTCCATCACACTAGTATCCTCAATAAGGTCTACTAAAGCAATGGTCATGCGATCCTGGATGAACTTGCTCCTCACCAACCTCAACATGTGGCTCTAGGGAAGCCTCTCTAGCATGACCTCAGGCATGGCCTCTATCTCAAGCTTTACCCTACCCCTAGTTTTAGTCTCAACAACTGCGTCAGGGACTACCTCCCCTCTACCCATGGCTAAAGCTCTGATCCTCAGCATATGTCAAAACAATATTCGACACTCGGCACTAATGACAACAACCATGCACAACAAGAAAGAATGAACAAAGGAAGTTTCTTAACAATGTTTATAACCTCTTAAAGATAAGTACAAACGTCTATGTACTAATCCTCGAGACTCTACTTAGACTAGGCTTGTACGTGTGAGACATATAAACTTGGGGCTCTGATACCATTTGTCATGACCCAAATCTAGGTGTGATGACACTTATCTATTCTCACAGAACAAGTCAACCTAACACCCAACATACATGAAAAATAATACAGAAGCAGTTTAAACAGATAAATAAATATATAAAAATGGAAGTCTTAGTCAACTACAAGACCCCCAAAGGACTGGTTGTCACATGTACAAGCTTCTAATACAATATAAATGAAAATAAGTACAAGTATCAATGTCTTTGTCACTCAAATAGAAAAAAACATAATGAAAAGGGACAAGAAGATCATCGGCATCAAACAACTACCTCTCCAGTCTCCTCACAAGGCTTCAAATGAAGGAATGAAAGCAAAATCACTGTCCGAGCACTGGACTTACACAAGTGTACTTAGCAAGGTTATGTACTAAATAACACGGTACTCAGCAAGCCAACTAACAAAGCCAAGTAAATCAAAAAGACACTAGAACTCCTTTTATACCAATCGAACCTCCTCAATTTCAACCTACATTAAAATCCACCCAATCTATCCTACATAGTTTATATAGCACATGGATCAATAGTAAATCATCAGTATCACCAAATTGGTCATATAAGTTTTAAATAGATCAATCACAGAAAACACAGAGGGCATATATATAACTTCGCGATGGCAAATGAGATGCAATGCAATACAATGGGATGTCATGTAGATTGATGCATGCATGTACTAATGATACACATCCGTTATATACTAGAGTGGAACCCATGGGGGCCGTACAAGTACCATGTATCTATCCGAATTATTTCCCATCAGTAAAACTATCAATCTGTCAGAACCATTTCCTATCGGCATAAGTATAAATCCACCGAAACTATTTTCCATTGACATAGATATCAATCTATTGGAACCATTTCTTATCAGCATATATATCAATCTACCTAAACCATTTCTCATCTACATAGTCATCAATCGAGTCTCATCACAGTGTTATAGAACTAATGCAAATAAGCATGTTCACAAAAATAATGCGAGAATGATAGTGCTCACAGTCATAATGCAATTCACATCACGCTATCAATAATATATCAACATCCACAAGTACATCATTATAAGTCATCAAGTCTACATTTCATTACCCCTTTATCATATTTAAGATCAATTGGTGAGCAAGTATGTCCAAGTCAATTCCCATAATCAACAATGAGAAAATGATAATTAATTTCATAATTACATTTAGGCTATCATAGCATTTCATCAAGTTCATGCCAAGTACAAGTCAAAGAGTTCGATCAACACCATAGCAAACACATAGTCCTTTTATTACCCTGATATTTCATTAAACACAATTCATATGATTATCATCCCAAACCTTATTTCCGTTACTCCCCAACATATACATGAAAGCAAGTTCAAGCAATCTACAAGAATTATAGGGTTTTAGTAGTTCACTTGCCTTAATCGATACTCGGTCAATAACTAACTTGAGCCTTCCCTTTCCGAATAGAGTCTGAAATACCACAATCTATTCAAATAGTAATTCATAATTAAATTACGGAACTAACAACACCAAAATCATGAAATTCAGGCAAAATAGTCAAAATAACTCAAAAATCTGATTCCTAAAATAATGTTTAAATCTGGGGATTTTTGGATGAAAATGATCCTCAAAGCATTAGGAACTCATTAACGAAAACCATTTCATAAATGGAGTTCAAAACATCCCATAATCACTATTTAAAGAAATTTAAAGTTCTTGAATAAATTCTCAAAATTTGGGGTCCAAAAAACTTAATTCGAAGTTAAAATCATGATATAAATTATGGGTAATGTAGGTTTTAGGTTAAGAGCACTTACCCAATCAAATAGCCTAAAAAATTACTTCACAAATCTCCTAATCGAGTTTCCAATGTCTGAAAAAATGGAAAAATGGACCAAAACCCCATCCAAACCACAAGGTCTCTTAAGCATAGCTCGCAAAAATATTCTCCTTTCACTAAAGCAAAGGGTCTCTGCTAAAGCAGAGGTCTCTAAAGACAAGTCCCCTTCTGAAAAGTGAAGGCATCAGAACATAGCATACCAGAAAATTTTACAAGTCACAAAGTCTCTAAATTGACCCTCAGAATTAGATTGGAATTCTGTACACACAAACCATATATGCTAACATACTAATTCAACATTCCAAACTCAGTAGAATCATCAAAATTTTCATTCGAGGTCTCCTTGATCCGATATCCAATAAGTCGCAACCAAACTAATTCTAAGCCTCAAAAATATCAAAACACCCTCGGCTCTTCTGAAAAATACATAGGAGTTCTCTTTAGGCCTAAAATAATCTCCCACATCCAAGGGAGTCATAGGAATTGATTTTCAAGTATCCAAACTCAAAATTTTGAGCAAAGTCAACTCTATGATCAAAATTTGAAGAATTTCCAACTTAGGATCTGAAATCGTTGATATAACTCCAAATATGATTTCTTCAACTCTCCCACACAAAATTCTATATTCCAAAGCTGATGGAATCGATAGAATTCAATTTCGAGACTCATAACCCTAAATGACACTGAATACCACTATTTGACAACATAAGCCTTCAAAACTCAATTTTTCCCAAAACCTTAACTTTTCATAGAATTTCTCAAAAGCAACTTCAAATTCTGATCAAACATGATTCGAAGCAACTATCAGAAGGGGTAAAATGGTCATTTTTACAAAACAAACCAAAGATGATCTTCAAGGTCATTACATTACTTTTGCACAAACAAGAGATTCTTGCAAGTACTACAATTAATTCAAAGTTTGTATTTTTTTGTTGTAATATTTATTACTTATAACAATTACTTTTATTCTTCATAACTAGTTATAAAAAGGGCATCCCGATTTAGTGCAGGGTTCGGGGAAGAGCCTGACCACAAGGGTCTATTGTACGTAGGCTTACCTTGCATTTCTATCAGAGGCTATTTCCAAGGCTTGAATCCATGACCTCCTGGTCACATGGCAGCAACTTTACCAGTTACTCCAAGGCTCCTCTTCACAACTAGTTATGATTAGTTAAATTTCATACGTATGGCTATGGAACTTAAAGTAGGGATTAGGATAATGGATTATTCATGTTAAAATCTTTGCATGAAGGTGTGATCATTGTGCATTAATGTTCTTTCATAAAGATTTTTTTTATAATGATTGTAACAATTAAAGACTCACTTGTATTCTGACTTGCTTGACATAACAAGCCAAGATTAGGAATAAGAATCATTAACAAAAATTTGGGGCTACCAACACCCATCTAATATTTTAAGCTAGAGATTGGATAACTTACTTGAGACCTATGATAATGATCAAATCAAATAAATACCTAAGTGTTGGAAGAAATTAGGGTGAACTTGTTCTAATTGGGTCGAGAGATTTTACAAAACTTATAGAGTCGTCAGTTTTGCATTATGAATATATCTGGATGAGTTGGGAGTCAATTATCCATTTGAATTCTAATTTGTAGGAATCATAACTCTAATTCGTATTTAATAGCATAAATCAGATTAACAATATCCCCATTAACTCCCCCTCCATCAGAAATAGTAATCATTAGATTAAATTATCGTAACAAATTATAATTTTCTCGCCACACTCTATGTGGAATTCAACCCCAACCTAGTTGGGTTACTATATTTGACATTAATATTTCATACATTATTGAGGGGGTAATTTGAGCGACATCAAATTTTTATGTCGTTATCGAGAGTGTCGTTTATAGATTACAATTTTTTAAAATTTCGTAGAGTGATTATTGTTTTTTATAATTATTCTATTTTATTTTTTCTTTGTTATAGGTTATAATTTTAATGTATGCATGATACTCTGAGTTAAGCATCTCTCTTGATTTTTCTTGAGACACCTGAGGTTGAGTATTACTATGGATATTGAGGCTTGATGTGCCGGAATTTTATGATACTTTCAATGCTTTAAATATAGAAATTTTATGTTCTTGAGTGTGTTTTGATAGATGTGGTATGTTTTTGTGTGTTAAGGTTCTGAAAGCTAAAGTTGAAAATATACTGAAAATGAGCTAAGTATGACTTGTCAAGTTCTAGGTACGACTTGTGAAATCCTTGATGAGTCATACTAAGGCCTATTGTGATCATTAAAGATTGTGCGAAGTGAAAATTGATACGTTGACTCGTCCAACAACTTTTGAACACAAAGTTTGAGTCGTACTCTTTGTTGTAGATTGAATTTTAGATTAGTAAGCTATCCTAGATAGAATGAGTCATACTGCGACTCCTAAAACCCATGACATTCATAGTATGGGTCCGTACTGTGTACTCATAGGTGGATATTTGCAAGTGTACAAAATAGAGTTTAAGACCATGAGTCAAAAGTATGAGTTGTATTCCTTGATCACGAATCATGGAATGAAATATTGGAAATGAAGAATTTTTACTAATTTTTGGCTAACCACGAGTTGAGATATTCAGATCATGAGTTGTACATATCGAACCTACGACTCGTACATTGCTGGTGGGCCTGCAATCCTACTTATTTTAGGATAGGATTTGTTGTTTAAAAATACTTTACTTAGAAATTAATTTTTAGTTCACATACCCTATGGGCCTGCAATCCTATTTTGTTTAGGACATGATTTGTTGTTTACAAATACTTTACTTCGGTTTTAATTTTCAGTTCAGACACCCTAAATATATTGTTGTAATTTTGTTTGCTCGGAAACATACATTCTTTGGTTTTTGAGCGATAAAGTACATTAATTCTTGATTATTGACTTTATTCTTATAATTCAAGGCTCCAGATTTTAATTATTCATTGTGTAAGTTTTTAATCACATTTTTTATAATAAATTTTAATTTTTTTCTTGCAACCATGAATACATAAATTTCATAACTAGAAGTGTGTGAACCATGATGAATTAATAAAGTAGGTTAAAGTACTTAGTTATTCTTAAATGGTGTCCATGCATGTATTGTTCTTCTATTTGTATTGATTTCTTTTTAATGTTTGCAAACATTAGAACTCACCTTAATCCTTAACTTGCTTGATAATAAAGATAGAGAATACGAAAAGAGATTAACAAAGGATATTTGAGGCTACTAACCCCTTATCTAATGACTTGAGCCTTAATAGATAAATTTAATCTGAGACTAAGGGTAAGGGTCAATATTCAAACACTCAAATACCGAGAGGTATTTATTGTGATATTTATTTAATTAGTGTTGAAAGACATTTAGGTGAACCAAGCACAGGGATAGATCACTGGCACACTACATTATCGAGTTATGAAATCATGGATAACATAATCTTGGTCCATTCGCATTAAATGATACAAAAATATTCTAATATTCTATTATTTGGTTGCTAAAGTTTACAAACTATTACTTGTTACTTTAAAAACCCCCATTTGAGAATAACTGAGTACTAATTTAAATAATTGGATTGACCTAATTTTAGTCATATTCCCCGCATGATCGATACCAACTTAGCTGGGTTCTATATTTGATCAACAATCACATTATATTTCAATACAAGATTCAATTTAGGCAACATCAAGGCTGATCAGATGGTAGCAATAAGGTTGCTCCTAAACAAAAGGGCTTTGTTAGGGCCATTCGACCTCCACCACAGGCTGGTATATATGAAATTTCAACATCACCATCATAGTGTTTCTTTTATTAGGCATGAAGGAATTATTTGGTGGTTAAGCTCATGAAGACCCAAACAAATATTTAAAAAGGCTTTGTTAGAGAGTGTCTGACATATAGCATTCTATGAATCTCCCAAGAAGGAATATAGTTGAGGTTGTCAAGACTTACAATAATATTTTTTGAGAGGTTCTTTCCACTAACTAGAAGTATAGAACTCGAAGATGAGATTAGTAACTTCAGACATCTATCGGCCAAATGATGACTTGGTATATTACAAACTCATTAGACTCAAAAACTTGAACTATTGCTTGTCCTCAAGAAAAACACTCACAAAGCATAGGATTGACACTCAACCACACATTATGGGATATTTATAACTACACACTAAGATTCAAAAACGTCATAAACAAAAGACTCAAAATAAAAGGCTCTATATACAAATACAACTCACAATTAATTCCACCTTCAACAAGTGGCAATGGTTTTCTTTCTTTCCAAATATTTCTCATTTAAAACAAATTTTCAAGCACAATCTGGGATAATGATTCATTCAAGCACTATTTCAAAGAATCTCAAGCCAGTGGTGTCAACCTTCAAATTTTTTTAAAAGATTCACATGAATTTATCACATTCATGCAACTCAATTGAAATAAAGATATCACTATTAAAATAAAAGATGTAATGAAACTCATACAAGAGAGCATCCCACTCATAATTTTGACTATCAATTTAAGGAATTATAGAGCATGCAACAATGCTCACTCTCATAAAGAAATTCGAACATACACACATCAAATTATAGGCTTTTTCTATATAAAATAAGTCACTAATGTAGATTTACAAGGCTCAAAATTACTAAGAAACCTCTCTAATGCTATCACATCTCATTTTTTAATTTATTTTTAGCACACCATTCACATCATCGACTTGATTTCACCTGATTTCTTCTATTCATGACATTAACTCCTTGAAGGACCCCTGAGGTATGTGCATAAAATGAGTTAGCAGCAAATATTTTTGTTCTTTTTCTTCTCATTCTTTCATCTAAGAGTTCACTTAAAAACTTTCCAATTTGAATCTTATAGTGCATTAAAACTTTTCAGCTCATTCCTTTTTCTTTTCTTTGTGATCATACCCCCAAATTTAGGGTTTTGCCTACATCAATATTTCATTCATTTCTTCTCCCCAAACATATGCTCTTAGCCTACAATTTTGTCATAAGCAATTAGGGAGATGAGGGTACTAAAATAGAGGATTTAAAAATATTATGGTGTGCAATATGGTGACCAAATAAATAGGTTTAGTCTTAATGGATTGACTAAGTTCAATATAAAGGGAATCAAAATTTGAGTAAAGTAGTTAGTTAATGGAGGCGTAGGATCATCTTCAAGCCAAGTCATATCTAGAATTTTGCCTTGAAGCACATTAAGATGCAAGTTCTAGACAATATGCATACACACGAATGAATCAAAACCTTACAACATAAAGCATTACAACTGAACAAAATCTCAAGTTAGTCTCAAAATAAATGAACCGAATGAGTTTTGACAAACTACAACAGGATGAGTTGCCACCCACTTGTAAATCATGAAGACAAACAAATAATGTATGATCCATGACAAGAGATTGCTTCAAAATTTATTATTTTCCTCATTTTTGAAATTATTTTCAATCTTCCTTTCCAAAAAAAAGTAAATTTGGTGGTCCCTTTTGCAAGAAGTGGGACACAAGACTCAACTAAAAACTAAAACATAGCATTTTCCCTTAAGAAAGTCACCTTCAATATGTCATAGGGAAATGCCAACCCAATTCAACACAAAAAGACCCAACAAAAATACTCAAGAAAAGAAAAGAAAATTAAAGAAGACTTTTCTCTGTAAGAAACAACGGTGGTATGAAAAAAACTACAGAGCTTATTCGACTACCTACTATTCACAAAGACAATTTTGGATCGTGCGCTCGTAAATTCATTGAGAGAACAAGGTCTATAGAGGGCACTAAGTGAAAGTAATAAGTACGGGTAGTAAGACAATAGAGAAATGTAAGACCAATCCAACTACAAACAATATTAAATAAAATTATTGGATTGGGTCCATCATGATCAAAACATTAAAAACCAAGCTCATACTATACCATTCTATTAATTAGACTAAAATATCCAAATATCTAATAGATAGATCAATATACCTGATGGAGACACTACTTCCCACCTACTGGCAATAATCTTGGTGTGATGATAGGAGAAACAGGGGTACTTGAGGTGATGCATCCTGCTGATGGGTAGTTGAGCCTCTTGGAACGGCTTCTGCTTTCTTCTCCCTTGTATCAGACTTTGGGGACTTATCGTCATCAGCCCACCAATCATTCAGTAGGCTGGCAGCTTGTAGGGCAGACTCTTCCTCACTAGCCGGGAGATTAAGATCTAACTCTCAAGGATGAGGTGGTGGTATTGGGTCACTTGGCCTTTGCAGTTGTACAACTTCCCTTTCAAAACTATTGATCTTTTTGCAAACTTTACTCAGTGTTCTAGACATTTGTTTTATAATATTTTTAATTGCTCTATGAATGAAATAAAGCTAGGCTATTACCAACTTTGACAATTGGTCATTATGATCTCGCGCCATAACAACCTATTTCATGAATCCTTGAGCAGATGGTGTTGCTGTTGTTATGGGTGGTTGTTATGACCTAAATTGTTGTGTGAGGCACCCTGTCATACTCGTCTAACCCACCAAGATAAGTTAGCCTAAAAGTCTGAATAATTTAAAATAAACAGAAATAAAAGCAGCAATATAAACTCTAAAATGATATAGATAAGGATAAGCGAAAAATAGATTCTAAACTACCTAAGATTTGGTATCACATGTACAATCACTATTTCAAAAGAAATGGAAAATACATAAATATATATGTGTCTCATTTCCCAAGTAAAACAAAACATAAAGTATATGGACTATGAGAGTCTGCCGAAGATGACAAGCAGCTACCTCTCAAGCGTCCAGAAGCTCGGCCTGACCAAGGGGTATTAAGAGCAAGAAGTGTCGGGCTTAGATCCTACATAAATGTAGATACAAGGGGTGAGCACCAAAGACATAGTACTCAGCAAAATGAAAACTAAACCCTAAGTAAAGCAATGCGGAGCATAGGTACTTCTGGCATCCCAACCACAATCCTCCACAACTACACACATGCACACAGACAACCCAATCTATATAATTTATATCACAATTGCACTAAAATACTAGACAGTCCACAAATAAAAAGTACAAGTACGTTCTCACCACTTTACTCAAGAAAATACTGGAAATCTCAAATCATAATCAATCACCGAATGAAGTAGATGCAAATGCATTCTCAAATATCGTGATGCATGTCTGTCCTATGATAAACATCCATTGATCACCTTAGACTGGAACACATAGGGGCCTCACATAGACCATGTATTCATAAGAAATGACCTCGACCAATATCTACCGGAAGAGACCTTGGCCAAAATATCTGCCGGAAGAGACCTCGGCTGTCAGAAGAAACCTCGGGAAATTACCTTGACTGGTAGAAACCTCAATCCCAATATCTAGTACATCACTTATATCACTCACCTCTACAATGGTACTCCAAATCACCACAATCTAATCAAATATAGACTCACAAAAATTTTTTGATTCTATTAACACTAAAATCAAGAAATTTGGGTGAAAAGGGTCAAAGGGTCAAAAATCTCATATCGAAAATTGAATTCAAAATCTAATTATTTTTAGATGAAGATGTTCACCAAGTAATCAGAAATCTAATGGTGAAATCCATTTGAAAAATGGGGTTAACATGAGTTGAAAATCCTTAGAAAATTAAACTTACATTGTTCTTGAAAACCCCCAATTCCTCCAACTCAAAATCATCAATTTCATGTCTAAAAATCCAAAATAAGTAATGGGTAATCAAGAAAATGGGTTAGTATATCTTACCCAATGTTTTCCCCACAAGAAACCCCTTCCAAATCACCTCTCCAAAGCTTAGAAACTCAAAAATGGTGGAATATGGCTTAAACCCCTACCAAACACTATTCAGGCCACATTTGTTCTTCGCAAACACGGAAAACTTACTCCGCAAATGCGGAGACAGCGAAGATATCTCTCTGCGAACGCGGATCACCCTCCGTGAATATGGAGAAGGGATTTAGTACACTCCGCAAACGTGGCCTGTCCTCCGCAAACACGGAGAATGAACTCAGTAAGCTCCGTGAATGCGGCATCTCCTCCGCGAACACGTAGAAGAAATATCAGGCACCAGATAGCAGATCTTTGGTAAGTCTCAAAGTCACGAAATAGACCCTCAGAATTCATTCGAAATCCCATACACACAAATCATATATGCAACCCTATTTAATTCGACGTTCCAGACTAAATGGAATCATCCAAATTTGAATTCGAGATCTCCTTGACCCAGAATCTGATAAGTCACAATTAAACTAGTTTCGACACTTGAAATACCCAAAATAGGACCTCTAAAAAATATAAAAAAGCCATTTCTAGCATTAAAATCTCCTCACAAAACCATTGGAACCATAAGAAATTTAATCCGACTATCCGAACCTCAAATATTGACCAAAGACAAACTTGTATCAAACTTTATCTCAATTTTAAACTTTAGACCTAAAATCCCTTTTTTAACTCTAAATCTGATTTTTACAACTCTCCTAGACCAATTTCTATATTTTGGAGCTAATGGAATCGACAGAATTCTATTCTGAGAGTTGAAACTCCGGATGACTCCGAAACTCAAATTTTGACAACTTGAGACTTTAGAATCCTTTTCTCACGCAAAACCTCAATTTTTCACAAGATTTCAAAAAACTAACTTTCAAATGGAAACAAAAGTTACTTGGGAAAACTAACAGGAGGAGTAAAATGGTAATTTTATCAAAATACAAAAATGACATTTAGGGTCATTACAACATCCACTACTAAGAACTATGTTCTTCCTCAAACCTAAAGCAAGGGACATACCTGAAGTCTCAAAAAGATGGAAGTAACAGGCCCGCATGTCGGACTCTAGCTTCCATGTATCCTCCCCCATGGATCGATGCCGCCAATAAACCTTCACCGAAGATATATCATTAGTTATCAAACTCTTAATCTATCTATCCAAAATAGCCACAGGCTCCTACTCATATGTCAAATATGGGCTCAACTCTACTGAATCATGAGAAATCACATGAGACTCATTTGGAACGTAGGCCTCCTCTCCCACTCGATCTAAGATCTCAAAAGTGCCAATAAACCTAGGGCTGAGCTTTCCCTTCTTCCCAAATATCATGACACCCTTTAAGGGTGAGACCCTTAACCATACCTGGTCACCAACCATGAACACCAAAGGTCTAACCCTCCTATCAGCATAGCTCTTCTAGTGACTCTGAGCTATCAACAACCTCCCCTGAATCAACCAAAACCCATTCCATGGTATTTAGAAGTAAATCGGTATCTAGGTTATCCACCACCATCAAATCAAACCATCTAATTAGAGATCTACATCTCCGGACATACAAGGACTCAAATGGAGCCATCTAGATTCTGGAATGATAATTGTTGTTGTAAGAGAACTCTGCCAGGGGCAAGTACTGATTCCACTGAGAACTAAGATTAGTAATACATGTTTGTATCATATCCTCAAGAACCAATATAGTCCTCTCAGATTGTCCGTCCGTCTGATGGTGGAATGCGGTACTTAGATCCAATCGGGTACCCAATCCATACCTCACGGCCCTTTAGAAGTGAGATATGAACAATGACCCTGACCCAATATGATAGAAACAAGGACCCCATAAAGCCTAATAATTTGGCTAATATAGAGCTGAGCCAACCTATCTACCATGAAACTAACCTTAATTGGAATGAAATGAGTCGATCTGGTCAATTGGTCGACCACAACTAAAATAGAATCAAAACCTCCCATGGTAGTGGGAAAACCTACCAAATAATCCATCATTATCCTCTCCAACTTCCAAGAGGGAATGGGCATCCTCTGAAACTCACCTCCAAGACTCTGGTGCTTACACTTAACCTGCTAGCATGTCAAACACTTGGACACAAACTTGGCGATGTCCTCCTTCATACCACACCACCAATAGTGCTGACTCAAGTCATGGTACATCTTTGCTGCTCCTGGATGAATAGAATATCAAGTGCAATAGGCCTTCTTAAGTATCAATCTAACCAACTCACCTACCTTAGGCACAAAAATGCGACTCCCAATCCTCAAAACACCCTCCGAATAAAGCACCACTTTCTTAGCTTCACCTTTTATCACCTTATCTTGAATGAGGCACAACTTATCATCCTCAAACTACCTCTCTCGGATTTGATCTATCAAAGAAGAGCAGAAATCTATGAAACAAAGAACTCAACCCTTATCAGAAAGTTGTAATCTCACCAACCCATTAGCCAATCACTGAATATCTCTAGCCAAGGGTCGCTCTTCAGCTTGAATAGCTACAAGAATTCCCATGCTAGAATTCTTCCTACTCAATGCATCGGCCACCATATTGACCTTTCCATGGTGAAATAAATATAGTCAAGTCATAATTCTTTAGAAGCTCAACCCACCTCTTTTATCTCAAATTCAAGTCCTGCTGGCTGAAGATGTACTGTAGAATCTGGTGATCGATGAATATCTAATAATGAACTCCATAAAAATAATATTGCCATAACTTCAAAAGAAAGATGACAACCGCCAAATCTAAATCATAGGTGGGATAGTTCTTTTCATGAGTCTTTAATTGTCTCAAAGCATAGGCGATCACCTTCCCCTTTTGCATCAACACTCAACCTAAGCCTACTCCTAATGCATCACAATACATGGTGAAGTCAACACCCTCATCAAACAAGGTCAACATAAGCATAGTATTCAATAATACCTTGAGATTTTAGAAGCACTCCTAACACTTATCCTACCAATGAAATATCACATTTTTCTGAGTGAGCCTGGTCATTGAAGTTGTTATCATAGCGAAGCCTTGAACAAAACAGTGATAATACCCAGCCAAACCCACAAAACTGCGAATCTCTACAGCTGAGGTAGGCCTAGTCCATCCTCACACCACCTCGATCTTAGCCGGATCGACTCTAATGCCCTCCTTAGATACCACATGTCCTAAGAACATTACCAAACATAATAAAAACTCACACTTGGAGAACTTGGCATAAAAGTTTCTCTTCTCTAAGCCTCTGGAGCACAATCCTCAAGTGTTGCACATGATCTACCTCAGTCTTGGAGTAAGCCAAGATATCATCAATGAAGATAATCACAAATAGGTCCTAATATGGACTAAACACCCCATTCATCAATTCCATAAAAGCTATTAGGGCATTAGTCAGCCCGAAAGATATAACCAGAAAGTCATAGTGGTCATATCTGGCCTAAAAGGCTGTCTTAAGAATATTTGAAGGCCGAATCCTCAACTGATGATACTTGGATATCAAATCAATGTTAGAGAATAAGGTCTTTCCGTGGAGCTGATCAACTAAATCATCTATACGGGCAAGAGGGTACTTGTTCTTGACAGTCACCATGTTGATCTATTTATAGTCGATACGCATACTCATAGACTAGTCCTTTTTCTTCAAAATAATACCTAGGCACCCCAAGAAGAAACACTAGGGCGAATAAACCCCTTACTCAATAGATATTGAAGATGCACTTTTAGCTCCTTCAACTCAACTGAAGCCATACGATAAGGAGAAGTAGAAATGGGCTTGGTGCCCGGCTCGAGGTCAATAGTAAAGTCAATATCCCAGTCAGGTGGAACCCCTGAAGATCAGTAGGGAATACATCTATAAACTCAAACCACAGGAATAGACTCCATAGAAAGAGGCTCAATATTAGTATTACGAATAAATGCCAAATATGCCCAACAACCCCTATCGATTAATCGCTGGGCCCGAATACAAGAAATAACACTACTAGTATAGGAACCACTCAAACCCTTCCACTCTATCCATGGCCTACCAGGCATAGTTAATGTCACCATCTTGGTATAACAATCAAGAATAGCATGATACAAAGATAGCTAATCCATACCTAAAATGACATCGAAGTCTACCATTTCAAGGATAATCATATCCACTCATATCTCATAACCCGCCAAAGACACAAGACAGGAACGGTACAACCGATCCACGACTAAGGGCTCTCCTACTGTGGTAGAAACATAAAAGGGCATGAGCATACGATTATATAGCAAGTCAAACCCAGAAAAGAAATATGCTGACACATACGAATAAGTGGATCCAGGATCAAATAACTAAGATGCAGGGCGATGACAAACCAAAACAATACCTGTGCTAACTGCAATAATGGTCTCAACCTCGTATCTACCTGGAAAAGCATAACAATTAGCTCCTTGTCTTCCACTTGTTTGGGAGACTCCTCTACCACCCTGCGATGCTAACACATCACCCACTCACCTACCTCTAGTATGACCACCTCTATCAAGATGACCCCTACCACAACCCTGGGTCTATGGGGCTTAACCTCTGGCTGGTGGCGCCGGATCCCTGACTGGCACTGCTGTATAAGTAAGTTGTAGACCATCATGAGTGTTCATGGGGAACTATTAAATCATGTAGTTCGGGGATCCACACCTAAAAACGACCTCAAAATAAATGGCTAATGCAGATAAATAGGAGGAATAATGTAACCACCTCAACCTACAAGCCTATAATGTGAATTGGATGAACCTTGACTCGATCTATATGAACCAAGATAACCCCATCCTCCCTCAGATTCTAGCATAGAGGCATGAATCAGCCCTCTGCGCTGAATGGAACCACTTCTTTTGTAAGAACCTCTACCTCCAGATGAGGTACCCAAAAACTATCTAGAAGCACGAGCCCTCTTGGGGTCCCCAAACTCCTCCTTCTCCATCAAATCTGCCTTTTTGGTGGCATTAACCACCTACTAAATAGAGGCTCTATCACTAGATACCCAGAACACTGACTTCTTGATAGAATAAGTCAAACCCTTCACAAAATGGAGAACTCTCTTAGTGTCATCAGGGATAATAGTGGTGGCATGTCTGGCTAGCTAACAAAAGCAAACCTCATACTCAGAAATGAACATCCCATCCTGCTTTAGTCTCTCAAACCTGATGCGACTCTCCTCCCTCACAATCCACATGAAAAAACAATTATTAAAGAACTCGTGAATGACTCCCATGTCACTAAAGGGGATCCAACTAGTAAAGATATAAAATATATCCTCCACCACTCTCTAGATGGCCCACAAAGCTGAAGAGTAACATAGCAAACATCATGGGACTAAGCCAAACCAACTATCTCAAGCACTCCATGTAGGTTATCAAGAACTTATATGCATCCTCAGTCTTCCCACCTTGGAACTGAGATAGGTCCATCTTTCTCAACTTCTCATAACGATGCTTCTCATTCTCAGTCAATGTAGCTACTAGTGCGTCATGAACCTCAACTACTTGAGTTAGAGGAACCTCATCTATAAGGATTACTAGTGGTTGTCCCGCCTGTCTCTAAGCCTTAGGAGCCTGCTGTTAGTCTGGGACCTGGACCTTCATTTGGGTTTATAATGTATCAGGTGTGCCTGCTGCACTGCCATTCTATGCCATAGTCTCAAGCACACCCAACACCTTCAATAAAGTGTTTTGTAGTAATGGTGTTACCGCATACTCAGGAGGAACCTACTCCACTCTAGACTCTGTCGCCGGCTCAGGGAAATGCCTCTCTCATGATCCCTGTCTAGTGCTGCTCCTCGGCCTCTGGCCCTGCCTCTACCTCTACCCCGAGCAGGGGTCGCAGTAGCAGCCTTGAGGACTGGCTCACCTCATCGAGTAGAAGCTGATGCTCGAGTCCTAGCCATCTGCCGAAAGAACACGAGATTACTCAATACTTATACAAGAACCTACGCACGATAGAGTTAAAAGAAATAAAAGAGAATTTCCTAACAGGATTTACATCCCCTAGAAGATAAGTAATGGACGTCTCCGCACCGATCCTCAAGTCTCTACTAGACTTGGCTTGTACTCATCTCATACTAATTTATCATAACCCAAATTTGGGTATGATGGCGCTCGCCTAATCCTCCAAGATGAGTCAGCCTAAAAGTCTGAACAATTTAAAATAAATAGAAATAAAAGCAGAAATATAAAGTCTAAAACGACATAGATAAAAATAAGCAGAAAATAGATTCTAAATTATCCAAGACTTGGTGTCATATGTACAAGCTACTATTTCAACAGAAATGGAAAATATACAAGTATATCTATCTTAGTTCCCAAGTAGAACTAAACATAAAGTAAATGAATGACGACAGTCAGCCAAAGATGACAAATTGCTTCCTTTCAAGCGTCCAGAAGCTGCCTGATAAAGGGGTATTAAGAGCAAAAGGTGTCGGGCTTAGATCCTACATAAATATAAAAGCAAGGGGTGAGAACCAATAACATGATACTCAGCAAAATGGAAACTAAAACCTAAGTAATGCAATGTGGAATACAGGTACTCCTGACATCCCAACCACAATCCTCCATAACTACACATATTCACTCAGACAACCCAATCTATATAGTTTATATCACAATTGCACTAGAATACTAGACAGTCCACAAATAGAAAGTACACGTATGTTCTCACCATTATACTCATGTAAATACAGGAAATCTCAAATCATAATCAATCACAGGATGAAATAGATGCAAATGCAATGTAAAATATCATGATGCATGTTTGTCCTATGATACATATCCGCTGATCACCTCATATCAAAACCTATGGAGCCTCACATAGACTATTTATCTGCCGGAAATGACCTCGGCCAATATCTACCAGAATAGACCTCGACCATAATATCCTCTGAAAGAGACCTCGGCCACCAAAAAAACCCTCAAATAATCACCTCGACCGGTAGAAACTTCGGCCCTAATATCCAGTATCTCACTCATATAATTTCTCAGCCATCATAGATATAATATATGTACAAGTAATGAGTGAAACATGATAAATATTCACATAAGATATCATATAATTCACAATCACACAATAGACCAATGTCCAGTAGTTCACAACACATAGAAAATAAACCCTATCCGCATTTCCACTATCACCCTTTAACTCATATAATTCAATCCAATCTAATGACCCAACACACCCTAATCCCCCCACATAAGAAAATACAAGGTCCAACATACTTAACAAATGTTAGAATTCTACTTGCCTTAGCCAAAAAGTCATGAACAATCTGAAATTACTGATTTTCCTATCCAACAATACTCTAAATCACCACAATCTAATCAACTATATAATCACAATCATATTTCGAATATATTGACACTAGAATCAAGAAATTTGGGGGAAAAGGGTAAAAGGGTCAAAAATCTCATATTGGAAATCAAACTCAGAATTTGATTATTTTTAGATGTAGGTGTTCATCAAGTAAGAAGGAATCTAACGATGAAATCTATTTGAAAAATGAGTTGAAAATCTTTAGAAAACCAAACTTACATTGTTCTTGAAAAACCCAATTCCTCCAACACAAAATCATCAATTTCATATATAAAAATCCAAATAAATAATGGGTAATCAAGAAATTAGGTTAGAATAGCTTACACAATATTTTTCCCGCCAGAAACCCCTTCCAAATAGCCTCTCTAAAGCTTGAAAACTTAGAAATGGTGAAAATGGCCTAAACCTCAACCAAACACTATTCAAGCCACATTTATTCTCCGCAAATGCGGACAACTTACTCCGCAAATACGGGTACAACAGAGATATCTCTCCACGAACGTGGATCACACTCCGCAAATTCAGAGAAGGGATTAGGTACACTCCGAGAACACGGCATGTCCTCTGCGAATGAGAAGAAAGGACTCAGTAAGCTTCGCGAATGCGGCATCTCCTCTGCTAACATGGAAAAGGACATATCTAGCACGAGATAGCAGATCTTTGGAAAGTCTAAAATTCACGGAATAGACCCTCGAGATTCATTCGAAATATCATGCACAGAAACCATTTATGCACCCTACTAAATTTGAGGCCTCCTCGACCCAGAATCAGATAAGTTGCAACTAAACTAGTTTTGACACTTGAAATACCCAAAATACCCTCGAGACTTCTAAAAATTATAATGAATCCATTGATAGCGTTAGAATCACCTCCCGAAACCATTTAGAACCATTAGAAATCTAATCTGAGCACCCGAACTTCAAATGATGACCAAAGTCAAATTTGGATCAAACTTGAACTCAATTTCCAACGTCGCACCTAAAATCCCCATTTTAACTCTAAATCTAATTCCAACAACTCTTGTAGACTAATTTCTATATTTTGGAGCTAATGGAATTGATACAATTCCATTTAGAGACTCGAAACTTTGAATGACTCCGAAACTGAATTTTTGACAATTTAAGCCTTTAGAACACATTTCTCAAGCAAAACCTCAACTTTTCAGAAGTTTTCAAAAAATTTCAAACCCAAACAAAAGTGACTCGAAAAATCTAATGGGAGGGGTAAAATTGTAATTTTATTGAAAATGCCAAAAATGACCTTTAGGGTCATTACATACACACTTAAGCCCACGATGGGTAAAACAATTACCCAAACCAACACTTAACGCACTAAACAATTAAGAAAAATAGTTGCATTAATTAAAGCCAAGATTCATACCTAAAATCATTAAAAGAAAAACTTGTGGAAATGATTCTCTTTAGAATCTGAAGTCATGTATCAAAACATCTAACATAGTCTAGAAAACTGGATGCAATCCCAAATAAAAATAATAAGTCCAAATAATGGATTAAAGAGAGAATACATGAAACCATGGCACGACGGAAAAAGCGGCGCATGCTTAGATTCAGGAAACGTCTATATCACAACTGAGGTCATGCAATTGCTACTAGAATATGCCCTGTACTCAACAAAAGAAGAGTTAGTACAGTATCAACATAAAAAACAACATTGTGTTGACTTAGTACAGTATCAGCATACAAAACAATATTATATTGGTAGGATCATTGACTAGCTCCAAATATATGAAATATGAACATATAACTATAACTTAGTAAAACAGTACAAAACATGTATAACCCAAGTAAGTGAATATAACCAAGACTATCAGTCATAAACTTGACTCACCTACAAGAGACTATCATAACCCAATCGATTGGGCCATACATGCACCTACTCTAATATCTAGATAAGAGAACCCTCAACCCCTAAGCGGGTACAACTTGGAAAAAATAAATTATTGGTAAGAATCACCTTAAATAATTATAAAATTACCATGAGTTAATTTAAAACTCCAGAGTTAAATTACTAAAAAATATACTACCCCCCCCCCCAAGGAACTAGTCTGAATTGGTAAAAGCACTACTAAAGAAGTACATTATACAAGAATGAAATAATACACAGTTCTCACCATGAGAAAACAAGGAGTAGAAGCTATCGGAGATCATAGCCATCTTCGCTTATGAAACATCACTAATCCTGCAACCACACTGTGTTAATTGGCATAACAAGAGTAGTACCAATACACACAATGCGTATTGGTAGGAATAATTGGTCAATCCAATACCCAAACTATAATATAATGTAATCAACTAGAATAAGGCATGACATAAGGAAATACACCACCACAACTACAATAGACACCACTAGAACACTTGATTTCAGCCCCTACTCTATTCCGTTATGTATTCTACCATTTATCATTCAACTCCCTTAATCTACTACCACTTTCCAAGCCTAACACTTTGTCATATCATAAATTAGCCCTTGTATCACATAAAGAAGTTCCCAAATACGTCCACTACTAACCCTGTCTAACCAGTTTACCACTTTTCCTCATGCTTTCAAGCCAACACTCTAGCCTTGATTATTTAGTAAACCACTGCAAGACTAACATAATCAAGATGATGATATATTATCTAAGTATGAATATAAACCATCAAACCTTCATTGCTTACCTTCATTTCATTATACAACATGAGCACGATCAATCATAATACAACAACATTAGTTTATTATTTTCTCATCAAACTCGCATCCAAACTATTAGTATATCAACATGGTATCTGATCCCAATCATAGTAGTATACCGGCGTGGTACCCAATCCAGTTTTGTCAGTGTGACACCCATTTCAATTGTACTGGTGTGGTACATAATCTAGTTGTGCTGGCTTGGCACCCGATTCACAAAAAATCACATATTATAATCACATCTCAAAATGCAACAACCATACTTAAGATTATAAGTAAATCTTACATATTCATTGCATGAGATTATCAACGTGAAGATATTCTGTCACACCCAAAGCTAGACCCTAGGAGTGACATAGTGATCAAGAACCCAAAGGACCCCAACAAAGCCTTTTAGTATACATTGCATTCATAAGGTCGAATAAAACATAATGAAGAAGAAGAAGAACAATCTCAATCATAAATGTCTAGGAATAAAATGAAACTCAATTCAAATGACTAAGAATGGACTTGCCACGACCCACGCCTAGGTCCTAGACACCCAGAGGTACCTTACCCAAGACTCTTAGTATTTATTAAATATTTCATTGGTAATGATAAAAAAAATCAAGCGGAAACATAAGGGATATAGGAAATAAGGGGCTTCACATTAATAAGAGTCAAAAACAATATAACATCCTTTAATATGTCCAACCATACCTTCTACATTAAGACTTAGCGGGGTCTAAGACATGTCCCTATCTCACCCTCAAGATTAAATCAAAAGTACCAAACACTTAATTTAAATGTCCAAACATAACATAAGCTAGATAACATAGGAGTGTCATTCCTGGAACATGGAAACTCACCAAAGTGGTCGCCTTCAACATTCAACTTAGCCATGGGGAGGAGAGTATGGAGTGACGTTGGTCCCTACATGGTAATATCATATAAGAAAAAGTATGCATCAGTACTTTGAATCTATTAAGTATGTAAGTATGCTATGAAATGAAGAACATTAGAAAGACATGTATAAGAAATATACATAAGTGAATGCATGTATGAGAAATTATCATGTGAGACCTTAAAACATTTATTTTTTGGAGAAGTGACCATAACTAACATTTAAGACCATGCGAGCTATTACATGGAATCCAACATATCCCTCTACGTTGGCATAGGGAGACTACTTTCCAGGTAGAACTCCATTCAACTTTGAACATTCTTTAACTTTAACTTTAACATTTGATGGATACAAAGGCCTAGCTGACAATGGCTCCTATGGTGGCACATAGTTAATGCAATACGAGACATTACTTAAGAACCCCTTTGGTCGAGTCCCCATCTACATGCTACATTAGTGCTAGGTCAAATCCCATGGAATAACGTTTAAACATCATTATAACATAAGCATTATATAACTTTAACATTAAAACATCAATCGGTGGAATAGCTCATTAAAACATTTCATTTAATTCAATGCGAGAATTCTCCTTTCACATTGAAACCTTAGTTTGGCTAAGAAGCCCTTTCATCAATCATTCATTTCATAAAGACTCCCTTTCATAAGCATTTACTTCATAAAATTCATTGGAGTCAAACTTCATTTCAACTTTACTTTATCATAGGAAACTAGGTTTGTTCATTTCACAAAAAACTTTCAATGCCTTTAAAGACTTGTTGCATGCATAGGAGTGATGAAAATGCATAAAATACACATTTTTAAAGTAACCCATCATATATGTCTTAAAATTCTTTCCAAGCCATCATATAGGCACTTTAATAACATCATAACTTCATAAAAATAGTAGTCAATATACACCAATATATGTAAGGAAACTTCAAATATATCATAATCTATGCATTTAAGGTCATCAAATAAAAGCACATAACATTTCATCATTTAAAATTGAAAAACTAGTTTGAGAAAATATTTGGGTTCCATGGGTGGAAGGACCCATGAATGAAAACCAACATACCTTGAGGGAAAAAAAATCCCTAATGAAAGCTTGAGAAGGAGAGGAGACTTGAAGATGCCTTGAGATGAACCCTGGCTTAGCTTGAAGCCCTTGGAAGAACTTGATTGGAGAGGATTTGTGTAGGAGAAGTTACAGTGAAAGAAATAAGGGCTTTGAAGGGTTTAGGGTCTTTAGATAAGAGAATTTAGACCTCAAAACGACACTATTTTACTTTAAAATGTAGGTAAAGACTAGAATGCCCCTTTAAAAAATCAGGCCAAAAGAGACTTTACGGTGACCCTTCACGGTCCGTGGTGGGGTCCCGTGATAAGGGACTTAGAGAAATTCAGAAAAAATGACTTGTAAGTTAGTCTCTGAAGTTTCTTCATGGACACCTTCACGGTTCGTGAAACGCATCACAGCCCGTTAGGGTGACTGTGGTGCAGGTCCTACACGAGGACTACAGATTTCACCATCATGGACCACTACACAATCTGTGAAAGTCTCTACGGCCTGTGGTGGTCGTCTGTGGACCCCGCCTTGGGAAAATTCCTGAGTACTTTGAGGAAGTCTCACCACGGAGGCTTCATGGCCCGTGGTGCTCATTCTTTCTATGGTCCTCCATTGTGGTTCATCCCTTGCAGTTTGAGCCTCTAAATTGCAAACCACAATCTGTGGTGTTTACCACGGTCCGTGAAACTTTCGTGGTGAGCTTATGAGCTAGTTTTCTTAACTTTTATGAGAATTCTTTCTTGATTCTTGATTTAGGACCTTTCACATTTCTGGGTCCTTACATGACTACATCACTCTATGTCTAAACATGCCTTTATAACTATATGGGGGCTTAGTACAAGTTCCTACCTTACCCTAACATAAAAGGAGTCAAAAGTGGAAAACATGAAAAGAAAGCTCATTCTCGGTGAATGAAGACTCACCAAAAACTTCAAAGTAATGGCAAGCTCTAGCAATGAATATGATGCATAACCTGATCATCCGTCCCTACATTATGAGAGAATGTAGGCAAAAGTATGTGTTAGTACATAAAAGGTACTAAGTATGTGAAATATACATGAACAAGAAATAGAGCACAAGCAATATGGCATAGGATGCATGACCAATGTAAAGAGACATAGATAAGACTTAAAAGCATTTGAAATCATTGTAAAAGCATGTAGTCAATGCATCATAAAACTTCATAGTAAAATTTACATCATTCATATAACTTGTGTGGGATATGACCTTTAATCGACATCTAAGACTATGAGAGCTATAACATGGAATCCGATGTAACATCCACATCAAAAAGAGAGAGGCTACTTGCCAAGGAAGACCCCATGAGAACATCGTTAACATCATAAGCTATATGTGGATCCACTAGCCAGGCCATAAAGACAACCTACGGCGGCAGCATAGTTTGAGACTTTAGGTTTCTACTAAGATTCCCTTGGGTAACTAACTTTTGTTACCAGACCAAACCCTATCTAAAAGTCCTCTTGGTACTTAGTAAATATCTCAATGGGATAGTAAATCATCATACCATAGTAATTTATGAATCAATCATTACCTTTCGAAATCACTTGTAACATCATTCATATAGAGTAGCTCAGTAAAACTTTGATTCCATCAATATAATAATGGGACATATCAACATCTCCAATCGGTGAATAGGTGAGTTCAAATTAAGAACTTTGATTTAATCAATGTGAGGATTGTACTTATCACACTTTGAATTCATGACATAACATCTCACCATCTTTAAATTATTCTTAAGTGACTTCAATAAAACATGATTGAATAACTTTTGTAAAACTTTAGTGAAACTCTTATTAAACGTAAAACATTCTTTCATAAAAACCTTCTTTGAAAACTGTTGAAATTCATGATCAATATTCATGGAGATCATCATTGAATATAGCTTTATGCATGGGAGTTTGTAAAACAAATGAAATCATGAAATTAAGATAGAATCGTGATTACAATATTCATTGAAGATAGGTAAAAACGTAAATGAAACAGACAATGCAATATCATCAATCTAGGGTTAGAAAGACATTGAATTCAAGAAGGTTTCAGTGGAAAACCTTGGGATTTCATGGGTGAACGGAACCCAAGAATGAAATCCCACATACCTTGGTGAATTTAACTTCGAAGTTGGAGAGGAGACTTGTATTCTGAAACAGTAGCTTTGAATTTTAGGAGAAGACCTTGAGATAATATTCTTGATTGCCTTAGAAGAATATTTGAGAATAAATCAGAATAGGGAGAAATTTGAAAGGTTGAGGTATTTAAAGGTTTTGAACTTTCCCCTAAAATTTCTAGATTCATTGAACCTAAATTGGGAAAAATGATTATCACGACCCAAGTCTAGGACCTAGACGTTACACGATGAATGAGACACCCAGAGGTACCTCATCCAAGACTCTATGCATTCATTTATCTTTTCATTGATAATGACATTCAATAACAAGCAGAATAAAAAGGGGGTAGAGGGACTAAGGGAAACATTATAGAATAAGAGTCAATGTCAACACAAAACTTCATACATTTATGTCCCAACATACCTCTACTTAAAGACTTGATGGGGGCTAAGACATGTCCCTAGATCACCCTCAATCTCAATGAAAACAAGTACCATGAAAGGTATCCAAAAGTCTATACATAACATAAGCTAGAAAAAGAAAGGAATATTGTTCCGAAACATGAGAACTCGCAAAAATAGTAGCCTTCAATGAAATCAACTAGACAAGCGAAGGTGAGTATGGAGAAAAACCAATCCCTACATAGTTATATTATATAGAAAAAAGATTATGCGTTAATACTTTGAATATACTATGATTGTAGGCTTGCAATTCAATGAAGACGTTAAAGCATTTTGAGGTAGAGTACATAAGTAGGTGAATGCATAAATAATCAATATAAATAACATTTGAAACTTTCATTCTTGTGGGAATATGACTACAACCAACATCTAATACCATGCAACCTATTACATAGAATCAAACCCAACCCCCTACGTTAGCACAAGGAAACTACTTGTTGGGTAGAACTCCATCAAATTCTATTTATTTCTTTGGCATTAAGGGCTATTTGTGGATCCACTAGCCTAAGCCTACAAGGGCTCTTATGTTTGCACATAGTTAATAGGACAAGGGGTTTCTACTAGGATTTCCTTACCAAATCCCACCTCGATGCCCCATTCGGTGCTAAGTCAATCCCACGGAAGATAGTTTAATATAACATAAGAACATAATCATTTACATAGATTTAGATCATCAAAATATCATTCGATAGAATAGCTCATTAAAACCTTTCATTGATTCACACAAGTGAGAAATAGCCTTTCACAAGTAGAATCCATCATTCGTTCATTTCTTAAGACTTTCCTTGGATCATAAAATATACTTTTATAAACTTTCATTTGGAGTCAAAAGCCTTCAAGCCAAAAGTCATTGAAAACATAGTAAAACTAGGTGAGTTCTACTCAATCCAACTTTCAAATCATCAAAATCAATGCTAGCATGCATGAGAGTAAAAGAATACAACAATTTAATACGTACTTGAAACAACCCACGAATTCACTTTAAAACTCTTTCATACCTTCAAATAAGGACCTTTAATATAAATCACCAATTTCATGCAATTAAGGACCAATGTATGCTAATATAGGTAAATATACTTTAAATATTCAATAATCTATGCATTTGAAAATTATAATATGAAAAGGCATAGCATTCACAAATTTAGAATTTAAGTTGCTAGGTTAAAAAAAATACTTAGGATCCATGGATGAAAGAAACCATAAATGATACCCACATACCTTGAGGAATAAAGTCCTAATGAAATCTTGAAAGTTGGAGACTGAAGATCTTGGGGATGAAACCCTAGCTTGGAAGATGAAACCCTTTTGAGGAAAGGATTTTATGTTTGAGTATAAGCATGAGAATGAGGGGTTTGGGATAGCTTAGATTCTTTAGATAGGTTAGATTCAGTCCCGAAAACAACCTCACTTTACTGATTAAATGTAAGGAAAGACTAAAATACCCTTCTTTAAACTAGCCGAATTGACGCTATGATTTGACCCTACAAATCGTACAAAGGTCGATGAGTCATAGGAGCGACTCATCCTATAGGGTTTTGGGAATACCCATGGAACTAACTCTGAAGACTTTTGCTACGACTCATCCCTACGATTCGTAGACTCTTTTATGAATCATCAAAGGGACTTGTCCTGCAGGGTTGGAGGAACTCGGAGGACTGAGTCTCTAAACTTTTGCTATGAGTCGTGTCTACGACTCGTCATTCCTTATATGAGTCATAATTTCAACTCAAACACTCATCCTACACTTGGTCCAATTTCCTTTCCCTCAGTATCCTCTCTACGAGTTAGTCCTACGACTTGTAGAAGCATTTATGACTCGTTGGTGGAGTTATAGACTTGGGTCAGTTCACTTTTTCTGAGGGTTTCTCCTTCATTTTAACTTTTAGACATATGAGGTCTTACAAAGATATTACCCTTCATTAAACTCCATCAAGTGACCCTACAAATGGGCTTCTGTGAGTCATCATTTAGTCTATGAGTCATACAAATGACTCATCCTACTGAGTCTAAAAAACTCTGAAAACTGAGTCTCTTAATCATCTGTATGACTAGTTCTTATAATTCGTCCAAAGTTTTATGGGTCATAGACCCAACTCATCCTACAACTTCTGAAAACCTGCAAAACCTAAGTTTCTGAAGTTTCTGTACGGCTCATAAATCCTTCTACGAGTCATAAATTTTCTTGTAGACTCACTTTCTTACTTACTCAAATTCCCAACCTCAGCGTCAATCCTACATATCACTCCTACAACTCGTAGAAGTACCTATGACTCATAGATCAACTCATAGACTCTGAGTCAGTCTATTTTTCTTGAATTTTTCCTTTATTCCATGTTTTCAACTTTTGGGGTCTTACAATATCTCTTTCTTGGAAACATTCTTTATTGAATGAGATTCAACTAGCATAGAAAGGATACGGAAAGAGGACTAGCAACCCAACATGAATATAATGACACTTTAAAATGCATAGAATGTGAGATTTTCAAACTTAGCATAAAAACATGACTTTAAAATCAATGTTTAAGAACATGCATGCATATGAAAGACAAAGGAAAACTAAAACGTAGGAATTTAGGCAATTTGAATAAGACAACCTAATACCTTAAAATTGAGTGGAAGGAAAGAAATACGGATATCGCTTCATCATGTCTTCTTCCGCTTCCGATATAGCACACTCTACTTGTTGATTTCTTCATCGCACCTTGATGGATGCGACCTATTTGTTCTTTAACTTCTTCACTTGCTGGTCTAGAATTTCCACTGAAACTTTTTCATACGTTAAGTTTTCTTCAACACTCACATCTTTCAAAGGTACAATAGATTTTGGATCACCCACAAACATCCTCAATATTGATACATGAAATACCGAATGAACCATAGCCAATTCAAATGGAAAGTCTAACTCATATGCCACCTTCCAAAAATATTTCAATATTTTATAATGTCCCACATACCTAGGACTCAATTTTCCCTTCTTACCAAAGCATATTACACTCTTCATAGGTGAAACCTTCAAATTGATCCAATCATCCACATCAAATTCAAGTTCTCTTTTCCTAATGTCCAAATTGGACTTTCGGCGACTTTGAGCCATCTTCCGCCTTTCTCTTATGAGCCTCACCTTCTCCATAGCATCCAACACTAAGTTGGAACCATTCAATGCCATCTCACCCACTCAAACCATCCCACCGGGGACCTACATCTTCTTCCATATAAAGCTTCAAAAGGATCCATTTGGATGCTAGAGTGATAACTATAATTGTAGGCAAACTCAATCAACGGTATATGTTCATCCTGATTTCCTTTGAAATCAATGACACATGTCCTCAATATATCTTCCAACATTTGAATTATTCTTTCGGGTTGACCATCGATGTGAAGGTGAAAAGCGGCACTTAACTTGACTTTCATACAAAGACCCTTTTGGAATGACATCCAAAAATGTGATGTGAATTGAGTACCTCGATCTGATATAATAGATAAGAGGACACATGAACCCCTACCAACATACGAATATACAACTTAGCATAATCTTCGACACTATAAGAAATCTTAACTTGTAGAAAATATGCCAACTTAGTCATTTGATACACAAAAACTCAAATAGAATAATGTTGCCTTCTAGTATGAGGCATGTCCAACACAAAATCCATATTCACATCTTCCCACTTACAAGTAGGAATTTTAATGTCTTGAGCTAAACCTCCTAGTTGGTGATGCTTCACCTTCACTTGTTGACAATTAGGATACTTAGCCATGAATTCCGCAATGTCCTATGTCCTTCTTCATGCCATTTCACCAATATATTTTCCTCAAATCATAATACATCTTGATGGATCCTGGATGAATAAAATACCGAGAACTATAATCCCCATGCAAGATCAATTCTATTAGAATATTAACATTAGGTACACACGACCGACCTTAATAATGAAGCACACCATCTCCTCCTTGGGAGAAAACCTCAATGAATTTTCTACAAATAGTCTATTTCATCACAGCACCATGTCTTGCAATAATTAATTTATTTGACCTACTTAAACTATGATACTTAAAATATAGTCTTCGCTAAAGTTGTAGGTAATAATGTTAGGGTTATTCAAAAATTTGAATCACCGAATTTTGACCAGCCTATTAAAATTTATTCCCAAAATACAAAAGCAATATTATTTTCATCGAAAATTGGAGCATCATATACAATGTTTTTAGGGGTTCTTACAATTCCCCAAGACACTCCTAAACCTTGTGTTATAATACGAAGTTTTTCACACCCTAAGTTAGACCCTAGGAGTGACATGGAGATCGAGAATCTGAAGGAACCCAACTAAGCCTCTTAGTATACATCACATTCATAAGGTCGAATAAAACATAATGAATAAGGGAAAGAAATATCTCAATCATAGATATGTATAAATGAAATGAAACTCAATTCAAATGTCTAAGAATGGACTACATCACTATATATATTAATATGCCTCTAGAACTAGATGGGGTCTTAGGACAAGCTCCTAGCTCACCCTAACATAAAAGGAGTGAAAAGTGGACAACAAGAAAATAAAGTCTCATCCTCGATGAATGATGACTCACCAATAACTTTGAAGTAATGGAAAACTCTAGCCATGAATAGGATACATAATATGATCACCTGTCCCTACATTATGGGATAATGTAGGAAAAAGTATGTGTTAGTACATAGAAAGTATTAAGTATATGAGATATGCATAAACAAGAACTATAGCATAAGCAATATGGCATAGGATGCATGACCAACGTAATGAGAACATAGATAAGACATAAAAGCATTTGAAATCATGGTAAAATCATGTGGCCAATGTATCATAAAACTTCATAGTAAAACTTACATCATTAATATAACCTTTGTGGAATAAGATCTTTAACCGACATCGAAGACCATGCGAGCTATAACATAAAATCTGATGTAACTCCCACATCGAGAAAAGAGAGGCTACTTGCCAAGGTAGACTCTATGAGAACATCATGAACATCATAAGCTATACGTGGATCAACTGGCTAGGCCATAAATTCAACCTATGGGGGCAACGTAGTTTGGAGCTCTAGGTTGCTACTAGGATTCCCTTGGATAACTAATTTTGGCTTTTGGACCGAACCCCACCTAAAAGTCCTCTGGTTGCTTAGTCAATATCCCAATGGAATAGTAAATTATAATACTATAGTAATTCATGTATCAATCATAAGCTTTTGAAATTAATTATAACATCACTCATATAGAGTAGCTCATTAAAACTTTGATTCGATCAATGTGAGAATTCGACATATAAACATCTCAAATCCGTGAATAGGTGAGTTCAACTTAAAAACATTGATTCAATCAATGTGAGCATTATACTTATCACACCTTGAATAGATGACATAACATCTCACCATCTTTAATTCATTCTTAAGGGAATTCAATAAAACATGATTAAATAACTTTCATAAATTTTGAGTGAAGCCCGTATCATTCATAAAACATTCTTTTATACAATCCTTCTTTAAAAAGCATTGAAATCCATGATCAAAATTCATGGAGATCATCATTGAATATATCTCTATGCATGGCATTCGTAAAACAACTTAAAATTATGCAATTAGGATAGAATCATGCTTACGATAATCATTGAAGATGAGTAAAAACATAATTGAAATAACCCAATTCAATATCAACAATCTAGGGTTAGGAAACCATTGAAATCTAGAAGATATTTAAGGAAAACCATGGGACTTAATGGGTGAGTGGAACCCATGAATGAAATCCCATATACTTTGGTGAATTTAACTCTGAAATTAGAGAGGATACTTATGTTCTTGAAAACCTAGCTTTAAATTGTAGGAGAAGACCTTCAGAGAATTCCCTTGATTGCCTTTGAAGAATTTTTGAGAATGAATTGGAATAGGAGGAAATTTAAAGGGTTGAGGTATTTATAGGCTCTGAACTTTCCCCTAAAAGTGTCTAGAATCATTGAACTAAAATCGAAAAAAGATGATATCACCCTTCACTAAATTCCATTGGGAGACCCTACGAATGGGCTTCTATGAGTTATCATTTGGTCTACGATTCGTACAAACAACTTATCCTGTTCTATCTAAAAAAACTCTAAAAACTGAGTCTCTGAATCATCCCTATGACTCATTCTTATAATTCATCAAAAAGTTTACAGGATATAGACCTAACTCATCCTGCAACTTCTGAAAACCTGTAAAACTAGAGTTTCTAAAGTTTCTCTGAGAGTCCTATATACGGTTCGTCAATCCTTCTATGAGTGGTAACTTGTCTTGTAGACTCACTTCCTCACATAGTGAAATTTCCAACCTTAGCATCAGTCCTAGGAGTCACTTTTTTGACTCATAGAAATACCTACCACTCATAGGTCAACTCGTAGACTCTAAGTCAGTCTATTTTTCTTGAATTTTTCCTTTGTTCCAACTTTTCAACTTTCAAGGCCTTACATATTCACACTTAACCATTACTCCTTGAGTATTTCTTACACAAGTAATTCACACGGGCAGTCACATAGTCACACGCATATATGTGAACCTATGCTTATACATAGTCATAGACAACTAATGGACCTCCCTTATAAACACACCTTTGTTCTTAGGTATTACCAACTATCTGAACCGAAATTATCCATGCTAACAATCAAGAACTAGCCATATACCTCTGGTCATAGAAAATTCATAACCGACATAACATACATCTGCCCTTAAACAATATTAACAACACAATCATCCAAACTCCATGCCCGAAGACCTAGATATAAAATCTCCTGTTAATCGGCAATATACAATATATATTATATAATGAAAACATGTCTATAACTACTTAATTAATAAAAAAAGCCCACCTAAGCGCCAAGTAGTTGCTGAAGAATTCCAACGCAATTCTTAACTTTTCGAAGCAAAATGTCAGAGGCAGGCTAGAAATTTATGGGTTGCAACCCTCTTTGCACTAATATTCCTTCTCTCTCTGGCTCCCAAGACTAGAGTATCTTTTGGAGGGTTTTTAGGGTGAGCTCTATTTATTTTACCACTTACGGGGAGAAGAAGAATAATAAAATTTGCGCTTCAGAGTTTTTGCCCCCGATAACCCTGCTATAGTGACCCAGATTGCACTATAGCAATGTCGTTTTAGCGGGAGTAAGCCCTCTTTGGCGGGACAGTGTCAATTTTGGAACAACCTAATTTATGATATTCCGCAACTTCATCCTAAGTGCTTTCACATAAAGTGTCTATTTACATAATAACAATTCAGGTCATTACAATAGATATCAATTTATCCATCGTTCATCTCCATATAATAACATGGAGAAGTGGGCATGATTAGAGTTGGATGTTCTTCTAAACTAATGGTGCAACACCATCACAACTTAGGGAGGACCTTGCCAATAGACTGAGCTAGGAAGATAAAATGGAACCATGAAAATTTCCCCCTTCTTACCAAGTTGAACCTTGCTATAATGGCTATGATCCCTCTATAGCAATTTCTCTATAGTGGAAGCCCACCAGCTATGGTGGGATGGAGGGGATCAGAAAATAGGAGAAGAGAGATGGGTCTCTTCTAATTTTCTTCTCTATCAGACCCTCAAACTTCAAAAATATCTCTCGGTCTCTCCATTCTGAATGTCAAATCTAAGGTAAGGATGTTACTCCCTACTTCATTTACATCATTCCTTACATAATCATAATCGCATGCTAGGAATAGGTTGAGTAGAATAGACTTGGGTTAGTTTTCTGTACAAACATGAATGGGTTGCCTAAATTGATGGAATATTTTTAGCATGGACATTTCCCTTACATTTACAGTGTCTACAACATTTTGAGCGTAAGAATATCAAAAATAATAGCTGAAAATGGTTCAGAATTGATGGGGGAAGATGAACAATTATTTTTCTTAACACTTAGATTTGAGCACTATTTATGAGTTATAATTTCCCAAACTTTGTATATTTATGTAGTGGGGTACTTTAGGAGCACTGATTTAAGGTAAAATTGATTAAAATAGGAATATTGGGCTAAGGGGTGCCATGGGCGTACCCCTTGAATTTTGAACAAGATAAAGGCCACTATAGAGGCGTTGATTCTACCATAGTGGAGGATGTTGTAGCAGGGTCCTTACTACTAGCAACCCCACCATAGTGGAACGCAACCAGCTATAGTGAGGGCGACATCCTAGCCAGCCTTGATTGAATATTTTTTCCTTTTCTTTACACATGGTTCCTTATATCTGATGAGTTCTAATTTGTACAACCATTAAATTCTAGGTTCTTACCAACGATGGCGAAAATCAATGAGGCAGACATACTTTTTTTCAGGTTTCCCAATAATGCCATACAAGAAAGATACCACAATTATCGTAGAAAAAAGTTTTGTTGTAGGAGGGAAAAAAACCTATCCTACCTGGGTGTCAAGTATCCACTGAAGAATTCTAGCGCAATTTCTAACTTTTGAAAGGCAAAACGTCAGGCAGACCTGAAATCCATGGGTTGCAGCCTTTCTTGCGCTAAGATTCCTTCTCTCTAAGCAACTTTTTGAGAGATTTTAGGGTGAACCCCATCTATTTTACCATTAAAGGGGGGAGGAAAATAAAATAATTCACGCTGAATAGTTTCTGCCCTCGATGGCCCTGCTATAGCGTCCCAAATCATTCTATAGCGGCACTGTCATAGCGTGAGCAAGCTCTCTATGGCGGGACAATCTCAGTTTTGGAATAGCCTAATTTGTAAAATTCCACCACGTCATCCATTTGCATTCACATGAAGTGCCTTTTTATATAACGATGGTTCAGATCATTATAGAGACATGTACAATATCACAACAAAAATAATATATGCAATTTCACACTCTTCAAGTAACTCGGATCACCTAGGGATCCCTAATACATCTTCTATGCTATCTATTCAAGAACCACTCCAACATTTAAACATAATAATCTAGCCACTCATGGACTGAAATATGATAATTGCATCACAAGAAATAAAACCCGGTTCACCCGTGGAGCCAAAACACAAAAACACAACCAAACATGTACAAACCATGGTGCCTGAGCCAACTGACATATATCCCTTACTAGGAGTGGTACCCGAGCCAACCGAAAGTCAAGGACATTACAACCTTTATGAAAACAACTCACACTTGTATAACCAAGAAGTATTTAAGACAGTTTGTTGTATGAGATTAACAAGAGATTATCCTTAACATTTATTCCCTTATCCCCTAAAATAAAAACTGTACAAGCAGTATTAATGAAAGAGTTGACATGCACACATAACGTAATTAGGAAAATAATTCAATTATCACCTACCTTGAATCAAGCCCGAATGCTCTACTGAACCAGAGCCTTCCCTTTTTGTAAAGCTTTAACTTGATCTTGGTATAAAAATAATAACACAATATCAACCCCAAATGGCCTAAATATCTCCTAATTATATCTTAATCCTAAACCGCAAGCCAATCTCATGATCTTTTCACCTAACTCAGGACTTTCCCACTAATAATTCACATAGAACTACCAAATTTATGGTCACACTAGAGAATTACAATAGTATAACCATGAATAAATAGTTTATAAACAAAACCCAAGGTGCAATATTTAATAATCTTTGATACTCTAGATTTTTCCATCTTAAGTCAAGCTAAACCATCCCCAAGACCCATAATTATCAATTCTAAGGTATAGAAATAAAAGTACTAGACTAGGAAAATAAGTTACTTACCTTTACGAATAATCTTGGTAGAAAAGTGATGAAAATTTGCCCAAATGGCCTTTGCCATTCCCTAAAATGCTATTTAGTTAGAATGAACATTTTTGGGGAAGTTTCTACTTTTGCAGCGATTTATCCCACAATAGCAGCCCAATCCTTTTATATCAGCATCGCCATAGTGGAAGTTGCCTTCTATAGAGGAGTTAACTCCCTTTGACTCCTGATATAGCGGAGTTGACCATTTTTGACTCCTGCTATAGCAATTATTTCTCGACTATAGCGGTAGTCGCTATTGCAGCGTATCACTTGCTATAGAGGGCTAACATAGAATAGAAACTTGGGAATCCTCCCAGTTTTTCCCATTTCATAACACACCTTTAAATCTTTACATTCTAGACAAACTCCTTCACGTCAAGTTCTATACTCACCCAAATTCAATTCTCGAAGGTCCTATGAACTCCGTAACATATTAGCTAAAAGGAAAAATAGCTCAAACTTGGACATTTTACCAAATCCTTTCTCAGATTACTCTAGACCTTACCTCGCTCAGATTTCATTCGAGCCTAGCCTAGCCTAGCCTAAAATTTTCAACTTCCTAACCCATAAGTTTTCTCACCCAATTTCTTTTATAATTATCTAACCCATAATGATACGATTGGTCATTACAAAAGATACTAATTTACTCATTATTCATCCTCGAATGATAAAACAAGAAAAATATGAGTTAAATTAAGATGAAGATAGTACCTGAATCCTCAAACAAGTGAGGGTACTTGTCATACATGTCCTTCTCAATTTTCCAAGTACTTTCTTCAATCAAATGATAATTCAAAAATGTAATTTCCTTCGTCCTCAACTTCTGAATGACCCAATCAAGAATAGCAATTGGCTCTTTCTCACACTAGAGGTCCTTATCTAGCAAGACCAAATCCCAGTTAATAATATAATCTCCAGCCCCATGGTATCTCTTCAACATGGATACTTAGAAAAATAAATGGACTCCGAACAAACTGCACGTCAATGCTAACATTTAAGGTACCATCCCTACACTTTCTAGAATATCAAATGGATCAATATATCAGGCGCTAAGCTTAACCCTTTTTTCCAAACCTCATTAAACCTTTTATCGGTGACACTATCAGCATAACCTTTTCACTAACCTGAAATGTCATATCTCTTACCTTGTGATCTGCATATTCCTTTTGTTTGCTTTGGGCTACTAACAACTTGGTTTGGATACCTCTAACCTTTTCTTCAGATTCTTTTACCACGTCAATGCCTAAAGTCTTCACATCACCTACCTCAAATCACCCTATGAGTGATCTACATTTCCTATCATACAGTACCTCGAATAGTGCCATGTCAATACTGAAGTGATAACTAATGCTGCATGAGAATTCACACAACAATGAGAATTTATCCCAATGTCCATAAAAATCAATCACATATGATCTCAGCATCTCCTCCTACACTTGAGTCATCCTCTTCGACTGACCATTCGTCTGAGGATGAAAAATTTTTCTACAAGTGAGCTGGGTGCCCAACTCATTGTGTAAGTTACCCTATAATTTAGAAGTAAAATGTGTACCATTATCTAAAATAATAGAAATAGTCACCCCGTGCAACCTTATTATCTCCTTGACGTAAATCTTGGCCAACTGCTGGGCGTTTAATCTACCTTTAGTATAATGAAGTGGGCTAATTTTGTTAGCCTATCCACGATAACCCAAATTGAATTATACATTTCCAAGGTCTTAGCAAGACCAACCAGAATAAAGTGGTCTTAGAATGAAGTGGGCTGATTTGGTTCTCATAATTCACCTACTAACAATTTTGACACTTAGACACATATTTGGCTATGTCACTCTTCATCCCTGGCCACCAATAAAGTTCCCTCAAGTCCTAGTACATTTTGGTTATGACTGGATGAATTGAGTACCTCAAATCATGAGCTTCTTCCAACAAACTCTGGACCAAATCATCAACCCAAGGAACAAAAAAACACCCTCTAAAACATAACACCCCACATGCATCAAATATGGCGTCTGGGCCTCCCCATATACCACCTTGTGGAAAGCTTGTTTAATTGCACATCCTTAAACTATTTGGCATTAATTTCCTCTAGAAATGTGAGTGTAACCTTGATAGTGGCCAACACTCTACCCTTTTCTAAAATTTACTACTGCATGAACTAGGATGCTAGAGTTCGAATCTCTCTAGCAAAAGATTTCTTATACATACCCAAAAAAGCCTAACTACCTATACTGACCATTATCTATATCAATTCATCCGCCACCATATCGGCCTTACCCGGATGATACTAGATGTTCACGTCATAATATTTCAAGAACTCCATCCACCTCTTTTGTCTTAGATTCAAATAATTTTGTGTAAACACATGATGCAGGTTGTAGTGGTCTGTAAACATTTCACACCTGACACCTTAGAGATAATGTTTCTAGATTTTAAGTGAAATTATCACAGCTGCCAACTCCAAATCATGGTTTGGATAGTTCTTCTCATAAGGCTTCAATTGCCTCAAAGTATAAGATATAACATTCTTATCTTGCATTAACAAAATATCCAAGCCCGAATGTGAAGCATCATAAAAGACAGTGAAATCCTTACCTTCAACTGGCAATGATAGGATATAGTTGTAGTGAGGATTGTCTTGAGCTTTCTGAAACTCTCCTCAAACTTGTCAGACTATACAAATGGTACCTCCTTCTATATCAATCTTGTAAAATGAGCAATAATGCAAGCAAAGTTCTTAATAAATCTATGATATTAGCTAATAAGATCCACAAAGCTCCTAACCACAGTCGCGGAGCAAGGCTGGACCCAACTCTTTACTCCCTCAATTTTTTAGGGATCTTTCATCGCCCCTTTTTTTGGGACCACATTCCCTAAGAAAGCAGTCAAATCCAACCAAAATTTGAACTTTTAAAACTCAGCATACAACTTTTGTCTCCTTAAAATCCCTGAACAATGCGAAGATGTTATGCATGTTCCTCCTTAGTCTAGGAGTAGATCAAGATATCGTTTATAGATACTATCAGAAACAAATTTAGAAATGACTTTAAGACACCATTTATTAAATTCATAAAATAATGTTAGTGCATTGGTCAACTATCACGACCTGAATTCGGGTCATGATGACGCCTACCATATCCCCCGAGTAGGTATTCTTTTCTACCCTATGTAGGCGATACAAGCTACGGGGCAAGCCAAATCCAACACAAACGAAAGACAAATCTCAATCTAAAAAAGGGCAGTCTGATGCACTAAAGCTCCTGCTATGCGCGCAGTCCGGAGAAGGTCCTAACCACAAGGGTCTATTGTACGCAGCCTTACCTTATATTTCTGCCAGAGGCTATTTCCAAGGCTTGAACCTGTGACCTCTTGGTCACATGGCAGCAACTTTACCAGTTACTCCAAGGTTCCCCTTCTCAATCTAATTAAATAATTAATAACATAAAAAGGCAGAAGCAAAAGAATATAACTAAAGAAAATTCAAGCCAAGGTATAGATATGTAAATACGATACAAAATATACAAAATGCCTGATAGTGACCAAAAGAAATGACAAACCGACACTAGACCAAACCATAGACCTGGTGTCACCTATACAGGAGTTACTAAGTACAAAAACTGAAAAAATATATAAATATACAATACAGATCTGACTATCCAAAATACAAAATATAATTTAGAGCAAAAGAGGGAATGTAGAAAGTCTTTGAAAGCCAATAGATCACAACAATCCGGAACTGGCACTACTACGAATGATCAGGCTCGTGGAGGGTGGTTCAAACTAGGAGCTGCATCACAAAGATGCAGAAGTGCAGTATGAGTACAAAATAATGGGGTACCCAGTAGGCATCATAGGCCAACCGAGCTCAGAAAGAATAAAATATATAAGAAGCAGCATGATGATATTAATAACAATAAGAGAAGAATACAAACCACAAATACGGGGAAAAGGGCACGGGAATAATCATATGGCAGTCAAGCAAGTCCGACCAATCAAGTAAACACATCAATAATCCCATCTGATACAAATACTGAAAGAAAATCCTCAAAAGTATCATGAAGCACCCGGAATTCATGCTTCGAGCTTCCCAATAATAATAATAGTAATAGTAACCCAAATATGTAGCATGGGACGCTCGGAATTCACAACCCGAGTTTCTCAATAATAATAAGAATAAGAATAAGAATAAGAATAAAAAAAATTATGTATCAATGGGTCGCCCAAAATTCACGCCTCTAGCTTCTCAATAAGATTGCCATAATTAAAATATCACTGGTATTTCCTTTAAATCATTACACTTATTTATAAAACAAAAATCTTGAAATTTCCAGTTTTAATCTTTAAAAAAAGGTTTATTAACATCGGCAAGGACAATTAATAAAAGTAGTAAGTAAAAGTCATATATCACTCGAGTTGAGTAAAAACCCGTCAGAGATGCCAAATCACTAACCTGAGACTTCGGCGTACCAAAAACACGACCTTGGGCCTAATATTTTAATATTAAAACCAGAAGGATATAGGAATACACAGAAATCACACTAACCGGCAACCAAAACTAAACAAGTCAAACAAATGGCATCCTACGTTCAAATCACCTAGGCACAAGCTCTAAGGATTCTAAGCGATATAAATAAGCCAAGAAATCACCTAGAATTAGGATCCAACGACTAAAGCGCCAACTAATCACTAACGATGATCATTGACCCCTAACATATCAATTGAATATCAAAACTTAAATCATGCATTAATACTCAAAATATACCAATTCTAGCCAATCCAAGCCTAAACAGAGTAAGTCATAGCCTAGCTCAAAGCCGAAACTGCATCTGAACTACTAAATTTGAGTCTTTCTTTTTCGGGCCGCCTCCAAATGATGTCACTCTATCAAATTATCGAAGAATATATCAAAATAAGGCCAATGATACCCATATTGGTAAAATTATAAACGAAACTAAAATCAGGTCAAAATTTGACATTGGGACTCGCAACACGAAATTAAATAAAACCAACTCCATCGCAAGGTCCTAAATAACTCAAGGAACTTGTGCCCCAAAAATGGGCACATTCCAACCACCGAAAAACCTCAAACAACCAAACCAATTTCAAGCCCTAGAATAGTGTTAAAATGCAAGAAATAATGTAATTTACGCGAAACTTACAAGATTTTTAGGACTGAAAAAGGTCTCGAAATGTTCCTACAAGAATTCCCAATGCCCCAGAATAAAATGATTGAAAATAATCAAGATTTTCTCTAAAAATTATGTTTTAAAATGTTGGAAATGGAGAGAAAAGGGTTAGCATCGGGTCTTAAAAGACCTCACTGCCAGGCCCCTCAATGTTCTTCGCAAACGCTGAGACAAGCTCTACGAATGCGGAAGTCAGCAAGCTAACTTTTTGCGAATGTAGAGGCTTGTCCGCGAATGTGGAGTACAACCAGCCATCCCTCTGTGAACGTGGCCTGAAGCCTGCGAACGTGGAGAACAAATGGTTTGAATGTGGCCAGGGGCTCTCAATCGCGGAGAGTAAATTTGAGGTGCACCAGCAGCTGTGCTAGTGCATTTTCACCAAAGGAAACAAGTCCCTCAATGGGCTCAAAATTCATTCAGAATCCCGTTGACACATACGAACTATACACCCCAACTGGAAATGGCATTTTAGACTCAATCAATTTGATGAATTTCCCAACGGAGGTCGTTTCGACAGAATGTTGACCAAAGTCAAAGAATTTCAAAGAAAAACACTTAAAATAAATAAACGGCCAAAAACTCATTCTAATCACCTCAAAAAAAGAACCAAAGGTCATTCTAGACTAAACTCGGTATTCTAGTGCTAACCATGGTGACAGAATTTTCATTCGAGTGCGTTAACCCAAAATATTAACCGAAGTCTAATTAGTCCAAACCTTAAAGTTAAAATGGCAAACCCACCTAAATTCAAAACGAAGAGTCCAAAACTCAAATCAACCTTTCTTTTAGACCAAATTGGGCCTTCCGAAACTGATGGAATCGTCGAAACTCTCATAAAATAGCCAAATTTTCATAACTTAAGTCAATTCTTTCAAACTTTAAGCCTCAAAAATGGCCAAACTACCACAAAGCTCAACCATACACCTTGGGAAATGAGCCACACATCTCGACATCATATATAAGCTATAAAGAAGCTATGGGAATGGGTAAAATGGTAAAAATCATGCAAAAACATGAAAATGAACTTGTAGGTCGTTACAACATCCACTACTAAAAGGACTTTTGTCCTCAAAATTCAAGCAAGAAAAGTACCTGGTGCCTCAAAAAGGTGAGGATATCGGGTCTGCATGTCTTGCTCAATCTCCCAAGTAGCCTCCTTGATCGGATGATGCCTCCACTAGACTTTCACCGATGGATTCTCCTTAGACCTTAACTTCCTAACCTGCATGTCCAAAATAGCTACAGGCACCCCCCCCCCAAAGGCTAAGGACTAATCAAACTAAATTGAATCTCACTAAAGCACGTGAGACTCATCTGGGATATACCGTCATAGCATAGAAACATCGAATACAGGGTGGACGCCTGATAGTGCTGTGGGAAAGGACAACTCATAAGCTACCTCCTCTACCTATCTAAAGATCTCAAGAGGGACAATAAACCTGGGGCTAAGCTTACCCCTCCTCCCGAATCTCATCACGCCCTTTATGGAAGACACTCGCAGGAATACCCGATCTTCAACCATGAACTCCAGAGGCCACACCCTCGTATCAACATAACTCATCAGCCTAATCTGGGTAGCACAGAGTCTCTCCTGAATCATACAAACTCTGTCCATCGACTCACGTAGTAAATCAGTGCCCCAAGGCTGAACCTCAATCACATCAAACCAACCTATTAGGGAACGGATCTCATACCATACAATGCCTCAAAATATGTCATCTCGATGCTCGAATAGTAGTTGTTATTATAGGAAAACTCTGCCAAGTCCAAGTACTGATCCCACTGACCTCCAAAATTGATAACACAGGACCGTAGCATGTCCTCCAAGACCTGAATAGTCTGCTTTGACTGGCCATCGGTCTGGGGGTGGAAAGCCATGCTAAGCTCGACTTAGGTACCCAAATCTTTCTATATCGACCCCTAGAAATGCAAAGTGAACTGAGTACCAAAGTCTAAAATGATAGAAACTGGCACCCCATGTAATCGGACCACCTCTCGGATGTAATTCATCCAAATACTCCAACTCCAAAGATAAATTTAGTACATCATAAGACTTAAAAATTTACATACCCAAAATAATAAAACAAGCAACCAACTTTAAGTTATAATAGATGGTGTCATGAATGGATCAACCCTCATAAATAAATATATAAATACATATAAAAATCACCCCATAGATCACATACATGTCCCAAAATACTACAAAATATAGAGGCCTATATGCAAATGTGATCTTCCTTAAAGCTCCCAAAACCTTATCTCCAATGGCCAACCTCAAGCATCTTCTCGGACATTTCTTACGATAGAAACAACTATCGCTAAGCATAAAGCTTAGTGGTGCAAAACTACAAGTTTGAAGTCTTTAGGTTCTCCAATTTATTTTTCTCAAGTCATGAGCAGCACAAATGTACACATAATAAATAAAATAAGGCAACAAATATATCACGAGTATCAAGTTCTATATGTAAAACTTTAAGTGTCAATAATTCATAAATGCACATTTACAAAATTTAACACCAAGTTTCTCCCAATATGTACATCATGTCATCACACCAACATGATCAAGTATCAAGAAGGGTAAAGACCCAATAATCAAGAGAACTAAGAACCATATTAAAAATGGCTTCCTAATTCATACTTAAAATGGACAACTTTTATACTTAAGATGAACTAAAAATACATAATCAAGATGGCAAAGGGTCTGAAATAAGAGCCATGCCAATAGTGACAAAGTCACAGCCATAAGAAGTACAAAGTCCATAAGAATGTCAAGTGATCGAGCAATCCGTACAAATGGGCGAGTTAAACAAGTGTCTTGCAAATTTCCAAACATACCAACATGAAAATACAAATTTCAAGAAATAAAAAACATACCAAGGTAGGCTTTCAAATATACTAGCAGGTAACAAGAGTTTATACATAAACCTCAGCCTTTTAGCATTCAATAACCCAACACGACTTCAAGAGTTCAAACCGTAAACCAACCAATGTCTCAAGTTCCTCAACTTGTACACGATATAAACAACCTTAAAAATACCATTAAATGTCCTCTTTAATTTTCAAAATATCCATAATATTGACATAAAATAAGATTTATTATTAAAAATAATCCTAGAATATTTTCACCCGAATTATGTTACCAAAATAGTAAATTAGAAAAGCCAAGTATCTTTGGTTGTATCTAAATTTTGAAACTGAAAATGACAAATCTGGACTTTATGTCCTTCACGAAACTTTTAGATCTAATTCTTAAGTTTTCAATCTATAAGAAATCAATGCAAAACTCATTTGTCACAAAAAGATATAATCAAACACTAACAGTTATACATGAGGGATGCTTAACTCAAGAATCTGGATAAAACTTGTCTTATGATTCATCCCCTTTTTTCGACTTAATAGCAGCAGATCTAGGCTCGAACATAAACATACGAGTTATAGGTACATCTTTTATCTTTCCAAAACATATTTATTTACTAAAATCAAAGGTCTACACAATGAGATATTCAAGAATTACTACTACCTACACAATCCCAAAAATGGATTTGAACACTTACCACAAAAGAGGGGATGCCTTGAGTTCTAATTGAAAGGACAAGTTTTCTTGGTGAATTTTTTGAGGGATTATGCTGGAGAGAGAGCCTTGGCTTTAAAAATCCAAAATTGGGAGAGAAAGTGTAATAAAAAGTCTTCTAAAGTTATACTTATCACCTAGCACTTACTAGAAAGGTGTTTGCCCCAAAAGTAAAAGTGGACAGCCCAAATGCATACATATATGCAAATATATATTTATATGTAAAGGGAAATTCTAATTAGTAGTTTACATAAATACCCCAATACGATCGCCTAAACTACAATCGCAAATCTATGATAAGAAAATTTTAAAATCTCTCAAAATGTCAAGTTCATAAAAAGTGAGTAAAACATAATATATTTACTAAGAAGTGTCCCATCGAAGTGTGAATACTATCTTATATAATTAGGAACGTTACAGTTGCTCTATTCTTTATGTCTAAGTCGAGTCTCTTGGCTGCGTGATTGAAAATCCCAAGGCCATTTAGTGCACAAAGGATGTAATCATACTCTCCAATGTGATCTTTATCAAAGTTCATGATGACAAAAGCTAGAAATTCAACACCCAACCTCTCTTCAATAGGTATGTCTGGTTGAAAATCATCGATAATATAAATCACGAAAGCAACTCGTAGATCATTGTGATACTTTGTTGCTCAACATACATCAAAGACCACCTCTTTATTGTTTAGGTGAAACTTTAGTTGGTCATTTTCTATGTCTACCAAAGCACATTCGGTTGACAAGAATTGTCTACCCAAAATGATAGGAACATCAAAGTCTACTTTGCAGTCAAGAATGACGAAGTCAGCAGGGAATATGAATGATTCAACCTTTACTAGAAAATCATAAATAATGCCCATGGCCTTCTTCACAGTACGATCTGCCATCAAGAGTTGCATTAATGCCAATGTGGGGGCTCCAAAGCCCAATTGTCAGAATACTGTGATAGGCATCAAGTTTATGTTAGCACCCAAGTCACATAATGTTTTTTCAAAGTTGAATACCCCAATGGTATATGGTATGGTGAATACGCCTGGGTCTTCTTTCTTTTGTACAAGGGAGTCAGTGGGGATTGCACTACAATGATGTAAGTTGTCGATCATCTCAAAGTTTACCGTTCTCTTCTTTATGGCAAGATCTTTTATAAACTTAGCATAACTCGGCATTTGTTCTAGCGCCTCTAACAAGGAAAATTAACTGAAAGTTGTTTCAACATGGAAATAAACTTAAGAAACTTTCCTTCTTCAGCTTTTTCTTTAATCTTTATGGAGAAGGAGGTCTTAGTGTTGGAATTGGAGTTGAAGCAGCATCTTTTGCATTGCCCGCTTTTTATCATACTTTGTATCTCCTTTTTCAGGCTGTTTGGTGCTTGTGTCTTCACCTATTGCTTCTTCCTCGATTTTTCTTTCTGTTTTATCCTCACTAACAACTATGTCGTGCACATCATCCTCAAGTTATAGCATGGGTGGATCAACTATTTGAATGCCACTTCAGGTAGTCACTGCCATACATTGCTCGTCATTCTTTGGATTTTGATTTGTATTACTTGGGAGAGTTCCTTTTTGGCGTGGGTTCAAAGATGAAGAAATATGCCTCAATTGTTGGTCAATAAGCTTTGTAAATATAGAATGTGACTCAACTTTTGGATTCATTCCAGAAAGATCATTGCGTATCTCCGTAAGATTATCCTCTGTTGCGTCATACTTTTTCATTATCTTAGCCATCATGTCTTCAATTCTTGCAAGTCTGGATCCTCCATCTCAATTTTTAGGAGGGATGTATGCACCACTATTGTTGTTATCTCTCTTTTTCCAATCACTACTATGTCTTGCCCGCAATTTTGATCATTATATCCATTCCATTTGTAATTATTCTAGCGATTATAGTTTTTGTCATGATTGTAGTTGTTGTCACGGTTGTAATGGCCCTCTTGATAGAAGTTGTTATAGTTTCGACCTTTATTTCCTTGATCTTGGCTCCAAGAATCCTTATTGGATACTTGGGCATTAATCCGGAAACCCCCCACTTGATCATTCACATAATAAGCATCTTTCTCATATCCATAATCGTCATAACTTGGTGCCCTACCTTAATGGTCGGTTGAATTAATTTTCTCTAGTCCCATGCTTTTGACTACCAACCTGATGTCAATTTTTAATTGAGCGAGCTTCGAAAGTATCTCTTCATTTTGTAAGTTGGGATTCTAATTTGTGCGAATAGAAAAAGAGTTTTTTAAAGTTTTTGTGTCCTTAGTGCTCCAAGCTTTGTTGTTCTTTGTAATACGATCAAGCCTCTTTGCAGCCTCTTGGAAAATATTAGCCAAAAATGCTCCGCCAATGATAGTGTCGGCGACAGCCTTTTCATTATTATCAAGTTCACGATAGAATAGCTCAAGAAATGACTTGTCTGCTATCCTATGATTTGGAACTCTTTGTAGATACTTTACAAATCTCTCCCAAGCTCCACAAATTGACTCTCCGGATAACTGTTGGAAATTGTTGATTCTATTTGTTAGTTTCAACTTCTTAGATAATAGGAAATACTTCTCCATGAATTCTATGCGTAATTCATCCCAAGTTGTGATGGAGTTATATGAGAGTTCGGATAACCAAATTGAAGCTTCGCTAGTAAGTGATAATGGAAAAATGTGCAAACCAATGATATCCATATTTAAGCCTGGGTTGCCAATACTGCTTTGGCAAACGTACGCCACATTCTGGAGATGAATGTTTGGATCATCGGATGGCAATCCAGAAAATAGTCCTCTACTATGAAGTATTTGAATCAGCTCACTTGTTATGCTAAACTTAGTTCCTGGGAGCAATAGAGCTAACACAATAGCACCCGTAGTTCCAACTGCGACAGGATGGACCCCATAGTTGTTCCATATGTTGAATTCAGGTCTTGTCTAGGTTAAGGACGTTGCCTTGCTACTTGTGGATTATTAAGGACATTTTGTGGTAGATGTTGTAGAGGATGTTGTGGTTCATTGTTATGTTGCTCTCTAAGATGTTCTTCTCCATCACCAAGTTCATGTCCCTTATTGTTATTGTTGTTGTTTGTCATCCTACGTAATGATATTTCAATTTCGAGATTGAATGGAATCAATGAAATTTCTTGACTAAGAGCAATCCGATGGTGGCACATAGTTATGAGACAAGAGACTTTATAATAGGACCCTGTAGGTCGATCCCCCATCTCAAATCATCATTCGGTGCTAAGTCAAATCCCGTAAAATACATAGCATAGTAATCATACTTAACATATAATCATATACTTGTGCATAAACTTCATAATTCATAGATTAGCTCATTTTCATGTCATACTTGCAATGTGAGTATATGCCTTTCAACATCACAATATCATATTTGCATAATTCATGTCATTAGATTCCTAGGTCACCCAATTAAGGATCCTAAGTCACCTTTCTTCATAACTTGCATGAAATTCACATCTTGAACATACTGTCATCCATGATCATAATTCATAACTAAATTTAGGATAAATTTAAATACATAGTCAATTTGATTAAAAACCATGAAATACTTGAAAATCACTAAGCTTCATAATCATACTTCATGTAAATTACCATTGAAAGTAGCTTCATGCATGGACATTTATAATTTAACTTGAAATCATGTAATTTATGTAGAAACATACTTATAATGATCATTGATAACAATTAAAAACGTAATTGAAACAGGCTTACAAACCCAATTGAAATTAATGAGATTTTGAGTAAAAACCTTGGGACTCCATGGGTGAAACGAGCACATGGATCAATCCCGACATACCTTGAATGAGTTTGAACTTTAAATTGAGAAAGGAGACTTGTTCATGAAGAAACCCTAGCCAAAATTTGTGGAAGATGAAAATATCTTGAGGAACCTTGAGAGACAACTCTTAAAAGTGATCTTAGAGTTTATGAGGGAAAAGAATAGACTTAGGAATATTTAGGACAATTAAATAATGAATCTAGTCCCAAAAATGTCTACATACATTAATAAAATAATAGGGAATGACCAAATTATCCTTCATTTAACTAAAGACTAGGACTTCACGGAGGACCCATCACGGTCCTCGATCCTCACCACGGCCCTTGGTGGTCATCCGTGGTGCTTGACATGAACTTAAATCTTGGGCTTGCAGGGAAGAGTTTCAGGACTTCCTCCATGGAGGCCTTCATTGTCTGTGGAGGTCATTATGGTCCATGAATCGCAGGCGTAGTGAAGGACTTGCAGAAGGGTCTGCAGAATTGACCGCCACAAAACCCACCACGATCCTTGAAGGGAAACACGACCCATAGTGGTAAGGTGTGGTCCCTGCCTTGGGAAAATTTTTTGAGGGTCCCACGGGATGGGTCACCACGGAGGGCACCACAGCTCATGGTGCTCACCACGGCCCGTGATCCTTTCCCTACAAGTCTGAGTTTCGGAACCACCTCCCCATGAGCGGTGGTACCGACTACGTCCCATGATGGCCTTTGTGGTCATCCCCTGGTGCCAAAACCTGCATTTTTCTAGGATTTCATCTTTTGTTCCTCGTTTTTCAACTTTTCAACTTCCGAGGTCTTACAATCAGGTCGTTACAGTGGTGAATTGTTAAGTCATTTCTCTTTAAATACATTTTTTATCTTAAAAAGTCTATGTTAGTTTTTATTTAATAATATAACATACACACAAGAATTTTGTTGTTTTCATATATCACTATTACTATTAATTAACGCAATACACACGTTCAAAGCATCTACACTAAAATAGTACTATATTTAAAAAATGAAAATCCTTAGAAATGTTAATTAAACTTTTTGCCTCTCATTAAAAGAATTTACAATAGACAAAATTGTTATTTACTATTTTTGCCAAATAATTATCATTTAGGTATTATCACAATATTTAGGACTTTAAAATTAATTAAATTTATAGCTATTAAATTTTTACTTCTTTGTTTTTCCTCGACGTTTGAGAGCTTTATATCAACAAGATTTTCTATATTAAATATTTTCTTATTTGAACAAGGTCAGATATTCTAATTTTAGTTGGGTTTGACTGTGTTTGCCATGTATATTATTTCAAGTAAGATTTTAGTATCGAATTTTCATATGTGATAACAAATTGTATAGCTAATATATCTTTTAATTAAGGAAAAATTCATAAAACTATCATTACCTAACCTATATTACAAATATAAAAACTGACACGGTATGTAAACTTACATTACAAATGAAAAGAGGACACAGTAAGTGAACTTATAGATAAAATTGAAACTAAATAGCCCCTAGTATAGTGTATATGTCTTCAAATTGAATGTATACGCAATAGGTATTATGTATACACAGTTCACAATATCTATAAACCTGATTATATGTATCAAAATATTTTGATGGAAAGTAATATATCTATTCGACGTACACATCAATAGCTACACAATATACTTATGTATAATAATAATGTATACAAACTAATTATAAGTAATGTATACATACTGCATTTTCTGTGTCACAATTAATGTATACAATAAATTTTAAATAAATTATAAAAAGAATACGTCAACTAATTAACACGTTAAATAAATGTATACGATGATAATTTGGAATGTAATTTAATGCATTTATTAAAAAAAACTTAACATAAACGTTGCCACCTAAGAGGGACATCGACCATAAGATCGAGTTGTTGCCGGGTTCCATTGCACCTGCACAAGCTCCTTATCGGATGGCTCCCAAGGAGTTGGCTGAATTGAGAAAACAATTGAATGAGTTGTTAGTTGCGGGTCTGATTCATCCATCAAAGGCTCCATATGGTGTTTCTATTTTATTTCAAAGGAAACAGGATGGGACGATGAGAATGTGTGTGGACTACCAGGCGCTGAACAAGGTGACTGTGAAGAACAAGTACCCTGTTCCGTTGGTGAAGGATCTTATGGACAGATTGTGCAAGACTAGTTGGTTCACTAAGCTAGACCTTAGGTCTGGTTACTGGCAAGTTAGGATAGCGGAGGGGGATGAGTCTAAGACAACATGTGTCACTAGATATAGCTCATATGAGTTTCTTGTAATGCCGTTTGTGCTAACCAATGCCCCAACTACTTTCTGCAATTTAATGAACAATGTCTTATTCGAGTACCTTGATGAGTTTTTTGTAGTGTACTTAGATAACATTGTAATATATAGCTTCTTGTTGGAAGAACATATCGGCCATTTGCGAAAGGTATTGTCTCAGTTGCAGGAGTACCAACTCTATGTAAAAATGGAGAAGTTCGAGTTTGTGCAACAAGAAATCAAGCTTCTTGGGAACTTGGTGAGTCAAAACCAAGTGAGGATGGACCCAAAGAAGGTGCAGGCTATTGTTGATTGGCAGGCGCTGAGGAGTGTGAAGGACTTGAGGTTTTTCCTTGGGTTAGCAAACTACTATCGCAAAATCATTGTTGGATATTCAAAGAAGGTTGCTGCTTTGACGGATTTGTTGAAGAAGAATATAGTGTGGACGTGGTCTAAAAACTGTGATGGTGCGTTCAAAGTGTTGAAGGAGGCCATTGCTGCAGAACCCATACTAAGATTGCCTGATTTTGAATTATCATTCGAAGTGTATACTGATGCTTCAGACAAGGCTGTGGTAGGCGTGTTGGTGCAAGAAGGGCACCCCATGGCCTTTGAAAGTAGAAACTTGAATAAAGCAGAACAACGATAATCTACTCATGAGAAGGAGATGGTTGTTGTGGTGCATTGCCTACGGACGTGGCATGTGTATCTTCTAGGAACAAAGTTCGTGGTAAAGACGGACAACGTTGCTAATACATACTTCAAAACGCAATGTAAATTGAGTCCTAAGCAGGCGCGTTGGCAAGAATTCTTAGCAGAGTATGACTTCATGTGGGAGCATAAGTCGGGAAGACACAACCAGGTAGCCGATGCTTTGAGTAGAAAAGAGGTATTTGCTGCTTTGCATTCAATTTCTCGATTGGAGTCTGATTTTGTTGATAAAATTAGACTTTGTGCTACAAATGATTCATTATATGTTAAGTTAATGAGTCAAGTCAAAGACGGGATAGTGCATAGGTACTGGATCAAGGATAATCTTCTCCATTCAAGGGAGGGAGAATCATCGTACCTTAAGGTGGTGGTTTGCGTAAAGCACTAATGAAAGAGGCGCATGACACTACATGGGCGGGGCATCGGGGTGTGGAACGGATGTTGGCACTACTGTCTCGTGTATATTTTTGGCAAAAGATGGAAGATGATGTTGAAGCATTTATGAAAACTTGTCTAGTTTGTCGGCTAGATAAGACGGAACGCAAGAAGGAAGCGGGATTGCTGCAGCCTGTTCCTATTCCTAGAAGGCCATGGATGTCCATTTTGATGGACTTTATTAGTGGATTTCCGAAGGTAAACGGGATGGCAACAATCATGGTTGTGGTGGACAGGTTCTCAAAATATGCTATCTTTTTTGCTGCTCCGGTGGTGTGTTCGTCGAATATTGCGGCAGATTTGTTCTACAAAATATGGTGAATTTCTTTGGTGTGCCAATTGATATCATCAATGATAGGGATACTCGGTTCATGGGTCAGTTCTGGACATCTTTGTTCAACATGATGGGGATCGATTTGAAATTCTCTATAGAGAACCACCCTCAGACTGATGGACAAACCGAAAGAATTAACCATCTGCTAGAGAAAATCTGACACTTTGTGACGGCAAGTCAGCGGAACTGGTGGAGCTATTAGACAGTGTATAGTTTTTCTACAATTTGCACAAGTCGTCGGTGACGGAGATGAGCCTATTTGAATTGGTCCTAGTCAGACAACCTATGACTTAACTTGATGTTGCCAAGCAGAAGACTCAAGGGAAGTGTCCTTCTGCTTACCTTTACGCTAGGGACAAACAAGAGGTGCTTGCTGAGGTGCGACACAGTTTGTGCAAGGCCCAGAAATGAATGAAGAAGTATGCAGACCAGTGGAGGAGGTCATTGGACTTCAATGTTGGTAACAAGGTGCTGCTCAAACTTACTCCCCAAATCTGGAAGCAGATCACAAGTAAGTTTAGGCACCGTGGTTTAATCCCAAAGTATGATGGACTGTTTGAAGTGGTTCAAAAAGTTAGCGAAGTCGCTTATAGGTTGAGACTACCTGAGAGGTTGAAGTTGCACCCAACCTTCCATGTAAGTTTTCTAAAGCCTTATTATGAGGATGCTGATGATCCAAACAGGAACCAGTCGAAGAGAGCACCGGCTGTGATGCGCACATAGTTTGATGCTGAGATTGAAAAAATATTGGATCACCGGGTACTTGGTGTCAAGAAGAATAGGCGGACAGAATTCTTAATTCAGTGAAAGGGTAAGCAAGAGGCTGAAGCTACTTGGAAAAAGACAAAGTCACTGTGGCAGTTCGACAAGCAATTGGAGGACTACCTGAAATCAGCCTCAACGAGGATGTCGAGCTCAATTGGTGAGGGTAGTTCGTTAGACCCCCAAGTTCTGACTTAGATGTATGGTGGGCCAGGGCAGTGTCAAGGTCTTGTACATTTCCCCTTGACATGGGCCTATGCGGCTGTGGCAAGCAATGTGCGGAGTTGCATGTCGATGGCATGGTGTACAGCTAAGTCAAGGTGCTTAGGTGTTGGCAAATCAGCTTAGCAAATATCATGCGCGAGACAAGCACATGACATAAGGCGGTCATGCACGAGACAAGCGCATGGCACCAGGAGGGCATGTGCGAGACGGGCGTATGGCACTATGCGGGCATGCGCGAGACAGGCGCATGGCATCAGGCAGGCATGCGCGAGATAGGCGCATGGCACCAGGCAGATAGGTGCATGGTACCAAGCGGGCATACGCGCAATAGGCACATGGCACCAGGTGGGTATGCGTGCAGGCAAAGAATTGGCACCGGCAGACATAGAGATTGACATGGGTTGGCTATGGCTAAGGTGGATGGACATGGCAAGGCATTGGCATGATGTTGGCATGGTGTTGGCATGTCGATGGCATGACATTGGAGCAAAGTTATGAGGTAAGGATCAAGCTAAGGCACGTACGAGTCACGTGAGCGAGGCATGCGCGCGGCACATACAGAGGAGTCACGTGCGAGACACATGCGACAGTTATACTCGATTCTCCGAAGGCTTTGCAAACATGGGCGAAATGTTAGGGCCCGTAATGTATGCCATGATTTCCCACCATCCCATGTAGATACTGGTATATTCCATGCACGTCCCTCCCCCTGTAATTGGTTGTAACTGCCCTTGGCAGGCTGTATATATGTAGGCAGAATTTGGCTAAGGAAGGGTAGCAAGAGTTTTATAGGCCTTCCAAATTCGTGAGTTCCTTTTGTATATCTGAGTGAGAGATAATAATAAAAGGTTGGGAATTTGCCTGTAATGTTGCGTGTAATTCAAAACTCCTTGCCAACATATTATTGTGGTCAAACGATTTAAAACTGCCTATTCAAAATGATTACCCATTCACTTTAAACCCCGTGAAGCCTAGCGTGGTGATATAGGATATCAAAGCAAACTATTTTTTCCAAAAAGTACTCCTATACTTCAATATGATACTGATTGGGAAAACCCTCAAATAATAAATCCATCGCCAGCTAATCTATCAGAATATCAGATAACCTTCAATAAATTAGAGGAAAATTTAGATTCGATTAAACAAAAATTAGAAAAATATTTCTCTAAAAATCCTTTAGAATTTTGGAATAAAAATAGGATAGAAGCCAAGCTAGAAATGAAAGATAAAGATAAAATCATTAGAGTAAAACCAATGAGATATAGTCCCGAGGACCAAAAAGAATTTCAAAGATAGATTAAGGAATTATTAAGTTTTAGGATAATAAGACCTAGTAACTCTCCTCATAGTTCACCCGTCTTTATGGTTAGAAACCATGCAGAGATAGTCAGGAATAAACCCAGAATGGTTATTAACTATAAAAATTTAAATGATAACACCATATTTGATGGATATTTCTTACCCCATAAAGAAAGTTTAATTAATAGAACTACTAACAAAAAGATATTTTCTAAGTCTGATTGTAAAAGTGGATTTTAGCAAATAAAAATGAATAAAGATAGTATTCAATATACTGTATTTTCTACCCTCAAGGACAGTATGAGTGGTTGGTTATGTCATTTGGATTAAAAAATGCACCACAGATATTCCAAAGAAAAATGGACAATATCTTTAAAGATTATGACTATATATTTGTCTACATTGATGATATTTTATTATTATCCGATAATTTTGAAGAACACCTTATACACTTAAATAAATTTACAAACTTATATTTCGAAAATGGATTGACACTTTCTAAAAAGAAAGCAAGCTTAATAAAAACTAAGATAGAATTTTTAGGAATGATAATAGACAGAAATGGTATAAGATTACAAAGCCACATAGTCGAAAAGATATATGTTTTCTCAGAAAAATTAGTCGATAAAAAGCAATTACAAAGCTTTTTAGGAATCCTTAACTATGCCTCTGATTATATTAAGAATTTGGCTGAACTAAGAAGGTCATTTCAGGAATTACTGAAAAAGGATAAGAGCTTTGATTTTAATGAAGTCTTATCCACAAAGGTAAAAGAAATAAAGTCAATGTGTAACAAGCTACCAAAGTTACAATTACCAAAATATAATGATGACTTAATTTTAGAAACGGACGCTTCAGAATATTGCTGGAGCGGCGTACTAAAGAAGATAGATTATGATTCCAATAAAAATAAGATGGGAGAAAGTTTATGCCGATACTTCTCTGGAACTTTTTCCGACACTCAGACACAATATCACATCAATGAAAAACAATTATTAGCAGTAGTGAAAAGTTGTCAAAAGTTGTATTATTTTCTACTACCTACATGATTTACCCTTAGAACTGATAATACATAGGTAAAAGCCTTTATTCATAATAATCTTCCTTCAAAATCAGAATACAAATGATTTATTACATGGCAAATGTTGTTGTCTGAATATTCCTTTGATATTGAGATTATTAGCACTAACAAAAATATTGCAACAGATTTTCTTATAAGAGATGAAAAAAATTAAGAACCATCTACAAAATATCGATATCTTCAAAGATTTACAAACCACAGTTTTTGATATAATCGAAATAGCCAATTTCGATTGCGATCAACAGATTGCTGATAAACTACTCGATATTTGTGCAAGGATAACATCCAGGATTGGTCACTGTAGTGACGCTCATGATATTATTACCAGTTTGATAAAAATTCAAAAAGATGATAACACCTTTACTACCACAGAGATACAGACAGATAAGTATGATAAAATATCTTTCAGACCCCAATTACCTTAAAAGGGAATTACTTTGGGATTAATGAAAGAAAAAATTGATAAAATACTTCTAGGGAAAAATCAAGAACAGATAATGAAAGATTTATTTTCTCTCAAAACTGTTCCAAACCGATACATTGATTTTACGGGAATTTATCCTAGAATTAATTATCTACAATACTCGTCTCCCTAAGAAATTAGATATTGGTATGATTTTGGAGTTGTTAATTTAATTTATTTAACTACTCCAAACTTTTTAGAAATCAGTCGATTACCATCTTGAATTCAAGACAGAGTAAAAGATTGCTATTTAAATAACCCCACAATTATAGTAAAAGATATTCTAGTCCTTAATTTTATTTCTGTTGGACCTGATTTTTACAAACACAAAAGATACCCAGCTTATCATTTCATACAAATTGGTAAAGATGAAGATTTTAATATTATAAATAATTTCCAAGACAAGATATTTCAGATGTTCACCGAAAAAGATGTCCACTAGAGACGTGCAATTGGATTGAGAATTGTGTTGCAAAATATGGAACATAGTTTTAAGAAAGGATTCAGGACATATGGAGGAACAAAAATACACTCTTCCATTATGATTGCCCCGGCTAAAAATATTCCACCATCAGCAAAACGATACATGGAGATTAAGATTGATTTGATTAACAAGGGAATTATTAAATCTAGCCCCCAGACACAACAAAGATTATACGAAATGAGGAAGCACGCCAAAGGCACGTGTGAATTTTGTTCTCCCAAATAGGAGAAAATGATAAAATATGCCATAACTACATCCTCGAAATAAAATCAAGACAGATGGACGGCAGATAAAAAGATAAGGAAGAGAAAAAAGATAAGGCTGAAGAAACGAAGAGGCCAGAAGATTAGAGAAGATAGTGACTGATAGGGACCCTTTTGTCTTTTGTAATTATATAAAACATAGGGACCCACCTAAATTGTTTTCTTGTAATAATGTAAGACAAGTAGTTATCCTTTTTTTCCTTTTGTTAACTGATAGGTATAGGTCTCTTTCAGGTCTTTTTCACTTTTATTAAACGAATGTAAATTGTATGTTTAAAATCTGCAAGGCGGTTACTTCCTTCTATAAAAGGAAGTTGTATGTATAGAGGAGGGCATCGGAAAAAAAATTAGGAACCTCTCTTCTCTATCTTTGTAAAATACCCACTTATGAATAATACTTAAGTTTGTGAGTATTTTTCTGGAGCTTCTTTATTATTTCACGATAATCTCTTTCCTTTCTTAAAAAGAAAAGATCTCCCATTCCATATCACCCTTACTCCTTGAAGTAGAAAACGAATCAAGATTGTATTAAGTTATTCTGAAGGAGCGTCAGGGAAGTTAACTGGAAACAGGTTGGAACTGAAATGTCCGTTAAAAGTCTCGACGAATATCCAGAATAATATTGATCAAAGCGGGATAAGGTATGGAAGCGCGTTGGACCCTTGACTTTTTATTTAAGTTAAGATGTTATATTGTTATAATATTATGTAGCTCTAGAAAATTACTCTATTGTTAATACCATGTTGATATTAGACATAACATATTCCCAATGAAAATAAACCAGAGAAAGATAATCTAAACAAGATGATTGTGTTGTTAAATATGAAAATACCCACTTATGAATAATACTTAAGTTTGTGAGTATTTTTCTGGAGCTTCTTTATTATTTTATGATAATCTCTTTCCTTTCTTAAAAAGAAAAGATCTCCCCTTCCATATCACCCTTACTCCTTGAAGTAGAAAACGAATTAAGGTTGTGTTAAGTTATTCTGAAGGAGCATCAGGGAAGTTACCTGGAAACAGGTTAGGACTGAAATATCCGTTAAAAGTCTCGACGAATACCCGTAATAATATTGGTCAAAGCGGGATAAGGTATGGAAGCGTGTTGGACCCTTGACTTTTTATTTAAGTTAAGATGTTATATTGTTATAATATTATGTAGCTCTAGAAAATTACTCTATTGTTAATACCATGTTGATATTAGACATAACATATTCCCAATGAAAATAAACCAGAGAAAGATAATCTAAACAAGATGATTGTGTTGTTAGATATGAAAATACCCACTTATCAATAATACTTAAGTTTGTGAGTATTTTTCTGGAGCTTCTTTATTATTTTATGATAATCTCTTTCCTTTCTTAAAAAGAAAAGATCTCCTCTTCCATATCACCCTTACTCCTTCAAGTAGAAAATGAATCAAGGTTGTGTTAAGTTATTCTGAAGGAGCGTCAGGGAAGTTACCTGGAAATAGGTTGGGACTGAAATATCCGTTAAAAGTCTCGATGAATACCCAAAATAATATTGGTCAAAGCGGAATAAGGTATGAAAGCGCATTGGACCCTTGACTTTTTATTTAAGTTAAGATGTTATATTGTTATAATACTATGTAGCTTTAGAAAATTACTCTATTGTTAATACCATGTTGATATTAGACATAACATATTCCCAATGAAAATAAACCAGAGAAAGATAATCTAAACAAGATGATTGTGTTGTTAGATATGAAAATATACCTCTATAGACTATTGATTTATCGAATCAGCGATTTTTTGGACTCTGTCTCCCAATTGATATCAGAGTCATGATAGATATTAAGGACATAGAAGTAGATAATACAAAACATTTTCATGTCCTCTATAGATATTAATATTAGACAAGCAAAAAATGAAAATAAATTTGATAAAATAACTAACTCATTAAGATGCGATGAAAATTTTAATGATATAGATATAAAATGAAAAGGCATCCTACTTTTGCTAATATATAAATAGATAATACTTATCTATGGAAGTTTAAAAAATATTTACAAGATAGCCAAAAAGGTAGGGAAAAATGCATAAAGTTGTTACTTTTACTCCAGAAAGATAATAATGATAATGAGAAAGATTCTATTATTAGAACAAAACAACTACTATTCGACTATGACAGAATCATAGAAGGATTAACTGATAATATAAAACTTATCAAAATTAAAATTGATACCCATCCTTCTAGTCTAAGATAATGAAAAAATTACCATCTTTTTCAGATATTAGTCTAAACTATCGATTATATTGGACCTTTCAAAAAAATTTAAAATTCTCTAAAATGAAAGATTAATCATATAAACGATATTTAAGGAAAATAGACCTTACTAATATTGAGCAGATAAGAAGGATACAGAAAATACTAGTCGCTACTGATAACGAGATAATAGCAGAAAAAGATAATCTAAAATTATTAAACAACTATTACTTTAAAAACAATCGGCCAGTTTCGGATAAAATAAATAATAAACTCACTTATAAATTACTTAATGAAGAAAATCGTCTAAAAATAGAACAAGATTTGTATGCAATACAAAGAACGATAATCCACTTTGAAAACTTAATAGTTAAAGAAATATAGACTTTAAAAGATATGTTAACACAAAAAGAAATCAAGATCGATGAAGAACCTATAGTTAAAATCATAGGAACTATAGGATCACATATTGCAAACATAAAAATACCTAAAGGATACAGAGAAAATAATTTAAAATGGTAAGCTCAGATTCAGAAAATTCTGAAATAGAAGATCTCATAATTAATATAAAAGGCACCAAGTTAAAAGACAAAGGTGACATGATAAACTTAAAAATGGATACTAACAAACCAGAAGATATAGATTTTAATTCTAATATTACGGAACTTCCTACTAAGGCTGAAACTAGCCAGACAAGTTTTAATAAGCCCACAAGGGCTTATGCAGTTATAAACGTCTTATTCAGAGCAAAAGATAGTCATACTCATATAGGATCAATGAAGAGCGAAGTCATTAATCTGTTCGGAATATATTTAGATTTAGATTGTATCAACAATACAAAAGAAGCTATAGATAAATGTAAAACCTCATTAAGAATAGTTGTTACAGTAAACAAAATGGATTATGACACTACTAAACACTTTATAGAAAGAAGCTTATTGAATAGTGTATTAAGATTTTAACAAAACTTAAATGAAGCCACTAAAATTGATATTTTCGGCACGAATGATAATATTGCTAATTTAATTACAAGAGCTACTGAAGCTATAAGATTAGAATTTATCGGAGAAGATAATTTTTTAAAAGACCCTGCAACAATAAAGAAATATAAAATTGCCTTGTTACGATTGCAACTATGTGACATGTGTGAAATAGATAAATATCTATGTATTTTTCAAGATTAGTATTATTATTATGTTTATAATAGAGTAAAAAATACAGAAATGTATTTACCAATATTTTTACTAAGATTTCAGACCCTTGGGGCAAAAAATTAATGGATACTTATAATCCTGAAATAGCAGATAGTTTAGGAAAAAAATAACTCATTTAAAAGATAAGCTTAGCACGTGGTGTGCAGACGTCATATTAGCCAAAGCAACTAAAGGTTTAAGAAAGAAAATAAGTCTTTGCTGTGACAATCCAAAAATGCCAATAATGATTGGTTGTGAAAGCCCCTACTATTATAAAAAGATTAAAAGAAAATACAAGAAAAAGAAACTCTTTAAAAGGAAATATTTTAAAAAGAGAAAGGCTAGATATTACAAAAAGAAAGAATATACTCGATATCAAAAATCATTTTACAAAAGAAAAAATTCAAAAGAATGCAGATGTTATTACTATAAAGAGATAGGACATTATGCTAATAGATGTCAAAAGAAATTTGCTAATAATAGTAAAAAAATAAAAATTGATGACGATATAGAAGAAATGATAAATTCAGAAGAATTTGTACAACTAAATAATTTTGAAGAAGTTGAATCAAATGATACAATTTTTATATTAACTGATACAGATTATTATTCTTCGTCAGAAGAAGACAATCAAGATGAATAATGAAATAGAAACTATTCAGGATATAATAGAAGAAATGATAGAACAGACAGGAGAATATAAACAAGATATACTTATAGATAAAGGAAAATTAAAACAAATACAAAAAGAAATATTTTCTTTAACTAATTACTCAGAATTTGACGTAAATATACTTGAAAGATTCGTATTAAGAAAAAGACAACATCATTTATTTTATGGATTAAATATCCAAAAAAGAGCTCTAGAAGTTTCTATTACTTCTAACAAAGTAATAATACCGTTATTATCCAAAAAAGATATTCAACATAAATTGCAAAAATAAAAATTGAAATAAAAAGTACACTAGGATGGATACATATAGGAGCAATCCAGATAATAATAAAATCTACCTTTAGGGAAGGATTGGATACCCCAATAGATTTAGCCATTATAGATAATAGAATAATTTACAGGAAAGAAGCATAATGGAAGACATTTTATTAAAAAATATCCTAGTAGTATAATCGATTGGGCAATGCCTTTAGACATGATTACAATATTATTTGATATATCTCGTCCTTGAGTAGTAGGTAAATCTTGATGGTATTCTTTAGGAAATATATCTGGCTTGCAGCAACATTGTCCTGATCCATTATCGATATAAGCAGCAGAATATTCTGTCTTATAATCTTTATAAGTTATTCCAATAGGTATATAAATACTACATGGACTTGTTATTTTGATATAAAAATTATTTTATTATTATAAGTGATCTTGAAACCTTGATCAAGTATATCATATGGTTTTACATTATTTAGGAAAGTGGTTCCTAATAGGATTTCTAAAAAATTGTTATTTTCTTCTGGTTCAACTAACAATCTTATCGGTATAGTTTCATCTCCAAATTTTAAAATAGTTTCTATCATGTTGGTGATTTCATGTCTTTTTCCGTTAAAATCGTTATAGAGGTGTTTATCTTTTAATTTATATTGTTGAAGTTGATTACATAGTTGGAGGCTAATGTAATTTCCACTAGCTCCGGTATCTAATAAGATGTCAATGGGAACGAATCTTATGCCGTTAAAATATTCGTCTTTTATCTTATAATTTTTTATTTCATCATTTTTTGCTTCTAAAATAGGTCTTATAAATCTTTCTGATTGCGTTTTTCTTATTATCGCAGCAGGGTTTATGACTCGAGTTTCATCAAAAGATAATCGAGAGGTTCAATCTTGTTGGTTATACAAGAGTTTAAGTTGCAAATCTAAATCTAATGGTGTAGCTTCTATTTCTTGTATCTGTGCTTTACTAGGCATTTGTATCTGACTGACTTCTTCGAATAGATGGGGATAATCTATGGTATCTTTTATGGCAAAGCAATCTGAATGATGTTTATTTGAGATAGCATATGAGATTACATATGTTATCGAATAGGGTCTATTGGATTTGTGAAAGAAATCTTTTCTTTTAAAATCTTGTATTAAGCTTAGTGTTTTGTCAAAGTCTTTATCTAGGAGATGGTATGAAATCCTAGGATAAATATTAAATTTAATCTTTCCATATTATAAATTTCCTCATAATATTCCTAAGCAATCCTCTTTCTTGTTAATTATCCTATTATCTATAATGGCTAAATCTATATATTGTGTTTGATACGAATTAAATTAAGTGTCAAACGTGTGTGTGTTGGTAGGCTGAAGTTGGCTACGACGCTGACAGCCAGCCCATGTCAGTCTCCATGTCTGCCGGTGCCAACCCTTTGCATGCACGCATGCCCGTCTGCTGCTATGCGTCTATCGCGCGCATGCCCGCCTGGTGCCAGGCGCCTGTCCTTCTGGTGCCATGCGTCTATCTCACGCATGTCTGCCTGGTGCCATACGCCTATCTCACGCATGCCCGCGTGGTTCCATGCGCTTGTCTCGCGTATGCCCGCTTGGTGCCATGCGCCTGTCTCGTTCATGTCCGCCTGATGTCATGCGCCTGTCTCGCGCATGATATTCACCAAGCTGCTTTGACAACACCCAAGCACCTTGACTTAGCTGCATACCATGCCATCAACATGCAACTCCGCACATTGCTTGCCACAGCCGCATAGGCCAATGTCAAGGGGCAATGTACGCCCTTGACACTTCCCTCGCCCACCATACGTCTAAGTTCAAACTTGGGGGTCTAACAAACCACCCCCACCAGTTGAACTCGACGTCCTTGTCGAGGCTGATTTCAGGTAGTCCTCCAATTGCTTATCAAACTGACACAGTGACTTTGTATTTTCCCAAGTAGCATCAGCCTCTTGCTTACCCTTCCACTGAATCAGGAATTCTGTCCGCCTATTCTTCTTGACACCAAGTACCCGGTGATCCAATATCTTCTCAATCTTAGTATCAAACTATGTGCGCACCACAACCGTGCTCTCTTCGACATGTTCCTGTCCGGATCATCAACATCCTCATAATAAGGCTTTAGAAAACTTACATGGAAGGTTGGGTGCAACTTCAACCTCTCAAGTAGTCTCAACCTATAAGCGACTTCACCAACTTTCTGAACCACTTCAAATAGTCCATCATACTTTGGGATTAAACCACGGTGGATAAACTTACCTGTGATCTGCTTCAAGATTTGGGGAGTAAGTTTGAGTAGCACCTCGTCACCAGCATTGAAGTCCAACGACCTTCTCCGCGGGTCTGCATACTTCTTTATTCATTTATAGGCCTTGCGCAAACTGTCTTGCGACTCATCAAGCACCTCTTGCTTGTCCCTAGAATAACAGTAAGTAGCAAGACACTTCCCTTGAGTTTTCTGCTTAGCAACATCAAGTGGAGTCATAGGTTGTCTGCCTAGGACCAACTCAAATGGGCTCATCTCCTTCGCCGACGACTTGTGCAAATTGTAGCAAAACTGTGCACTATCCAATAGCTCCACCCAGTTTCGCTGACTTGCCATCACAAAGTGTCTCAGGTATTCCTCCAGCAGATGGTTAATTCTTTCGGTTTGCCGATCAGTCTGAGGGTGGTTCACCATTGAAAATTTCAAATCGGTCCCCATCATGTTGAACAAAGCCGTCCAGAATCGATCCGTGAACCGAGTATCCTTATCACTGATGATGTCAGATGGCATACCAAAGAACTTAACCACATTTTTGTAGAACAAATCTGCCGCAACATCCGACGAACACACCACCAGAGCAGCAACAAAGATAGCATATTTTGAGAACCTGTCCACCATAATCATGACTGATGACATCCCGTTTACCTTCGAAAATCCACCAATAAAGTCCATCGAAATGGACATCCACGGTCTTTCAGGAATAGGAAGAGGCTGCAGCAACCCCGCTTCCTTCTTGCGTTTCGTCTTATCTAGCTGACAAACTAGACAAGTTTTCACAAACGCTTCAACATCATCTTTCATCTTTGACCAAAAATATACACGAGACAGTAGTGCCAACATCCGTTCCACACCTGGATGCCTCGCCCATGTAGTGTCATGCGCCTCTTTCATTAGTGTTTTATGCAGACCACCACCTTGAGGTACGACGATTCTCCCCCCTTGAAAGATCATCCTCGATCCAATACCTCCGCATTGTCCCGTCTTTGACTTGACTCATTAACTTAACATATAATGAATCATTTACAGCACAAAGTCTAATTTTATCAACAAAATCAGACTCCAATCAAGAAATTGAATGCAAAGCAGCGCATAAAATTCCATTCATTAAAAAATCCTAGATATAATATAAATAATTTATACATATTGTATTTACCATGTCACAATCAATGTATACAATAAATTTTGAATCAAATTAAAAAAAAGTATACATCAACACATTAAATAAAAGGGATAATTAAGAAAAATAACCTTCGTCATAAATTCTTATCCAAAATAATCCAAATATCATTTTTATCAAAAATGGTTATTCGACGGTTTTTGATTTTAAGCAAAGTGCAATTCATGCTTTTTCTTCGCCTTTTTTGTCTTCTTCTTCTAGCCATTAATGACTTCATCTTCCTTCCTTCCTTCCTTCCTTCTTCTTCTTTTTTATTTTTTCCTTCTTTCCCTCCTCCTCCTCATTCTTCTTCTTTTTATTCTTCTTCTATGTTGAAAGTTCAATTTTAAAATTTGATGTACCGCAAATGTTAATTGTTTTAAGTGAATAATATATCAAATAAACTCAAAATATTGAGAGGAACTCATATTAAATTTTGAAATTGTTTAGAGGAAATTTGAGTTGGTTGGGATTAAAAAATAAATCGGTCTGCAATGTATATTTTATCTTATCAACGGTGTATATGCAATATATATTTTTTGTATTAACAATGTGTATAGATGTATGTACATCTATGATACATAATTATACATCATCTATATATGAGTATACACTATTTATACAATATCGATATATTGTATATATTCATATTGATACGTTACATATACATATGACCATTTGGTTGAAAATAATATTTTTATTTTCTGTACATATATCTCTAATTTTGGGTTATTTTCTTATGTAAATAAAAATTTGGCTATATTTGATGCAAATAAAATTATTTTTGTATATTTATAAAATTTAGCTGAATAAATTTATACAACGATAAAGTGCAATATAGTTAATGTATATATAACAATTTTAGTATGTTACATGTATCCATAAAAATTTCTTCCTAATTTAAAGAAGTATAAAGACGGTTAATATTCTTATGAATACAAGTTACAAGAAAAATTGGAATATTAAATCCCTAAAATTGCGCTGATTGAAAATACGGCTGGAAAAAATTATTACCATAAAAACTACCAAAAAAAATTTCGCTAATTTTTGCCAATACTTTTATGGCTAAACTTTGCTAATATATTTTGGGTTAAAACTTGTAAATTCTATTTAGGACTTGTACTTACACGTCAACTTTCATATTATTTTTTACAAAAATGTTTTAAGAACTTGATATATACCTAATATACAATATAATATAAAATTATAAGAGGTATTTATACATCATAAATAATTATATATAATTTTATATGCTATTATACAAACAAGAATTTCGCTAAACTTCATCGATTGACTTCTCTCAATTAACAAGATGGAATCTTCTGAAAATTTGTGGAGAGGTAGATATATTGATGACCTATCATCCCCAATAGGTGAGACAACATAAATTAAGACAGAATTTGATTGTGATATATTTTGAAAATTGATGACAGTTTGCTCTTTGAACTTTGCTACAATAATTGTGTTTGTAATTTGCAATTTCTTAGAGTTACAATTGAAATTTTGAGACAATTCTTATTGCGTTGGATTCGTCTCATCAAGATCTATCACTTGATTCTGCCTTTGGAGTTTTTGGAGGTTGGAGTGGAATTGTGATCCCATGGCAGCCCTTTGAAGCCCTTAAGTTCCTTCTTTGGGCTAATTCAAGTAAGTGTTAAAAACCTTGATTAGATTATGTAAAATAACTTTATGGGCTACACTAAATTGTAATTATCTTTTTAACTAATTGAAATACTCTAAATCTTTACATAGAACAAAGTCCAAATAAATATTAACTTAGTGATATCAATTTAGGTGCAAACACTATTATACATATTTTGGCAATATAATAATTTCTTATATGCAAATAGATTTTAAAATAAATGTTGATATTTTGATACTGATTTAGTGGCAAAATTATCGTGTTGTTAGCTTCTTAGTAGATGACTTTCAGTTTTCTTCCATTACAACTTTCAAGTTATCACTTCTACTTTACCATTATTTTTCTGTTATTGCTAGTTTGTAACAAGTAATTGTGTTATATTATTATTCATATAAAAATCCAATTCATTTTTCTTTTACCTATTGTATAGAGTGTGTTTTCGTATATCAATACCAATATGATTTTGGGTCTTAATATCAATGACGGATTTTTTTCACTATATTTAAGTTTGCTCCTTAATTGTTAGTGTGATAGTGAGTTAGTGTTCCTCTTTAAGTACATTTTTTGTCTTAAAATTTTTTATGTTATTTCTTAAAAAAAGTTTTGTACTTAATAATATAGCATACACACAATAATTTGTTGTTGTAATATATATTTATTATTAATTGACATAATACACATGTAGTATAAAACACACACTTAACTAATTATAGTACTCCCTATTGTTGAGGCTACGCATATCCATTAAGAAAAACAATTTAGGACATAAATTGAATATCATTTTTCATTTTTACCCTTTTAGTTATGCTCAAATTATTCTTGAAAATATAAATAATTCAAAGTAAAATTATAAATATGAGTAATTAACTTTTTTTAAATTATCACCTAAAAAAAGTAAATAAAAGAGCAAAAATAAAAGAAATTTTAAACAACTCTCTTGAACTTTGAATAATTCATATTTTGAACTATAAAAAAAGAGGTCAAACAATACTTATTTTAAAATGAAGAGAGTAATTAAATCATATATAAAATTATGGTAATTTTAATAGATGAATAATTTCAACCAACGCGTAAATACATTGTTTAATGGAATAGCGGCGTGTCTTTCACTACTACTATTGAAAGAGTTGGGACAGCGCGCCATTCACGCCACACTCCATATAAGCCAATCCCCGATAACTGAAATCCCTCTGCTTAAGACACAAAGTCATCTTTTAATATTAATTATTTTAAAACTTTCGTTACAAATAATCAAATCATTAGGGTAAAGTCAATTAATGACATTAATCAGAGTACTAATATATTACTCCCTCTATTCCATATTAAGTAAATTTGTAAAGCATTACACACATATTAATAAAAATCCATATTTTTCACTATTATCCTTTGTAAAAATCATATATATAACTTTGTAAGTAGTGTGATTTATTTCCTAGAAAATATAAAACTTCAATAAATAAAAATGCAAATATGGAAAAAATTTCAAATATCTATCTTAAACTTTAAACAATTTAATTATTTTAGACAATAAAAAATTTCTCAAAAATTCACTTAATATGGAATGGAGGGAGTATTCCCTTAATCTCATATTAGTTCTCACCTTTCTCTTTCGCACCTTCTTTAAAAATTATTAAATAAAAAGTTCTTTTACTATTTTATTCTTAATTTTTTAATATAATCATTATTTTTTAGGCAATGAAGAGAAAGTTAATTAATATAATAAATAGTTAAATGTTTTGAGACAGGATAATTTTAATAATACCGGTAATTACTCTCTGTTTCACTTTTATATGTCATATTTAGATTTGACAAATCTATTAAAAAATAATTAATATGATTATTTTATTTCATTGTCCCTATTAATTAATGATTAGCGTTATATTTTGGAAAATGATTAGAGAATAAAATATGAAAACAAATTATTATATTTAATATGTTAAAAATGATAAGTAAAAAATAAAATTTATAGATAAAAAAAGTAATATGGAAGTGAGGGACTAGTAGATTGAGACAAGTTTACAATGTGAAGAATAGTCCGTTTAAGACAAAAGTGTTTAGTTGAGAATTAGCGTATTTATTTAGGAGTCCTCCTTTTTATGTTTTCTTCACTCTTTTTCTTATCTGAAAAGGAGAAAATTGGCTCATCTATCAACCATTTTCACTACCCAAGTTTTGTTTTTGCTGCCATATCTCTTTCTTAATCCCAAGTTTAATAGTAAAAAATACCTTGTAAAGAGGAATTTTAACTTATAAATCCTTCCCTTTCTCCGGTGGTCAAAGGATGTTAGCGTGACTTGACTATAGTAATATTTTCTTTTTGTACTTCCAATCGTTATTAACAATGTTAAGTAGGATATTATTGTTATTTTCCTCTTTGTTTATTATTAATTTTAGATCTTTGGCATTTCTTTATTTTTTAAACAAAGTGGCAAGAAAGGAGTACAATGGGAACAAAAGCAAGGCTGCAAAATCCAAAACAAACCCTATTTTCTTATTTTGTCGATATGTTACACTTTTCGATGATAGTCATATATATATATTGTTAGTCAAACAAACTTGGGTTTGGCGTTGCTTAAATGGAGGGCAATGGTTTTAATTGAGTTGTCGATTCTCATTGCTATTCTATCCATTTTAGATTCTTCAACTACGTACTCTATTCCATTCCATTCATAATAATGATTCTGGACTTCCAAATATAGTACAAATTAACTATTTCCTTCGTTTCATTTTGTTTATTTCATATTCATTTGACACTTTTATTTAAATAAGTATTAAAAATCAATTTTATGAACTATATTTTAAAATCTAAATTTGATTACTAATACTTAAAATGGAGGACTATTAAAGAGAAACTTACATAAATATATTATATTAAGAAAATATTTATCATTTATAACAATAATATTTTTTCCACTGGACACTTATAATACATTTATAATATAATTTTAATACATATTAACGAGAATAATTTATAAAACTCATATAATACAAGTTTTATTCATGGATAATATATTTATCACACACTTTAATACACTTACAATACATTGTGTCAATTTCTTACTAAACAAGTACAATATATTTTGAAACGCTTATAATACATTTATATTGCATGCATAATTCACTTTTAATACATGACAGATATATCATAATATTGTTATGTATTGCTATAAATGATAATAAATTAAAAAGTATCGCTAAAATCAATAATTATTTATTAAAAAGTGTTCTCCGTCGTAATTTTTTCATTATTAAATGTAGAGATGAAATGAAACCCACATCTCAGTGAGTTAATAGACACTTGACCTCCTCGGTCTTGGCTTCTTGGGCAATTCTTTTTTCATGAATTAGCTTTTTAAAGTCGACTTAAATTCAAAATTCATTTGTTTATCACTCTACAAAAGCAATCTTAGCTAGCGCTCGGGCATAGATTTCAGATTAATATTAAAAATTTATCATCAAATATCTGTTTGACCATGACATTTTAATTTGATCAAGTTTTGAAAATCTTTTAAATATTTTCTAGTTCTCAAAATTTGATCTGATTTTACTTTCACTCACAAAACTTCAAGTTTTTTCCAAGTAAAATGTAAATCCAAACACAACTTTAAGTTCCGAAAATCACAACTTAAGTAACTCAAATTTTTAAATTTCAACTTCAAAATTTATGAACAAACATAAGTTGTTAGACGAAACAAACAAGCAAAAACATTAAGATATCATATTTTATGACCAAAAATTGCTACTCCCTCTGACCAACAATAGTTGTCCACAATTGACTGGACACAAAAATTAAGAAGCAGTAAATAATAAGAGTAATTTTACCAAATCATCCTTATTAAATACAAGTCATCTAAATATTGAAAAATAAATAATATTTAATAGTAAGGTTGTATGACCCCTTACTATAACTTAGATAAATTTCAAGAACCCAAAGAAAAGTTGAGAAGTGAACTGTCCAGGAGGGCCACGAGGGAATCTACGATCTGTAAAAAGGTCTACGAGTCATAGATGTGGCTCGTAGACCCCTCCCATACTTAGTCAAAATTCGAGTGTTGAAGACCCATTTTATGAATGGGAGTTACTAGCAGTAAATCTTCCTATGACCCATACAATCTGTCATAGAGATGAGTGACACATTCCAGTAGCTACTGGAATGTGCACAAGTTCCTACGATTGGGTCTTATGACCCGTAAGAATTATAACGAATCATAGAAAGGGGTCCATAGACCCCAAGCCCATTCCCAGTCGAGTTTTACAAGAAGCCTTCGACGATCCTTCTTAGGCTATACGACCCGTCGAAAGGTGGTCATGGACCCATTGTGCAAATTCCAGAATGCCCAGTGTTTGGACCATAGTTCCTACGCCGACCCTTTTATGGTCTATAGAAGGGTCTGTAGGCGGCCCAACAACTTTTAAGTAAGGGGTAAACTAGTCTTTTCCCACTTTTTCCAAGATAAACCAAGACTTTTTAGAACTAAAATTAGTCCTTATCAGTACCCAACATGTCTTTTCTCTCATTATTACTTAGCATATTTTGGGAGCAAGGATTGGGAGAAGAGGAGAAGCTAGGGTTCAAGCGTTCAACTATTTTCTTTGAGTTTTGTCTAGATCATTGATTTTCTAGGTATGTAAGGCTAATCACAACGTTAGACTAAGTTCATCCTCGTTCCTTACATATTCATTCAGCCAAATTGAGTGTAGAGTTTGAGTTTCAATTTCGATAATTGAATCCTTGAGTTTTCTATATAAATTCCATTGAGTTCTTGTATATATTCAACTTTACTTTGATGATTTTCATGAGTTGAGTTTTTGAGATGTGTGTTCATGTTTGCATTCATATGAACCCTAGCTGATTTTTTGCATTAACTATTTTATGCATTTTTTTGAGTTAAAGGATGATATATTTCATCTTTTAATTGAGAAAAAGTTTGAGCATGAGCTGAGTTTGAGAATCTCTTAATTATTATTTTGAACATGAGCATATGATTCTAAATGAGTTGAATATTAAAGCATCTAAACATCTATTATGAGATAGAGTTGAGAAGTCAAATTATGCTTTTAAATACATTCATTGAGATGAGATTTTATCTATTTTAAAAAGAAGAGATGAGTTGAGAAGATTTGAGTTTTGAGCTAAGTCCAAAGAAAGAAAGTGAGTTAATTAAGTAAATACACTCACTTGAGATATGAGAATAATAAGAATATTTTTTGAGAGTAGTATCGAGCACTGGCTTGGGTAAGAGTGTAGAACAACTCGAACATCACAAACTACGTAGCCATCATAGGATAGGATTCTATCATTCATTCGGGCGACTCCTCATAGTCCCAAAAGAGGAATTTTTATTAGTTCTATGAGATGAGTTGCGTTCCTTACCCTGACAAAGTATTCAATGAATGTGGCAATAATAGAAGTTCGTTGTATCATCACGTAGCTCATAAGTGATAATTGCCGGTTAGAAAAATTTTCTAAGAGTAAAATATTATATTTTTATATACTGATTTGCATTTACTTATTCATATCTTTTAAAGCATTCTTTTACATATATTGCATGCTTTATTGAGTTGAGTTATTTCTAGAGTTGAGTAGTTTTTTGTCCAGTTATTTTACTTACCATACATTCCATGTACTGATGCCATTTGGCAATGTGCAGACACATGTGATAGATATCCTCAACATGTGCATCGTTGAAGATCAGTTTTCTACGCACCATTGGTGAGACCTCTTTGCATTCAGAGGAGATCTTGAGTCATTTACTTTCATTTATTATTAGTCTTTGAGGTAGCCATGGGCCTGTTTCGGTACCTAATTTTGGAGTCAGTATTAGAGGCTTCAAAGATAGTGTTTAAGTTTATTTAGTTATTTTCATAGTTCATATTTTCTTAAACATTGAGTTATATTACTTATAAATTTGAGTATTTGAGTTTTAAATTAAGGAAGTTAAGTTTATATATACTTATTGTGCTTATCTGCGCATATTTGCATGAGTTAAGTCTTCTTCTTAGTAAGTTAGCCAGGACAAAGTTTTGCTTAGGAACCATCAATGATTTCTTAGTGTCAGTCATTCCTAGGGTGTAGACTTAAGGCGTAAAAAATTTAGTATCAGAGCATAGAGTTCAAGAGTGCTAGGATGTCTATGAAGTCAAGTCGAATAGAGTCCTTCTTATCAGTGTGAAGTGCGCCACATCTATAATAGAGAGACTACAGGACTTTAGAAATTATTTCTCTTCTTTCATACTCTAGTTCATGTTATAGAGTTTAACTCTATGAAATCTCCTTCTAATTCGTGTATTTTAAAATTTTAGATCATGCCTTCCAAAAGAACTTTAAGCCAGAGGAACGTCGTTGAGAATGGGATTCCATAATTGTCTGAAATGTAAAACTGGAACTAAGCTAAGTATCTGAGAATGAGAATGAGAATGGGACGCAAAAGGTCCCATAGACTACCCAGCCTGCTATGATTTCTGAGGTTGAATTCAGACAAACAATTTATATGCTCACCCAATTGATGACTTCTTAGTCTGGTCTTTCTAAGGTTGATATCATAGGAGAAATTTCTATGCTCACCAATTGATGACTGCTTAGTCTGGTCATTACTCCAGTGCCTAGCTCTAGTTCTCAAGAGTTATTTGTTGGTAAGAATTAAAGAATTTTTAAGGATGAACCCACCAGTCTTCACTAGATCCAGAGTTGAGAAGGACCCTCAGAACTTCATTGATGACATGTGGAAGATCCTGAAGGCAATGCATGTGACTGATATAGAAGGAGTTGAACTTGTTTCCTATCAGTTGATGGATGTTGCTAATGTCTGGTACACCTAGTAATAGGAAATTCGAGGTGGGAATGCTGAGTCTACAGTATAGGATGAGTTTAAAAATGTATTCCTAGACCACTTTATTCTTCTAGAACTGAGAGAGGAAAAAGTTGAGGAGCTTTTTAATTTAGAACAAAAGGGAATGACCGTGAAGGAGTACAACCTCAAGTTCATCCAACTATCTAGGTATGCTCCTGAAATGGTTCCCGATGTGAGAGCGAATATGAGAAAGTTTGTTTCTGGCTTAACCAGACATGTGAAGAAGGAGTGTCAGGCAACCTTATTGATTTCAGCTATGTACACCTCCAGGCTCATTGTGTATTCTCAGCAAGTTGAGGAGAACAAGAGGATGGATATGGAGGAGAACCAGAGCAAGAAAACCAAATCCACAGGTAATGAGTCTAACCATCAAAAGGGTGATAATGAAAATCGTTCCTTCTTTTAGAGAGGTCTTCTGGTTATGCACTATCTTCAACTAGTGCACCTACAGTAAACAACTGAAATGACCAAAGGTCTCAAGGCAACCAAAATTGAAGAGCTCAAGGCTCACAATCTCATAGGAGTATGTTCTAGAGTTTTTCAAGCAAGTCGCCTTTTGGTAAGTATGGTAGACTATATTTGGGAGAGTATCGAGATGAAACTAATGGATGCTATAAGTGTGGTCAGATGGGTCACTTCATGAGTGATTTCTCATCAAATAGGCAAAATAATGGGGGAAACAGAGCCCAACTTCGTCAGCAGCACTAGTAGGTAGAGGTAATTAGGGAGGTTTTACTTTAGGAGTAGGCGGAGGTCCAAACCTTCTGTATGCTATGGCTAGTCGCCATGACCAAGAGAACTTACTAGATGCTGTCACTGGTATGCTTCGATTCTTTACTCATTATGTATATGCATTACTTGATCCAGGTACTACTTTTATCTTTTATGACTCCTTATGTAGCCGTTAAGTTTGGGATCCTTTCCGAATGACTCTTATAGCCATTGAATATTTCTACTCCTGTTGGTGAGTCTATTCTGGCTAAGATAGTTTTTCAAGATTGTACAGTATCTATCTATCATTAATATACTTCAACAGACTTAGTTGAGTTAGACATGGTTAATTTCGATGTCATTCTTGGCATGGACTGGATTTTTGTTTGTTATGCCTCAATTTTTTGTAGAACTCGAGTTGTGAAGTTTCAGTTTCCTAATGAGCCAATTAATGAGTGGAAGGGTAGTTCATATTTGCCTAAGGGTCGATTCATATCATACCTTAAGTCCATAAAGTTAGTCTATAAGAGATATATCTACCACATTATTCGAATTAGAGATGATAGTGTGGAGACACTATCCCTTCAGTCAGTTCTAGTTGTAAGTGAGTCTCTCTTAATAGGGAGATAGACTTCAGAATAGATGTTCTTTTCGATACTCAGCCTATTTCTATTCCACCATATGGAATAGCTCTAACAGAGTTAAAAGAGCAATTGAGAGATCTCTTAGATAAGGGATTCATTAAGCCGAGTATCTCACATTATGGCGGTCCTGTCCTATTCGTGTACAAGAAAGACAGTTTCCTAAGAATGTGCATTGACTACTGTTAGTTGAATAAGGTTACTATAAATAATAAGTATCCTCTTCTGAGAATCGATGACATATTCGACCAACTTCAGGGTGCCACTCAGGCTATCATCGGTTGAAAGTGAGAAAAAGTGACATTTCGAAGATGACCTTCAAAATCAAGTATGGTTACTATGAGTTCTTAGTTATGTTCTTTGGATTGACTAACGCTCATGCGGGATTTATAGACCTTATGAATAGAGTATTTAAGTAGTATCTAGGCATGTTTGTTATAGTATTTATCGATGATATTTTGATCTACTCTAAAAATAGGAAGGAGCATGCCAACCATCTCAAAATTATTCTCCAAACTCTTAAAGACCGAGAGTTATATGCTAAGCTTTTAAAGTGTGATTGTTGGCTTGCATCTATGTCATTCTTAGGCCATATTATTTCTGGTGATGGAATATGGGTAGATTCACAGAAAATTGAGGCAATAAAGAACTGGCCCAGACCCACCTTACCGACTAACATAAAAAATTTATTGGTTTTGATTGGTTACGATAGGAGGCTCATTGATGTATTTTCATCCATCATCGCCATTGACTAAGTTGATGCAGAAGAGGACTAAGTTTCAATGGTCTGATGCTTGTGAGGAGAATTTTCAAGAATTGAAAACAAGATTGACTATTACTCTAGCATTGTCCCTGCTTGAGGGAACAAATGGTTTCATAATTTATTGTAATTCGTCCAGAGTTGGATTGGGTTGTATTTTGATGTAGAGAGGTAAAGTGATAACATATGCTTCTAGATAGATTAAGATCTACTGGAGGAATTATCCGACTTAGGATTTAGAGTTGGCATCGGTAATATTTTCTCTCAAGATTTAGCATCACTATCTTTATGACATGCATGTATATGTGTTCACTGATCATAAGAGTTTACAGTATGTGTTTAGTCAGAAAACGCTTAACCTAAGATAGAGGACATGACTTGAATTGCTCAAGGACTATGACATGAGTATTCTCTACCATTAACGTAAAGGTAATGTTGTTGCTGATGCTCTTAGTAGGTTTTTCATGTGGATTACTGCTCATGTTGAGGAAGAAAAGAAAAAGTTGGCTAAACAAGTGCATAGACTTGTACATTTGGGAGTTTGTCTTGTGGACTCTGATGATGGAGGTGTTATTGTTCAGAATAGGGCTTAGTCTTCATTAGTTTTTGAGGTGAAGTAAGAGAAAGCCCAAGACCTATTTTACTTTAATTGAAAGAATATGTTCATAAACAGAATGTGATGGATTTTTCCAAAAGGGGAGATAGAGTGTTGAGGTATCAACGTAGACTTTGTGTTTCGAGTGTTGATGTTATTCAAGATAGAATTATGGCAGAGGCTCATAGCTCTAGATATTCAATTCATACAGGCTCTATCAAAATATACCACAACTTGTGAGAAGTCTATTTGTGGGATGGTATGAAAAATGTCATGACCCAAGCCTAGGGCCTAAATATGACATGGCGAATGAGGAACCCGAAAGTACCTCAAACAAGCCTCTTAGCATTCTTTTAGCCTTTCATAGGTAATGAAAATAAATAAATAAGCAAAAATCATAATAATAAATTTTCAACTTACATATGTCCAACAATACCAATAACTTTTAGATTTAACGGGGTTAAGACAAGCCCCTAGCTCATCCTCAATCATAATAGAAAAAAATGTCATACTAAGTGTCTAAAGATCTGAATATATCCTAAGCCAGAAAGATAAAGAAGTATTATTCCCAGAACATGAGAACTCACCAAAAGTAGTCTTCAAATGAAATCTCAACTAGCCATGTGGAGGAGAACGAGGAGGAGCACCGGTCCCTACATGGTAATATCATGTAGGTAAAAGAATATGCGTTAGTACTTTGAATGTACTAAGTATGTAAGTATGCATGAACATTGAGGAAACATTAAAACATTTATATAATATGAAACATAATGCAATGCATGCATAGTCAATCATATAGATATCCTTTAAAACATTCATTTTGTGGGAAAAAGACCATAACCGACATTTAAGATCATGTGAGCTATTATATTGAATCCAAATTAACCCTCTACATTGGCCAGGGAGACTACTTGCCGGGTAGAACTCCGTTAACTTCATTCATTTATTTAATTTTAACTTTAAGGGCTTTTATGGATCCATTAGCCTAAGCCTACAAGGGCTCCTATTTGGCACATAGTTAATGAAATAAGGGGTTGATACTAGGATTTTCTTACTGAATCTCACCTCAATAACCCATTCGGTGCTAAATCAATCCCACGGAATAGTTTAGTACTTCAAAATAGTCATAGCATATAGCTTGAGAATTCAAAACATCATATTCAGTAGAATAACTCATTAAAATATTTGGTGATTCAAATATGCAAGAATTATACTTATAGCATACATAATCCATCATTCATAGCATTTCGTCATTATTTTATTTTATAAGACTCTCTTTTTCTTATAGACATTGCTTTCATAAACATTCATTTGGAGTCAAAGGTTTTAAGTCAAACTTCATTGAAAACATAGTAAAATTAGGTGGCTTCAAATCACTTCAACTTGCAAACATGTATGTAAATAAATATGCATAAATACTTTGAAATCCATTAATTAAAAATCACGTTTTAAACAACCACCATGAATTTCAAGAACTTTTAAAGAGCTAAATAGAGAAAATACTTGCAAACCATCAATTCATACATATGAAATCATTTTGCATCAAAATAGACCAATAATTATTAGTTTAACCGTTATTCATGCTATTAAGTAGAAATAAGAATTACCAATAAGAAAATCTTATTTAAAATCAGGAGATTTAGTTGAAAGATTTTTGGACTACATAAGTGGAATAACCCATTGATAAACACCCACATACTTAGAGTAAAACTTAAAGAAAATAAATATAATTTATCATATAATCAAAATACTTTAGGCATGAGAGTGGAAGGAATACTCTCATTGAAGCTTTATATACCTGAAATCCGAAGCGTTACTCAAAATTGAAGAACTTAATGAATACTCTTGAATCCTAGCCTTTTTTCCTCATCGGAACATTTTCTGTACTACCCGGAGTATATGAATCACCGAAATAGTATTTTTACACTACTAAGAACTAAAACTATATTTTGAGAATGAGTAAAGGAGTGTATAGAGAGAAGAGTTGTTTGACAAAGCTTGATGAACAAAATAATGAAATAAGGTGGGTATTTATAGGTATGAAAGACGGACCTAACAATAATTAAAATAATTATAAAGAAAAATTTAAAAATTTAAAAATTTAATGGAAGATTGTGATGTCATGGGTGTTATCAAATGGAGGACTATTGATGTCATGGGTAATGTCAAATGGATCTAGATATTTCCATGGTTGGTGAGATGAACCTTCTTTTAACAGAATACCCTTTTTTGGAGCTACGTTTGAATAAGATAACTTCCTCATTAGGATTTGGTGTCTGCATATGAGTTGTTTCTCTAGAGGTATACTTTCATGTTGTTCAAGAATCAACTGATTTGGAGCATCCTACAGTGAGATATGAATTTTCTTCTATGAATACTCCATTTTGTCACAACACCATGTCTTGCAATAATTAATTTATTTGACCTACTTAACCTCTAAAACTTAACATATGGCTTTTATGAAAGTTGTAGCTAATAATATTGGAGTTATTTAAAAATTTGAATTACCAAATTTGGACCATCCTATGAAAATTTATGCCCAAAATACAGAAATTATATTATTTTCACCGAGAATTGAAACATCATATACAATAGTTTTAGGGTGTGTTACAAAAAGAGATATAGCAGAATTTATTTCCAAGTGCCCGAATTGCCAACAAGTCAAAGTTGAGCGTGAAAGATCTTGTGGTGTAGCTCAAAATATAGAGTTGCAAGAGTGAAAGTGGAAAATTACCAATATCAATTTCATTATAGGTTCACCACGGTCTCACCGATAGCATAACTCTATTTGGGTAGTTGTGTATAGAATGACCAAATCACACCACTTCTTGCTCATTAAGACTACAGATTCAGCCAAGAAGTACGTAAGATTTTACATTCAATAGATAGTCCGACTTTATGAAGTTCCCTTATCTATAATCTCTGGCAGAGGTACTCAACTCACTGCACAATTTTAGAAGTCATTTCAAAAAGATTTGGCTTCAAAGGTAAATCTTAGAACCACTTTCCATCCTCAGACGGATGGTCAGGAAAAGCGTACAATCAAGACTCTTGAGGACATGTTGATAGCTTGTGTCATTGATTTCAAAGGTAATTGGGATGATCACTTTCCCCTTGTTGAGTTTTCTTACAACAGTTTCCATTCGAGCATTCAAATGAATCCTTATGAGGCCCTTTATGGGAGGAGATGTAGATCGCTAATTTATTGGTTTGGATTTAGTGAAGTTGAGTTGATAGGATCAGACTTAGTTCATAAATCTATGAAGAAAGTGAAAATTATCGAAAAGAGGTTGAATAATGTGTAAAGTCATCCAAAGTCCTATACTGATGTTAGGAAAAGAGACTTAGAATTTGAGATAAATGATTGGGTGTATCTGAAAGTTTCACCCATGAAAGGTGTTATGAGATTTAGGAAGAAAGGAAACTTGAGTCCCCGATACGTTGATACTTACCAGATTATAAAGAGAGTTAGCAATGTCAAGACCCTATAAGTGAAAAAGTCAAAACGAAGGAAAATTTTTAAGAAAATGGATTGTTCAGCTTTAACGACTCAACCTATGAGTCATAGGTACTTCTACGAGTCATAGGACTGACTCGTAAAAGTGATGTTGAGATTGGGAATTGGACTAAGTAAGGGAACGAGTGTACAAATCAAGCTTACGACTCATAGATAATATGATGAGTCATAGACACGACTTGTAAAAGAACTTCAAAACTCAGGATATACAGGTTTCTTAGGATGAACAGGATGACTTGGGTCTACGCCCTGCAAACAAGTTGACGACTCGTAAGAATGAGTCATAGAAGGGGTTCAGAGACTCACTTCTCAGGGTTTCATAGATCCTGATGAATGAGTTCTTTCTATGAGTCGTAAAAAGGTCTACGACTCGTAAGGGCCCATTCGCAGAGTCTGTCCGGTCAATTTTAAAGAAGGGTATTTTGGTCCTTCCTTATGTTTTATCAGTAAATGTGGTCATTTTGGGACTAAATCCTCCCTATTTACTGACCCTAGGCATTCCCAAACCCTTATTCTCACATTAACTCCAATTCACAAAACCCTTCCCTCCCCAAGGCTCTTCTCAAGGCTTTCTTCATCACCAAGCAGATTCTAGGCTTCCTCAAGATCAAGTTTCGCTTCCAATCTCAAATTCAAAATCTATCAAGGTATGTGAGTCTTTACCCATGGGTTATTCCACCTATGAGGTTCAAAACCCTTTTTAATCTAATCTCTTGATTTCACATAAGATTTTTCCTATGGGTCTTTCTAATTTCTACTTAACAACATGAATCATGATTAAATCATTGATTATTGGTCTATTTTCATGCAATATGATTTCAAATGCATATATTGAAGGTTGGCAAGTATTTTCTCTACTTAGTTCCTTAAAGGTTCTTGAGATTCATGGTGGGGTGTTTAAAGCATGATTTCAATTGATGAATTTCATAGTGTTCATGCATGATTTCAATTATATACATGTTGGAGAGTTGAATTGACTTGAACCCACCTAGTTTCACTATATTTTCATTAAAGCATGATTTGAAGGTTATGGACTCTATTTAAATATTTAAGAAATCTAATGACTATGATTAAGGGAGTCTTGAATGAAATGATGAATGTTGGTAAGAGGCTTTCTCACCTAAGCTAATAGATTCTTTATACGATAAGGATAATTCTTGCATACTTGAATCACTAAAGGTTTTAAGCTATTCTATCGAATGATGATTTGGTGTCCTAAATTGTACATGTGATTATGTTACTATGATATACTATTCTGTAGAATTTGACTTAGTACCGAATGAGGCTTGAGGTGGGGTTCGGTAAGGAAATTCTTGTAGCAACCTCTTATTTCATTAATTATGTACCAATATATGAGCCCTTGTAGGCTCGGCTAGTGGATCCTCAAATGGCCATCTAATGTTAAAGAAATAAATATTGATGGAGCTCTACCTTTGCAAGTAGTCTTCCCTTCCTATGTAAGGGGTTGTGTTGGATTCCAAGTTATAGCTCACATGGTCTTAATGTCAATTATAGTCATCTTCCCACATATGTATGGTTCAAATGCTATCTACTTGGTTAGTCATGCATGTACTCATTTATATACTTTACTTTACAAATATCTTAATGTTTTCCATTGTATTACATGCCTACATACGTAGTACATTCAAAGTACTAACGCATACTCTTTTGCCTATATGATATCACCATATAGGAACCCAGTTCCTTCTCGTTCTCCTCCATATGGCTAGTTGGGATCGTTTGAAGGCTACTATTTAGTGAGTTCCCATGTTTCGAGAATAATATTCCTTTTCTTTCTAGCTTATGTTATGTTGAGACTGTTAGACATCTATCATGGTACTTTATTTCTTTTTTTTTGATTAAGGGTGAGCTAGGCACATCTCTTAGCCCCGTCAAGACTAAGAATAGAGGTATTATTGGACCAATATAACATAAGTCTTGACTATTGATGTTTTTTATGATGTTTCCCCATATTCCCACTTTCCACTTTTAGTTCCGCTTGTCATTTAATTTTCATTACCTATGAAAGGCTAAATGAATGCTAAGAGGCTTGGGTGAGGTATCTTTGGGTTCCTCATTCGTCGTGTCATGTCTAGGCCCTAGGCTTGTGTCATAAAAAACTTGGTATCAAAGTTGAGGTTTTGAATTGTCCTCAAAGTCCAATATTCCACATCAAATATGGTCTTGTTCATGGTTGTGAAGTGCGCCACAATTATGAATAGGAAGCTATAAGGCATTTAGGAAACTTTCCCTTATTTCAAGATTCATGTCATGCCCTAGGGTTGTTCTAAGACTTCCTCTAACTAATGAATCATTTCATGTTCTCTAGATAATACCTCTAGGAAGGGTATATCTACCTAGAGTATGAGTTGATGATGAGGACTAAGCTCATTCAGTTCCTGAGGCTCCCCATGAGGAAGGACTTATACATGATGAGTTTTGGAATATCATCACTTTGTTTGACCAATACATAGCCAACCAAGCTAATCAAGTTGTTGCTCCTCCTCCACCTCAAATGCCTACCCCGACTTCTAAGATTCAGGTTCAAGAGGATGAATCCACCAGAATTTGATGGTTCCAAGGTAGATGAGGATCCAATAGAGTTCATTAAGGAAGTTTATCATATTGTGGGTATTATGGAAGTACATCTAAATGAAAAAGCCAAGATAATGGCCTATTAGGGCATAGCAAGGTTTGGTATGAGTAATGGATTATTGAGAAGGGTGAAGATATGGGACCCATAGAATGAGAAGAGTTCAAGGGTGCCTTTCTAGATCACTTCTTTCCTTTGCATCTAAGGGAGGCAAAGATTCTAGAGTTCATCAATATTCTCCAAGGGAGCATAAGTGTGAAGGAGTATTCCCTCAAATTCACCAAATTATCTAAGTATGCTCCTTTCATCATCTCCGATCCAAGGGCAAGGATGAGTAAGTTCATCTCTGGTGTATCTAGTTTGGTGTCCAAGGAATGCAAGACGGTCATGCTAGTCAAAGATATGGACATCTCCCTACTTATGACATATGCAGAACAAATTGAGAAAGAGAAGTTAAGGGAAAGGTCAAGAGGGTTCAAGAAGGCTAGAGTTGATGGTGCAGGGTTTCAATCCTCAAAGGTCTGGTTGTAGTGGTGGTGGAAAGGGGCAAGGTGGGTGACAATTTATAGGGCAAGGTTCCATCGATACTCCTCTTCCAAGGTTCAACCAAGGACAATGTTCCAAGTTTGATGGGGGAGAATTTTGGTACTCAAGCTTTCCCTGGTTGCAATAAGTGTGGAAGGACTCACAAAGGGGAATTCTTAGCCGAGTCCAATGCATGCGTCAAATATAGTAAGTCGGGTCACCAAGCTTGGGATTATAGAGGTGGTGGTGGTAGGTCTCAAGGCCAAATTGCTCATGGTCAACAAGATCAAGGGAGTGGACAATGTACCAGCCGCTTTTATGCCTTACATAAGAGATAAGAGGTTGAAAAAGCACCCAATATTGTTACCGGTATGTTAAATATCTTTTCTTTTAATGTGTATTCATTGTTAAATTCGGGTGCCAATTTTTCGTTTGTTACTCTATTCCTTGATAATAGGTTTGGTCTATCACCCAAAATATTATTAGAGCCTTACTTAGTGTCTACCCTATTTGGTGAGTCGGTTGTTGCTAGAAAAGTCTATAAGAGTTCTCCTGTGTCTATCTTGCACAAAGTTGTTTCTTGTCATCTCATTGAACTTGACATGGTAGATTTCGATGTTATTCTTGGGATGGATTGGTTTCATGACTCTTGTGCTTTTATATATTGTAGGACTCGTAGAGTCAAGTTTCAATTCCCAAATGAATCTATTCTTGAATGGAAGGTTGATGATTCGATGGTAAAGGGTAGTTTCATTTCTTGTCTTAATGCCCGTAAATTGATTGCTAAGGGTTGCATCTATCATATCGTAAGGGTTAGGGATGTCGACTTTAAAATTCCTTCTATTGAGTTGGTTCCCAGAATTAATGAGTTTCTCAATGTCTTCCCCGATGACCTTCTCGGTGTCCCTCCTAAAAAAGAAGTTAATTTCAATATCAATCTTTTCTTCGATACCCAACCTATCTCCATTCCTCCCTACCGAATGACACCGACAGAATTAAAGGAGTTAAAGGAATAATTAAATAACTTATTGGAGAAAGGATTTATAAGTCTAAGTATTTTACCATGGGGTGCTCCCGTGTTGTTTGTGAAAAAGAAGGATGTGTCGCTTCAGATGTGCATAGACTACCGTTAATTGAACAAAGTGACCATTAATAACAAGTACCAAATTTCTAGGATAGATGACCTGTTTCACCAATTGCAAAGGGCAAGTAATTTCTCCAAGATTGATCTTCGGTCCGACTATCATCAGCTAAGTTCCAAAATATCATCACCTTGTTGGTCCAAGCCGTATCCAACCAAGCTAATCAAGGTGTTGCTCCTCCTCCACCTCAAGTGCTTACCCCATCTTCTAAGATTTGGGACTTTAAGAGGATGAATCCACCCGAATTTGATGGTTCCAAGGTAGATGAGGATCCAATGGAGTTCATTAAGGAAGTTTATCAAATTGTGGCTATTATGAAAGTACCTCCAAATGAAAAGGTCGAGCTAGTGGCCTATCAACTCAAGGGCGTAGCAAGGTTTGGTATGAGTAATGGATTATTGAGAAGGGTGAAGATATGGGACCCGTAGAATGGGAAAATTTCAAGGGTGCCTTCCTAGAGCGCTTCTTTCCTTTGCATCTAAGGGAGTCAAAGATTCAAGAGTTCATCAATCTTCTCCAAGGGAGCATAAGTGTGAGGGAGTATGCCCTCAAATTCACCAAATTATCTAAGTATGCTCCTTTCATGGTCTCTGACCCAAGGGCAAGAATGGGAAAATTCATCTTCGATATTTCTAGTTTGGTTTCCAAAGAATGCAAGATGGGAATGTTGGTCAAAGAGATGGATATCTCCCAACTTATAACATATGCAGAATATATTGAGGATGATAAATTGAGGGAGAGGTTAACAGGGTTTAAGAAGGCTAGAGTTGGCGGTGGAGGGTTCACTCACCAAAATTCCAATTATAGTGGTGGTGGAATGGGCCAAGGTAGGCAAAGATTTATAGGTCAAAGTCCCATTAATACCACTCCTCCAAGGTTCAATAAGGAAAAAGGTTCCAATCCAATGGTTCCTAGGGAGAATGTGGGTGCTCCAGCTTTCCCCACTTGCAAGAAGTGTGGGAAGACTCACAAAAAGGAATGCTTAGCCGGCTCCAATGCATGCTTCAAGTATGATAAATTGAGTCACCAAGCTAAATATTGTAGAAGTGGTGGTTGTAGGCCTCAAGGACAAATTGATCATGGTGTAAAAGCTCAAGGGAGTGTCCAATGCACCAACCGATTTTATTCTTTGTATGGTAGACAAGAAGTTGAGTAAACGCCCGATGTCGTCACTGGTATGTTAAAGGTTTTCAATTTTGATGTGTATGCATTTAGACCCGGGTGATAATTTGTCATTTGTTATTTTATTCCTTGCTAATAGGTTTGATATGTTATCCAAAATGTTATTAGAACCCTATTTGGTGTCTACCCCTGTTGGTGAGTCGGTTGTGGTTAGAAAGGTCTATAAGGATTGTCCCATGTCTATCTTGCACAATATTGTTCCTTATGATATTATTAATCTTGACATGGTGGATTTTGATGTTATTCTTGGTATGTATTGGTTGCATGCATCTTATACTTCTATAGATTGTAGAACTTGTGGAGTCAAGTTTCAATTTCCAAACGAGCCTATTCTCAAATGGAAGGGTCATGATTCGGTAGTAAAGGGTAGGTTCATTTCTTGTCTTAAGGCCCAAAAATTGATTTTTAAGGGTTGCATTTATCAAATTATGAGGGTTAGAGATGTCAACTCAAAAAGTCCTTCTCTTGAGTCTGTCCCCGTGGTAAATGAGTTTTCCAATGTCTTTCCTGACAACCTCAACGGTGTCCCTCCCAAAAGCGAAGTTGATTTTGTATCGATATTCTCCCTGATACCCAACCTATCTCTATTCTTTCCTACTAGATGGACCCAATAGAATTAAAGGAGTTGAATGAGAAATTAAAGGACTTGTTGGAAAAGAGATTCATAAGGCCAAGTATTTCACCATGGGGGTGCTCCTGTGCTATTTGTGAGAAAGAAGGATGGGTCACTTCGGATGTGCATAGACTACCATCAATTGAACAAGATGACCATTAAGAACAAATGTCCTATTCCTAGGATAGATGACCTATTTGACCAATTGCAAGGGGCAAGCCATTTCTCAAAGGTTGATCTCGAGTCTGGCAACCATCAATAATGGGTAAGGGAGTATGACATTTCCAAGATGATATTTCAATCCCAATGGTGTTTATAGATCTAATAAATAGGGTGTTCAAACCCTACCTTGATACATTTGTGGTGGTCTTTATTAATGATATTTTGATTTACTCTCGGGGTGAAGAAGAACATAAGAGTCATTTGAGAATTGTGCTTCAAACCTTAAGGGATAGGGAATTATTTACCAAGTTCAGTAAATGCAAATTTTGGTTGAAAGAGGTGGCTTTCCTTGGTCATATAGTGTTCAGAGAGGGAATCAAGATTGATCCTAAGAAGACGGAGGCGGTAAGAAATTAGCCTAGACCATTGTCTCCTTCATACATTAGGATCTTTTTAGATCTAGCCAGGTATTATAGAATGTCCGTCAAAGGGTTCTCTTCCATTTCATCTCCTTTGATGAAATTGACCCAAAAGAAGGTAAAGTTCCTATGGAAAGATGAGTGTAAAAGAGTTTCCAAACTTTGAAATATTGACTTACTTCCGCTCCTATTATAACTCTACTAGAAGGAATAGAAGGGTTCGTCATATATTGGGATACTTCAAAGGTCGGTTTGGGTTGTGTCTTAATGCAAAACGGCAAGGTTATAGCCTATGCTTCTAGGCAATTAAAGGTACACGAGTGTAAGTACCCTACATATGATATTGAGTTAGTGTCCTTAGTGTTTTCTCTAAATATTTAGAGGCATTACCTCTATGGGGTACATGTAGATGTATTTACTTATCACAAAAGTCTCTAATATGTGTTCACCCAAATTGACCTCAACCTATGATAAAAGAGGTGGCTTGACCTCCTCAAGGATTATGAAATGAGTATGCCTTATCATCTGGGTAAGGCCAATTTTATCGTCAATGCACTTATTAGGGTGTTTATGAGGAGTGTGGCTTATGTTGATAAAGAATAGAAGGAGTTGGTAAGGGATGTTCACCGGTGAGCAGTTCTGACGATGGTGGCGTGTTAGTGCAAAATTGGTCCGAATAGTCTTTGGTAGTAGATGTTAAGTCAAAGAAAGACCTTGATCCTTCATTGGTGGAGTTAAATAAATTGGTGGGAGATAAGAAAGTAGAAGTCTTTTCATAGGGGTGGGGGGATGGGGTACTTCATTACAAAGGCCAATTATGCATTCTGGATATGCATGGCCTAATGGGTTTGATCTTGAAGGAGGCTCATAATTCCTCATATTTTATTCACCCCAGTTCAACAAAAATGTACTGAGATTTAAAGGATATATATTGATGGGGTGGCATGAAAAGGGACATAGCAAGGTTTGTATCTTAGTGTCTAAATTGTCAACAAGTCAAGGCTGAACACCAAAGGCTGGGTGACCTAACACAAAACATTGAAATTCCCACTTGGAAGTGGGAAGATATGAACATGTCCTTCGTAGTAGTATTGTCTCATACTCGAAAACATCATGACTAAATTTTGGTGGTGGTCGATAGGATGAAAATGTCAACTCACGTTCTACCGATCAAGACTTCTTATAGTGACAATAATTATGCTAAGTTGTACATTTGGGAATTGGTAAGGTTGCATAGTGTGCCATTGTTAATTATTTCAGATCGTGATACCTTATTCACTTCTCATTTTTAGAAATTATTTCAAAGGGGACTTGGTACTAAAGTAAGACTAAGTACCTCAGTCCATCCTCAAACCGACAGGTAATCCAAATGGCCAATCCAAATACTAGAGGATATGTTGAGGGATTGTGTGTTGGAGTTTAAAGGGAGTTGGGATGACCATCTACCGCTTATTGAGTTTGCTTACAACAATAGCTACCACTCAAGCATCGAAATGTCACCATTTGAGCCTTTATATGGGAGATGATGTAGGTCTCTGGTAGGTTGGTTTGAAGTGGGTGAGATGACTTTATTAGGTCCCAACTTGGTACTTGATGCTTTGAAGAAGGTGAGAGTCATTAGAGAAAGGTTAAAAATGGATTAAAGTTGCCAAAAGTCCAATTTCGATACTAGGAGAAGGGACCTTGAGTTTAGTGTGGATGATTGGATATACTTAAAGATTTCACCCATGAAAGGTGTAGTTCGGTTAGGTAAAAAGGGAAAGTTGAGCCCTAGGTATGTGGGGCCTTATAGGATCTTGAGATATCTTGGAAAAGTTGCTTATGAGTTGGAGTTGCCATTAGAAATGACTATGGTTCATTTGGTATTCTATGTATCTATAATGAGAACATGTGTAGGTGATCCAAGTTCCATTGTGCCTTTGAAAGTAGTGAATATTGAAGAAAACTTGACCTATGAAGAGGTCCCGATTGAAATTTTGGATTGGCAATTCAAGATATTGAGGAACAAGAAAGTTGCATCCGTCAAAGTCCTTTGGAGGAATCAATGAGTCAAGAGTGCTACATGGGAAATGGAAGAAAATATGATGAAGTGATACCCTCATCTCTTTCACTCTAGTCAAGCTAAGGTACTAAGTTGATCACGCTCAAACTGTTTATGAAGTTGGTTTTCAAGTCATATTTTACGTTAAGAATGAAAATCTCTAGGTTTATGCATTTTATGTGTCATTACATTCATGTTGGGTTGCTAGTCCTTGTTCTGTGTCCTTTCTATGCTAGTTGAATCTCATTCGAGGATGAATGTTCCTAAGGGAGAGATATTATAAGACTCCATAAGTCAAAAACTTGAAATCAAGGAAAAATTTCAAGAAAGTGGATTGTAGCAGCTTTTACGACTCAACCTGAGAGTTGTAGGACTGACTCGTAGAAGTGATATTAAGGTTGGGAATTGGACAAACCAAGGTTACTACTCATAGAAAATATGATGAGACATAGACATGACTCGTAAAAGAAATTCAGAACTCAGGATTTGTAGGTTTTATCAAGATGAACAGGATGACTTAGGTCTACGACCAGTAAACAAGTTGATGACTCATAAGAATGAGTGGTAGAAGGGGTTCACAGATTCAGTTCTTAGGGTTTCTCAGACTCTGCAGAATGAGTCCTGTCTACAACTCATAAGGCCCTATTCGTAGAGTCAGTTCGGCCAATTTTAAAGAAAGGTATTTTGTCCTTTCCCTATGTTTTATCAGTAAATATGGTCGTTTTGGGACTAAATCCACCCTATTTACTGATTCTAGGCATTTTCAAACCCCTCATTCTCATATTCCAATTCACAAAACCCTTCTGTCCCCAAGGCTCTTCTCAAGACCAAGTAGATTCTAGGGTTCCTCAAGATCAAGTTCCTCTTCCAATCTCAAAGTCAAAATCTATCAAGGTATATGGGTATTTATCTATGTGTTCTTCCACCCATGGAGTCCAAAACCCTTTTGAATCAAATTTCTTAATTTCAAGTAAGATTTTTCTTATGGGTCTTAGATTTTTCTTATGGATCTTTCTAATTTCTACTTAATAGCATGAATTATAATTAAACCATTGATTATTAGTCTATTTTGATGCAATATGTCACAGCCCGAACAAGGGCCTAGCCGTGACACGACGATTATGATTCTCGTAGAAACCCCAACCAAGCCTCTTAGCATATCATAAGCATACACAAGGTGAACAATAAGCGGAAACTCATAAAAGTCCAAAAGACAAATCATAACTAGAGAAAATCAAGACAACATAGACTCCTTATATATATGCCTAACATGCCTTTACATGACTACATAGGCGCGGACTAGGACATGTTCCTAGCTCACCCTCAAAGAAAGTATGGACACAATATAGAATAGTATTTACCCATTACCATAGTCTAAAACAACGATAAAGGAAATAATGAATCGGGTTGCCCTCGAAGCATGAGGACTCACCACACTAATCTTTAATGGAACACCAACTAGCCACGGGAAGAGGATACAGTGTCCGTCTCTACATTATGATATAATGTAGGCAAAAAGTATGTGTTAGTACATTTGAATATACTAAGTATGTAGGCAATGCAATGCATAAAAAACTATGTTTGCACAAATGACCAATTTAAATAGCATGATAGGAGAAGTAGTAAAAATTATAAGTAGTCACAAGAAGGATCAATGCATAATAAATGATAAGAGTATCATATAAAGTAAAGAATATGATTAATCATTAAAACATAAAAAGGACCATCCATATGTGGGATAGGAACCATAACCGACAAGAAGACCATGCAAGCTATAACATGGAATTCCATTTTTGCCCCTACACCAGAAAAAGGGGAATCTACTTGCCAAAGTAGACTCTACCCTGCTAGGCGGGTCATAACGTACGCTATATGTGGATCCACTAGCTAGGCCATAAGGGGAAATCCTACGGTGGCACGTAGTTATGGTACAAGAGACTTTACATAGGGACCCCATATTTTGATTCCCCACCTCAAGTCCATATTCTGTACTAAGTCAAATCCTATGAAATACATTCATAGAGTGAGAATTGTAATGGACATATATCATAGCTATGATCATAGGTTTGAAATCATAGAGTAGCTCATTTTCATAGCATAGGTGCAATTTGGGCATTGTCCTTCCACATTATAAATCATACATACATAATCATAGTTCATACTTGGAAATTTTGGGTAAAACATGAATGCATGATCCATTGACTTGGAAATCATGAAATTGACTTGAAAATATGCATGATCATATACTTTCTATAAACCCATACATAATTCATAAAGATAATATCATTTGGAAGTATATTGAAATTACCATAATTGACATTATGAATCCTAGAGATCAATATAGGAAAATTTATGAAACAAATCTTCAATTCAATGCAATAACCATTAATTTATATTAAAATAGACTCATAATTATAATTTGAATCATAATTCATGAAATTGGAATAGAGATCATAAAATCCATAAAATTTCATACTTTGAATTTAATAGAAAACTTGAGAAAGGTTGGGCTTCATGGATGAAAGAATCCATGAATCAATACCCACATACCTTGAGTGAGAAGATCAAGGAATTTGAAAGAATTTGAAAGTTTTGATGGAGAGCTTCAGTGAATTTCTTTGAAGTCTTCAATGGATTCCTTGAGAGCTCTTGTAGAGAGAGAAATATTTGAGTAGGTGAATTGTAAAAGAATGGATGGAACTAAGGGCTTAGGGTAGTTTATAGAGTAGAATTAGTCCCTAGAAACGTCTAGGTTTATTAACTAACAATTAGGGAAAGTCTAAAGTGCCTTTATTTAAGAACTGAATTCAGATAAAATTTCTTACCCTGGTCCGCGATGCAGAGTTGCTCCCGGATAGGCCAATTTTTAGCGAATGAGATTTTTGCTAGATTTTGACTCAGAAAAGAATTACACTAAATGGGAACAAATGGACGACTCGAAGTTGCCACGCACCTCACTACTTTGTGCAATTGTTTGACAAAATTCATTTTTCGATACACGAGTCCTAAAAATCCACCGAGATCATTTTTTCATAGGTTTTGACCTCTTGATCGACATTTCAGACTTGAATTTTTTAAAAAGAATAAGGATAATGCATTACATGAGCATCCTATTTCCAAGGCATTCTTAAGTCACTTGTGAGCATTTTGAGGAATGTTACACAATATGATTTCAAATCCACAGATTGAAGATTGGCAAGTATTTTCTCTACTTAGTTCCTAAAAGGTTCTTGAGATTCATGGTGGGTTGTTTAAAGCATGATTTCAATTGATGAATTTCGTAGTGTTCATGCATGATTTCAAGTACATACATGTTGGAGAGTTGAATTGACTTGAACCCACCTAGTTTCACTCTATTTTCATTAAAGCATGATTTGAAGGTTATGGACTCTATTTAAATGTTTAAGAAATCTAATGACTATGATTAAGGGAGTCTTGTATGAAATGATGAATATTTGTGAGAGGATTTCTCACCTAAGCTAATGGATTCTTTATGCGATAAGGACAATTCTTGCATACTTGAATCACTAAAGGTTTTAAGGAGCTATTCTACTGAATGATGATTTGATGTCCTAAAATATATGTATGATTATGTTACTATGATATACTATTCCGTGGGATTTGACTTATCACCGAATGAGGCTTGAGGTGGGGTTCAGTAAGGGAATTCTAGTAGCAACATCTTGTTTCATTAACTATGTGCCAACATGTTTTCCATTCTATTGCATTCCTACATACGTAGTACATTCAAAGTACTAACGCATACTCTTTTACCTACATGATATCACCATGTAGGGACCGACGTTCCTCCTTGTTCTCCTCTACGTGGCTAGTTGGGATCGTTTGAAGGCTACTATTTGGTGAGTTCCCATGTTTCGAGAACAATATTCCTTTCTTTCTAGCTTATGTTATGTTGAGACTGTTAGATATCAATCATCATACTTCATTTCTATTTTGATTAAGAATGAGCTAGGGACATATCTTATCCCCCATCAAGTCTAAGACTAGAGGTATTATTGGACCAATATAAGAAAAATCTTGACTGTTGATATTTGCTATGATGTTTCCCATAGTCTCATTTTCCCCTTTTAGTTTTGCTTGTCATTTAATTGTCATTACCTATGAAAGTCTAAATGAATGATAAGAGGCTTGGGTGAGGTATCTTCAGGTTCCTCGTTCTCCGTGTCATATTTAAGCCCTAGGCTTGGGTCGTGACAGTCGCATATGAGTTAGAGCTTCCATCATAGTTAGATGTCATTCATCAAGCATTCCATATTTCCATGCTTAAGAAATACTTGGGAGATCCTTTACTCATTGATCCTACAGAAAATATTGGTGTGAAAGATAGCTTGTCTTATAAGGAGATTTTTGTCCCAATTCTTGATCATCAGGTTCATAAATTGAGAACCAAAGAGGCCGTTTTAGTCAAAGTTTTATGGTAAAATCAGATTATTGAGGAGGCTACTTAGGAAGCCGAAAAGGAGATGAAATCCAAGAACTTGCATCTATTTGTTCCTCAATATCGATGTCGAAGGTAATATTCCTATTCTTATCTATAAGTTAGTACCTTCTTGAGTTTGAGTAATTAAGTGACTTATTCTTGAGTTTGAGTCTTTAAGTTCTTGCAATGCATTCGTGCCTTGAGTAAATACTTAGCTTGGTCATCATTCAAGGATGAATGATCCCCAAGGAGAGATATTGTAACACCTAGTACTATTTTAACTTAGATATGTTCCAAGAATCCAGAGAAAAATTAAGAAGTAAATTGTCCAGGAGGGTCACGAGGGCACGTATGATTTGTAGAAAGGTCTACAAGTCGTAAGTTTGATCGTAGACCCCTCCCATACTTAGACAAAATTTGAGTGTTGAAGACCCATTCTACAAACAGGAGTTACAGCCGTAAATCCTCCTACGATCTACAAACAGGAGTTACAGCCGTAAATCCTCCTACGACCTTAGGATAAGTCTTAGAGATGAGTGACACATTCCAATAGCTACTGAAATGTGCACAGGTTCCTAAGATTGGGTCTTATGACTCGTAATAATTGGTATAAACCGTAGAAAGCGGTCTGTAGACCCCAAGCCCATTCCAAGTCGAGTTTTATGAACAACCTTCGACGATCCGTCTTAGGGTCTATGACTCGTAGAAAGGTGGTCATAGCCCATTGTGCAAATTTTGAAATGCCTAGTTTTTGGACCATAGTTCTAATGACTAACCTTCTACGGTCTGTAGAAAGTCCTATGGTCAGTAGAAGGTCCTATGGTCCGTATAAGGATCTGTAGGTGACCTAGACAACTTTTAAGTAGGGATAAACTAGTCTTTTCCAACCTTTTCCATACTAAACTCAAGATGTTTTAGGACTAAAATTAGTCCCTTATCAGTACCCAACCTGCCTTTTCTCTCATTATTACTTAGAATATTTTGAGAGAAAGGATTGGGGAGAAGAGGAGAAGCTACGGTTCAAGCGTTCAAGCGTTCAACCAATTTCTTTGAGTCTCATCTAAATTATTGATTTTTCAGGTATATAAGGCTAATCACAATGTTGGACTAAGTTCGTTCTCGTGCCTTACATCGTCATTCAGTAAAATTGAGTTTAGAGTTTGAGTTTTAATTCCGACATATTGAATCCTTGAGTTTCCTATATAAATTCCATTGATTTCTTGTATATATTTAAATATACTTTGATAATTTTTATGAGTTGCGTTCTTGAGATGTGTGTTCATGTTTGCATTCATATGAACTCTAGTTGATTTTTTTTTGCATTAATTATTTTATGCATTGTTTTGAGTTAAAGAATGATCTATTTCATTTTTTAATTTAGAAAGACTTTGAGCATGAGTTGAGTTTGAAAAGTATCTTAATTATTATTTTGAGCATGAGCATATGAGTCTACTTGAGTTGAGTATTAAAACATCTAAACATCTATTGTGAGATTGAGTTGAGAAGTCAAATTATGCTTTTCAATGCTTTAATTGAGATGAGATTTTATCTATTTTAAAGAGAAGAGATGAGTTCAGAAGATTTGAGTTTTGAGCTAAGTCCACAAAGACTAAATGAGTTAATTGAGTAAATACACTCACTTGAGATATGAGCATAATAAGTATATTTTTTGGAAGTAGTATTGAGCACCGATTTGGGTAAGAGTATAAAACATCTCGATCCCCATAAACTGCATAGCCAACGTAGGATAGGATCGTGTCGTTCATTCGGAACGACTCCTCATAGTCCCAAAAGAGGACTTTTTATTTGATCCATGAGATGAGTTGCGTCTCTTACCCTGGCAAAGTATTGAACGGTTATGGCAACGACAGCAGTTTGTTGTATCATCAGCAGCTCATAAGTGATAGTTGTTGGTTAGAGAAACTCTTCGAGAATAAAGTATTATATTTTTATATACTGAGTTACATTTAGTTATCCATACCTTTAAAAGCATTCTTTAACATATATTGCATGTTTTATTGAGTTGAGTTATTTCTAGAGTTGAGTTGAGTTTGGTATCTTTGAGTAAGTTTCTTTTTATTTATTTTACATACTATACATTTCATGTACTGACGTCATTTGGTGATGCATAATTTTATGATGCAGATATATGTGATAGAGTTCCTCAACACGCACATCGTGAGATCTCTTCCATTCAGAGGAGCTCTTGAGTCATTTTCTTTCAGTCATTTATTATTAGTCATTGAGGTAGCCATGGGCCTGTCTCGATACCTTTTTTTGGAGTCAATATTAGAGGCTTCATAGACTAGTCACAGACAGTGTTTGAGTTTATTCAGTTATTTTCAAAGATCGTGTTTTCTTAACCATTGAGTTATATTACTTATATATTTGAGTATATGAGTTTTAAATTAAGGAAGTTAAGTTTGCATATACCTATTGTGCCCTTCAGCGCATATTTGCATGAGTTAAGTCTTCTGATTAGTGAGTTAGAGCCCGTTTGGATTGGCTTTAAGTTGGTCAAAACCAACTTAAAGCCCCTTTTTAGCTTTTGGACGTGTTTGCCTAATGCTGACTTTAAGCCATAAAGTTCTTAAAGTCAGTCAAAAATGAAAAGTTAGGATTCCTAACTTTTTTTTTCCAAAGTGCTTAAAGTCATTTTCTTTGACCATGGAAATTACTTTTATATTCCTTATATTTTAACTAAATTCTCAAACTACCTTTTTTTATTCTTTTAATCCTAAAATTCACATTATAAGCACTTTTATCCAAACACTCAACTGCTTATTTATAAAAATAACTTTCAGCACTTCAAAGTTCTAAAAGCACTTCATACAAAAAAGTTACTTTTTTTAAGCCAATCCAAACGGGCTCTTAGTTAGGCCAAGGATTTGCTTGGGAACCAACAATAGTTTCTCAGTGTCGGCCACGCCTATGGTGTTGACTCGGGGCATGACAAAGGGTAAAATACACATATATGGTAAATTATTCATTGATTTTATAAACTGCACAAGAATTATTGGATATCCCAAAATAATATAGTGGACAAGTAAAGATGGAAGGAGAGTAGCTAAAAAAACCCTATTAGTCTTGTTCACATTTGAGGATTATTCTGAAAAAACAAAATTCAATTTGCCTAAAATCTAAAATGTAAAGTCCTATTTTATCCATCTCAATTTATTTATACTGATTTTTCTATGTAGTTATTTCAAATTATTTATTATTTTAAAAGTTTAAGACAAAACTAATTATTCTTTTCATTCATTTTTTCTTATTCACTTCCATATATATATATATTTTATTTATCTATTTTAACATATCAAGAAAGAAAGAATTTTATCATTTTTATTTTATTTTTAATATTAATTACTCATTCTCAAATTATTTTCCAAGTTCATTGAAACTACACACTATTAATTTGAATATTATGATAAATTTACACTTCATTTTATTAAAGAATGTCGTAAGTTGCATCTTGAGTCTTACGAATTGGATCTCTTAGCCCACGAGTTGGTGCACAAGTAAAAGAAGAACAAAAATGACAGGTATCTGGCTTATTAAGAAGTATATAAATGACATACCAAGCAAAAACGTGTAGACTCAAAAGAAGGGAGAGAGGCATTCAACCAATTATTTGTAAGGAAAGGGGCTTTTTTCAAAAATTCAAACATTTGACGTATACGGATATAGTGAGTGTGTTTTTGAGATATATCACTTAAAAAAGAACCCCAAGTCAGTAAAGTAGTTAAACAAACATAAGTAACAAGTTTGACAGTCCTTCCTCTGATGTCTTTCCGCTCATTCTTCTTCATTTCATCATTTTTGTTGTGTTGTTATGTTCATAAGTGACAAGCCTTTCTTATAAAACATCTTCCTTCTCATTAGGTTAAATAGAGTGTAAATTTCATTGTGGACAAGTAAAAGTGAATGAATAAAGTATTTGTTTTCACTTACCTTAGTACCCCTTCCCCCCCCCCATTCAATATAAATGAATTGTTGGAATGTGACACACCCATTATAAAAGATATATAAAGACATTAATTAAAGGATAATCTGTCAATATTACTCTTTTGATTCTTTCCAAACTCTTTTAAAAGTAGAGATATTCATTATTTGGAATTAAAAGTAGTTGAAAATCGCATTGAAAAGAAGGGTGATTTTAGGAAAAAAAATAATTAATACATTTTGAAACTTTGAAAAAATTCATTTATTTTGGATCTTAAAAAAAGTGCCAACAATTCATTTATATGGGATTAGAGGGATTAACAGAGATATTTTTTTATTAGTTTTTGGTTTATCAATTTTTGGTGCGGTTTTTAATTTATCCAATAAGAAAATGCTCATAAAATAAATATATGAGTTCACACTTCTCTAATAGTTTTTGGTAAGCCTGTAAATGCTTTGATATACTGAAACAAAAAAGATAAAGAGAAATTGCATCAATAAGAGCATATGTAGTACGAAGGCTACAATTACATGTTACAATCAAAAGATAATATGGAATTTCTGATGTTAACCAAATTATATACGTTTACGAACTTGCAAAAGCTACAACTACAAAGTAAAACTAAAACTAAAATCAAGCAGTCAAAAAAGACAATCTTGAACAATCTTAGTTCTTACTTTAATCTTAAGGTTTTGTGTAAAGACTAAAGTTGCATAGTGTGAAGTAGAAGTACTGTGAAGACGGTAGCATATTATTATGTTAAATTATTACTAATATTTAATATTTATGAAGAGTAAAGTAGTATAATACTACTGTCTTAATGGGTTATCGATTTACCTAATAATCTAATATTAAAAACCGATAATCCGGTTATTAGTTTTTATAAAATCATTTAGAACCCATTAACCCAATAACCCAATAACATTTTTTTCGGTTCGGTTTATTAGTCGATTTGATTTTTGCACACTCTTATTTAATCATGTGTTCCAATTTAAAGTATCAGTTATTTTGGATTGTAAAATATTTTTTATTAAGGAGCGTACATATAGTAACAAAATTTAAGTAGCACAAAAAAATATTTTATTACAATTCTAGTCTTTTTAAATCTATCGACAAAATTCTCAATAAATTTAAACATCATATTTTTTCTGTCACTATCCGAACCCAGGTGTGATGACACTTGTCCATTCCTACTGGAATAATTCAACATAAACCCAATCAACTATGGAAAGTAATGCCAAAGCAATTTAAATAGAATAAATATAGATATAAAGGGAAAGTGTTAATCAACTACAACAACCTCCAAAGACTAGTTGTCATATGTACATGCCTCTAATACAATAAAAATAAAAATAAGTACAAGACTCAATGTCTTTGTTTCTCAAATGGAACAAAACATAATAAAAAGAGACAAGGGAGATCGCCAGCATCGAACAACTATCTCTCAAGTATCCTCAAAAGCCTCAAATAACGGAAGAAAAACTAAATCAGTATTCGGACTCGGAACCTACACAAGCGTAGATAGCAAAGAGTGAGTACCAAAGAATACGGTACTTAGCAAGCCAACTAACAAAATAGAGTAAATCTAATATACACTAGAACTCCTTTCATCCCAACTGAACCTTTTTAACTACAGCCTGCACAGAAATCAACTCTATCTATACTACACAATTCATATAGCACAAAGATCAACAATAGCTCATCAGCATCACCGAATAAGTCACATCAGTATCAAATATATCAATCACAGAATCATTACATTCTCATCAAAGAATTTCACAAAACTAACTTCGAGCAATGATCAAATATGACTCGAACAACTATCAAAAAAGATAAAATAATTATTTTGAGAAAATTATCAAAAATGACATTAATCTCATCTTCTCTTGAATCTTGATTATCGGGCCAGAATGAAAAAGGTTGACACCTAAATCGAGACTAGGAAATTTTAAAGGACATGTCACTCTTCATTTCTAAGAGTAACCAAGTCAACCAAAATCCCAAGTGATAGCTTCAACTTTGACATCTATAATGCCAAAGACATTTAAAATAAATTTTTATTTTTATCGTTATTTTTATCATATCAAAAAAATAATTTTAAAAAATCATATTTTATTCTTATAATTAATTACTTATTTTTAAATTATTTTCTACTATCTAATACTAAATATCAATTAATATGAATATTATAATAAAATATTAGAAAAATTACTTGAGTGAATATCTTTTAATAAATAATTACTAATTTTAACGATATTTTTTATTTATTATTATCTATAGCAATACATAGTATTACTATGATAAATCTGCATTATGTATTAAAAGTGAATTATGCATGTGATTTAAATGTATTATAAGTGTTTTTGAAATATATTATGTTTCCTTCGTAAGAAATTGACACAATCTAGTATAAATGTATTAAAGTGTGTGATAATGTATTATTCATCAGTAAAATTTGTATTATATATGTTTTATAAATTATTCTTTGTAATATGTATTAAAATTGTATTATAAATGTATTATGAGTGCTTACTGAAAATAAAAATGTTATTGCTATAAATGGTAAGTATTTTTCTTAATATAGTATATCTATATAAGTTTTCCTAAAATATTCATATCAAACATTATTTTTTAAGAAGCCTACAAAGTAAAATGGACAAACTAAAATGAACGGAGGAAATACTGTACCTTTATTAGCAAAATCATATATATACATTGGCAAATTCACAATAGTAGACAAGTAGTGATTAAAGGGAGCTAGTAGGTTTTGAATAAATTAATGGGAAAAGAATTTGATATCCTCAACTTTGCTATTTATAATTGATATATCTCTTGTTATAAAAGTGGCTTATATACACATCGATCGTTATAAAAGCGTTTCATATGTACACTCCGTTACAAAAACAGCACATATATACCCTTTTCATCTAACGTAAGTGAAAAAAATAATTTTAAATTTATTTTTTTTAATTTTTTAAAAATCTATGTAGATATATATATATAATCTTTTTCACACATGAATTATTTTTTTGACTTCTTTGATTATTTTTTCTTATTCCATTTTTTCTTCTATTCTTTAGTGTAAAAATATAAGAAACAAAAAGAAAGAAGTGTGAATGGAAGAAAAAAAATATAAACTAATATTTTTTGTCGCTATATTGTAATTTAAAATTATTTTTTGCGGTAATAATTTAATTTAGTTTTTGTATTTGTAAAAAAAAGGGATATCTATTATAAATTTTACAAGAAAATTAGTGAAAAATAAATTTGATCATGAAATTAATAAATGCAAATTAGCGGTTGAATCAAGGTAGTAAAAAAAATACACGTGAGAAGGATAAAAAATATCCCTACATGAATTATTTTTTTAATAAAAAATTAATTTTTTTCACTTTCGTTAAAGGAAAACGATATATGTGAGTCATGTGTATAATAGTAGAGCGATATATGAGTCACTTTTATAACGAGAGATGTATCAACTTTAAATAATAAAATTGAGGAGCATATCATGCCTTTTTTCCTAAATTAATTTAAAATGTCAGGTAAGATAGATGACCAAACAAAAATACCAAGATCTAAAACCCATCGGATCTTTGACATGTAAACGAGAAAAAGAGAAGAAAATGAGAAAGGACCGTCATTGTCAAAGCTATTATCACAAGTCTTGTTATAAATAAACGTCTTAAATGTTAAGAAAAGAAATCAACCAATTTGCCGCAATTCAAAATTAGTTAAGTCTATCATTAAATAGTCATCTCAAATTTAATTGTAATATGTGAATTTCACATTGACAAAATAGAGGAGATATTGAATATATAAAATTATATGCATTCGATCCTAAAGAATTGATTGTAAATGATGGTATCAAAGTCACTTTATGTACACTCTTAGGTAAGGGTGCATTATTTGGATTAAACCGAAAAATCAAACTAAATTAAATCGAATTTCAATTTAGATTAGTTTTGAATTTAGAAAAATAAAATCCATAAAATCGAACAAACTAAATTATTTTATATGTTATATATATATATATATATATATATATATATATATATATATATGCGTTGCACGTATAGTACATAATTTAATAAAATAATATTGATTAATGTCAATGGTACAATTATAAATTGTTCAATTTTCTATACCAAACAATAGGTTCAAAGGAAATTATTAGAAAATGCACCTTCACATATATTTACTATATTTCAATAAGTGACCAATATGAAAACCAAACAATTCAAAATTTTGGACATGTACAATGTTTTCCTCGTCAAGAGATATCAAATTTATGTCTTTTGATATTTAATGAAAGCCATAATATTTTTAAATAAAAATATCATATTTATTTCATATGATCACAAATTTCAAATATAGATATGATTATTTCAAATATAGATATGATTATTTCAAATAATATACATATACTATTCGACTAATCGAAAGAAAACTCTCAATGATTCTATACACATAACATCTATATACACATTTACATTTTAGTGAAGGATTAAGAAATGTAACTTCAAATATATAATGTTATCCTTAACTATAAAATCAGACAAAATAATAAAAAAAAGGAGATCCCTTGGCTTTTTACAAAAAAGAGAAGGGTTAAAAATATTTAACTTGTTTTGATTATTGTTTTCTACTTAATTCGTTGCTCTACCTATGTGTCTACCACCATACAAACCAAAAGTTGTGACCTCATATGGAAGAGAAATAAATCTTCAGTACGGCTTTGGCCATATGAGAACCTCCTCCAGATATTGTAAAATTCATTTTTTTTTCAATCATAATTATCAGGAAAATAAGTGTGAGTCAATCATGGAAAAAATTTCACATTCTTAGGCTTGTGGCTGGTTGACTCAGACTACACTAAATTCGTCATAATTTAGTCTTCTAACCATCTCTTTGGAAAAGCAAAGATTAAAGAATAAGTATATGCCAAAGTTAAACTATCAGAGACTCAAAGTATATGAGTGGGTTGGGATTTTAGTACATGGATAAAAAAACTCAAGATAAAACTAAGAAGCAACTTTTGTCTGAAAGGATTAAGACGAGCCATTTAATCTTGAATCGGCAGCATTTGAACTTTTGAAGCAATTAATTGAACTTAGGAAAGTTGATAGGTTTGATTCGCTCTAAAGTCAAGGATTGTTCTTTGAACAATATCAGGTAATCTATCTGGTTTTCTCTAAAAGTAAGTGTTATGACGGAAGGACGCAAACCCAAAAACAGAGAAAATAAATAACACTAAATTAAACGTGGGAAAACCTTTCAAATCGAAGGTAACAACCACGGGATCTTCAAAATCCGAATTTCTCCACTATAACAATAAGAGGGTTACAAATATTCTCCTAAATGGCTACACAACAATTGCCAAGTAAGGAGAAGCAATAGCTATACCAACAAAAGTAATAGGAAGAAAATCACCCAAAATAGAGCTACTGTTCGAGACCTAAACTAGGATGTTTTGATTCTCCAAATCCGATCTCCACCGTTAAAATCAAACACTAAGATGTTAGGAACACTCAGTAAAAATTTCAGCCCAATCCAACGGTTAATAAATCGGAAAACGCAATTTGAAGGTTGCTGATCGGAGAGGCAAAACTCTTGCGGAAAACACTCTTTTCTTCTCTCTTCTCTCTTGTTGAAAGCTCTCTCAAAAACCTCTCTTATGTGCCTAATGTCTCTCAAAGACACTACCAATGAGCAATTCCATAATTCTCTCAAATCATCCTATTTATAGAGTGGTATTTTTTCCTAAAGCCAAAACCAACTCCAATTAAGATTATAATTCCAATCCTTTCCCAAATAGAATTGGAAACCAAATTAGAAGAATTATTCAAATCCTTTTACAAATAGGATTAGACCATGGATCTTTGGCTGGAACATGAGTCATAGCGGCCAACCGTAAGAATTCTAATGGAAATCGGGGTTCAACATTTATTTGGTATAAATATAAATAGAGGAAAGCCAGAAAAGCTACAAGGTTGCAACTGTTTGGGATTTTGTAAACGTTGGCGACTATTCGGGTGTTGAGAGAGGCGGCTTCTTGCGCTGAAATTTGTAGCACCGTGAAGGAATGTGAAGTGTGAGGTTGCTTTTTCAATTAGGAGTTTTACTAATTACATATATAATACTTATAATGTTAGAAATTAAAGTTATAGTTAACCACTTTCATACTCTTTTTTTTTAGTAAGATAATTTTTATTAGGGTCAGTACTTTACTGTATTAGTACTAAGCCCGAACTACGCCCGATTTCCTGGTCAATCTTATTCCCTAAATTATAGGTATTAGGTTATAATATTTTTAAACTAGAGTTAGTTTCATTGAAAGTTCCATTATGATTTAGTTTAGATTATGTTTGGACATCTATTGATATAATTTAAGTTATTGTGTTTTAAAGTTTTACTCGTAACTTATATTAGAAAGTATATTTAAGAGATTTAATATTATTACTTCTCCTTGTATGTAATTTTTTTTTGGCATGCAAATATAACTTTGATTAAGCTATTAATTATTGACATAACCAAATAGCCGAATCGGAAAAAATCAAACCGAAAAGAGAAAAATCAAACCAAATCATTTTTTTATTTAAATTGAATTACACTTTTTCAAAATCAAAAATCGAATAACATAAAACTGAACCAAAAAACCGAATAAACACCCCTAGCCTTAGATAATAGTGAAATAAACTGAGTTTAGATAAAATCCAAATATATATAAAAATTTATGTAACAAGTTAGACAAATTTATATCCACAAGTCGTGCAAGGCCCAAATCAATATTACTAATCAATTGTGTTGTTATATTTTTTTTACTATATTATATTTTAAAATATATATAGACCGAGCCAGAGATATAAATCTTCTGTTTCGAAAATTCGTTACAATATGACTATTTTTAGATTGGGTATTAATCTATCATAAACTTAATTAGATCATGTAACATTTGAATAGAAAAAAATGATTCCATAAAAAATTTTCGGTAAATGGTCCGAAATATTCTTCTACTGTATTCTATTGTTTAATATTATCTCCCGGTATCTTTAAGCTATATTATTTCACTGTCAACTAAAATTTTATATGTACACTTGTGTTAATGGAGATGACATGCAAATGTGTGGAATCCCAACTCAAAAGTGAAAATATCTGATTGATCTAGTTTTATCCACGACCCGTAAGAAAAAACGGCTTCAATTAAACCCCTAAACCTAATAATCTCAAATCCCTATCATTTCAGTGAAATAGAATACGTTTCCACACATTACTCAAACAATGCAATTGAAGGATTAAAAATGTAAGTTTTATCATCTAAAATTTGTTTTCTTAACTGAGTTTAACCGTATTGAATATATTTATTTTCTAAATTTGTAATTTTTGAGAATAGTATTTCGTCTATGATTGTGAGGTAGTTGCTTGACAAGTCACTTCAAATTCCAAAAGAAAAATCTTGTAAGTATGTTGATTGTAATAAGTTCTTATTTTTTTGGTGGATGGATGTTAAAAATTCCTTTCTTATGTTGTTCATCATCATTAATTAATTTATTTTTTTGTTAATAGAAAGGATACATTTATTGAAAATGGGACGAAGAATTTTTTCATATTGTGGTTATTGAAAGTACACCTTTTTATATAAATAAATTTATAAATAACTACAAATCGATTTGACCTATTTTAATATGAACGATGTCAAATTTAAAGAGAAACAAGAAATAATAGAATTGGTAAAATTTAAAGCAAAAGTGTTGCAGAGTACTACTTTTAGTCCAATATAAATGAATTTGATATTTTTATAGTCCAATAACTTATACCTACTTCATAATTTTCTTTTGCAAGTTTATCCTCTCTGAAAAAAAAGTCATACAATCGCGTTTGAAACTTGATAATTTTAGACATTCGCGTTTGAAGTGTGATTTTGTGAAGGCTAAACATCAGACGTTTTCATTTGATTTTTACTGTGACTTGCCCGATCGTATATTTTTTAAATATTGAATCTGCATCAATTAAAAAATAGAACATTCTAAACAAGTAAGGTAAGTACATGTGAAATAGTACCGTATGTAAAATGACAGAATAAAAGATAGACATAAATATATCAAAAGAAACTAGATGACCGATCAACATCATTAATATAATATGAGAGGATCAAGAAAATCAAAGTCATCAAATTGTCTTATCAATAAGTTCTTAGTCATGTGTTAGTAAATTTATAGGAGTTTATTAGTGTAACCAACATAAACCACCATGTGAGCATATGGAGTCTAATTTCGACTTGATCAACTAAGCTATCTCATACCTTGTCAGCTATGAGATATTCATACATGTCATGTGGATTCATAAATAATCCGTACTAGGGGCATAAAGAGGAGTCGCTCGACCCAAAGATAAAATCCTTAACCTACATCGACAAACATAGTTTCATGCATTTATCGTTTAGACTTATGCCTTCTTGATAAATCATTTTAACTCCCATAAATTTTCACATTCACAATTTAGCTTGAGGGCTTATGTTCATAAGTTCTTACAATTCAAGTATCATAGTTTGAAATCATGGAAAACATATCATCATATCATAATTCATAAATAAGAGAAACATGTTACAATATCATAAAAATTAAATTTTTGATGAGATTTCATAATTTAGAAGTCATGAGGATAATATCATATAAAAGTCATCAATATAAATCATAAACGCTTAGTTTTCAAGAAAAATCATAACATTTCATGTTAGTTCATTCATAGGTTCATGGCAGAGACTCATAAAAAATCATGGAGGAGGAAAATAGTTGAGTAGAAACATTATCATAGGAATTTTTTTAATTTTTTTAAGAATAAGGATTTCATCTTAAACCTTAAGATAATCAAGAAAAAGTTCATAGACATGAAAATTATGTGTGAAAAAAGGTCGATAACGTCTCCACGCGTGAAGTTAACCTTACATACCTTAAATATTCCATATCATTGAGAGAGAGATGCATTTCTGAGAAGAGGATAGCCAGAATGAGTTCTTGAACCTTCATGGTAGGTCTTCCTTGGAAACTTTTGGATTCGTGACGAAAACTTCAGTAAAAATTTGTAATCACTGGTTATAATTATTAGAAATCACTTAGAATTTCGTGGGAGGAACTTACCTTGATATTCGAGGTTGGGAGAAAAAGAGAACTACTACTTAGATCTTGAAAGAATGAGAGTTCAATGAAAAATCTCAAAAAATAGGCTTTAAATAAATTTCATCTATGACTATGCGGAGGGGATACATGACCGTATCTCATGAAATGTGACCACAAGTCTCGTTTCATCTCTCTCATGGAGACTCGGTCAAAACCTTAGAGTTTACGATGAGGGTATGCAATCAACATTTGCCTAATGCGATTGCAAGTCCCCTCACATATCAGAGGCAGATCATCAGTAAAATTCCTTGAGTTTAAGGTGAATGCATGTGACCTCATGTCACAACTCGAATCCGGGTGTGATGACACTTATTTATTTTCATCGGACAAGTTAGTCTAAAACCCAATAATTATGAAAAATAATACGGAAGCAATTTAATAGGAAGTCTTAGTCAACTACAATACCTCAAAGACTGATTGTCACATGTACAAGCCTCTAATACAACGAAAATGAAAGTAAGTACAAGTCTCAATATCTTTGTTACTCAAATAAAATAAAGCATAATAAAAAAGGACAAGGGAGATCGTCGGTGTCGAACAACTACCTCTCAAGTTTCCTCTATAGCCTCGGATGAAGGAATGAAAATTGAGTTACTGTCCGGCCTTGAAACCTACACAAATGTAGATAGCAAGGAGTGAGTACCAAATAACATGGTACCTGCAAGCGAACAACTAAGACTAAGCAAAGCTAAATAGAATACAAGTACTCCTGTCATCCCAACTGAACCTTCTCAAACTACAATCTGTATAAAAATCAGTCTAGTCTAACAGTTCTAATAACATAAATCACGGGAATAACAAGGGGTAAATACAGTCCACAAATGGCAAAAAATGTGTAATGCAATGAAATGAAATGTCATGTATAGTGATGCATGTCTGTCCTAATGATACACATCCACTGACTAGCAGGCCAAAACCCATGAAAGACTCACATAGTCCATGTATCCGCCGAAACCATTTCCCTTCGACATAAACATCAATCGCCAGAACTATTTTCCTTCAGCATAATCATCATATCAATTCCATCACAGTATATCAGAACCAATGCAAATAAGTAGTGTTCATATAAGTCACAATAATAAAATGATGTCAACAACAATTCACAACTCATATCAATATAATTGATTCACATATTCACAATTTATCAAAATCATTATCATATGAAGCCACCATTATAATTCATCAAATTGTAATTTTATTAACCCGATTCTTCGTTATCAAGTTCAATCACAATATTCAAATAACCCGAGCTACTTTTCATTACTATCCGATACACATAACAAGAATACGAGATCCTACAAGCTTAAACAAAGATTTAGAGGTTACTTGCCTTAATCTCAACCTCGATTACTCTGAAACTTGTGCTTTGTCCTTATGTCAGTGCTCTAAATTAACAAAATCCAACCAAATATGAACTCTCAATAAGAATACGAGTTCAATGATATTTAAATTATAATTTTTGAAAATCAAGCCAAAATCGACCCAAAAACCCGATTTCAAAAATGAAGGATAAATCTAGAAACTTTTACACATAAATGTTCCATGAAGCATTTGGAATCTATTAGTGAAAACCCTTTCGAATTTGGAGTTAAAATCAATTCGGAATCATCAATTTAAGAAAATCAATGAGTTCTTGAAAAATTCCAAAATTTGGAGTTCAATTTCAAAAATTAAACTCAATTTCATAACATAATCAATGGGTAAAGGAAGCTTAGGATTAAAATAGCTTACCCACTCGAAAAACCTGAAAAACCTTCAATGAATCGCCTAATCCGAGCTCTCTAGACTCAACAATAGTGAAATAGGTCCTTTTTTCATTCTTGGGAAATAACTTACTATCCCATGTGGTTTCTTCTTCGCGAACATGGACTAAGTGTCCCGAACGCGAGGCTTATACAACTAAACTTTGCAAATGCGGAGGCTAATGCCGCGAACACGAAAGTTCACCTTCCAGGACTTTCATGAATGCATTCAAATCCCACGAATGCAAAAGTTCACCCCAGAACCCTCTACGAACGTGATCAGGGCTCCGCGATTGCAGAGAAGGTGACTCAGACACCAGAACACAATAATCAATCATAAGCACAAAATCATGAATTAGACCCTTAGGATTCTTTCAAAACCCTGTACACATGAACCACATATACTACCCTACTAAATTCAATGTTTAGGACTCAATAAAACCGTCAAAATTTGAATTTGATATTTCCTTGACCTAGAATCTATTTAGTCGCAACTAAACTCATTTTGGGCTCAAAAAGATCGAAACACCCTCGGAGCTCCCGAAAAAATATACAGAAACTCTTCCTAGGCCTAAAATTACCTCTTGAATCCAATGGAATCGTCAAAAATCCAATCTGATTAGCTGAACTCCATTTGTTGACCAAAGTCAAACCTTAGCCTAAAATTCTTCAAACTTCCAACTTGGGACCTCAAATCTCTGATATAACTCCAATTTCAAAAATGATGACTCTCCTAGACCAAATTCCACATTTCAGAGTAGATGAAATTGACGAAATTCTATTCTGAGACTCATAGCTCTGATTAGCACCAAAAACAACTTTTGAACATTTAAGCCTTTAAAATCTCAAAATTTTCAAAAAATTCCACGTTTTAAAGAATTTCTAGAGGCTAAAGGTGTACATGTGGCATACATTAGGGTGATCAAAGACATGTATAAGGGTGACAAAACCAGGGTAAGGATAATAGGAGGGAACTCAGAGCACTTCCCTATCGGGATGGGATTGCATCAAGGATCAGCTCTCACTCTGTTTCCATTTTCCTTGGTGATGGATGGATTGACGCGATAAATTCAAAGTGAGGTGCCATGGTGTATACTTTTTGTGGATGACATAGTCCTGATTGATGAGACTCGTAGTGGAGTTAATGTTAAGCTGGAGGATTGGATACATACCTTGGAGTCTAAAGGGTTTAATCTGAGTAGAACCAAGACAGAGTACTTAGAGTGCAAATTCAGTGAGATGCCTCAGGAGGTAGGCGCAGAAGTTAGGCTTGGTGACCAGGCCATCCAAAATAAAAGTAGCTTCAAGTACCTTTGGTCTATCATGCAAGGCAGCGGGGAGATTGATGATGATGTCACACACCGTATTAGGGAAGAGTGGATGAAATGGAGGCTCACTTCTGATGTGCTATGTGATAAGAAGGTGCCACCACAACTTAAGGGCAAGTTCTACAAAGTGGTGGTTAGACCGACTATGTTATATGGGGTAGAGTGTTGGCCGATTAAGGTCTCTCACATTCAAAAGATGAAAGTTTCCAAGATGATAATATTGAGATGGATGTGTGGGCATACCAGGAGCGACAAGATTAGAAATGAGGCTATTCGGGATAAGGTAGGAGTGGCATCGGTGGAAGACAAGATGCGGAAAATACGACTGAGATAGTTTGGGCATGTGAAGAGGAGAGACACAGATGCCCTAGTGCGGAGGTGTGAGAGATTGACCATGAATGGTTTCAGGAGAGGTAGGGGCAGGCTAACAAAATATTGGGGAGAGGTGATTAGACAGGACATGGTGCAATTACAGCTTACCGAGGACATGACCCTGGATAGAAGGGTGTGAAGGACCCACATTAGGGTGGAAGGTTAGTACATAGTCTCGTTATTCTTCCCTATTAGTAGGCGCATTAGCGCACTATAATTTCTTGTGCTCTGATTTCTATTATTATCTATTACTTTCTATACTTTGATTACTCTATTTTATCCTTGTCATTCTCATTATTTTCTTTCTCATATATGTCCTATCTAACCTATTTTATGCTTTTATACTTTTATTGAGTCAAAGGTCTTTCGAAAACAGCCATCCTACCTTGGTAGGAGTCAGGTCTACGTACACTTTACTCTCTCCAGACCCCATATTGTGGGATTTCACTGGGTTGTTGTTGTTGTTGTTGTTGTTGTTGTTTTAACTTCGAGAACTGATCAAACATGACTTGGGGCAACTATAAAAGGGGTAAAATAGTCATTTCACAAAAATTTCAAAAATAACCTTCAGGGTCATTACATTATCCACCACTAAAAACCATTTTTATCCTCAAACATAAAGTAAAATAAAGTATCTAAAGCCTTAAAGAGTTACGGATATTGAGCATGCATATCAGACTCCGCCTCTCAAGTAGCCTCTCTAACTGAATGGTGCTTCCATTGGACCTTCACTGATGCTATCTCCTTGGTCCTAAGCTTACAGACTTGTCTATCAAGAATGGTTGTGGACACCTCCTTAAATGTCAAATCTGTACCCAACTCTAATGAACAAGGAAGATCAGATGAGACTCGTTTGGAACATACTTTTAGAGTACGGAATACAGGATGTACAACTGACAAGCTAGGTGGCAAGTCTAATCTATAAGCCACGTCTCCCACTCACCTCAAAATCTCAAATGGGCCATGAACTGAGGGATAATCTTGCCTTTTTCCCAAACTGTATCACGTCGTTCATGGACAAAACTTAGAGACAAACATGATTACCCTTCATAAACTCCAACAGTTGAACTCTCTTGTCTACATCGCTCTTTTTCTTACTCTGAGCTGTCAAGATACTACTCTGAATCATACAAACTTGCTTCATGTTATCCCTAAGCTAGTCCGTGTCTAAAGAGTGCATCTCAGTTGCAAAAAATAACACAATAGAAGATCGACACTACCTACCATACAACATCTCGAATGGGGCCATCTGAATACTAGAGTGATAGTTGTTTTTGTAGGTAAACTCTGCTAAGGGAAAATATTGATCCCATCTAGGACCAAAATCAACAACGCAAGCTCGATGCATATCCTCCATTACCTGAATCGTCCACTTAGACTGCCCGTCGGTTTGTGGGTGGAAAGTTATACTCATGTCAAGCCTAGTATCTAAACATTGTTGAAATGCCTTCCAAAAGTGTGAAGTAAACAAAGAGCCCCGATTTGAAATGATGGATATGGTCACCCTATGAAGCCGAATGATTTGACTAATATATAATTGGACTATCTTCTTTGTCGTGTACTTCACCCAAACTGGGATGAAATGACAGTCTTCGTCAGTATTTCAACAACTACCTAAATAGAGTCATATCTACCCACGTTAGCAAGTAAACCCATAACAAAGTGTATAGTAATCCGCTCCTACTTCCATGTAGGAATGGGCATCCTCTGAGTCACACCCCCGGGCCGTTGATGCTCACACTTGACCTATTGACAAGTCAAACACTTATACACAAACTCTGCGATGTCCCTCTTCATCTTGCACCACCAATAATGCTGCTAAGATCATGGTACATCTTTGCCGCACCTTATGAATAGAATATCTATAACAATAAGCCTCCCCTAGAATCAATATGATTGAATCACCCACCTTGGGCATACAAATCCTACCCTCAATCCTCAAAACACCATTTGAATTGAGTCTAGCCTCCTTAGCTTCAATTCTCAACACCTCCTCTAGAATGAGACACAATTTCTCATCATCAAACTGTCACTATTGAATTTGCTCAACTAAAGAAGAACGAGCCTCAATAAAAGTAATAAAACCTCCACTGTCCTCATAAAGCCGCAATCGGATGAAACTGTTGGCTAACCTCTAAACATCCCTTGTCAAGGGCATCTTTTCAACACTAATCGTAGCGAGACTCTTCATACTAGGAGCCTTCCTACTCAAACTGTCACACTCGACCTAGGGTCTAGTTGTAACACGATGATTGAAACTCCGAAGGGCTCTAACCAAGCCTCTTGTACATATCATAAGCATAAATAAGGTAAAGCAAAAGCGGAGATATTATAAGAGAGTCTAAACCTTGAATAGAAATTTAAGAACGTCACATGAAAATATAAACTCAAAACATTTGTCCAACTAGATGCTTCTACTATTGAATATGGGCCGGGGCTAAGACATGTCCTTAGCTCACCCTCAATATAAAAGATAGCAAAATTCTTTGAAAATAATAACTAACTCGATTACTAGTCCCCGATAAATGAGCACTCATCACAAACACCACTGGATAGGAAAACTAAACTAGCCAAGTAGATGAGTATGATCTTCAACCTCAACCCCTACATTATGAGACAATATAGGCAAAAAGTATGCGTTAGTACGTTGGAATATACTAAGTCTGAGGGCGTGACATGCATATAAATCATGAAATGCAATGGTCAAGTAAATCACATGATAAGATGAGGTAAGTAAAGTCATGAGAAAAATCATTTTGACCAAAGTATTTAAAAAGCATAATTTAAAATCATAAAATACATAAAAGATCATACATATGTGGGATAGGAACCATAACCTATAATAAGACTACGCGAGCTATCACATGGAATCCCATTGTCTCCCCATACAACGAAGAAAAAGGGAATCTACTTGCCAAGGTAGGCTCTACATGCCTAAGTGGATCCACTAAGTGGTTATGTGAATCAGGTACTCACCCCTAGTTCTTAGACTTGGGTACTTACCTTCAAGCCTTGATATTTCGGGTACTCACCTCTTAGAGATTTGGGTATTCGCCTCTAATCCCTTTGTTCCTACGATGACATGTAGTTCAAGAGACATGAGGTTTCTACTAGGACTTTTGGTAGGGCCCCCACCTCAAGTCCACTAGGTACTAAGTCAAATCCCACAGAATATATATAGCACAGAAATCACAATTACATATATCATAGTCATGATCATAGGTTTAAAATCATAGAGTATCTCATTTTCATAACATACTTGTAGTGTGAGAATTGTCCTTTCATCATTACAATCATATTTGCATAATTCATATCGTTAGGCCTTAAGTTACCACATAGGGCCCTAAGTCACCTTACTTCATAACTTGCATGAAATTCATACCTTAAACTTAGAGTAGAACTCAATATTATAATCAATTGACTTTAAAAATCATGTAATTGACTTGAAAACATGCATGATTATAAACTTTATATCAGCCCATACATAATTCATATAGATAATATCATTAGGAAGTATAATTGAAAATATTCATATTTTACATCATGAACCCTAGAGATCAAAATAGGAAAATTCATGAAAAAACTCTTCAAATTAATGCAATAACCATCAATTTATATCAAAATAGACTCGTGATCATACTTATCATACTTTTAATGATAATTAATGCAATAGGAATAGAGATCATAAAACCCATAAAATATCATAATTTAATTTGATAGAAAACTTGAGAAATTTATTGGGCTTCATGGATGAAAGGATCCATGAATCAATACCCACATACCTTAAGTGAGAACACCAAATAATTTGGAAGAACTTGAGAGATTTGATGGAGAGCTTGAGTGAATTTACTTGAAGTCTTCAATGGAATCCTTGAGAGTCTTTTGTAGAGAGAAAAATATTTGAGTAGGTGAATTGTAGAAGAATGAATAGAATTAGAGGTTTAGGTCATTTTATAGAGTTGAATTAGGTCCTAGAAATGTCTACGTTCATTAGCTAACAATTAGGGAAAAGTCTAAAGAGCCCTTGCTAAAAACTAAATTCAGCTAGAAAATCATTGCCATGTCCATGATGCGGAGGCAAGCAAGTTCATGATACGGCTTGTCGCACACCTTACTAGTTTGCGCAGTTCTTTGAGATATCTATCTTTTGATCTACAGTCCTAAAAATCCACCAAAACTATTTTCCTGCAGGTTTTGACCCCCTGATCGATATTCCGAACTCAGATTTTCCAAAAAGATTAAGGATAATGCATTACATGAGTGGCCTATTTCCAAGGCATTCTTAAGGCACTTATGAGAATTTTGAGGGATATTACACAAACCATCGGCCACGACATTGGCCTTCCCCGGATGATAAAAGATAGTCATGTCATAGTCTATTAGTAACTCAAGTCATTTGTGCTGTCTCAAGTTCAGATCCCTCTGAATGATGATGTACTAATTATTCTAGTGATCGGTGAATATCTCACAATGCATACCATAAAAGTAATGACACCATAGCTTCAACACAAACACCACTACTGCTAACTCCAAATTATGGGTAGGTTAGTTCTTCTAATGAGCCTTCAACTGTCTAGAAGTATAGGCAACCACCTTTCCTTTCTACATCAGCACTTTACCTAACCCAACTCTGGAAGATCACAATACATGGTGAAGTCCACACCCTCATCGGGTACAGTCAACACAAGAGTCAAAGTCAATAAATTCTTGAGCTTTTGAAAGCTTATCTCACACTCATCAAACCAATAAAATTCCACAACCTTCTAAGTCAGTCTAGTCAAATGAGTCTCTGTGGTGGAGAAACCCTACATAAAACGTTTGTAGTAACCAGCTAGCCTCACAAAATTCTGAATCTCAGTAGGTGAAGTCGACCTCGTCCAGCCTCTAGCTGCCTCAATCTTGGCTGGATTACTCTAATCCCCTCCTTGGACACACATGTCCTAATATTGCCATAAACTCGAGCCAAAACTCACATTTAGAGAACTTTGTATATAACTTTTGATCTCTCAACTTCTGAAGTACCGACCTTAAATAACGAGTGTGATCCTCCTCATTATTGGAATACACCAAGATAACATCAATGAAAATGATCATGAAGTAATCCAAATACGAACGAAACACCTTATTCATCAATTCCATGAATGATATCGGGGTGTTGGTCAGCCTAAAAGACATAACTAAGAGCTTATAATGGCCATAATGGGTCCAGAAAGCTGTCTTACGAATATCCAATGGCCTAATCCTCAACTGATGGTAACCAGACCTCAAATCAATCTTAGAGAACAAGGCCACTCCCTAAAGCTGATAAAAAAAACATCAATACGAGGAAGACGATACTTATTCTTGACAGTCACCTTATTCAAATGTCTATAGTCAATGCACATCCTCATAAACCCATTATTCTTTTTCACAAACAGAATCGATGCAGCCCAAGGTAATACACTAGGGTGAATAAACTCCTTACTCAACAAATCCTACAACTGATCTTTCAACTCAGCTGGATCCATGCGATATAGAGGAATAGAGACTTGCTTAGTGCCCAGCTCTAGGTCAATCAATTTCCCTATTCGGAGGACACCAGGAAGACCAGTAGGATACATATCGGCAAACTCCTTAACCACCGGAATAGACTCCATACGAAGTGACTCAGTGTTAGTATCCCGAATAAAATCCAAATAAGACATGGACCCCTATCAATCAATCTTAGAGCACACATATAGGAGATAGCCTTACAAGGATAGGATCCACTAGTACCTTTCCACTCAATCCTCAGGGCACCAAGTATCACTTAGATAATAGTGTTAGCATAACAATTAAGAATAGCACGATAGGGAGAAATCCAATCCATACCCAATAAAATATTAAAGTCTACCATCCTCAGAATAATCATATCTACCCAAGTATCATACCCGGCCAATGAAACAAGACAGGATTGCTACACTCAATCCACCACTAAAGGCTAAAACTTGAATGGGCATAAGCATGTGGTCACAAGTCAAATCAAATTCAGATACAAAATAGGTAGACACATATGAAAATGTAGATCCAGGATCAAATAACACAGATGTAGGTCGATGGAAAATTAGGACGATACCTATGATAACTGCGTCGGAAGCCTCAGCCTTGGCTCTCCCCAAAAAAGCATTACATTAAGCTCTCATGCCACTACCAGTCTATATTGAACCTCTACCTCATCCCTTCGGCACTATAACACACCAACACCCTTACCAGGTGTGCGATCACCTCTATCAGTTTGAGCTCTACCCCGACCTCGGGCCGAAGGCACTAGTGCTCTTGCTGGAGTAGAATATGTATGCTGGGGACCTGAATAAACCTGTAATGGGCACTAACGTACCATGTGATTGGGATCCTCACAGCCATAACAAGACCTTAGAGCCGAGTACTGTTGTGATGAACCGAATAAACCTGATTGACCATCTTGACCCCATCGTCCTCTATTATGATCCCAGATAACCCTGACCTGCACTGTATGACCCATAAGGTGTCTGACCACCCTCAAAAGCTGACATAGATGCATGAACCAATCTTCTATGTTGGAAAGAACCACCTTCTATATAGGAACCTCTACCTCCAAATGAGGTACCCAAAAACTGACCAGAAGCATGGGCCCTCTTAGGATACCCAAACTCCTCTCTCTCCATCAACTCCTCCTCTTTTACTTCCCATGATGGACTAGAAGGAAGCCCCCTCTCGGGTGGATTGAAAGACTATTGTATGGATGGAATAAGTCAATCCTCATACAAATATACAAACACATTTGTCTCATCAGGAAGGACGACCATGGCATGCCTAGACAACTGGTAGAAACGGGTCTCATATTCAGCAATTGTGAGGCCTTCCTGCCTCAAACTCTCGAATCATAACTGGATCTCCTCCCTCACACTCCAAGGGACAAAATAGTTATAAAAAGCCCTAGCAAACTCATCCCAAGTCACTTGTTGTGACCCAAATGGTTTGAAACCCAGATACACTCTCCACCACTCTCTGTGTGGCCTATGTAACTAGAGTGTGGCATATCAAACTCCATGGGTCTCATCTAACCCAACTATCCTTAATAACTCTCTAAACATGGTAAGAAACTCGAGTGCATCCTCAGTTTTCCTACCCTGAAACTGCGATGGGTCCATCTTTCAAAATCTCTCATATCGATTTTGCTCGTCTTTGGTCAACATAACTGCAGGTGCACCCTAATCTCTCTTTCTCTGTAATCCACCCTCATCAACCATAGGACCTACAAGTAGTTGTCCCACCATACCGTGAGTAATTGGAACCTGACGTTGCTCTAGGGTTTGAGCCCCTATTCTAGTCTGAAAACACTCGGGTGTACCTATTACACCCATAGTCTGAGTAAACCCCTCGATCATACCTAATACTCACATCAAAGTAGACTGAATCAATGGTGCAGTAGCGATCTTTGGAAGGACTTGGTCCTCTCTAGCATTAATTTGTCGCTTAGGAGAAGCCTCCCTAGTGCAACCCCTAGCTGGTGCTGCTCCTCGGGAATGACCCCTGCTTGCCGCCACTCCATGACCACGTTCTCTAGCTCGACTTCCACCTCTATCCCTAGTTGGGGTCCCAACATCAGCCTCGGGGACAACCTCACCTCATCTACCACTAGCAGTAGCTCTGGTCGTCCGCTTCTGCCAAAACAACACATGACACTCAGTACTAGCGATAAAAACCTCGCATGATAAGAAATAATGAATAAAGAAATTTCCCTAACAGTCTTAATAACCTCTCAAAGATAAGTATAGACCTCTCCATATCGATCCTCGAGACTCTACTTAGACTTTGTTGATACACGTGAGATCTATAAACTTGGGGCTCTAATACCATTTTGTCACAATCTGAATCATGTGTGATGACATGTATCTATTTTCTACCGAACAAGTCAGCCTAAAATTGAACGATTATGGAAAATAATGCAAAAGCAATTTAATGTGATATATATATATATATGTCTTAGTTAACTACAATACCCCAAAGACAGGTATGACTTGTAAAAGTCTATAATACAACGAAAATGAAAGTAGGTAAAAGTCTCAATATCTTTGTTACTCGAATAGAACAAAGTATAATAAAAAGGGACAAGGGAGATCATGGGTGTCGAACAACTACCTCTCAAGTCTCCTCTATAAAGTCTCGGATGAAGGAATGAAAACTGAGTCACTGTTTAGATAGCAAGAAGTGGGTACCAAACAATACGGTACCCAACATGCGAACAACAAAGACTAAGAAAACTTAAATAGAATACAAGTACTTCTGTCACCCCAACTGAACCTCCTCAGACTACAATCTGCATAGAAATCACTCTAATCTAACAGTTCTAATAGCATATGTATATATCACCAACAGTATAGATCATAAGTCTCAGTCAAATCACATCAATCAATAGCATAAATCATAGGAACAACAATGGGTAAGCACAGTCCACAAATGGCAAAAGATGTGCATTACAATGCAATGAAATGTCACAAATAGTGATGGATGTCTGTCCTAATGATACATATCGTTAACTAGCAGGCTGGAACCCATAGGGGAGTCACGTAGTCTATGTATCCGCCGGAACTATTTTTCTTCAGCATAAACATCAATCGTTGGAATCATTTTCCTTCGACATCGTCATAACTATTTTTCTTTGACATAATCATCAATCGTCGGAACCATTTCCCTTCGACATAATCATTATATCAATTCTGTCACAGTATATCAGAACCAATGCAAATAAGTAGTGTTCATATAAGTCACTTTAATGAAATGATATTAACAATAATTCATAACTCATATCAATATAATCGATTCACATGTCATAATTTAGCAAACTAATTATCATATCCAGCACAACATTATAATTCATCAAGTTGACATTTTATTACCCTAATTCTTCGTTATCAAGTTCAATCACAATAGTCAAATAACCCAAGTCACTCCCTATTACTCCCCAACACACATAAAAAGAATACGAGATCCTACAAACTTAAATGAAGGTTTAGAGATTCACTTGTCATAATCTCAACCTCGACTACTCTAAAACTTTTGCTTTGGCCTTACGTCGGTGCTCTGAATCGACTAAATCTAATCAAATATGAATTCCTAATAAGAATACGAGTTCAATGATACCCAAATCATAATTTTTAAAAATCGAGCTGAAATCACCCCAAAAACCTAATTCTGAATATGAAGGGTAAATTTGGAAATTTTTAAACTAAACGTTCCTTGAAGCATTTGGATTCTATTAGTGAAAATCGTTTTGAATTTGGAGTTAAATCAGTTTGGAATCTTCAATTTAAGAAAATCCATAGTTCTTGAAAAATCCCAAAATTTGGAGTTCAATTTTGAAAATTAAAGCTCAATTTCATGACATAATCAATGGGTAATGGAAGCTTAGGATTAAAATAGCTTACCCACTTGAAAAACCTTTTAAATCCTTCAATGAATTGCCTAATCCGAACTCTCTAACTCAACAATGGTGAAGGAGGCCCTTTTCCCGTTCTTGGGAAATAACTTACTGTCCCAAGTGGTTTCTTCTTCGCGGACACGGACTAAGTATGTTTCTTCTTTGCGAATACGGACTAATGTTGCTAATGCGGGGCCTATACAACAAGACCTTCGCGAACGTGGAGGCTAATGTCGTGAACGTGATGGTTCACCTTCCTTGACTTCCGCGAACGCGAAGGTTCACCCAAAGAATCCTCCGCGAATGCAGTCAGGGCTCCGTGATTGCGGAGATGACGACTCAGACAACAGAAAACATCAATCATCCATAAGAACAAAATCACTGATTAGACCCTCGAAAATAATTTGGAACCCTGTGCACATGAACCATATATGCGACCTTACTAAATTTGACATTTCGGACTCAATGGAGCCGTCGAAATTTGAATTCGAGATCTCCTTGAACCGAAGTCCGTTTAGTCACTACTGAACTAGTTTATGACTCAAAAAAAACAAAACGCCCTCGGAGCTTCCAAAAAATGTACAAAAACTCTTTCTAGGCATAAAATTACCTCATGAATCCAACGAAATCATCGAAAATCCAATCTGAGCATCCAAATTTTAAATGTTGATCATACTCATACCTTAGCCTAAAATTCTTCAAACTTCCAACTTAGAACCTCAAATCTCTGATATAACTCCAATTTAAGAAATGATGACTCTCCTATACCAAATTCCACATTACGGATCTGATGGAATCGACGAAATTTCATTCCGAGACTCGTAACTCTGGTTGGTACCAAAAACTATTTTTGAACACTTTAAGCCTTTAAAATCTCAAAAACTTCCAAAAACTCCACTTTTCAAAGAATTTTCCAAAACTAACTTCGAGAACTGATCAAACATGACTCAGGCCAACTATCGGGAGGGATAAACGACCATTTAGCAAAAAATTTCAAAAATGACTTTTAGGGTCATTACACCTCTAACTCCCTAGATGCGATCACATTGTCCCTTGTAAACTTGAAACATTATGTCATTACTTCTGTTGTGAATTATTATTTCTTGCAAGGATAAGGAGAGGATAAAATGGTGGATTAAATAAAGAGATAAGTCTCAAAAATATATCTGAACTATCATATTTTTTTGAGCTTCATACCTAAACTATTGGGAGTGTGAGTTTCATACCTAAACTATCACTTATTAGTTTGAGAAACATACATCTCTCTTTTATTACACTCTCTTTTATTACACTCTCATCAGGGTGTGTACTACACTTTTTCTTTTATTTTTAAAAAAATTGTGACATCACACTCCATATGGACAAAACATTCCACTTTGACAAAAATTAAATAAATTATTAGTATTAACTAAAGTTAAATATTAAAGTACTACTATCCCAAAAAAATATTATAAAATAAAATATAAAATATTTTTCTTACCCACTCCACCATTTCCTCTCACCGTACTCCCTCCCCCCCTCAAATATTTACTTTATATTTTAATCTTCTTTGTAAAAATTTTAAAAGAAATTCTTACTTCATCTCCCCCCCCCCTCCCTTCCCTCCTCATATGATAAATTAGATATTGTTTTAATATTTTAAAAGAAATAATTCTATGCCACCCACCTAATCCTTCGCTTTTAATATATATATATATATAAGTATCTTTCACTTGCCGCAAGACTTTTTTTAAAATAAAATTTTATTTTTGTTATATTCGGTATGCAAGTAGAAAAAAATATTTTCCTACAAATATGTGTACATATCTAACACAAAATGAGAAAAATAATTAAAAAAAATTAGGAGCGGAGGGCTAGATGGGATGGGTAAAAAATTATTTATTATTTTAGGAAGGGGCGGAGGTCAAGTCAGATTTTTTTAAAAAAAATATTTTATAAAAAAAATTTAAAAGTATATAAGTTTGGGGGATTGTCGGGGGGGGGGGTGTGGGTGTGGGATATGGTGGATGGGGTAGGGGAGGTGGTAGAGTTGGGTGAGAAAAATATTTTAAATTTTTATTTTTTAAGAAATAATTATTTTTTTAAAATAATTTCTTTTTCTTTGGATAGCAATACTTTGATCTTTAACTTTTAACTAATATTAAAAGTTTATTTTATTTTGTTAAGATGTAATATTTTATTCATGTGCAATGTCATGTGATAAGATATTTTTAAATAAAAGAGAGTGTATTACACACCACTACCACTGATGTGTGTTTTTCAACTAATAAGTGATAATTTAGATATAAAACTTACACTCCAATAGTTTAACTATGAAACTCAAAAAAAATGATAATTTAGGTGTGTTTTTGATACTTTTATTCCTTAAATAAAAGAAGACTAGAATATAACTAGGGGAGATTTGAGGACAGGACAAAAGCATCATCATCTTTGGCCACTTGATATGAATATCATTTTTTTGTAATGTTTCTTCTTTGTTTTATCTAAATTGCTTAAATTAGCGTTCTTTAAAATTTGACTCTGTGGAAAAAGACGTATTTCTTTTTCATCACATACAAGGTATCTGATTTTCTTACAATTTAAATAACAAAAATTAGTTGAAAATAACTTTTATTACCATTAGTAATGCATTCTAGAAGGTTTGATTTTAGTTTAAAAAATAATATCAGTAAATTTCTATTTTATTTTTAAAAGTGCAAAAATATATTAAATTGAATGTTTTTTTTATATCTGATGGTTATTAATAGCTATAAGATGAAAATTAAAAGATTTTAGTTTTAACTTTACCCTTATTTTTAGTACTCATATAAAAGTTCATATACAAAAGTTAAAACAAGATTAATATTCTTACTCATTATTGAGAATGAACAATCCTTTCATAATTTCACTAATATGTGAATTTTGCGGTTAAGATGTTAACAGGTAACTAAGACAAATCTACATTTTCAATATTCTATTTTTTCGGTTTTTGTATATCTTAAAGCCATGTTAACAGGTAAATATATTTACTTATATGTTCAAAGTGACAACTAAAATTTAAAAAATATAAAAATAATAAATAAATAAAAATAGAATAATAACTAATATCAATTTATATTTTATATTTTTTATAGTTGTGCGGGCAAGTATACTAGTAATTCCTCTGTTCTTTTTTAGTTGTCATAGTTTCTTTTTTGAGAGTCAAACAATATAAACTTTGACTAACATTTTAAGATGTATTTTTTAATCATATTGATATGAAAAATATTGCAATTATGGTACTTTTCATATAATTTTTAGAATATCTAAATAGTTATTTTAAAATATCGAATTAATGTAATTTAGAGCTTGTTTGGCATTGCTGCTAAACACTGCTTATTTTTAAAAGCACTTTTTAAAAATAACTTTTCAGAAAAGTGCTTTGGAAAAAATAATAATTTGTTTGGCTAATTCATTTGAAAAGTGTTTCTGATAAACATACAGTAAAATATCGATAAAGTAATAATCTCGCTAAATGAATATATTTTTCTTCAGTCCCGACTTGGACCAGTTATATTAAAGTAATATTCTCACTAAATGCATTAGATAATGATTAAAAATAAAGTATTAAAGGCCCAGAAAAAAATATAAAGTAATAATTACTAGAATACATCAAGAATTTATATATATTTAATCAGTCAATAATACTAGAACAATAACTATTTCTTTTTAAAATATGATTCTATAGTTGATTGTTTTTTCTTAACACCAGAACCAGAATTAATCTCATCCTTAACTTTTTGAAGAGCGAACACAATTTCTGGAATATTTTGTTCGTGTTGTACCAAATAGTTTGACAATGTAGTCATTGCTTGAAATGACTCCTTTGACGATACATGTGAGACAATGCTACTATCATCTTGTTCAGGATCATTCTCATCATCATTATTCATTACAAATTGAATAATCTCTTCTTCTGTAGGTGATTCCATAACTGTATCATTTTCGTTAGGGTAGTTCAAAAGATGTTCAACATCCATCACATTTCTGAAGGCTAAATTAAAGATGACATTATTTAATTCTTGGATACTTTCATCTAATTCACCAACTTTTTAAATATTGTCATGACCCAAAAATCGAGGTCATGATGGCACACATCCCAAAATCCAACCTGATGTGTAAGTCTAAAAATAAAACTCATATGAGACTCCCAAAGGGAAAGTCATGCCATGATTTAAGCAAAAAAGAAAGACAATGAATAAATTATCCCAAAATCTGGTGTCATAAGTGTAAAGAGCATCTAATACAAGATTCGAATCTGAAGATACAACATAAGTCTCTGAATGATACAAAAGACTGAAAAATAAAGATAGACTAGTGACGATCCAAATTCCGGGACCTCACCACAAATCTAAGAATACACAATACGCTAGAATATTAGCTGCCATGTGAGGTACCTGACTAGTATCTGCATCAAAAAGGGACACAGAAGTAGGGGTGAGTACAATTCACATGTACTCAGTAGGTTTTAGCTGACTGAGTATAAGGAATTAATCAAACTTATGAAATAAACTAATGAATGCTTCCACCTGCATACAAAAAACTCCCACTTCGACATCGGTGCCGCCAGTTTATATATATATATAATGGCGCGAGTAAAGTAAACCCATAATAACAGCTCATAATCACAATTAACCAGATAATTCAAGTAGTACAGATATCAATGCAATGCAATGCAATATGATGATGCAATAATGTGGTGGTACGGTGGAATCAAAACTGTCGCACAACCTGTCGTATACACCTGTCGAGCTGTGCTACCAAGCAAGACCCATGGGGGTCTCACAGACCATATACCTCAATCACAATATTTCATTATCCTTGCCACTCCTTGTGGTCAAGGGATCACAATGCATCTATTACCTTGTCGTAAAACTGCCTTGGACAGGGACTTAAGATACAAAGGTTTAAAGGTGTTTCATTTTCTTTCTCAAAAAGAATTTCCATATTTCTCAACTTCCCATGTTTCATGATATGATGAATGAGGATGAATGCATCAAAACACATATGGCATGGAAGTAATATTCAACTCACATGTGGTACAAGATTCAAAATTCTCAAAACTTAACCTACACATGATATTCATCCTCAATAGATAGTAATGGAAAGGAAATACTTTCATTTAAATATTCACCCCTTTCTCAATAATATTTCAATACTCAAACATGCTCAAAACCCCAACTCAACCCCTCAGGCGGGCATCACAAGTCAAATAATATATTCAAGCCTCTCTTTTAGGAAAATCACGAGTCACATGCTCTCAAAGCAAATAAGATAACAAATAAGGCCCCCACACGGGCTATGTAATACAAATAAACCCCCACATGGCAACACATTAATAAATAATCCCCCACACAGATATCAAAATATATATAACATTCCCAACTCATACTACTACCCCATCCCAAAGTCTATAACATATTAATGACTAATTACCCCATCTCAATCTCAAAGAAGGATAGTCAAACCTACCTCAATTGTCGAAACTGCACTCGAACACCTCCACCGAACAAGCAAATCTCAAATTCAACTCCCATAATGACAACCCACTATCAATAATGAAACATACACATCACAAGGAGTCCAATGACACCCATATTTATAGGTTTCAGAACTGGGGGTAAAATAGTCCAAATATTAACTATTTTCAAAAAGGGTCAAATATGAAAATTTATTGGATAATCACATTCTACTTGTAATAAGAAACTCATGATTGAAAAATCCATAAAAATAGAGCTCAAAATGAGTTAGAAATCACCATTTTTTTAAAATTCGAATTAGAGAAGAAATAAAGTTTTTTTTTTGGGTTTGAAACTAAAATTTAGGAGTTAAAATTATCAAATACTTAATGAAAAAGGAAGGTTTTAGGTCAAAAATCACTTACCCAACACTTTGCCACGAAAATCTCTTCTCAAATCACCTCAAGAAGTTCAAGAACTCAAACAAATGGTGAAAAATATTAAAATGGGAAGAAATGGGCATTTTCTACCCAAAAATATTACTGTTCACGTGTGTTACTATTCACACGTGCTACTGTTCACGCGTGTTGACCACATTCAACTTACACCACCATCCTTCAAAACATATTTTTGACCCTCAAAACTCATTGAAAACTTTATAAATATGAACCAATAGTGCAAATTGATCAAATAACACTCAGGGCACTAAAGATAGGGTAAAATGGTAATTTTGCATAAATTTTTGAAAATGACCCTCAAGGTCATTACAGATACCTTCATCTAATTCACTAACTTGTGGTTCGGGAATATTGTTTTCTTTCGATCGGATCTTGCAATGCCGAAAATAATTTGCAGTTGTTATTTTTTTCACATCAAAATTCCAAGCCAAGTTAGGAAAATTAATAGCATTCAAAATATTAATTTTTTTAGTATTTGATGCTTCAACCTCAAGACCTTGTAGGATGCTGAAATAAAGACGACGACGATAATGAACTTTGAATGCTCGAATAATTTCAGCATCACATGGTTGAATTTTAGACATTGTATTAGGAGGTAAGAAAAACAACTCTACATTTCTTAGGCCTTTAACTATCTTTGGATGAGCTGGACAATTGTCTACTATTAACAAAACCTTCCTGTCATTCATTCTCTTATCAAACCGGCCAATATATTCTTTGAAAAGCAAGTCAGTCATCCAAGCTTTCTTGTTGGATCTATACATGCAATTAAGATTGTTCATGTTCATATTTTTAAAGCATCTAGGATTTGTAAACTTATCAATAATCCACAATGTTACTTTGTCAAATCCATCACCATTGCAATAGAGAGCAAGAGTAATTCTCTCTCTGTCTTTTTTGCGACCTTCAAGCTATTTGGTAGCAAGTGAATGATTAGCTTCCAATCAGTAAAATAGTCCAGTTTCATTCATATTATAAATATAATTCAATTCAAACTGATCTAGTTTTGACCGTATGTTAGGCAATTTATTTTCAATGTTCTCCATGATAACTGAACCACTTTCACCAAAACGTCTATAAGACTTGATTCCGTATCTTGACTTGAAACGTTCTAACAAACCAAAAGAAAAACTGAATTCTGGATTAGTTTTACCATACATTTTCAGGAAAAGATCTTTTACTTTTCCTTGGATTTCCCCTGACATGTTCATTTTTTCTTGCATTTGAAGAAATTACTCGTACAAAACTTTCTCTAAATTAGGGTATTTTGTCGGTTTATGCCTCTTGGCATCGCTATTTTTCATCTCATTTGACAAATACTCTGCTGAGCTTTTGAGAGTGTACGATATTGTTGATTGACTAATAGTCAAATCAAACTTTTGTTTCACCATGCTTGCAAATCTTTTTGGCTAATAGTTGGATTCTCTTTTTTATGCTCATATATTGCGTTTCTTATTTTATTAGTTAAAGATGATTTTTGTACGTCTTTCAAATAATGAGAAAACATTATACTTAAATTATGATTTTTAAACATCTAGTTTTTTTCTTTTATAGTTAACATAAAATCTCTTCATATTCTATATACATGAATACAATTAGAAACATTAAACTTTACTAAATTCATTTAACTTTTCTAGATTTAAATAATAAATATGCAAAGACTACACTTTTTAGTTTCCTAGATTTAAACTTTTGAAATTCTTAATTTAAATATTTTTTTCTTTCTTATGTCACATACTGCAAAATACTCTCTAAAATAATAAATATTTATTTATCGACTAATAATCTCGATAAATGAATATATTTTTTCGGTCCCAAGCATATGCATTTATAGAGGTTTTATTGTATTGTGTTTGACTAAATTTTTTTAAAAAGTGGTTTTGAGAATTAAATTACGAAAAAGAACAAGTGTCAATGCACTTTTAATACTAAGATTATTTTATAGAAAAATTATTTTAAATATCTATTATAAATTTTTTAATAAAATTTTTATTTTTATTAAATTAAATGTACATATTTCAAATTTTCAATCAATATATATAGATAAATAAATAAAATTAACTATTGATATAATAGTAACATGATGAGCTAAGTATAACTAAAAATATCAAACAAAATTAATTTAAAAATCATTCCACAAATTAAATCACATAAAAAATAAATAAATTTAAGGAATATATTAATTAATATGTATATATGCTAGTGCTTTTTTGTTCTTGAAATAAATAATTTTTCTGCTTCTATTTTTTCTACTCCCAACAATAGAAAAACTGTTTGTGTTTTCATTTAAAAGAAATTTTAATGGAAAACAACTTGATTTTTTTTAAAAAAAGTTCTTTTTTTAAAAATAAATAATTTTTGGCCTCCAAATAACAATATTAAACTCACTTTTAATTTAATTTTAAAAATTAATCAAATTTAAGTGGCAAAGTCGTGGGCGGGTATAGTCCATCCCTATTAAAGAGGCAGTGGGCAGAGAGAATTGCTGGTTTTACGCCGTTACACTCTCTCTGCACTCCAAAATCTCTTTATACTTCACTTTCATTAAACAATACTTTGAAATTTTGACTAAACAAATCATTGAATCCACCAGCAACAAAAAAGACTCTACTAGCAGCAGTGTAGCAATCAGCAACAAAGAACCAGCCTGCCTCTCAGCTTTTCTTTGCTTTAGTTCTCTCTCACACACATAGACACACACAACTACTGAGTAAGTGATTGACAAACTCTTTAATGCCCCCACCAGTCTCCTCTTCTAAACTGTCCTTCCCCTTTTATGTTTTTAACCAAACATCAGAAGTATCTCTCTTTCTCTTTAGCCCTTGTGGGTGATTGCTTTCTGGTTAAAGATGCTACTTCACACACATTCTTGCTTAACACCCTTTTTCTTTCTCTCCATCTCCAACCTCTGAGAATGTTTCTCTTATGCTCTTTACCCTTCCTAATATTCACCCATTTTCACTGAATCTTTTCTTTTAAGCTTTATGTTTGTTGTACTTTGTTTTGTTTTCTTTGTTGTATATGCAATTTGCATTCCGTTTCCTGACACCGTCTTGGCATTTCTTTCTGTTGTTTCTTGAAAAGAAAATGTTGTTGCACATATTAACTGTTTTGTCCTTAGCTCTGTTTGTGGTGGAGTGTTTGGACCCGGCATTCAATGATGATGTTATGGGTTTAATTGTTTTCAAAGCTGGATTCACTGATCCTAAATCAAACCTTGCATCTTGGACAGAAGATGATGCTACTCCTTGTAATTGGGTGGGGATAAAATGTTATCCTCAATCTAATAGAGTTTCTGAGATTTTACTTGATAATTTCTCTCTTTCTGGACATATAGGTAGAAGCCTATTGAGGTTACAATTCTTGAGAGTTTTATCTTTGTCTAACAATAACTTTACTGGCAATATCAATCCCATTCTATCCCAAATACCTGGCTTGAGGGTTATTGATTTGAGTCACAACAGTTTGTCTGGATCAATCCCTGATGAATTCTTTCAACAATGTGCCTCTCTGCAATCTGTTTCCTTTGCCAACAATAATCTCACTGGACAAATCCCTCAATCTTTACCCTCTTGCTCAACACTCCAAAGGGTTAACTTCTCATCCAACCGCCTTTCCGGTCAATTGCCCTCAGCTTTATGGTCCTTAAACTCTCTTCAATCCCTTGATGTTTCTGATAATTTATTGGAGGATGAGATTTCTAAAGCAATTGAGGGTTTATATTCTTTGAGGTCAATTAATTTACGCAAAAACAAGTTTACTGGTTGGCTGCCTGAAAATATTGGCAACTGTGTGCAGCTCAAGTCAATTGATCTCAGTGACAATTTGCTTAGTGGGGGACTTCCTCAGTCTATGAGAAGACTGGGTTTTTGTACCAATATGGAGTTAAGATCAAATTCATTCAATGGGGAGATTCCAGATTGGATAGCAGAGATGAAAAACCTCAAGGTTTTGGATCTTTCTGCAAATAATCTTTCTGGTAGGATTCCAAGTTCTATGGGAGATCTTTCATTGCTAAAGGAACTCAATCTGTCAAACAATCAGTTCACTGGAAGCTTGCCTCGGTCCTTGATGAAATGCAGTGACCTTGTAGTCTTGGACGTAGGCAACAACTTCTTGACTGGTAACCTTCCTTCTTGGACCTTCAAATTGGGAGTAGAGAGCATTTCCCTTTCCGGGAATAGGTTTACTGGGCATATAGATTATCCGCCGCTATCCATGGCGGCTTCCTATCGAAGCGTTCAAGTTTTGGATTTGTCTTCCAATGCATTATCTGGTGAAATACCGTCTGCCATTTGGAATATCAGTAGCTTGCAGGTCTTGAATATTTCCAGCAACTTTTTATCTGGTACTATCCCAGAAGCTGTAGGTAAACTAAACGCAACTCGAATTCTTGATCTAAGTCGCAATCAACTAAACGGAAGCATTCCCAGTGAAATTGGGAGTGCTGTTTCATTGCTGGAACTGAAACTGAGAGAAAATCATTTGAGTGGTACAATTCCTGCAGATATAGCAAATTGCTCCGCTCTAAGTTCATTGTAAGTTTCCTGCCGCTTCCATCTCATTTTTCTTCAATGTGTTAAAATTTTTTATGTTATCTTCTATCAAATTGGAGTTATATGCATCTATGATGTTTGCATTTGTTATGGCTGTGTAATTCTAAGACTCATCTGTTCTGCATCTTTGATTGTGTAGGGACCTGTCACACAACAACCTCACTGGACCTATCCCTCCAGAGATTGCTAAGTTGACCATTCTTGAAGTGGTAGATTTCTCCTTTAACCAATTTTCTGGAAGCTTGCCTAAAGAACTAACCAATCTTTCCCACCTTGCCACATTTAATGTCTCCCACAACCATCTCCAAGGTGAACTTCCAGTAGGTGGCTTCTTCAACACCATTTCTCCCTCATCTGTTGTTGGTAATCCATCCCTATGTGGTTCTGTTCTCAACCACTCCTGTCCTGCTGTCCATCCCAAGCCTCTTGTACTAAACCCCAATTCATCTGACCCGAATCATGCTTCTGTTACTTCGCTTGGTCATAAGAGAATCATGCTCAGTATATCATCTCTCATTGCCATTGGAGCAGCAGTTTTCATAGCTCTTGGAGTAGTTATTGTCTCTATTCTCAATCTGCATGTGCGCTCATCTATGGAACTCTCTGCTGCAACTTTCACCTTATCTGGTGGCGATGACTTTAGCCATTCACATGGTACAGAAGCCAATCTGGGCAAGCTTGTTATGTTTTCTGGTGATGCAGATTTTGTTGCTGGAACTCAAGCCCTGCTCAACAAGGATAACGAACTTGGACGTGGTGGTTTTGGAGCCGTCTACAAGACAGAACTCGGAGATGGACGTTCTGTTTCCATCAAGAAGCTCAACATTACAAGTTTGATCAAGTCCCAAGAAGATTTTGAGAGGGAAATGAAAAGTCTCGGAACCATCAGGCACGAGAACCTGGTGGCACTTGAAGGTTATTATTGGACACCTTCTCTTCAGCTCCTGATTAATGAATATGTATCTGGAGGCAGCTTGTACAAATTACTCCATGAGGAAAGTTCCAAAAGGAGTCTCTCTTGGCAGCAAAGATTCAGCATTATTCTTGATACTGCAAAAGGCTTAGCCTATCTGCACCAGCTGAACATAATTCACTACAATATGAAGTCAACCAATGTCATCATAGATGATGGTTGTGTCAACACGAAAGTTGGAGATTTTGGTTTGGCTCGTTTATTACCCATCTTGGATCGTTACATCTTGAGCAGCAAGATTCAGAGTGCACTTGGATACATGGCTCCTGAATTTGCATGCCAGACAGTGAAGATAACTGAGAAATGTGATGTCTATGGATTTGGCATCTTGATTCTTGAGGTGGTGACAGGGAAAAGACCTGTGGAGTACATGGAAGATGACGTGATTGTATTATGTGACATGATGCGGGGAGCACTAGAAGAAGGCAGGATAGAAGAATGCATTGACGGACGGCTCCAAGGTAACTTCCCTGTTGAAGAGGCAATTCCAGTTGTGAAACTTGGTTTAATATGTGCATCTCAAGTCCCATCAAATCGACCAGACATGGAAGAGGTGATCAAAATTTTGGAGCTAATCCGATGTCCATCAGAAAGTCCAGAGGAAATAGAGTAATGTTATGAGGTGTTTGTGGAAAACCAGATTATAGAGAGTGAGAGTCATGTGGTGAACAGGAATTCAGTTTGTTGTTACATTTGGAGAAGGTCACTATCCTCTTGTTATTTTGTCATATCCAAATATCTATACCATTTGTTAAATCATTATATCTTATTTAAATAACTGGATTCCTCTTCACCAGCTCCAGTTTGGGACCCTTGTTAGATTTTGATACACCGGCATTGTCTTTATGTAGTATTGAGACATCCAACTTGTGTCTCTGGTTGTCTTGTTCTTGTTTGATGTTGTTGTCCATACAAACCTGAAAAAAAATACATCCTTTGTATTTTTATAGAAGAAGACCCACATGGATTCCTGATGAAATGAAAAAATCAAAAGTAGGCCACCATTCAGTGGCATTTCTTGATCTTTAGGCATTTCATTTCCTTTTAAATCATTCTGTTAACACATCCAGCGTTTTAGATAATGTTAATGAGCAGTGACTTACCATAAAAGAAAAAGTCATAATGTGCCTTTTTAACATAACTTCAATTAACATCTATATTCTCCAACTTTGTGCATGCACAAATGGATATTTAAACTTAAATAAAATTAAACAAATAGATACGTGCGTTTTATATGGTATTATGCCAGTAGGACGTGTATGTCTATTTGTTCAATTTTATACAAGTTTAAGTGTATATTTATACATAACCAAAGTTGGAAAGCATAGATGTAAGCTAAGTTAAATGACACATTTATGTATCGGAAATGGGTCAAATATAAACATATACTATTGGAAATAGTTTAAATATATTCCTCTTTATACTTTTGGGCTAAATATATTCCTCATGTTATACTTTCGGTTCAAATATATTCCTTTCATTATATTTTGGTACAAATCCGTCCTTAATTTTAACGGAAGAACACTTGAAAAGTTCAAAATTAAATAACTCATTCCTAATTTTAAATATCTGATTTTTTTAGGAATAAATAAAATTTCCAAGTACTAATTTAAGTTTTTTTTTCTTAGAAATGACAATACAATACTAATAAATGAAATTTCTAAGTACTAATTTGAGTCTTTTTTTTCTTATAAAATATTTTCTGTCTTATCATTTTGTAAGAAAAAAAGACTCAAATTAGTATTTGGAATTTTCATGTATTAGTACTTAAAATTATGCAATGCATTTTGTATTGTCATTTCTAAGAAAAAAAAAACTCGAATTCGTACTTGAAAATTTTATTTATTTCTAAAAATATCAGATATTTAAAATTGAGAATGAATTATTTAATTTTGAGCTTTTCAAGTATTATTCCTTTAAAATTAAGGGCGAATTTGTCCAAAGTATAATGAAAGGGGTGTATTTGAACCGAAAGTATAACACGCGGGATATATTTAGCCCAAAATTATAACAAACGATATAATTAAACTATTTCCAAAAATATAGGGTATATTTGATCTTTTCCGTTTATGTATTATGCCAAAAAAAATTATGCACCTTATATTTTTCAAGAGTTAAACTGACAGAGTGTGACCCTTATTTGTAAAACTATTATTTTTATATTTCCAAACAAAAATCTCTTTCTTGAATAATGAGAAAGAATCCATTAACTACCACACTTGTGTTAAAGTAGGAGAGGTTGGTGAAATAATGAATGCTTCGATATCAAGTCTTACTATAATGAATTGAAGGCTAGATGGAGGGGGGCCTCTTGTCCCATGTGCATGAAAATGGATTGCAATTTTGCCAAGTGTTAGTAATAAAGAGCTTTATATTTTAATGTAAAAGTGAATTTTAAGTGCAAACAATAAAGATGAATAACCTTGAAGTTTAATTTTCAAATCACCATTGAGGGTCATTCATTCCATTTAGTATTTAGTGGTTTAATCATTATTTGACAATATTTTACATTGGTCCTCAATTTATTAAAACTCTCCTCTTTTATCCAAATTTTGGAGGCAAGCACAATTGATTCATTAGCCATATTTGGTCTTAACCATTATGCCTAAACAAGAAATAGTTCTAACATCATCATTAACTCAAGTGACTCAATTATGAAAAATAGATGTGTAATTTCCTAGTGTTCCAAAAAAAAAATTGAATGTCTTTAAGGTGTGAAACACTATTACATAATAGAAAAGAAAGGTATCTTGGACAGTGTATAGAGCAACATGATTTTTTTCTTTCTTACAATTCTTTTTCTTTAGGGGTTTTCACTTTATGAGGACACAATGATGGAGACTCACATGTAAAACTTTCACTAATCTGCTAGTGCTATATATCTATCTTTGCTTTATTAAAGATTTTTTCATTGAGTGTGGGACAAAGCTTCTATAATCTTCATTCTGTTTGTTCATTTCAAGGGCATACGTATCCAATACAAAAGTAAAAAGCTTAGAAGAGTGCAATATTTCTTACTCCACTTTCTAGGGAGAAGAAGATTGTACTATAAGACTCCAATATTAGCTTTCTCAAGATAATGATAAAATTGAATGGTACAAAGAAGACCAGCATGTAGTACATGTGTATTTACGTATTCCCTCATCTGTAATACAAACTTTTACAAGTTTTGTGTATGAATTATTGAGATATGTATCTATTGATTAGTCCAGTTGTGAAACTTGGTTTAATATGTGCATCTCAAGTCCCATCAAATCGACCAGACATGGAAGAGGTGATCAAAATTTTGGAGCTAATCCGATGTCCATCAGAAAGTCCAGAGGAAATAGAGTAATGTTATGATGTGTTTGTGGAAAACCAGATTATAGAGAATGAGAGTCATGTGGTGAACAGGAATTCAGTTTGTTGTTACATTTGGAGAAGGTCACTATCCTCTTGTTATTTTGTCATATCCAAATATCTATAACATTTGTTAAATCTTTATATCTTATTTAAATAACTGGATTCCTCTTCACCAGCTCCAGTTTGGGACCCTTGTTAGATTTTGATACACTGGCATTGTCTTTATGTAGTATTGAGACATCCAACTTGTGTCTCTGGTTGTCTTGTTCTTGTTTGATGTTGTTGTCCATACAAACCTGAAAAAAATACATCCTTTGTATTTTTATAGAAGAAGACCCACATGGATTCCTGATGAAATGAAAACATCAAAAGTAGGCCACCATTCAGTGGCATTTCTTGATCTTTAGGCATTTCATTTCCTTTTAAATCATTCTGTTAACACATCCAGCGTTTTAGATAATGTTAATGAGCAGTGACTTACCATAAAAGAAAAAGTCATAATGTGCCTTTTTAACATAACTTCAATTAACATCTATATCCTCCAACTTTGTGCATGCACAAATGGATATTTAAACTTAAATAAAATTGAACAAGTAGATACGTGCGTTTTATAAGGTATTATGCCAGTAGGACGTGTATGTCTATTTGTTCAATTTTATACAAGTTTAAGTGTATATTTATACATAACCAAAGTTGGAAAGCATAGATGTAAGCTAAGTTAAATGACACATTTATGTATCGGAAAGGGGTCAAATATAAACATATACTATTGGAAATAGTTTAAATATATTCCTCTTTATACTTTTGGGCTAAATATATTCCTCATGTTATACTTTCGGTTCAAATATATTCCTTTCATTATACTTTGGTACAAATCCGTCCTTAATTTTAACGGAAGAACACTTGAAAAGTTCAAAATTAAATAACTCATTCCTAATTTTAAATATCTGATTTTTTAGGAATAAATAAAATTTCCAAGTACTAATTTAAGTTTTTTTCTCTTAGAAATGACAATACAATACTAATAAATAAAATTTCTAAGTACTAATTTGAGTCTTTTTTTCTTATAAAATATTTTCTGTCTTATCATTTTGTAAGAAAAAAGACTCAAATTAGTATTTAAAATATTTATGTATTTTGTTTTTACGGGAACAGACCCTACACGAGGCTCCCACCTCTCGTGCACAGCCAGGGGTTAAGCTTCCTACCCCTAAGCTGTATTATACATAAAAACAAAAAAATACACGGAGGGGGACATATACCTAACCTCCAATCCTATGGTTCAAAAGCCGGCCATCCTACTAAGGTCAGCCAACTTATCCCTGATACAAGCACACAAAAAGAAACCTAGAAACTATGCACCTAAAGGAGAGGACTCCTCTCGATACAGAGAAACTAGGAAAGCATAAATAAGGGAGACTCTCCCTTTACATAGTAAAGGAAAAATCTAAGGAAAAAAGGAGATGAATCCTCATAAAAGCTATATATACAACAAAATTTTAGCGTAAACGAGAATCATCAAATAACATGGCTAAAGATATAACATGGAGAATCACAAACACTGCAATTGGGTGCTCAATCTAAGGATGCAACACAAAGTAGTAGATCATGGAGGCTTCTTAATCCGTTTGGTCTTCCTCCGTCTGAAGCTAGGCAAGCCGACTCTATCTAGCATGTAGTGTCCTCGAGTACCATGAGGTAGTTGCTGGAGGGTGGTGTAGTGGCCTGGAGTGGTAAGAGTGTGACTGTGCTTGGAGAAAGCATCCGTTGTGAAGTTTGCCTCCCTGTATACATGCCTGCAAGAAAAGAAAACAAATAATTCAAAAATAGAAACAAGGTCATGAGTTACCTGGTGAAGGCTCTATGGAGGTTTCGTTTGATGATTGATCCATTTAGTGAGCAACTCTGAGTTGACTTCTAGAATAACGTGCTGAAAGCCCTGTTGAATGCACCATCTAAGCCCATAAACTGTTGCCTCTAGTTCGTCTTGATTGTTGGTTTCCTTCCCTAATGGTATGGTGTAGGCGAAGATGAATCTACCCATATGATCTCTTAAGATGCCACCTCCCCCAATTGCCCCCGGATTACACAACGCACTGCCGTCAGTGTTCAGCTTAACGAAATCGAGTTGTGGCTTAATCCACAAGACTTGGGTGATCTTCATCTCATGATTACACTTATCTATGCAGGAGATAGTGTGGATCCAGTTCAAAGTCCAATGGATATAAGGGTACGCAACTCTAAGAAGATTAGAGATGTCCCTGAAAATGGCATATTTCACTCTCGTCAGGCTAGAACTCTTCCCCCCCGTATTTGTTTGCGCACCTATTCTTCCACAGATTCTAACATATAAATATTGGGGTCGAGTGAAGGATAAGTTTGTGAGCTTCTGTGCGGTACTTGCGAAGCCACCAACTCATAATAAGAGGTTTGAGTGGTGTGGCTTCATGCCTTATGCCTAGGGAATCTGAGTAGTAGCGCCAAACATTTTCAGTGAAGTGGCCCGTGCTAAAAATATGTTCTATGATGTCTGGACCTGGGTTGTGGCAGTAGTAGCATAGAGTGGAAACATGACCAAATGCAGTGATCTTTTCCTTCGTTAGCATTTTGCCTCTAAAAGCCCTCCATAGCAAAAATGAGCATTTAAAGGGAATGTTTTTGTGCCAAGTGTAATGGTCGGAAAGTGTCTTGGTCCTGTGTTCCCTCACAAGCTTCCATGCTGAGGAATATGTGAAGTTTCCATTGGTATTCAGCTTCCAAATGGCCTGATCTGGTGTGTTTCCTTGCAGCTGAAGTGTGGAAGAAGTAATAAGAGGAACGAGCTGTGCTAGTGCCAACTGATTTAGCATATCGATGTTCCATTGCCCATCTATAAGAAAATCAGCCACCCTCGCATTGCTTTCTCTTCCCAACTCCTACCTATAGTTGGCTAAGGGTACGATACCTAGCCAATCGTCCCACCAAAAACAGCACAAACCCGAGTGAAGCCTCCATTGAATGTGAGGTTCGGCAATGTGTTTGTTTTGCATCATGTGTTTCCACACAAGCGACTAGCCAGTATGGAATTTTTTGATGATGGGATTGGCTCTCTGACAGTATTTGGCTCTAAGGAAATCACCCCACAACTTTGGTTTAGCTCTAAAGATCCACCATTGCTTTAACTGGAGAGATTTGCACACATCTGTAGTTCTCCTCAACCCAATACCTCCTTCGTCATAAGGGTAACAAAGATTTTTCCATGAAGCCCAATGGTATTTTTTCTTGTTATCCTTCCACCCTCAGAAAAAATCAGTGGTGACTCTCTCAATCTGTTTAAGAGTAGTACGGAGGGGGAGTAATGGCCGAAAGAAGGTGAATGGGGAGTGACTGAAGTACGTATTTCACAAGTGTAGCTCTACTGCCGTAGCTGAGTATTTTGGAGTGCCACCCTCTAATTCAGTTGACAACCTTAGAGACCATGTCCGTGTAGTACATAACTCTCTGCCTGCCAATGTACAGAGGGCATCCTAAGTAGGTGATGGGACTATGCTTCTGAGTGAAACCCGTAACTTGTTTCACCGTATCCACATTGTCTTGGAGTGCATTGGAATGCATCATGAAGTGGATTTTATTCTTGTTTATAAGTTGCCCCGATGTCTTTTCATATAGAGTCAAGGTCTTGATGATAATCTAAAGAATTTCCCTCCTTCCAGAGGTAAAGATGATAACGTCATCCACAAAACTCAAATGATTAATCTGTGGTCCTCTTTTCTCCATATGAAAACCACAGTAGAAGTGATAATTATGCAGACTATTCAGCATTCTGGACAACACCTTCGCTCCCAAAATGAATAAGGCAGGAGCAAGAGGATCACCCTATTTGAGCCCTTTGGTGGAGTGGAAAAAACCATGTCTAGACCCATTAATGATAACGGAGTACCAGTTGTTAGACATGATTAACAAAATCATATCAATAAAGGTCTCGCCGAAGCCCATTTTTCTTAGTACTAGACAAGTATAGGACAAAGAGACTCTATCATATGCTTTGGCCATGTCTAACTTGATAACTACATTCTCGCTAATAACAGGCTTCCGGATATTGTGGATAATCTCCTGTGCTAGTATGATATTTTTGGAGATGCTTCTTCCTTTTACAAATCTAGACTGATTAAGAGAAATAAGATTGGGGAGAATGGGAGCAAGCCTGAGGCAAATAAGTTTTGATATTATCTTATTGGTGAAGTTACTGAGACTAATGGGTCTATAGTCAGAAAGCGTGTTGGGGTGATCTACCTTTGGGAGCAAGACCAAACAAGCATGAGAAACTTAGGCATAGCATACCCCCCGAAGAAACAAGTAACCACTACTAGTAGGTCCTCTAAAATAATCTCCCAGCAAGCTTGGAAGAATTTTCCATTCATACCATCCGGACTAGCTGCAGAGTAAGGATTCATGGAGAAGACCACCTGTTTCAACTCCTCAATGGTAGGCATGGCTTGAAGGCTTTCATTTTGAGCATCTGTGATCATTCTAGGAACGTAATTCAAGATGTTCTCCATAATTGGAGACTCATTACCTGTGAATATTTTTTGAAAAATGATCGCAAGCTGCTCTAGCAATATGTTCGTCACTTTGAATCCAATCCCCCTCTTTGTTAGTAACCTTGTGAATGAATAGTCTCCTTCTCATACCATGGATTAAAGCATGGAAATACTTGGTGTTAGAATCTCCATCCTTGAAACAATGTAGCTGAGTTTTTTTGTTTGAGAATGTTCTCTTCAATTTTAAGAAATCTGATGCATTCGGCGTTGAGAGCATACAATTACATCCTGTTCTCTTCATTATTGGACACTATCAGATTTTCTTCAGCACTTTTCACCAATTCTTCATATTCCTTAACCTTGGCAAAAATGTCGCCGAATTCCACTCGCGACCATTTGCTAAAGGTGGAGGAAAGTCTTTTCATTTTTTGGTGGAAGGACCACATTGGATTTCCTATCATGGGTCTGTCCCAACAGGACTCTACAGTTTTAAGAAAAGTAGGGTTATCCACCCAACAATTCAAGAATTTAAAGTATTTAATAGCGGAATCCTTTCTAGCATTCATCTCTATTAGTAAAGGGTTATGGTCAGAACCAGTATAGGGAAGATGAGTAACTGAAGTGTGAGGCATAGCGGCTAACCAATTATCGAACACCATAGCTCTATCAAGTTACTTCCATATTCTTTTATACATATCTCGTTGATTATACCAAGTGTAGTCTGAGCCATGATACCCCAAATCTTAGGCCACATGCTTCAATAACGCTTATAAACTCGAAGCTTTTTTGCATATTGTAAGGGATTCCACCTAGTTTTTCAGTAGTGGAGGTAGTGACATTGAAGTCCCCAAATGTGCACCAAGGAAGGTTAGTGGAAGCGTGATGCAGTATCCTATCCCAAAGCAGCCTTCTAAGAGTATCTTTGCATTTTCCATAAACAAATGTCATGAGAAATGCATTTGAATGCTCTACATGTTTCACCTCGCAAGTGATCTGTTGGTCGTCAACGTCAATTACTTTACAATCAACATCCTGAGTCCAGAAGATCCAAATCTTACCATTAGGATTGCAAGTGGACCTATCCATACCAAGGTTGATTCTAAAGTTTTGGAGATGAGCATTGTTAGAAAAAGGTTCTAGGATGGAAATGATGGACGTTTGATGGATATGTTTGAGCGACTTTAGTCTGTCTATGAGGCCTTTGGTATTGATACCTCTAGCATTCCACACAATTGTGTTTATCATTAATGGAATTTAAGGTTATGGAGCCTAGTGTTTGGTCTGCTAATAGAAGCATGAATAGTTGTAAATTTTGCATTATGATGAATGCCTCTAGGTTATAAGCCTTGCTCACTGGCTAGCTGGTTCATCTCATCATTCGTGACCTTAGTAATGGTCTTGGATGGTGCAGCTGATTTGTTAGACTGTTCAACAATCTCTTCTTCATCCTCAAGTTCAACCTCACCTTGAAAGTCTTGGTCATATTCATCCTTCGAATGAATAACACCATATTCATCATCACTATCAGGAGTTGAGGTTTGAGCCTTCTTGAGAGTGCATAGGATGTTGGTGGTATTTTCAGGTTGCATAAAAGGAGCTGGCTGAATATTCAAAGGGGTAAGATTAAGGGGATCTTCACAACCAAAATCTGGACTTCTTATTGGAGTGGTTTGATCTAGGAGAACATATTGTGAGCAAGAGTTTGAAACCACCTCACCATTATTATCTTTTTCACTTATATCAACAGTGGTTGTAGGGATGGAGGCTGCAACTTCTTGTTGCTTTTCTAGTTTCTTCTTTTTAGATTTCTTTCTCCTTAGAGTTTTAGAGGTAGCAGGCTGGTTAGAGTTGCTAGGGGTACCTGAGAATTTCATATCATTAGTGCGGGAAGTGTCTTGTTGTTTGGAGTTTGAATCTTGCACTTGGTGGGAGCAAGGACTAGACACTTGGTCACTTAAGGTTGTGTTGAAACTGTAGCCAGTAGATTGGTCATTTTCATCCTTCTTAATGTGACCTACACGTTGCCTTTGGTGCTGAAATGATGTAAGTGTAGGAGCCATAGCTTGCATATTTTTTCTTTCAACCTAGGAGCTGAACTAGCACCCAGAACATGCAAAGTTTCCTCCAAATCTGCAGCTGAAGCATGTCCCAAAACCTGCATGTTTTGGGACTGCAAAGGGGCTGCAGTGTTTCCCATTTTATGACTGAAAATAGGAGAGGTTGGTGAAATAATGAATGCTTCAATATCAAGTCTTACTACAATGAATTAAAGGCTAGATAGATGGGGACCTCTTGTCCCATGTGCATGAAAATGGATTGCAATTTTGCCAAGTGTTAACAATAAAGAGCTTTGTATTTTAATGTAAAAGTGAATTTTAAGTGCAAACAATAAAGATGAATAACCTTGAAGTTAAAATTTCAAGTCACCATTGAGGGTCATTCATTTCATTTAGTATTTAGTGGTTTAATCATTATTTGACAATATTTTACATTGGTCCTCAATTTATTAAAACTCTCCTCCTTTATCCAAATTTTGGAGGCAAGCATAATTGATGTTGCAAGTTGTACAAGTCCAACAAAATAACATTATTTGTGTAAGTTCAAATGATTATTGGAACACTTGTTCTGCCATTAGCCATATTTGGTCTTAACCATTATGCCTAAACAAGAAATAGTTCTAACGATCATCATTAACCATTATAGCAAAGCCGACCATGATTGTTCTATTCATAATTACTCCTTGGATAGATTATGATGCAAGATATACAGTTCTTGCACGCTTGAGAAATATTTAAATAATATACTATCATTAGACCTACCATGATCAAGGGACTCAATTATGAAAAACAGATGTGTAATTTCCTAGTGTTCCACAAAGAAAATTGAATGTCTTTAAGGCGTAAAACACTATTACATGATAGAAAAGAAAGGTATCTTGGACAGTGTATAGAGCAACATGAATTTTTTCTTTCTTTCAATTCTTTTGCTTTAGGGGTTTTCACTTTATGAGGACACAATGATGGAGACTCACATGTTAAACTATCACTAATCTACTAGTGCTATATATCTATCTTTGCTTTATTAAAGATTCTTTCATTAAGTGTGTGACAAAGCTTCTATAATCTTCAATCTGTTTGTTCATTTCAAGGGCATACATATCCAATACAAAAGTAAAAAGCTTAGAAGAGTGTAATATTTCTTACTCCACTTTCTAGGGAGAAGAAGATTGTACTATAAGACTCCAATATTAGCTTTCTCAACATAATGATAAAATTGAATGGTACAAAGAAGACCAACATGTAGTACATATGTATTTATGTATTCCCTCATCTGGAATACAAACTTTTACAAGTTTTGTGTATGAATTATTGAGATATGTATCTATTTATTAGTTAGCTAATTTAGTTAGCTATATGTTAACAGTTAGTTAGAGTCAGTTAGTTACACATTAGCAGTTAGTTAGAGTCGTCAGAGTTAGTTAGGATTGTCAGAGTTAGTTAGAGTGAGCTATAATCACATGTATCATCTTGATGATTGTTAGTTAGAGTTACTTAGTCTATAAATATATAGATCACACATTTGTACAAATTAATTTTTTCCTCTTCTAATAAGAATTCAATGATCTCTCTCAGTTTTTTCTTTCTCCTTCTATGGAGTTTTCATAGTTTTCACCATTGTAGGTGATCTCATAGTCTTCAATTCATTAATTCAACATGGTATCAGAGTAAGGTTGCTCTAATAGATTCTTCAGCTGTCTACTGCTATTATTTCTTTTCCTTTTTTGATTTCTCTAATTTGGTTCTATCACCAATCTGTTGTTGAGGTTGCGTACTCGAATTGCACATACAGAGCTCAATTCGATCTTCCAGTAACTTGAAATTTCTTTGCAATCAAAGTTCACTATGGTAGAAGTCATAGAACAAAGCACCAACACTGCAAGGAGCTCCAGCACTGCAGGATCTATCGATGTAAGTAGCCTTTATAAATTCATCCATCTGATGATGCAAGTCTGGTTCTTATGCCGAGTGTATTTGATGGAATAGGTTTTAGATCTTGGAAAAGAGGTGTAGTAAGGTCTCTATCTATAAAAAACAAATAGGTTTCATCAATGGGGAATGTAGTAGGCCAGAATTGAACTCACCTTAGTATCGTTAGTGGGAAAGATGTGATAATATGATCATATCTTGGATCCTCAATTCCCTTAGAAAGGAAATAGTAGATAGTGTAGAGTATGTCTGCGATGCCTAGGAATTATGGAAGGAGTTAGAGGATAGATTTGATCAGACGAATGGAGCAAAACTATATCAAATCCAAAAGAAAATTAATGATCTCATTCAAGGAGTACTTTACATTATAGTGTACTATACTAGAATGAGAAAGTTGTGGGACGAATTAAGAAATCTAAGTGCAAAAGGCCAATGTCGTTGTATATGCAGCTGTGGAGGGAAGGAGAACATGTACAAAGTTGAACAAGATAGAAGACTTTTCTGTTTCTCATGGCCTTAAATGAGGTCTACACTTTGATCGGAGGAAGCATACTAATGATGAGTCCTTTTCCTTCCATGGCTTAGGATTTTGCATTGTTAATTCAAGAGGAAAAACAAAGAGAGTTTAAGCCAAACAATCAAATGTTTACAGAAGAAAGCTCAATGAATTTGTCACGACCCAACCCTGTAGGCCGCAACTGGGGTCCGACCTGGACCCCCCGTACACATATCTATTAGCTGTGGTCACATTGAATTATAAATAAGACAATATCATATAACAGAGCCCCACTAGACGATAACATTTTCATAAACCTGTAGCCCTTTTCGTTTGTATCACAACATGATAGGGCACGCAAGCCGACAAGGCTGCCATAACATAATCACATATATCATATATCAGGTAGACCCAGCTGAATAAAACTGACATACACAACCCACATATATATATCTGCAGACCTCTAAAAATATAAATGACAATATATGGTGGGACAGGGCCTCCACCGTACCCTCAAATGGACAAACAAATGTTATACATCAGTGGATAGTATCAAAAACTAGGCCCCGATACAATGGATCCTCTTTCAGCTGAGCTGCATGGAATTTTAAGCTGACAGACTCCCAAAACCTGTATCTATACCTGCGGGCATAAACGCAGCCCCCCGAGAAAGGGGGTCAGTACAACATATGTACTGAGTATGTAGAACGTAACATAGTACAACTGGAGGTATATCCAAAATAGAGAAGCCTGGGAACCAATTATCAAATCAGAAATATGTACCAGTACTCTATGAATCACAAAAAACATGCATGCTCAAATTTTCAATATAGTCGGCCCCGTTAGGGGTCCGGTGAATCATATATGTAGTATTAGTATCAGGCCCCGTGCCATCGCCACCTTATTACCACACATCATCATAGTATCAGTATCAGGCCCCAGGCCATCATCACCTTATTACAACACATCATATATATACATACGGATGCCGTCCCTCTAGCGAGAGACTCGGAGAAGAAGTGTTACAGTATACAGAGTAGAGTAGTGAGAAACAAAACACAGTTTAAATCATTATCTGAGACTCAATGAAGTCATCAGGTGAACCCTCACCTGGGGATCAAGGTAGAAGGTATCTGACGTATACTCTTTAACTGTCACTAAGGACTATGTAAAAAGGAGTTTTTGGAAATCGTAGACATATACCAATGTGAAATATCTTATAGCAGTCTGAGCATTAGTTATTTCAGAGCCTTTCCTTTTTTACAAATAAGAGCTTAGTCAAATCAATTGTTATACAGTCATATAGAAGACTTGAAGATAGCAGCTTACTACTTTAAAGTTTAATCATTCAAAAGTGAGTGAGGGTCCTGAAGTCATATTCAGAACCTGGGAATCGAATTACCCCCAAAGCTCATATCATATCCTGCTTACATCTAATACATGCCAAAAGAGAAAAGATAGGCTTTACATACCTATACCAAAAACATACCAAGAGAAGCTTCACATACCTCTTATGGACTCCCCTTAATCGAGTTCACATTGTTGTCCTCGAAACCTATTTAAAATGAAAGTAATGCAAGTGTTAACAACCTTAGACTTTTCAGCAACTTAGACTACCCACGAGTATTCATATCATTCATCCCTTCGCTCGTCTTCTCGACTAGTTCCTTAACTAGTTAAGGCGTTAACGAAAATTGGGCAGCACCTCCCCTATAATGTGCCCTATCCAAATTTCCAATTAGATACATAAACACTATAGCCAACCAACAACAACAACCTGCACATATGTTTATGCAATTCACACCAACAATATACAGCATAAACTCCAAACGACTCACTCAAAAATACGATATCACAATAGGGTTTCTAGTTTTCATTTTGCAAAACCTTTAACCGTACGAAGTGGGGGATCATGTGGCTGAAACCAGAAGCTACCCCACCTCATTTAGAACATATTTATACCCTGCAACAACAAGACACACCCCTGCATCAGCACCTCACAAGAGCAATACTTTATTTCGACGATAATTCAACTATAGCAACTCCAATTTAGTTTATTTCGAACGTCGAATATTTCCACGACTTTATTACACTTTTAGCAGCTTAAAAGGTGTATAATATACTCTATAAAAATACCATAAAGTCTAAATTTAAAGGAGAAGCCTTACCTTACCCGAAATTGGCCAAAACTAGCCAAAATTGTGCCTCGGAACTTTTCTAGCGCGACTTGAACGCCGTGGTTGCTTGCTGTCCGATTTTTGCTGCACCAAACCATTATTTTATAATACTAATACCTCCATATCATCGTGGTATATGCTAGATAATTAATTTACAGAACGAAATTGGGACTTACCTTATTTTTCCTCCAAGGCCGTCACTCTTTTCTCTCTAAGATTTAGGGTTTTTGTTCTTGATTTTGGCTGAGGTTTGAGATAAGGAGCAGCCTCTTAGTCACAATATACATATATGTAGGTGTCCTTAGGAGGTGACATGTGTCATCCCCTAAGGGTGACACGTGTCTAACCCCTATAGGGCCATCGTATACATGCCTCCACTTAGGAGATGCCACGTGGCAGTGGGGCCCACCTCCCCCAAGCAAGTGGGTCACCTGCTTGACCCCAAGCAGGTGGGTCACCTGATTTCTTGAGGTTCTACCATGTGGCACTCCTCCATTGGCTGCCACATGTCACTTTTTTTTCTCCCTCGTTGGTTCGTAATCTCGTCTTATTTTAAGAGCCTATGTAATCCATTCTACGCAAGCTTGGTACGTACTCCAATAGCTTAAGTATGTAAGACTTCCAAGTTAGTAGCTTACGTAGGTAAATCGAGTCCTACGACTCATCACTTGGCTTCCAATTCCTTTTGGATTCTTATAGCTCTATTTCCAACCTTCTCTACTATGGAGTATCACATTCTCCCTTCCTTAGATTTGTTTGATAGTTTTGTAGCATATCCGTCTCACATGATAATGTCTAAGGAACTTATGAGACATTTCGAGTTTAAAAAGGGTGGGATGTAACATCTTTCCCCCCTTTAGAACATTCATCCCCGAATGTTAGACAAAACTTCTCTTAGCACCTTATACAAATCGTAGGGAGATTCTTTGCTATTTTCTTAACGCATACTTCTATACAAGTACCACATATACGTGTTTCAGGAGTTGGAGTTACCTGTAAATATTGGTTACAGGTGCGAATACTTGTATTTCATGCTCTCTTCAGTTTCCCCAGTCACTCTCTTTTTGGTTTTGGTTTTGTCACAGTATCTTGATGGAAGGCCCATCTTTAGTCCTTAATCTTCCAGCTTGTCGATCTAAGATGGCGATAGGTTTTTCCTCACAAGATTCCATCTTATGGACACCATCCATAGAATATACCCTGGGTGACCCGTCAGTACCCTTGCAAAGTATTCTTATCTGATGGACTGGGCGTATAGTTTCCAAATGAGGTGGTAAGCTCAACTTACCAGCCACGTTGCCCACCTTACGAGTAACTTGATACAGTCTAACATATTCTGGGTTAAGTTTCCTTTTCTAGGTGACCCTGCTATGAACATCCAATCATCAGTTTGAACTCTATATGTCAATGTCGATTATCTATAATCATTTTTACCGACTCTGGGTTGTTTGTCAATAGTTTGCTTAATCCTGTTTGGCCTACCAGCTTAGTCTTTTTCCCTAACAGGGGGACTTATATGCTCTGCCTTACAACATCTTGTAAGGGGTCATCTGGATATTGGAACGGTAGCCCTTCTCCCTGGCAAACTCAATAAGTCAAGGACGATCGTCTCAGCTACTCTTAAAGCCAACCGTATTAGTCCGCAATATGTATTCTAACATCTGATGGTATGCTCAGTCCATTCAGTAGCTCGAGGGAAAATGTGGTACGAAGGCCTGTCGGTGCTCCCGACCTTTTCTTGGACTGAGGTCCAAACGTTAATCGTAATTAAAGTTCTTCTATCTAAGATACTAGCCGGGGAAACCTCCCGGAACCTTACTATCTTCATGTTCTATAATTCCACCTAGTTTCAGCTGCATAGGTGCTCTTATTTGAAAGCAAATGGGCTGATTTGTTAGCCTCATATAGTCCTTCTCGACTCTTTTCAGAACTATAATTGGCATTCTATCTTTTGGGTCCTTCTTCTCCTCTTTCTTTCCACTCCTTAGGGTTGGCTACCAAAAAATGCTGCAGTCCCCTTATGTAATGGCTCTCATAGTCGTTTTATGCTTTGTCTAACATGATCTGGTATAATTCTGATAGAATTTTGGCATATACACTCGCCATCCTGTAATAACCAGCTAGTTCTGCCAGTTTCGTTTAAATTCTTTCACCCCTTTCCTTACCCCCACTTGTAACCCTCTAGACACATTATCCTGTGTCATTTTCTTCCTTACAAGATGATGAGAGGGTACAAGAAGTATTCTAGCGTTACCTCGCTAGTTCTCATGTTTCACCTTACTTTTTTCTCCCTTATCCTACATTCGATGTAGGGGGAGATCTTTGGCCCAATCGTGCCCATGCATTATGTCACCCGTAGTACCAATTCCATCTCAATAGTTTGGCTTAACCTATCTTTGCATCTCTCGGTAGTTAATTGTAACTTGGGTTTCTTTGCCTGGAATAATAGCTATGGGGATTCCGTAAGGTCTTACCATTTCTTTACCCTACTATTTTACACCTTCTCGGCTGAGTAGGTAGCCTTTGATCGAAGGAGCAGGGGCTAATATCGTTAATCCACGGGTAACATTCCCTTCAGAGTCATCTGTCGATGGGGTGTGAAATGAGTCTTGTAGTCCTGGTCATATTGTGGAATTTTCGACCTTGGGTATTACTTCCTAGCTTCCATAAATTATATCAACTAGTACCCTTACCTTTTTGGGTTTTGCTTTTTCGCCCTCAGAGTTGGCTGCCAAGTGGTGTCGAAATTCCCTCGGCCACTGGCCCATATAGTCATTTTGTGGGTTTCCTCTCATTAACTAGTTCTATGTTGAAGAGCTGTGGCATTTGAATGCATCGTCAGTTATTAGTTAGCTAATCCTTCTTGTCTTGCTTAAATCCTTTTTACAATACCCTCAACGTAACGTATAGTATTCTAGGAACATAATCTCATGTTGTTCCTCCGCCGCTAGTTCTGATTCTTCCATCTCACGTGATCATACCAGCACTAACATATTAAGTTCCATCAGAATTTCAAGATTAAGCGTGCTGGGGCGAAAGTAATACTGGGATGAGTGACCTCCCTGGGAAGTCTTCATGTTGCGTTTCATTGTAATCCCTGCCATAATGTGTGGGGCACTCAACTTAGCTCCAGATTTACCTCAGCGTTGTCTCGCGAGTCTTTATGTCCTGCCTTGTCCGTCCCTCTGTTATCTTGCAGTCGGCATAGGGGTAGATCTTTTAATTCCACTATGGCCACGTCCCCCCTTTTTTCCATTTTGATTTAACTTCTCCCATTGTATTCCCCCCTTTCTGTACGCACCCATTCATTAGGGTGGGCTACTGAGTAGCGCTAAAGTTCACTCGTATAGTGACCTTTGGAGCCGCTTTGATATTTGGCCATTATTAGCTGGCATAGCTTTTAAAGGAATTTGACCTATAAGCTCCCCTATCTTCTATTCACCTTGTGTTTTCCTCATTTGCTACCACAGAAGGTTTTTTATTTCTTTGTCCTTGGTTATATATCTATCGCAACATCATTTGCGACAAACTCTATAGCCAACATTTTGGCTCTTTGGTCTAGCATGTTGTCATTATCCTTCGTAGTGTTTCTTGAGTTATTCGATATCTTTTCATGGTTACTCTCTTTTGTTTTTATACGCAGCCGCCTTCTAGTGTTATGTCATTCAGGGTCTCATCACCAACTTCTTAACGCTGCCTTATATAGCATTCTGGCTTTCATCCAATTATTGGTAGCTTCCGGACCTTTCCAACTTGGTTCAGCAAGATATCTTATCGAAGTTTAGACTTCTATATCACATATATTGCTATATCGATTGCCTCCTCCTACCTTTACCATTTTCTCATTAACTTCCCCCCTTTAGAGGGTACTCGTACTTTCATCTACTTGTACCTTGCTCTATGTCTCTTTGTCCAGTCTCAATTTCGCCCAATCTCTTCCTCCAATCTATTTGGTACTGCATCATGTCTTCGTCTATCTTCATATTTTATAATTGGACTATCCGCGTACGGAGCCTTGGCTAAATTATGAAGCGACGAGAACCTTTCCATATTTAATGTGTTGTCCTATCTACTAATCGGTACTTGAATAATGTGACCCAAGGAACAACTCATCCAAGGCCACCTTCTACTTTTCCTTTTCTCAGAATTACTTCGCACCTGTAGTCATTCCAACTCCAATTAGACAGTGCTAGTATTCCGACGATAACTATTTAAGGTTTTCTTGAAGTAGTAGCTTTATCCCAACCTATATCCTTTGCTTCTTGGGGCGAATAGAAGTTGCGCCATTTGTTCCTTAAGTTTTCCATCCTCGTCCCTTAAGGGTTCCACTATTTTGGGGCGACGTTGTGTACACACATCATTTTTTTGTATCCTAAGCCCTATGCTCTTACTGCGTTCTCAACGCAGGCTTTTAACTTATTCAACACGTACTAAGTGCGTCTTACTAGTGGTTCCACTTTATCCCTGCATACTCGTATCATACTGTTCAATTCATACTTACATATCCCCCTTTTAATTCGTATTCATGTTCAGTTCCTGATATCTCTTTGAGGTGCTTCTGTTCGAAGCTCTTTCCCCAATTAGTTGGTGGAGAACTATAAACTGTTATCGTAAACCATTTCCCAACCATTGTTGGAAGAAACCAGAATCTCTTAAACATCACAGTACTTCTGTTAATACTTGACCTACCTGGTCCCCTTCCGAGTTTATCCTCGAGTTATGAACAACTCATCTAATTTACAATAGGAGTCGGGGGTTTGGTATTTTCAAAAATGAGTAAAGCTCAATTACTGGACATCTTACCTTTCAACCTGAGCTTCTCCTTTTTTTCTACAGCAAAATTACGGCTGGAGATACCGTAGTCTGAAATTTCTACTTAAATCAGCTTTTGTTCCTCCGAAATAAAATTCTTCAAGTGAAAAGGGTGCCCCTTATCGGCAACCTAAAGGATACCTCTTACAGTTTTAGTTAAACACAGTAGGGGTACTTGGTATCAATTTGTAAGGCATACTAAAAGTCTATGCTTCATTTCCAAGATATGTTATAAACTATGTTTTATTCCCTTCTTCTTGTATTGGGAAAATTTCGGCAGAGTTTCCTCTATACTTCTTACTATTCTAAAACCTGCACTCAGAAAATGCCAACAATGCCTCACAGGGCCAACATATATATATACATATCATATCACAGCCGCACAGGGCTTTCAATGTCATCTCATATCGCAGCCGCACAGGTCTTTCAACGTCAACAATAATATAAAAATACTGGACTTACCTCATATGTCCAACTTCAAACTTTATCTGTTGCACTTTCTGTCTACTTTTCTTTCAGGTTTCAACTTTACATTTCAATAGTACTTCAATACCTAACCCGACAGATATCTTCTGTGGCTTTACTTTACTTACCTGCATGCTTCGTAGCTTTCCATGTCGTCAATTACTTCCTTCTATTGGTGTCGTCCTTCTGTTAAGATCCAAGGTTAGTATAAGGAATTTTCCTATGACTCGGATCTAAAGAACGATCTCAGATGTAAAAGAAAGGTAATATCCTAAATATCCTGTAGCTTCCTGTTTATAGATGTGGCGCGCAACACATCGATAACCAAGACTCTACTAGACACAGTCTGCAGACAATCCAACGACGAACTGCTCTGATACCACTTCTGTCATGACCCAACCCTGTAGGCCGCGACTGGGGTCCGACCTGGCCCCTCCGTACACATATCTATTAGTTGTGGTCATATTGAATTATAAATAAGATAATATCATGTAATAGAGCCCCACTAGGTGATAACATTTTCAAAAACCTGTAGCCCTTTTCGTTTGTATCATAACATAACAGGGCATGCAAGCCGACAAGGCTGCCATAAAATAATCACATATATCATATATCAGGTAGACCCAGCTGAATCAAATTGACATACCATCACCCACATATACATGTCTGCAGACCTCTAAAAATATAAATGACAATATATGGTAGGATAGGGCCTCCGCCGTACCCCCGAATGGACAAAACAATGTTATATATCAGTGGACAGTATCAAAAACTAGGCCCCGATACAATGGAGCCTCTTCCAGCTGAGCTGCATGGAATTCTAAGCTGACGGACTCCCAAAACCTGTATTTGTACCTGCAGGCATGAACGCAGCCCCCTGAGAAAGGGGGTCAGTACGACATATGTACTGAGTATGTAGAACGTAACATAGTACAACTGGAGGTATATCCAAAATAGAGAAGCCGGGAACCAATTATCAAATCATAAACATGTACCAGAACTCTATGAATCACAAAAAACATGCATGCTCAAATTTTCAATATAGCCGGCCCCGTCAGGGGTCCGATGAATCATATATGTAGTATCAGTATCAGGCCTCATGCCATCGCCACCTTATTACCATATATCATCATAGTATCAGTATCAGGCCCCCGGCCATCGTCACCTTATTATAACATATCATATATATACATACGGATGCCGGCCCTCTAGCGAGGGACTCGGCGAACAATGCAGTGAATTGTACGAATCTGATAACCATCTCGGGACTCGGAGAAGAAGTGTTACAGTATACACGAGTAGAGTAGTAAGAAACAAAACACAGTTTAAATCATTATCTGAGACTCAATGAAGTCATCAGGTGAACCCTCACCTAGGGATCAGGGTAGAAGGTATCTGACGTATACTCTCTAACTGTCACTAAGGAAAATGTAAAAAGGAGTTTTTGGAAATCGTAGACATATACCAATGTGAAATATCTTATAGCAGTCTGAGCATTAGTTATCTCAGAGCCTTTCCTTTTTTACAAACAAGAGCTTAGTCGAATCAATTGTTATACAGTCATATAGAAGACTCGAAGATAGCAGCTTACTACTTTAAAGTTTAATCATTCAAAAGTGAGTGAGGGTCCTGAAGTCATATTCAGAACCTGGGAATCGAATTACCCCCAAAGCTCATATCATATCCTGCTTACATCTAATACATGCCAAAAGAGAAAAGATAGGCTTTACATACCTGTACCAAAAACATACCAAGAGAAGCTTCACATACCTCTTATGGACTCCCCTTAATCGAGTTCACATTGTTGTCCTCGAAACCTATTTAAAATGAAAGTAATGCAAGTGTTAACAACCTTAGACTTTTCAGCAACTTAGACTACCCACGAGTATTCATAGCATTCATCCCTTCGCTCGTCTTCTCGACTAGTTCCTTAACTAGTTAAGGCGTTAACGAAAATTGGGCAGCACCTCCCCTATAATGTGCCCTATCCAAATTTCCAATTAGATACCTAAACACTATAGCCAACCAACAACAACAACCTGCATATATGTTTATGCAATTCACACCAACAATATACAACATAAACTCCAAACGACTCACTCAAAAATACGATATCACAATAGGGTTTCTAGTTTTCATTTTGCAAAACCTTTAACCGTACGAAGTGGGGGATCATGTGGCTGAAACCAGAAGCTACCCCACCTCATTTAGAACATATTTATACCCTGCAACAACAAGACACACCCCTGCATCAGCACCTCACAAGAGCAATACTTTATTTCGACGATAATTCAACTATAGCAACTCCAATTTAGTTTATTTCGAACGTCGAATATTTCCACGACTTTATTACACTTTTAGCAGCTTAAAAGGTGTATAATATACTATATAAAAATACCATAAAGTCTAAATTTAAAGTAGAAGCCTTACCTTACCCGAAATTGGCCAAAACTAGCCAAAATTGTGCCTCGGAACTTTTCTAGCGCGACTTGAACGCCGTGGTTGCTTGCTGTCCGATTTTTGCTGCACCAAACCATTATTTTATAATACTAATACCTCCATATCATCGTGGTATACGCTAGATAATTAATTTACAGAACGAAATTGGGACTTACCTTATTTTTCCTCCAAGGCCGTCACTCTTTTCTCTCTAAGCTTTAGGGTTTTTGTTCTTGATTTTGGCTGAGGTTTGAGATAAGTAGAAGGCTCTTAGTCACAATATACATATATGTAGGTGTCCTTAGAAGGTGACACATGTCATCCCCTAAGGGTGACACGTGTCCAGCCCCTATTGGGCCACCGTATACATGCCTCCACTTAGGGGCTGCCACGTGGCAGTGGGGCCCACCTCCCCCAAGCAGGTGGGTCACCTGCTTGCTTGAGGTGCTGCCACGTGGCACTCCTCCATTGGCTTCCACGTGTCACTATTTTTTCTCCCTCGTGAGTTTGTAATGTCATCTTATTTTAAGAGCCTATGTAATCCATTCTACACAAGTTTGGTACGTACTCCAATAGCTTAAGTATGTAAGACTTCCAAGTTAGTAGCTTACGTAGGTAAATCGAGTCCTACGACTCATCACTTGGCCTCCAATTCCTTTCGGATTCTTATAGCTCTATTTCCAACCTTCTCTACTATGGAGTATCACATTCTCCCTTCCTTAGATTCATCTGATAGTGTTGTAGCATATCCGGCTCACATGATAATATCTAAGGAACTTATGAGACATTCTGAATTTAAAAAGGGTGGGGTGTAATAGAATTCTTCAATGAATCCTTCTATGATAAATGCCAGCTCTTTAGGATCATCAGATGGAACGTCATTCAGGACAAAATACTTTCCCAATAATATGCAAATGGGAGAACTAGACCACTCTGTGATCACTGTAGTAATCCAGGCCACACTAAAGACAAGTGTTTCAAGATACAAGGTTATCCCCAGAACAGCAATCATGGCAATGGACAGAACCATAATGGTCATAACAACCAAAACAGATACAATCATAATCGAAACTACCAAAATAGATACAATAACAGTCAGAGTCAATACAACTCAAACTTTAATCATATGTATGAAAAATGGAAATGAATAGAAACAAATTCTTTTGGGATTGATATTGAACCAGGTGTTGATAGACCTTCAAACAACTCAGTTCCCAACCTCTCAAAGGATAAATATGGTCAACTACTCAATCTATTGTAGAACTTCTAAATGAGCAATGCAAAAGAAATCAACACTGAAGAACAGCTAACAAGTGGAGCTGTGAACTTTGCAGGTATGATAGCATGTAACTCATCTATTGATTTTGACAAACTATCTTGTGGTTATTTCAAATCAAGAGTTGATTTATGGATTCTAGACTCAGAGGCTACACATCACATGGTATTTAATAAATACCATCTCTCAAACATCATTACCTTACCATATCCCTAATAGTAAAGTTACCAAATGAATATAAGGTCAAGGTGACAGAAATTGGAAATGTGAAACTTGCTGCTATGATTACATTGTATAAAGTCCTTTTTATTCCCTCCTTCAAATATAATTTGATATCAATAAGTTCTTTAGTAATCCATCTTAAATGCATTGCTTCCTTTTCTGATTCCTCTTGTGTTCTGCAGGGTCTTTCACTGAAGAGGCCTATGGAAATTGGTAGAGTACAAGATGGACTTACTTCCTTTGTTCAGGTTGTATATAGAAGAGCAACATTACTTCTAGTTCAACTCAATATTTTTCTATTCATAGTGGTAGAATAGGTTGTCAATGCACATATTTTTCTCATTCCTATAGTGTCTTAACTACTATAAATACCCTATTTCCAGTACCTTTCATTCCTGCAATACTTTATCTATTGTAAGAAATTCAATTTCTAATGATTCTTCTTCTCCATGTAATACTACTCCATCTGTAATGAATACTATTCTTAATAATATAAATATTATGTTTGACTCTATGCATAACATGTCTCAAATGTCCACTGTGTCTCATGAAGTTAACACAGACCTAATATGGAACTATAGACTTGGATATGTCCCTTTTATAAAAATGAAAGGAATATCCTCCATCCCTGTGAAGTTCTTATCCAACAACCATTTACTTGTACCATCTGTCTTATGGCAAGACAAACTAAACTACCCTTCTCACCAATATCACACAACACCAGCAAATATTTGAGTTACTTCATGTTGATCTATGGGGTTCATACCATGTAGCAACCCATGTCAATTTCAAATACTTCATTAACTTAGTTGATGGCTTTAGCAGGTCCACTTGGACACACTTATTGAGCTTCCAAAGCAATGCTCTACACATCCTTAAAGCATTTGTCAACATGGTTGAAAATCAGTTTAAAACCCCTATCCAGACCATAAGATCAGATAATGGTCTAGAATTTACAAGTCATGAATCTACACTTTTCTTTCATTCAAAAGGTATAATCCATCAAAAATAATGTCCCTACACCCCACAATAAAATGGTGTAGCTGAGAGAAAACACAAATATCTCCTAGAAACTGCAAGAGCATTACTTTTTCAATCAAAATTACCAATAAATACTGGGGTGAATGCATACTCACAACAACTTTCATCATCAATAGACTTCCCTCTATTAATCTTCACAAAAGACACCTTTCATTCTACTATATAACCAAGAACCTCATTACTCTCATCTGAAGAGTTTTGGTTGCTTATGTTACCCTACTACCCCAAAATCCCATATAACTAAATTTGAACCAACACTACTAAAAAGATTCCAAAAAGCGACGGACAACGTCGCAAATAAAATGTGATGGATAAAACGATATTGTCCGTTATTTTTTTTTACTAGGAGCGACGGAAAGTGACACCTAGTCCGTCGCTTATTTTGGCAGTTTTTTCGCTAAAAAAATATATTATTTTTATATAAATATTTTATATATTTTATTAAAAATAATTATTTATAAATTAAATATTATGACTCTGTTCGTCGCAAGTATTTATTTTTTATTTATTAATATTGTTTTAACATAACGACGGACAGAGTTGCTAAGTCCGTCTCTGTCCGTCGCTATTGGTCAAAAGATTTGATCAAAAAAATTAAAATAGTGACGGACTGGGTCGCTTTGTCCTTCTCTTTTTGGTCAAAAGGGCGGTCAATATTTTTAAAAAAGCGACGGACTTAGAGACGATGTTCGTCGCTTTTATTAATATATATCTGAAATAGAACGTTGTTTTTCTATTTCCCTCTCTCTAAATTCTCTCTTCTCTCTCCCTTCTCTCTACAAATCCACCACTTCCCGTCTCCACCCCGCCTCCCACCGCCATCCCCCCACCCCCGTCGCTGTCCCCTGCTTTCCCCGCTGCTGCTTTAGGAGTATTATTCATCTTAGAGGTTAGGGCTTAAACCTTATAAAAAATTTCAATTTTTTTATTTGTCATTTGTTAGTTAGTTAATTAGTTAATTAGTTAATTAGTTAATTACATTTAGTTTGTTGTAGTTCATTTGTATATTGGATTGTGAAATTAGTGAATGTAGTTATAGTTTTGATTTTGAGGCTTAAGTTAGATTTGGGTTGTTGAATTAGATTGTAAATATTTTAGTAATTTGTGATGTTAGTTAGTTAATTAGTTTATGCCATTTAGTTTTTTGTAGTTTATTTGTATATTGGATCATAAAATTAGTGAATCTAGTTATAGTTTTGATTTTAAGATTTAAGTTAGATTTGAGATTTTTGTATTAGATTGTAAATTGGATAGTAATTTTTGATTGAGTAGTTACTTAATTAGTCTATTCCATGTAGTTTGTTTGTATATTGGATTGTAACTTAGGAAGTTTTGAAGTTTGAAACTTAGAGAAAAATATTGGAACTTAATTAGAGGCTTGAGTTGTAGGACTTTAGAACTTATAATTAGAATAATTTAGATACTTGAATTTTAGTATACTTAAATTTAGAAGTTGAACTTAATTGGAACTTTGAAGTTGAATTTTTTGTTAACTTTAGAAATCTTGTTGAAGTTAAGCTTCCTTTTGAACTAATTAAGCTAATGTTGAACTTTAGAATAACTTAGATACTTGAATATAGGAAATTTTGAAGTTTGAAACTTAGAAAAATATTGGAAATTGGATACTTGAATTATAGGACTTTAACTTAGAACTTATAATTAGAATAACTTAGATACTAATTTTGAACTTTAAGTTTGTATAATTTTTAAAATCTTTAGACTTTAAAATTAATTAAGCTAAGTAGAGTTAGATATTTAAAGTCATGAAGTTGAACTTTAGGACTTTTGAAGTTAAACTTAGAAATTTTTTAGGTTTGTATAAATTTTGAACTCTTTAGACTTTATAGCTAATTTGAATAACTTAGATACCTGAATTTTAGGATATTTTAATTTAGAATTTCAACTTGAATGTCATGAGGTTTGAAACTTAATTTTTACTTGAATTAATTATAACTTGAATTAATTAGAATATGAAATTAATTATAAGTTGAATTAGTTAGAAATTAAAATTAATTATAACTTGAATTAATTAAAACATGAAATTAATGATAACTGGAATTAATTAGAACATGAACTTAATTATAACTTGAATTAATTAGGAATTGAACTTAATTATAACTTGAATTAATTAGAACTTGAACTTAATTATAACTTAAATTAATTAGAACTTGAACTTAATTATAACTTGAATTAATTAGAACTTGAACTTAATTATAACTTGAATTAATTATTATATGAATTAATTAATTATAACTTGAATTAATTATAATTTAAATTAAGTAGAACTTGAACTTAATTAATTATAACTTAAATTAATTATAACTTGAACTTAATTATTATATGAATTAATTAAGTATAACTTGAATTAATGACAGTTGTAGTCTCGATGAATTGTAGTCTTTATGAACTAATTAAGCTTGAATATATATATATATATATATATATATATATATATATATATATATATATATATATATATATATATATATATATATATTGTAGATGGATCATCATTTGTAGATGTATAACATGTATTATGAAGTTGGTGGTGGTTTGAAACCTGAATTTATTGACGGTGTAAGAAATTTTATCGATCATGCAATGACACTTGATATTTTTAAGAGAAATGAATTGGTTAGGTGTCTTTGTTGTGAATGTAGGTGCTTGAAATTTTTTAATCCAGATATAGTTATGATTCATTTGTATGGTAATGGATTTAAGCCTAGATATTTTGTATGGGTTGATCATGCAGAAATAGATGGATTGAATAATATATTTTATTTTATAATCTACTGCCCGTGGATGAATATAATATGCTTTCACCACATGATAGAGTTCAACATGATACATTTCAACATGATAGAGTTTATGAAATGGTCAATAATGCTTTCGGAGTTCAAGGTGGGATGGAACTCGAACAATATTTTGATGAAACTCCTAATGAAGAAGCAAGACGCTTCTATCAACAATTAGAAGAGGCTAGTCGTCCACTATGTGAAGGAAGTCCGCATTCTTCTTTGTCATTTGCAGTTAGGTTAATGAATATTAAATTAGATTGGAGTATTCCTCATGCGTCTATGGACTCAATGGTTGATCTTTTGGGCGAACTAGTTAATCCTGAGTTTAACATACCTAAGAACTTCTATAGGCAAAGAGATTGGTTTCCAAGTTAGGATTGTCATATGATAGAATTCATTGTTGTGTTAATGGCCGCATGTTGTTCTACAAGACTTATAGTGAATTAGAAAATTGTAAGTTTTGTGGACAATCTCGTTATAAGATGACTCCTACTGGAAAGATGGTCCCAATTAAGGCGATGCATTATTTATCTCTTATTCCTAGATTAAAGAGGTTTTATGCATCGATGAGGTCTGTCCTATATATGAGATGGCATCGTGAATATAGAAGGCCGACGGGTGTCTTGTCTCATCCATCTGACGGAGAAGCATGAAAATATTTTGATAACATGTATCCTGATTTTGCTAGTGAACCAAGAAATATAACATTGGGTTGTGTGCAGATGGCTTCACACCATTCTCTAATGCTGCCTCACCTTATTTTTGCTGGCATGTATTTCTTATCCCGTACAACCTTTCTCTTGAAATGTGCATGACAAGTTCGTACATTTTTTAAGCTGTGTTATTCTAGATCTTCGTAATCCTAAAAGTTTGATTGATGTCTATCTACAGCCATTGATAGATAAGCTTAAACAATTATGGTTTGAAGGCGTAGTGACTTATGATATATCAACTAAGTAGAATTTTATTATGCGTGCTGCTTTAATGTGGACTATTAATGATTTTCCTACATACGGGATGTTGTCTGGTTGGATGACTTCTGAAAAGCTTGCTTGTCCTCATTGCATAGAAAATAGTAATGCATTCACCTTAAAGCATGACAGAAAAAAATCATGGTTTGATTGTCATCATCAATTCTTGCCAATGAACCATGAGTTTAGAAAGATGAAACATGCATTAAAAAAATAGAGTTGAAAATGACCCTCCACCTCCATCACTGACAGAACATCAAATTTCAGAGAGAGTTTCTCAATTTTCTATTACAGAAACTCCACCATCTAGACTTCCTAGATATAGTGTTGAATATAATTGGAACAAACAGAGCATATTCTGAGAGTTGCCATATTGGAAGGATAATCTCCTACGACATAAAGTTGATGTGATGCACATTGATAAAAAATATTTTGATAATTTATTTAACACAGTGATGGATGTTAAGGGCATGACAAAAGACAACACAAGAGCTAGAATGGACTTAAAGGACTGTAGGAGAAAAAATTGTGGTTGCAAGAACTACAGAATGGTAAAATTGTCATGCCTAAAGCCAATTATTCATTCACATTGGCTGAGAAACGTGACATATGTGAGTGAGTTAAAAATTTGAGAATGCTTCAAATTTAGGTAAGCGGACAGATCTGAATGAAGGAAAGTTGACAAGTATGAAAAGCTATGATTGTCATGTATTCATGGAAACTTTGATTCTTATCGCTTTTAGCCATCTACCTGACAAGATATGGAAGCCAATCACAAAGGTAAGTCTTTTCTTTAGAGATTTATGTTTTGAAAAGCTATTGGAAAGTACTTTAGACAGGATGGAGGAAAATATTTTTGTTATTACTACAAAGCTGGAGAAGATTTTTCCATGTGGTTTTTTTGATGTGATGGAGCATCTTCCGGTTCATTTTGTAAAAGAAGCCCGCCTTGGAGGTCTAGTTCAAACAAGGTGGATGTATCCATTTGAGAGGTAATATTTTTCTTATATAAGTAATTAAGTTATTTTTCTTATATATACTATAATTATTAGTTAACATATATTGATATATACATTCAAAAAAATTGGAAGTTGCAAACAAATAATTAAATAGAGAGGAAAGATCAAAAGATAAATTATTCAAACTCATATTACGAGAGAAACTAGTGACTTTTATTCCTATTACTTTGGGGATGAAGTTTCATATAGGAGAAATAGGCCTAATCTCAATGATGAAGGTGGTAGTGATCTGATATTTCCACTGATTTCAATTTTTAATCAAAGTGATTGAGGATCTAAACGAAGTGAAAGATGAGGCTTTACTACTATGGAAAGATAATCAGCTGTGACCGATATTCTGCTTAATTGTCCAGAAATTCAGCCATCTCTTAAGTAAATGTTAAATTATATTATCAAATTATATAGTAATAAGTGATTACTAACTATCAAAATTGTACATATCAATATCAACTCGTTCGTAAGCACATGGAGCAATGAAGCCATATATACGAGGTTTTCCAAATGGCTAAAGGATTATGTAAGTGTGAAAGCTTATATTGAATCAATAGGTATAATATTTTTATTTTATAGTAAATTGTATTATTTTGAAATCAATTTGTAGGTTTATGATGAATACTCAAATGTCGAACATTCGCCATATGTGAGAGAGATCGCACTCGGGCCTGAATCTCATATTCATATAATGAATAAATATTGTGTGAATGGTTTAAAGTTTCAAACTAAAGAAGTTTCTATGCACAAGAAAATTAATAATAGTGGTGTGTGCGTTCAAGGTGATGTCGATGGTAATAGCCAATCTGTAGAATATTATGGTGTCATTCAAGAGATTATTGAATTAAGATATTCAGGTTGGCCTAAAAAAATAGTATTATTTCGGTGTAAGTGATTTGACCTATCACACAGAGGCACAAGGGTGGACCAACAACATAATATAAATGAAGTTAAGTGCACCAGACAATACGGAAGTTTTGATCCTTTTATCATTGCCCAAAATGCTAAGCAAGTCTATTACGCTCCATATCCATTGCGTAGAGATAAGGTTGATTGCTGGGTTGTTATTAAGACAAAGTCTGTGGAAAGAATTGAAATTGAGAATGTATTAGATGTGGCGTACCAAAATGATGCACTAGTTCAACAACAAGTTGATGTTGAGTTGGAAACCACACTAGAACATCCTCAACACATACTAGAAGAGGTTTCCGATAATGAACTTATAATGCCAAATGTTGAGGAAGAAGTAAACGAGGAATATGAATCATTTGAGGAGGAGGAATGGAATGACAATGAATATGAAACAACTAAGAAGGAGGAATGAAAAGATGACAAAAATAAAACAAGCGAGGAGGAAAAGAGTGGCAGATTATAACTAGTAATTTATTTAATTTATGTTTTTTATATATTGTATTGTTACTTTACATACAGATGTCATCTGGTGATGGTGATAGATCCCGGGATCATTTAGGGGTTAGCCATTCTGATAGGAGTACAAAGAAATCTAGGAGACCTATTGATCCTGAAGATATCCCAGGACATATTTTCTTCAGCGCCGCCGAGCTAGTCCTACACATATTTATGTTGTGCCTTTTGATACTGTGGATCCTTTAGTTTACCATCGTCAGTTCCGCAGACTACGTGACGCTTCTTCTTCTTCACAGATCTAATATACTTCATATGATTAGACCTACCATCTACCCACAGAGGTTATTGCTTTACCCTAGAGAGTAGCATCCTCGTCTACTCCATCTCCCATATCTCAGTTACCTCACATATCTACTCTGAGATTTAGAAATTCTAGTGTTGAGACTGATACTTCTACAACATTAGCTTCACCTTCTTCTGCTAATAGACCAGTGGCAGTACATGATGTGCCTGGGTTAGCTACTGGGCAGAGAGACAGACTTGGAAGAGTCATGGTTAAGCCTGATGGATCCTTGTAAGTTTAATATTTTATTTATTTATTTTTGCTACATTAATAAATTATTCATGAACTAATTACAAGTTTATTATGTGTCTTTCAGGTATCATCCTTCGAAGGAGGCTGCTAGGGCTCTTCAGGAGAGTGTTAGGAGGCTATATACTGAGCCCTATCATTCTTGACGGGAGATTCCAAACAGCATCCACCAGGTGATGTTTAATGAATTCAAGGTATATATATGTTTAAATCTATTTTTTTAAATTATGTTTAATATTTTTACTATAGTTTACTTAACTAATTATTTAACGTTATTTATTTTTTCAGAATTTATGTACCTGGGAGCCAAGGTACAATATGGTCATTGCGACCACTTTTGAAATAAAAGCGAGTGCCAAACTGTCTAGTTGGCTAAAGAAAGCTAGGGATGATCGGGCACCTTCGAGTTGGATGTTGCCTCATATATTTGAAGAATTATGTCTCTATTGGGATACCTAATAATTCAAGGTTTTCGAACAAGAAAAAAAAGCAAGAGTTAGCGTAAAGGGTGACTCATTTCACACCGGAGGTGCAAAGAGTGTTGGTACGATTCAGAGGAAGATGGTAAGATTTTTAAATTTTAAGTTTAAATTCATTTTCTTAAATAAATTATTTGACAAAATATTATTTCATTAATTGTATTTTTATTTATAGGAAAAAGAATTGGGACGCACTCCCTATCGTTATAAAGTCTTTAAACTAATGCATCGGATCTGAATGAGTATGTGGAGGAAAGGGCCGAGCGAGCCTATGTAATTTATTTAACATAATGTATATATATTGATTATAACTTTTATTTTTTAATATGCATTAAGATTATGAGCGGCACATGCGTGATATGGGAGATTCGATCCAGCTAACGCCTAAACAGTCCACTCAAATTTGGATAGAAAAAGTGGTTGGAGGCATCCACAAGGGCCGAATATATGGAATGAGCTCTTGGAATAATGTACAACAACTCCAATCAGGTTTAGAAGGTATTGGATCTTTGCGTCAAGCTGAGGCCGTTGACGGGGTTTAAATAGCTGCTATGTCTCAGCAAACTGCAGAACTTGCACGCACATTGGCAGAATCTGAGAAAAGAAGGTTGAAGAGCAAAAAAATATGAATGAACAAGTTGAAAAAATTAAATAAAAAGTGTTCAATCTCGTCCGCCAGCCTCCGCCCCATTATTCAAGAGGGTCTACTCCGGATGAATCCAACGATAGTGATGAATACATAGCAAATAGTTCTTAGGTTCCCTATGTTAGTTTATGAATATTTTGAAAATTTTTGTTAACTTTGAAACACTTTAAATCATTCTAAATAATGACTTTATTTGTTTTAAGTGTTTAATTATATTTGTTATTATGTATTTTGCGTATTTTATTTGTTGTTATTTGTGTTTAAATGGGCTGAATTGCTATGAAGTGAATTAAATTTTGATTGCAGGTGGGCAGCAGAAACTGCAGGTTTCTGCTGTCAAAAATATTGCAGATAAGAGACGGACTGGGTCCTTTAGTCCGTCGCTTTTCTGAATTTTTTTTATTTTTTTTTCCAGAAAAGTGACGGACGGAGACTCTCAATCCGTCGCCTTTCTAAAATTTTTTTAGAACACCAAAATCAAACAGCGATGGAAGAAGACCAATAATCCATCTCTTTATATTAAATAATTACTTTTAAAAAAAGTGACGGAAGTGACTGTGTCACTTTTCCATCGAGTTTGACCAGTCCGTCGCTCTTTTGCATCATTTTTTCATATTTTTTAGTAGTGCAAGAGCAACTCCACATGTGTTTGTAGGATATCCTTTTGATACAAAAGGGTATAGGGTGCTAAGTCTACTTACTAAAAAGATTCATGTGTCTAGGGATGTTGTATTTCATGAGACAGTTTTCCCATTTTCTATGGTTAGTGCAGTTCCTAAGTCCTCTTTGTCTAACTTTTAGTCCAATCCTATATATGATGACTCTATTCCTATTCTTAATCAGTCAATTTCCTCTGTCTCCCATTCTATTCCTACTGATAGCACATCTTTTTCCCCTTGCAATATACAATGTAGTACTGAGCATGCAATTGTTACACTTCCAAATGTGTCATTAGACCAATCCACTCACCAATCATCTCCACATGCTTCCCATCCCCCTGATCCTGTTCCATTAGTTAGAAGATCTACTAGGACCCATAAGTCACCATCCTATCTAATTGACTATATGTACACTGACCATTTGTCCAAAAATACACCATAATTTCTGAATGCCTCTTTCTCCCATCATCATCACATTACCTCTAATGTTCTATATCCTGAAATTCAGTCTCTTGTACTGAGTGTATCGCATGATTGTGAGCCATCATCATATAGTGAAGCAGCTACAGATCCTGCTTGGCAAGCAGCAATGACACAAGAGTTGTCTTCTCTTCATGACAATAACAATTGGGATCTCATGCCACTTCCAAGTGGCAAGAAGGCTATTGGATGTAAGTGGGTGTAACACCTCCTAAAAATGTTGTATATGATGTTCCATGAAAGCCCTTAAAGTTAAAGAAATGAATGAAGTTGATGGAGTTCTACCCGGCAAGTAGTCTCCCCGGCCAACGTAGGGGGTTATGTTAGATTCCATGTAATAGATCGCATGGTCTTAAATGCCGGTTATGGTCATTTTCCCACAAAATGAATGGTTTAAAGGATATCTATATGATTGATTATGCATGCATTGTATTATGTTTCATATTACATAAATGTTTTAATGTGTCCTCAATGTTCATGCATACTTGCATACTTAGTACATTCAAAGTACTAACGCATACTCTTTTGCCTACATGATATCACCATGTGGGGACTAATGCTCCTCTTCGTTCTCCTCCACGTGGCTAGTTGAGATTTCATTTGAAGACTACTTTCGGTGAGTTCCCATGTTCGAGGAACAATACTCCTTTATCTTTCTAGCTTATGATATGTTGAGATCTTTAGACACTTACTGTGGCATTTCTTTCTATTATGATTGAGGGTGACCTAGGAACTTGTCTTAGCCCCGTTAAATCTAAAAGTTAGAGGTATTGTTGGACATATATAAGTTGAAGATTTACTATTATGATTTCTGTTTATTTATTTATTGTCATTACCTATGAAAGGCTAAAAGAATGCTAAGAAGCTTGTTTGAGGTACTTTCGGGTTTCTCATTCGCCATGTCACGTCTAGACCCTAGGCTTGGATTGTGACAATGGGTGTACAAGGTCAAGCACAAGGCTTATGGTAGCATAGAGAGATACAAGGCTAGACTAGTTTTGAAGGGTTATACATAGCATTATGGAGTAGACTACACAAAAACCTTTTCTCCTATCATTAAAATGACCACTGCGAGAGCCCTCATTGCAACTGTTGTGAAGAAACACTGGAATATCTACCAACTAGATGTGAAGAATGCTTTTCTACAAGGTGAATTACATGAAGAGGTATACATGGACATCCCACAAGGACTTGATGTTCATTCCAAAAGCTTAGTGTGTAGATTAAACAAATCATTATATGGCTTGAAACAAGCAAGTAAATAGTGGTATGTAAAGTTATCTGATGCCCTCCATTCTGGGGGTTACACTCGTTCCTTAAATGACTACTCATTATTTTACAGAAAAAAGGGTCATCCATTGTGTTCATAGTTGTGTATGTAGATGATATTCTTCTCAATGAACCTGACCTGGAAGAAATTGATCAATTAAAAGGTTTTCTTCATAAGCAATTCAAAATCAAGGACTTGGGTAAACTACACTATTTTTTGGGATTGGATGTCCTCTATACAGATACTGGAGTTCTTATTTCCTAAAGGAAATTTGTTCTTGACCTCATGAAAGAGTACCACTGTTATCAGTAATCTAATCTTACTTCACCACTTGATGCAATAGTCAAACTAAAAGCAAAAGAGGAGAAGCCCATCTTAGACCCCAGTTCCTATAGGAAGTTAGTTGGCAAACTAAATTTTCTCACCAATACCAGATGAGACATTGCATATGGAGTTCAACATCTCAGTCAATTCATGCAGGATCCTAGGGAACCTCATTTACAAGCTGCATATCACATGCTTAGGTACTTGAAGAAAGATCCAACATTGGATTTATTTATGTCCTCTACTGATGATTACAAGATCCAAGCTTTTTCTGACTCTGACTGGGCAGCTTGTCCTGACTCAAGAAGGTCTGTTACTGGTTATTTTGTACTGCTAGGGTCTAGTCCTATTAGCTGGAAGTCCAAGAAACAAGAGATTGTCTCCCTTTCCTTAGCTGAAGCTGAGTACAGGTCTCTCAGAAAGGTAGTTGGAGAATTGGTTTGGCTTGACAGGTTTTTTGAAAAACTCACTATTCCTAGAATTGGACCATTCCCTATCTATTGTGATGGCCAGTCAGCTTTGCAAATTGCCAAGAATTCTGATTTCTCTGCATCACATTGGGACTGGTGATCAATTGGATGATATACTCACTAATGCACTCACAGAAATTAAGCATTCTGCTATTTTAGACAAGTTGGTAGTGCTACTCTCACCTCCAACTTAAGGAGGGGGGGGGGGGTTATTGAGATATGTATCTATTGATTAGTTAGCTAATTCAGTTAGTTACATGTCAACAGTTAGTTAGAGTCAGTTAGTTACACATTAGCAGTTAGTTAGAGTCGTCAGAGTTAGTTAGGATTGTCAGAGTTAGTTAGAGTCAGTTGTGTTCACATGTATCATCTTGATGATTGTTAGTTAGAGTTATTTATTCTAAAATAGGTAGATCACACATTTGTACAAATTAATTTTTTCCTCTTCTAATATGAATTCAGTGCAGGTTCTCTCTCAGTTTCTTCTTTCTCCTTCTATGGAGTTTTCATAGTTTTCACCATTGTAGGTGATCTCAGTCTTCAATTCATTAATTCAACATGAATCAATAGCTAACTACGGTCCAAGTCAATAAAAAAAGAAAAACATTCTCATTTATTTTTGCTTCAAAAAAACAGAATAAGCTACTCACAAAGGAAGGAGCTTGATATCACACGAAAGGACTCATGTGAATAGCCTAAACGTTCCAAGGCAAGGGCTCTGGTCGACAATCTCCTATTTTCTTTTCACTACTATTCATTCTTAAAATTACCTACAGGGCTTGCATTTCATTTTAAATTTATTCCTCCACCATTTGTGGTAAATAAAAGATTCTTTTACCACTAAATCTTAGGCTTTCCTGGATCAATCAAAGAAAAGCTAGCAGTGTGAACTTCTTTAATAATTAAAGCAATAAATTTGAATCACATTTTTCACAAGGGAGGGATTAGAATCACACTATTCACACACCCAAGAATTTAGTTTCTGACGCCCATGCTGCTATGACTAGAGATTCTCAAGAAACAAAAGACTTTCACTACTAGAGCAAGTAGGTATAATTTTTAATATTTCATTTCAATTTAAAACTCGTTCCAACAATGAAAATACATATGTAACAACATATTGTAGTAGCTAAGCCAAAATCTACTGTCAAAAGAATGTGCTAAGAGAAAGAATATCCAAGTTTGTAAAGGAAAAAAAAAACTGTAGATTTAAATTACAAAAAACTCTTCACATTCAGCTCTTCCGTGGTGTATGTACCTCTTGTAACCGTCTCTTGGATATTCTTTTACTAATCATCCCAGTCATTATCCCATCCGTCCTTTTTAGAAGACCTAGACGTGAGGCCATTAGCAGAGATGTTCCCATAGGTATGTCCACCTGGTGACTTCACTGCATTCTCATCCCAATCGTCATCCCAATCCTGATCCCAACCATCTGCTGTAACAACATTTGCAGCTGAGGCAGATTCCGGTATTCCCATCTCTAATTCCTGATACGCAACTCCATCTTGATGTCTCTTCTTCCTTAGCTTGCAGCAAGCCCATGTCCCACCAAAAAGTAGGGCTACAAGGAAAAGGAAATATGCACCGTAGATGGGGGTCACACGCTTAGAATAAAAAGACACCTGCTGCAGAATGTTCTCCACAGAAACACGTCGGTCCAATTGAAGCCTGCAACTACCATCTCCAGCATTCAGCACTATTTCAGCACCTTTGCCCAAGATTGATGAAATATCGATCTACCATAGCAGATTTGTAATATTAGAACAAACGCCCAGCATATAGCATAACTTGGAAAATTAACCAGCCTTGTACTTGTACAAAATTGCAAAATTGCGAGCGAAGTACACATTGGGAGGTCTGCGGTTGTGGTTGGATAAAAGGTAACTATCTGAAAGCACTTAGTAAACAATTCCAAGTGCCAAAGGTGCATAGCGATTCTGAGTGAGAATCTTACCAAAGTGAAAACTACTGAGATTTTACAATTTCAATTCCACCCAATCTTGTAAAGCACTAAGATGTAAGGACCCATTCTTTTTTTTTCTTCTGATAACCAGATTTAAGACCGATTCTTTTAAGCACTGGAATACACCAAATTAAACCTAGTGTCTGTAAATTCAGATTTTAAATCTCCTTAATTTTATTTCTGTTAGCACCAGATATGCTTATACAGTATTTAAAATAAACTCTTAATCAAGTGCGTCGTACAGGCTCTTTTTATGGCTAGATTGAGAACACCTCAGACATCTTATGAAATGGCGCTTTTATGAAAGTGCTGTTATGAAAAAATCCTCCCTGAGAAGCTGGGGAATTAAAACTCCCTTAAAAGTAGCACCAGCAGCTAAAAGAATTGGAAAAAAACAGAAGCCAAATGAATGATGCACTTTAATCTTATATCCCCTAATATTTCTCAACGGTCCATTCTTTAATCTTATACAGATCTAATAAGAATTGACGTCATTGAATCAAGAAACTGCTCCATCTCGTTATACTATCATACAGTCAGGAATGCCTTCATGATAGTGATAAAAAGTATTTATAATAAGAAAGTCCATGAGATTTTCATTGGTGAAGGGTGGGGAATATGTGATGTATTCCACCTGAATTGTGATGTCGATAAGACATTAGAGTAATTGGTAAAACTCCTTATCAAAATGAAGTTGTTCCTAAACTTTACTACCTTTATTCCCCTCTTATCCACGCTTTGTGCAATTCAAACCTCCAATTTGCTAGTTACATCTACACAAGAAATTTGAGTGTCCCAGTCAGCTTTGTTAGATGTCAAAATCCCATTAATACCTAGAAGACAAGAAACCCTAATCTAACTTTGCTAGTTACCATCCTTTTGTAAACCAATTTTTTGGTGGACCTCAATCCCTTTCATGCAGGCCTTTCAGCCCAACTTTACAGCCTTGTAACTCCAGCAACATATATCTTCACTTCTAAACCATCTAATATCTAGAATACATTTTGATTTTAGCAACGATGCACAGAGCTACTATAAATGATAAAAGTAACTCTTAAAATCTCATTCCTACATTTGAACTACAACTGTTCCTAAACCCACTAACCACCCACCCACCCACCAAAAAAAATTCTACTTAGAAGTTTCATAATATCTCCATGATTGGAAGCGGAAGGTATATATATATGTGGGTGTGTAATGCAAAGCCCAAGAAAAGACTGATCCTTCTACTGCTGTTCAGTTATGGTAAGGGACCTCACTGAGAGAGCCCTGGGAAGAACAATTGAGAATTCAACCCAATATCCAACAATAAGGCTGGATAAAGAAATAAACTAACTGTAAGTAAAAACTCGTGACAGGAATTCCTATATAATACATTTGAACTGCTTATAACACAGCGCTAAGAAACAATTAGAACTAAAAAAATTAGAGCCTGTGTGGATTGGGCTTATTTAATGTGCTTTTAAGCCAAAATAGATTTGAAGTACTTTTGTAGTATTTGGGTAAAGTATAAAAGTGCTTTAAGCACTTTTTTTTAAAGTGAAGACGACAAAAATAAGCCAAAAGCTATAAGCCCATCCGAACGGGTTCTAAATCATGATCTGGAGCTTGAAAAATATAGGTGGCAAGACATTTCCTTTTCCTTCCAATTCGGCATTCCATTTGCCAATCAATGAATTCTTTCTCGAACAAAAAAAAAACATAATACATTCATTCACAGGACAAACAGAAATGTGGCCTCAATTTCACTCTCGATAATATATAAGGTATCTGGTACATGATATTTCTGAAGGTTTTTTTTGCTATAACTTCCCAAGTGGTTAAGAAACAGTAATCAGTTGGTCAATGTAGCAGTAGAAGTTCAAATGCATGTGATATGCCCAAGTTAATTCTTCTCTTTACAGTATCACCTCAAGATACAACATACCCAGTGTAATCCCACAAAGTGGGGTCTGGTGAGAGTAGTGTGTACGCAGACCTTACCCCTACCTTGGAGGTAGAGAGGTGGTTTCCGATAGACCCCCAGCCAGGGAAGGGAGGGGGGAAGTCAATATCAAGTAAACAGACAGCATATACCTTTTCCACTTGATGTTGGGGTATTTTAATAGGAGGTTGCGGAGAACCATCTAGAGGAGGTTGGATATTGATATTTACTTTGACTCCTTTTTCCCCTTCATTTTGCACCACAAGTAACATTTCCGTAGATCCTGTAAATCATAAAAAGCAAACCTATCACAGATATCAATGACATTTTTCACTTACCATGGCAAGACTAATATAAACCTTATTTGCAAGGTCAATAGGAGGGAGAAGAAAGGTGAATTACACACCAAGAGAGAGAAAGAGAGTATGTGCCTCTATTATATTGGCATGGTGGCAAAGAAAAAGACACTGATCACAGTCAAATGGAAAAAGGGATGAAAAACTACAAGTTCTAGATGAGATACTTGTTGCATTCTCTCTGCTGACCATAATTGTATGTTTCAGGCTCATTTTTCCAATATAATAGCAATTAGAGGAAAGAATTTTTTGTGACTGAACTGATGCAAATCCCGAGAAAAAGTAAAAGCCTTCTTTTTATTTAAGAACATCTATATCCATTGTTCTCTATGATTATCAACACTCTGATCAATAGGATCATAATATAAGTTGTCCTCGCAAAAACATTTACGTAGGTTTTAATTGGGAAGTTTTATGGTAAATCCGTCTTTACGTGTGAGAGTTCCCCAATCTCGCGACGAATTGAAGGGAACATTTATGTAAGGACATTAATTTCCATCCTCTAGTTTTCTCCTACTTTTATTTGACTTCTTTGGTTCTGCTTTGTCTCTCTTTTAATTTTGGTTTCTCGGTTCTCCATTAATTTTGTTTTCTTGGTTTTGTAATTAAGTTGGTCTTTCTTCTGTTCCTCTCACTCTCTTTAATTTATAGTTTTCCAGTTCTGCATCCATTTCTTTCCTTTCTTTTAAAATATTAAAAACTTCCTAATTTGCTTGTGCAATTGGGGTTGATCATAAGCTAGCACAAAAGAAAAAGACAAAATGATCAACTGTAAGGAATCAATCAATTCAGAAGAAACCCAACTTGCAAAAGTGCAAGGAATAATTCCTGTAAAATACAGATAGAATTAAGTTATATCCACAATAGAAGAAGACCAACTACAGAAAGAGCCCATATACCTTCCTATTTGAAGAGATTGTGATGTTATCACTTGATTACTTCCTTCAAAGGATGATGGCTTATTAACTGTCCTACTTAATAAAACCAATAATTTATTCAATACATCGAGATAAAAGGAACACAACTCATGAATCAAACACTTGTAGTCCCCGTTTGTTTTTTCTTAGATTAAGATGTTAGAATCCGAATATAGATCTGCTTATTAAGATTTGTCTATAAATTTTGCAACTAGATGAATAAGACTCTATGTCTTCTCATCATCTTAATAAGTATAATTTATCTTTTCTTAAAAATGAATTAATATAAAAATCAAGATAAGATAGTAATTAATATAGTATCCACAAAATATTAGAGAAAATCTTAATCCACTTTCATTGTAAAAATTGATTGTTTGATGACGTACACTCTAAAAGCTAGCAGGTAGCCGTGATGGTGGTGGTAGTAGTTTGTGGTGGTGGCTAGTAGTGGTTGTTGAGGTGGCTGGGGGTGGTGGTTGGCAATGAGGACAGGCCATGGTGGTTGTGCAGTGGAGGTCAGTGGTGGTGGTTGTGCGGTGGCAGTAAAAGGGCACCTTTGATGAAATCTTTAAGCAAACGTGTTAATGATTCTAAAGCAAAGTACAAAATCTGTATGAACCAGATTTATTCATCGCATATAAGGGGTTGAAGAAGGAAAAAAACACTTAATGGATTCAAAACACTATTTAAGTGAAAATAAATGGGCATTAGGCAAGTGTTAATGGAAATTTTGAGACGAGAAGGATAGCTCGAGTCTTCAAATTCATCAAATAGAGGTTTCACGCCTTTATATGCAACTTGGTACAGATAATCTAAGTTCCATCATAAACGAGCAGATGCAAACCTGAGACTGTCGACAATAGCAATATTATATCAGTACACAATGACGTTTTATTGGCAATTGAGAAATTCCATAGGTCTACAGATGCACGGTTCAAGACTTGGACCTAATTTGTTTACACTTGATGAAAGTCTTAATCTTAATCATTCAAATTTCAGTTATTAAGTCCGTTGTTTTGTAGGTCTGAATCTTAATCGTTAAGATCTTACCCATTAATTATTATTTTTCATGTTTTAACCACTAATGGGTTTGAATACATCTGAATAATTAAGATCTGTAACATAGTCTTAATATCATTAAGATGTTTATTCAAAGATTTCAACAAAGATCGCAATTTACCAATTTCGTTTATTCACCGCTACCACCATCACCAACAATTATAAACTACTGTTGTTGGCTTGTTGCCACCCACAACCACCATACTCAGCCACAACCACTAGCCACCATTTACGATCATTACTACCAATCACCATTATCACAACAACCATCAATCTATCACTATTAGTCACTACTATGGGGGTGTTTGGATTGACATATTTTTGAGTGACTTATAAGTTAAAAGTCAAAAACCATAAGTTGGCTTCTTCTTTTTTGTACTTTTTTAGCTTTAGAAAAGTGCTTAAAAGCACTTTTTGTGTTATCCAAACACTTCCAAAACTAAAAAAGAGTTCAAAAGCCAAAAGTCACTAAGAATAAGTCAATCCAAACACCCACTATATATCGCCAACCACTGTCATCCATTACCACCACCATTAGCTATCACTATCATCCACCACAACTATTAATCGCCAGCACCAACTACCACCATCAACCACTACTGCCCGCCACCATCAACACTATCTACAAACTACAACACCACCATTAACTAACAACATCCCTAATCGACACCCACAACCACCACCGCTAGCCATCACCACCATCAACAACCAAATAATTTATAATTTGGTATTATCGATATAGTAGAAGATTAATTTAGTATTTTATTAAATTTCTATTTATTAATTTTGGAATAACGGCAAATCTTATACATTCTGATGTTCAAAAAATAAGCATTCTTAATTATTTAGTATTTAGATCTTCACACAACATTGTCATATTTTGATTCAAACATCTAAAGCTTAATGCACATCTAAATGTTTAGTGCATTCAGATTTAGATGCTTGAATCTTAAGGAAACAAATGAGGCCTCAGTGGATAAAAACCCGTCCCTCTACATTCTCTACTTAAATACCAAACTTTTGTTTGTGGTAGGGTTTGAACAATCAAATGCGCTAATCCACACTTCACCCGTTGAGCTCTTACCACTAGGCCAAAGCCCTGGGGGTTCAGTACACAATGAAGTGCTCATACTAAATTCTAGGAAGGATAGCAAATCTTTCCCCTATGCACCAATGCAGAAAAAAGTCAAGTTATATGAGAAGTTTTTGCAAATAAACCTTTTCTCCTGCCCTAGTCCTATCAAGTACAATATGTATATCAGTTCGTGTATTCATATCTCACACAGCACTTCAATGACAAGTGCTTCTCTGCCAAAACTACAGATCAAAATCCTGCTCCGCAGTTAGGTCAGTATAAAAGTTGCCAATTAATAAAAAAAATTAGGTCAGTATAAAATCATACGTGCTTGCACATTTAAAAATGTTATAGGGAATTGAGAATTCTTTGGTCGATTCAAACAACTATACTTAGACAATTAGCTCTTAAACAGTTACATATACACGATAATTTCAACTATTCTTCAGGAAGGCATCTAACAAAGATACAAAAATCAAGCGCCGCCCACGCTTTTGTTGCTCCTTGTTCTCACTTTTTCTTACTCTCTCTTTTTGGGAGGTGACAAGTTGGGATGTCGGAGCAGGGTACTATAAGACAGCAAGAAAGATGCTCGAATTCAAACTTTAATGTATTAGAGCTATACCTTAAGATATCATAAGCCATAATGGTCAAATTTTAGGTTCTTTCAATAAATAATCCTAGACAAAATGCTACATTCAATTGCCTAGTACTAATTCTTCATGTATTTTATTTTATTTTCAGAAATAAAGTCTTGTCACAAGGAAATGAAAAATTCTCACACATATCAGGAGGAAACCTTTTTCTGGGAATAAACTACAGCAAGCGCCGTCAAGCTCCAAAGGATAATATTAGGTGCAAGCTTTAAATATTGCCCTACTGAAACATTAGATAGTAGTGATCAGTATTCAGTACAATGTCAGTCTAGCTTTTTTATCCATCTATGTAGCAAAATATCAGGCTTTAAACTCTTCATGTTAAAACAATATGCAATTAGTAATCAGTTGTCAATCCAGTATATATCAGTTGGTTTACCAATACCATAATAGTTCGGTCAAATTTCTTATTCAATGAAACATGTGTGTCTCATGAGCGAAAAGGTTTACCATTCTGGGGTGTCTGGATGCATGCAAGCAGTGTTTGTCCAATCCTGCACATTTTTGTAGCCTCCTGACAGCTCTCGTGGGTGTTCACTTCCGAGTTTATTGTGTCATCTATGTTCTTCTTTTCTTCATTTTCCTTCTTCTCAACAGGTGGATGGGTTTCAACAGTCACATTTTTATCATTTTTAGACCCATCCGAATCCAATTTTGGTAAGTGATTGCCTCCCTGAGGCTGAGGATCTTTAGGCTCCTCTTTGACATCTTTAGAGCTCCCACCATTAACTACAGTGGAATTTGGTTCCTTTGAATCAATCTTTGTTGGACCATTTCTTCCTTGAGGATCTTTAGGCTGTTCATTTTCAGCTTTTGAACTTCCATCATTGACTATAGTTGAATTCTGGTCCTTCGGATCTTTAGGTGAATCATTGCTTACTTGAGGATCTTTAGGCTTTTGTTTTTCAGTTTGTGATCTCCCATCATTGACTATAGTTGAATTTAGTTCCTCTGGCTTGGTTTTTGGTGGATCATTGTTTCCCTTGGGATTTTCAGGCTTCTCTTTTGCGATTACAGACTTCTTGTCATTGACGGTGCTGCCATTGACTTCCTTTTCACCCTCAACTGGAGTATTTGATGTAGAAATCTAGATAAAAATCAGTCTTAGTATCTATATCACCTATTCAATAACATACATGTCAAAAAATTTTATTTCTAACTATTAACTACATCGAAACAAATGAATCACAGCACATGTAGATGTATCGACATCACCAATTCACTATACCATTTACCTAAGCAATTCACTGTTAGCTAATAATTCCATCTAAAAAACAAATTATAGCACACATAAGTCACAAAAACATACATAAGAAAATGCAAGGAGAGGAATTTTACCTGTTCAGAAGATGTATTGGTGCTTTGTATAGGAGCCAAATCAACTAACTTCCTGGAATTGAATAGTTTTGCGTTTGAAGTTGCTGAAACGACTAAGACTGTGAAAATTATCGTTAAAATTCTACTTCTGCCCATTCCACAGCTATATTTGAACTTCCGTTGGATCAAATCTTATAAAGATTTCATTTTTTTCACCAAAAAATTGTTAAGAAGTTGAAGAAATAGCAAGTGCCAACAGAAAGTTTAAGGATCACACAGTGGAAGAGGATCGAACTGCTAGCAAAATCGATCGCGTGATAAGATTCTATCTAGGGTTTGTAGGAGGAGGGAGAAGAAATGAAAATTTGAAGAATTCGGAGGCCCTTTTCGCGTGTGCCATCAAATATAAATCCCAGAGATCTATTTCCTGCAGAAATTCAAATAATTTAGAATTTATTATGGGATCAGGTTTTAATTTTATACATTTTAGGTCGTCTGGTTACTTTCTTTTTTGGTTTACTGGAATTATTAGAAAGATAATTTCGGCCATAAAATTTTGTTATAACAAAGGCAAATAATACAAATTCCACTGATTAGGGTCAATGACGTGTCTTTTCTTGTACTTTCAAACTATTATTTGTGGTAAATTTCGATTCCTTGATACATGTAATACAAATTTCACTAGTTAGGGTCTAATTACGTGTCTTTTCGTGTACTTTCAAATTATCATTTGTATTAGATTTCGATCCACTGGATACATAGAGTCAAAATTAAGTGTAATTTATTCTAGATATATTATATTCAAGTATATTCGCATGTATTTGAATTACACTGACTCTCTCGCTTGCCTCTCTCTTCTAGTGCTCGCCCCCCCTCCCCTCTCTCTCTCCTTTCTCCCTAGGTATCTGGAATGTATTTGGTATTTATCGCACCCCGAGCCTACACCCTGAACGTAGCTGACATTCGAAAATCATTATTGGTCCCAAACGAACCCTTGGCCTAGGTGACTATTGAGCAGAAGACTGAACAACTATGCCAAAGTTTAAAAGAGATACTTGTTTAAAATTGTTTAAACAAAATTAAAAACATTTCAATCTTACTTTATGCAAAAGTCTGAAGATAACTCTAAAATATAAATAGTAATAATATTTAAAACAATAGCTGAAACTGAATCCTCATGCTGAAACTAAATTGATAGAAATGTAAAGCATTAATGTAAGATAAAAACATGTAAAGCTTCACAATTGCTATATATATTCTGAAAATAATAACTTTACTTATTGAAGAGTTTTCTAACCGACAACTATCACTATGAGCTTCGTGATGATACAACGTACTGCTCACATTGCCAGAGCCAACTAATATCTTGCCAAGATGAGGGACACAAAACTCAACTCATATATCCATCTAAAATGTCCTTATTAGGGACTGAAGTGAGGAATCGTCCGAACCAACGACACGATCCTATCCTATGCTGGCTATGTTGTTTACCCAAATCGGTGTTCAATACTATTCCCAGAACATGCAATAATACTCATATAATATATATGTGAGTAAATACTCACTATAACTTCTTTCTTAAACTCTTTATGCTTTCTTCAAAGCAGACTTGCTTTTCTTAATACAAGTAATGTAACACCCCTAATTATATAACATAATATTCACACTTCGATGGATTACTCCTTAGTAAATATATTATGTTTTACTCACTTTTTATGAACTTGAAATTTTGCGAGATTTTAAAATTTGCTTACCATAGATTGCGATTGTAGTTTAGGGGATCGTATTGAGGTATTTATGTAAACTACTAATTAGAATTGCCCTTAAAATAAAAAAGGGGCTTATATATAGATATATATATATGCATATATGTATGCATTTGAGCTGCCCACTATTACTTTTTGGGCAACCACCTTTTTATTAGGAGATGTCAAATGGTAAATGCCACTCTCGAAGACTTCTTTTACACCTCCTTTTACAATTTTGGTTTTTTCAAGATAAGTAAAGACTTTGAACCCTTTGTCCAGCATAATCCCTCACAAATTTACCAAGAGAGCTTGTTCTTTCAACTAGAACTCAAAGCAACTCCCCTCTTGTGGTAAGTGTTCAAATCCATTTTTGGGACTGTATAGCTAGTAGTAATTCATGAATATCTCGTTGTGTAGACCTTTGATTTTAGTAAATAAATATATTTTGGAAAGATAAAATACGTACCTACAATTCTTATGTTTATGTTGGAGCCTAGATCTGCAGTATTAAGTCGAAAAGAGAGTTTGAAACATATGATAAGTTTTGTACAGATTCTTGATTTAAAAATCTCTCATGTATAACTGTTAGTGTTTTGACGATGTCCCTTTTTACAAAATGTGTTTTGCGGTGATTTCTTTTGGGTTGCAAACTTAAGACGTAGATATAAAAATTTCATGCAGGGAATAAAGTCCAGTTTTGCCATTTGTATTTTCAAAATTTAGATACAACCTGAGGTACTTAGCTTGCTGAATTTACTGTTTTGGTAATATAATTTGGTTGAAAACATTCTAGGCTTATTTTTAATGATAAATCTTATTTTATGTCAATATTATAGAGATTCTGGAAATTAAAGAGGGCATTTAATGATATTTTCAAGGTTGTTTATAACGTGTACGAGTTGAGGAACTTAAGACACTAGTTGGTCTATGGTTTGAACTCTTGAAGTCGTGTTGAATTGTTGTATGCTAAAAGGCTGAAGTTTGTGAATAAACTTGTACTCTACTCTTGTTACCTGCTGGTATATTTGGAAGCCTATCTTGTGATGTTGCTTATTTCTTGTTACATTGTATTATCATGTTGGTATCTTGGAGACTTGCAAGACACTTGTTTAACTCGCCCACTTGTACGAATTGCTCGATCACTTGACATTCTTGTGGACTTTGTATTTTTTGTGGCTGTGACTTTGTCACTATTGACATGACTCTTGATTCGGACTATTTGCCATCTTGATTATGGATTTTTAGTTCATCTTAAGTATGGAAGTTGTCCATTTTGAGTACGAATTAGGAAGCCATTTTTAATATCGTTCTTGATTCTCTTGATTATTGGGTCTTTACCCTTCTTGATACTGGACTCTGGTCCTTCTTGATATTTGATTATGTTTGGTGTGACGGCATGACGTACATATTGGGAAAAAATTAGTGTTAAATCTTGTAAATGTGGTTCTATGAATTATTGACACTTAAACTTTTAAATATAAAACTTGATACTCATGATATATTTATTGGCTTGATTAATTTATTATGTGTACATTTGTGCTACTCATGACTTGAGAAAATAAATTGGAGAACCTAAAGGCTTTAAACTTGTAGTTTTGCACTACTAAGCTTTATGCTTAGCCATAGTTGTTTCTATCGTAAGAAATGTCCGAGCATATGCTTAAAGTTGGCCATTGGAAATAATGTTTTTGGGAGCTTTAAGGAAGATCACATTTGCATATAGGCATCTATATTTTGTAGTAGGTTTTGGGACATGTATATGATCCATGGGGTGCTTGTGTATATGTATTTATTTTTGAGATTTGATCCATTCATGACACCATGGGTTGTAACTTAAAGTTGATTGCTTGTTTTGTTATTTTGGGGCATGTAAATTCCAAGTCTTATGATGTACTAAATTTACCGTTGGAGTTGGAATATTTGTATGAAGAATGAATTAGTTAACTTTGGTACTTATAAGTTGGTAATAGTTTATAGCATGATTTGTAGTGACATGGAATGATACATGGATGTCTTGTAAGTTATTTTCTTAAATTATTTTGAAAAGTCGCCCGTTCTAAATTAAAATTTTTATTTGATTTAATTGAGATCTAAGAATTTTAAAATGGCTAAAATCTTACACCTTTAACTATTTTTAAATGAGCCAAATTTTACTACTAGATTATATAAATATGTTTTACGGGGAGTTTTTTTTAAAAGTCACGAGTATTATATACGGTCTCCTTTTAAGTAGTAGCAGCCTTTCAAGAGGGTGGCTACATATATTGGTATCAGAGTCTAGGTTTGTGGTTCTAGCTCTTTTGTTGTGATTTGCTTGCATAGTTGTGTTTTTGAAGATTTGGGCTATATGATTTGATCACTATATGGTAAATAGTATATTGAATGCATATAAATTGCATATGCATCATATCCATGTCTCTAATGTAATGTGATCTTCTTTTTTGAAAGAGTTAAGTTATGACCTCTTCTTCTCATAGACTTATGGAAGCTGCTCGTGAAGGTACAAGTGACTCTTATTCCCAACCTCATACACTAGAAGGGGTTGGCGAATAGTCCCTGAGTCAATATATTCCCCATACTAGTGGGTCTTGTGTGTGAAACCAACAAGGAGAAAGAGTTGGTCCATATTCTCACATGAGCCCTAGTACTCAAGTTATGAATCCTTCTTTTCAACAGATGGCTGAATTCTTCCACCGTATGGCTGAAACGATTCATTATCTCAATGGGTTAAACTTTGAAAAAATGAGGAAAATGGGTGGAGTATAGTTTGAAGGCACGGTTGATCCCACTGATGTTGAACAATGGCTTGAGCACATAGAGAGGGTGTTTGAGTAGTTGAAGTGTTCAGATGTTGCCAAATTCAAGTATGCCATCTCATTATTGCAGAATGATTCTTTATGACTGTTGGGTAAGTGTGCCAAATGCAAAAGCAAAACTCCAGTTCTTATTTGGGATGATTTTATTAAAGAATTTCGTATGAAGTATGTCCCGCCCGCTTATTGTGATGCTAAGAAAAAGAAATTTTTGAATCTAAGGCAATGAGGCATGTCTATCGCTGAGTATAAACAAAAGTTTCTTAGACTCTCTTATTATGCTGAAGGCATTATTAATGAGGAAAAAGATAAATGCAAGAGTTTTGAAGATGGCTTGAATGATTCCATCAGAAAGAATGTGGCGATCCTACAACATGAGAACTTTTGTAAATTAGTTTTTGTTGCTTTTACTTGGGAAAGACTTGATAAGAAAGAAGCTAGTAGACATGAGAATAGATTTCGAAAGCCTAGGTTAGATTTTGGAGGTCCATCCAAAAAGAGATGGTTTGATAATTCTAAGGCGGATAGTGTCAATAAGTCGGCTCAACATAAGTAAAATATATCAGATTTTTCTACAGCTAGCACTCTGAGTTATAGTCAAGGCAAGACTCGCATTCCCATTTATGCACAATGTGGAAAGAATTATTATGGTACTTGTAGGAGAGAATGATAAATATCTTTGGATTGTTTTGCAAATTTTGAAGGAGAAAGAACTGTATGCTAAACTTTCAAAGTGTGAATTTTGGCTTAATGAAGTGACTTTTCTGGGACATGTTGTGTCAGCCGAAGGTGTGAAGGTGGATCTTAGTAAAATTGAAGCAATTGTTAAATGAAAAATTCCCAAAAGTCTTACTGAGGTAAGAAGTTTCTTGGGTTTAGCAGGATACTATAAAAGGTTAGTGAAAGGCTTCTCCATTATAGCCTCTCCTTTGACTAGACTTTTGAAGAGGAAAGTGAAGTTTACTTAGGATGACAAGTGTCAAGAGAGCTTTGAAATGCTCAAATCCTTGTTGAGACAAGCTCCTATACTTACTCTACCAATGGAAGGGAAAAAGTACGTGATATATAGTGACGCTTCTCATCGTGGTTTGGGATGTGTTTTTTTACAAGAAGGGAAAGTTATTTCATATGCCTCTCGGAAATTAAAACCACATGAATTGAATTATCCTACTCATGATCTAGAACTTGCTGCTATAGTGTTTGCCTTAAAGATATGGAGGCATTATTTGTATGGAGAAAAGTGTCATATATTCACTAATCACAAGAGCTTAAAATACTTGGGTACCCAGAAAAAGCTAAACTTAAAACAACACAGATGGATTGAACTCATCAAAGATTATGAATGCACGATTGACTATCACCCAGGTAAAGCTAATGTGGTTGCAGACGCCTTAAGTCACAAATCCTTCGCAAGCTTGCATCTGAATCCTTTGCCTTTGCTTCTGGAGTTAAGAGACATGAATGTCTGTTTTACACTTGATTCATATGGTTCGGTGGTTGCTAATCTGCAAGTCAAGACAACATTGTGTGAAAAGGTGAAAGAAGTGCAAAAGTTAGATAAGAAACTCATAAAATTGACCAAAGAAGTTCAAAATGGGGGAAAGAAAGATTTTACATTAAAGGAGGATGGTGTCTTGATATACCAAAATAGATTATGCATTCCTAATGATGACAAATTGAGGAGAGAAATATTGAATGAAGCACATACTTCATCATATGCAATGCATCCTGGAAGAACGAAGATGTACCAGACCATCAAAGAACACTATTGGTAGAATGGTATGAAGAAAGACATTGCAGAGTTCATTTCAAAATGTTTGGTTTGTCAATAAGTAACAGTAAAACATCAGATTCCAGTTGGGTTGCTACAACCCTTATCGATACCGGAATGGAAATGGGAGAGAATAACTATGGACTTTATTTCTGGACTTTCTCGCACCAAAGAAATCATGATGAAATATGGGTGATAGTGGATAGAATAAAAAAGAGTGCTCATTTTTTGGCAGTCAAAATGGATTGCCCACTTGTGCAGTTATCAAAATTGTACATTAATGAGATTGTAAGACTGCATGGGATCATTATTTCCATTGTATTTGATCGAGACCCAAGGTTTACATCTAGATTTTAGGGTAGCTTGCAGGAAACCTTGGGTACCAAGTTGAAGTTTAGCACTTCATTCCACCCCCAAACGGATGAAAAGTCGGAAAGCGTGATACAAATTTTAGAGGATATGCTTCGAGCTTGCATTATTGAGTTTAAGGGTAGTTGGGACAAATACTTGGCTTTGATAGAATTTGCTTACAATAATAGCTACCAGGCAAGTATTGGAATTACTCCCTACGAAGCCTTATATAGAAGGAAATGTCGGACGCCTCTTTGTTGGAGTGAAGTTAGTGAAAGAAAGCTTATTGGCCCTGAAATTGTGCAACAAACAGAAGGCACGGTAAAAGTGATCAACGATCCTCTAAAGATTGCTTCTGATAGACAAAAGTCATATGCTAACCTGAAAAAGCGTGGTATTGAGCATCAATTTGGCATTAACGTATTCTTAAAGGTTTCTCTATGAAAAAAGATTATGAGATTTGGCCAAAAAGGAAAACTTAGTCCTCGATTTATTGGACCTTATGAGATACTAGAAAGAGTGGGACCAGTTGCATATAACTTAGCTTTTCCGCCTGAGTTGGACAAGATCCACAATGTCTTCCACGTTTCGATGATTAGAAGATATCGTTCTGATCCATCTCATGTTTTTCCAGTTGAATCTATTCAGGTTAATCCAGATTTGACGTATAACGAAGAACCTATCCTGATTCAAGCTGTGAAATGCAACTTAGAAATAAGAGAATCTCCTTATTAAATGTACTTTAGAGTAACCATTCTAGAAAAGAAGCCACTTGGGAGAGAAAAGAAGTCATGAGGACACAATATCCATACTTGTTCCGGGACTAAAACAAGGTAATTTTTGAGATGAAACTTCTTAAGGGGGAGAGATTTGTAACGCCCCTAATTATATAAGATAGTATTCATACTTTGATGGAACACTTATTAGTATATATATATATTATATTTTACTCACTTTTTATGAATTTAAAATTTTGTGAGATTTTAAAATTTGCTTACCATATATTGCGATTGTAGTTTAGGGGATAGTATTGGGGTATTTATGTAAACTACTAATTAGAATTATCCTTAAAATAAAAAAGAGATTATATATAGATATATATATATATGCATATATATATGTATTTGGGCTGCCCACTGTTACTTTTTGGGAAACCACCTTTTTATTAGGAGATGCCAAGTGGTAAATGCCACTTTGGAAGACTTCTTTTACACCTCCTCTCACAATTTCGATTTTTTCAAGATAGGTAAAGACTTTTAACCCTTTGTCCAGCATAATCCCTCACAAATTCACCAAGAAAAATTGTCCTTTCAACTAGAGCTCAAAGCAATCCCTCTCTTGTGGTAACTGTTCAAATCCATTTTTGGGACTGTGTAGATGGTAGTAATTCATGAATATCTCATTGTGTAGATCTTTAATTTTAGTAAATAAATATATTTTGAAAATATAAAACACGTACCTACAACTCTTATATATGTTGGAGCCTAGATCTAATGTTATTAAGTCGAAAAGAGAGGTTGAAACATAGGACAAGTTCTATCCAGATTCTTAATTTAAAAATCCCTCATGTATAACTGTTAGTGTTTTGATGATATTATTTTGTACAAAATGTGTTTTGCGGTGATTTCTTTTGGGTTGCAAACTTAAGACATAGATATAAAAGTTTCATGCAGGGAATAAAGTCCAGTTTTTCCATTTGTATTTTCAAAATTTAGATACAACCTAAGGTACTTAGCTTGCTGAATTTACTGTTTTGGTAATATAATTTGGTTGAAAATATTCTAGGCTTATTTTTAATGATAAATCTTATTTTATGTTAATATTATAGAGATTCTAGAAATTAAAGAGGGCATTTAATGATATTTTCAAGGTTGTTTATAACGTGTACGAGTTGAGGAACTTAAGACACTAGTTGGTCTATGGTTTGAACTCTTGAAGTCGTGTTGAATTGTTGTATGCTAAAAGGCTGAAGTTTGTGAATAAACTTGTACTCTACTCTTGTTACCTGCTGGTATATTTGGAAGCCTATCTTGTGATGTTGCTTATTTCTTGTTACATTGTATTATCATGTTGGTATCTTGGAGACTTGCAAGACACTTGTTTAACTCGCCCACTTGTACTGATTGCTCGATCACTTGATATTTTTGTGAACTTTGTACTTCTTGTGGCTATGACTTTGTCACTATTGGAATTCCTCTTGATTCGAACCCTTTATCGTCTTGATTATGGATTTTTAGTTCGTCTTAAGTATGAAAGTTGTCCATTTTGAGTACGAATTAGGAAGCCATTTTAAATATGGTTTCTGGTTCTCTTTATTATTGCGTCTTTACCCTTGTTAATACAGGACTTCAGTCCTTCTTGATACTTGATCATGTTTGGTGTGATGGCATGACATATATATTGGGCAAAACTTGGTGTTAAATCTTGTAAATATGGTTCTATGAATTATTGACACTTAAACTTATAAATATAAAACTTGATACTCGTGGTATATTTATTGGCTTGATTTATTTATTATGTATACATTTGTTCTACTCATGACTTGAGAAAATAAATTGGAGAACCTAAAGGCTTCAAACTTGTAGTTTTGCACGACTAAGCTTTATGCTTAGCGATAAATTCCAAGTCTTATGATGTATTAAATTTACCGTTGGAGTTGGAATATTTGTATGAAGCATGAATTAGTTAACTTTGGTATTTATAAGTTGGTAATAGTTTATAACATGATTTGTAGTGATATGGAATGATACATGGATGTCTTGTAAGTTATTTTCTTAAATTATTTTGAAAAGTCGCCCGTCCTAAATTGAAACTTTTATTTGATTTAATTAAGATCTAAGAATTTTAAAATGGCTAAAATCTTACACCTTTAACTATTTTTAAATGAGCCAAATTTTACAACTAGATTATATAAATATGTTTTATGAGGAGTTTTTTTAAATGTCACGAGTATTATATATGGTCTCTTTTTAAGTAGTAGCATCCCCCCAAGAGGGTGTCTACAAGTAATGCATTTGGAACCACTCAAGTTTCCTCAAAGCTCAATCTCAATAATAATACATAATACTTTAACTCACTTAAACTCTAAAAATCATGCATAATAAATAGTAGTTAAATACTTCAAATTCTTAGCTAAATAAGGTTCATGTGAAAAATAAACATGACAATGCTCCAAGGATTAGAATTATCCGAGGAAACACAATCTTAATGAAAATACATAGAATTTAATTGAAGGAATCATGACTCATTGAAAAATTTCAACACGACTTGGGTCAAAACCCTAGATTAATGTTACACCCCGTACTTTTGTACCTTGGAAGGTTCTTAAGCTTCTTAAGTTTCTTGAAAGGTTTTTAAGTTTTTGGAAGGATTCTTAAGTTTCTTAAAGCTTCTTAAAGCTTCTCAAGCTTCTTAGAAGTTACCATGGGAGCCGGATAGTCCATAATGATATCGAACAACTCTAAGGAAGGGAGAATGTGACACCTCATGATAGGGAAGATTGAAAATAGCGTTGTAAGAATCCAAAAGAAGTTGGAGACCAAAAAATGAGTCATAGGACTCGACTTACTTACGTAAGCTACCAACTTGGAAATCTTACATACTTAAGCTACTTGAGTACATACCAAGCTTACATTTCAAGGATTGCATAGGTTCGTAAAATAAGACGAGATTACGAACCCACGAGGGGGAAAGAGAGTGCCACATGGCAGCATCAGAGAGTGCCACGTGGAAGCATGAGAGAGTGACACGTGGAAGCAGCTGGATCAAGGGTGGTGGACCGCACATGCCACATCACAACCTCATGATTGGAGGAAAGGGGTGTGTTGGCCCAATGAGGGCTTGACACATGTCACCACTTAGGGGTTGACATGTGTCACCCTTAAAAGTGGCCTATATATATATTTTATGACTTTTAGTTCATATTTATCCTTTAGTCATCTTTATCCCAAGAATTCTAGAGACAAAAAGAAGAGAAGAGAAATCTAGAACAAGAGAGAAGAGGAACCTTAAACTTGAGAAGAGAGCCACAGATTTGGAGCCAAAAAAGGTAAGTTCTCCGATTTCATTCTGTGAATTAATTATATAGGGTATAACATGGTGGTATTAAGGTGTTAGTAATGTAAAGTTATGGTTTGGAGCAGCACCAAAACTTCAGCAAGCAGCCATAAGGCTTTAGGCGCACTAGAGGAACTTCCGAGGTAAGTTTCGACGAGTTTGATGGGTTTCGGACAAGATAAGGGTTTCCCTTTCAAATTGGAGTTTATGATATTGTTATGAGTGATATTAAATATATTAAATAAGGTTGATGTGGAAAAATTTCATAAGAATACTTGATGTTAGAAACAAACTAAATTGAAGTCATCATAGCTAAATCGAAGTCGAGTAGTGGGTTGTCGTTGTGGTGCTGCGGGTGAAGCTGGTTGAGTTGTATGTTTCAGGGATTTAAAGTGTTTTAAAAAGGGTGTGGGTTCTTCTGGTTGAAGCTACACTACACTCCGTTTAGTATGGTTAAAGATTTTATGAAATAAAGGTTAAAAACTCTATTTTGGTATCGTAGTTTTAAGCTAGTTGTTTGGAGTTGTATTGTGTAATGTTGAGGTAGTTTAATTGTATATATGCTGCTGGTTGTTGTTGTTGGTATGGTTGTTGACATTGTGGTCGAGTTGAAATCTCGGAGATGTTGAAGTTATAGGGGAGATGCTGTCTGATTTTCGGTAACTTCGGAACTAGTAACAAACTAGTCGAGGGTATTGGATAAGGAAATGATTCCTATGGGTACTTGGTTGTAGAGTTGGAAATTGGAAAGCGAAAGGTCATTAACCTCAGTATTACTCTCATATTATTAGGTCAAGGAGGTAACGAGGCGAGATGGATTATAGTTAATCCACAAAAGGTATGTGAAGCTTACCCTTTGTTTTCTTTTGGCTTGCCTTAGACTTAAGTTATTTATATACGAAACTTGGGAGTCATTCCATTCATAGAGATCTGAGTATGAGTCAAGACCTTCATTCACTTCTGGATGTTAGAACCCCTGCAATAAGTGGAGTCCTCGCCTTTCAAGTCTTCTGTAGGATGATAAGTAGTACATCTAAGGATTGCTATTTCTCTCTTTGAAAGGGGCTTAAGGTAAGGGAAATGATGTCTGATATGAGTTTAGAGGTAATTCTATTTATAGGTTTCGTATGTAATTCGTGACTCGTAGTCACTTCTGAATAATAAAGGTCCTAAAGTAGTTAGATTACTACTCTCGAGCCATCTATATGTTGAATAGTAAGTGGAGATATAAGCTCATATTCTGAAAGGCTCTGAGAGGATAAATGTCTCTGATTGCATAAGTTGTATCTCTGATTGCATAAGTTATGTGTCTGATTGCATAAGTTGTGTCTTTGATTGTATAAACTGTGTGGCATTATCTTGGTACACTCCTGTGGTTCCTGAGGCCTTAATTGATGAAATCCATAATAACATCTAAAGGGTACCTCGGAGAATTACTTCCCTGGTCTTCAAGTGACGGTTCACTTGACTGTTTCATTGAGTCTTAGTTAATGACTTAGTTGCATATGGTTTCTCACTACTCTACTCGTGCATACTGTAAACCATCCTTCACCGAGTCCCATGAGGGGCTGGGAACATTATCGTGCACAACTTTATTACTTGTTCACCGAGTCCCGGGCCGGCTATGTATATATGTATGAAGTATACGATGATGAAATGCCGTATACGATGAATTTGAAGCATACAATGACGCCGTATGTGATGAAGTTATTCACCGAGTCTCAGACCATATATATATATATATGATATGATGAAAATGTGGATCGAGCTGTATATTTCTCGGCATTGTTTTGAATTATGGATCGGGCCGAACATTCCTTGATATATTTTACTATGTGATAATGGCACCGAGTCCCATAAAGAGGCCGGGTGCAGTACGTTACGTACACTACTCTTTCACTGAGTCCCTCACTTAAGGGACGGATACTTACGTAGGCATGCATATGAAAATATAGGGATACACTTATGATCCCGAGCCCCATAGTGGACCAGATGTACTATGATGAAATATACGATAAGATTATACCGTATACGATAACCCGATGAAATAATATACATGATGAAAGGGGATGATGATCTGGTGATATGGTAATATGATAAAATATTTATGATAACGATTCCCTTAGCGAGCCGGGCATAGTGTATGATGATGTATATGACTATGTGTCCTAAGGTGCAGGTACATTAATTTGTTAATTATTACACTTGTCCCCTGCATCCCTGTTTTATCTACGGTCTCAGTTATGATGTGTTATATTTACATACTCAGTACATATTTCGTACTGACCCACCTTTCTTCGGAAGGGAGGGGGCTGCGTTTCATGCCCGCAGGTACAGACACGCGACTTGAGGATTTGCCAACTTAGGATTCCACCCAGAGGGTTTGAGAAGAGCTCCATCATGTTGGAGCCCATCTTTTGGTACTAAACCTTGATACATATATTGGTTGTTCAAGGGTACGGTGGGGGGCCTGTCCCGTCTTATGTTACTGTTTACTTTTAGAGGTTTGTAGACATATATATGGGTTGTGTATATATATGTATATGCCATTGTGCCGATATGCTATGATAGCCTCGTCGGCTTGTATATTATCTTGCCTGTTGGCACACTATGACTCAATTATGAGACAAGTTTACTTATAGTTAGCAAAGGTACACGCGAGTGTCCAGTTCGGGCACCCGTCCCGGCCTACGGGGTTAGGTTGTGACAATTAAACTCTTACTGACTGAATTTAGATGAAACATGTGAAGACAAACTTAGTTCAATACTATGAATAGCCCTACATACCTTAAACACTTCACAAATTTTGAAGAAGAACCCTAACTTAATGTAGAACGATCAATAAACTCTTCTTAAAAATTCATGGATTTTTTTTTGAAAATCATATGGTTTGATGGTAGATTCTTGGTTAGAGTACAAAATTATATGTTAGAATTACTAGAAAATTATTAGAATATGCTTACCTTGATTTGGAAGGAAGAATTCTTGGTGGACTTTCTCAAAAATAAAGTCTTGAACCCTAAAATTGAATTCTTGATTTCGCTAGAGATAGAGGATGATTTAATGTTAGAATCTTGTAAAAATTCAAAGATTTATGTTGTAAAATTGTGAAGAATATTTACAATAACTTAGTAGGGTTGAAGAGATCTTTTGGGGCTGTTGGGGTCGACCAAGGGGTCAAAAGTGAGAAAAGAAACTTAAAATAACGCTTTTATGAAATATGGAAATTTAATATACACCTAATATACCTGATATACATATAATATATATGATCTACACACCCTTTTACGGTCCGTGAAATGATCCAAGATCCATGGATGGGTTCTGTGGAACTCAAGCAAGAATTTTGAGCCTCTGATTTAATTCCACTGTAGGAATTATGGCCTGTAATTGGCTCCACGCCTGTAATTGCCAGTTCATGGAACATGGGCAAAATTCTCAAACTGGAGTGTCTGTAGTAAAAGATTCATAACTTTTTACTCTGAAATCGTATTGATCAACTTGATGGCGTTGGAAAGAAAACTTGTAGACCTTCAATTTAGTAGGCCATGGACAATCTATTTCTTAATATTTAGAGAAATATGAGCATCTGAAGTTTACTCTTACGTTTTCTTATGTAAAAACTTAATCAGTAGAGGATCTTTGAACTCGACTTAGTACTAGAAGTTCCTTATAACTCTAATTAATATCTAATATACTTCAAATAATTAGAAATTGATCCTAATACATATCTACAATTAGAATAATCGGGTTCGAGCCTTAACTTAGATATTTTTGGGGTGTTACAATAGCTTCCCCTTGGGATTATTCATCCTCGAATGAAGTCAAACTAGAGAAGAACAAATGGGAGAACATCTCATCTTTTCTTTATGAACTAAACTTAATATTAAAGTCATAACTTCGAATAGGAAGACACGAGGCATGAACATAAGCATAGAATCTAAAACACTCAAACACATAGTATAAGTGTTGAATTTGAAATGAGAGGAGGGCTATTACCTCAAATGCTTTCATCAAAATTTCTCATAACAATTTGGAAAAAGAATCATGGGCATGATTCACATGATGCATCTGAATATGAAGTGCTAACAAGGTTTGAGTATATTAGTCAGCTGAGATGGATTTATAGCGCACTACTGATATAGATTCCAACATAAGTCACAATCTATCAGAAGCTATTTGACATGAAACATGGGTACTTTTGGCATGAAGTAAGAACATGACTACTATTCCTTAAGTGATATGATGTAAGACCCTGAAAGTTGAAAAGTTAAAAAATGAGGTTCAAAAAAAGTTCTAAGGAAAAATCTCAGTTTTTGCACCAGGTAGCCACCACGGGCCCAGTTCACGATCCCTGATAATTAGTACGGTCTATTTTGGCCACCGTACTGAAAGTCTGAAACTCTAGTTCTACAGGGAAGGGTCCACAATAGGGGCTACAATCCATGGTGTACACCACGAGCCATGGTGATCTCTGTGGTGGACACCTCATAGACCCCTGTAAAGCCCCTCTCAGCACGCACGACCAACACAAACCGTATTGCCCATCACAAATCATGGTGGGTCTCATGGTAGGAGCCCTTGACCAGAAGTTTAAGTCTCTCATTGTCACGACCCAAGCCTAGGGCCTAGACGTGACATGGCGAATGAGGAACCCGAAAGTACCTCAAACAAGCCTCTTAGCATTCTTTTAGCCTTTCATAGGTAATGATGATAAATAAACAAGCGGAAATCATAATAAATCTTCAACTTACATATGTCCAACAATACCTCTAACTATTAGATTTAACGGGGCTAAGACAAGTCCCTAGCTCACCCTCAATCATAATAGAAGAAATTCCATAGTAAAATATCTTAACATATCATAAACTAGAAAGATAAAGGAGTATTGTTCCCGGAACATGGGAACTCACCAAAAGTAGTCTTCAATGGAATATCAACTAGCCACGTGGAGGAGAATGAGAAGGAGCACTGATCCCTACATGGTGATATCATGTAGGCAAAAGAGTATGCGTTAGTACTTTGAATGTACTAAGTATGTAAGGATGCATGAACATTGAGAAAACATTAAAACATTTATGTAATATGGAACATAATTTAATGTATGCATAATAAATCATATATATATCCTTTAAAACATTCATTTTGTGGGAAATTAACCATAACCGACATTTAAGACCATGCGAGCTATTACATGGAATCCAACATAACCCCCTACGTTGGCCGGGGAGACTACTTGCCAGGTAGAACTCCGTCAACTTCATTCATTTCAATAACTTTAACTTTAAGAGCTATTTATGGATCCATTAGCCTAAGCCTACAAGGGCTCCTATGTTGGCACATAGTTAATGAGACAAGGGGTTGCTACTAGGATTCCCTTACCGAATCCCACCTCAATGCCTCATTCGGTGCTAAGTCAATCCCACGGAATAGTTTAATACTTCAAAATATTCATAGCATATAACTTGAGAATTCAAACATCATATTCGGTAGAATAGCTCATTAAAACATTTGATAATTCAAATATGCAATAATTGTCCTTATTGCATAAAGAATCCATCATTCATATCATTTCATCATTCTTTCATTTCATAAGACTTCCTTTTTGATCATAGATATTGCTTTCATAAACATTTATTTGGAGTCAAAGCTTTCAAGTCAAACTTTATTAAAAACATAGTAAAAACTAGGTGGGATCAAATCACTTCAACTTGTAAATATGTATGTAAATAAATATACATAAATACTTTAAAATTCATTAATGAAAAATTATGATTTAAATAACCCACCATGAATTTCAAGAACCTTTAAATAGATAAATAAAAGAATTACTTGTAAACCATTAATTCATACATATGAAATTATGTTGCATCAAAATAGAGCAATAATCATTAGTTTAACCATGATTCATACTATTAAGTAAAATTAAGAATTAACATAAGAAAATATTACTTGAAATCAAGATATTTAATTAAAAGAGTTTTTGGACTACATGGGTGGAAGAACCCATGGATAAACACCCACATAACTTAGAGTAAAGCTTAAAGAAAATAAACATAATTTATCATATAATCAAAATAATTTAGACATGAGAGTGGAAGGAATACTCTCATTGAAACCTTACATACCTGGAAATCGAAGCTTTAGTTGGTACCGGAAGTCTTAATGACCACTCTTGAGTCCTAGCTTTTCTCCTTGCCGGAACGTTTTGTGTACTACCCGCAATATATGAATTACCGGAATAGTATTTCTTCACTACTAAGAACTAAAACTATATTTGAGAATGTGTAAAGAAGTGTATAGAGAGAAGATTTGCTTGAGAAAGCTTGATGAATAAAATGAGGAAATAAGGTGGGTATTTATAGGTGGGAAAGAGGACCTAACAATAAATAAAATAATTATAAATAAAAATCTAAAAATTTAGTGGAATATATTGATGTCATGGATGATGTTAAATGGAGGACAATTTATGTCATGAGTGATGTCAAATGTATTTAGATCTTTCTATGGTAGGTGAAATGAGTTATCTTTGAGAGAATACTCATTTTGGGAGCTACGTTTGAATAAGATAAATTCCTTATTAGGATTTGGTGTCTTCATAAGAATTGTAGATATGGAAGTTTAGTTTCATATCGTTCAAGAATCAACCAATTTGGATAAACCTACAGTGAGATATGATTTTGCTTCTATAAATACTCATTTCCGTCACAGCATCCTACCTTACAAAGATTAATTTATTTGACCTACTTAACCTCCGAATCTTAAAATATGGTCTTCATAAAAGTTGTAGGTAATGATCTTGTGGTTACTCAGAAATTTGAATCACTCAATTTTGATATTCCTATGAAAGGTTATGACCAAAATACAGAGGCTGTATCATGTTTAGGCAAAAATTGAAACATCGTTTACAACGTTTTTAGGGGATGTTACACTCATCACGACCCCAGATCATAGAGTGTATTTTCCTTCACGGACCATTATGGTCTCCGTGAAGGAGGTCCAACAGATTTCCCTTTTTCCCGAGTTCAGTGCAATGTCCACGAAGACCACCACGGGCTGTGGTGAAGTTCATGGACCGTGGTAGGACCTCCATGAAATCCTAGTTTTCAGTTTTTAAGTGAGGGTATTTTGGTCATTCCTTATATTTTATTAATGAATTTGGATGGTTTTTGGGACTATATTCTCATCTATTAACTACCCTAAACATTTCTAACCCTCTCATTATCTCCCAGAACACTCCAAATCAAAATCTTATATCTAGAAGTGTGCTCTCCAAGTCTTCTTCTTCCTCAAGTGAGTTCTAAGGGTTTCTTCAAGATCAAGCTTCAATTCTCTTCAATCTAGGGCTTCTAAAGATCAAGGTATGTGGGTTTTTATCCATGGGCACCTTTCACCCATGGAATCCCAAGTTTTCTCTCTAAATTCTTTATGATTTTCATTCAAGAAGCCCTAATTTTATGATAATGCATTGGGTTCTCTTATTTATGATATATTCTACGATTATTGATTAAATTATGCATTCAACTTATTTTTTTTATGAATTAAGTATGGGTTGATATAAAGTATATGATCATGCAAGTTTTCAATCCAATTTCATAATTTCTAAGTAAATTGTTCATGTATTTAAGTTTCCACCCTAATTTCAAGTATAAGCTATGATCATGAATTTCAAGTATGTAATTATGTTTTATGAATAAGGGTGACTCAAGACCCTAATGATATTTTATGAAAAAGATTCCTAATGATAGAAGGGCTACACCCACATTACATGAATCACATGATAATGAGTTATTCTTATGAACAAGTTTATGAAGTATGATTATGAAAGGCTTATGATTTATGCAAATATGATTTATATTTATGATATGATATGTATTTCGTGGGATTTTGGCTTAGCACCGAGAGGACTTATGTTTTACCCCGTACTTTTGCACTTCAAAAGACTTTGGTACCTTGAGAGATTCTTGAGTTTCTTTAGAAAAAATATAAAAATTCTTAAGCTTCTTAAGTTTCTTGAAAGACTCCTAAGTTCTTGAAAGCTTCTTAGAAGTTACCATGTGAGCCGGATAGGCTATAACGCTATCAAACAACTCTAAGAAAATGAGAATGTGATACCTCATGGCAGGGAAGATTGGAAATAAAGTTATAGGAATCTGAAAAGAATTGGAGGCCAAGTAGTGAGTCGTAGGACCCGACTTACTTGTGTAAGCTATTACTTTGGATGTGTTACATACGTAAGCTACCAACTTGGAAATTTTACATACTTAAGCTACTTGAGTACGTACCAAGCTTACGTAGCAAGAATTACATAAATTCGTAAAAGAAGACGAGATTACTAACCCACGAGGCGGGAAAAAAAGCGCCACATGGCAGCATGAGAGAGTTCCATGTGGCAGCATAAGAGAGTGCCATATGGAAGTAGTTGGAGCAAAGGGGTGGGCCCCCACATGCCACATGGCATCCCGATATTGGAGGAAAGGGGTGGTTGGCCCAATAGGGGCTTGAAACGTGTCACCACTTAGGGCTTGACATGTTTCACCACTTAGGGGTTGAAACGTGTCACCCCTAAGGTGGACTATATATATACATATATATATGTTTTATAACTTATTTACCTTATCCTTATCCCATAAGTCATCTTCATCAAGAGAGTTCTAGAAAAGAGAAGAAGAAAAGAAACCTGGAGCTAGAGAGAGAGAGCTATGGTTTTGGGAAAAAAAAGGTAAGTTCACTGATTCCGTTCCGTGAATTAATTATCTAGGGTATACCATAAGGGTATGAAGGTGTTATTAATGTAAATTTACAGTTTGGAGCAGCACCAAAATATTAGCAAACAACCACAAAGTTTCAGCCGCGCTAGAAGAGCTTCTCAGGTGAGTTTTGGCAAGTTTTGGATAAGGTAAGGCTTTCCACTTAAAATTGGAGTTTATGAGGTTTTTATGCAGTATGTTTCATGTCTTAAATAAGGTTTTAAGCGAAAAAATTGAATAAGTATGCTTGACGTTAGAAACAAACTAAATTGAAGTCGTAGTAGGTAAATCGAAGTCAAGTAGTGTGTTGTTGTTATGGTGTTGCATGTTGGGGGTGGTTTAATTGAGTGTTGCAGGGATTTAAAGTACTCAAAAATGGGTGTGGGTTCTTCTGGTTACAGCCACATGATCCTCTATTTCGTATGGTAAAAGATTTTACGCAATAAAAGCTAAGAACTCTATTTTGGTATCGTAGTTTTGAGCTAGTTGTTTGGAGTTGTATTGCATAGCATTGAAGTGATTTGATTGTATATATAACTGCTGGTTGTTTTTGGTAATATGGATTCTAAGATTAGCAGTTGGATAGGGCAAGTTATAGGAGAGATGCTGCCCGATTTTCGGTAGATTCGAAACTAGTAACAACCTAGTCAAGGGTAATGGATAAGGAAATAACTCCTATGAGTAGTTGGGTGTAGAGTTGGAAATTGGAAAGTGAAAGGTTATTAATCTTAGTATTACTTTTATGTTAAATAGGTCAAGGAGATATCGAGGCAAGCTGGGTTATGATTAATCCCTAAAAAGGTATGTGAAGCCCTTTCTTCTCTTGGCATGTCTTTGGCATAAGTATGTAAAGATACCCATTCTTTCTTTTGGCATGTATTGATATAAGTATTACACGATGCAAGGTTTGGGGAGTATCCCATCCATAAAGCTCCGAGCAAGATTTATGAGTCTTACCAACTTCCTAATGTTAGAACTTCCATAATAATGGAGCTACGACTCTCAAGCCTTCTTTATGATGGAGGGTAGTAAGTATGTGAAGCTAACTCCTTTTTCTTGGTATGCCCTAGCACAAGTATGAGATGTGTATGAAATTTAGGAGTAATTCTATTCTTAAAATTCCAAGTATGGTTCATAAATCTTATTGACTTCTCAATGGTAGAAATCCTATACTAGTTGAGTTATTGCCTCTCAAGGCTTCTATGTGATGGAAAGTAGTAAGTACGTAAACTATCCTCTTTTTTCGTTTGGCATATCCTAAAAGTAAGTGATATGTATACAAGCTGGGGTAATCTCATTCTTAAGTTCTGAATAGGATTCTTGTCTCTTACTCATTTTCTGATGTTAACGCTCTTATGGTAGTTTAGCTACTACCCTCGAGCCTTCTATACGTTAAACAAAAATTGGCATGTGAAAGTTCATATGCTCACAGACGCTATAGTGACTCAGTCCTTATTTTGATATGCTCCTATTCCTAAGGACTCTATGACGACTAATGCCTCTGATTTCATAAGTCATTTGGCATTACTTGATAAATGCCTATGCTTCCTGAGACTCTAGTTGATATGACCCCTAATGACACTTAGAGGGAACTTAGGATAGGTGCCATTCTGAACCTCAAAGGATAGTCTAGTATGATTGTTTTATTGAGTCTTAGGTGATAATATGATGATTATGACACCGAGTCCCATAACGGGCCGGGTACGGTGTATGATAATTATGACACCGAGTCCCAGAACGAGTCGGGTATGATATATGATGATTGTGACACCGAGTCCCATAAAAGGCCAGGTATGGTATATGATGATTATGACACTGAGTCCCATAAAGAGATGGGTACGATATACGATGATTATGACACTGAGTCCCATAAAGTGCTGGGTACGGTATATGATAATTATGACACTAAGTTCCATAAAGGGCTGGGTACGGTATATGATGATTATGACACCGAGTCCCATAAAGGGCCGGGTATGGTATATGATAATTATGGCACCGAATATCATAAAGGGATGGGTACGGTATATGATGATATGATGACACCGAGTCCCATAAAGGGATGGGTACGGTATTTGATAATGTGATGGCACCAATTCCTAAAAAGGGCTAGGTACGGTATATGTATACGATAATATAATATGATGATGTGGTGTTGAGGTATGATATACAATTATGTCCTCGAACCCCATAATGGGTCGGGTGAAATATATGATAACGATGTGCACAATTTATCTCGTAGGATGCAGGTATAGTGTCTTATTGAGTATCATGTTTGTTTCTTGGATCTCTACTTTAGATGTGACTTCGTTTATGAAATTTTATGCTTTATATACTCAGTACATATATCTTACTGACCCCCCTTTTCTCGGGGGGCTGCATTTCATGCCCACAGGTCCAGGTACTTATTTTGGAGATCCGCCAGCTTAGGCTTTCCGCTCAGCTATTTTGGAAGTGTTCCATTATCCCAGAGCCTAGCCTTTTGGGTAAATATCTAGTGATATATATATTTATCCAAAGGTATGATGGGGCCCTGTCCCGTCATATATTACTATTGATATCCTTAGAGGTCTGTGCATATGTATGTGGGTTGTATATGTATGTGTGTATGGTTGTTCCTATATTTTGTGATGGCCTTATCGACTCATATGTTATCGTGCCTGTCGATACATTATAACATAAACATGGGACAAGTTTACTTATAGTTAGTAGGGGTATACACGAGTGTCCAGTTCGGGCACCCATCACGGCCTACGGATTTGGATTGTGACAAAAGTGGTATCAGAGCGGTCCTTTCTTGGAGTTTCTACAGAGCGTGTCTAGTAGAGTCCTGTTTATCGGTGTGTTGCGCACCACATCTATAAATAGAAGGCTACAGGATATTTAGGACATTACCTTTCTTTCATATCTAAGATTGTGCGATAGAGCCCATCCATAGGACATGAAATTCCTTTTTCTAACCTTTGATTTCAACTGTGGAACGACATCGATACAGGAACGCGATTGATGATATTAGGAGCTACACAGTATACGGGTAAGCAAAGGTATGGAAGAGATATGTTGAGTAAGGTCTTGAGCTTAAAATGTAAGGTTGAAAATTTAAAGGAAAGTAGACAGGGAAGGGTAGAAAATGCACTTTGAGGTAGACACATGAGGTAAGTCCATTATTTTCATACGATTGTTCATATTGGGTGCCTTGTGTGGCGGTGATATGAATATATACATGTTGGCCCTATGAGGCATTGTTAGCATTTTCTGCGTGCAGATTTTGGGATAGTAAGAAATACAGAGGAAGCTCTGCCAAAATTTTCTGAAAAATAAAAAAAGAATGAGCTACAGGGTTTAATATGTCTTGAAAGGTCATGTCCATCGTAATGATAAGATTTGACTAAACTACAAGTATGGTTGACCTCGAGAAATAAGGTAATTACTAAATCGATGGCAATAGAAACTAGTAAGTCGATACTGATATGGTAAAATGAAGTTGGAAAAGATTTGCGATCCTAAGAAGAGGATCTAGAGAAGATGGGTAGATCGTTATAGATTGATATATATTAAGGCACTAACTGAATTGGTACACAGGGATCAATTGTGATGAGTTATAGTTAAAAGAAGTAAGAGTGTGATGACGATAAGAGTACAGGGGAAAAAGAATTGTAACGGATATGAAGTATTAATAAGACAATTTGTGAGATATTAAGAATAAGACTGACTAAGAAGGGTAAAAAGGTGAGTATGCTTATTTCACCAAGTACAATTAACCCATAGTAAGAATTGTAAAAAAGGTTAAGAAGTGTTATACTATGGGGTGGAGTATGAACAGGATATGAGAGAATATAATTAGGATTGTTATGGAAATAAGTAAGGCCTAGAGAGAAGGGGCTAAAGGTATTACATGGTCCATATGACAAGAATGGAAAGGTAAGTGTGAAGCGGAAAAGCGAGCCATAGAACAAATAAGAAAGACTTATCAAGTTCTGCAAGGAAAGCTTCGAATAAAGGTTATGTGATAATAGAAATGGTAGCGAGTGCAAGGAAAGAAAGAGTAACTGAAAGGAGTGAACCAGAAAAAAGCAGGATAACAGTGTAATAATAAGTTATAACATGTGTAGCCGAGGATACGAATGCTAAAAGTGATGAAACCGCAAAAGACCAAGCTGTAGAAAGATGAGCAACGAGGACAAATGGGTGCTAGAACATGACTGGTATGATATGAACAAAGATGGATGAACCAAATACGTTGTGGAAATGAGAAAACGAATTATGCGGAAATAAAGTGTTCCGAATGATACAAGAGTAACATGAAATTCCACGGGAACAAAAAAATGGACATGGACTGGAAGAATAGAAGGACTACTACAGGGAGAACTCAAGATAGACGCGATCAATTAAGTAAGAGTATTGGACGAAAAAAAGGAATAGATAGCTACGAAAGGTATAGTATGAAAAGGCGAGAAGATAAGACCATTATTAGAGTAAAATTGACATGAGACCGTGAAGAATTAGAAGTTAACCTCAGGTAACCGACAAGGGTAAGAGATTATGAGATATAAAGAAGTATTGTGGATATGTGATTCCGCCCTGGAAAATATAAAGACCTCTCAAGGATGAGGAAGGTAGCTCTGCAAAACCATTGATGCGTTGCGAGTCCATTGAGAGGAACAAGTGGTATCCACTGGGATAAAAATAGTGTTATAGCAAGGCTAGAAACACGGGTCACTGGAGTACAAGTACTTCCGAATAGAGAAGTTGAAACGATTATGAGCGCTAGCTAAGCACTGGTGGGGAACAAAGAAATGTGGCCCTGGATAAACCACTACATTAATTATATGACTCGAGTACTAGTACTTGGACTAGATTGGGTACAAGTTAGCGAGAATTCTAAGTACCCCATGGTTGTATTAAGGGTTCTTACAGGGGCAGCCGAAAATATAAATGATCTAACAGAAGGTGTAGATATGGTGCAGTATGTCAAATGTGTTGGAACAGAATCAAATACGTATGAATAGTTGAAAATAAACAGAGGATGACATGGGTACACCCTAAAAGGGGGAAGTGGACAAGAGAAATACAAGTGTGAGATGAAGTCAATTGACACTATCACATGTTAATGGGAACTCTTAATCTTCAAGCGAGATCCCATGGTGGCACGAGTTAGCAAGGGCTAAAGGCCGACAATAAATGGATAGAAGCCAAGATATCTGAGACCATGCGGAGAACCGTTAGTAGAGACCCTAATGGATGGGTGCATACAAAAAGGGGTGAATATAATAAGGGAATAAGACTAAGTGATCTAAGGACCGTGTAAAGGGTAGTAAAGCCATGGTTGAGTAAATATTAAGATATGGCAACAGAGTTGTTGCTCACTGGGATGTGACATGCAAGTAACAAGGAGAAAGAATAGAAAACCTCCTACGGTAAGGAAATGAGGAAACTAAGGGGTACCCAAAGAAAAAAAAGGATAAAAGAGGGTAGGAAAGAATAGCGTTAGAGAGAGCAAGTTCTTGTGTGAAAGTGATATGTAAAGCGAGATGGACCAGGAAATGAAAAGACTGCGTCTACCTCATACCAGTTGTATAAAAGTAGTTGTGCAACCTACGAATATATACATACATCATAAGACCAAGCGGAGGAGTACATGATGAAAATAAGTTATGATATTTTGGAGATGTTACAGAGAGATGCAAAGAGAAGTTAAGCATGCTTGGGCGAGAATAGTACTAGGATGGGTGACCCCAGAGAAGTGAAAGAGGAAATGAAACACAAGTATTCGTACCTATTCCCTACGTCTACAAGTAATGCTAACCTTTGGAACTCTGCTAGTTATTGCTCGATAAAAGTATATGTTATTGTAGTGGAACAGAAAAACTCTCTATATGGCCTGTACAAGATTTTAAGGAAGGTTTTGGTTCACATTCGAGGATGAATATTCTAAAGGGGGGAAGAATGTTACACCCCGTACTTTTTCACTTCGAAAGACTTTGGTACCTTGAGAGATTCTTTAGTTTTTTTAAAAAATAAAAATAAAAAATAAAAATAAAAATAAAAATAAATTCTTAAGCTTCTTAAGTTTCTTGAAAGACTCCTAAGTTCTTGAAAGCTTCTTAGAAGTTACCATGTGATACGGATAGGCTATAACGCTATCAAACAACTCTAAGGAAAGGAGAATGTGATACACCATGGCAGGGAAGATTGGAAATAAAGTTATAGGAATTCGAAAGGAATTGGAGGCCAAGTAGTGAGTCGTAGGACCTGACTTACTTGTGTAAGCTATTATTTTGGATGTGTTACATATGTAAGCTACCAACTTGGAAATTTTACATACTTAAGCTACTTGAGTACGTACCAAGCTTACGTAGCAAGGATTACACAGATTCATAAAAGAAGATGAGATTACGAACCCACAAGGGGGAAAAAGGTGACACGTGGCAGCATAAGAGAGTGCCATGTGGCAGCAGCTGGAGCAAGGGGGTGGGACCCACATGCCACATGGCAGCCTGTGATTGGAGGAAAGGGGTGGTTGGACCAATAGGGGCTTAAAACGTGTTACCACTTAGGGCTTGACATGTGTCACCACTTAGGGGTTGACACGTGTCACCCCTAAGGTGGAATATATATATATATATATATATGTGTGTGTGTGTTTTATGAATTATTTCCCTCATCCTTATCCCATAAGTCATCTTCATTATGAGAGTTATAGAAAAGAGAAGAAGAAAAGAAACCTTGACCTAGAGAGAGAGAGCTACGGTTTTGGGAAGAAAAAGGTAAGTTCTCCGATTCCGTTCCATGAATTAATTATCTAGGGTATACCATAAGGGTATGAAGGTGTTATTAATATATATTTATGGTTTGTATCAGCACCAAAATGTTATCAAACAGCCATGAAGTTTCAGCCGCGTAGAAGAGCTTCCGAGGTAAGTTTTTGCAAGTTTTGGCGGGTTTCGGACAAGGTAAGGCTTTCCATTTCAAATAGGAGTTTATAAGGTTGTTATTAAGTATGTTTCATGTATTAAATAAGGTTTTAAGTAGAAAAATTGCATAAGGATGCTTGACGTTAGAAATAAACTAAATTGAAGTCGTAGTAGGTAAATCGAAGTCGAGTAGTGTGTTGTTGTTGTGGTGTTGCAGGTTGGGGGTGGTTTAATTGCTGTTTCAGGGATGGAAAGAACTCAAAAAGGGGTGTGGGTTCTGTTTGTTGCAGCCACACGACCCTCCATTTTGTATGGTAAAAGATTTTACAAAATAAAGGCTAAGAACTCTATTTTGGTATCGTAGTTTTGAGCTAGTTGTTTGGAGTTGTATTGAGTAACGTTGAAGTGATTTGATTGTATATATAACTTCTGGTTGTTGTTGGTAATATGGCTGCTAAGATTAGCAGTTGGATAGGGCAAGTTATAGGGGAGATGCTGCCCGAGTTTTGGTAGATTTAGAACTAGTAACAAACTAGTCAAGGGTAATGGATAATGAAATAACTCCTATGAGTAGTTGGGTGTAGAGTTGGAAATTGGAAAGTGAAAGGTTATTAATCTTAGTATTACTTTCATGTTAAATAGGTCAAGGAGATATCGAGGCAAGCTGGGTTATGATTAATCCCTAAAGAGGTATGTGAAGCCCTTTCTTTTCTTGGCATGTCTTTGGCATAAGTATGTAAAGCTACCCATTCTTTCTTTTGGAACATCTTGATATAAGTATTACACGATGCTAGCTTTGGGGAGTATCCCATCCATAAAGCTCCAAGCAAGATTTATGAGTCTTACCAACTTCCTAATGTTAGAACTTCCATAATAATGGAGCTACGACTCTCAAGCCTCCTATATGATGGAGGGTAGTAAGTATGTGAAGCTAACTCCTTTTTCTTGGTATGCCCTAGAACAAGTATGAGATGTGTATGAAATTTAGGAGTAATTCTATTCTTAAAACTCCAAGTATGGTTCATAAATCTTATTCACTTCTCGATGGTAGAACTCCTATACTAGTTGAGTTATTGCCTCTCAAGGCTTCTATGTGATGGAAAGTAGTAAGTACGTAAACTATCCTCTTTTTTCGTTTGGCATATCCTAAAAGTAAGTGATATGTATACAAGCTGGGGTAATCTCATTCTTAAGTTCTGAATAGGATTCTTGTCTCTTACTAATTTTCTGATGTTAATGTTCTTATGGTAGTTTAGCTACTACCCTCGAGCCTTCTATACGTTAAATAGAAATTGGCGTGTGAAAGTCCATATGCTCACAGATGCTATAATGACTCAGTCCTTATTTTGATATGCTCCTATTCCTAAGGACTCTATGACGACCAATACCTCTGATTTCATAAGTCGTTTGGCATTACTTGATAAATGCCTATGATTCTTGAGACTCTAGTTGATATGACCCCTAATGACACTTAGAGGGCACTTAGGATAGGTACTATTCTGTACCTCAAAGTAGAGTCTAGTATGATTATTTTATTGAGTCTTAGATGATAATATTATAATTATGACATTGAGTCCTATAACGGGCCGTGTACGGTATATGATGATTATGACACCAAGTCCCATAATAGGCCGAGTATGGTATATGATAATTATGATATCGAGTCCCATAAAGGGCCAGGTACTGTATATGATGATTATAACACCGAGTCCCATAAAGGGCCGGGTACGGTATATGATGATTATGACACCAATTCCCATAAAAGGTTGGGTACGGTATATGGTGATTATAACACCGAGTCCCATAAAAGGCCGGGTACGGTATATGATGATAATGACACCGAGTACCATAAAGGTCTGGTTACGGTATATGATAATTATGGCACCAAGTCCCATAAAGGGCCAAGTACGGTATATGATGATATGATGACACCGAGTCCCAAAAAGGGCTAGGTATGATATTTGATAATGTGATGGCATCGAGTCCCATAAAGGGCCGGGTACGGTATATGTATACGATGATATAATATGATGATGTGGTGTTAAGATATGATATACGATTGTGGCCCTGAGCCCCGTAATGGGGCGGGTGCGATATATGATAATGATGTGCGCGATTTGTCTCGTAGGACGTAGGTATAGTGTGTTATTGAGTATCATATTTGTTTCCTAGATCTCTACTTTAGATGTGACTTTGTTTATGAAATATTATGCTTTATATACTCAGTACAAATATCGTACTTATCCTCTTTCCTCGAGGGGCTGTGTTTCATACCTGTAGGTTCAGGTACTTATTTCGGAGATCTACCAGCTTAGGCTTTCCGCTCAACTATTTTGAAAGTACTCCATTAACCCAAAGCCTAGACTTTTGGGTAAATATCTAGTGATATATGTATTTATCCAAAGGTACGACGGGGCCCTGTCCCGTCATATATTACTATTGATATTCTTAGAGGTCTGTAGACATATATGTGGGTTGTATATGTATGTGTGTACGGTTGTTCCTATATTTTGTGATGGCTTTGTTGGCTTATATGTTATCTTGCATGTCAATACATTATAACATAAAAAGGAGACAGGTTTACTTATAGTTAGCAGGGGTATACGCGAATGTTCAGTTCGGGTACCTGTCATGGCCTATGGGGTTGGGTCGTGACAACTTGAGTTGGGGGATCGACCTAAGCCTAAGTAGTAACCTCTAGTCCTTAAAATACGTTACCACCATAGGTTTACCAATATGGCCTAGCTAGTGGATCCATATATTATACATGGTCATCTTAGATGGAGTCTACCTTGGAGTAGCCCCCTCCTTCTCGATATTGGGATCATCGAATTCTATGTAATAGCTCGCACAAACTTATTATCGGTTATGGTTATGTCTCACATATGTATGGTTCTTATAATGATAAAATGTGATGCATTGACCAATGATTATGATGTTTTAATGTTTTCATGGTTTTACTCATGTTTTAAGGATATTGGTCTTGCATCTCATGATCCAAATTGATTGTGTCCAATATTTATTGTTCATGAATATTCTCACATACTTAGTGCATTTCATGTACTAATACATACTTTTTACCTATATTGTATCATAATGTAGGATCTGACAATCACGTTCATCCTCCTCCCACCCATGGCTAGAGTTTATACCTCATATTGTTGGTGAGTCTTCACTGTTCGAGGTTATGACATTATTTTATTTTGATAGTTGACTTCTTCATACTCTTATGTTGTCATGGGTGAGTTAGGGACTTGTTTTATGCCCATCGAGTTAGTAGAGGCAAGCTAGATATTCATGAAATCTATGTTGTCATTTTTTGCTCATTTTGAGACTTACACTTCTTTTTTGAGACTATGCTTTCTTGTCTTCGATTCGGCTTTATTTGATCTATTTACCTTATATATGCTCAGCGATATTCTAAGAGTCTAGGTTAGAGTCTTTTGGGTTTCTAATCACCGTATCACAACTATGCCCTAGTTTGGGTCATGACACACTTGGTATTAGAGACCAATGTTTAAAGTGTCCTAGTGAGTCTAACATACCACGTTGAGTAGAGTTTTGTTTATCGATATGAAGTGTGCCACATCTATGAATAAGAGGCTATGAGGCATTTTAGGAAAATCATCACTTCCTTTATGATCTCGTTATGCTATAGAGTTGAACTCTAAGAGTTCCCCTTCTAATGCTTTCTCTTTGTGATTTTCAGAAATGCCTCCAAGAGGAGCTCTATGTCAAAGAGGTGTTGATGCTAATAAGGGACAAGCCCCTCAAGCTCCTAATGATCTTCTAGCCGATCAAGTTACTCATGTTGAGTTTCGAACTGCCATCTTGATGCTAGCCCAAGCCATGACTACTCAAGTGAATCAAGGAGTAGTGGCTATTCCAAATGTGTCTATTCTGGCTTTAAGGGTTGGAGACTTCACAAGGATGAACCCTCCCGAGTTTCATGGATCCAAGGTTGATGAGGATCCCCAAGACTTTGTTGCTGAAGTGTATAAAATTGTGGATATTATAGGAGTGTCTTCGGAGAAGAAGGAGGAATTGGTGGCCTACCAACTCAAAGGTGTCACCCAAGTGTGGTACAATCAATGGAAGACCAAAAGGGTTGAAGACAATCCCAAAGGTTGGGAGAATTTCAAAGTTGCATTTCTTGACCACTTCTTCCCACTTGAGTTGAGGGAGGCGAAGGTGTTGGAGTTTATCCACCTCAAGAAAGGAAACATGAGTGTGAGGGAATATGCCCTCAAGTTCACAAAGTTATCCAATTATACTCCTTTTTTAGTGACTAACACTCGTACCCGAATAAGTAAGTTTATTTTGGGAGTGTCAGACTTGGTGATGAAATAGTGTAAGCCGCTATTCTCATCAAGGATATGGATATTTCCTAGCTCATGAATTATGCTGAGCAAATTGAAGGGGAGAAGCTTAAGGAATGGAAAGTAAGGGAGTTTAAGAGGGATCTGTATAAAGATGGGTTTTCTCAACCTAAATTCGGTGGTGGTAATGGCCGTTTCCAACAATCCCAAAGGTTTCAAGGCCAAGGTTCTTTACAAGCTCTGGGTCAAAGATTTGATAAAGATAGGGCCTCCAACCCTAAGGCCCAAGGTTGTAGTGCTAGAGGACCTACTTTTCCTAAGTGTACCGAGTGTGGGAGAAACCATGAAGGTAAATGTTTATTTGGATCTGGTGCATGCTTTGGGTGTGGTAAAATAGGGTACAAAATCTCTGAATGCCCTAACAAGGGGAGAGAAGGGCATCATCAAGGTCAAACTACTCAAGGTTGACAAGCTCCACAAGGTGGTGGCCCATGCCAAAATAGGTTCTATGCCCTCTAAGCTAGGAAAGAGATGGAAGAGTCTCCCGATGTGGTCAGGGGTATGTTAAAAGTCCTTGACTTTGATGTATATGCATTGTTAGATCCGAGTGCTACTCTATCATTTATTACTCCTTATGTTTCTATGAGATTCATCATTAGTCCCAAGATCTTGCTAGAGCCTTTTTCAATCTATACTCTGGTTGGTGATTCAGTTGTGGCTAAAAGAGTCTATAGAAATTGTCCAATTTCAGTTTTTCATAAAATCACCTAAGTTGATCTTGTAGAACTTGATATGACCAATTTTGACGTTATTCTTGTTATGAATTGATTTCATGCATGTTATGCCTCTATATATTGTAGGACCCGTGTAGTCAAGTTTTAATTTCCTACTAAGCCAATCCTAGTGTGGAAGGGTAGCAATTCCGTGTTTAAGGGTCAATTCATCTAATTTCTTATAGCTTGAAAAATGATTTCCAAGGGTTGAATTTACCCTCTAGTCCTGTTTAGAGATACTAATTTTGAAGCACCTACTCTTGGGTTAGTTTCTGTGGTTAATGCATTTCTGAAAGTTTCCCCAATGATCTCCCCAACATTCTTACCAAAAGAGAAATAGATTTTGGTATCGATCTCCTCCCAAATACTCAACCTATCTCTATTCCTCCTTATCAAATGACCCCAATAGAATTGAAAGAATTAAATGATCAGTTAAAGGATTTACTAGATAAGTATTTTATTAGACCTAGTATCTCTCTATGGGGTGCTCCGATTCTCTTTGTCAGAAAGAAGGATGGTTCTCTTCTTATATGTATTGATTATCGGCAACTGAACAAGGCTACAATTAAGAATAAGAATCCCATTTCAAGGATCAATGAACTATTTGATAAACTTCAAGGAGCAAGTTACTTTTCAAAGATTGATCTTCGATCGGGTTATCATCAACTCCAAGTAAGGGAATATGACATTCCAAAAATGGCTTTTAGAACTCGGTATGGTCACTCTGAATTCTTGGTTATGTCTTTTAGACTAACGAATGCCCCTACTACTTTTATGGATTTGATGAATAGGGTGTTCAAGCAATACTTGGTTATGTTTGTTATTGTGTTTATTGATAATATTTTGGTCTATTCTCAGAGTGAAGAAGAGCATGTCGATCATTTGAGGATTGTATTGCAAATTCTCAAGGACCGTTAGTTGTATGCAAAATTCAGTAAGTGCGAATTTTGGTTAAGGCTAGTTGCTTTCCTTGGCCATATCATCTCTGGAGAAGGAATTATGGTTGACCCAAAAAAGACCGAGGCAATTAGGAATCGGCCTAGATTGTTGTCTCCTTCTGATATTCAGAGTTACTTGGGCTTAGCTGGTTATTATAGAGAGTTTATGGAAGATTTCTCTTCCATTGCATCACCCTTGACTACTTTGACTCAAAAGAAGGTGCAATTCCAATAGTCCGAGGCATGTGAAAAGAGTTTTCAAGAGTTAAAGGATAGGCTTACCTCTGCTCCGGTGTTGACTTTATCGAAAAGTTTTAATGGGTTTGTTGTCTATTGTGATGCCTCACGAATTGTTCTTGGTTGTGTCCTACTACAAAATGGTAAAGTAATAGCTTATGCTTCAAGGCAACTCAAGTATCGTAAAAAGAATTACTTGACCTATGACTTATAGTTAGCAACCATGGTATTTGCTTTAAAGTTGCAGAGATATTACTTGTATGGTGTTCATGTGGATGTATTCATCGATCATAAAAGCTTGCAATATGTGTTTACTCAAAAGTATTTGAATCTTCGACAAAGGAGGTGGCTTGAATTGTTGAAGGATTATGAAATGAGTGTGCTATACAATTTGGGAAAGGCAAAGGTGGTTGCCAACTCTTTTAATAGAATGTATATGAAAAGTGTTGCCCAAATTGAGGATGAACAGAAGGAGCTAGTTCAAGATGTTCATAGATTGGCCCATTTGGGTGTTCGATTAGTGTACCCGAGGATGGTGTTGTTATTATGCGAAATGGTTTTGAATCATCTTTTATGAAAGATGTTAAGGCAAAACAATATCATGACCCTTCTTTGGTTGAATTGAAGAAAGCAATTGTCGAAAAAGCCATTAAGACTTTCTCCTAAGAGAGAGATGGTGTTTTGAGATATCAAGGTCGATTATGTGTTCCTGATGTAGATGGCTTAAGGGAAATGATATTGTTTGAGGCTCATAGTTTATGGTATTCTATTCATCTGGGTTCCACAAAGATGTATCATAATTTGAGGGAAGTGTATTGGTGGAATGGTATGAAAAGAGATATTGCAAAATTTGTGGCTAAATGTCTAAATTGTCAACAAGTGAAAGTTGAGCATCAAAACCGAAAGGTTTGGTTCAAGATATTGAGATTCCTTCTTAGAAGTAGGAATCCTTGAACATGGACTTCATTACTGGCTTGCCTCATACTCATAGGAAATATGATTCTATTTGGGTGGTTGTTGATAGAATGACTAAGTCGGCTCATTTTTTTATGTTAAGACTTCATATTCAGCTGAGGACTATGCTAGATTATATATCCAAGAGTTGGTTAAACTTCATAGTGTTCCATTTTCTATCATCTCGGATCGAGGTACTCAGTTTACATCTCAGTTTTGGAGATCTTTCCAAAAGGGTCTTGGTGCTCAAGTGAAGCTTAGTACAACTTTTCACCCACAGACGGATAGTCAGGCTGAGCGTACCATTATGACATTAGAAGACATGTTAAGAGCATGTGTTATCAATTTTTAAGGTAATTGGGGTGATCACTTGCCATTGGTAGAGTTTTCCTATAATAACAATTATCAATCCAACATTCAGATGGCTCTATTTGAGGTCTTATATGGTAAGAGGTGTAGATCTCCTATCGCTTGGTTCAAGGTTGGTGAAGTTGCTTTGATAGGACCAGAGTTGGTATTTAAGGCTATGGAGAAGGTCAGACTCATTAGAAAAAGATTGAAAACAGCCCAAACCTAACATAAATCCTATTCAAATGTGAGGAGAAGGGAACTTGAGTTTGAAGTTAATGATTGGTTTTACTTAAAAATTTCACCCATAGACGGTGCGATGCATTTTTGTAAGAAAGGGAAGCTAAGTCCCCGCTATGTTGGCTCATATCAAATTTCGAGGTGAATTGGCAAGGTGGCTTATGAGTTGAATTTGCCTTCTGATATGGCATTATCACATCCGATGTTTCATGTGTCCTTATTAAGGAAGGTTGTTGTTGATCCTAGTTCCATTGTGCCATTGGACAACATTGAGGTAAGGGAGAGTCTCTTGTATAAGGAGGTTCTGGTTGATATCTTAGATCGGCAAGTTGGGAAGTTGAGAAACAAGGAAATAACTTCAGTTAAGGTGCTATGGAGGAACCAAGAGGTTGAGGGTTCTACACAAGAAGCCGAAGCCAATATGATATCACAATATCCTCATATTCCTTCATGATCCATTCAGCCCAAACTATGTGTTTCATCCATTTTCATATTTTCCATATGTATTCATTTTCATGAAATGAGTTTTAAAGTCATGATTTAGCTTAAGATTGAATATTTCATGTTTTATACATTTTCGAGATATTTTGCATTCATGTTGGGCTGCTATGTTCTTTTCTTATTCCATTCAAGCTTGTTGAGTCCCATTTGAGGATGAATGTTCCTAAGGGGGAGATATTATAAGACCTCGAAAATTAAAAAGTCATAAAATGAGGTTCAAAAGAAGTTCGAAGGAAAAATCTCAGTTTTTGCACTAGGTAGCCACCACGTGGCCAGTTCACAATTTGTGATACTCAATGTGGTCCATTATGGCCGCTGTAATAAAAGTTCTAAAACTTAGGTTCTGCAGGAAAGGGTCCATGACAGGTACCATGGTCAATGGTGAGCACCACGAGTAGTGGTGACCTCCGTGGTCGACACCCTTATAGATCCTTGTAAATCCCCTCTCACCATGCACGACCATGATGGGCTATATTACCCATCACAGAACCTGGTGGGTCTCACGGTGGGAGCCCTTGCAAAGGTACTTGACCAAAAGTTTAAGTCTCTCACCATGACCCTATACCACAAACCGTATTTTCCTTCATTGACTGTTATGGTCTCTATGAAGGAGGTTCGGAGGATTTTACTTTTTCTCGAGTTCAAGGCAAGGTCCACGAACATGACCACAGGCCATGGTGAAGCTCATGGACCATGGTGGGTCTTTCATGAAATCCAGTTTCCAATTTTTAAGTGAGGCTATTTTGGTCATAACCTATATTTAGTTAATGAATGTGGATGGTTTTTGGGACTATATTCTCACCTATTAACTACCCTAAGCCTTTCTAACCCACTCATTATCTCCCAAAACACTCCAAATCAAAATCATTTCTCTAGAAGTGTGGTTTCCAAGTCTTTCTTCTTCCTCAAGTGAGTTCTAATGGTTTCTTCAAGATCAAGCTTCAATTCTCTTCAATCTAGGGCTTCTAAAGCATCTCGGATACCATTGCTGGTCCTAAGCGAACTCTTGGTCTAGCTGACTAATGAGTAGAAGGATGAAAAACTATGTGGAAGCTTAAAATAGGTACTCATTTAAAATCATTTAAACAAACTTAAAAACATTTCAATCTTACTTTATGCAAAAGTCTGAAAATAGCTCTAAAATATAAATAGTAGTAATGTCTAAATCATTAGAATAAATAAATTGAACTGACTCAATAACTTGTCTATTTATGAAGCTTCTACTAATTAAAGATAGGTGCCGAGACAAGATCCACGACTACATGACTACTCTACTAAAATGACTAATAGCTAAATGAACTGAACTAACTAAACTAGAGCCCTCCAGAAGTGAGAAGGTCTCACCAACTACTGATGGAAAGAGATCTTACTGAAGCGTATGCGATTGAAAGAACCCTAATCTGCATTATAGGATGATGCAACGTCTAATGACTTTAGTACATGGAATGAACGGTATGTAATAAGACTGAATGAAACAATAACTAAACTGAATACTCATGCTGGGAAGAATGTGTAAAACAATTTGACTGAAATGTAAAGCATGAATGTAAAATAAAAAATGTAAAGCTTCATATATATATATATATATATATCTTCAAAATAATAATTTTATTTAATAGGGAGTTTCTTTATCCGATAACCATTACTATGAGCCTCGTGATGATACAACGTACTGCTCATGTTGCCAAAACCATCCAATACCTTACCAAGATAAGGGACACAAACTCAACTCATGGATCCATCTATAAAGTCCTTATCAGGGACTGATGTGAGGAGTTGCCCAAACCAACGACACGATCCTATCCTACGCCGGCTTCATAATTTATGGGATTGGAATTGTCTGAACTCTTACCCAAATCGATGCTGATACTACCTCCAAAATATGCAATAATGATCATATAATATCCGTGTAAGTAAATACTCAAAATACTTCTATGAAGTCACACTGAACTGTACTATAACTAACTGGAACTTTTTTCTCAAACTCTTTATGCTTTCCTTAAAATAGACATGCTTTTGTCAATACAACTAATACCTTTGGGACCACTCATGTTCTCTCAAAACTCATTGTCAATAATAATGCATAATACTTAAAACTCTGACAATCATTCATAATGAGTAGTAATGCAAAACTTCAAAATTCTTAGCTAAATTTGGTTCATGTGAGAAATAAACATGAACAATACTCCAACGATCAAAATTATATGAGGAAACACAATCTCAATGAAAATACATAGAACTCAATGAAAGGAATCATTACTCATTCAAAAACTTCAACAAGACTTGGGTAAAAATCCTAGCTTAAACTCTTACTGATTGAATTTAGATGTGGGCATGAGTATAGTTAGTCCAAAACTATGAATAACCTTAAATACCTTAAATGCTCCACAAATCTTGAAGAAAAATCCCAACTTAATGGTAGATTCTTGCTTTAGGATACATATTTATATGTTAGAATTACTTGGAAACTATGAAAATATGCTTAGCTTGATTTGTAAGGAAATTTTTTGATGGACTTGCTCAAAAATCAAGTTTTGAACACTAGAATTGAATTTCTTGGTTTTATTAGAGATAAGAGAATGATTTGATGTTAGAATCTTGTAAAAGTCAAGGACTTATATTGTAAAATCATGGAGAATATTTATCATGACTTAGTAGGATTGAAGAGAGATTTTAGGGGCCGTTGGGGTTGGCCAAGGGGTGAAAAGTGAGAAAGAAATTTAAAATACATTTTTATGAAATTTGAAAAATTTATTATACACCTGATATATATGATATACAATTAATATATATGTCTACGGACTATTTTATGGCCTATAAAATGATCCACGTCTCATGGAACTTAGGCAAGAATTTAGAGCCTCTATTTAATTCCACGAGCAGGAATTACGACCCATACTTTGTTCCACGGCCCGTAGTTGCCAGTTCGTGGAACCTAGACAGAATTCTCAGACTGGAGTGTCTATAGTAAAATGGTCATAATAATTTACTACGAACTCATATTGAGACAAATTTGGTGGCGTTGAAAATAAGACTCATATATATATATATATATATATATATATATATATATATATAATTTTTTAGGTTATGATCCACCTAACTCTTAATTTTATGAGAAATATGAACATTTGAAATTGACTCTTGCATTTTCTTATGCAAAAACTTAATCTTTAAAGGATCTTTGAACTTGACTTAGTACTGGAGGTTCCTTATGATCCTAATTCATATCTAATACACTTTAAATACTTAGAAATTGATATTAACACATATATTCAATTAGAATTATTAGGTTCGAGCCTATACATGTATGAAGAATGCTTCGGGTCTTAGATTAGAAATTTTTGGGGTGTTAGAGTATCCCAGATATATGTATCTAGTGTAATTTGTATGTATTTGGGATGTAATGACTTTCTCACTCACCTCTCTCTTACCTCGCTCAGATCTCTCCCTCTTTTGCTTACCTCTTTTCCTATATATCTATATATCACAATGTATCTGGTAGCAAAGATTCACATATCTAGGTGTATCTTACTTGAAATTTGAAAATAATTTATAAATTAGTGAGACAATATATAATTATTTCAAGCATTTTGAGGGATATTACAACCTTGATCCCATCACCGAACACTATATAACCAAGGAACGCCACCTCTTTTAACCAAAATTCGCATTTATCAAACTTTGAAAATAATTGCCTATCCCTCAATATTTGAAGCACAATCCTCAAATGACTCTTGTATTATTTTTCACCTTGAGAGTAAATCAAAATATAGTCAATGAACACCACTACAAAAGTATCAAAATACTTCCGGTAAATTCATCAACCTATACGACATCACCAAGAACTCAAAGAGACCATACCTTATTTGAAATATCATCTTTGGAATGTCATACTACCTTACCCTCAATTGGTGATAGACGAACCGAAAATCAATCTCTGATAAATGACTTTCTCCTTGCAATTGATCAAATAGATCATCTATACTAGAAATTAGATATTTGTTCTTAATAGTCACCTTGTTCAATTGACAGTAGTCTATGCACATCTGAAGTGACCCATCCTTCTTCCTCACAAACAACACGGGAGCACCCCATGGTAAAATGCTTGGCCTTATAAATCCTTTCTCCAACAAGTCCTTTAATTATTCCTTTAACTCCTTTAGTTCCACCGGAGCCATTTGGTAGGGGGGAATAGAGAGAGTTTGGGTATCGGGGAAAAGATCAATACCGAAATTAACTTTCTTTTGTGAAAGGATACTGGAGAGGTTATCGAGAGTGGAAAACTCACTAACCATTGGAACCAACTCAAGTGAAGAAATTTTAGATTTGACATCCCTAGCCCTCATAATGTGGTAGATTCAACCTTTAGAAATCAAAGTTCAGGCCTTAAGACAAGAAATGAACCTATCCTTAACTACCAAATCATGACCCTTCCATTCGAGAATAGACTCACTTGGGTATTTAAACTTGATTTTGTGAGTTCTAAAATCAATAGAAGCATAACACACATGCAACCAATCCATCCCACAAATAACATCAAAATCTACCATGTCAAGTTCAATGAGATCACAAGGAACAACTTTGTGCAAGATAGATACAAGACATCCCTTATAGACCTTTCTAGCAACAACCGACTCACCAATGGGGGTGGACACCAAATAGGGTTCCAATAACACTTCGGGTAATATATCAAACCTATTAGCAAGAAATGGAGTAACAAATGACAAATTGGAACTCGGATCTAATAAGGTATACATATCAAAATCAAAGACCTTTAACATACCAATAACAACATTGGGCGCTTCCTTAACTTCTTGTCTCCCTTCCAAGACATAAAATCGGTTGGTGCGTTGGTCACTCTCTTGGGCTTTTTGACCATGGGAAATTTGGCCATGAGGCCTACCTCCACCACCTCTACAATCTCTAACTTGGTGACCCGGTTTACCATACTCTAAGCATGAATTAGAGCCAGCTAAGAATTCCCCTTTGTGGGTCTTCCCATACTTCTTGCAAGTGGGGAAAGCTTGAGCACCCACATTCTCCCTTGGAACTATCGGATTAGCAACCTTTTCGTTGTTGAACCTTGGAGGAGGGGTATTGGTGGGACCTTTCCCCACAAATCATTGCTCCCTTTGGCCCTTTCCACTACCATCATAACTGAACCTTTGTTGATTGAATCCTTCACCATCAACTCTATCCTTTTTTAACCCCCTTGACCTCTCTCTCAGCTTCTCCCTCTCAATATTTCCTGCATATGTCATGAGTCGGGAGATTTATATCTTTTTGACCAACGTGTCCATCTTGCATTCTTTGGACACTAAACTAGAAACATTGGAGATAAATTTGATCATCCTTGCCCTTGGATCAGACCTCATAAAAGGAGCATACTTAGAAAATTTAGTGAATTTAAGGAAGTATTCCCTTACAGTTATGCTCCCTAGGTGAGGGTTGATAAACTCGAGAATATTTACCTCCCTTAGCTCCAAGGAAAAGAAGCGATCTAGGAAGGCACCCTTGAACTCTTCCCACTCTATGGGTGCCCTATCTCTACCCCTTTAACAACCTATTGTTCATTCCAAACCCGTGCTACACCCTTGAGTTGATAGGCCACTAGCTTGGCCTTTTTATTTGGAGGAACTCCCATAATAGCCACGATTCAATAAACTTCCTTAATAAACTCCATAGGATACTTATTTGCCTTACAACCATCAAATTTGAGTGGATTTATCCTCTTAAAATCCCGAATCCTAGAGGCCAGAGTAGGCACTTGAGAAGGAGGAGAAATGCCTTGATTATCTTTGTTGGCTACGGCTTGGTCCAATAAGGTGATGATGTTTCAGAATCCCACATGTGTAACTCCTTCTTCATGATATAGAGCCTTGGGAACTAGAGGAGCTTGGTCCTCATCTTCAACCCTTGCTCTAGGTGGAGGTCCTCTTCCTCGAGGCGTTATCTCGAGAACACAAAATGATTCATTAGTTGGAGGAAGTCTTAGAGCAACTCTAGGACAAGACATGAATTATGAAAGAAGGGAAAACTTTTCGTAATGCCTCATAGCCTCTTATTCATAGTTGTGGCGCACTTCACAACCATGAACAAGACCCTATTCAAGGCAATATGTTGAAATCCGAGGAGCATTCAAAAACCTCATGCTCTAATACCAAGTTTGTCACGACCCAAGCCTAGGGACTGGACCTAACATAAAAAATGAACAACCCGAAGATACCTTACACAAGACTCTTAGCATTCATTTAACCTTTCATATGTAATGACAATGAATAAGCAACTGAAAGAAAAGGAAAAGAGGGACTAAGGGAAACATCATAGCAAATCCATAATAGTCAAGCTTCAACTTACATATGTCCAACAATACCTCTAAATCATAGACTTGGCGGGGGCTAAGACATTTTCCTAGCTCACCCTCAACAAAATAGAATGAAATGTCATAATAAATGTTTAAATGTCTCGACATATCATTAGCTAGAAAAATAAAAGGGTATTGTTCCTAAAATATGGGAATTCACCAAAAGTATCCTTCAACGATCCCAACTAGCCACGTGGAGGAGAACGAAGAAGAACACTGATCCCTACATGGTGATAACATGTAGGCAAAAGTATGCATTAGTACTTTGAATGTACTAATTATGTAGGCATGCAACATGATGGAAACATTAATACATTTATAAGGTAAATACATAAGTGAATGCATGCACGAATAATCAAGTAAATAACATTTGAAACATTCATTTGTGGGAAGATGATTATAACTGATATTATGACCATGTGAGCGATAACATGGAATCTAACGTAACCTCCTACATTGGAAGGGGATACTACTTGCCAAGTAGAACTCCGTCAACATTCATTTCTTTAACATTGAATGGCTATTTATGGATCCACTAGCCTAGCCTACAAGGGCTCCTAATTTGCCAAGTTAATGAAACAGGAGGTTGCCACTAGGATTCCCTTACCGAATCCCACCTCAAGCCTCAATCGGTGTTAAGTCAAATCCCTAGGAATAGTATATCATAATCCATAAATGTACATATAGTTTGGGACTTCAAATAATCATTCAGTAGAATAGCTACATAAAACCTTTTGTAATTCAAGTATGTAAGAATTGTCCTTTCCCATAAAGAATCCATAAATTTAGGTGGGAAGGCTTTACACCAATATTCATTATCTCATTCAAAGATTCTCATAATCATAATCATTAGCTTTCATAAATATTCAATTGGAGTCTACAACTTTAAATTCATACTTTCATGAAAATATAGTAAAACTAGGTGGGTTTATGCCAGATCATCTTTCCAACTTGTAGTATTTAAAATCATGTAGAAATACCATGTAATTCATCAATTCAAAATTAAGCCTTAAGCAACCCATCATGAATCTCAAGAAACTTTAATGAACCAAGTACATATATACTTGTAATCAATCAATCTATGCATTTAAAGTCACATTACATCAAAATAGACCAATAATCAATGGTTAAATCATGATTCATGCTATTAAGTAGAAAGTAGAGTAAACCCTAAGTAATTCTTGTTTGAAATCAAAGACTTAGTTTATAAGGTGTTTTTGGGCTCCATGGGTGGAAGTACCCATGGATAAAGACCCATATACCTTGAAAAATTTCAACCCTGAAATTGGAAGATGAGACTTGGTCTTGAGAAAACTCTAGAATTTTTCTTGTGATGATGAAGACCTTTGAGAGGAGCTTTTGGGAGAGAAGGGTTTTGTGAAATTACAGTAAATGTAGGATTGAGGGGTTTGGGAAGATTTAGAGTTATTAGCTATGGTAGATTTAGTACCAAAACGACCACACTTTATTGATAAAACATGGAAAAGGACCAACATGCCTTTCTTAAAAATTGAGCCGGACAAACCCTATGATTGGTACTTACGGTTGTAAATGTCTCGACAGGTTGTAGAAATGACTCGTCCTACAGAGTGAAAAATCCCTGAAAACCCTGAGCCTCTGATCTTCCTCTACGACTCATTTCTACGTATCATCATCTTGTCTATGAGTTGTAAGACCCATTCATCCTGCAGGGTCTGAGAAAACTACAAATCCAAGTCCTGAAGTTTCTCTATGTGTTACTTCTACGAGTTGTAATTCTTTCTATGAGTCATAATTTGAATTATATACAGTGCTGTTCTGATTGAATTTCAAAGATCTTGTTCACTGCCAAAGCGCATTTTGTGATGACTCGTAGAAGTAGTTATGACTCATAGTTTGAGTCATAGAAGCTCATACAATTCATTTTCCAAAGTTTGTTCCTTCGTTTCAATTTTTCGACTTACGGGGTCTTATAGAATTATTACAAATATTGTGTTGTGGAAAACAACTATCTTGAAAGTGATTTTGATCCGACTCTAGTGCAAATCATGAAAGTTAGCTTCCCAAGGTTTCAAAGCTCTTATAAACACATGCACTCGTGGTTGAAGGTTTGGATTTGCACAAATACTATTATCCATAATTTTAGAAAGAATAGGAAGTAATGAGAAATCGATTGAATATCTCCATAAGTTTCTGTATAATGAATTCAAGAGAATGAATGTATGCATTCTCATCAGCATAATTAATCCGATGGAATAAATGTAAAATTTTACTTTGCATTTTCATCTGCACAATCAACTATAGAGAAATTAATGCCATAAATATTACTTTGGATCCTCATTTATGGACGGAAAACACTAGCAATTCCCCACAAATACAAAAGAAAAATAATAAGAATATTTTTTAAGCAAAATAAAGGAACATGTACTTATCAATATCTTTCAATTCAAATTGACACATAGTGAAATGAGGGAACAACAAATATCCACAAAGTCATGTACTCTTGAAGTAAATAAAATGAAGTCGAGACCTCCACAACACATATAATATCCTAGATTTTATACAAACTCCGTGATACAAAAAAATTGCTCTATGGTCATGTAGATACCTTTGGTCTCATGACTGCTTTAGAAGGAATATCCAAGTCTTTCATAAAGGACAACCACACCTTTACACTCACGTGGTTGATTTCATCAAGTCTATCTCAAATAGACCACCTTAAGGCTATAAATTAAGAGCAAAATAAGTTCAACCTTATAAAATACTATCTTACGCTATAGGTATAGAAAATGTAGTATATATTAAGGGCTTATATGACTTTGTTTGACCACAAGTACGTATCCACCATATTACCACAATTCAAGGGCTTTAGCCCCACCCCCTAAACATTTCAAGAATATTTTTCTTGTCAAACCTTTGATTAAAGGATTCGTCAAATATCTTTCGGACCTTACATATTACAAGGAAATAACATCTTGTTTCAAAAACTTTTTAGCTACACATGTATGATGAATATGTATTTTTTTTCATTATACATATTATTTTTGACAAATTTAATTGCCGATTATGAGTCACAATGAAGAGAGACCGATGAAGCCTGTCTATTTCATAATGACATATGTGTCAAAAGATTTCTCAGTCACTCAACTTCTTACCCTACTAACTCAAGAACAATAAATTCAGATTTTATGGTAGAACGTGCTATACATGTTTGTTTTGAAGACTTCCATGAATTAGTACATGCACCCAAAATAAATACATAGGCACTGGTGGAGATAACTTCATCATTATTAGTTACCTAGTCTGTATCACAAAAACCTTCTTAATGAACAAAAAAAATATGAAAATACAAACACCAATCCATAATATCTTAGCAAGCGATTAATAACATTTTAGTGTTCATTATTGGGATTATAAGTGTATCTACTCAATCTATTAATAGTATAAGGATATCATGTCGAGTATAGCTCATGAGAAACATTACACTTTCAATTATTTTAGCATATTGAGTTTGAGAAACACTAGAATCTTTATCTTTCTCAAGTGTATGCTAGGATCATAAGAAATTCTTATGGGAGCTACATGAAAATAATCAAAAATATTCAATATTGTTTCAATAGAATGAGACTCACAAAAAAGAAATTATTAATAGTTCTTTTGATTTTAATACCCAAAATCACATCTGCTTCTCCAAATTCTTTCATTTCAAATTTAGAGGACAAAAAGTTCTTAGTCTCATTAATAACATTAACATTATGGTCAAAAATTAACATGTCATCTACATACAAACATATAATCACACAATTCGAACCTATCATTTTGGAATAAAAATAAATATCAAATAAATTGACAATAAAATCGTTATCCACTAATGTGACGTTGAACTTTTCATACCACTTCTTAGGTGCTTGATTTTGTTCATACAAGTACTTCCTCAATTTTTATACTTTATCCGCTTGTCTTGGCACTACAAAACTCTCATATTGAGTCATATAGATCTGTTAATCTAAATCATCATTTTAAAATGTCATTTTGATATTCATTCGATGTTCTACTAAATTATGAATAATGGCTAAAGAAATATGAGTCCTAATAGTTGATATATTATTCACATGAGAATAAGTATCTATCACGAACTAACCCACCGAGTCATGTGAGCACCTACTCTAACACCTAGGTTGGACAACCCTTACCATCCAATTTAGAACTAGTAATACAAAAGTAAAATGAAATACGATGTATTACATTAATACAATGAAAAAGTCAACCTCAACCTTAATTTCAATAAAAAAACTTTTGAAAGCATAACGAAAACCCTCTCTAGAAACTAGTCTAACAGGTATAAAAACTTTTAAGAGAACATAATATCTGGAAAACAAAATTAATAAGACATAAATCCCACTATAAAGGAAAGAGGAGTAGAAGCTACCGGAGATTACCATTGTCTTCACCCATGAAACAACACTAATCCTGTATCAGACTATGCCAAGTAAAATAGTAAGAGTAGTATCAGTACAAAACAATACATACTGATAGGCGTCATCAGCAACTCGAATCCACCATATAATATCATATAAATAATCAGAAGAAGACATGCAACTTGAAAATATGCAACCTTGATCCTATATGAACTTCCCTTACTATAAGACCCATCTACCATACACTAACTCGCAAGTCCCACTAACTCCTTCCGCTGCCAAATCCATCACTAAGCGTCAATCTGACCTTCATATCCTGACCCTCTATTATACTAAGGCTTTCCAAGCCAACCACCATTACCAAATGCTAGGAATTACCTCACTCAATCCAATTACAACTTTGAGATTCACTAGCCATACTTGATACCCGTTCGGTCACCCTCACTTAAGATCCCATTTCAACCACCTTGGTCCTTGGACCGTAACTAATTAAATAAATCATCGGAAAATATATTCCTTAATTACATTGACATACATAAATTATTCAAGTTAGTGATTATAAGTAAATTTTCAGTCAACAACCTGACTTAACAACCCTCATAAACCTTCTCAAGCTACGACAATAACCCATGCATAATTTTAACACACCCACGAGTAACTCGGACCATCCAAGGATCTTTAATAACTTTTCTATTGTATTAAACATGTAATTCTGGTCTACACAATAACCACTCCAGCATTTAAACACAAATTCTTAGCCACTCATGGTCCAACATGTAAAACTATAAAAAAATATAAAACCTGATTCACTCATGGAACCAACACATAGATGCACAATCAATCATATACAAAGCGTGGTACATTTAACCATGTAATAACTTATACCAGACGTGGTACCCAAGCTAATCAATAGTATCATGTACTAGATATGATACCTGAGCCAACCAAAATATATTCTATACCAGGCGTGGTACTCGAGTTAACCGATAGTTACATAACACACAATCACAATTACAATCAAAATGAAATACAATCACACTTGTAAACACAAGTAAATAAAACACCTTCATTGCATGCGATTGTCAACAAGTTATCATTCCATTTTAATTCCTTTGATCTTCCTAACCATGCATTGAACAAGCAATACTATAGAACAATTAACATGTACACATTTCATAACTTGAAAAATAACAACCATCACCTACACCAACTATAGCCCATTGTTCTATCACACATGATCCTTCCCAGATAAATTCCCAACTTTTAATTCGATTACCTACAGGTTATAACCCATAAAATCAACACCCAACAATAGTTGTAGAGCCAATTTTATCTACATGGTAATTTTCTACCCAAAACATTAATAATCAATACTTAACCACCCAAACTCTGTGTCCGAAGGCCCAGACATGAAATCTTCTATTAATCTATAAGAATATTATGAATTAGAGATGGTTTAACTACTTAGTTAAGCCTAGCCTACCTAGACATCAACCAATTATTGTAGAAGTTTGAAACAAACTTCTGACTCCATGAAGGTGAATTCTAATGGAAGAAGGCCTTGAATCCGTGGGTTTTCACCTTCTTTGCACAAGAAACATCCCACTCCATTGTTCCAAGCTCGGAGTAACCTAAAAGGATTTTTGGAATAACCCACATTCTTTTGCAACTAAAGAGGAGGAGTCCCAATATAAAAATTTATGTCCCTGGTTACTGTCCCGTCACCTGCACTATAGCGGCTGGCGCGTTGCTATAATGGCTTCACCATAGAAAAAAAATTCTTGATATGGCAGGAAAATGTCAGCTCAGATCAAATTCAAATTCTGAAGTTTTTATCATATCATACCAATTTAATTAGGCCATGTATTTTGAAAAGATTTAAGGATTCTGTATAAGGTCTTTTTGAATAACGACAGATGAGGTTGTTACAATAGATACCAATTTACCCATTGTTTATAGCTGAATGATTAATATAGAAGAAAAGGATAGATGACCGTGGACTCTAATTTTACAATCTAATGAGGGGATTAAGGCTTTATGTTACGACCAAAAAATCGGTTGTGGTGGCACATGGCTTATCCCACCAAAACAGGTCAGCCTAAAGAATTCTTTGCAAGGAAAATTTATAAATAAGAAAAAACATAAATAACAAGAAAACATTAAGAAAAATCCATAATTATAAACATAACCATCCCCAAAATTTGATGTCATTTGTACAAGCCACTAGATATTAATATAGATTCAATAAAAGAACAAGTCTGATTGTTTCCAGTTCTAGAATAGAATAAAGACATAATATAAGAGTATGTGACATTTGTAGAAGCAACTAGAAGCCACCTCACGTAAATCTAAGTGCAAGACTTGGACACAAATGCATGAGGATGATTAGGATGAACCTGACCCATAACCTACACAAGTGTAAATAAACAAGGGAGTGAGTACCACAACAATAATGGGTACTCAACAAGTATCCCTAGCTGACTCCAAACAAAACAGTGCCAAAATTATAATAGAGAAAAAGGACATAACGCAATAGAAGTAACTCAATGAATAAGTAACACCATCAGACCTCAGGAATATCAATTCAACCTCCCAATTCAATAACCACAATAATAATTATAATTCCGTCATCGATATCAATCAATGATAATGAGGTGCAATGCAAATGCCATAGAGAATGATGCATGTATATCATATCGATACACACCCATTGCTTAGTGGCTAGTTGGGAACCAAGGGGGACATATCAGTCCATACATCTACCCTCTGTGCAGGGAACGTCTCATAAAATTAAATTAGTATATCATCCATGGTGTAGGGAACGTCCCTCAAAATTATATCATATCATCTTCGGTGTGAGGCACGTCCCTCAAAATCATATCCTCTTGGTCTTTTATTTTCATTAATTTTACATCTTATAACAAAGTCTCAGGACCAATGCAAATAGGCATTGACCATTTGCATAATGAGAGGACAAGTTTAACATCAATAAATTAACCACATAAATCAAGGGTACATCATCAATGAAGATTCATAATAGTCCTCCAAGGCCACTCATATACACAATAATAAGACCAACGAGTGCAATTAACCTCCTATACTTGCATATAGAATTCAGGTGTTTCCTTGCTATTGGTTCCACATGAACACCCTCACCATTCCCCTTTACTACTAACTAGAAAACATAATAAAAAAGGCCAAACACACCTTGTAAAAGAGTTAGAAAGCTCCACTTGCCTTAGAGTGAAGAAATTAAATTAGGATTTGAGATGAGCCTCAGAATCTATACAATCTAATCAAATATAGAATACCCATAAGAAAACATGAACAACGATACCCATAAAGCAAATTTTAAAAATTGTGTGCAAATCGATCTAAAAAGTCAAATCTGAGGACTAAGGATAAATTTGAAATTTTTGCTGAAAAACATGTTATTCAAGAATTAAGGAAGTCACACGCGAAATTTCATAGAAAAATGAGTTAGAAATCATTCCCAAAAGCCCTAAAATACAAGGTCATAGCTCATGAGAAAAATTCCTAACTTTGGATTTTAAATCCGAAGATTTTGATGTTAAAATCATGGAATAATACATGGGGAAAAATCATGTTTTAGGACATAAATTAATCTACGCTCATGTAATCGCGAAGATGAAAGCATGCCAGGCAAGATTCGTATATGCAATCGCGACATAATGCACATGATAGCAGTGCTAAGAATTTTAGATCTACGTGATCACATTAGGTGCCATGTGACCGTGATGTATAAGGAACATAATCTACACAATCGTGATGCTAGGGACTCACGATCGTGAAGAAGGAAATTAACAGACATCAGATGGTAATAGAGACAACAAACTAGAGATCAATATGGTTCCAATTACTCTCAAGATTCATTCAGAATCCCATTTATGCAAACTATACATGCTACCCTGCTAAATTCTATGTTTTGGACTCAATGAAACTATCAAAACCTGGTTATGAGGTCTTCTTGACTCGGTACCTATCAAGGCACTACTAACTAGCTTCCACCACAAAAAGACCAAGATGCCCTTAAAACTCCCAAAAATTTAAATAAATTATTACTTAGGTCTAAAATCACCTATTGAAACCAATGAAATCGATGGAAATCCATTTCGAGCATCTGAACTCTGAATGTAGACCAAAGTCAAACTTTAGCCTAATATCTTCTAAAAACTCAACTCACAAGCTCAAATCCACATAGAAGCCTTGGAACTGAAAGTGACAACACTCCTAGACCAAATTCCACATTTCAAAGTTGATGTAACTGATAGAATCCCATTTCGAGACCCGTAGCTACAGATGTTGTCTAAAGTCAACCATTTTAACTTCAAAACCTTCAAAACTGAAATCTTTTTCAAAACTCACAACTTTCCAGTCCAGTTCCCACCTTGAGGATCCGACATTAATTCTCTCATACCTACTAATTGATGTACCTGAGATGCATAACCAACCATACCAATGGACCAAAAATGACTCGATGCATATTTTGGGGATGAGTAAAATGGTAATTTTACAAAAAATTTCAAAAATGACCTCTAGGGTCATTATATTATCTATCACTAAAAACTAGGTTCGTCCTTGAACATAAAGCAAAAAAAAGTACATGAACTTTAAAAAAGCCATGGATATCTAGCATGCATATCAAACTTGATCTCCTAAGTAGCCTCCCCAATCATTTGGTGATTTCATTGAACCTTCACAGAAGCTATCTTCTTAGTCCTTGGCTTTCAAGCCTTCCTATTTGAAATAGCTATAAGCTCCTCCTCAAATGCCAAGTATGGATTCAAAATCATAAAATCAAGCGAAATCACATGGAACTCAATGGGCACATACTTTGGAAGCATGAAAACATGGAAAACAGAATGAACATCACACAACTAGGTGGCAAGGCAAACTTATAGGCCACCTCTACAATACGCTCCAAGATCTCAAATGGGCCAATAAACAGTGGCCTAAGCATTCCCTTCTTCCTAAACCTCATCATACCCTTCATGGGTGATACCTTAAGCCATACGTGATCACCCTCCATAAACTCTAAGGATCAAACTCTCTTATCAACATAACTTTTCTAGTCTACTCTGGATGTCAACAACCTACTCTGCATCAAACAAACGTGCTCCATAGAATCTCTAAGCAATTTTGTATCCAAGGCACTTACCTCAGTGGATTCTAACCAACCAATCGAAGATCTATATCTCCTACCACACAATACCTCAAATGGAACCATCTAGATGTTGGAATGATAGCTATGGTTATAGACAAACTTTGTAAATAGCATAAACTAGATCCATGGACCATCAAAATCAATCAAGCATGACAAAAAATGTCCTTGAATGAACAAGATAAGTACTAAGACTATCGATAAACTGCAATTCCCTATGATAGATCTCATATAAGCACTCTCAACAAGGTTTGCACATGTAGTACTACTAGTATACCCTGACTATTGAAAATTCTTCTTTGTCTTACTCATAATACTCCTTCTTTAGTATCCACAGTTAAAACTTCTCTGGCTATCTTATTCCCATCTATTTGACTTCTCTCTATATACAATATCTGATTTGATAACCAACATAGCTCAACACATACTCGGCTCATCAAAATCCAACATATTCACCATAACAACTGAAACCAAAAATTTGTTGCCAACAAAATATCATGACCTTAATGATCCTACTACTCAAGCTTCCAAAACTGTCATGAGTACCAAAATTCCTTGGAAAATATATTTCCACTCTCGGTAACTTTAAATTATGACTTCTCTTTTTTCCCAAAATAAAGATTTCTATCTGCCACAAGCCTACTATAAGTATTCCATATTGGAAACAACTCCTACCCAATAATAAATGTAGAGTCTCTCGTACATCATGCTTTGTCACCCAAACCAAAACCAAATCTTTAGAAAAGTGGCTGAAAACCCCTTTATAAATTTGTGTTGAACCAACCCACCTTGCATTATCATACCAAAACTCAAAGACTAAAATCCATACAATCCTCAACTTTGAACCAAGGATCTACAGGTGATGTCTTATTTCTTCACTTTTCTTAACTTTTATCCATCCGACAATGCCGCTAGGATATTCAAATTCTTAACTCATACTTATGACACAATCCTAAATACTTGAACTCTTTGATGCATAGGACTCTTGTTCCTTTCCTTAACTGATTTGTCATTACTATTCTTCGGCCAAAAATTCATAGCATATTACCTTTTACTCTAAACTAAAATCCACAAATAAAACACTTCATTAAGCTTTTGAATAATCAAAAGTAATGTATCCTGCAACCCAAACCATGTACAAGCCCTTTCGAATACTCTATAATCTACACGATTAATCATTTCTTACTGTACCAATTCATATATTGACGTAACATACTACCAAGAATTTAGTCTTACAATGAGAATCCTAAATTCTAATTCAAACCATAAAGATCACCCCCCTTATCAATCAATATTAGCCCTTACCTTGAAGATTTTATAAAAATGCATACCTTAACTTATCATCAATCACCAATCCTTCAAACTTAATATATCCTTCATTAGAAACCCAAACCATACCAATTACCAAACTCGAGTCCACTATAGAACTTATCACAACACTCGAGCCAAACATCTGTAAACTTCTTTTGTCAAAGGTTACCCAATAGTTTTCAATCCATATGATGAATACGTGACCTTATTATAATTTAAGCAAGAAAACCAAATCCATGCCACCCCACAAAGTCAATCTTATAATTGATATGATACTTTTAACCCAATATATACCAGTCCAATCTTGTAAATAATCAATTGCTACATGCACTTACTAACATTCTCAATTGCCTTCACACAAGTGTACTTATTGAAAACCTCTTTAATCCATGAGCTCATTATTCCAACATTTAATCCACTTTTTTGGCTTATAATAATATCACTAGCCCCTAAATAGATCTATGAAATGAATTTCACAACCTGAACATGTTAACACCATACTAGTGATCCACCATTATAGTTTTCCTTATAAATGATGCCTAACTCAAACGTCTATAGTAACAATCAATTAGTTTATCAAATTTGAATAACATCAAACTTTATTACCCAAATAGGTTAAACAATTGATAAATCCTTTAGTAGTTGGTCCTCACATTTGATAAATGATGTCTCCATTTTCATATATCACTAGTACCACATTATGAAATTCCATTGATCCACTACTAGATAACATAATAAACGTCGAGAATATCATACCTAGATGGCCTTAGACATTTATGCCCATCACATAACTACAATACATTATCGAACCTATTCAGTCTCTAGCCAAAAATAATATGCACCCTTTTGTAAACTAGGTCGATAACAAAAGTAACTCACTTCATGACTTTATACAAGGGAACACATATATTGCTGAAGGAGTTGTATTATATCACTTAAATCATTCGAATTATCGTCATTGCCAAATAACTAACCATACAAGATAAGATATTCATGAAGCCCCTCAAACCATTATTCATATTTCCTCATGAATATCCTTAAAATGCATCATTAAGCCATGAACTTACTTAAACTCTTCGAATCTCAAAACAGTCCAAGTCTGACTCCTCCACTTCATCTTTGGTACCAGATCTTACATCAAAACACTTGTTGAAACCCCAACTAAAGTGTGCAAACCAAACATGAGTCTGCAGTACAAGTGAGAGAATAGATTAAGGTTATTGGAATAAGACCGGACCAAGGACGCACGGTAGAGAATTAAGAAGTGAAGACTTTTCTAAAAGTCACTATAGCCTCACGAATATAAGTAATAGACATCTCCATACTGATGCTTGAGACTCTATTAGACTTAGCTTGTACACTATGAGACCTATGATCTGGGGCTCTTATACTATTTGTTACAATCCAAAAACCAGGTGTGATGGCACCTACCTTATCCCCCCAAGATAGGTCAACCTAAACAACCATCTATAAAGGGAAATTTGGAAATAAGAAAGAATTTAAAAAACTAAGAAAACATTAAGAGAAATCCATAATTATAAACTTAACCTTCCCCAAACTTGGTGTCAAGTATACAAACCATTATATAATAATATGGATTCAACGAAAGAACAAGTCTTCTAAATTATAATAAAGACATAATATAAGCGAATGTGACATCTGCTAGAGAAACAAGAAGCTACCTCACGTACTCTTAAGTGTAAGCCTCAGACACAGATGCATGAGGATGATCAGGATGAATGAGACTTATAACCTACCAAGTGTAGAAAAGAAATGGAGCAAGTATCAAAATAACAATGGGTACTCAACAAGTATCCCCAATTGACTTTAAACAAAGCGATGTTGAACACCCTTAACCATGAAACACAATATGAACCTCTAAATACTACAACCTATACATAAATTAGAATCTAGCCCATCCTAGAAATTACAGTAGTAACAAAGGACATAACACAATAGAAATAATTCAATGAATAGGTAACACCATTAGACCATTAGACCAATAATATCAATTCAACTTTCCAATTCAATCATCATAATAATAACAATTCACTCATAGATATCAATCAATGATAATAAGGTGCAATATAATGCAAATGTTATATAGAATGAGGCTTATCTCTCCTATTGATACATACTCGCTACTCTTCTTCTGATCAAGGCCAATGAAGGACTTCATGCATCTTCTCTCGATGTAGGGCATATCCCTCAAAATCATATCATTATATCATCTCTAGGGGGCATGTCCCTCAAAATCATGTCATCTCATCTCTGATGCAAGGCATATCCCTATAAATCACATCAATATATCATCCCAATATGGGGAACGTCCCTCGAAATCATATCCTCTTTGTCTTTCTTTTTCACAATTTCACATAGTGTCATCTCATAACAGAGTCTCAGCACCAATGCAAATAGGCATGATCATATGCATAGTGAGAGGATGACAAGTTTAACATCAATAAATTAACCACATAAATCAAGGGCATATTATCAATGAATATTCATAATAGTCCTCCAAGACCACTCATAGGCACAATGCATAATAATAAAATCAATGAGTGTGATTAACCTCTTATACTTGCATCTAAAATTTGGGTATTTTCTTGCTATTGGTTCCACACAAACACCCTCACCATTCCCCCTTACTACTAACCATAAAACATAACAAACAAGTCCTAACACACTTTGTAAAAGAGTCAAAAAGGTCCACTTGCCTTTAAAAGAATAAATCAAATTGGGACTAGAGCCTTTCCTTTATGCCAAACCTCAAAATCCACACAATCTAATCGAATATAATACTCATAAGAATACATGAACAATGATACCCATAAAGTAAATTTTGAATAACGGGTCCAACACAATCCCAAAAGTCAATCTCAAGGTCCAAGGATAAATCTTAAATTTTCATTGGAAAACAAGTTACCCAAGAAATTAGGAACACATGCGAAATCACATCGAAAAATGAGTTAGAAATCATCCCCAAAAGCCCCAAATTACAAGGTCAAAGTTCATGAGAAAAACTCCCAATTTTGGACCTCAAATAATAAGATTTTGATGTTAAAATCACAACATTATAAATGGACAATGAATAGTCGAGTTAAAACCAATTATCCAAAAGATAATTCTTGAAAATCCTCTTTGAAATTGTCTCCCTAGAGCTCTTAAGGTTCAAAAATGGAGGAATGGGAAAGAAATCACATTTTAGGAAATGAATTAATGTACACAATTATTGCTCTACACAATCTCGTCTACCTCCACATGATTGCAAAGAGGAAATCAAGCTAACTAGATTTAATTCACAATCATGACATAGTGAACGTGATCGCGGTGCTAAATATTTCAGATCTACAAGATCGTAGTAGGTGCCACGCGATTATAATGTACAAGGGCCACAAGATACACAATCATGATACTAGGGACTTGCGATTGTGAAGAAGGGAATTAACAAACCTGAGATGACAATAAAAATAATATAATAGAGATCAAAATGGTTCTGATTGGACCCTTGAGATTCATTTAGAATCTCATTTATGCTAACCATACATGCTATCCTACTAAATTCGTCATTTATAACTCAATGTAACCATCACAACACGAATCTATGGTCTCCTTGACCTGGCTCCCATTAAGGCCATTACTAATTAACTTCTGCCAAAAAAGACCAAGATTCCCTAGGAACCCCCAAAAATATAATAGCGACCTTACCTAGGTGTCATGACCCAAGCTAGGCCCTAGGTATGACACAATGATCGAAACACCGAGTGAATCCAACCAAGCCTCTTAGTATACATCGCATAATAAGGTAAGTCAACAACAATGAAAACATAAACGGAAGATAAGTCTAAAGGAAATCTCAATAGATAGGAGAACTCAAGCAACATGTTCAAATAATCGGAGCTATAACCCATGAACATCTAAATATGCCTCTACTTTAGTCTAGATAGAGGCATAAGACATTTTTCTAACTCACTTATTAACATAAAAGAGGAAAGTCACAAGAAACAATGAAAATATAATGTTTTATCCTCGAATCATGAAGACTCACCAACAATAGGAATAAGTAAGCTCAACTCTAGCCACGGATAGGATGTGCGCAATCATCGGACCCTACATTATGATAGAATGTAGGCAAAAATATACATTAGTATATGAAATGCACTAAGTATGTGAGAAATATTTATGAACAATGATAATAGGACATACACAATATGAATGAGAGATGCATGACCAATATCTTTAAAACATGAGTAAAACCTTGAAAATATTTAAACGTCATAATCACATGGTCGATGCATCATGAAATTGACATAAGATCTTATATCATAACATATACCTTCTGTGTGGGATATGACCTTAATCAACACTTAAGACCATGAGATCTATAACATGGTGTCACGACCCAAACCTAGGACCTAGAGCTGACACGGTGAATGAGGAACCCGAAAGTACCTCAAACAAGTCTCTTAACATTCATTTAGTCTTTCATAATTAATGATAAAAAACAAGCGGAAACCATAATAGTAAATCTTCAACTTATATATCTCCAACAATACCTCTAATTTAGATTTAATAGGGCTAAGACAAGTTCCTAGCTCACCCTCAATCATAATAGAAAAAAATATCATAGTAAGTGTTTAAAGGTCTCAACATATCATCAACTAGAAAGATAAAAGAGTATTATTCTCGGGACATGGAAACTCACCAAAAGTAGCCTTCAATGAAATCTCAAGTAGCCACATAGAAGATAATGAGTAGGAGCACCGATCCCTATATGGTGATATCATGTAGGCAAAAGAGTATGCGTTAATACTTTGAATGTACTAAGTATGTAGGCATGTAATACAATGTAAAATATTTAGGACATTTATAAGGTACAGTACATAAATAAATGCATGCATGACTAATCAAGTAGATATCATTTAAATTATACTTATGTGGATATATACATGCATGAGTAATCATGTAAATAGCATTTGAAAAGTTTGTTTTTGGGAAGTTGACTATAACCGATAGTAAGACCATATGAGCTATTACATAGAATTCAACATAACCTCCTACGTTGGCCGGTGAGTCTACTTGCCTAGGGTAGAACTTCGTCAACTTTATATTCATTATTTAACTTTAACTTTAAGGGCTTTCATGGATCCATTAGCCTAAGACTACAAGGGCTTCTATGTTGGCATATAGTTAATGAGAGAATGGATTGCTACTAGGATTTTTTTACCGAATCCCACCTCAATGACCCATTCGGTGCTAAGTTAATTTCACGGAATAATTTAATACTTCAAAATAGTCATAGCATATAACTTTAGAATTTGAAATATCATATTCGGTAGAATAGCTCATTAAAACATTTACTGATTCAAATATGCAAGAATTTTCCTTATTGCATAAAGAATCCATCATTCATAGCATTTCATCATTCTTTTATTTCATAAGACTCCCTTTTGATCATAGACATTACTTTCATAAACATTTATTTGGGGCCAAAGCTTTTAAGTCAAACTTCATTGAAAATATAGTAAACTAGGTGAGTTCAAATCAATTCAAATTTCAAACAAGTATGTAAATGAAATTATGTATAAATACTTTGAAATTCATCAAAAAAGATTATGCTTTAAACAACCCACCATGAATTTCAAGAACCTTTAAAGAGATAAATAGAGAAAATATTTGCAAACCATCATTCCATACATATGAAAATATTTTGCATCAAAATAGACCAATAATTATTAGCTTAACCATGATTCATGCTATTAAGTAGAAATAAGAATTACCCATAAGAAAATCTTATTTGAAATCAAGAGATTTAGTTGAAAGAGTTTTGGACTACATAGGTGGAAGAACCCATGGATAAACATCCACATAACTTAGAGTAAAGCTTAAAGAAAATAAACATAATTTATCATATAATCAAAATACTTTAGGCATGTGAGTGGAAGGAATACTCTTATTGAAGCCTTACATACTTGGAATCCGAAGCTTTACTCAAAATCAAAGGACTTAATGAATACTCTTGAATCCTAGCCTTTTCTCCTTGTCGGAGCATTTTGTGTACTACCCGGAGTATATGAATCACCGGAATAGTATTTTTACACTACTAAGAACTAAAACTATATTTTAAGAAGGAGTAAACAAATGTATAGAGAGAAGAGTTGCTTGAGAAAGCTTGATGAACAAAATGATGAAATAAGGACGGTATTTAAAATAATTATAAAACAAATCTGAAAATTAATGGAGGATTATGATGTCAAATGGAGGATTATTTATGTCATGGGTTATGTCAAATGGATCTAGATCTTCTATGGTTGGTGAAATAGATTTTTTTTATAGAATGCCCTTTTTTGGAGCTACGTTTGAATAAGATAACTTCCTAATTAGGATTTGGGTCTCATATGAATTGTAGCTATAGAGGTATTCTTTCATGTTGTTCAAGAATCAATTGATTTGGATCATTCTACAGTGATATATGAATTTTCTTCTATAAATACTCCATTTCATCACATTACCAGGTCTTGCAAAGATTAATTTATTTGACCTACCCTCCGAATCTTAAGCTATGTTCTTCACAAAAGTTTTAGGTAATGATATTAGAGTTATGAAGAATTTTGTATCACCTAATTAGACTATCCTATGAAAAGGTATACCCAAAATATAGAAGCAGTATCATTTTCGTAGAGAATTAGAACACCATATACAACGTTTTTAGGGGGTGTTACACATGTAATCCTATGTAGCTCCTACATCGATAAGAGAGAGGATACTTGAAAAGTTAGATTCCGTGAGAACATCTTAACATCATGATCTATACGTGGATACACTAGCTAGGCCGTAAGACAAACCTATGTGGGAAATGTAGCTAGGGATTAAAGGTTGCTACTTTGATTCTATTGTATAGCTACTTGTCTACCGGATCAAACCCCATCTTAAAGTCCTCTCAGTGCTTAGTCATTATCCCAACATAATTCATTAAAACATAGTCAGTAACATCATTGCAAAAATGGTTATAAAAGTAGCTAATAAACATGATTGATTCATATAGGGATGAGAAAGCTTTTTAATCCTTATGAATACTTGATTAGGTGAGAAAATCTTTCACCTCTCTAACATGAGTGTGTGACAATTAATTTTAACAACCATAGATACTAACTTGAAACATCATTGAAATAACATTGAAATCATAATTCATCATCATCATAACTTTTTATAAAATACTTCATCAATTCGTAATCAAAACTTCATAGATTCATACTTGAAGGTAACATAGTCGATGGGTCCATGGAAATCAACTTAAAATTATGCAATTCAACTCAATTTTTGCATACTTAAATCAATGAAAATGATAGAAACTATAATTGAATTGACCCAGTGTGATTTCATAAGAATTAGGGATTTTAGAAGTAGAATCCAATAAGAAGAATTTAGAGAAAATCTTTGGGACTCCATAGATAAAAGGATCCATAGATGAATTCCCACATACCTTGATCAATTGATCCCTAAATATACTGAATATGGATACTTGATCTTGGAATTCCTTGAACTTTAACTTGTCTTGAAGATGAAACCCTTAGGAGAGAATTTTAGAGAGACAAACATTGAAATTGAGAATTGGACAGTGAATAAGGGATTTCAAAGGGTTTGGGTTGTTATGGGTTTAGAATATAGGCTAAAAACGATATAGTTTAGGCATTGAATGATTCAGAATTGACTAAAAATCCCTTACTTAAAACTGGCGGAGGACAGTTGGGCGAGGCTGGTCAAGCTTGCCGACCTAGTCGAAGAGTCACCAAGAATCCCTTCTTCCTCGCCAACCTTCCTAGTTCTGAGGGAAAAATCTACAAAGATTTTGGCGAGCATGACTCGGTTTTCCTACCTGGTGAGTGAGTCAACGATCATGTCATCCTCCTCTCCTAGTGTCTCTTTTTCCCACTAACTTTTCTGAATTTTTCTGCTAGAATAACTTGCTCGCCTTTCTAACTCGGTGCATTGCCAATCGGACCTGATGCTCGCCAAAGTTCCTGGTTAACTAAGCTTGATGCTCAGGGAATTTCTATGAGTACTGGGTCTCTTGGATAGTCGCCAAGACCCACTTGGTGAGTCACATATTCCATTTTGGCAAGCTTCAGACAAAAAAATCACTTTTCCCTTTTTAACTCAAAATTTCAACCTTCCAACTCCTAGGGCTTCACAATATCTCCCCCTTTGTAACATTTATCCTCGAATAGAAGTCAACTAGCATGAAAGTATTAGGAAAAGAAACATAGAATCCCAACATGAATAGGATAACATACTTAAAATGCATAAATAATTAAAATTTCAACTCAATCATAAATCGTATCTAGAAAATCAATTTCGTGTATATGCATGCATATGAAGACATGGGAATGACTTAGACACTTGATTTCAAAGAATTAATTATGAAAGAATTAAATAGCTCAACTAAGAATGAAAGAAAATAGAAAAGGATATCGTGACATCATATCAGCTTCAGCCTCCCATCTAGCACCTTGTAAGACCCCGTAAGTCAAAACAAAGGAAAGACATGGAAGAATGGACTGGTATCAGTGTCTACGACTCAACCTATGAGTCATAGAAGCTCCTACAAATCATAAGAATGAATCATAGGTTTGATGATGAGGTTGGAAACTTTGTCTAAGGGAAGAAGTGAGTCTATGAGTCAAGTTATGACTCATAAAAATTTAGATGAGTCATAGAAATAACTCATTAAGGAACTTTAGAGACTTAGAATTTCTAGTTTCTTAGACCCTATAGGATGAATAGGTCTTACGACCTATAGACAGATTGATGACTTGTAAAAATGACTCGTAGAGGATGTTCAGAGACTCAGTCCTCAGGGTATCTTAGACCCTGCAGGACGAGTCCCTTCTACGATTCATAGAAGAGTCTACAACTCATAGAGATGATTCATACAGAAAGTCTTGAGTGTCAATCCTTAGGGTATTCCAAAAATCACATCGGATGAGTTGTTCCTATGACTCATTGACCTTTCTACGACTTATACGGACCACTCGTAGGGTCAGTCCATCTAGTTTTAAGAGGGTTATTGTGGTCTTTCCCCATATTTTAATATTAAAGTGAAGTCATTTTGGGACTAAATCTAGCATATCTAAATGACCTAAAGCCTTTCCCCAACTTATTATTCTCAGTCAAAGTTTCAAGATAAAAACACTATCCTCTCAAGCTCCTCTCAAGGTCTTGTTCATCACCAAGAAAAGCTAGGGTTTTATTTCCAAGATCTTCAAGTCTCCATTTTCAAGCTTGCATTAGGTCTATATTCCCCAAGGTATGTGGGTCACATTCATGGGTTCATCCACCCATGAAGTCCGAGTATTTTCTAAACTTAGTAACTCAATTTCAAATGGTGAATTTTATGGGTTTTCATATTATGATTTCAAATGTATATATTCTTTATTAGTTGAAGTTTATTTATCTATCTTAGCTTATATTGACTCTTAATTTCATGAAATAGTTGATTTACCAAATTTTGTATGTGAAACCATAAAAAAGGATTTTAAAGTGTATTGGTGGGTTATTTTAAAGTTGTCTTAATTGATGCATTCCATTACTCTTATGCATGCTCGTATTGATGTTGATGATTTGAAAGTTGAATGAAATAGAACCCACCTAGTTTTACTATACCCCAACAAAGTTTGAATTGAAAGCTTTGACTCAAAATAATTGTTTATGAAAGCAATATCTTTGATCAAAGGAGTCTTATGAAATGAAAGAATGATGAAATCAGTATGAAATGATATATTCCACTTGTGAAAGGCCAATTCTCACTTATGTGAATCAAATAAGAGTTTTAATGAGCTATTCTACCTAATGATGACTTGATGATCTAAAAGCTACATAAATGATTATGTTCTTATGTTATATTAAACTATTCCGTGGAATTGTCTTAGCACCGAATGGGGCATTAAGGTGGGATTTGGTAAGGAAATCCTAGTAGAAACCATTTATCTCATTAACTATGTCCAACATAGGAGCCCTTATAGGCTTAGACTAGTGGATCCACAAATAGCCCTAAATGTTAAAGAAATAAATAAAGTTGATGGAGTTCTACCCAATAAGTAGTCTCTTCGTGCCAATATAGGGGGTTATATTGGATTCCATGTAATAGCTCAAATGGTCTTAGATTTTGGTTGTAGTCATCTTCCCACAATATGAATATTTCAAATGCTATTCATATTGATTGCTTATGCATGCATATACTTATGTACCTTATCTTACAATGCTTTAACATTTTCATTATATTACATTCCTACATACTTAGAACATTCAAAGTACTGATGCATACTCTTTTACCTACATGATATCACCATGTAGGGACCAGCATTGCTCCACAATAACCCTCTATGTGGCTAGTTTGATTCATTGAAGGCGATTATTTTGGTGAGTTCCCATGTTTTGGGAATAATATTCCTTTCCTTTTCTAGCTTTTGTTATGTAAAGACTTTTGGATACACTTCATGGTACCTATTTCTATTCTGAAAGAGGGTGATTTAGGGACATGTCTTAGCCCCCACCAAGTATTTTAGTAGAGGTATCTTTGGAAATATATTTATGATGTTCTAAGCATGACATTGACTTTTATTCTATGATGTTTCCCTTAGTACCTCTACTTCTATTTATTTTCACTTGTTGTTGACTGTCATTAACTATGAAAAGCTAAAAGAATGCTAAGAGGCTTGACTGAGATGCCTTCGGGTGTCCCATTCACCCTGTCGCGTCTAGGCCCTAGGCTTGGTTCATGTAATATCCTAGCTATGAGAAAGATAGAGTATTACATAATAAGATGAATAATTAGCCTTTGGGAATCCATTGGTGGGTTAAGGGGGATTTTCATTAAGGAAAAAATAGTCTTTTCCCTATTTTTATAGGGGGAATGAATCTAGATAGTTTTTGGGCAAGGTTCCTATTCTATTTAATCCCCACTGCTCTAAATTTTCCTCATTCATTCACTAAACACCCATCCTTAAAATCTCCTCTCTACAAAAGTCTCTCTAGACCCCCATTGAACACCTAGCAAGAATCTTCTTCAATTATCCGTTAATCTTCAAGTTGTTCTTCAAGTTTTGTTTATAATTTGTACTCAAGGTATGTGAGATTCAACATGGGTAACTTTCACCCATGGAGCCCAAAGAATTTCTTAAATCTTCCCTGAGTTTCAATTAAAACTTTGAATGTTCTTAATTTCAACTTCAATTGTATGAGTTCTGATGGATCTTGTGAATTCAAATCTATTTTGGTATAAGTTGATTGGTAATTGCTTGGGATTGGTGTATTATTCACATATATTCATTATATTATTAATTAGGTCTTAGAATCTCATTATAGGGGATGCACATTGATGAAATATGATGAAATATCTGGGAATTTGCTGGGAAAACGTTAGGACAGTGCTCTACTATAGCGCCAGTTATGGGTCTATGTAGTTTTCCTCCTGGCACGACGCGCCAATATAGTTCCTATAGAGTGACCAGTGGTTTACACCTTGGCACGACGCGCCACTATAATGCCATTGCCCAGTTTTTAATAAAACACATTCACCAAATGCGACATATGTGATAAAATTCTTTTATTTTGTTTTGTTGATCCTTATTTCTCATCAACTACTCATCCAAGTGCATGAATTAAATTTCATTCATTATTTAACCTCTCAAATAATCATGAATTACTTCTCCATTACATGAACTTACTTTTAAGCATGACTATTCAAGTATGATTATCAAGTATGTTTCAAATTATGCTTTTTTCATGATCATTATGGAAAAAGGTGAATTAGGAACCTATGTGGTGACTTAAGGAATAATAATATGAGTTATTCATGCATGATTTATAGTGTGGAAGGATAATACTCACATTGCACTTATATTATAAAATCAGCTACAATATGAATTTCAAGCCTATGATGATGGCTATGATATGTTAACTTTGATTATTTTGCTACGTATGTATTTCATGGGATTTGAATTAGCACTGAGTGAGAAGTAGGTGGGGGCCCTACAAAAAGTCTTAGTAGCAGTATCATGTCCCATAAACTACGTGCCACCGTAGGTTGCCTTATGGCTTAGCTTGCGGATCCACATATAGCATATGTATGACCTGCCTAGTGGGGTAGAGTTTACCTTGGAAAGTAGATTCCCCTTTTCTTTATTGTATGGGGAGACAACGAGATTCCATGTTATAGCTCTCATGGTCTTAATATCGGTAATGGTTCCTATCCCACATATGTTTATGACTATTATGCTACTTTATGATCTTCAACTATGTCCTTTAAATGCTTGATCATCACGGTATTCCCTATGACATTACTTAACTTTTTTTATCATGTATAATCTTGATCACTATATCTTATGATTCATGTTGCATGTCATTCCTGCATACTTAGTAGATTCCAATATACAAATACATACTTTTTGCCTACATTGTCTCATAATATAGTGGTTGAGGTTGAGGATCATATTCATCCAAGTGGCTAGTTAAGCTTTCCTATCCGGCGAAGTTGTGGTAAGTCCTCATTCACTGGGGACTAGTTATCGAGTTGGTTGTTATTTCTAAAGACTTTTGTTAAGTTTCATTTTAGGGTGAGCTAGGGACATGCCTTAGCCCCCACCCATGTTCATGAGTAGAGGCATCTAGTTGGACAAATATTTCGAGTCTATGTTGTCATTTGATGCTCTTCAATTTCTATTTATGGGTTAGACTCTCTTATGATATTTCTTCTTTTACTTTACCTTAGGTATGCTTATGATATGAACAAAAGGCTTGGTTGGAGCCCATTCGGGGTTTCGATCGCTGTGTTACGACTGAACCCTATGTTGGGTTGTGAAAAACTTGGTATCTTAACACACGGTTCAAGTTTCCTAGGGACTCCAACATACCACATTAAGTAGTGTCTTATTCTTGGTTGTAAAGTGCGCCACATCTATGAATAGAAGGCTATTAGAAATTTTAGGAATTCTCACTTCTTTCATGATCTATGTCGTGCTATAGAATTTACTGTAAGTCTTTTTTTCCTAATAATCTTTCTTTGTGATTTTTAGAATAATGGCTCCAAGAAGACCACTGTTTCCAAGGGGAAATAATACGAATGAATCCTAAGTTCCCTCGGCTCCTCAAGGAAATGGTCCTCTATCGGACCTAATAAATAATGTAGAGTTCCGAATGCCATTACTATGCTAGCCCAAGTGGTGACCAACCAAGGGATTGTGACTTCTCCTAATATTCCTTCTTTGGCCTCAATAGTAAGGGACTTTGCATGAATGAATCATCTGGAGTTTCATGGCTCAAAAGTTGATGAGGCTCTTCAAGAGTTCACTGATAAGGTCTACAAGATAGTGAACATTATGGAGGTAACTTCAAAAGAAAAAATGGAGTTGGCGGCTTACCAACTTAAGGGTGTTGCTCAAGTTTGGTATACTCAATGGAAGTTAAAGAGGGTGGATGAAGGTCCTATTGAATGGGAAGCTTTCAAACTTGCTTTTCTTGATCACTTTTTCCCTTTGAGTTAAGCGAGGCTAAAGTGTTGGAGTTCATAAATCTTCGACAAGAAAATATGGGATGAGGGACTATGCACTGAAGTTTAATAAGATATTCAAGTATGCTCCTTCATTGGTTGCCGATCCATATGCCCGAATGACTAAATTCATATCGGGGGTGTCCAACTTGGTTGTTAAAGAGTGTCGTACTACTATTCTTATGAAGGATATGGACATATCTCGGCTCATGACTTTTGCCAAAAATATTGAAGGAGAAAAGCTCAAGGAGATGAGGATGAGGGATTCTAATAGGTCCTTGTATAAAGGTGTGTCTTCCAATATTAAGACCGGTGGTAATAGTAGACTCTCTCAACAAGGACAAAGATCGGGGAAGAAGTTTTCTAAGGATAGGATGCCATACCTTAAAGCTCAAGAAGGAGGATGTGTGAATGCTAGTAGCCCTTCTTTTCCTAAGTGTGTAAAGAATAATGGAGGGAAATGCTTGATGGGAATGGGTGCTTATTATGGATGTGCCAAGATGGGCCATAAGAAATTCGAGTGACTTTATATTGCCAATAAGAATGGAGAAGGTTGTCCTCTAGGAGGCAAAGTGTAATAAGGTGCCCAAGTTCAACCTAAGGGTGGCTAATGCAAAACCGATTATATGTCTTCATGCTAGGAAAGATATTGATGAGACTCCCGATGTGTTCATGGGTAAGTTATGGGTCTTTAACTTTGCTTTTTATGCATTGCTTGATCTAGGTGCCAACTTGTCTTTTGTTACTCCTTACATTGCTATGAGATTTGATGTGTGCCCCGGAGTGTTATTAGAACCTTTTTCAGTTTATACTCCCATTGGTGATTTAGTATTACCCAGAGAACTTATAGAAATTGTCCCGTCTGGGTCTTGCATAGAGTTATTCCATTTGATCTTGTTAAACTTGACATGAATGATTTTGACATCATTTTTGGTATGGATTGGTTACTTGTCGCTTATGTATCTATTTGTTGTAGGACTCGTGTGGTTAAGTTTTGCTTTTCAAATGAGCCTATTCTTGAATGAAAGGGTAATAATTTGGTGGTTAATGGTTGATTCATCTCATGTATTAAGGCTCGAAAAATAATTTCCAAGGGGTGCTTTTATCTTATTGTGCGAGTTAGGGAGGTCGAATCCAACACTCCTACTCTTGAGTCGGTCCCTATAGTTAATGAGTTTTTCGATGTGTTTCTTGAGGATTTACCCTGTATTCTTCCCAAAAAGGGAAATTGAGTTTGGCATAGATATCCTTTCTGATACCCAACCTATTTCTATTCCTCCTTACCGTATGGCTTCGATGGAACTTAAGGAGTTAAAAGAGCAATTAAAGTATTTGTTGTATAAGGGTTTTATAAGACCAAGTCTTTTACCATAGGGTGCTACTGTGTTGTTTGTTAGGAAGAAAGATGGGTCACCTTGAATATGTATAGACTACCGGCAATTGAATAAGGTCACCATAAAGAACAAGTATCCAATTCCAAGGATAGATGACTTGTTTGATCAATTACAAGGAGCAAGTTACTTTTCTAAGATTGACCTCTATTTCAGTTATCATCAATTGAAGGTAAGGGAGTGTGATTTTCCAAAAAATGGCTTTTTGGACAAGGTATGGTCATTTTTAATTTGTAGTAATGCCATTTGGTTTGACTAATGCTCCCACTATATTTATGGATTTGATCAATCATATTTTCAAGCCATACTTGGACATGTTTGTAGTGGTTTTCATTGATGATATCTTGATTTATTCTCAAAATGAGGAAGATCATATATGTCACTTGAGGATTGTGTTGCAAATATTGAGAGAGAAGCAATTATTTGCTAAATTTAGTATGTGCGAGATTTGGCTAAAGAAAGTTGCATTTCTTGGTCATGTGGTGTCTGGTGAGGGGGGATTAAAGTAGATCTAAAGAAAGTAGTGGTGGTTAAGAATTGGCCTAGACCATTATCTCCTTTAGACATTAGAAGTTGTTTGGGCTTAGTCGGATAATACAGAAGGTTTTTTGAAGGGTTTTTATCTATTGCTTTGCCTTTAACTAAGTTGAGACAAAAGAAGGCAAAATTTCAATGGTCGGATGGATGTGAGAAAAGTTTCTGAATATTGAAGGATCGTCTCATGTTGGCTCCTATTTTGACATTGCTCGAAGGTTTGGATGTGTTTGTTGTTTATTGTGATGCTTCACGTGTGGTTTTGGGTTATATCTTGATGCAACATGGTAAAGTTATAGTCTATGCTTCTAGGAAACTTAACGTGTATGAAAGAAATTATCCAACCCATGATCTTGAACTCGCGGCGGTGGTGTTTGCTTTGAAAATTTGGTGCCATTATTTTTATGGGGTGCACGTTGATGTGTTTACCGACCACAGAAGCCTGCAATATGTGTTTAGCTAGAAGGACTTGAACCTTAGGCAAATGAGGTATCTTGAACTCCTAAAAGACTATGACATGAGTGTATTTTACCATCCGGATAAGGTAAATGTTGTAGCCGATGCTCTTAGTCGATTGTCTATGGATAGTGATTCACATGTTGAGGAAGTTATGAGGGAGTTGGTTAAAGAGGTCCATAGATTGACAAATTTAGGTATGCATTTGGTTGATTCCAATGATGGAGGCATTCTTATACATAACGGTTCGAGATTGTCTCTTATAGGAGACGTCAAGGCCAAATAATACAATGATCCAATTTTGGCTGAATTGAAGAAGTCGGTTGCAGAAAAATCTATTGAGGTTTTGTCCCTAGAAGAAGATGGGGTATTACATTACCAAAGTTGTTGGTGTGTTCCAAACATTGATGTATTAAGAGAGTTGATATTGAATAAGGACCATAGTTCTCAGTATTCAATTCATCTGAGATCTACCAAGATGTATCATGATTTGAGAGAAGTATAATGGTGGAATGGCATGACGAAGGACATTGCGAAGTTCCTGGCTAAGTGTCTAAATTGTCAACAAGTAAAACTTAAACATCAAATACCGGGAGGTCTAGATCAAGATATTGAAATCCCTACTTGAAAGTGGAAAGAAGTGAATATGGACTTTGTCACGGGTTTAGCTCGTACTAGAAGAAAACATGATTCTATTTGGGTTTTTGTGGACCAAATGAGTAAATCGACATATTTCCTACCGAGCAAGACTTTTATGGTGCCGAAAACTATACTAAGTTGTACATTCGTGAACTTGTGAAACTTCATAGTGTTCCTTTATCGAGTATATCGAATAGAGGTACTCAATCTAATTCACATTTTTGGAAGTCATTTTAGAAAGGTCTCGATACTAGAGTCAAACTAAGTACTTCTTTCCATCCTCAAACCGATGGACAAGCTAAAAAATGATTTAAACTTTGGAAGATATGTTAAGGCCATGTGTGATTGATCTTAAAGGAAGTTAGGATGTGCATTTTCCATTGATTAAGTTTGCCTACAATAGTAGTTATCACTCTAGCATCCAAATGGCTCCTTTTGAAGCCTTGTATGGGAGAACATGTAGGTCTCCGGTGGGGTGGTTTGAAGTGGGTGAGATGATATTGATTGGTCCAGATTTGGTAGTTGATGCAATGGAGAAAGTAAGGCTTATAAGAGAAAGATTGAAGACGTCTCAAAGTCGTCAAAAGTCCTATTCGGACACTAGGAGGAGAGAGATTGAATTTGATGTGGATAATATGGTGTATTTGAAGGTTTCACCTTTGAAAGGGGTAATGCGTTTTGGTAAGAAAGGAAAGTTGAGTCCTAGATATATAGGAACCTATAGAATTTTGAAGAGTATTGGCATAGTGGAATATGAGTTAGACTTGCCACTTGAGTTGGCTTTGGTTCATCCGATATTTTATGTGTCAATAATGAGGAAGTTTGTGGCTGATCCAAATTATATTGTTCCAATAGAGAATATGAGTATCAAAGAGAATTTGACTTATGAGGAGATCCTAATTGAGATTTTGGACCATCATGTGAAAAGATTAAGGAACAAAGAGGTTGCATCTGTTAAAGTCTTATGGAGAAATCAAGAAGTCGAAAGTTCTATATGTGAAGTGGAAGCTGACATGAGGAAACAATATCCTTACCTCTTTCCTTCCGATCCATCCTAAGGTACTTAGACATTTATACTCAAATCCTCTAAAAACTCCTATGTTTCAACTCCTCCGTGTCAGGACATATGCATGCATACCATGAAAATGATTATTATTTTTTATGAATAGTTAGAAGTTGCATTGTTGAATTCATGTTGGGTTGCTACATACTTACTCTATTCTACTCAATCTAGCTCTTATCTCATTCGGGGATGAATATTCCCAAGGGGGAGATTTTGTAATATCCGGGTGTGATAAAGATAGAGTATGACATAATAAGATTAATAATTAGCCTTGGTGATTCCATTGGTGGGTTAAGGGAGATTTTCATTAAGGTAAAAGTAGTCGTTTCCCTAATTTTATAGGGGGAATGAATCTAGACAGTTTTAGGGCTAGGTTACTAATCTATTTAATCCCCACAACTCTAAATTTTCCTCATTTATTCACTAATCACCCATCCTTAAAATCTTCTCTCTACAAAAGTTTTACACCCCACACCCTTGAGCTTAAAATGTCCCTTAAGTTTCTTAGAAGTTATCATGTGATCCGCATAAGCTACGACACTATCAAACAAATCTAAGGAAAGGAGAATGTGGTACCCCATAGTAGGGAAGGTTGGAAATAAAGTCATGAGAAGTCGGAAGGAGTTGGAGGCCAAGTAGTGAGTCGTAGGACTCAACTTACCTACGTAAGCTATTAATTTAGAAGTCTTACATACTTAAACTATTTGAGTACATATCAAGCTTACATAGCACGAATTACATAGGTTCTTGAAATAAGACAAGATTATGAACCCACGAGGAGGAGGAGAGCATGACACGTGGCAGCAAAAAAGGAGTGACACATGGCAGTAGTTTACTCACCTTCCTGCTTGGGGTGGGGGGTGGACCCCACTGCCCCTCATTGGGCGCATGGATGTGGTGTCCTAATAAGGGTTGGACACATGTTACCCTTAGGGGATGGAATGTGTAACCTCCTAAGCTAAGGAACAAAAACCCTAAAACTAAAGAGGAAAGGGCGACGACCTAGGGGAAAAAAAGGGTAAGTCCCAATTTTCTTCCACAAATTAATTATCTCGAGTATACCATAATGATATAGAGGTATTAATAGTATAAAATTATGTCTTGGAGTAGCACCAAATGGATAGCAAGCAGCCACGACATTTTAATTGCGTTAGAAGAGTTTCCGAGGTGGGTTTTGGCCAATTTCGGGAAAGGTAAGGTCTTTCCTTTCAATTTAAAGTTTATGGTGTTGTTATGGGGTGTATTTCACATATTTTATGTTGCTGGAAGTGTAATAATGTCATTTAAATGCTCGACATTAGAAACAATTTAAATTGAAGTCGTCGTAGCTAAATTAAAATCGAATAGTGGGTTGTGTTTGTAGAGCTGCAGATGCTGGTCGGGTGGTGGTGTGTTAAGGTGCTGGAACATATTCTAAAATAGGTGTGGGTTCTTCTGGTTTCATCCACACGATCCTCCACTTCATATAGTTAAAGGTTTTACAAAATAAAGATTAAAAACTCTTTTTTGGTATCGTAGTTTTTGGCGAGTTATTTGGAACTTATATTGCATCATATTGTGGTATTTCTATGTTATATAGCTGATGGTTTTTGTGGTTTTTATGTCTGCTAAGGTTTGGGGGTCAAACGGAATTGTTGATGGGGCAAGTTATAGGGGAGGTGCTGCCCGATTTCCGTTAACCCCTTAACTAACTAAGGAACTAGTTGACAAGGCGAGCGAGAAACGAGTTCTATGAATACTCGTAGGTAATATTAGACACTGAAAAGTCTAAGGTTGTTGATACTTGTATTTCTTCCATGTTAAATAGGTTTGGAGGAAGACGACATAAACGTGATTAACAGAAGTCCGTAAGAGGTATGTAAAGCCTATTCTTTCTCTTCTTTTGGCATGTCTTAGAGGTAAGTAAAAAGTGATACGATCTCTGAAGTAATTCCATTCCTAAGTATCTCTTATTCACTTCTGGATGTTGAACTCGTATAATAGTTGAACTACTTTCTTTGAACCTTTTATATGCTGAGGACTTAATGAATATACGGGCTCCTAGTTTTAAGGACTATATGAAAACAAGTACTCAAAGAGTCCTTAAGCGGTTAGCATTACTTTGTTACGTGTCTAGGGGCCCCGAGATGCTACTTAATATAGCCCCTAATGGAATTTAGAGGGCAGCCAAGATGACTACACTGCTACTCGGGTCCTCAAACGATAGCTTAATCCTCTTGTACTATCGGATCTCTAACAATGTTTTAAATTGCATATGGTTACTCATTACTCTACTTATGCATACTATAACCCTTCTATCACCAAGTCCCAGGCTGGGTACGAAGACGTGCGTAGTTCGCTGCATTATCCACTAAGTCCCTCACTAAAGGGCCAGGTACACTATACGAGGACATGATAATGCAATGACATGAAAAACTCACTGAGACCCTCACTAAAAGGTCAGGTACATATGTATATATATGATGATGTGTTGTAATAAGGTGGTGATGGCGCTGGGCCTATAATGGTCCTACAGATATATATACCGGATCCCCGATAGGGCCGGCTATATTGTATAATTTGAGCATGCATGCTTTTATGATTCACAAGGTACAAGTATAGGTTTCTGATTTGAAATTTTATCCCCTACTTCTCTATCTTGGATATGCTATGTGATATTTTACATACTCAGTACATATGTCGTACTGGCCCTCTTTCTTTGGGTAGCTGCGTTCATGCCCGCAGGTGCATATACACAGCTTGGGGATCCACCAGTGTAGGAGTCCCACCTAGCGGTCCAGAGGTGCTCCATTTTGCTGGAGCTTAATTTTGGTACTAAACCTTGATATACATATTGAATTGTTCACGGGTACGGCGAGCCTTGTCCCGCCTTATGTTACTATTCTTACTCTTAGAGGTTTATGGATATGTACGTGGATGGTATATGGGTTGTATGTGTATGTATTTACAGTTATGCTTATATTACTTATGATTTGGGCATTCCCTGTATCGTAAAAGCCTTGTCGGCTCGCATGTATGTGTATTATGGAACGACCCTTTCTGTTATGACAGCCTTGTCGGCTTGCACATTTTCCTACCTGTTGTTACACTATGAGTTGAGCAGGAAATAGGTTTACTTATAGTTGATAGGGGTACACGCGTGTTTCCAGTTCGGGCACCCGTCACGGCCTACGGGGTTGGGTCGTGACAAAAAGGCTCTCTACACCTCCATTAAACACCTAGCAAGAATCTTCTTAAATTATCCATTGATCTTTAAGTTGTTCTTCAAGTTTTCTTCATAATTTATATTCAAGGTATGTGGGATTCATCCATGGGTAACTTTCACCCATGGATCCCAAAGAATTTCTAAAATCTTCCATGAGTTTCAATTAAAACTTTGAATCTTCTTAATTTCAACTTCAATTGCATGAGCTATGATGGATCTGGTGAATTCAAATCTTTTTTGGCCTAAATTGATTCATAATTGCTTAGGATTGGTAGATTATTCATATATATTCATTATAGTGTTAATTAGGGCTTAGGATCTCATTATAGGGGATGAAAACTCATGAAAAATAATGAAAAATCTGGGAATTTGCTGGGAAAATACTGGGGCAGCGCGCCACTCTAGCGCCAGGAATTGGTATCTGTAGTTTGCCTCCTGGTGCGGTGCGACACTATAGCACTTACAGAGCTCCTAGTGGTTTACACTTTGGCGAGATGCACCACTATAGCGCCATCACCCAATTTCAAACCTATGATGATGTCTATGATATGTTAACTATGATTACTTTGTTGTGTATATATTCCATGAGATTTGACTTAGCACCGAGTGGACAGGAGGTGGGGGCGCCACCAAATGCCTTAGTAGTAGCCTCATGTTTCATAAGCTATGTGCCACCATAGGTTGCCTTATGGCTTAGCTAGTGGATCCATATATAGCGTACGTATGACCTGCCTAGCGGGTAGATTCCCCTTTTCTTCATTGTATGGGGAGACAACGGGATTCCATGTTATAGCTCGCATGGTTTTAATTTCGGTTATGGTTTCTATCCCACATATGTTTGTGACTATTGTGCTACTTTATGATCTTCAACTATGTCCTTTAAATGCTTGATCATCACGTATTCCTTATGACTTTACTTAACCTTTTTATCATGTATAATCTTGATCACTGCATCTTATGATTCATGTTGCATGTCATGCCTGTATACTTTGTACATTTTAATGTACTAATGCATACTTTTTCCTACATTTCTCATAATGTCGGGGTTGAGGTTGAGGATCATATTCATCCACGTGGCTAGTTAAGATTTTCTATCAGCCAAAGTTGTGGTGAGTCCTTATTCACTGAGGACTGGTTATCGAGTTGGTTGTTGTTTATAAAGAATTTTTTAAAATTTCATTTTGAGGGTGAGCTAGGGACATGTCTTAGCGCCCATTTTCATGAGTAGAGGCGTCTAGTTTGAAAAATATTTCGAGTCCATGTTGGCATGTGACTCTCTTCATTTTCTATTTATGGGTTAGACTCTCTTATGATGTTTCCGCTTTTACTTTACCTTATGTATGCTTATGATATAACAAGAGGCTTGGTTAGAGACCTTTTGGGGTTTTGATTGCCGTGTTACGACTAGGCCCTAGGTCGGGTCGTGACAGGTCGTGACCCACCTTTAACCTATTGGTTCATCCATTGCACCTTAATAGATGCAATTTCTTTATTCCTCATCCTTCTAACTTGCCGGTATAGAATCTCAACCGAAACCTCCTCATGGGATAAAATATCATTCACACCCACACTTTCCAATGGTAAAATAGAGTTAGGATCATCAGCAAATTTCTTCAACAAAGACACATGGAATACCGGATGCACCGATACCAACTCCAAAGGTAAATCCAACTCATATGCCACTTTTCTAAACCTCTTCAACATTTGGTATGGGCCTATATACAGGGGAGTAAATTTACCTTTCTTGCCAAAACGTATCACACCTTTCACTAGTGAAATTTTCAAATGAACCCCAACATGGACCTCAAACTCAAGCTCTTTTCTTCTTACATCTGAACGGGACTTTTGTTAACTTTGACCTATCTTCAATCTTTTTCTAATGAGCTTAACCTTCTCCTTTACCTCACGTACCAACTCGGGTCCTATAAAAGAAACTTCGCCAACTTCGAACCAACCAATAGGTGACCTATTTTTCCTACCATACAAAGCTTCGAACGAAGCCATTTGGATACTAGAATAGTAAATATTAGTATATGCAAACACAATCAAAGGAAAATGATCATCCTAATTACCCTTGAAATCAATAACTCAAGCTCTTAACATGTCTTCCAATGTTTGAATAGTATGCTCGACCTGATCATCGGTTTGCGGGTGAAAAGCTGTACGAAGTTTAACTCTAGTACCAAGACCTTTTTCGAAAGACCTCCAAAACTGATATGTAAATTGAGTACCTCGATCCAAAATAATATACAATAAAAACCATGAAGCTTAACCAACTTTAAATATAAAGTTTAACATAATCCTCGACGGAATAAGAAGTCTTAATGGGAAGGAAATAAGCTGATTTAGACATATGGTCAATAACAACCTAAATCAAATCATGTTTCCTGCGAGTATATGGCAAACCCGTAATGAAGTCCATATTCAAATATTCCACTTCCAAGTAGGAATCTCAATATCTTAGGCTAAATCTCCTAGTTTTTGATGCTTAGCTTTCACTTGAGCATTTGGACATTTGGCCACAAACTCTACAATATCCCTTTATATGTCATTCCACCAATATACTTCTCTCAAATCCCTATACATCTTTGTGGAACACAAATGAATAGAATATCCCAAACCATGAATATCGAGAACACATAAATGTCCTTGATATCTCAATACACGATCTCCCTCTTAGGAGAAAGCCTCAATGGTTTTTTTGGCAATTTCTTTCTTCAACTCAACTAAGATAGGATTATTTTTCTTTACCTTAACATCTGTCACAAGATGACTCAGAACTAGTTTGCACAACTACACCACCATCCTCCAAATCAACCAAGCGAACTCCCAAATGAGCTAGTCTATGAACATCACAAATCAATTCCTTCTTTTCATCCTTAACATGGGCAATACTATTCATAGACAACCTATTAAGTACATCATCAATCACATTTGCCTTACACAAATGGAGAAATGACTTGGCCACTCCGAGCTCCTCTTTAGACTTTGGGGTTAGACACCTTTTCTTTATCGAACTTTGTAGCTGGAGTATTGGAAACATTTTGACATGAATACCTTTGGAAAAGCTAAGGGCGACCACTATTTTTGGATCTAGCATATGAGAAGTCACCATAGTCGATGCTTGCCCTTTTAGACTCTCTTGCCTTCTCCATAATCTTTTCATCCTCAATTTGTTTGGCATAGGTCATCAGTCTCGAGATACCCATCTCTCTAATTATCATGTAGGTCTATCACTCCTTAGACACCAAGTATGAAATACCTGAAACAAACTTACTCATTCAGGCTCTTGAGTTAGATACCATGAACAGATCATACTTTGAGAATTGGGTAAACTTGAGGGAATACTCCCTCACACTCATGCTACCTTGTTGCAAGTTATTAAAATCTTGGATCTTTGCATACCTTAGATCAAGGGGAAAGAAATGGTCTAGAAACACTTCCTTGAGCTCATCCCAACCAATAATATCCGCTTCTCTAGCACGATCAACCTTCCATTGGTCAAACCAAATCCTAGCAATTCACTTCAATTGGTAAGAGTCTAACTCCACCGGACTAACCCCCTATAATCTTCATGATCTTATGAATTCTCTCAACAAATTATGGTAAATCCTCGTCCATTTTTGACCCATGAAACTCCAGGGAACTCATTCTCATGAAATCACGAACCTTTGTTGTTGTTGTACCCATGATTGGGTTTATGGGACCAACTACCTCTTGATTGGCTTGAGCTGCCATGGCTTGAGTAAGAACTTAAAATGCGGCTTGGAACTCTATATGCGAGACTTGTTCATTAAAGGGATCATTTGTAGCTTGTTTCTCCTCCTCCTCATTCCTTTGTATGAGGTTTCTTCTTGGAGGCATCGTTCTGAAATCACAAAGACAAAGTGTTAAAAGGAAAGCCATAGAGTTCGGCTCTATCGCACGATAAGATCATGAAAGAAGTGGAATTTCCTAAAACACCTTATAGATTTTCATTCATAGATGTGGTGCGCTTCATGCTGATTAATAAGACTCTACTTGACGTAACATGTTAGACTACCTAGGAAACTTTAAACCTTGTGCTCTGATGCCAAGTTTGTCACTAGTCAAGCTAATCCCTAGGCGTGGCACAACCATCAGAATTCTGAGGGAATCCAACCAAGTCTCTTATCATACATCGTATACATAAGGTAAGTGAATAAATCAATAAAAACATAAGTGGAAGGTAGGTCTAAAGGAAATCTCAATAGAAAGGAGAACTCAAGCAACATACCCGAATAATAAGAGCTATGACCCATGAATGTCTAAAATGCCTCTACTTTAGTCTAGATGGAGGCATAAGACGTGATTCTAACTTACCCATAAACATCAAAGAGGAAATTCACAAGTGTCACAACCAAATTTCTCAGGTTATGATGGTACTTACTATCAACCCAGCAGTAGATAAGCCTAAACCCGATAGTCCGAAACCATAGGCAACAGACCATCACAAGCAAAAGAAATAAATAAATAATAATAATAATAAGAAAAGAAGAATAATAATAGTAAACAAGATGACCACCAAGATCTGGTATCAGTTGATAATGAAGCTACTAAACTAAAAAAGGAATACAAGGCTTATACAGATACAATTATAATAATAGTAATATAGAATATCTCTAAATACAAAATAAAGACTAGTATGGGCTAAAATAGAGAGAGATAGGCAATTCTGAATGCCAAGAGCTCACCCAAGTATCCAAAATCCAAGAGCTTCCCTGCACGATATCCAATTTAGTAGAAGAAACTCATACTATGATCTGCAGAGTGTAGAAGTCTAGTATGAGTACCAACAAGTGGCACTCTGTAGGCATCGTCCGACTGATCTCCAAAGATAAAGTAAGTATAAGGAACATGTAAGGATGGAGTATATATCAAAAGTAACTAACAACAATAATATGGAAGCCTGTAATAAGCACATCTAATATAAGAGGGAAGATAGGAAACAATCAAGGAAATAAAAACGTACCTAGTCGTGCTAGCCCAAGACCTAAACACAACAACACACTAAGCAGGGGATACAACTAAATGACAACCTACTAATAGAAGTAAGCGAAGATATCACATAAAGGCCAAAGGACCCTATCAACTAAATCCCTACACAAAAGATAGATAAATAAGAACAAGGGAAGTAACTACCTTCAGACAACAAAAAACCCTTTATATCGACATAAGTTCGCAAATAGTTAGTCAATACCTTCTGAGCTCCTGTGTTCCTAGGAAGTTCACTAAAAAATAGGTAAAACCGTACGACATCCCCTATTATAGACAAGTACTAACATCTATGCTGGTGATAGAAAATACATATATGCATGAAAGTAATGCAGTAAAACCAGTTGTATTATTTGTGCCAAGCACCTCATACCAAGATATATACACCTACTTCCAGTCCCGACCAGGAAGTAGGACCCATACGCCTCTATAGGATTGCCATGGGGGGCTTGGGAATGCCTCTATGTACGGCCTGGACCCAATCAAGGTCTTATATTAATATATAACATGAGCACATCCTCGATAAATCGAATCAATATGATAAAATGAGTGCATCCTCGATGCCTCAAATTAGTATAATAAAATGAGCGCATCCTCGATGCCTCGAATATGTATAATTAAATGAGCGCATCCTCAATGCCTCAAATCATGTATAATAAAATGAGTGCATCCTCCATGCCTCCAGTCCACTAAAAAATAATAGTAATAAAGGCAGTATGAGCCCCATTCGAAAAGTAGTATAAAATAGTTTAGGTTACAACCATGAATTCTCAAATCAATGTAAGAACCAATGCATGCACTGGGGTCGACTACATCCGTGAGAAAACAATGATCCAATGCAATGTATGCCATCACCAGCACCCAAACAAACCGCACAATTACATACAATAATGAATCCACAAGCAGCTTACCCTCTAGAGCATACAAATAAGGCTCACAAATACCACCGACCTATAATCAAGGCCAAAATCTCTAATCTACTCCTCCAACACAAGAATACGGCTCAAAAGGGAACTCAACCCCAATTGGGTAACAACAAGGAGGAAAATGAGGAAACAGGTGCTCAACTAGTCAATCAATACCTCCAAATCCATCTGGGAAATATCACCTTAAGATTAATAACCACTAATAGGCCCGCCAAACGGCAACAGGAAAGCATAGGAGATTCTAACTCTAAATCCATAAATGGACTCCAATAGTAATTCACAAGCCTAACTGAATGGAAAACACTACACCTAGGCTCCAACGTAAGTATTCCAACCTAGGCTCTAAGGTTCAAACCACAACTAAAGTCTAAGGCACAAATCACCTAAAATAGGTTAACCAAAGACAAACTAAGGCATAGTTCATAATCTTGCCTACTAGATGGGAAATATCAAAGAGGTATACTAGCCTAAGGCTCATAACAGGACAATGAGACCATAATTTAGGAGTCAAGCCTCACCCATCACATACAATCCAAACCACAAGCAATTTATGCTAAATAATACTTTATAAAACTCAATAAAAAGAATGGAGATCATAGCCTACCTCAAAGCCAAACACGCGCGCTCAAGTCCACTTCCCGATTGTTTTTCGCTCCAAAAACTACTCCAAATGCTTCCACTCTATAACAATGTTGATCGCCTTGTAAATACAGATGTTTTGACATTAAATTTGTATTTTTTGTAGGACCCAAAATTGAGTTTAAAATGGGATTGTGGGACCCAAAATGGTAACCCTAAACACAACTCTGTTAAAACATTTTAAACATATTATTTAGATTGTACCCCAAAATGGGGAACAAATCGATGGTCGAAACGTCCCAAAATTAGCCCAACTGATTTGCAATTCCATTAAAGCCCTAACTAAGCATTGGCATCCCCTTTAGGAAAGATATTACCTCAATCCAATGATCTTCACGATTCCGTGAACCTAGCAACATGTAGCCACAGCTCCCACAAATACAACATACTTAGAATCGCCCAAAATAGAGCTCCCTAGCTACCAAAATTGTAGAAAGAATATGGGGTTCGGGTGGAGTTCAAGTCACTGGTCTTAATTAAAAGACTAGTGAATTTCTCTCCATGAATGCGGAGGCTAAACTCGCAAGGCTCCGCAAATGTGAAGGTTTAATCCATCAGGCTCCACGAACACAACAGGGACTGTTATACCCCGTACTTTTGCACTTCAAAAGACTTTGGTACCTTGAGAGGTTCTTGAGTTTCTTAAAAAAATTCTTAAGCTTCTTAAGTTTCTTGAAAGATTCTTAAGTTCTTGAAAGCTTCTTAGAAGTTACCATAAGAGACAGATAGGCTATAATGCTAAACAACTCTAAGGAAAGGAGAATGTGATACCCCATGGCAGGGAAGAGTGGAAATAAGGTTATAGGAAACCAGAAGAAATTGGAGGCCAAGTAGTGAGTCATAGGACCCAAATTACTTGTGTAAGCTATTAATTTGGATGTTTTACATACGTAAGCTACCAACTTGGAAATTTTACATACTTAAGGTACTTGAGTACGTACCAAGCTTATATAGCAAGAATTACATAGATTCATAAAAGAAGATGAGATTACGAACCCACAAGGAGAAAAGAAGGTGACACATGGAAGAATGAGAGAGTTACATATGTAATCATGAGAGAGTGACACATGGCAGCAGATGGATCAATGGGGTGGGCCCTACATTCCACATGGCAGCCCTAGATAGGAAGAGGTGATGCGTTGGCCCAATGAGGACTTGACATGTGTCACCACTTAGGGGTTGACATATGTCACCCCCTTAGGTGGCCTATATATATGTGTCTTAAGACTTATAAAATTTCCATACATTTCTAGAAAACTCAAGAATAAGAGAGAAAGGAAGAGAAGAAACTAGAGAGGTAGAGAGAGAAGGCTATAGATTTGGAGAAGAAAAAGGTAACTTCTCCGATTTCATTCTGTGAATTAATTATCTAGGGTATACCATAATGTTATTAAGGTATTTTTAATACAAATTAATGGTTTTGAGCATCCCCAAAATGTTAACAAACAGTCCCAAAGTTTCAGCTGCACTGAAGGAAATTCCAAGGCGAGTTCCGACAAGTTTTGCCGAATTTCGGGTAAGGTAAAGTTTTCTATTTTGAACTGGAGTTTATGATGATTTTATGAGGTTGTAATTGGAAAAATTTCATAAGGGCTCTTAACATTATAAACAAACTAAATTAAAGTCGTTATAGCTAAATCGAAGTCGAGTAGTGTGTTGTGATTGTGGTGCTGCGTTTGTAGCTGGTTTGGTGGTGTGTTACAGGGATGTAAAGTGTTATAAAAAGGGTGTGGTTTCTTCTGGTTTTATCCACATGATCCCCCCATTTGGTATGGTTTAAGATTTTACGAAATAAAGGTTAAAAACTCTATTTTGATATTGTAGTTTTGAGCTAGTGGTTTGGAGTTGTATTGAGTAATGTTGAAGTGATTTACTTTTATATATGATTCTGGTTGTTGTTGTTGGTATGTTTGTTGACATGGTGGCCGATTTGAAATCTCGGGGATGTTGAAGTTATAGGGGAGATGCTGTCCAATTTTCAATAACTTAGGAACTAGTAATGAACTAGTCGAGGGAAATGGATAAGGAAATGACCTCTATGGAGACTTGGTTGTAGAGTTGGATTTGGAAAGTGAAAGGTCATTAACCATAGTATTACTTTCATGTTAAATAGGTTCAAGAGACGACGAGACGAACGTATTAGGAGAATCCATAAGAGGTATGTAAAGCTAACTGTTCCTTCTTTTGGCATGTCTTTGGCATAAGTTTGTAAAGCTTATTCTTTCTCTTGGCATGTTTTGACATAAGTATATAAAGATAATCTTCCTTTTTGGCATGGTTTTTATAAAACAAGTATATGACTTTTATATGATTCCAAGAAAGTTCCTATTCGTAGAGCCGCTAGGATGGCCAACTTCTTGACTTTCCAAAGGATATTTTATCGTGACTAGATACGTGTATATGATTCCAAAAGTTCTATTTTTATATAACTTATAGTGATATTCAAAAGGTACTTGATACGACTCTTGTCTTGATTTTTTAATAATAGGTCATTTTTTAACTCCATCGAGTCTCAAAAGTGATTTAAAGTGAATTTAGTTTCTCATTACTCCACTCTGGATGCCTCAATGATTCCTTTACCGAGCCCGAGTCAGGTTTTGTTATCGTGCGTACTTCTCTACATTGTTCGTCATCTCCCAACGTAAGAGGGCAGGTACGCCCTGTACATGGGTTTGATTTGTGGAGTTATGATATGCCATATACACATATGATATGATATGACCATCTGATATGATATGATCTGTTATGGAGATATTCCCTACTCTGGAGTTATGATGTGCTATGGCGCCAGTAACGGGGCAGCGACCACGATTTGTTCACCAAGTCCCATAATGGGGCCGGATATGACATATGTTTTTCTGCATACATTATCTGTGGTTATGAAAAGCATTTTGATATTCTGGATATTTTGCTCATTTTTGCACCTTCTATTCTGGTAATGGCTTTACTTATTACAGTCCATGCTTTACATACTCGGTACATTGTCCGTACTGACCCCCTTTCTTCGGGGGCTGCATTACATGCCCGCAGGTATAGAAGCTCGGTTTGCTGATCCACTCGCTTAGGACATCCACCTTGTTGGTTGGCAGTGCTCTTTTGTCTGGAGCCTTATTTTGGTACTAACTTTTCTGTTGTACATTTGTACATATTGGTTAAGGGTACGACGGGGCCCTGTCCCATCATATGACTAGTCTATCATTCTGTAGAGGTCTGTAGACTTGTGATATGGGTTATGTATATATGTTTTGGGCTTTGTATTTCGTGATGGCCTTAACAACCCTCTTGTGCTATATTGTTCTCATGCACTCTCTAGCGACTCCTTTTTGATTTCTACTTTTGTTTATTCTACTAACACACTAAGTGGGGCTAAGGGTACATATAGGTGCCCAACTCGAGAACCAGTCACGGACTACGGAGTTGGGTCGTGACAGGGACAACTCAAATACGGAGGCCAATGCCTTAGGCTTCGGCGAATGCAACCCAATGTCCGCAAACATAGAGACCAAGATCCTTGGCTTCTATAAATTCGGCCTTTGAGGGACGAGCACGAAGACCAAAATTGGTGTGCACCAGCGGATGCACATCATCTAGTTTTAGAGATATTTTTAAATCCGTCGGGGTGCTCAAAATTCATTCGGAATCTCATGCACACAAATAGAATATGCTACCCCACCAAATTTAATGTTCCAAATTCAATGGCGAAGTCAAAATTTCCATCCAAGGTCGTCTCCACAAAAATATGGGTCCACAAAACCCAAACATAATTTTGCCATTTCGATAAGAGGCTCGAAATGAGTCAAAAAGCCTTAGGTCACGAATGAAAGGTCATTCAAGACTAAACACGACATTTTAAAGCTAACCGCACTAACGAAATTTCATTCTGATTGCGTTTACCAAGAATGTTGGACAAAGTCAACCTTTGGCTAAATTTTAAAGACTAAATTACCAAATGGACCCAAACTCATATTAATTGCCTCGATACTCGTGTCAACTATGCTACTAGCCTATTTGGACATTTTGGAGCTGACGGAACTATTAAAATTCCATTTTGAGGTTATTTTGCTAGAGTTTTGACCGAAGTAACCTATTTGAACTCTAAGGGCTCCAAAATAGAAAGACGAGCGTAAAACTCAAACGAACGACCAAATAACCAAACTATCAGTGTCAGCAAGTCTTAAATGTCTTGGGGTTGCTACAGAAAAGCTCTAAAAGTTGAAAATATCAAAAAAGATGAAAATGACCATGAGGGTCATTACAACATCCACTACTAAAAGGACTTTCGTCCTCGAAAGTCAAAGGATGGAAAAAACCCAAGGGAATGAAAAGATTAGAAAGCTAGGCCTTAATCTCTGCCAGACCTATAGGTACCTTCTCGGCTCGGGCAACGCCAACCCTAGAACTCAAGCTAAGAGGACATCCCAAATTCACTTTCCTTCCTCATAACTCAACCCAACTTCCAATTTCTCTCTTTTGACACTGACTTCCACCTAATAAGAAAAAACTTAACCGAATGTACAGACTAATCCGGAACTAACCAAAACCTCACATATTTCTTAGAATTAGGCGACCAACAGACAAAAGGAGATACTAAATAACTCCCAAGTTAAATTCTTTGCTTTATACTCCATAACTCAAGACTCTTTAGTCATTATGGGTATCCTTTGCCTCATAACCCATTGTAACAGCTTCCAATACCATCTGAACATTTTCCCAATAACCACAAAAGATGTGCAGCACCACTTGTTCATCAAAGACTGGCAAGAACGCAATATAACCAATTTATCTTAGGGTACATGCCCAAAGTTCTAACCCAATGGTTCCTAAAATCCATAACTTAGTCTAAAATCTATTTTTAAAAACTGAAAAGGCTACTCTAAAGGACAACCAAATCCTCGATTATAAAATATCTCACTGAGATTAGCTCCAATATCGCTTATCTACCAAAGGAACTCCGAGAAAACTGAACTAATATGAGAATCAAACCCCAAAATCAATCGAACCAAACCCATGAGTCTATGTACCACTCCATGAGTGCAAATGTGAGTAAGAAATTTATTAGCATGTTAAACCTACCAAAAGTGACTCAATGGAACCAAACCATCGTAGCAATTACCAAAAGTCAACCCGCTAGTGAAAGTCTGAGCTAACCACTCCAACTCAAAAGCTAGGCCAGCCGATTGTGAGCAAATATATCAACTTAACCACAATTATAGGTGCAAACCTTCAACCTTAATAGATACCAAGAGATGATCCCACAAATTACTTTGAGTCTATCTTGAGGTTGAGCTTTCTATGAGAAATTCCATTCACCTATGGGAGCCAGAGTCTGAATTAGGCAAAGCACACTACTACAAAAGACCTAAATCAATAATTTGACTCTTTAAACCATTGACACACCCGCTTTAGTTTACCGGTGGAGCCAAGGTACAACATAAAATCACCGAGATTGAAGGTAGTCCTGGTTGTAAGGTAAAATGAGTTGGTGACTAAAATTTCCAAAATGCATTAACTAACCCCCTCAAAGTCCATAAGTCACAAGAGCACACCAAGGAAATTATGATAAATTAAGACTCATCAATATGAACGCTCTCACTCCATAATCATCCCTTCCCTATATTTTTTGGTTGGTCACAAGCATAAGAAAACTTCCACTTCTATGAATCTGATAGAATCTTTTTTACATGATGCTTCAAGATAAAACATCACCATACTTAGAATGAACAAGGAAAATTCTATTTTCAGGCTTCCCAAATCAACATTTCCATCTGACACCATAACACACAACAAGCTGAACCAATCACTTAACCATCAAACTTACCACGACGAGAAAACCTAACCAAATCTGAAGGGACAACCTTATCTTTTCCACCTTAGGAACTAAGAACATGAATCAAACATAAAAAGCATCACGAATGAGATCTACAATAGACCATAAGGGCCAAAACTATAAACACACCCTTCTCTCGGTAGTAACCACACACCAGCCAAGCATACTAGAGGGGGAAAGCTATAAAGGGGAAAGGGCCAACTCAAGAAAACTCTAGGATGGCTAGACAGGAATCTCCCAGGGCAATCAACTAAGCTCAACATCCGCAAGTTATAAAGCTACCAATACTACAACATAACGATAAACTAATATGATCCACTACTAAAAGAAATTACCTAAAAAAGATAAACACATACACATAGTTTCAAGAAAAGCCGTCATAGCAAATAATAGGCAAATAATCAAGCTAAGTAAGCACGTCCAAAAAAGTCCATCTAAAGTAACTACCAAATTCACAAGATGGACCTAACAATCCAGGTAATCGCCAATAGGTACGAAAACCCCAAAACCTAAGCACTATAAGCAAGAAAAAACCTAAAAACAAAATTTATGCAAGTTTGAATGATCCGGGACCCTCGTCCTCGGTCTGACCTGCAAAAGCATAGGATGGAAAGCGTCTGGACCTGAACTAAATACCTATACCACTAACTGCAATATTTGGGGAATGACCTCTAACTGACCTATCCCTAAGCCTTATGAATCCGATCCTGCTATGTCTGTCGCCTACGATGTGGGACTATACGACACTTCCTAGTTGGATTCCCAAACTCATTGCATATGTAGCACTTTCCACCAAATACAGCCTATTGAGATAAATCAGTTGAATTTATGTGAGTCCCAAAATCTAAATGTTTAAAAAGCAAACCGTGAGAAGTCTATCATGACTTCTGTACATCGTAGGAACCATAACCTATCATAGGACCACTTAGAACCTCAGATGCTCTTACTATGGGCCCGATAGGGGTCTAGAGTGAGGTTGAACCTTACTAGGATGATTCCTACCTTATAGCAGGGTGTTACCTCTTCTACGCTGTTGGTGGGATCTCCTATCTCCACCTTTGTACGTCTCCATACATGCATGCTCCATAGACCTCACATAACTGACCACCTGGGGAAAAGTAGAACCCACTGCTATCAAGTGTTGTGATTCTAGGAGGAGCTGTAAAATTAATCCCTCAATAAATTGTTGAGTCATGTCTCTATAGGAAACATTGTATGAGCCTATTCTGTCCAATATAGGAACTCTATCACATACTCAAAGACTAACAAAGAACACTGTTGAGGACCTACAAGTCTAACTCTTGGATAAAAACCACTCGATGTAACCAAAACCATATTTTCTTATAGTGTGCGCTCCTCAAGATGCTAAATCTCCAATGCTAGATCCAAAGGAGCCGAGATGGTCATAAATACTATCAAAGTCTGAGTAGTGTGTGTTGATGCTCCAACCACACCCATCGAAAAGCTCGTGCTTTCCATCTAAGGAGGAATGAATTTTGAGAAAGTATTTAGAGGTTGATAAAAGAGGTTTCACATAATAAGGAATCAAGAATGGAGTTTCCCTAAATCACCCAATAACTTCCTGAAGATAGGATACAGAAGTCTCCATACTAATCTGTGGGAATCTACTAGGCACTTCCTCTTATACCGACAATACCAGTAAACATAACTCTGATACCACTTTGTACCAACTAGATATTTCAGGTCATGATGACACCTACTATTAACCCACTAATAGGTAAGCCTAAACCTGATAGTTCGGAACCATAAGCCATAGATCTTCACAAGCAGAGGAAAAGAACTAAATAATAAGAAAAAGAAGAAAAGAAGAAGACGAATAGTACAACAAGATGACCCCAATACCTAGTATCAGTCGGTAATCGAGCTACTAAACTAAATATGGAATACAAGTCTTATATAGATACAATGATAATAATAGTAACAAAGACTGTCTCTTTATGAAATTAAAATAGTCTAGGCCAAAACAGAGGGAGATAGGAAACTCTGAACGCTAAGAGCTCACCCAAGTCTCCAAAATTCAAGAGCTTCTCTGCACGATATCCAAGTCAGTAGCAAAAACCCTTATTATGATATGTATAGTGCAGAAGTATAGTACGAGTATGAAAACATGGCACTCAATCGACATCGACGGACTGAGCTCCAAATATAAAGCAAGTATAAGAAGTATGTAAGCATGGAGTATATATCACAAGTAATTAAAAATAATAATATGGAAGCTTGCAATAAGAAAATCTAATATAAGGGGGAAGATAGGAAACAATCAAGGAAACAAGGATGTATCTGGTGGCGCCTGGCCAAGACCTAAACACGACAACACACTATGAAGGGGAGACAACTAAATGACAACCTACTAACATAAGTAAGCACATATATCACATAAGGGCCAAAGGGCCATATCAACTAAATCCCTGTACAAAATATAGATAAATAACAACAAGGGCACCTTCAAATAAGAGAACCCTTTATACCCCCACAAGTTTGTAAATATTAAGTCAATACCTCCCAAGTCCTTGTGTGCCTAGGAAGTTCTCTCATAAATAGGTAAATTCGTACAGTATCCCATACTACCAACAAGTACAAAAATCTATGCTGGTTATAGATAATGCATATATGCATGAAAGTAATGAAGTAAAACCAGTAGTACCATCAGTGCCAAGCACCTCATACCAACATATATACACCTACTTCTAATCCCGTCTAGGAAGTAAGACCCATGCACCTCTATGGTATCACCATTGGGGTTTGGAAATGCCACTATATATGGCCTGGAACTGATCAATGCCTTATATCAATATGTAACATGAGCACATCCTCGATGCCTCGAATCAATATCATAAAATCAAAGCATCCTCGATGCTTCAAATTAGTATAATAAAATGAGTACATCCTCGATGCCTTAAATCAGTACAATATAATGAGCGAATCCTTAATGACTTAAATCATGCATAATAAAATTAGCACATCCTCGTTACTGCCAGTCCACTTAAAATAGTAGTATTAAAGATAGTACGACCCTTATTTGAAAATCAGTATAAAATAATTTGGGTTACAACCCAACTTTCTCAAATTAATGCTAGAACCAATATATGCACTAGGGTCAACTAAATCTACGATAAAAAAATGATCCAATGCAATGCATTCCATCACTATTACCCAAACAACACGCACAATCACATATAATAAAGACTCCACAAGCTCCTTACCCTCTAGAGTATACAAACAAGGCTCACAAATACCACCGACCTCTAATCAAGGCCTAAAGCTTGAATCTACTCTTATAACTCAACCATAAGGCCAAAAAGAGAACTAAACCATAACTGGGTAACAAAAGGAGGAAAATGAGGAAACAAGTTCTCAACTAGTCAATCAATACCTCCAAATCCATCTGGAAAATACCACCTTGAGATTCATAACCAGTGATAGCCCACCAAATGGTAACAGGAAAGCATATGAGATTCTAACTCTAAATTTAGAAATGGAATCCAAGAGTAATTCACAAGCCTAACCGGATGGAAATCACTACACCTAGACTCCAATGTAAGTACTTCAATAATTAAGAACACTAAGTATCATAAAATCCCACCAACAATGGCTACAACAACTAAGGTTAAACACATAACGCAAGTTTAAGGCACAAATCACCTAAAATAGGTTAACCAAAGCCAAAATAAGTCATAGTCCACAAACTTACCAACTAGATGGGAAATCTCATAAAGGTAAACTAGTCTAAGGATCATACCGGGACAATAAGACCTTTATTTAGTAGTCAAGACTAATCAATCACATACATCCAAACCACAAGCAATTTATACTAAATGATACCTTATAAAACTCAATCAAAATAATGGAGACCGTAGCCTACCTCAAAGACGAACACGCACGCTCTAAGTTCACTTCTTGGTAGCTTTTCACTCCAAAAAAGAATCCAAATGCCTCCATGTTATAAAAATATTGATCACCTCATCAATACAGACGTTTTGACACTAAATTTATATTTTTTGGAGACGGGCCCAAAAGTCGGTCTAAAATAGAATTGTGGGACCTGCAATGGGAACCCCAAAAATGACTCGGTGAAAATGTTATAAACACATTATTGAGCTTGAACCCTATTATGGGGAACAAATCGATGCTTAAAATATCCCAAAATCAGCCCAAAAATTTATAATTCAATTAAAGCTCTAACTAAGCTTTGGCAGCTCGTTTGGGCAAGATATTACCTCAAACTGGCGATCTGCATGCTTCCCCTAACCTAGAAATACATATCCACAACCCCCACAAACACAACACACTTAGAATCCCCCGAAACAATGTTCCTTAGCTGCCAAAATTGAAGAAAGAATATAGGGTTCGGGCAAAGTTCACATCACTGGTCTTAGTTAAAAGGCCAATGAATTTCTCTTTGTGAACACAAAGAAAGAGTCCAAGAACACGAAGGCTAAACTCCTAAGGCTCCGCAAAGACGGAAGATCCACTAAGAATGTGGAGGGTTAAGCCATGAGGCCCCGCAAATGCGGTAGGGATAATGCAAATGCGGAGGACAATAACGTTTGGGCCATCATTATTTGTTTTTGGGCCATAAAGGTGGTGTGTTAGCCACTTTTCGATCGTTTTGAAAAATAATTAGTACTTTTAATGCAAAAACACCATGATAATGTCATTAATTTAGTATTTAACGTTATGGGTTTCCTCATCCATGCACCCATCCCACGACTGCCATGTGTCTTGGTGGGGTCCACCTTAGTAGGTGCATCACCTACTCACACCAAGTAGGTTTATTAGTGATTTATGTTTCTCTTATTTCCAAAGTTAGTATTGATGATTTAATAAATGCAACCCTATGTCCGCAAATGCAGAGACCAAGATACTTGGCTTCCGCGAACAAATTCCCTAGAGGCACGAACGCGAAAACCAAAATTGGTGTGCACCAGCTGATGCACATCAAATCATTTTGGAAATATTTCTAACTTTGGTGGGGTGCTCGAAATTTATTCGGAATCCCGTGCACACAAGTGGACTATGCTACCCACCCAAATTCAATGTTCCAAATTCAATGAAGCAGTCAAAATTTCCATCCAAGGTCATCTCGATAAAAATATGGGTCCCACATCCAAGTATAATTTTTGCCATTTCCATAAGATGCTCGAAATGAGTTCATAAGCCTCGAGACATGAACGAAAGGTTGTTCCAGTCCAAACTCGACATTTTAAAGCTAACCGCGCTGACGGAATTTCATTCTGAGCTTGTTTACCAAGAATTTTGACCAAAGTCAACCTTAGGCTTAATTTCAAAGACTAAAGCGCTAAATGTCCCAAAACTCGTACCGATTGCCTCGATACTTATGCAGACCTTGCTACTAGCCTAATTTGGCCATTATGAAGTTGATGGAATATTAGATTTCTATTCTGAGGTTGTTTTGATGGAGTTTTGACCTAAGTCAACCATTTGAACTCTAAGGATCCAAAACAGGAAAACCAGTGTAAAACCCAAATGAATGATCACATAACCAAATTGTTAGTGCCAGCAAGTCATAAATGACTTGGGATTGATACAGGAAAGCTCTAAATATTTAAAATATCATAAACTATGAAAATGAACTTGAGGGTCATTACAACAAAAAATAATGAAAATATAACGTCTTGTTCTCAAATCATGAAGACTCTTTAATGATAGAAGTAAGTAAGCTCAACTCTAGCCATGAATAGAATGCGTGCGATCATCGAATCCTACATTATGATTTAATGTAGGTAAAAGTATGTGTCAGTATGCATGAACAATGATAATAGGACATATAAAATATGAATGTAAGATGCACGATCAATATCTTAAAACATGAGTAAAATCTTAAAAGTAGTTAAACATCATAATCATGTGGTCAATACATCATAAAATTGACATAAGAACTCATACCATAACATATACCTTTTGTATAGGATAGGACCTTAACCGATACTTAAGACCATGTTGTCACAACCCGACCTAAGACCTAGTCATAACATGGTTATTGAAACCCCGAAGGGCTCCAACCAAGACTCTTGACATATCATAAGCATACATAAGGTAAAGTAAATGCAGAAATAACATAGGAAGAGTCTAAATCATGAATCATAACAAGAATGTAAACTTGACTACATAGATTCTACAACATAGGTCTAACAATGCCTTTACTACTTAAGACAGGTGGGGCCTAAGATATGTCCCTATCTCACCCTTAATGAATATGCAAAAAAAATTCTTTTGAAGAAAATAACTCATAACTAGTCCTCGATGGATGAGGACTCACCAAAACTCTACTGATACGGAAGCTCAACTAGCCATGTATAAGAATGTGATCCTCAACCCCTACATTATGCAACAATGTAGGCAACAATATATGTTAGTACATTTGAATGTACTAAGTATATAGGAATGACATGCAATCTATAAATCATAGGATGCAATGATCAAATAATGTACATGATAAAACAGAATGGGTAAAGTCATGAGAAAACCATAATTATCAAAACATTTAAAGACATATTGAGATCATATAAGAATATAAGAAAAGTATACATATGCGGGATACAACCATAACCTATAATAAGACCATGTAAGTTATAACATGGAATCTCGATGTCTCCCCATACAATAAAAGAAAGAGGAATCTACTTGCCAAGGTAGACTCTACCCTACTAGGAGGGTCATGTACATACACTATATGTGGATCTACTAGATAAGGCAAGGGCAATCATATGGTGGCACACAGTTATGAGGCAAGAGACTTTATATAAGGACCCCGTAAGTCGAGCCCCCACCTCAAGTCATCATTCAGTGCTAAGTCAAATCCCATGGAATACATAACATAGTAATCATACTTAGCATATAATCATATACTTGTTCATAAACTTTATAATTCATGGATTAGCTTATTTTCATGTCATACTTGCAATGTGAGTATAAGCCTTTCAACATCACAATATCATACTTATATAATTCATGTCATTAGGTTCCTAGGTCACCAATTAAGGATCCTAAATCACCTTTCTTCCATAACTTGCATATAATTGATAACTTGTACATAATTGTAATCCATGATCATAATTCATAGTTCATTTTAGAGTAAAACTCATATTCATAGTCAATTTGGATGAAAACCATGAGAATACTTTGAAATCATTAAACTTCATATTCATACTTTAGGTAAATCATCATTGAGAAAAACTTCATGCATGGACATTCATAATTCAACTTGAAATTATTCAATTCTTGTAGAAATATACTTATAATGATGGTTGATAACAAATGAGAACATAATTGAAACAACCCAATGGAATTTATCAAACTAGCATTACAAACCCAATTGAAATTCATGTGATTTTGAATCAAAACCTTGTGATTCCATGGGTGAAAGGAACCTATTGATCAATCCCCACATACCTTGAATGAAAATGGACTTAGAATTGAGAAATGAGACTTGTTCTTGAAGAAAGCCTAGCCAAAACTTGAGAAAGATGAAGATCTCTTGAGGAACCTTGGGAGAGAAATCTTAAAGTTTTTTGGGGAGTTAATTAGGGAAAACAATAGACGTAGGAGTACATAGAACAATCACATAATTAATCTATCCCAAAAATGTCCAAATATATTAATGAAAAAAAAGGAAAATGATTGAATTACCCTTCATTTAACTAGAAACTAGGACTTTACGGAGGACCTATCACAGTTCGTGATCCTCACCACGTCCTGTGGTGGTGTCCATGAAGTTAGACTTGACCTTGAATCTTAAGATTGCAAGGAACAGCTTCAGGACTTCCTCCCCAGAGATCTTCACGGTTAACGGAGGTGATCATGGTTCGTGAACTTCAGGCATAGTGCAAAACCTATAGAAAGGTTTGCAGGGGCTCTCACCACGATACCTACCATGGTCTGTGAAGGGATACATGACCCGTGGTGGTCAAACATGGTCCCTGCATTTGGAAATTTTTTGAGGGCCTTAGAGGAGGAGTCACCACAAAGGATAGCACATCTCGTGGTGCTAACCATGGTCCATGGTCCCTTCCCTATCAGACTGAGGTTTAGGAAATCCACCATGATGGCTCATCATGAACCGTGGTACTGACTATGGATGATGGCCTTCGTGGTCTGTACCTGGTGCCAAAATCTATATTTTTATGGGATTTCATCCTTTGTTCCTCATTTTCTGACTTTTCAACTTTTGGGTTCTGACACATGCGAGCGATAACTTGAATCCAATGTAACTCCTATATCGATAAGAGAGAGACTACTTGCCAAGGTAAACTCCATGATAACATCTTAACATAATGAGCTATATGTGGATCCACTGTCTAGGATGTAAAGGCAAACCTACAAGGGCAATGTAGTTAAGGGCTAAAGGTTGCTACTGGGATTCTATTGGATAACTACTTGGATACCGAATCGAACCCCACCTTTAATTCTTCTCAATGCTTAGTCATTATCCCAATAGAACTCATTAAAACGTAGTTAGTAACATAATCATGAAAATAGTCATAAGAGTAGCTCATAAACATGATTGATTCATATAGGCATGAGAAAGCCTTTTAATCCTTATTAATCCTTCATTAGGTGAGAAAACCTTTCACCTCTTTAACATGAGTGTGTGAGAATTACCTTTCACAACCATAGACAATAGCTTGAAACATCATTGTCATCATAGATTTTTGTAAAATACTTCATCAATTCATAATCATAACTTCATAGATTCATACTTGAAGGTAACATAATGCATATGTCCATGGAAATCAACTTGAAACCATGCAATTCAACTAAATTTATGCATAATTAAATCAATGAAATAAACTATAATTGAATTGACCTAATGTGATTTCATAAGAATTAGGGCTTTTAGAAGTAGAATCCAATAAGAACAATTTAAAGAAAAACCTTAAGACTCCATGATTGAATTCTCACATACCTTGATCAATTGATCCCTAAATATAGTGAATATGGAGACTTGATCTTGGAATTCCTTGAACTTTAACTTGTCTTGAAGATGAAACCCTTGGGATAGAATTTTAGATAGAGAAATATTGAAATTGAAAATTGGAGAGTGAATAAGGGGAATTCAGAGGGTTTGGGTAATTATTGTTTTAGAATATAGGGTTAAAATGACATTGTCTAGTAGTTACATGAGTCAAAATTGACTAAAAATCCCTTACTTAAAACAGAAGGAGGGCAGTTGGGCAAGGTTGGTCGAGTTTGCCAACAGTCATTAAACCGTTAAGTCGCCAAGAATCCTAGCTTCCTCACCAACTTTCCTAATTCTAAGGAAAAAATCTTAGAATATTTTGGCTAGCACGACTCAGTTCACCTACCTAGTCAGCGAATTGCCAATCATGTCCTCCCCCTTGCCCAGTTTCTCTTTTCCTTACTAACTTTTCTAAATTTTACTACGAGAATAACTTGCTCAACTTTCTAGCTCGGCATGTCACCATTCAGACCGATGCACACCAAAGTACCTGGTTCACTAAGACTAACGCTTAGGATATTTTGATGAGTATTGGGTACCTTGGCAAGTTGCCAAGACCCTCTTGGCAAGTCAAATTTGCTATTTTAGTGATCTTCAGACTAAAATTTTATTTTCCCCCCTTTTTTAACTCCAAATTTCAACCTTCCAACTTCCAAGGCCTCACACTAGATTATAGGTGGTGCCTATGTTGGTCAACACTCAACATGAGACCGCCACTATATTTTGGCGTCTCCTTGAAACTGGTATGTCACAAACTCAGCACCAAATCACTCTACTATATCCATTTTATGAAGCAGCTCATGAAAATCAACAAGGAAATCATAGGCATCCTCAGATTCAATACCCCTAAAGACTAGAGGTTTCAACTTTAAGAACTTAACAAAGAGATCATGCTGGTCACTAGTCATTACTGACCCTGTAGTCAATCGAGGAAATATGCTTGTTCCCAAGGAAGTAGTCATGTGGGGAGCCACAACAGTTGCATGTTGAACTCCTGGCATATGATATACTGGAAGAGCTTGTCCTTGATCGGCTAACCTACTAAGATAGGTGAGAACCTGGTGGATCATCTCTAGATTAGGCTGGGGTAGTGCTTCTCTCTCATTAACCTTCTCCTCCTCCACCTCAACATCATCTCTAACTACCTCATCAGTCGGTGGAGGGGTCGCTGCTCTTTTCCTGGATGGCCCAGCTGTCTGGACCCTTCTCCTAGTGGTCTTTCTCCCGCGACCTTTACCGTGGCCTTTCGTTGCTACTCTTCATCTTCCTATAGCCCCAACGGCTGGCATAGGTGCTCTTGTTGCTCTAGTTCTAACTATCTGCGAAACTAAAGTGAAGAAGGTCAAATACCAATTTGTATCACCTAGATACCAATTGGATTTAAGTAATAGCACGAAAGAAAGAAGGAATAGAGCTTTCCTAAAGTCCCATAGCCTCTCGAAGAAAAGTAAAGGCGTCCCTGTACCATTCCGCAAGACTCTACTAGACCTGTCCTTGTGTGATGAGATCACTAAACCTAAAGCTATGATACCAAGTTTGTCATGACCCAAAATGGGCCATGAGTGGCACCCACACTTTATCTCCTAGGTGGGAGAACCAATGATACAAACCCCAAATAATAAATATAACAATAACGCAGAAGCTCAAATATATATGTTTTTCCAAAATCTGAAAGTCATCACATGAAGGACATCTAAATTCTAAAACTAAGTATGGAAATATCAAACACTAGAATAAACAAATAACAAAATATGTCCAAAAACTAAAGACACCATGCCATAACCAAGAGAATCCATCATGAGCTAGAAGGATATCTCACCCTGAAATTCGATGATTTTGAGACTGACTAGAGCTGAGGTCGAGTCGAAGTCGGTGGAACACTCGCTACTCCACAAAATAAAATAAGAAAAGATAAAAATAGGTGTCAGTACAGGACAACATATACTGAGTAGGTATCATCGGCCGACTCAAAATCGGAATCAATATGCAAAAAGTAGTAGCGAGAAATCAACCATAGCACTTAACAAGAGGCAATCAATGAATAATTACATCACCAGTCAACAATATCAAGATCATACATGAGGACTCAAGCCTCCACATCACACTTCTTTGGAAAATGAGTTATGGAGATTGGGTAGTGTTAAGTCATTCTAATTTGTTTTTCTTTGATATTACCATACCGGAACATAACACCGGATCCAAATATACCATGTCGGAACATAACACCTGATCTAAATATACCATATCGGAATGTGACACCCGATCCAAATATACCATGTCGGAACATGACACCCAATTCAAATATAAATAATTTATCATTCTTTATGATTATATTCCACTTCATTAATAATATTTCATCAAGCCTTCTTTATTCAAGGCACCATTTTTGATAGGGCAAGTTCAAGATTATGGATTTTATGGCCTTGGGATTTCAGACCAATCACAACAACATATAAAGCATCCAAACCACAACAATTAAATCCATAATAAACTTCACGCATTACTCAATAACTATCAATCACTATTAAGAGTCTATCTATCATATAGAATAAAAATCATAACCTACCTCAGCTAAAGAACCGAACTAAGACAAACTAATCCACCAATGTCTTTTCTTTCTTCAATGCCTCTGGCCATTGTTTTTTCAATCTATCAAATATATAATATTTATGAGTAAGCTATCCCATAAACACCAATATTACATATATGTATAACCTAGACCAAACAACTCACCCAATTCTATAATTAATTTTTAAAATCTCAAGCCTAGGGTTAATATTCATATGATACACTACACTTAATATTTATTTACTTATCTCAATATACTAAAACTTGAATTAAGATTTGATATCTATAAGAAAATCTGAAATCCAAACTAGTTATACCAATCTGTAGTTAAACACGAAAATCACCATTACTTATGGAACTTGTCCTATAAACTACTTATATACCTTTTAGTCAGAAAGTACAAAAGCACTGTAAAACAAAACTGACTCATACACATGGACTATTTGCACATGTTTTTTTATATGTTATTTAATACACATATTGATATACTCCCTATCCTTATCCTTAAGTAACATTGAACCAATGGATTGTGAACATTGTTACGTATTTCATCAATTGGAAATTCTGAAACACTTACCTGGCAGTCACTCGTGTTGATGCCGTCGGTGAGTTTTTTCTCCAGTTTCTTTTCTTCTAATTAATTAGGGCAACTAATCATGAATTAATAAATAAATAAAAGCTAAACCCCACTAATATATTTTTATTAGTATTGAACAAGTGGTATAGGGTATTAAATATATTATCACTTTATCCTATTAACTAAATAGGTTATCTAAATTCATCCCTTAATTAAATAATCATAGTTATGAAAAAGTCCAAAATACCCAATTAAAAATTTATGGGATGAGTCTTTTATGAACTAAAAATTCCTAATACTCAAAATGACCTAATGGATCATTACAACTAGAGTAATAGTTATTATTATAGGCAACTTGATAAGTGATAGATAATCATCCCGGTTACCTTCAAAGTTAACAACACCAGCTCACGACATATCTTCTAGCGTTTAAGTGGTATGATTATCCTGTTTATCAATTTTGAGGGGAAAATGCGGTACCAAGACCTGCCTGTCTTCCCAATCTTTTCTTGGACTGATCTCCATATGCTAAGTGTAATTAAGGTCCCTCTATTTAAGATAATAGCTGGAAGAACCTCATGGAGTCTTACTACCTCCTTGACCTATAACTTCAGATAGTTTCAACTGCATAGGTGGTCTTGATTGAAAGCAAATAGGCTAATTTTGTCAGCCTACATACAATAACTCCCACAGAATCGTGCTTCTACAAAGTACAAGGTACGTCTGTATTGAAGTTTATATTTTAGAATCTTTGCCCCCAATGTATTACTTCTCAACTTTTTTAGCGAAGACTTTAACCAACACTCTGCCTATGCTTAACTAGTATAATTCTAAAGGAATTTGACATATAAGTTCACCATATTTTAGTAACCAGTTAGTTCTACTTCTCTTGGTTAAATCATTTCACAATTTCATAACTTAACTTGAGAAATATCTTAGCGTCGCCTCGCTAGGTCTCATGTGTTACCTTGCCATTTCCTCCCTTATCCTACAATTGACATCGGGGTAGATCTTTGGTCCAACCATGGCCATGTCTTACTTTGCCCGTAGTACTAATTCTATCTCAATAGTTTGGCTTAACCTATCTTCGTATCTCTCGGTAGGGTATCCAAAATATCATAACTGCATTTTCATTATTGAACCCCTATTCCTTTTATCATGTACTTACTCACTTAGCCTAATGCTTATATATACATATCTGTAGGTTGCACAACCATTCTACTGTACACATCTTACTCACATTGGAACTTGCTTGTCCTATCTTGTTATACTTCTTTCTTTTCCCTTATTCACCCTTTGCTCTTCTCCTCTCCTACCATAGGAGGTTTTCTATTCCATTTCCTTGGTTATTTATCTATCGCAATATCATTTGCGACCAATTCTATAGCCAACATTTTAGCTTTTGGTCTAGCGTGATGTCATTATCCTTCGTAGTGTCTCTTGAATTATTCGATATCCTTTCGTTGTTATACCCTTTTCTTTTTATACGAACCCACCTTCTAACGTTATTTCATTCAATGTCTTGTTAAAAACTTCTTCAATGTCTTGTTAAAAACTTCTTAACACTGCCTTACATACCATTCTGACTTCTATCCAATTATTAGTGACTTCCAGACCTTCCTAACTTGGTTCAGCAAGGGATCTTATTGAAGTTTAAACATCCATCTTAAATATGTTGCCACATCAATTGCCTCCACCTTACTCTTACAATTTTCTCATTGGCTTCCCCCCTTTTAGAGGGTACTTATACTTTTATCTGCTTATACCTTGCTTTATGTCTCTATGTCCAGTCTTAATTTCATTCAATCTCCTTCCCCAATCTACGTGGTACTATATCATGTCCCTATTTCTCTGCATATTTTATAACCTGATTATCTACATACGGAACCTTGTCTAAATCACAAAGCGATGAAAGCCTTTCCATACATAATGTGACATCTCGTCTACTAATCTGTACTTGAATAATGTGACCCAAGAAATAACTCATCCAAGGCCACATTCTACTTGTCTTTATGAAAGGTTAATACACATTTGTAATCGTTCCAAATTTTAACTAGACAACACTTTTATTTCGACGATGATTGTCCAAGGTTCTCTCAGAATAGTAGCTTTATCCCAACCTATATCCTTTATTTCTTGGGGTGAATGGAAGTTACACCCTTTATTCCTTAAGTTTTTCATCTTTGTCTCTCACGGGTTCTATTATTTTTGGGGTGGAGTTGTGTACACACATCATTACTTTATACCTTATACCTCTTGCCCTTACTGTGTACCCAACACAGGCTTTTAACTTAGTCAACACATACTAAGTATGCCTTACTAGCGGTCTTATTTTATCCCCATATTGTTGTACCACACCTTTAAATTCATACTTACGTATCCCCCTTTTTGTTCATACTTATATTCAGTTCATGACATCTCCCTGGGGTACTTCTATTAGAATTTCTTGCTATAATTAGTTGGTGGAGAGCTAATAAACTGTTATCATAGAGCACTTTCCAACCACCATTAGAAGAACACTAAAATCCCTTAAACATCACAGTATTTCTTAACACTTGACCCATATGGTCTCCCCCTGAATTTATCCTCGAGTAATGGACAACTTAACAAATTTACAACTAAGAGTTGGGGGCTTGGTACTTTTCAAGAGAAATGAAACTCAATCACTGGACATCTTACTCTTCAACCTGAGTTTTGTTTTTTTCTACAACACAAATATGGCTGGAGATACCTGGTTTGAACTGTACTGCTCAGATAGGCTTTTGTTTCTCTGAAATAAAATTCCCCAAGTAAAAAGGGTGCCCCTTATCAATTACATGGAGAGTACCTCCTACAGATTTAGTTAAACATAATAGGGGTACTCGGTATCAACTTTCAAGGTATATTAAGAATCTATGTTTCATTCCATTTTCTTGTTCTAGGAAAATATCGACAGAGTTTTCTCTATACCCTTTACTATCCCAAAACCTGCACGCAGAAAATACCAATAATGCCTCACAGGGCCAACATATATATATATATATATATAATCATATCATATCACAACCACAGAGGGCTTTCAATATCAACAATAGTATGAGAATGATGGACTTACCTCGTGTGTCCAACTCTACCTGCATCTATTACACTTTCTAGTCTACTTTTCTTTCAGGTTTCAACTTTATATTTCAATCACATGTCAATACCTTACCTAACAAATATCTTTCGTGCCTTTACATTACTTACCTGCGTGCTTCGTAACTTTCCATGTCGTCAATTACTTTCTTCTGTTGATTTCGTCCTTCCACTAAAGTCCAAGGTTAGTATAAAGAATTATCCTATGACTCAGATCTATAGCAGATCTTAGATATGAAAGAAAAGTAACATCCTAAATGTCCTGTAGCCTCCTGTTTATAGATGTGGTGCGCAACACACCAATAAACAAGACTCTACTAGACACAGTCTATAGACAATCTAAGGAAGAACTGCTCTGATACCACTTCTATCACTACCTAACTCCGTAGGCCGCGATTGGAGTCTGATCTGAAACCCTATATACACATATATGAGATGTGGTCAAGTGAAAATATAAACAAAATAATACCATACAACAGAACCCTATTGGGTGATAACATTTTTATAACCCTATAGCCTCTTTCATTTGTATCACATCATGAAAGGGCATGCAAGCAGACAAGGCTTCCATAACATAATAACATGTACCATACATCATGTAGACCCAGCTGAACCAAACTGACATACACCACTCACATATATATGTCTGCAGACCTCTACAAAAATATTAACAACAACATATGGTAGGACAGGGCCCCTGCTGTACCCCTGAATAAGCAAAAGAAGTTATATACATCAACGGTCAGCACGAAAACTAGGCCCCGATATAATGGAGCCTTTTCCAGCTGAGCTGAGCAGAATCCTAAGCTGATGGACTCCCAAAACATGTATTTGTACCTGCAGGCATGAAACACAGCCCCCTGAGGAAAGGGGGTCAGTACGACATATGTATTGAGTATGTAAAATATAACATAGTACAACTAGAAACATATCTGAAAAAGAGAAGCGGGGGATAAAATATCATATCAGAAACCTGTACCTGGACCCTGTGAATTATAAAAGCATGCAATTAATTTTATACAATATAGCCGGCCCTTTCAGGGATCCGGTGAATCATATTTGTAGGACCATCATAGGCTCAGCGCCATCACTACCTTATAACATCACATCATCATATATATACATACGTACCTGGCCCTCTAGTGAGGGACTCGATGAGTTGTTCATGTTATTGCAGTATCATATCCTCGTATAGAGTACCCAGATCTTTAGTGAGGGACTCAGTGGATAATGTAGTAAACTCCGCACGTTTACGTACCCGGCTCGGGACTCGGTGATAGAAGGGTTACAGTATGCGCGAGTAGAGTAGTGAGTAACCATATGTAATTTAAAACATTATCAGAGACTCGATAGTATAAAAAGATTAAGCCATCATCTGAGGACCCGAGTAGTAGTGTAGTCATCTCAAGTGCCATCTAAATTCCATTAGGGGCTATATCAATTATAATCTCGGGGACCCTATACATGTACTAAAGTAAGGCCAAATCACTTATGGAACCAGAAACACTTGTTATCATATAGTCTTTAAGACTTGGAGTCTGTACATTTGTTTCCTCTTTAACATATAGAAGTTCCAAGGAAAATAGTTCAACTACCATAAGATTTCCATATTAAGAACTCCATGGCATCCTCGCCAGTGGCTCCAGGGTATTCAATGATTTTTTTGAGTTTCACCAAGAACATCATTCTTTTAGGTATGTAAGGATAATCATAGCATTGGACTGAGTTCCTGCTCACACCTTACATCTTAATTCCACCGTGTAAGAGTTCAAGTTTGAGTTTTAGTTCGAATTATGTTTACTTTTGAATGAGTTATAATTCCTTCTCATGAGTTCTTTTTATATTTATTGTGTTACCAATAGCTCTAATACTAGTCTGTCACGGCCCAAAATTTTAGGTCATGATGGCACCTACTAACATCTCAATAATAGGGAGCCAAATCAATAGCCCGAATCAGGGGGTAACATGCTATCATGCAGAAAAGAAATAGAAGAAAAATAAGGACAAATATCAAGGTAAAAGGAAGAGAGATAAACAATATATAAAAAAACTTCCCCAAGGTGTGGTATGAATTAGTAGTCGAGCTACTAATTTCAACAGGAGTACATGGTAAATGCAAACTTATACATGGTAAATGCAAACTTATACAAAACTATCTCCGGATACAAAATAAAGAAAAGTCCTAGAAAAAACAGAGGACTATAGGTACTCTAAATGCTAGGAGTTACCCCAATCTCTAAATCCAAAAACTGCTCTGCACGAGGCACATGTCAACGGTAATAACTTGTACTGTGATTTGTAGGGTGCAAAAGTGTCATATGAGTACCAAAAAAATAGTACTCATTAGGCATTAGCCAACTGAGCTCCAAAGATAATTCGAGTATAAATAGCATGTAAGGAAGGAACATATATTACAAGTAGCTAAAGAAAAGAGATCTCGCAACAAAATTATGTAGAGACAAAGAAAAAAGATATAAAAAGTAGGTAACAAAGACAAAGAAACATACATGTAAGTGGTAGCCCATTATCCTTATCACAATGAGATTCTACTACGGACACCAACTAATCATAGATAATATAACAGTGTCTATCACAAAATATCATAACAACGAACAGGCTAATCTGATACAACCAAATAATGAACTACCATACTGAAAGAAAATTATAATCAAACAAATAACCTAACTGGACCTTTATAAGCTGGGAAGGTACACACAACAAACATAACCCAATCGGCCCCTATATAACCGACAGGTGCAATCAATAATTAATTATATCGGTGATAGGCGATGCATATAAATACCGGTTATGCAATAAAAATTAGTAGTGACATCACTAAAAAGGGCTAATGTCACAAAGTACATATATCTACCTCCTATCGCCAACATGTTAGGTAGGACCCTAGTGGCCTCCTTCTTATATTCATTGGGTCACACAAACGGTAGGACCTATAGGGGACTTGAGAAGTTCGTAAACTTCCCGATGTAAGATTTTCAAAATCGATCCTCTTGTATCTTGTCCGTCATATTATTAGAGATATATATGAAACCACACTTATATAAAATGGGTCGATAATATACTCGACTGATCAATAAGTTGTAAGAAAGGATCAACAATTTGCCCGATCGAATAAATAAGTAATGAGTTCATCCCTGATGCTTATTATCTAAAACAAAAATCCATTTATCAAAGTTGTAATGGTGGTATTACTCAAGTCAAAACCATTCTATGAGTAAAAGTGTAAAACCATACTTTCTTAAAATAATGATAGTGAAAAACCAATGCATGTACTGAGATCGTACCATCAAACATGTGAAAGTGAGTACTAATGAAATTTATGCCACCACTAGCATCTAAACAATATCATTTACACAACTTAAAACATATAACTGGTATCACCATACTCCTTCAACATAAGAAACTAACCTGGAATCTAGTTGGTCCTTGACTAAGGCTTCAGGCCCAATAGTAATCCAATAATCTCAGCAATAATAACATAGAAGGTCAAAACTACTCAGGAAATGAAGGGAATTATGAAGGATCAAACAATCGAAGGAGTAACCCAAGGATCTCAATATTTACCCATACTCAAATGAACACGGAGCACAACTAAAGCCAACCTACGACTATAGTAACCAACTGATATTCTAAAGCCTAGTCAAAGGTAGGGATCAATATCAATTCAACGGGCCTATCTAAGGTAAATTCCCAAAATACCAAACCAATTCCTACACGGAGCAACCATGTTCACAAAATGATCAATAACAGCTCATTCTAAGGCACTTGGATAGCTAATCATTCTAAATCTTCAAACATCAACCATAAAGATGATAACAATAATAAAGTAAGCCACTAGCAAGGAATTACCATCCTAAGCTAAGATTCCACAACACTAAATTAGCCTGAGGCTCCTATGGGAGTGAAGATAGTAAGAATAAGGAAGTAGTCCAGAACTCATTACATGTAATCCAAAACACATGCAATTTATACGAAACAATATCTCATGGAGTTCAATCTAAAAGAACGTAGACCATAGCCTACCTCGAATCCTACTACACATGCTCCAAAATATATGAAATTGAATCCTTCCCCCTCAAAGATACCTCCGAATGATGCCATGCTATCCAATTAATGACCCCGACGTCTATATGATTAAAATATTACCCATAGTGAAACAATTGAAAATGAGTCTAAAATCAAGCCAGAAATGGCATTATGGGACCTGCGAAGGAATCATGAGATTGATTTTGTCAACAAGTCCCAACTAGCCCAAGAAACTTGTGCCCCTAAAAAGGGCACAATTTAAGCTCTAAAACCACCCAAAACATGTCATGCAATCATAATGCCAAGAAAACACCATTAAAGGCTAAAACAAACAAAGTGTAGGGAGACTTATGGGTTTAAGAGCGTGAACAACAACCTTGAAATCGACCCAACACTAATCCTAGATCAATTCCATAAAATCCTTGAGAAATATCCATAGATTGAGCTCTCAAAGTTCCAAAAATCAAAATAGAAATAAGAGGGGAGAATAGTGATTTAATCACTATATTAGCCGCAGCAATGACCCCGATGTCACAGGTATGGAGAAGGTTCTTCCAGTGTGGAGGTCTATGGGTCAACCAGCTCCGTAGGAGCAAACCCTAGCTTTATAGGAGTGACGGCCAACAAACCTGTCAGCCCCGCAAAAGAGGGCATTGGCTCTGCAGGCGCGAGGTCTCAATTATAGTAATAAATGATAGAGTAGCAATGGATATAATAATGCATAAACATCGAAGTAAAAACTTTCAACATACTAGTCACAACATTGGGTGAAGCCTCTAACTCCTAATAAGTCTGAAGGGCATAAAATCTATTTTGGAACTGACCGCCACCCAAAGTAGTAGCATGCTAATCTAGATGGCTGGTAGCCTAAGTCTGACCTTGGGGCTTAGACCCACCTCTACACTCCCTATCATGATGATCAGGCTTACCACACTTGAAACAAACATCCTAACCTGCTAAGCACTCTTCCCTATGTTTCCTACACTTCTTGCACTGAGGGGTGACTTAACCGCTTGAAGTTCTACCTTATGCCTTAGGATTAGGCACCTTTTTTTTTTTTTTTTTTTTTTTTTTTTTTTACGGGAACAGACCCTACACGAGGCTCCCACCTCTCGTGCACAGTCAGGGGTTAAGCAACACCCCCAAGCCTTAACATAAATAATCAAAATAAAAATACAAGGAGGGGGACATAAACCTTACCTCTGATCCTATGGTGGTTCATAAGTCGGCTAACCTATTAAGGTCGGCTAACTCATCCCCGATACAAAAAAGAAACTAACTATAACTAGAAAGCATTAAACCTGTGAGAGGACTCCTCCCGGTACAATTCAACTATGAAAGCATAAATGAGGGAGACTCTCCCCTTCCATGAGAAAAAAGAAAAGTAACCTACACTAGTCCTATTCAACTATGCTACGTACCAGACATAGCTACATTGAAGAAGAACAAGCATACGAAACTTCTATCTCGCATGGGATGGGAAATTCCTTTCATCTTTGCTCCTTTTAGTCTTGACGTACCAAGTAAATCCAGGTGAAGTGTGCCTTTGTATCAGCATCATGATTACCAGCTATGGAGGTTGAAAGGATAGGAAGTATATGGAGCTATAGTAGCCAACAGCCTTTGATATGTTGTGGAAGAAAGTGTAGCTGCATTTGAACACCTGCATGGTGGTCCAAATGTATGGTTGCTGCAGACTTGCACCTGCACAGACAGCCCAAACCATAAACATACACAAGCAACCAAGTCTGGAGGTTGCTGTACATGGGTGTGTTGGTTTTGGCATCTGTTGTTGCTGATGCTGTTGAACTTCAGCTTTCAATTCTGCACTTTCAGCTTCAGCTCTGTGGTTGAGTTGTTGTTTGGTGTGTGGCTGAGTAGTTGTTTGGTGTTGTGTTCTCACAGTATGTATATGGAGTTGATGTAGGTGTAACCTTTTACAGCTGCTCATGATATTGTTGTTGGTTCTTGGATGTTGTCTATGAGGGTGTTGAAGTTCCTTCTGGGCTGTATCTCCAACAACCTGCACAAACAAAGAAGCAAACAAACAAGCAAGCATACAATTATAAGAACAGTTCCAAGAATTCTGTTGCACAAACTCCTTGTTGCTACCATTGTAATGCTTGGTGGTCCTTGCTTTGAAATGGTTCAGCCTGCACAGCCAAACAAGACCAACAAAACATAAAACCAAAGAGGTGTGCAAGCTGCTGTAGCTAGTGCCATTAACTTGTATTTGTTCCTTGTCTGCTGCAAGTTGGTGGAGCTGTTGCAGATGTTGATGGAATGCATCTGGTATGCATGGAGAATTTGCACCTGCACAGACAAACAAAAACAAAAACAACAAACCCAAGGCTGCTAATCTGCATGTTCTGATTGCTGCAGTTTCCCTAGGCTGCTTGTTGGTCTTTGTTTTGAGGTGGTTGGACTTCTTGGAGTACCTGCACAGAAAACCAAAGCACACAAACTTGTATATATATCTTGCCTGCTGCAGGTGGATGGAGTTGTTGCTGGGGTGTGTTGATAATGGAGAATGTGGTTGGCAAGCTAATTGTGTTGCTTCATGGCAGCCCCAGGTTACTGCAGCCTTTTTTCCAAAGGGGGACTGCCAGTTACAATGATGTAGCTGAGGATGACTCAATACAGATTCAAGGAGGGAGCTGCATCTGGGGTACCTGCATAGACAAACACAACCAACAAACCTCCCAAGCAAAGAGAGCTGCAGGCTTTTGCTTTTGGAGCTGGGGTGTTTGAAGAACCTTGGCCTTGAAACTTTTGGCCTTGTTGGAAATGACTATTTCCACCACCGAAATTATTGTAAGAAAATCCACCTTCATACCGAGCACTCTTAGACTCCCTTCCACTTCTCTCAAGATTTTCTTCTTCGATTTGCTTAGCATAAGTCATGATCCTAGAGATATCCATTTCCTTGATAAGCATGGAATTTCATCACTCTTTCATAACCAAGTCCAATACTCTCGAAATAAACTTGCTCATTCGGGCATGAGAGTCGGCTACCAAAAAAGGAGCATATTTGGATAACTTTATGAATTCGAGGGCATACTCCCTCACTCTCATGCTTCCTTGCTGATGATTGATAAACTCTATCACCTTTGCCTCCCTTAATTCGAGTGGGAAAAAATGGTCAAAAAACCCAACTTTGAACTCTTTCCAATCTATGGGACCCTCTTCAACCCTTTTTGCTCTATATTGATTATACCAAACTTGAGTGGCACCCTTGAGTTGATAGGTAGCCAATTCCGCCTTTTCCTCCAAAGACACTCTCATGATATCTACTACCTTGTACAACTCATCCACAAAGTCTTGGGGATACTCATCCACCTTGGATACATAAAACTTGTGAGTATCCTTGTAAAGTCTCTTACCCTCGAAGCCAAAGTAGTCACATTTTGAGGAACTACCACCCCTCTATTCTCTTGGGTAGTCACAACCTAGGCTAACATCTAAAAAGTCACTCAAAATTTTGCATTCAATACTTGATCATTCACGGGGTCATTCGGAGTGTGTTGCTCCTCATCACCAATATGCCTTCGAATGGGGTATCATCTTGGAGGCATGATTCTGAAATCGTAAAGAGAAAGTGGTAGAGTAGGAAACCTTAGAGTTCAACTCTATAGCACGATAAGATCATTAAAGAAGTGAAGTGTTTTCTAAGACATCTTATATCTTCCTATTCGTAGATGCGGCGTGCTTCACATCAATGAACAAGAGTCTACATTATGTTGCATGTTAGACTCACTAGGACACTTGAACAGTGTACTCTAATATCAAGTTTATCAAGACTCAACCTAAGGACTACTCGTAACACAGCGATTAGAATGCAAAAGGACTCCAACTAAGCCTCTTAGCATAATATTCATAAGCACTCATAAGTTAAATGAAAATAAAGATTGAATCATAATACAGAAGCAACATCTCAAATAGATTATAAGTCATAAAGGAGAATAAATAACAACATAAACTCTTATCTATCTACCATGCCTCTACTAATAGATGGGGGCATGAGACAATCTCCCAGCTTACCGAATATAAAATGTAAGAAAGTCATAATAGTCATAGGAAATGAAATGTCTCGTCCTTCGAAGATAAGGACTCACCAACAGTAAAAGCTAACAAACTATATCCATGAGCGGAGGAGGATGAACATGACCATTGAACCCTACATTATGATACAATGTAGGAAAAAAGTATGTGTTAGTACATGGAATTCACTAAGTATGTGAGAATATACATGAACAATAAACATAGGACATAATCAATATGAATTATGGGATGCAAGACCAATATCTTTAAATCATATGTAAAGTCATGAAACCATTAAAACATGTATCTCATTGGTCAATGTATCAAAAGAATCTCATAATCATCATAAGAACTCATAACTCAACTGAAACTGTCTTGGATAGGACCTTTAATCGATGTATAAGACATGCAAGCTAATAAATGGAATCTGATGACTCTTGTATCAAGACAGGGGAGGCTCCCTTGCCAGGGCATAATCCATTAAGTAACTCTTTAATTAGGCTTTGTGGATCCACTAGCATTGCCATATTGGCATATGTAAACCTATGCGGGCAATGTAAATTGGGACTAAAGGTTGCTACAAGGATTTCCTTTGGTAACTAACTGCGTTACTGGACCAAATCCCTCTTAAATGTCATCTTGGTGCTTAGTCAATATCCAAGCGAAACTCATAAAATATGTTCAAAGACATCATAGGGAAAGATAGTAACTACCTATCAATCCATCATTATAAAACATAATAAGAATAGCTCATCTAACATCATCATAATAAAACATAGGATTAGCTCATCTTTCATATAACGCATGCAATATTGGTGTATATCTTCCATCATTACATATATTTTATCATAAACATCTTTAGGGGCTTATCTTGCCCTATCTTTAACTTTTGTTGAAACATCATGGAATCATTCTTCATAAACTTCTTTGCATAAAACATCTTTAATTCATAGAATAAACCTCTCATAAAATATAACTTTGAAAATCACAATCATATCTCAAAAATCATACTTAAAACTAGCATATATCACGGTTCATTGAAATTAAACTTGAAATCACGCAATATGGTTTTAATTATGTATAATTAAACTAATCATAATAGAATATATCATAATTGAGAAGAACCAATGAAAATCATGCAACTAGGGCTTTTAATTGAGAAATTCATAAGAAAATTGAGAAGAAATATTGGGGATTCCATGGGTTAAAGGTACCCATGGATGAAGTCCCCCATAGCTTTAATGAATTCAAACTTTGAATTAAGAAAGGAGACTTGTTATTGAAGAAATATTTGCCAAAACATGTAGAAAAAGATGATCTCTTGAGGAACCTTGGGAGAGAAGTCTTAAAGTTGGTTAGGAGTTAATGAGGGAAAATAATAGACTTAGGAGTATTTAGAAAAATTACATAATAAATCTAGTTCTAAAAACGTCCACATACATTAATAAGTTATAGGGAAATGACTAAGATAACCCTCATTAAAATGGAATTCGTTACCCATAACAGGCCATCACCATAGACCGTGAAGAGCATTATGCTCAGTGGTTCCTTTCGTGAAGCTAGACTTGGAAATTCTAAAAGGGTTTTGGGAAGGGTACTAACCACGAGACCCATCACGGCCTATGAAGGGCACCACAGTTCGTGGTGATCTTCCATGATTATTGGCTTGGACTTGAAATCTCATGGTTTACAGGGGAAGTATCAGGACTTCCTTCATGGAGATCATGATGGTCTATGAAGGTCATCACGGATCATGAACTTAGGGCATAATGTATGAACTATAGGAGGGTCTGCTGGGGTGCTAACCACGGAACCCACCATGGTGTGTCAAGGTTAATATGACCCATGGTTGTGAGGCTTGGTCCTTGCCTTAGGAAAGTTTCTGAGGGCCTTACGAGAGGGGTCACCATAGAGGGGACTACGGTTTGTGGTGCTTACCACGACCCATGATCTCTTACCTACAGGACTAAGTTTAGGGACCCCATCATGGTGGTACACCATGACCCATGGTGATGAACAAGGCCCGTGATAGCCTTTGTGGTCATCACCTAGTGCCAAAACCTGTAATTGTTCTAGGATTTCACCTTTGATTCTCATTTTCCGACTTTTCAACTTCCAGGGTCTTACAATTAAACATTATCATGGCATGAATTGCATTGCTCACATACTTAGTACATTTAAAGTACTAACGCATACTTTTTTGCCTATATGATATCACCATGTAGGGACCGGCGTTCTTCCTCATTCTCCTCCATATGGCTAGTTGGGATCATTTAAAGGCTACTCTTTGTGAGTTCCCATGTTTTGGGAACAATTTTCATATTTTTTCTAGCGTATATTCTATTGATACCTTTAGGCATTTATCATGGTACTTTATTTCTATTATTGTTGAGGGTGAGCTAGGGACATGTCTTAGCCCCTGCCAAGTCTAAGACTAGAGGTATTGTTTGACAAATGTAATATGAGTCTTGACTACTGATCTTTGATATTATGTTTTCCCATAGTTTGCCCTTTTAAATTTCACTTGTCATTTAATTATCATTACCTATGAAAGGCTAAATGAAAGATAAGAAGCTTGGGTGAGGTATCTTTGGGTTCCTCATTCACCGTATCACTTCAAGGCCCTAGGCTTAGGTCGTGACACATAGGTGAACTAGGGGTCTTATCTTATGCCCCCATCTATATGTTGTAGAAACCAAGTGGTTAAGTTCTAGTTTTCTAATGATCCAGTCCTAGAATAGAAAGGTAGTAATTTTGTGTTTAAAGGTCAATTCACCTTGTGCCTTAAAGCTCAAAAAATAATTTCCAAATGTTGGATCTATCATCTAATCCGGGTTATAGATACAAATTCCAAAGCTCCTACTCTTGAGTCAGTTTTGGTGGTTAAAGAGTTTCAAGAAGTATTTTCCGATGACCTCCTAGGTATCCCTCCAAAAGGGGAAATAGACTTTGGTATGGATCTTATCCTATATACTTAACCTATCTCTATTCTTCCTTACTGAATGGCCCCGATAAAATTAAAAGAGTTAAAGGATCAGTTGAAAGATTTGTTAGATAAGGATTTCATCAGACCAAGTATCTTTGCATGGGCTGCTCCGATTCTCTTTGTTAGGAAGAAGGATGGTTCTTTTCGCATGTGTATTGACTATCGACAATTGAACAAGGTCACAATTAAAAATGAGTATCTTATTCCAAAGAATGATGACTTCGTCAATCAACTTCAAGAAGAAAGTTACTTTTCAAAGATTGATCTTCGATCGGGTTATCATCAACTCCAAGTAAAGGAATATGACATTTTAAAGACGGGTTTTAGAACTTGGTATGGTCACTTTGAATTCTTGGTTATGTTTTTTGGACTAACGAATGCTCCGACAGCTTTTATGGATTTGATAGACAGGGTATTCAAGCTATATTTGGATATGTTCATTATTGTGTTCATTGATGATATTTTGATCTAATTTTATAGTGAATAGGAACATGCCGATCATTTGAATATTGTGTTGAAAATTCTCAAGGACCATCAGTTATTTGCTAAGTTTTGCAAATGTGAGTTTTGGTTGAGATCAGTTGCTTTCCTTGTCCTAGACCATTGTTTCCTTCCGCTATTTAGAGTTTCTTGGGCTTAGTCGGTTACGCAGAAGCGATACTTGTTGACCTGGGAACCTTTGCAGGTGCGACCAACTCTCTGCAGGAGCGGATCCATTGTTAAGAGCCTAGGCTCTATGGTAGAAGCTGTACGAACATTTGGGATTAAAATCCTAAGTCCCATCCGAACCTTCAAAATTCATTTAGGATCCCACCAACATGAAATAAATATGCTATATAATAAAAAAACGACATACCAAACTCAATAAAACTGTCAAAACTTTAAACGGAGGCCATCCCAAAATGAATTGGTCCCACACTCAAGATCGATTTCAGCCATAAGCCATAAGGTTGCTTAAATTGAGCCCAAAAGCCTCGAGACCCAAACCAAATGTCCCCTTAGAATAAATTCAACGTTCTAGAGGTGACAGAACACTCAGAATCATATTTTGAGGTCGTTTAGCTACAGTTTTGACCAGAGTCAACAATTCAAACTACAGAAGCTCCAAAATATGAAAATTTTCATAAAAACCACATAAATGACCCGGTGACTGAATTGTTAGTCCCAGAAAGTCATAATTGACTTGGGATCTCTATGGAAAGCTCAAAATTCCGAAAAGATCAAAAAATTAAAGAAATGACATGGAGAGACATTACGATTATACAATTGGGTTAGGGTGTCCTTGATAGATGTTGACGTAGAGCTATGCACAGATCCCTCTTTTAACCCCCTTTTGTTAAAATCAGCCGCTTCCAAAGGAAATAAGAGGCAATAGGTGGGCGACATATAGAGTAACTAGGCTGCATTGGGTTTAGATGATGAGGATGATGATGATGCCCTTGCCCCTTCTTTACAAACCCACTACCTTCTCTTCAGCTGTTGCCTAGAAGAGGATTTGGCCACTGTTTAGAGTTCCATGGAGGCCACCCTAGCCGACACTTCAGCCTTATCTACCACCACCTATGACATTGCAGCACTTCACGAGGAGCTTGATATTGAGAGGAGGAAGGGGCACTCTCATGACCAATCGCACCCAAGGATCTATTGGAGTTCCCTTTCCTTAGCGATGTGATGGTAGAGGATCCCTCCCTATACCCTTAATATATTTCATAACTTTGTTTGGATTGTTTCCCCCATTTGGGACATGTACAAAAATCTTTTCCTTTCCTATGTTTCCCTTGTTTTGATAGCATATAGATACTAATTTTGACTTTAATCATTGAATATGAATGTTAGAGTTATTTTTAAATGATCCTTATTATCTCTATATGGTTTCCATTAATATTACTAATTCTAAAAACCCAGGAATAAAAAACAAACAGAGTAAAATAGATGTAACGACCCAATTTCTCAGGTCATGATAACGCCTACTACGACTTACTGGTAGGCAAGCCAATCTATATCCCGGAACTGCGAGTACTAGGATGTCAAGGTGGAAGACTAGAAATTTAATCTAAAACAATAAATAAACAACAGGGGTATACATAAACAGGCGAAAGCAGCTAAATATATACAAACCAAAAATATCCCTCCTAGAACCTAGAAGTCACATGTACAGAGCTACTAGTAAAAGAGTTCTCAAAAGTGGGCCACGGAAACAGAGTTGTCTCAAAAAGAAAAAGACAGGCAAAATGCATATATAGAGGGAGATGGGTAAATCCAGGACGTAATCTGATCACCCTTACCTCTGATCATGACTATAGTTGGCTCGAATCAACGCCAATAGTATAGTACTCAGACTTGCATCACCAAAATAGATGTGGAGTTTAGTATGAGAACCAAAACAACAGGTACCCAGTAGTCATCATAGGCTAACTGAGCAAGATAAGCAAAAGTAAGCTGAAATGCAAGTAAAAGATCATAGCAAAAGTAAATTTAGGTATGTACACGATCGTACTAACAAACAAAGAGAAAGAATCTAACTAAATCCCCTGGGCTCCCATAAACTCAACTAGTACACTCATGCACAGTTAAAGAGTAACCACTTGCACAAACTCCCATAATCCCGACAGATGAAAGAATAGCTATAGTAAAAAGAACGGAGTCAAAAAAGGTTCCAACAATATAACCATTTCTCGGACTCGAACCGAACCCTTACAAAACTCTAATGCGTTAACCCAAGGCTGAGAACAGATGAAGGCATTAAACTGAAGATTTATCAAGGAATCAAGAATTGAACCATGTGTAAGCTAGACCATAGACTTTGACTGGGTAACTGAAGCCATAGGTCGTACACGGGTAAGCTAGACAACGAACTTCAACCGGGTAACTGTAGCTAAGGGTCGAACATGGGTAAGATAGACCACATACTTCAACTGGGTAACTGTATCTAAGGGTCGAACACGGGTAAGATAGACCACATACTTCAACCGGGTAACTGTAGCTAAGGGGTTTGATCACAAGACTTCAACCGGGTAACCGTAGCTAAGCTGTCGAACACAAGTAAGCTTGACCACGGACTTTAACCTAGTAACTGTAGCTAGGGGAGTGAACCAAATTAGAATTAGTGACCAATCATTCATCATAGGGAGTACCCCCAAACCGAGTGTTATCAATGTACCGCTCTAGCCTAAATAAAATATAACCTGAATCATCGAGAAAATTACCAAAATCAAGAACCAAGCGATACAGGACCAATAGGGGAATAGGGCATTATGGAGGTAAGGTCACAAGATGAGTTACTACCTAGCTAAGGCTCAGAATATTAGACTCTAGTATGATATATTAGTCTACAGGGAGCTAATCGTCCGAAATAACATTGGAGAATTTCTAAGGCACAATGGAACCAAACTAGCGCAAGTCTAGGGCAATCACTAGTCTAAGACTAGACTAAGGCCCAACATGCTTCCAACCATATAACCACAGGCATAATATTCATCACAGGATAAGAATAACCAACAACCACAGGAGTCATGCTTAAGCAGACCAAATATTTCTCGAAAATAGCACCTACGATATGGAATCTAGGAATTTAGCATGCTCGATACCCAAACCCCTCCAAACCCAAACAATTCAATATAAATTGCCTAAACATGCTCAGTTTAACAAGGAGAAAATCGTAGCCTACCTTTATGCCGACCACGTGCGCTCCAACTCACAAAATTGGAGCTTTTCACTTCCGAGCAGCCTCTGAATGCTACCATGCTATCAATATTAGAATCATAACATTAATACGATTGTTATGACACTATAATTATAGAATTCGAAGATGGACCAATTTCAATGTCTAAACGGACAATGTGGGACCCACGTTCAAAATTTTGGAAGTGACCCAAAAATAGGTTCAAAAAAGCACCCCAAGCTCACAAATCAATTTGATAAACAGTATGAGATTAGGAAATAATGCAAAACGAGCATGCAATGAAAATTCCCAAAATTCGGACTAAAAGATGAAAATGGCAAAATTTTATATAGCTATTTCTCACTAATGACACCCCCAAAACCAAAACTAAACATACTACAATGTTTCTTAAGAAAAACCCCATAATCTAGAAATTACGAAAAATGGAGTTAAATTGGCCAAGTTACAATTCTCAAAAGTTCAACAAAATATCACTTCAAAAATAAATAAATTCGTAGATAATTATATAAATTTACCGCACAATAAGCTTCTTCTCGAGATTCTGAACTCACCATCAAATTCCCCTCGAATTTCTCTTGAATTTGGACATTTGAATCGCCTAAATTGAGCTTTAAATGAAGGAAATATCGAGGTTGGAAGTTTGGAACAAAATCTGAAAATCATCCTTGGTCTTTTATTAAAGACTAGGATTTTAACCTTAGCGAATGCGGCTACAGTGTTCCGCGAATATTGAGTCCAAGAAGCTTGGCCTTCACGAAAGCGTCCAAACACCCGCGATCGCAGAGGCCAAAGACTTACACCTCCACGAATGTAGCTATGGCTCTTCCATCACAGAGAGCAATCTCATGGACCTCCGCGAACGAGGACAAGGGCACGCGATCGTGGAGAGCAAAACTCCTTGCACCAGATATAAGCTAAAAAGCTGATATTTCTCAAGTTCAAATATTCCGATGGGTTCTCAGAATTCATTCAAAATCCCATGCATGCAAACGAGATATGCTACCCTACCAAATTCGAGGTTATGGACTTAATGACACAATTGAAATTTCCATACGAGGTCGATATAACTAAAAGTCGGTCTCACATTCAAGGGTCACTTAAATCCATATTGCACAACGTGCCTCAGTATTAGATCATAATTCTAGGGAAGCAAACGAAGGGTCAGTCTAGACCAAACTCGATATTTCAGAGCTAACTGCGTTGTCAAAATTTTCATCTGAGCGTGTTTTTCAAGAATGTTGACCAAAGTCAACTATAGGATAAATTTAGAAGGCGAAAGCGTCAAATGGTCCGAAACTGGTACCAATTGCCTCAGTACTCGTGTCGACTATGATACTAGCCTAATTGGGTAAAATCCAGAGCTGATGGAACTGTCAGAATTTCGTTCTGAGTTCGTTTTCCTAAAGTTATGAACAAATTCAACTTTTCAAGTTATAAAGGCTCCATAACAGGGAAACGGGCCTAAAACCCAAATGAACGACTAGGCGACCGAACAGATAGTGCCAGCAAGTCATAAATGACTTAGGGTCGCTACAGGAATGTTCTATATGGCGGAATAAATGCTTTAATTCAAAAATAACCTCGAGGGTCATTACAACATCTACTACTAAAAGAAATTATGTCCGCGAATGTAAGAGTCAAGAAGTACCTGAAGGCTCAAATAAGCCAGGGAACTGTGCCTGCATCTCATGCTTGATCTCCTAAGTAGCTTCCTCAAGTGGACGATGCCTTCAATGGACCTTAACTACGGGAATGGCTCTAGAATGCAACTTTGTGACATCTTTGGCCAAAGTAGCAACTACTGCTCAATATAGCTCAAACGATCATACAAGTCAACCGTATCATACTAAAAAAGTTAGGACTCATTTGGAATATACCGGCGCAACATCGAAACATGATAAACAGGATGAATAGATGAAAAGGCTGGGGGCAAAGCTAACTTATATGCAACCTTGCCGACTATCCCCAATATCTCAAAAGGACTAATATTCCTAGGGCTAAGCTTTCCCCTCCTACAAAATTTCATCACGCCCTTCATGGGAGATACATGGAGGAATACTCTGTCACTAACGGCAAACCTCAATGATCGACTCCTACGATTTCCATAGCTCCGGTGTCTACTCTGAGCTGTCCTAAGCCTATCCTAAATCGCCCTCACATGATCTAAGACCTCCTGCATTAAGTCTATGCCATTTGGCCTCCATAGACTCAAACCAACCAACTAAGAGCTGCAACGCCTACCATATAAGGCCTCAAATGGGGGAATTTGAATAATAGAGTGATAGCTATTATTGTATGCAAATTCCGCTAAGGGCAAGAATTGATCTAACTGTCCCCCAAATTCCATAACACAAGCCCGCAACATGTCCTCGAAAACCTGTATAGTGCACTCTGACTGACCATTATTCTGCAGGTTGATAGTTATGCTAAGGTCATCATGGGTACCCAACTCTTCCTAAAAAATCCTCCAAAAGCTAGATGTGAACTGTGATCCCTAGTATGAGATGATAGAAACCGACACACCATGAAGACGAACCACCTCTTCAATATAGATATGTGCTAACCTCTCAGCACCGTAGGAAATATGAATGGGAAGGAAGTGTTCTGACTTGGTGAATCGATCCATGATGTCCCAAATACTATCATGCTCACAGTAAGTGCGAGGCAACCCCACAATGAAATCCATGGTGAACCGCTCCTACTTCCACTCGGGAATGGGTAATCTCTGGAGCTTACCACCATAACTCAAATGCTCAGCCTTAACCAACTGACAATTCAAGCAACGTGACACATAATCTGCAATATCTCTCCTTATGCCGCTCCACCAGTAGTTTTGCCTTAGGTCACGATACATCTTAACTATGTTTGGATGGATAGAATATCTAGAATCATGGGCCTTGCTAAGGATCAACAGAATCAAACCCGCAACTCTTGGAATATAAAGAAGACCACTAAACCTTAAAACCCTATCTAAATCTAAGGTAGCCAGACCAGCATCACCTCCCTAAACTCAATATCGCAGTGCAACTAACTCCTCATCCTCAAACTGACGACTGTGAATCTGGTATAATAGAGATGAATGAGCTCTCACATAAGCTAACACGCACTGAGAATCAGAGATATCAAGTTAAATCATCATGTTAGCTAATGAATGGATGTCCAAAGCCAATAGTCGCTCCACAATAAAAAGAAAGGGTAGACTACCCATACTCACCGCCCGACTCAAGGCATTTGCTACTACATTCACCTTTGTTGGATGGTAGAGAATAGAGAGGTCATAGTCCTTCAGGAGCTCAATCTAGTGGCGTTGCCTTGAATTAAGATCCCTCTGGCTCATAATGTACTAAAGGCTCCTATGACCAGTGTAAATCTTGCATCGAAATCCATATAGATAGTGCCTCCATATCTTAAGAGCAAAAACTACTGCTGCCAACTCTAAGTCATGAGTGGGGTAGTTGCACTCATTCAACTTAAGCTGCCTTAACGCATAAGCAATAACTCGGCCCTGCTATATCACCACACAACCCAAACTAATGCCAGATGCATTATAATAAATGGTGAATCCCTCGCCCTCAACTGGAAGAGTTAATATAGAAGCGGTGGTAATCAAATTCTTGAGCCTCAGAAATATCCTCTCACACTCCTTCGACCACACAAATGGGACATCCTGGCAAGTCAACTGAGTTATAGGTGCCTCTATAGTCAAAAACCCCTTAACAAAATACTTGTATTACCCTGTCAATCCGACAAAGCTATGAATCTCGGTCACAGAGGTAGGTCTAGTCTAATCACGAATAGTCTCAATCTTCGCTGGATCCACCATAATACCATTCTTCGACACCTTGTTCCCTAATAATGCTAAGGACTCAAGCTAAAACTCACACTTTGAGAACCACTCTCAAATGTTGCTCGTGCTTCTCCTGGCTCAGCGAGTATACCAGAATGCCATCGATAAAGACTATGACGAATGATTCTAAGTACGGTCTATACACCCATATCATCAAGTCCATAAATGAGGAAGGGTCGTTAGTATGCCCAAAAGACATCACCAGGAACTCATAGTAGCCATAACGAGTCCTTAATGTGGTCTTAGAGACATCCACTGTCCTAATCCTTAACTAGTGATAGCCAGATCTCAAATCGATCTTAAACAATACCATTACACCCTGAATTTGGTCGAATAGGTCATCAATCCTAGGCATGGGGTAATGGTTCTTCACCATCACCTTGTTATACTACTTGTAATTAATGTACATCCACATAGTACCATTCTTTTTCTTAACAAATAGGATTGGGGCACCCCAAGGTGATACACTAGGCCAAATGAATCACTTATCCAAGAGATCCTAAAGCTGAACACTAAGCGCCTTTAACTCTATAGGGGATATATGGTACAGTTGGATGGAAATAGGATGAGTACCCAACTCTACATAAAAAGTGAAGTCAATATTGAGATCTAGAGGGACTCGAGGCAGATCGGTAGGAAACACATCTGCAAACTCTTAGACTGTAGGTACTGAATCAACTATAGGGCCCTCCCTTCACACATCTATAACATGAGCCAAGTATGCCAAACACCGGCTAGCCACATACCTTTGAGCAAGAACAAAAGAGATCACCCTAACTAGCATATAATTATAAGAGCCCTGCCATACCACCGGCAGAATAACAGGCATGGCTAAGGTAACGGTCCTAGCATAGCAATCCAAGACCGTACAATTAGGGGATAACCAGTTCATGCCTAGAATCAAATCAAAATCTACAATATCAAGCAAAATAAGATCAAATTTAGTGTCATGCCCATGAATAGTCACCACATAGTATCTCAAGGCCTGATCCACTACTAAAGAATCATGTACTAGGGTTGAAACACGTAATGGATCAACTAATGGCTTCGGGCTCATACTCAATCGAGGGGAAAAATAAATAAATATATAAGAATACATAGAGCCTAAATCGAATAAAGCTTATGTGGGATGATGGCATAAGAAAACCATACCTGTGATTACATCGTTCGAGGCTTTAGCCTTTGCTCTAGATAGAGATGCATAGAAGTTGACCTGGGCTCTTCTACCCTATGTATCGACTCTACCTCCTGTCCTGCCTCATCAGGGACCTCTTCGTGCTTCTTGATGATAACCCCTACGATCTTAACCCTGGCTCTACCTTTAATAGGACGTACTAGTGCTGGCATATGTTTATCTAACTATGGAGATGATAAGTCTAGCCCGAGCTGAGAGGATTTGTAGGACCAATGAAATAACTTTCTGCACTCTTATCACCCCTACGAATGTCAACTAAAAGCTAGAGGGCATCCCCTTCGATCTAAAGAATCCATCTACAAACGGTGTCGCTCTAACTCGGTCTAGTACTAGAGTTAAACTGATGATGCTAACCACCCTCTAAAGTCTGAAGAGAGGCGTCAAAGGGGAAGTTGAACTAACCCAACTAAGATCTCTGGCGAGATCTATGATAGGACTCTCGGTGACCATCATGGCTATCCTCCTGCCTAGCTCTCTTGATGCTGCCCTCTTGGGCCTCGCGAGGAAGCTGCTCAATCATGCAAGCATGGTCTACCACTTCCAAACATGAGCAACCTATTGAGACTAAATACTGAGTCTCAATCTGCAACTGGAGCCTCAATCCTCCAATGAAGCATCGAACTCTTTCCTTCTCTATAGGTAAGATCATGGCAGAATGCCTGGAGAGCTCAAGGAATTGGGCCTCGTACTCCAATACTATCGTGGATCCTTGCACCAACTATGAAAACTAATATCGAAGCTGTTCTCTAATGCTCCTAGAAATAAACTAGGCCAAGAAGTCCTCTGAAAACTCAGCCCATATGACTAGTAGAGACCCCGGGGGGATCGTCTAGCTCGTAAGGGGTGAAGTCATCTTCTCTTGACTCTACTAAATATAAGGTCCGCAGCCGTATGTGGAAAGTAAGTAGAAACTCATGGTCATCCTCACCCATAATCCCAGAAAACATCGACATTCTAAGGAACACTATGAGAATCTTTTTCTCTTTAGCCACATAACACCCTCCAAATCATCTGGCTGAGCATCGGGTGCCAGCGGCTGCTGATCCCCTGGTGCCTCTGGTCCAAGCTGCTCCTACGGCACTTTAGCAGTTAGAGCTGGTCCTGCTGCATACCCCCAATGGCATAAAAAATATAGGCAAATATCTCTTGTAAGTTCAGAGCTGCGGCTAGCTAGGGTGGTGGATGGAATTGTCATGGTCCCACCAGCAGCTGATTTACTAAAGCTACCCGTGGCTCCACCTCCAGCTCCAAAGTCTGCTCTCTACCCTAGGCTAGTGCTGCATCGTTGGTACAATCGTGAGGTCGGCCTCTACCTCCCACGCACGTGCGAGCTATCTTATAAAAGAGAGGAAAAGTGAGATTTTCAAAAACTAACAAGACACTCACTACACGACCGCGATCCAAAAGAGACATACTTCTAAGGATATCTTATAGATTCCCAAGGATAAGTCATAGACATCTCCGTGCCAATCCGCAAGACTCTACTAGCTGTTAGCTTTGTATAAGTGAGATCGGTAAACCTAGAGCTCTGATACCAACTTGTCATGACCTACTTTCTCAGGACATGATGGCGCTTAGTATGACCCACCTATAGGCAAGTCAATCCATATCTCGAAACTATGAGTAATGGGATTTTAGGGTTGAACTCTAGTAATTTAGTTTGAAATAAGAAATAAACAATAGGGGCATACATAAACAGGCAGAAGCAACTAAATATATACAAACCAAAAAGATCCCTTCTAGAACCTGGAAGGCATATGTACAAAGCTACTAGTAAAAGAGTACAAGTCCCAAAAGTAGACCACAAAAATGGAGCTGTCTCAAAAAAAAAAGACAAGCAAAATGCATATACAGAGGGAGATGAGTAAATCTAGGATGCAACGTGTTCACCCTCACTTTCGATGACGATCGCAGCTAGCTCGAATCAACGCCGGTAGCTAGTACTCACACCTGCATCACGAAAATAGATGGAGAGTATACTATAAGTACCAAGGAAATAGGTACCCAGTAGGGATCGTATACCGACTGAGCAAGATAAGCAAAAGTAAACTGAAATGCAAGTAAAATATCAAACCAAAGATAGGGAAAAAAGTAAATCTAGATATGTACACGAGCGTACTAACAAATAATAAGAAAGAATATAACTAAATCTGACGTCTCCCATAAACCCAACGACGTACACAAGTAAGGAGTAACCACCTTCGCGTTCTCCCGTAAGCCCGATAGATACAAGAATAGCTGAAGGAAAAACAACGGAGTCAAAAAGGATTCCAATAATATCACCATTCCCCGGTCTCAAACCAAACCCTTACCAAACTCTTATGCCTTAACCCAAGGCTGAGATAGATGAAGACATTGAACCGAAGATTAATTAGGGAATCAAGAATTGAACCACGTGTAAGCTAAACCATGAACTTTGACCAGGTAACTGTAGCCAAGGGTCAAACACGGGTAAGATAGATGCGTACTTCAACTGAGTTATTTTAGCTAAGGGTCGAACACGGGTAAGATAGACAATGGACTTCAACCGGGTAATTATAGCTAAGGATCGAGCATGGGTAAGCTAGACCACATACTTTAATTAGGTAACTATAGCTAAGGAGCCGGACAGAAGTAAGCTGAACCAATGACTTTAACTTGGTAACTGTAGTTTGCGGAGTGAACCAAATTACATTCAGCGACCAATCGTTGAAACTCGAGTGTCATCAATGCACCACTCATGCCCGAACCAAATATAACCTAAATCACTGAGAAAACATCACAATTCAAGAACCGAGCGATACAGGACCAATAGGAGAATAATGAGTTATAGAGGTAAGGTCACAAGTTGAGTTGCTGCCTAGTTAAGGCTCACACTATGCAACTCCAGTCTTCTATATTAGTCTACAGGGAGCTAACCATCTGAAACGACATCGAAGAAGTTCTAAGGCCCAACGGCACCAAACAAGCGTAAGTGTAGGGTAATTACTAGTCTATGCCCAGACTAAGGCCCAAGATGCTACAAAACATGTAACCGCAGGCATAATATTCATCACAGGATAGGAACAACCAACAGCCATAGGAGTCATACTTAAATAGTCCAACAATTTCTCAAAAATAGCATCTATGGCATAGAATCTACGAATTTAGCATGCTCTACACCCAAATCCCTCCAAACTCATACAATTCAATATACAATTGCCTAAAAATTCTCAGTCTAATGAGCGAAAAATCATAGCCTACCTGCAAATTGACCACGCGCGCTCCAACTCATAGAATCAAAGCTTTTCTCTTCCAAGCATACTTCGAATGTTGCCACGCTTTCAATAATAGAATCATAATATTAATAGGGTCGTTATGACACTAAAATTATTGAATTCAGAGACTGGCCAATTTTAGGGTCTAAAGCAGATAATAAGGGATTCGCATTAGGAATTTTAGAAGTGACCTCAAAAATAGATTCAAAGCAGCACCCCAGGCACACAATTCAATTTGATAAATAGTACGGGGTTTGAAAACTACTAAAAAAGAGCATGCAACAAAAATTCACAAAATTCAGACTACATGATGAAAAAAGCAGCAACTTTACACAGCTATTTCTCATAAACGACACCCCCACGACCCAAACTAAGCATACCACAATGTTCCTTATAAAAAACCCACAATCTAGCCTAAAAATCACTAAAAACAAAGTTAAATTGGCCAAGTTATAATTCTCCAAAGTTCAACAAAATATCACTCTGAAGATAACTAAATCCGTAGCTAATTACGTAAATTTACCTCACACTAAACTTCTCCTCGAGATTCTGATCCCCACGAAATTCTCTTTAATTTGGAGATTTGAATCGCCTAATTGAGATTCAAATGAAGGAAATATAAAGGCTAGAAGTTTGGAATAAAATCTGAAAATCGTCCTTGGTCTTTTATTAAAGACCAGGAGTTTAGCCTTCACGAATATGGCTACAGTGCTCCGCGAACGCAGAGGCCAAAGACTTACACCTCCGCAAGCGCGGCCATGGCTTCACGATCGCAGAGAAAAATCTCATGGACCTCCATAAATGCTGCTAATGGCCCGTGATCACGGAGAGAAAAACTCTTTGCACCAGATATGAACTAAAAAGCTAATATTTCTCAAGTTCAAATTTTGTGATGGGGTGCTGGAAATTCGTTCAGAATCTCATGAGTGCAAATGAGATATACTACCCTACTAAATTTTATGCTTTGGACTAAATGGCATAGTAAAAATTTCCATACGAGGTCGTTACAACTGAAAGTGAATCCTACATCTAAGGACCATTTTTATTCAAATTCCACAACAAGCCTCGAAATTTGACCAAAAAGCCTTGGAAAGAGAACAAAGGGTCATTGTAGACTAAACTCGACATTCTGGAGATAACCTCACTTTCAGAATTTTCATCCGAGTTTGTTTTTCAAGAATGTTGACCAAAGTCAATTATAGGCTAAATTTTAAAGGCAAAAGTGCCAAATAGTCCTAAACTCGTATTGATTGTCTCGGTACTCGTGCCAACCATGTTATTAGCCTAATTTTGTCATTCTAAAGCTGATGGAACTGTCAGAATTCTATTCTGGGGTTGTTTTCCTAAAGTTATGATCGAAGTCAACTTTTTAAGTTATGAAAGATCCAAAATAGGGAAATGGGCCTAAATTCCAAACGAACGATCAGGCGACCGAACTGTTAGTGCCAGTAAGTCATAAATAACTTGAGGTTGCTACAGGAATGTTGTAAATTGTGGAATGAATGCTTTAATTCAAAGAATGACCTAGAGAGTTGTTACAATAGAGCATATATTCTTTCCCACCCTCCTTGCTATAGCAGTTGGCACGTCGCTACAACGACCTTTCTATAGTGTGGAAATTTTCTCCATAGAAAAATTAATATAGTTGGTTATCCCCTCTATGGCAGACCCAATGAGTTTAGCCTAGATTTAATGATTTTTCTGCAAAGTTCCCTCATCCTGAATTCCTGTTATCAATATTAGCTCCTGAAGTCGTATAATAGTTTCAAATATAATCCCAAGACCAAACCCAATAATTCACTATTAAGAGTTTTGCATAATCTTAACATAAACTAAATATCATGGCACACCAAAAATTTTATTCTTCACATTCTATTCTCGTTATCATATCAGAGTAGCCCCTTTTTTTCCATGGTTCCCGATCATGCCTGACTGTCCCAAAACTAGATTTTTTCCATAGTCACAAATTATTTCTTTTTCCCTAATTAAGTCAAGTGTTCAATTCTAATTACAAAGCAACTTATTACTAAACTATCTCCCTAACCTTAACATATTCTTGGCTACAATTTCACAGTCATACAAGTAATTACACTTCACCCCTTACAGTCATTCAGGAAACACACATCAAGATTTGTTACTAATCAAATCATAATCACTAGAAAAATCCACATTATAGATGGTCATTCACCAATTATCCATGTATTTACATAGCCTTTAAGACTAGATACCAATTAAACCCTTTCTGGTTCTAACTTCCTATGTTTGTGTCCTTTCAGCTGCTATAACGACATTCAATTTATTTTGTTGAGGTACAAGTTTAAATTTGAGGATACCAATTAGATTTAACCCATACAAAAAAGTGACAGATCAACTATAGAATAAGAGTTAAGAACTAAAGTAATTTCGTAGAATGCTTCATAGTTCCATGATAATTAAATGTGGATGTCAACACACCAATCTTCGGGACCCTATTCAACATTTGCTCTTAGATAGGGAGATCGAACCTGATTCTGATACTAAATTATCATGAACCAACCCACTAGGACATGCAGTCACCTACTCTAACATCTAGATAGGAGAACCCTTATCACCTAATTTAGAACTAGTAATGATGAAGTAAAACAAAACATGATGTATTACCTTAATACAATGAAATAGTCAATCTTAACCTTAATTGCAATAGATAATTTTGAAAGTACAATAAAAACCATCCTTAAGAACAAGTCTAAATAGGTACAAGAGCTTCTAAGAGAATATAACATTTCAAAAACAAAACCAATAAGATACAACTCCCACCATAAAGGAAAGAAGAGTAGAATCTATCGAAGATCACTATTTTCTTCACCTATGAAAAACCATCGACCTTGCAACCAGATTATACCAAGTGTCATAGTAAGAGTAGTATCAATACAAACAACATATACTGGTAGGCATTATTGGCAACCCAAATCTAACATATAATACCATGTAAATAATCAAAAGATAACATGCAATTTAGAAATATGCAACCCTGATCTTATAGCAACTGCCCTTACTATCAGACCCACCTGCCACATTAACTCTCAAACCCCACTAGATCCTTTAACTACCAACACCATCACTAAGAGATAGTCCTCCCTTTATACCCTACCATAACATGACCCTCTATCGCACTAAGTCTTCCAAAGCCTACCACTATTACCAAATAATAAGAATTATCTCACTTAATCCAATTCCAACTTTAAGATTCACTAGCAGTTCTTGATACCTTATCTGCCACCCTCACTTAAGATCCTATCCAAACCATCTTCATCCTTAACTAATTAAATTAATCACCTATAAATCTCTTCCTTAACCACCTTGGCATACATAAAATGTTCAAGTTAGTAGTTATAAGTAAATTCTCAGTCAACAGTCTATCATGATATGAGTCCATACCCTAGCCGATACATGATACTTGGAACAATAAATAATCCAAATCTAACTTCTGTCTTAACATATCAAAGCATATTATATGAAATTTAAAGAAGAAATTGAAACATATGCATAATAAATCTAAATAGATAATCTTCAATCCCTGATGACTGAAATATAATGTCTCAAATAAACCTCTAACATTTGGAACAAAAAGAAATAATTTTATCGAGACATGGACCCTAGCTACCATAACATAAAAAAGGACTAACTCAAGTTTGACTAATACTAATCCATGAAGTCCCTAAATGAGGAGGACTGACCAACTGCTGACTAAAAATATTGCAATCATACTAGCCACGAATCTAGAAATCAGGTCCTTAATCTACATCATAAAAGGATGTAGCATAGATAAATGTATATGGTTAGTACATGAAATGTATAGAGTAACTAAGCAGGAACTATGAAAAATCATAATACATGATATAGTATAAACAAAAGAAATAAGATTTCAATAAAATCAACATAAAGAAATAATTGAAAAGACATTCTGAAAACAAGACATAATATCATTTGTGAAACCTGGCTCCATATGATGAAATAAAGTTGACATGAGTTATCTTGTCTTAAACATAACATAGGTACATATCTGGAAGTTCCCAAATGATAGATTTAAATATAATATGAAAATCACTTTTACTGGAGAGGTTTTTACAACCGAAAAATACAATATGAGCCCATGATTTCCAACTTATAATCCAGTGAAAAGGGCTTCCCTATACTTTTCTAGAGTATCAAACCTATCTATCTATGTGGATCCACTATTTGGGCCTCAAAGGGCTAAAGGAGTTTACCGACAAAGCGACATACTTAAACCTACAATATAACATAGTTATGGGACTTGGATTTTCTCAACACACATCCTCTCGATGCTAAATACCCCTCCTAATATCATATACATCTACTAATGCTCATAGGTAGGTGAATCATCTAGCTATCAATCAATTTATCTATAATTAAGCATGAGACTAAGTGTCACGACCCAATCCCGTAGGTCGCGACTCGGGTCCGACCTGGACCCCCTGTACACATATCTATCAGCTGTGGTCACATTGAACTGTAAATAAAACAATATCATGTAACAGAGCCCCACTGGGCAATAACATTTACATATACTTGTAGCACTTTTTGTTTGTATCACAATATGATAAGGCACGTAAGCCGACAAGGCTACTATAATATAACAACATGTACAGTATATCATATAGACCCAGCTGAACCAAACTGGCATATACAACCTACTTATACATGTCTGCAGACCTCTAAACATATAAATAACAACATATGGTGGGACAGGGCCCCCGCCATACCCCTGAATGGATGAAATAATTTTTATACATCCGTGGATAGTATCAAAAACTAGGCCCCGATACAATGGAGCCTCTTCCAACTGAGCTGCATGGAATCCTAAGCTGACGGACTCCCAAAATTTGTATCTGTACCTGCAGGCATGAACGCAGCCCCCCGAGAAAGGGGGTTAGTACGATATATGTACTGAGTATGTAAAACATAATATAATACAACTGGAAGCATATCTGATATAGAGAAACTGGGGATAAGATATCAATTCAGAAACCTGTACCTGTACTTTGTGAATTACAAAAACATGCATGTTCAAGTCATATCATATATCCGGCCCTTTCGGGGGTCCAGTGAATCACCTCTATAAAACCATCATGGCCCCAGTACCATCACCACCTTATTACAACACGTCATCATATATCTATACACGCATCTTGGCCCTCTATTGAGGGACTCAGGGAATAATGCAGTGAACTGTGCATGAGAACATATCCTGGCCCGGGACTCAGGGAAATAAGTGTTACAATATACACGAGTAGAGTAGTGAGTAACTCTATGCAATTTAAATCATTACCAGAGACTCGACAGAATAAGAAAGTTAATCTTTTATTTGAGAACCTGAGTAATGGTGTAGTCATTTTGAGTGTCCCTTAAATGCCATTATGGGTTGTCTCAAAAGTAATCTCGGAGGCCCTGGACATGTATTAACATAGGGCCAAATCATTTATAGAATCAAAAATACTTATTACCTTATAGTCCTTAGGTTGTAGAGCCTGTACATTTGTTACCTCTTTAACGTATAAAAGTTTCCAGGGAAAGTAGTTCAACTACTATAGGAGTTTAATATTCAGAAGTAATTAAGAGATGTTTAAGAATGGAGTTACCTCGGAGTTCAGATCAGATTCAACTTACAACTAAGACAAGGACATGCCCCACAAGAATAAAGAGAATAAGCTCTATATAGTCTGTACTTTTCTTTAGGTGATCTTCATATACATATTTCGTACCCGACCCTTCACGGGGCTCGGTGAACCACTATGGCATTGTAACCTCATTTTTGTATCAAATACATCTTAATGAAAATGAGAGATAGCTTCCAATACATTACATTCTGACACATAGAAGCCCTACTAGGCAATACTTAATCTTCACAGGAACTCTAATACTGAACAGTGGACAGGGGTTATAAGGCGTACTCAGAATTCTGGAATGGAATTATCCCCGCACTTCATATACAATTCACTTAAGGCTAAACATTTCCAAAAGGAAAGAAAGATAGCTGTACGAACTTATACCAAAACATGCCAAGAGAAAGCTTTACATACCTTTTCTGAATTATTCTTTATCCTGCTTGGCTCGCCGTCCTTTGAACCTATTCAACATGAAAGTAGTATGAATATCAATGCCTTTTACTTTCCAGCACCCTAGGTTACATCTTAGTATTAATAAAATCTATTTCCTTAGTCGTTTCCCCGACTAGTTCTGTTATTCGCTAAGGCGTCGACGAAAATTGGGCAGCACCTCCCCTATAATGTGCCCTATCCAAATTTCCAATTAGGTCCCTAATACCTACAGCCAACCAACAACAACAACCTGCATCAATTTGTACCAACAATATACAACATAAACTCCAAATGACTTATTCAAAGATACGGTAGAACAATAGGGCGTCTAGCCTTTATTTTGTAACACCTTTCATTATACGCAATGAGGGGTCGTGTGGATTCAACTAGAAGCACCCTAAACCAAATTAGAACATATGTAGGCCCTGAAAAAACACATCAAACCCCTGCAGCAGCAACTCACACGAACAACACTATCCTTCGACGACAATTTAACTATAGCGATTCCAATTTAGTTTATTTCGAACGTCGAGCATTTCTACGACATTCTTAAACTTCCAGCAGAATACAAGGGGTGTAATACACCATATAATAATACCATAAACTCCAATTTAAAATGAAAGGTCTTACCTAACGTTAAACTTGTCAAACTCGCCAAAACTGTCCAAAATGTGAAATATGGACAGCCCACTGTCTTATATTGTCGCTTAGTTTCGGAGGGGTAATTGAGGGAAATAGGATTTGTGTCCTCAATGAAAGTTATAGAAATGTATATCAAGGTCGCAAAAAATTTTGAATTAACACTATAGAAATGCTGTACGAAAATATATAACCGAAACACCAACAGCAGTCCGTGTAAGATTTCCAAAACCAAAATCTGGGCAGTACCTCCTCTATATTTCATCACCCTTTTTCGAGCTGATACAAGTAAAACTGGATTTTTGAGTCTAATTATAAGTTATATAACCATGAAATACCTTTCCAAAACATATTGAATCACCCGAAACGAAGCTATACACAAGAAGTTATACCAATATTACTAATCACTGTCCCTTCTAAAAACGGGTTTGTTAACTAGCGTTTTCTCTTTAAGTTTCTCTTAGTTTTCCATGTGTAGAACTGAAAATATAGTTCCGTAAGCATCGTAATATACATATATACACCTCCACATATTTTAGGAATGTCGTATATAATTAATTCATGGAGAGAAAATTGAGAAACTTACCTTTAAACTTCAAACGCAATGGCTGCCTCCCTATCTCTCTTTCTCACATTTTTTTTCCATGTTGGCTGATGTTCTTTTGATGAAAAACTGAAGTATATGATATATATCAACATGTATATGTGGCTTTAGGGTGTGACACATGTCAGCCCCAAGAGGTGACACGTGTCCAGCCCCTATTGGGCCACCGCACCTACATGTTCAAGGTGGGGCTGCCATGTGGCAGTGGGGACCACCTCCCCCAAGCAGGTGAGTCACCTACTTGACCCCAAGCAGGTGGGTCACCTGCCTTCTTAGGTGCTGCCATGTGTCACCCTCCCATTGGCTGCCCCGCGAAATTGTTTTCTTTTCCTCGTGGGTTCGTAATCTCGTTCGTAATCTCCTCTCACTTTAAGAGCCTATGAAATCCTTGCTACGCAAGCTTGGTTTTTAATCAAGTAACTCACATATGTACGACTTCTAAATTAGTAGTTTACGTAGATAAGTCGAGTCCTACGACTCGTTACTTGGCCTCCAACTCCTTCCGACTTCTCTGGACCCTATTTCCAATCTTCCCTACCACGGGGTGTCCCATTCTCCCTTCCTTAGAGCCGTTTGATAGTGTCGTAGTGTATCCAGCTCACATGATAATGTCCAAGGAACTTCTGAGACATTCCGAGTTTAAAAAGGGTGGGGGTAACATCCTTCCCCCCTTTAGAACATTCATCCCCAAATGTTAGATAAAACTTCTCTTAGCACCTTATACAAATCGTAGGGAGATTCTTTGGTATTTTCTTAACACGTACTTCCATACCAATACTTCATATACGTGTTTCAGGAATCAGGGTTACCTGTAAATATCGGTTACAGGTGAAAATACTTGTATTTCATATTCTCTTCAGTTCCCCGATCATCCTCTTTCTGGTTTTGATTTTTCTATCGTATCTTGATGGAAAGCACGTCTTTAGTCTACAATCTTCCAGTTTGCCAATATAAGATGGCGGTAGTTTTTTTTCCTCACAGGATTCCATCTCCTGGACCTTATTTATGGAATATACCCTGAGTGGTTCGTCAGTATCCTTGCAAAGCATTTCTATCTGAGGGACTGGGCGTATAGTTTTCAAATAAGGTGGTAAGTTCAACTTACCGGCCACTTTGCCCACCTTACGAGCAACTTGATACCATCTAATATAATTTGGGCTAAGTTCCTTTTCTAGGTGACCCTATGATGAACATACAATCATCAACTTGAACTCTGTATGTCGATGTCGATTATCTGTATATCATTCCTGCCGACTCTGGGCTTTTAGTCAACAGCTTGCTTAATCATGTCAAGGCCCTTTTAGCTTAGTCTTTCTAACATCGACCCATCCACTAGGGGACTTACACGTATTACTCTACTAGTAGCACTAATTCCATCTCGGTAATTTGGCTTAACCTATCTTTGTGTCTCTCGATAGTCAATTACAACTTGGCCTCCCTTGCCTAGGACAATAGCTGTGGGGACTCCGTAAGGTCCTACCACTCTTTTACTCTACAATTTTACACCTTCTCGGCAGAGTAGGTAACCTTTGATCGAACGAGCAGGGACTAATATCATTAATCCACAAGTAACCTTCCCTCTAGAGTCATCTAGCGCTGGAGTGCAAAATAAGTTTTATAGTCCAGGTCATATTGTGGGATTTTCGACCTTGGGCACTGCTTCCTGTCATTCGTAAATTACATCAGCTGGTACCCTTACCTTTTTGGGTTCTTCTTTTTTGCCCTCAGAGTTGGCTACCAAGTGGTGTCAAATTTCCCTCGCCCACTGGCCCATATAGCCATTCTGCGGTTTTCCTCTCATTAACTAGTTCTATGTTGAAGAGTTGTGTCATTCGAGTGCGTCGTCAATTAGCAATTAACTAATCCTTCTTGTTTTTATTAATCCCTTATTACAATTACCTTAACGTATCTTATAATACTCTGGGTACATAATCTCATATCGTATCTCCGTCACTAGTTCAGATTCCTCCATCTCGCGTGATCACACCAGCACTAACGCATTAAGTTTTATCAGAATTTTGAAGTTAAGCATGCTGGGGCGAGAGTAATATTGGGATGGGTGACCTCCATGGGAAGTATTCGTGTCGCGTTTCATTATAACCCTTTTTCCACGAGTTGCGGGCACTCAACTTAGCTCCAAATTTACCTCAGCGTTATCTCGCGAGTCTTTATGTTTTGCCCTGTCCTTTCGTCTGTTATCTTGCATCCAGTAGCGGCATAGATCTTTAGCTCCACGATCCTTTATTTACTTTGTATTCTCCTCATTTTCTACCACAAGAGGCTTTCTATTCCTTTTTCTTTGATTATTTATCTATCGCAACATCATTTGCGACTAACTCTACACCCAACATTTTGGCTTTTGGTCTAGCATGTTTTCATTATCCTTCGTAATGTCTCTTAAGTTGGTTGATATCCTTTCATGGTTACACTCTTTTGTTTTTATCCGTAGCTGCATTCTAGTGTTATGTCAGTCAGGGTCTCGTCAAAATCTTCCTAATGCTGCCTTATGTAGCATTCTGGCTTCCATCTAATTATTGGTAGCTTCCGGACCTTTCTAACTTGGTTCAGTAAGATATCTTGTTGATGTTTAGACCTCCATCTTAAATATATTACCATATCGATTGCCTTCATCTTACTTTTGCCATTTTCTCATTAACTTCCCCTCTTTAGAGGGTACTCATACTTTCCTTTATTTGTACTTGTAGTCGTTTCAATTCCAACTAGGCAGTGCTAATATTCCGACGATAAGGTTTTCTTGGAGTAGTAGCTTTATCCCAACCTATATCATGTGCTTCTTGGGGCGAATAGGAGTTGCGCCATTTATTCCTTAAGTTTGTCATCCTCGTCCCTTAAGGGTTCCACCATTTTCGGGGCGACGTTGTGTACACGCGTCATTTTTCATTTCATTTTTTTTTATCTTAAGCCCCATGCTCTTACTGCATTCTCAACGCAGGCCTTTAACATAGTCAACACGTACTAAATGCGTCTTACTAGTGGTTCCACTTTGTCCCTGCATACTCGTATCACACTATTCAATTCATACTTACATATCCCTTTTTTAATTCATATTCGTCCCTGACATCTCCCTGAGATGCTTCCGTTAAGAGTTCTTTTCCCAATTAGTCGGTGGAAAACTATAAACTGTTACCATAAATCATTTTCCAACCATTGTTGGAAGAAACCAAAATTTCTTAAATATCACAGTACTTCTGTTAATACTTGACCTACCTGGTCCCCTTCCGAGTTTACCCTCGAGTTATGAATAACTCATCTAATTTACAATAGGAGTTGGGGGCTTGGTACCTTCAAAAGAGTGAATCTCAATTATTGGACATCTTACCCTTCAACCTGAGCTTCTCTTTTGTTGTTCTACAACACAATTACGGTTGGAGATACTGCGGTCTAAACTGTACTGCTCAGACAGAATTTTGTTTCTTCGAAATAACCTTCCCCAAGTAAAGAGGGTGTCCCTTATTGACGACATGAAGAGTACCTCTTATAACTTTACTTTAGAATAATACGAGTACTTGGTATCAATTTCCAAGACATGTCATAAAACTACGTTTTATTCCCTTTTCCTTGTTCTGGGAAAATTTTGGCAGAGTTTCCTGTACACTTCTTACTATCTCAAAACCTGCACGCAAAAAATACCAACAATGCCTCACAGGGCCAACATATATATATATATATGCATATCATATCACAGCCACACAGGGCTTCCAATGTCATCTCATATCGCAGCCACATAGGGCTTTCAACGTCAATAATAATATAAAAATACTGGACTTACCTCATATGTCCAACTCCAAACTACATCTGTTGCACTTTCTGTCTGCTTTTTTTTCAGGTTTCAACTTTATATTTCAATACCTTACCCGACGGATATCTTCCGTGGCTTTACTTTACTTACCTTCATGCTTTGTAACTTCCCATGTCGTCAATTACCTCCTTCTATTGGTGTCGTCCTTCTGTTAAGATCCAAGGTTAGTATAAGGAATTTTCCTATGACTCGGATCTAAAGCACGATCTCAGATGTAGAAGAAAAGTAACTTCCTAAATGTCCTATAGCTTCTTGTTTATAGATGTGGCGCGCAACACATCGATAACCAAGACTCTATTAGACACGGTCTACAGACACTCCGAGGATGAACTGCTCTAATACCACTTCTGTCATGACCCTACCCCGTAGGTCGCGACTGGAGTCCGACCTGGACCCCCGTACACATATCTATCAGCTGTGGTCATATTGAACTGTAAATAAAATAATATCATGTAACAGAGCCCCACTAGGCGATAACATTTACATATACCTGTAGCCCTTTTTGTTTGTATCACAACATGACAGGGCACGCAAGCCGACAAGGCTGCCATAACATAACAACATGTACAGTATATCATATAAACCCAACTGAACCAAACTGACATATACAACCCACTTATACATGTCTACAGACCTCTAAACATATAAATGACAATATATGGCGGGACAGGGCCCCCGCCGTACCCCTGAATGGATGAAATAATTTTTATACATCCGTGGACAATATCAAAAACTAGGCCCCGATACAATGGAGCCTCTTCCAATTTAGCTGCATGGAATCCTAAGCTAACGGACTCCCAAAATCTGTATCTGTACCTTCGGGCATGAACGCAGCCCCCCGAGAAAGGGGGTCAGTACAATATATGTATTGAGTATGTAAAACATAATATAATACAACTGGAAGCATATATGAGATAGAGAAACAGGGGCTAAGATATCAATTCAGAAACTTGTACCTGTACTTTGTGAATTATAAAAATATGCATGTTCGAGTCATATCATATAGCCGGCCCTTTCGGAGGTCTGGTGAATCACCTTTGTAAAACCATCATGGCCTCAGTGCCATCACCACCTTATTACAACACGTCATCATATATCTATACACGTATCCTGGCCCTCTATTGAGGGACTCAGGGAATAATGCAGTGAACTGTACAGGAGAACATATCTTGGCCTGGGACTCAGGGAAAGAAGTGTTACAATATACACGAGTAGAGTAGTGACTAACTATATGCAATTTAAATCATTACTAGAGACTCGACAGAATAAGAAAGTTAAGCTTTTATTTGAGAACCCGAGTAACGGTGTAGTCATCTCGAGTGTCCCTTAAATGTCATTATGGGTTGTTTCAAAAGTAATCTCGGAGGCCCTGGACATGTATTAACATAGGGCCAAATCATTTATAGAATCAGAAACACTTATTACCTTATAATCCTTAGGTTGTAGAGCCTGTACATTTGTTACCTCTTTAACGTATAAAAGTTTCCAGGGAAAGTAGTTCAACTACTATAGGAGTTTAATATTCAGAAGTAATTAAGAGATGTTTAAGAATGGAGTTACCTCGGAGTTCAGATCAGATTCAACTTACAACTAAGACAAGGATATGCCCCACAAGAATAAAGAGAATAAGCTCTATATAGTCTGTACTTTTCTTTAGGTGATCTTCATATACATATTTCGTACCCGGCCCTTCACGGGGCTCGGTGAAACACTATGTCATTGTAACCTCATTTTCGTATCAAATACATCTTAATGAAAATGAGAGATAGCTTCCCATACATTACATTCTGACACATAGAAGCCCTACTAGGCAATACTTAATCTTCACAGAAATTTTAATACTGAACAGTGGATAGGGGTTATGAGGCGTACTCGGAATTCTAGAATGGAATTATCCCCGCACTTCATATACAATTCACTTAAGGCTAAACATTGCCAAAAGGAAAGAAAGATAGTTGTACGAACATATACCAAAACATGCCAAGAGAAAGCTTTACATACCTTTTCTGAATTATTCTTTATCCTGCTTGCCTCGCCGTCCTTTGAACCTATTCAACATGAAAGTAGTATGAATATCAACGCCTTTTACTTTCCATCACCCTAGGTTACATCTTAGTATTAATGGAATCTATTTCCTTAGTCGTTTCCCCGACTAGTTCTGTTATTCGCTAAGGCATCGACAAAAATTGGGCAGCACCTCCCCTATAATGTGCCCTATCCAAATTTCCAATTAGGTCCTAAGACCTACAGCCAACCAACAACAACAACCTGCATCAATTTGTACCAACAATATACAACATAAACTCCAAATGACTTATTCAAAGATACGGTAGCACAATAGGGCGTCTAGCCTTTATTTTGTAACGCCTTTCATTATACGCAATGAGGGGTCGTGTGGATTCAACTAACAGCACCCTAACCCACATTAGAACATATTTAGGCCCTGAAAAAACACATCAAACCCCTGCAGCAGCACCTCACACGAACAACACTATCCTTCGACGACAATTTAACTATAGCGATTCCAATTTAGTTTATTTCGAACGTCGAGCATTTCTATGACATTATTAAACTTCCAGAAGCATACAAGGGGTGTAATACACCATATAACAATACCATAAACTCCAATTTAAAAGTAAAGGTCTTACCTTACGTTAAACTTGTCAAACTCGCCAAAACTATCCAAAATGTGAAATCTGGACAGCCCACTGTCTTATATTGTCGCTTAGTTTCGGAGGGGTAATTGAGGGAAATAGGATTTGTGTCCTCAATGAAAGTTATATACATGTGTATCAAGGTCGCAAAAAATTTTGAATTACCCCTACAGAAATTTTGTACGAAAATATATAATCGAAACACCAACAGCAGTCCGTGTAAGATTTCCAAAACCAAAATCTGGGCAGTACCTCCTCTACACTTCATCATCCTTTTTAGAGCTGATACAAGTAAAAATGGATTTTTTAGTCTAAATGAAAGTTATAGAGCTGATACAAATATTACTAACCACTGTCCCTTCTAAAAATGGGTTTGTTAACTAGCATTTTCTCTTTAAGTTTCTCTTAGTTTTCCAAGTGTAGAACTGAAAATATAGTTCCGTAAGCATCATAATATACATATATACACCTCCACGTATTTTAGTAACGTCGTATATAATTAATTCACGGAGAGAAAATTGAGAAACTTACCTTTAAACTTCAAACGCCATGGCTGCCTCCCTATCTCTCTTTCTCATGTTTTTTTTCCATGTTGGATGATGTTCTTTTGATGAACAATTGAAGTATATGATATATATCAACATGTATATGTGGCTTTAGGGTGTGACATGTGTCAGCCCCAAGAGGTGACACGTGTCCAGCCCCTATTGGGCCACCGTACCTACATGTTCAAGGAGGGGCTGCCACGTGGCAGTGGGCCCCACCTCCCCCAAGCAGGTGGGTCACCTGCCTGCGTAGGTGCTTCCACGTGTCACCCTCCCATTGGCTTCCCCACAAAAAAAATTTCTTTTCGTCGTGGGTTTGTAATCTCGTTCGTAATCTCCTCTCACTTTAAGAGCCTATGAAATCCTTGCTACGCAAGCTTGGTATATAATTAAGTAACTCACGTATGTACGACTTCTAACTTAGTAGTTTACGTAAATAAGTCGAGTCCTACGACTCGTTACTTGGCCTCCAACTCCTTCTGACTTCTCTTGACCCTATTTCCAATCTTCCCTACCACGGGGTGTCCCATTCTCCCTTCCTTAGAGCCGTTTGATAGTGTCGTAGCGTATCCGACTCACATGATAATGTCCAAGGAACTTTTGAGACATTCCGAGTTTAAAAAGGGTGGGGTGTAACACTAAGCTCAAAATCTAGTTCAATAATATATCCATCATTCAAAATTCATAATATGTTCAAATCACACTTAAAAATGAGAATTTAAAGAAACATATGAATCAAGGAAGAACCAGTACAATGAGGTTTTAAAAATTTAATTAAATGATTAAAGAAATAATCTTATAAGGAAATCATAGTTGCATAAATAAACCCTAACTTGATTTCAATACAAAACTTGTAAAAATCTTTAAATAAATACACTTTAGGTATGAAAGTGAAATATTACTCTCAGTAAAACCTTACATACTTGGGAGAATGGAACTAGAAGAAGAACTTTCTTAGATTCCTTTGAACTCTAGATTTTTCCTTGCTTATTGTGGTTTCTGAGTTTGAGGAAGTCGGGAGCGTAGGAAACTATGAAAAACTAAGTGTTGAACGTGATAAGCCTTTATTTGAATGTCTAAATATCCTGGATTAGGCTTAGGAATAGGGGGAAAACACAACAAGAACCCGACTTAAAAGTTATTAGGTGGTTTATACAATGCCCATTTACGGTCCTTTGTTTGATTTACGGACCGTCGATCCCCGTCGTGTAACTTAAGTTTAAAATTGGAGTTTTTGAAGTTTGATTTACGATGAGAAATTATGTCTATGGATTTACGATACATATTGGGTTTGTGAAAATTAGGATTTAATCAACTTTCTGAAGTTCATTCTATGATCCCCATTTATGTCCTATAAATGGTTCTATGACTCATACGGGTCTATGGTAATTAGACAAAAATCTGAGTTTTGAGACTTTATTCCGCGAGTCAATAGTATGGCCCATATATGCATCTATGACCCACAAACATGACCTATAAAACTCAGTCCAAATTTTCAATCTTTGAAGTTTTATTTGCACGTGTCATCTATGGTATGTAGTTTCTTCTATAGCTCGTAAATGCTTTCCATATGTCTCAATTTTTTCTAAAGACTTGAATTTTTCTTATCTTCGCATGAATTGATCTGGATATAAGAATTTCAAAGGAGTTATAATATCCCCCCTTGGGATCATTAGTCCTTGAATGATGATCTAGATAGGGTAAGCAACCCAACTAAGACTACTATCAATATCGGACTCACAAGGGGAATGCACTAACATAAACTTGAAAGTTAAGATATTCGAATATAGGGCACAAGGAATGACTCTTAAACAAAAAAAATGACTATTATATTCATCGCCATCATGCTGAGGAATGAACAATTATTAGTATCCAGCCTTAGCTTCCTACATATCCTTTTAATGAATTAATTTCTCGACAAAACCTTCATTGATGCTACAACATACGGACTTGACAATCTAGTATTTGAACTGGTACCCTCTCAAAATATAACTATGTTTTACCTCAAATATTTCCAAAGGAACAATGATCGACGATTCACCAACACACTTCTTCAACATAGAGACATGAAACACTGGGTGCACGACTTCCAACTCCATGGACAACTCTAGCTCACAAGCTACCTTCCCAATCCCATTCAAAATGTGGTAGAGGCCAATGAATAGGGGCCTAAGTTTCCCTTTCTTACCACAATGCAAAACTTTTTCCCTGGCAGAAACCTTCAATAACACAAAATTGTCTAACCTCAAACTCTAAGTCTCTCCTCCTTACATCAAAATATGATTTCTACTGGCTTTGAGTAGTTTTCTGCCAACTCTTATCAATGTGATTGTCACACCTCGAGCCTACACCCTGAACATTGCTGACACTCAGAATCCACTGCTAGTCCCAAGCTATAAGACCCCGGAACTCAGAAAGTTGGAACTAAGGAAAAAAGTCTCAAAATTTTGAATTGGCCCAAGTATGCAAGTCACTTTACGGCTCATAATATTGACTTGTAGGGTTACACCTCGAGAAAAATAGATTTTTCCCTCAAGAGAGGTTCTACGACTCAACAAGATGAGTCTTCATCCTGTTGATGGGTCGTAAAAATCCCTTGTCAACTAGAGTTAAGAGGCCTTGTTCAAAGTTTTCCCAAGGCCAAGGTGACGACTTTACATGATGGGTCGTAGAAGATATTATGGGTCGTAAGAACCACCCATCACAAAACTTCAGAGACCCTAGAATTTGAAGGTTTTTGGGACCTGTAGGACGAGCTTCAGGAACAACTTGTTTTCAAGTTGACGGGTCATAAACTTGACCCATTCTCAAACTTCAGAGACTCAATTTTTAGACCTTTTCTTAGACTTGCAGGACGAGTGATTTAGACGACTTATTATCCCTTTGACGACCCGTAGGAGTTGGTTCGTAGGTTCAAAATCCAAAGTTTAATAAGAGGTAATTGTATCTTTTCTAAAGTTTGGTTCAATGAACCTAGACACTTTTATGGCCAAGTTTAAATTTTATAAATATTGAATTCTTGAAATTCCCCTTCTATTCAATTTAGTCTCCCAAAAATTTGACTAAGGCAAGAACAAAGTCTGTCAAGGTATCTCTCACACTTCAAGCAAGGGTTTCCAGATTTCTTCAAGGTTCTTCTTCAATTCTTAGTGAGTTCAAGCAAGGTATATGTGAATTAATTCATGGGCTCTTTTCACCAGTGAAGTCCCAAAGATTTCTCAATTTTTCATTCAATTTCAATGGGTTATTAGCTCTAGTTTTGATAAATTGCATTAGGTTGATTTAATTCTATTTTTAGATGTTATCAATGATCATTATATGCATGTTCTCATATGAATTGCATGATTTTAAGTTGAGTTATAGATTCCCATGCTTAAAGCTATTTTCAAGTTATTATTATGAGTTAAAGATGATTTTATAATTTGATCATAAGTTAAATGATTTACAATAAAGGTTTTCAATGATTTAAAGTTGAGATTTATGATCATAAGGTCAAAGTTATGATTATGATCAGAGTTAAGATCAAAGATGTTATTATAGTATGATAGGTCCAATCTTCACACAAGAATGTATAAGATGGTGATAAAGACAATTCTCACCGAAGTTATGGATTCTTATGAATCACTAAGTAGATGAGCTATTCCTAATATGTTTGAAAGATAGATTGATAAGAAGTTACTATCTTTCCTTATTATGTAATAATTATGTTTATGAGTTTCCGTTAGGATATTAGCTAAGCACCGAAAGGAATTTTAGGTGGGATTCGGTCTGGTAATGCAGTTAGTTGGAGTATGCTCTTGAGGGAAAATATATTTTTGAAGTATGCTCTGGAAAAATAGCCTCCCCTATTTCGATGCAAGAATCATAGACCTGTCTCGATGCAGGAGTCATCAAATTCTATGGAATAGCTCACATTGTCTTAGATGTCAGTTAATGGTCCTATCCCACATAAGTTGGAGTTATGTTATGAGATGTCAAGTTAGGAGTTTATGATAAAGTTTTTATGATATGCATTGACCAATAATTTCTTTTGTTTTAAATTGTTTTTAAGATTTACTCATGATCATTATGATTGGTGGAGCATCTTATGGCATATGGATTATGTTATGTTACGTGTTCATGCATACCTCACATACTTAGTACATTCAAACGTACTAACGCATATTTTTCCTACATTATCTTATAATGTGGGGACAAACGACCTTCTCGATCATCCTATTCGTGGTTAGAGTAGCCCTAGATTCTCAAGGAGTTTGTGAGTCCTCATTCTATCATGGACATGATTTTATTCTCGTTGTTTATTTGACTTTCTCTTATTGTTCGGGTGAGCTAGGAGCTTTTACTAAGCCCCCATAAAAGATTAGATTAGAGACATGTTTAGACGACTTATGATGTAGTTCAGTTTGGATATCTATTGAATGATTTTCCCTCAGTCTTATTCCATAAATTTGATGCTTTCCACTTATCTTTATCTGGTTATGCAATATATGCTAAGATGGCTTATGGTCAGGGTCCCTCACATCCCGATCGCTGTGTCGCGATTTGGCCATAGTTTGGGTAATGACACAAGATAAACACTTGTCCTTGTTAACTGCTGAAGACTGTTGACTCATATATGAACTTAGCTGGGGACAATAAAAAAAGCAGGTAAATAATATTAGCATAAGTCATCTCAAATATATTGTAACATACAAGACTTATCTCAATTATTTCAAAAGCATACTCAAGAAAATAAACTAAACACTGTAAGACTAGTCTATGAAACTCTAACATATTGACTCTGAAATTTGTACTGGGCTAGGCCCTTGATTACCTCACACTAATTACTAATAACTGAAAAGTAAGGACTCAAGAGTGCTCCTGAATGCAAATAGGTCTCACCAAAGTTGGGCAGAAAGTTGGATCTTTAACGATGCGCTTGTTGAGGGTCTCCATCACCTGTGTCTGCTTCATAAAATGATGCAGGTTGAATGACGTTAGTACATGTAATGTACAAGTATATAAAATGGTAATAGGAAACTTACATGAGGATACTCGACTAAAGAACTCAACTCCAAAAATAGCTCAGCTCAAATAAACGTGTAATATAATAAAAGACAATGATTTAAAGAATACCAAAAATAATAAATGAACTCATTGTATAAAATAAAATACTTCACTTTTTGGGGAGTTTCTCTAACCGACAACCATAACTTATGAGGTACGTGATGAAACAATTAAATGTTCTCCTTGCCATAGCCGTCCAATACCTTGCAAGGGTAAGAGACGCAAATTCATGTATGGATCCAATAAAAGTCCTCTTTTGAGATAATGATGCGACACCCAAATTAACGGTACGATTCTATCCTACAAAGTCTACTTAGTTTATGGGGTTTGAGTTGTTCTATACTCTTATCCAAATCGATGATTAATACTATTCCCAAAATTTAATTTATTATGCTCATAACTCAAGCGAGTGTATTTACTAAATTACTCATTTAGTCTCTTTTGGGGTTAGCTCAAACTCAACTTATCTTTTCTCTCTAAAGGATATAATCTCAACTCAATGAATGCATTAAAACTTGAATCTATTCTTAAACCGTTCTCACAATAAATGTTTAAAGTGAATTAAAACTCAACTCATTTATACTCACAATACTCGACCTCAAAATAATGGTTGAGAGACTTCTCAAACTTGACTTAACTCATTCTCAACTCTTTTTCAATTATATGATGAAATAATCATGCTTTACTTAAAACAATGCATACCATATTAAATACCAACCCCATTTGGGTCCATGTGAATGTAATTATAAATCCATAACTCCAAAAACACAATTCATGAAAGAATCATCAATGTAACATTTGATATATATAAGAACTTAATGGAATTTATATTATTAACTCTAGAATTCATATTTTCAGAATTAAAAACTCCAACTTGAAACTCAAATTTGACTATATAGAGGATGAACTTAGTTTACCAGTATGATAGTCTGACATACCTAGAATGAAGACAAATTAAGCGAAAATTGAAGTCTTGGCTTGAAATCCTTGAATCCTACCTTTTCCCTTTCTCTTTAATCCTTGCTCTCAAAGCTTTTAGGTGTTAATGGAAGAAAAACCTCATTAGGTACTATTAAGGGTTTAATTTAGTCCCAAAATAGTTTGGTTTAAGTTTGAAAAAGGTATGAGAAGTACAAAATAACCTTAAAAATAAATGATGGGAAACAAAGGGCGAGATTAGCCGAACTCGCCATTCTGATCAGTGAGCCGCAGATCTCTAGAACCTTCTCGCAAAACCTGATCAAGCTCTAACTAGGATTCCACATAATAGTTTGGCGAGCTTGACTAGGATCACGGAACAATATTAGAAGAATCTATGTTCCATCCCCTTTCTCACTAATTGGCAAATCTTAGGACCTTTTTTACAAGGAAACTCAACGCGCAAAGGCATTTTGGTTAGTCACCATTTCCCCCTTTACCTCATCAAAAGTCCTTAATTTTTTAGCATAAATCTATGGACTTTTTAGTGATCTTCAGGGGCATTTGGTTTATTTCCTAGTACTATTTGGTGAGTCACCAATCATTTTTGTGATCTCCAACGGCCTGGGTTCCTTTTGAACTCAATATTCTAAAACTAATCTAGGCTAGGATTGTATGGGGTGTAACAATATCTCCCCCTTGGGATCATTTATCCTTAAATGATGACGAAGCTATAAATTTACTCAAGGCACGAATATGATGCAAGAACTTTAAACCAATAACTCAAGAATAACTCACTCAATTACTCAAACTTAAGAAAGTACTAACTCAAATATAGGAATAGGAATATTAGTTTCAATATCGACAATAAGAGGAACAAATAGATATGTGTACTTGGTTGTCATATCCTCCTCCACTTCCCATGTAGGTTTCCTCAATGAATTGATTTCTCCCTAAAACATTGACTGAAGTGACCTCTTAGTCCTCAATTTATGAACCCAATGATCAAGAATTTATTTTTTTGTAGGAATTATGAGTGAAGGACCTCCCAAGAATTTCTTAAGTATGAATATATGAAACAATAGATGAATAGTATCTAACTCTGGTGGAGCTCTAATTCATAGGTGACATTGCTAATTCTCTTGATAATTTGGTAAGGACCAATATATCGAGGAATCAAATTTACCTTCTTCCCAAATCTCATAACACCTTTCATGGGTGAAACCTTCGAACAAACCCAATCATTGATATCAAACTCCAAGTCTCTTCTTCTAACATCAATGTAGGATTTCTAAAGACTTTGTATATTTTTCAATCTCTCTTGAATGAGTTTCACTTTTCCTGTAGCCTGATGAACTAAACTTAGCCCTATCAACTCAGCTACACCAACCTCAAACCAACCAATTGGCAATTTACATCTCCTCCCATAAAGAGCTTCATAAAGAGCCATTTGAATGTTCGAATGAAAATTCTTACCATAAGAAAACTCAATAAACGATAAGTGGTCATCCCTATTACCATTGAAGTAAATAGCATAATCCCTCAACATATCATCAAGAGTGTAAGTTCTACGCTCTGCCTGACCATCTGTCTACGGATGGAAAGCAGTACTAAAGTTCACCCTTGAACCCAAAAATAATTGAAAGGACTTTAAAAATTGCGCAATAAATTAGGTACCTGATATGTCTCCAAAATATGAAACTTACGATGCTCAAAACATTGAATTATTGTAGGTTCTCAAGCACATTTTGTTAGTTTGATATGTACTTTTGGTTAATTTTCAGGGAAATGAAAGTACGCTTGGGTTGATGATCTTTGGCTTGGTTTATGTGGAGATTTGATTGATCTTGGAGTAAGTTAGCAGCTGGTGTTGAGGAGAGATCACAAGGAAAAAGATATTCAAGAAGTGATAAATTGACTTGATCTTGGTGAGGTTTTAGGACGACTTGAAAGGAGAAATCAAAGAACGAACTTCACCATGCATTGAAGGACCTTGGTTTGGATGTGTGGAGGTGAAAGCTGAATGTTTAGATCAAGAGTGCATACCATGAGACCCTTCAATGGTTGTGGTGAACACCAATGGTGGTGAAGAGGAAATTCCATCTGCTAAGAAGGCAGCCACCAAGCAAAAGCCATCAAAATGGCCACGGCAAACTCCACGGACCGTGGTGCTCATCACTGGAAATGGATGGTGCTGTGCTGGGTTGGAAATCCACAAAATTCCAAGGAAAACTACCATGAGCTGTTGTTATCACCACTGGCCATGGTGGTGCTCATCCAGAGCAATCCGAGCCCAACAAGACTTTGGTTTCCTAGTTTTTTAGGATTAGATTTCAACTTCTATAAATACCCTATTATGTTCTAGGTTCAAGGGAACTTGGAGATGCACTTTTCTTACACTTTTCCTACTATTTATAGGCTACATTACACGGTCAAAACTCTATTGGTTTATCATCCACACGCAACTGGACATATTTGGAAGAAGAACACACAACCTAGATTCTTTGAATTATAGTTTTGGTAATTCGATTCTAAATCTTATTCTTAAATTGTGAGTTTGGTTCATTGTTATTTGTAAGCCTAATAATACATATTTCATTCATTTTTATTGATTTATTCATCATAATTATGCAAGGGTAAACCCATAACTATAGTTGTGGGAACCATGACTACTTAACTAGAATAGGCAAATGTAGAATTGATATTTGTGAATTGTTTTTTTTTATGTATTGTGGTTTCTTCATTCAAAAGTCTTTCTTAGTGAGTGCACGCACTAAGAACTTTCCAGTATTCATTGCTTGCTCGGGATAGAGGTAGTTATTAGGAAAAGACTTCACAACACAAATTCAAAGAATCTGGCTTCGAAAAAAGGGATAAACTTCATCTAAGTTACTTGAGACCATGAAGAGATAGTATGCTGGGATCCAGGGTGTGGGTTAGTAAAGTATACATTTTGAGACCGGAAGGAGATGAATGAGATACATCTAAAAAGGACAGGTATGTGAATTAGATGTTACCCAAGTCGCTAGATTTTGCATGCAATACATTGAACGATATCATGAATACAATTAGCCTATTAACTTACAAGTCACGAGGAACACAATCCTAGTCTAGTCTTCATATTTTTACAACTTTAATCTTATTTACTTGACTTTGTGTTGTTACTTATTCTAAACTAAATCCCAAACCTCCCCACTTTTATTTATGCATCTTTATTTTTGGGAAGTAGCAGCTACGACTGAATAGTGATAGCTAATAAAACTTGTATTAATCAATTCCCTATGGGTTCGATCCCGACTCTTAGTTGGGTGAAATATACTTCTAACGATCATCTATATCTCTTTCAAGAGGAGTAATTGAGCGTTATCAAAATGACATCGTTCCTAGGGAATACAGTTTTGAAATAATCTATTAGTGAGCACTTTAGGTTGTAGTTCTATTTCCTAGTTTTATTGTTTGTTTTTGGTTTTGGTTACTATAGGGATCCAGTTAGTGCATAACCTAATCAAGGAGTAATCAAGTAACTTACTTCATTCCGCGATGTTAAATTAGGTTCTTCATGGGAGGCAACCTATATGGAAACTTGCTAAAGTCTGAGCAATCAAGTACATTACATCATGCCGCGACACTAAATCAGGTGCTTCATAGGAGGCAACATATGTGGATACTTGATAAAGTCTGAGTAGTCAAATACATACTACTGATGCCTAGGGAATCATGGGTATGATCACTTCCCTTATTTTTAATTTTGGAGTTTTTGAGTGCATTGGGGACAACGTACAAATTTTAGTAGGGAGTGGGGCATCCTGAAATCCTTTGGAGTTTTTCTTTCCATGTTTCTTTTCTCTAAAGATGTTTTATCTAGTAGAACTGGCATGTTTAGGTTATTTGTGTGAATACAAGTGTCTGTAGGAGCTTGTAGTAAGTGGATAAATGTCCCCTATTCAAAAATTTCTGAATGATTGTAATTGCATCTCAAATGTGATTACTGATTTTCAAGGATCTTTATAACATTGAACATGGTGATTTTCTAGTTATAATTGTGTTGATTAGTGGTAAATAGCATAAGATCAGTGTCATGTGTGTAAGCTAAATTTGTATAGTTTGATTGGTGTATTTGTAAGCTAGAACTTGTTTGGTTAGTCTCACTAAAATAATTAGATAACTTGATTAGGACGGGATCATACGGCTTTGTTGATAATGAGTCACTTAGACTAAATTTAACCAACCAAATGAAATTGTACCCTTTGAACAAAAAGTTTGAGCTTTAAATAGACCTTTTCTTTGATTTAACAAAACTCACCTTCCCTTTCTGTATGTGAATCCAAATTTTGGCCCTGGTCCCTCTAAGGAAATGTGTACCTCAACTCAGGACAAAAGCATAAGTTAAGGGTGTCTACTAGGTTAAGTGTGCGCTAAAAGCATATTTCTGTAGATATGATGTGGGTTTTGTTTGTTTTTGCAGGAAAACTAAGTCGCACACAAGTTTTGATGATTCTATAGGTCTGAGTACTATTTTGCTGAGTATTGAGGAGTACAAAAATCACCATGGACCATAGTGCCTTGAACGGACCATGGTGGTGGGTGTGGAGATGTTGAGAGAAAGAAGCTATGCTGGAAGATTTTCCAAGAATAACTCCACGGAACCCACCATGGACCGTAGTACCTTGCACGAGCCATGCTGGGTGTCGTACTGTTGATCTTGTGAAGATGCTGATAATACAGATTTTGGCCAAGTGTAACTCCACAGAACCCATCATGGGCCGTGCAGTCCATTACGAATCGTGTTGGATGATCGTGAAGGCTGAGGGAAGATATGGCAGAATTAGCAAAGGCTAGCAATACGGAGGTCAGTACGGACCATATCAACACTGAAGTCAGTACGTTTTACATTCGATCACTACGGACCGTACTATATTTAATGGTATGTGGTCCTTATCCCGTAGTGTGTAACTTGGGCTTCAATACTGTGTAGCTATTCACTTCTTCACGTAAGGATTGCCCGTGATTAAGTGAATAGCTACACAGTATTGAATCCCAAGTTAAACACTATGGGAGAAGGACCATGGACCATTAAATATAGTACGGTCCCTACTGATCGAGCGTGAAACGTATCGACTTCAGTTTTCCTAGTTGGTTTAGAATTTTGTTTTGTATTTCTATAAATACCCGAATTTATTTTATTTTTAGGGTTTCGTATTTTTACAAGTATTTTGGGTACTTTGTGATCATAGTGAAGCTACACTTAGGTACTTTCGGAGATTGATTCTTGAAATATCATTCTAGTTTTTATTCTTGATTTGTGATTGATTCAAGATTGACTTCTTCATCTGCGTAAGTATTAATTCATGAATTCTTCACAAGTTCTTATTCTTTTACTTACAAGTATAAGTACCTAAACCCACAACTAGGGTTGTGGGAACCATGACGACTTGACTAGAATAGGCAAAAGTAGGATTAATATTTGTGATTTGTTTTTGCATATATTGTGATTTCTTCATTTAAAAGTCTTTCTTAGTGAGTGCACATATGAAGAACGTGCTTGTATTTATTGCTTGCCCAAGTGGGAGGTAGTGATTAGGAAAAGAATATCACAATAGTAACTTGAAGAGTTTGACTTCAAAAGAAGGTATAAACTTCGTCTAAGTTACTTTAGACCGAGAGGAGATAGTATTTTGAGATCTAGAGTGAGGTTTAGTAAAACATACATTTTGAGGACGGGAGGAGAATAATAAGATACATCTTAGAAGGACCGAGAGGTGGATTAGATATTACCTAACTCGCTAGATTTTGCATGCAATGCATTGAATGATATCATGAATACAAATTGTTTATTAAGTTACATGTCATGGGGAACACAATCCTAGCTAAATTGTCATATTTTTCACAACGTAATTGTTAATTACTTTTCCATAGCATCTTTAAGTGATTACTTAGTTAAACAACAACAAAAAAACCCATTTTACTTTATGCATCTTTATTTTCAGAAAGTAGTAACTATGATTAAATAGTGATAGATAATAGAACTTGTTTCAACCTATTCCCTATGGGTTTGACCCCCACTCTTAGTTGGGTAAAATATACTACTAATGGTCATCTATATCTCTTTCAAGAGGTGTAATTGAGAATTATCAGTACCTTTGTCTGAGATGATGGATAAGGGAACTCCATGCAATCTAACTATCTCTCAAATATACAATCTTGCATAATCTTCTGCTGAATCTATAGTCTTAAAGGGAAGAAGTGGGCTGATTTGGTCATCCTATCCGCAATCACGCATGTAGAGTCATTTTGTCTATGAGACCATGGTAAACCTGTAATGAAATTCATGTTGACCATCTCCCACTTCCATTCTGGCAACTATACATTCTGAGCTACCCCATAAGGCCTTTAATGCTCAAATTTAACTTGTCGGCAATTCGGGCACTTGGACACAAACACTGCTATATCCTTTTTCATGTCATTCAACCAATATACCTCCCTCAAGTCATGATACATATTTGTAGAGATCGGATGAATTGAATATATAGAGCTATGAGCCTCTTCCATAATTCTATCTTGAAGATCATCAACATTTGGAACACATAATCTACCTTGATACCTCAACACTCCATCTTCACCTTTGGTGAAAGCCATTACTTTTTTCTTTTGAACATCATCTTTTAGTTGGAGGAGAATAGGATCTTGATCTTTCTTTTCTTTTACTTCAACAACTAATGAATATTTGGTTCCATTATGAACAACAACACCTCCCTCATTGGAATCTACAAGACGAACACTCAAACATGCAAGTCTACGCACTTCTTTGGCTAACTATTTCCTCTCCTCCTTAATATGAGCGGTACTCACCATGGACAACCTTCTAAGAGGATTGATAATAACATTAGCTTTACCTGGATGGTAGAAAAACTTATGTCATAGTTCATGAGCAACTCAAACCATCTTCTCTTCCTCAGGTTGAGCTCTTTCTAACTAAATTCATATTGCATGATTTTTTGATCTGTGAACGCATCTACATACATGCCATAAAGATAATGATGCCAATTCTTAAGAGAAAATACCACCGCTACCAATAATAGATCATGAGTTGAATAATTTTTCTCGTGAATGTTGAGTTGTCTAGATGCATTAGCTATGACTTTTCCTTTCTTCATTAAGACACAACCCAGTCTGACTCTATATGCATCACAATAAATCACAAAATCCATCTCTTCCCTTGGGTAGGGACAAAGCTGGAGCAGTAGTGAACCTCATTTCAAACTCTTGGAAACTCTTCTCACAAGCATCAAACCATGGAAACTTAGTTTTCCTCTAATTCAACTTGGTCAATGACAATGATATGGATGAGAATTCTTCAATAAATGTCTTATAGTAACCAACCAAACCTAAAAAACTTCATAGATCCATCGGGGATATGGGAAGAACTGCTTCAATCTTTAGTGAATCCACTCAAATACCATCACCATAAATAATATGGGCTAAGAATGGCATAGATGTCAACCAAAACTCACACTTTGAAAACTTAGCATATAATGCCTTTTCCTTAAGAGTTTGGAGAATATTTTTGATTTGAATGACATGCTCATACTTATTCCTCGAATAGATCAAGATGTCATTGATAAAAATGATTAAAAAAATATGTCTAGGTTCTGTTTGAACACTCTGTTCATGAGGTCCATAAATAATACAAGAGAGTTGGTGAAACTGAAGGACATAACTCAGAACTCATAGTGACTATACCTAGTTTTGAAGGTTGTGTTTGGGATATCACATTCTCTTACTTTGAACTAATGATAGACTTATTTGAGGTCTATCTTAGAGAAACAAGTGGCACCCTGAAGTTTGTCAAAAAGATCATCGATTCTCAAAAGTCGATACTTATTCTCTATGGTGACCTTGTTCAACTGGCGATAATCAATATATATTTTCAAAGAATCATCTTTCTTTTGCTTGAATAAGATAGCAGCGCCCTAAGGTAAGGCACTCGACCTAATGAACTCTTTATCTAAAATGTCATTCAATCGCTTTTTAACTCTTTCAACTCTGCGAGAGCCAGAGTCCTTCAACTCTTACAACTCTATGGAAGCCATTCTATATGGTGGAATAGAAATAGGTTGTGTATCAAGAAGAACATCTATTTCAAAGTCTATCTCCTCATCAGGAGGCATTTAAGGAAAATCCTTCTGAAAGACTTCAGGAAACTCATTAATGACTGGAACTATCTTGTGGGATGGTTTGTCCACACCGTCATCTTTAATTCAAAAAATATGGTAGATATACCCCTTAGAAACTAACTTTTGGGCCTTAGGCAATCATGGAATACCCTTCCACTTAATAATTGGCTCATTCGAGAACTTGAGATTAAGTACTCGAGTTCTATAATATAATGAGGCATAACAAGCATAAAGTCAGTCCATGCAAAGAATGACATCAAAGTCCACCATGTCTAACTCAACTAAGTATATGAAAGAGTCTTTATGATAGACAAAGACTATGCAATAATAGTAGACTCTCTTAGCTAGAATGGAATCACCAACATAAGAAGAAATACTAAATGGTTCTAAGAGTCATTCGGAAAAAAATTCAAACTTAATAGCTATATAACGTTTCACAAAAGACAAAGTAGCACCTGGGTCAAGTAAAGTATAAACATCATTCAGAAAAGACTCAAATCATATCAGTGAAAATATATGGCAAGTTCTCTTGGTCATGAAGATTAGCCGTCGCATATAGATGGTTTGGACATCCGTTTGTCCCCAAAGTAGCCCCTCTTTGATTACCTCATTTGGGTTGTGCTGCCAAAGAAGAATAGGCTCTACCGCCCCCATTACCCTGCCTATTCAATTGACAATCTCTCATGAAGTGACCCATCGAAACACACTTAGAACAACCATTAGTGCTATCTGGATACTCTCCCAAGTGGAGTATTCCAAACTTACCACAAAGCGGCTTACGTGATGAACTCTGAACCATACTTTCCTCAGACTAAGGGCTTGGGCTCTAAAATTCTGGTTACTTTGAGACCTCTGGTCATTTTTATCATTAGCTGTAAGTGCACTTTTTGTAGATGGTGCATAACTAAAAGACCTTTTTCATAAGAAAGAACGGGTACCATTACCACACCTTTGTTGGTTGCTCGTATTACTTGTGGACTAGGTCCTCTTTTTTTAGTTCTCCTCTTTGTCCTTCGTATTCTCCTTAACTTACTGGTCATACACCATAAGCCTGGAGGTATCTATATCTGAAATCAACAAGGCTGCCTCACACTCCTTCTTCATATGTTTGCCCAAACCTGATACAAACTTCCTCACTTGGTTCACACATAAGGAACTATCTCTAGAGCATACCTGAAAAGAAAAATGATCTTGAGGCTATACTATATGACAGTCATCTCCTCCTTCTTCAAATTCTAAACTCCTCTACCTTTGCCTTCCTTAGCTCTCTAGGAAAAAAATGGTTTAAAATACATTCTCGAACTCATCCCAGATTGCACAGTCAGCATCCTCACCTTTACTCTCCTCCCACTGATTATACCAGACATTGGCAATATCCTTCAATTGATAGGAGACATGTTCAACTCTCTCTATTTCTATGGTGTGCATAGTGTTCAAGATCTTCTTTATTTCATCAAAGAAATTTTGAGGGTCTTCGTCAACCTTGGACCCAGTGAAGACCATGGCTTCATCCTCAAAAAATCATAAATTCAGTTAGAAGCAGATGGCTCTTGGGAGCTAAAGCTGGGAACTAGAGTATTTATACATCCAGACTGTGCATCCATTAACTTAGTGAGCATAAATATAGTTCCCCTAAATTCTTATAAGATCCTAAAATTTGGAAAGTCAAACAATGAGGATCAAAACATGAAATTAATGAAACTTGTAATTTTTGGGACCAAGTGATAACCATGAGAAGGCATCACGAGCCGTGGTCCTCACCACACCTCGTGATGATTCACCGTGGTAGTGACTCTGAAACTCAGACATATAGGAAGGGCCCACAGACTGTGGTTAGCACTATGCATCTGATGTCCTCCGTGGTAACCCCTCCCTTGAGACCTCAAAAAATGATCCTAAGGCAAGGACCACCACTGACCGCCGTGTAGCCTTTCACAGACCATGATGGGTTCCGCGGTGGTCACTCCTGTAGACTACCCTGTAGGTCCTACAACATGAACATTGTCCATGAACCATAATACCCTTCATGGACCATGAAGGTCTCCGTGGAGGAAGTTCTGAAACTCTTCTCTTCAACTCCCAGATTTTAAATCCGAAACTAGCATCACGGACACAACCACAGGCCGTGATGAGCATCACGGACACAACCACAGGCCGTGATGAGCATCACGGACTGTGATGGGTCCTCTGTGGTGAATCTTAGATCTAGTGAAATGAAGGGAATACGATCATTTTCCTATTCTTTCATTAATGAATATGTATATTTTTGGGACTAGATTCATTACAAAATTATTCTAAATACTCTTAAATCTATTTTTTCCCCTTTAATGCCCAATCAACTTTAAGACTTCTCTCTCAAGGTTCATTCAAGGCTTTATCTTCTTCATCAAGTTTGTCTAGGATTCTTCAAGAACAAGTCTCTTTTCTTAATTCTAAGCTCAATTTCAATCAATGTATGTGGGGATTGATCCATGGGTTCCTTTCACCCATGGAGTCCAAAGATTTTTATTCATAATTTCATGAATTTTAATTAGGTTTGTAGCCCTAATTTGATGAATTGAATTAGGCTATTTCAATTATATTTTTAATCATTATAGATGATTATTATAAGTATGTTTTTACATGAATTACATGATTTCAAGTTGAATTATGATTGTACATGCATGAAACTAATTTTAATGATGATATTATGAGGTATAATTATGAAGCTCAATGATTTCAAAGTATTATCATGATTTTCATTTAAATTAACTATGTCTACGTGTTTTATTATAAATTCACGTATGAATTATAATTATGAGTTACAATTATGTTCAAATTATGAATTACATGCAAGAGATGAAGAAAGGTGTCTTAAGGCCCTATGTGGTTACTTTGGAACCTAATGACATAAATTATGCATGTATGATATTGTAATAATGAAAGACCAATACTCACATTGCAAATATGTCATGAAAATGAGCTACTCTATGAATTATGAAGTTTATGAACAAGTTTATGATATATGCAAAGTATGATCACTACGTTATGTATTCTGTGGGATTTAACTTAGTACCGAGAAAAATTTTAGGTGGGGCCCTACCAAATGCCTTAAAAGAAGCCTCAAGTCCTTTAAACTACGTGCCACCATAAGTTGCCTTTACGACTTAGCTAGTGGATCCATATATAGAGTTTCTGCATGACCCGCCTATCGGGGAAGTATCTACCTTGTCAAGTAGATTCCCCTTTCTTCCATTTTATGGGGAGAAATTGGGATTCTATATCATAGCTTGCATGTTCTTACCGTCGGTTATGGTATGCTCTTTATGATTATGATTTTAAACCATGTATTTCAAATGCTTTGATCATTATGGTTTTCTTTTGCTTTTACTTATTCTCTCTTATCATATATGTTGATTGATCATTGCATGTTATGATTTATATTGTATGTCATACCCTCATACTTAGTACATTCAAATGTACTAACGCATATTGTTGTCTACATTATTTAATAATGTAGGGATTGAGAATCATATTCCTACACTTGGCTAGTGAGCTTCGATTATCGATGGAGTTTGGTGAGTCCTCATCTATGGAGGACTAGTTAGGAGTTTTTTCTCTTTCAAAGGTATTTATTTCTTTCATGTTGCGGTTGAGTTAGGGACATGTCTTAGCCCCTACCCATCATATGTAGTAGAGGTATTATTGGACCTATGTTGTGGAGTCTACATAGTCAAGTATACTCTTCTTCTATGATCATGCTTTTGACTCTTCTTATGTTATTTCCGAACTTATTTTACTTTATGCATGCTTAATGATATGTCAAGAGGCTTGTTTGGAGCCTTTCGAAGTTTTGATAGCCTTGTTACGACTAGGACCTAGGTCGGGTCATGACAAACTTGGTATCAGAGGAAAAGGTTTAGTCTGTCTAGGGAGTCCAACTTGCTGCATCAAGTAGAGTCTTATTCATGCTTATGAAGCATGCCACATCTATGAATAGGATTCTATAAGGCGTTTTAGGAAATTCTCACTTTTTTCATGGTCTATGTCGTGCTATAGAGTACACTTTAAGACTTCCTTTCCCTAACGATTGTCCTTTCAATTTTCAGAAAAATGCCTACAAGAAGACAAGTCCATCAAGACAATGGTCTTTTACCCGAACAAGTTACTAATGTGGAGTTTCAGACCGCTTTTACCATGCTAGCCCAAGTTGTGGCCAACCAAGGGGATGCAGATTCTCCTAATATTCCCACTTCGGCTTCTATGGTGAGGGACTTTGCAAGGATGAACCCTCTAGAGTTCTATGGTTCGAAAGTTAATGAGGATCCCCAAGAGCTTGTCTATGAGGTATACAAGATAATATTATGGGGTGCCTTCGGAAGAGAAAATAGAGTTGGCGGCTTACCAACTCAAAAGTGTGGCTCAAGTTTGGTTTACTCAATGAAAGATATAGAGGGTGGATGAAAGACCTATTGATTGGGAAGTCTTCAAACATGCTTTCCTTAATCTCTTTTTCCTTCTTGAGATAAGGGAAACCAAGGTGTTGGATTTTATAAGCCTTCGACAAGGAAACATGGATACGAGGGACTATTCCCTCAAGTTCACCAAGTTATCCATGTATGCTCCTTCATTAGTTGTCGATCCACATGACCGAATGAGTCAGTTCATATAGGCGATATCCAACTTGGTTGCTAAAAAATGTCGTACCGCCATGCATTTTAAGAAAATGGACATATCTCGGCTTATCACTTTTGCATAAAAAATTGAGGAAGAGAAACTCAAAAAGATGAGAATGAGAGATCCTAAGAGAGCCCGGTATAAAGATGGGCTCTCAAATGCTAGGTCCGGTGGTGGTAGTGGTCGTTCTCAACAATGCTAAGATTCCAGAAAGAAGTTTGATAACGATAGGGTCCCATACCCTAAGGTTCAAGGAGAAAGAGTGAATGCTAGCAACCCTTTACTTCCTAAGTATGCTAAATATGGGAAGAATCATGGAGGGAGATGGTTGATAAGGATGGGTGCTTGCTATGGATGTGGAAAAATGGGCCATAGGCAATCCCAGTAACCTCATGTTGCCAAAAGAGGTAGAGAAGGTCGTCCTCAAGGCCAAGTTGCTCAAGGATACCAAGTTCCACAAGGTGCCCAAGCTCAACAAAAGGGTGGTCAACGTAACAACCTATTCTATGCTTTTCATGGTAGGCAAGAGGTGGAGGAATCTCCCGATGTTGTTATCAGTATGTTATGGGTCTTTCACTACAATATTTATTCCTTGCTTGATCTAGATGCAACAATTTTCTTTTGTTACTCCTTATGTCGCCATGAGATTTGATGTTAGCCCTAAAATATTGATGGAGCTTTCTTCTGTTTGTACTCTCATAGGTGAGTCGGTTATGGCTAAAAGGGTCTATAGAAATTATCCAGTTTCAGTTTTCCATAAAGTCACTTCCATTGATCTAGTAGAGTTTGATATGACCAATTTTTGATATTATTCTTGGTATGGATTGGCTCCATGCATGTTATGTGTCTATATGTTGTAGAACCTGAGTGGTTAGGTTTCAATTTCCAAATGAGCCAGTCCTAGAACAGAAAGGTAGTAATTTCATGTTTAAGGGTCAATTCATCTCAAGCCTTAAAGATCGAAATATGATTTCCAAAGGCTGCATCTATCATCTAGTTTAGCTTATGGATACTAACTCCGAGACTCCTACTCTTGAGTCAGTTTTAGTTGTTAATGAGTTTCTGAATGTTTTCCCTGATGATCTTCTAGGTATTCCACCTAAAAAGAAAATAGACTTCAGTATTGATCTCTTACTCGATACGCAACGTATCTCTATTCCTCCATACCAAATGGCTCTGACAGAACTGAAAGAGTTAGAGGATTAGTTGAAATATTTTCTAGACAAGGGTTTCATTAGATCGAGTATCTCTCCATGGGGTGCTCTGATTCTTTTTCTAAGAAAGAAGGATGGTTCTCTTCGAATGTGTATATATTATTGGCAGTTGAACAAGCTCACAATTAAGAATAGTATCCCATTCTAAGTATTTATGCTTGTTCAATCAACTTCAAGGAGTAAGATACTTTTCAAAGATTGACCTCCAAATTGGGTTATAATCAACTCCAAGTGAAGGAATGTGATAATTCGAAGATGGCTTTTAAAACTCTGTATGGTCACTTTGAATTCTTGGTTATGTCCTTTGAACTAACGAATGCCCCTACAACTTTTATGGATTTGATGAATTAGGTGTTCAAACAATATTTGGATATGTTTGTGATCGTCTTTATTGATGATATTTTTATTTACTCACGGAGTGAGAAAGAGCATACCGATCATTTGAGGATTGTGTTGCAAATTATCAAGGACCGTAAGTTGTATGTAAATTTTATCAAATGCAAATTTTGTCTAAGGTCGATTGCTTTCCGTGGTCATATTATTTCCAAAGAAGAAATTATGGTTGATCCAAAGAAGACCGAGGCGGTTAAGAATTTCCCTAGAACATTGAGTCATTCTGATATCTAGAGTTTCTTGGGTTTAGCCAGTTATTATAGATGGTTTGTGGAAGGTTTCTCTTACATTGCACTGCCCTTGACGACTTTGACTCAAAAAAAAGTAAAGTTCCAAACTCATGTGAGAAAAGCTTTCAATAGTTGAAGGATAGACTTACCTCCGCTCTGGTGTTGACTTTTATAGAAGGTTCCAATGGGTTTGTTGTGTATTGTGATGCTTCACGAGTTGGTCTTGGTTGTGTCCTAATGCAAAATGGTAAGGTGATAGATTATGCTTCAAGGCAACTCAAGGTATATGAGAAGAATTACCCGACTCATGACTTGGAGTTGACGGCGGTGGTATTTGCTTTGAAATGATGGTGACACTACTTGTACGGTGTCCATGTGAATGATTTCGTCGATCACAAGAGTTTGCAATATGTGTTCACTCAAAAAGACTTGAACCTTCGACAAAAGAGATGGCTTTAATTGAAGGATTATGACATGAGTGTGCTATACCATCCAAGTAAGGCAAATGTGGTTGTCGACGCTCTTAGTAGATTATCCATGAATAGTGTTACTCATATTGAGGATGAGAAGAGAGAGTTGGTTTGGGAATTGCATTGATTAGCCAGTTTGGTTGTTTGATTGGTTTCACTATAAGAAAAAGCCTTAGTATGATCAATATTTAGGGACAGGCTAATAATCTTGTCTCTAAAAGTATATCTACCGGGACGAGATTATATTGTGGTCCTTATTTGTATATCCTATTTTGAAGGTATTAAAACTGGTCACGAAAATACTTACTAACAAGTCCCAAATTATAATATAAGATCTTTGAGCGGGAAATATTTCCACCAAATGTTAATAAATTGTTTTTCAAAAAATTAGGCACCAAACTTTTTATTGAAAGTGAAAATTAAAGTAAAAGACTGTTATGTCGCAATATTGCCCTAGTGTCACGGGCTAATTTCTACAGCACGTGGGACAACCTAAAAAGCATGCATGGCTTACCTAAGTTCAGTCCTGATCAACAAGAAGCACACCAAGTGCTGGAACACAACGTCCACACAAACAGCCACTAACTAGAAATAAAGAGAGGGAGAAGCTCTGGGAGGCAAGTGCCAATTTTCTGATATTTGATTTCAAGATTAGCTACAATATGTGCTGCCCAAAGGGCTTATATAGATATAGAAATAAAACAAAGGCTGGTAGCCCAATAATTCACTCTACTATGGTTGTCTATACAAGCAACAATAAAATATTAAAAAGCTGTCTGGCCTGCTCATAGTCCCCAAGGCTGCAGGCTGCATGCTGGCACAGCTTCACAAGCTGCCTGGACCACCAAGCTGCTGCGATCCAGTGTAGCTGCGTGCGGGGCGGTACACATTCCCCCACCTGAGTTGGCGATGACCCCGGCGCCGCAAAACAGCAAGTATTCTTGGACCTTGTGGCGAAACTGCCACAAGTCCTCATACTTCTCCCAAGTTGCCTTTTCTGGCGAAGTCCCTTTCCAGTGTACAAGGAACTACGCACTTGAATTATTCCACCTCTTACCGCGCACAAACTGATGATCATTAATCGCCTCAATCTGCTTGTCTACGGCCGGTGGAGCAATAAAGATTTGGGGACGACTGCCTTGTCCTCGCCCCTTGTCTTCCATATATTCAAAGTAAGGCTTCAATTGACTAGCATAGAAGACAGGGTGTATTTTCAAATGATGTAGCATGTCGACCCTATAAGAAATCTTGCTTGCCTTAGCAATAATCTCAAAAAGCCCTTCATATCATCGAATCAGGTTTTGATGCACCTTCCTCAATAATTTGAATTGCCGGGGATTAAGCTTGACCATCACCTTATCCCCAATATAGTAATCAGTGGGACGCCGCTTACGATCAGCAAATTTCTTCATCTTCTGGGCTGCCTTATCAAGATAGAACCTTGCAAGGTTGATTTGCTCTTCCCAGGCCTTTGCCATGTGATAAGCCCCCAGGCTCTTCAAGCCGGCGTCAACAGGTAGAGACTGAGGTGTGTTGGGCTGCTGCCCAGTAGCTAATTCAAAAGGGATCCGTCCTGTGGCCTCACTCCGCTGCAGATTATAAGAGAATTGGGCAGTGTCCAACAACTTAGCCCAATCCTTCTAGTTGGCACTAACATAGTGCCGCAAATAGCATTCCAAGAGCCCATTGATACGCTCCGTCTGCCCATCCGTTTGAGGATGGAAGCTGGTGGAAAAATGTAATTCGGAACCAAGTAGGCTGAACAACTCCCTCCAAAAGGCTCCAGTGAACCTTAGATCACGATTGCCTATGATGTGCTTAGGCACGCCCCAATGTTTGACAACTTCCCTTAAGAAGAGACGTGCAGCCTCCTTTGCCTTGCAACTTGCCATAGTGGCAGTAAATATTGCATATTTAGAGAACCGATCGACCAAAACCATATAGTGCCAAACCCCTCGGAGTTCGGCAAGCAAGTGATGAAGTCCATAGTGACGCTGTCCCATGGTCTCTCCACAATAGGCAATGGCTCAAGTAGTCCGCCAGGTGCTTTGTTCTCAATCTTGTCCTGTTGACAGACAAGACAGGTGAGAACATATACTTCAATATCATCCAACATCTGAGGCCAATAAGAAGAAGATTCAAGCAAAGACAATGTCCGTTTCTGCCCTGGGTGGCCTGCCCAAGAAGAATCGTGCCCCTCTTTTATCAATGTGCGCCATAGGTTTGCCCACCTTGGCACATATATGCGCCTGCCTGTAGTGTACAGCAGGACATTCTCCTTCTAAAATTTCTTTGTCTTGACCTACTGGGCTAGGACAAGGAGCTGCTTCGCCATAGGGTTGTGCTGTATGTCTTCTTTGATGTTGTCAATGACACTGCTGCACGTTGAGCTGATAAGTGATGCCAAAATAATCTTTCGGCTTAGCGCGTCGGCTACAACATTAGCCTTCCCAGGCTTGTGCTCAAAGGTGAAATCAAATTCTGCCAAGAAGTCTTGCCAGCGGGCTTGCTTGGCAATCAGGGTCTTTTGAGTTTGGAAATACGTCATCGCGATGTTGTCCGTCTTCACTATAAAGTGAGCCCCCAATATGTAGTGACGCCAAGTCCTTAGGTAGTGGACTACGACCGTTATTTCCCTCTCATGAGTTGAGTAGAGCTATTCGGCATCATTCAATTTTCTACTCTCAAAAGCTATCGGGTGGCCCTCTTGCATTAGGACACCACTAATAGCAAAATCAGATGCATCCGTATGAATTTCGAATGCTTTAGTAAAATTAGGCAGCGCTAAGACCGGTTCCTTGGTGATGGCTGACTTGAGTTCCTCAAACGCCTTGCTGCATTTGTCATCCCATTTCCACTCCTGACCCTTTTTCAGCAGGTCAGTAAGCGGAGCTGCAATTGCTGAGTAGGCGAAAATAAATCGCCGGTAGTAATTGGCAAGACCAAGAAAGGACCGAAGTTCAGGCACCTTTGCTGGGGCCTCCTAATCCTGAATTGCTTTCACCTTGTTGCCATCTATTTTTATCTCACCATGGCAAATCGTATGCCTAAGGAATTGAATGGTGGGCTGTGCGAAGCTGCATTTCTCTCGCTTGACGCACAGCTCGTTGTCCCACAATATTTAGAACACTTTGCACAAGTGCTCCACATGTTCCTCCATGTTGTTGCTATAAATCACAATGTCATCCAAGTAGATGACAACAAACTGATCCAAAAATGGGGTGGAACAGCTTATTCATCAAGGTACAAAATATGGCAGGTGCATTTATCAAGCCAAATGGCATGACCAGCCATTCAAATGCCCCATAACGAGTTACGCAAGTCATTTTGGGCTTATCCCCTTCAGCAATACGAACTTGATAGTAGCCTTTCCTCAAGTCCATTTTTGTGAACACCTTCGCTTGGCCCAAGCGATCAAACAGATCCGCAATCAAAAGGATCGGATCTTGTTCTTTACCGTTACTTTGTTCAAGGCGCGGTAGTCAATACATAACCGCATCGCCCCTTCCTTGTTTTTCTGGAACAGGAAAGTTGCACCAAAAGATGCCTTCGATGGTCGTATATGACCTGCATCCAACAGCTCCTTAAGCTGCCTCCTTAACTCCGCCAACTCCGGGGGCGCCATGCGATAGGGGGACATGGCAGGCGGCTTCGCCCCTAGAATTAATTCAATCTGATGGTCAACCTCCCTTTGCGGGGGCAACCGCTGGGGGAGTTCTTCAGGCATCACGTCCTTATTATCATCAAGGACCCGTTTAATACAAAGAGGCAAAGGTACTGCCTCAAGAGAGTCCTCAGCAACTCCAATCAAGGCAGCAAGGAAGGTTGGTTCCCCTTTCTTGAAGCCTTTGACAAGCTGCATAGCCGATAGGTGCATTCCACTTTGTGGTACCCTAATAAGGGGAACCACGCATGATCCTCCATCATCTTTGATGTGTAACTGGTTGAGACACGGCGAGATAAATGCGTTGATCTCATACCAGAAGTCAAGTCCCAATACAATATCAAAAACGTCCATGGGTGCTACAGTGAAGTCTGCTAGTCCAGCCCATTCCCCTAAAGAAATTCGTACCTTAGGGGCAACCCCATGGACAGTAGTGGGAATTGCATTGACAGTTTTCAACAAAGTATCACTAGATACATAAGACAGCCCCAAATCCTTGGCTCGCTCCTCAGTCGCAAAAATATGCGTCGTACCTGTATCCACCATGATACGCACGTCTTTGCCATTCATCTTGGCATCGATAAACAAAGATTCCCTTGGCCTAATTTTAGGCGGCTGCGCAGCAAGTGCAGCCAGAGTCATGTGATTAAACAAAGTCATATTATTGAACAAGCCAACAGCCTGTCCACCACACTCACCGGGCTGCCTGCCGGCTTGCACCACTATTTGTTCTTGCTGCTTCTGTGCAGCAACCATGGCACTCAACTTTCCCAGCGAGGGACAGTAACGGGCAGTATGTGTGGTCTTCCCACAAAAATAGCAACCTTCACGGTGAGGAGCCCCTTTCTTGCGATCCTCATAATTTTTGCGGAAATTAGAAGGTTGATTTCGATTGTTACCTCTAGTGTTGCTGCCGCGATTGGGAACAAACTTGCCCTTGTTCCTGTTGTTGTCGCCCTTGGGAGGAACAGTTTTGCTCCTGTTGTCCCTCCCCTTCATTGGTTCTGCCCGGAAATCGTTCAAGGATTCTGCCACTGCTATAGCCTCATCGACGTCACCAACTTGACGCCTTTGCAACTCTTGTTTGGCCTAGTTTTAAAGGCCATCCAAGAAGTAAAACAGCAAGTCCTTGCTGGTCAAGGACAGAATCTGTAGGGTGAGTTTTGTGAACTCCTTCACATAGTCACGAACAGTGGAAGTTTGTTTCAACTCCCTCAACCTCCGCCGGGCTTCATGCACGACATTTTGGGGGTAGAAATGCCTCTTGAGTTCCTCTTCGAAGTGCCTCCACTCGTCAATGGAATAGGTCCCCCGCTCCATGTCTGCCTTCTTCCTGTGACACCACAGCATGGCCGTGTCTCTCAAATACATGGTTGTCGTCCTGATTTTGGCAGCCTCACTGGTGATATTCACATGCTTAAAATAAGCATCCATCTGCCACAAGAAATTTTCAACATCTTGTGCATTCCTTTCTCCACGAAACTCTTTTGACTTGGGAGCTTCTATGTGAGTCTCACGAACGTTTATGGGCCCAGCTGCGCCCATGCGGCCAGTTTTCTCAACCTGCGCCTTCAAAGCCTCAAACTCTTCATGCAACGAAGAGAGAGCCTCCGTGAGCTTGAGTTCAAGGCTGGAGAGGCCTTCTCTGCCCTCATCCGCCTGCTCAAGAAGATTTGTCTTAACTTCGTCTAGGCCTTCGAGTGCAACTGACTCAAGGGAACCAAAGTTGTTCTCGACAGTTGCTAGACGCCTGTTCAGCGCCATCAACCCAGCCTCGATGCTAGTGATCTTTTCATTGAGATGGCTGGTAGATGAACCATCTCTTTCGTCAGTAACGTGACTCCTGCCACCGGCAGGCGGCTGGGAAGGCTCCCTGCCCCTGCTCTTGTCACGTTTCTTTGATTATCCCTGCGAACCTCTGCTTCTCGTTCCTGGACAGTCTCTTCGTTGCGCTGCGACTTCGACGTCATGTTCGAACCAGTTGCTCTGATACCACTTGTCACAGGCTAATTTCTACAGCACGTGGGACAACCTAAACAGCGTGCACGGCTAGCCTAAACCTAAACAGCGTGCACGGCTAGCCTAAGTTCAGTCCTGATCAACAAGAAGCACACCAAGTGCTGGAACAAAACGTCCACACAAACAGCCACTAACTAGAAATAAAGAGAGGGAGAAGCTTTGGGAGGCAAGTGCCAATTTTCTGATATTTGATTTCAAGATTAGCTACAATATGTGCTGCCCAAAGGGCTTATATAGATACAGAAATAAAACAAAGGCTGGTAGCCCAATAATTCACTCTACTATGGCTGTCTATACAAGCAACAATAAAATATTAAAAAGTTGCCAGGCCTGCTCACAGTTCTCAAGACTGCAGGCTGCATGCTGGCACAGCTTCACAAGCTGCCTGGACCACCAAGCTGCTGCGATCTAGTGTAGCTGCGTGCGGGGCGGTACACTAGTCTCTCATTTACGTCGACATCGCCTAGCTCAACAGTATATCTAGTAGAAACTCTCTGCCTAATCTCAATGTTGCCACTCTATTTCCATGGCAGCTCTGCCGTAAAATCGAAGTAGGTGCCATTTTTTCTCTGCTGAAGATAAAATTTCATAGCAGCTGCAAACTTACAGGCTGGTTCCTCTTCCTATTCAGTTGCTGATCTGCTTGTTTCATAAGTTGTTTTGATGACATATTTTTTCTTGTTTATTTAAGTTACTCTCTTCTTCCTCGTTTTTTTCTAACATTAAATAGGTTACTGATTTCATAATCTTGTCTTTTTTGGAAAATCAGTGAAAAGATTATTTGGTTAAGATTTCTAATAGATAATCTGATTTTCATGTTTCATAATCTTGTATGAAGAATCATATTTCATAAAGAGTGATTATGCTGTTATTTATGTCATGATGGTGTTGATGATTGAGCTTTGATTTCCGAGCAGATCCTAGGCATGCTTTCCTTTTAGGATCGAATAGGATGTCATCCTAAATTTACTTGACATTGATTATTCTTTAAATTCTGAAACTCTTGGTAAAGGATATGTCAGTTGGTGAAGCCTACCTACAACATTAGATTCTGCCATCAAGTGCAACTGTCCGATTAACTGGCACTATTGCAATGGAGTTCTGCTAGTAATTCATTGCCAAAACCTACAAATTATGCTTTGCGATGAAATTAATTAATAGAAACCTTAAAGGGGTTGTCTTATCTATAGAAAATATGTTCCATAAATGTAGGTCTGGTATGAACCCCAAGGAGTGAACTAGTAGTTTAGACTTAGATTAATGACTTTTGGAACAAAAATTTGGAATTCCATTAGAGGCGACATTAGATGAATTTTCTCATCTGTATAAGCCTGGGTGAGTAGGAGTACCCATGTATGTGTTGGAGGGAGGTAATGATACCCATTCAATTACTCGATGTGCACGCAAGCTCACATGGACACCAAAATACAAGTCTTGTAGGTGCTAGTCCAAATTCCTTTTTTTTGCGAGCCAAATAAGGAATAGTCCTATTATTCCAATTGAAACTTTTATTTTAAATATGAAAAGCTTTCGACTAAACTGTTATTCCTCTTATTCATGTTCAAATTTATATAAATGTAATGTTTACCTCTAGTTACTTTGATTTATGTAGAAAATTGTAGTGTTTTGGAGTTTCGACATATAAGCGATTTAATATATAAATAATTGTTCTGCTACTCAAAGGAAAGAGTGGTATTATTTAATTAGATAACTATATCGATGTATGTTTATTAAGATTAGCGATTTCTAATTTTTTTTATTATTTCATTCAACATTATTTTGAGGCAGCGAGTTACTCATTTTGAACTATAAGGTGATGCGAGTAAATCATCCTGAATTATTGAAAAAACCACAATGATTGCCTGCTGATATTTTTACATGAAGTAATTCCCTGTAGTTTCCAGAAATCTGCCTAATGTGATCATCAGTTACATTGGTATCCAAGTTTCCGACGAAGTAGTCGTATTAGAGTCATCCATATTGAGTTCTAGTACATTGATATGAAGCCTGCATCTATCCATCAGCATTCTTCTTGTTAGCTTCAGGACCAATTCACAACCGAGTGGAGAAAATCTTTCCATTCATCTTTGTCATTGCGCGTAACTGCTCACTCTCATCTCCAAATCTAACAAACGTGTAGTCCTTTGTGTGTCCTGTAGTCCTATCTTTTACAACCTACACTTTGATTAAGGGATAATTGGCCCTGATTGTCTCCTCAAATATGTAACATATGATATGACCAGTCAAATATTTTAAAAATATAGTGTATTCATGAGTATTATCTGAACGATTTTTACCCGAACCAATTGATGCCCAGTTAAGCCTAAATCTTTGCTGAATACTAGGCATCAAGATACCATTTTGTGTTGTAGATTCATTATGTCAACTAGATGTCTAGTAAACTCTAGTTATGTACTTCACTTTTGTGGTGGTTTCTCTCTTGGAGTGACCCTCGGTGCTATCTGAAACTATTATTTCATATAGAGTGCATATCGAATTTGAAAAAGCTATTATTTCATGAATAACATATTCCTCCAACAAGTTAAAAGATTAGTATTGAAGATCAAAAACAGCCTAGCAGGTCTTCATCTTTTGGTTCTTACCAGGGGAATTTTCCATCTATCCGAATTCGAAAGTCCATTGATTTATTTTTGGAGTATGTTGAAGTTAGTGTATATGTGAACTTGGTTTCAATTATGTCCTAAAGAAGGCAATCTATCAGTCACTGTGTTGTTTCAACATATATAATAGCGGCTTGTAATTATGTATTGTTTAACTTCGGCCTAGTTACTAGTGCCATCTCCCAAAGATTCTGAGAAAGCCATGATGAATCAATCTGTGGCATTTGATTGTAACAAGTAGTGTGGATCTTCTTATTTTTCTTATTCTTTATTTTTTTTTAAATCTACGTTTTATGTAATTTTCAAGGTTATGGCTCCTAGTAAGCCATGGATGCAACTTGTTGACAATCGGCTCGAGGAAACCTACTTTGTTGGTTTTCAAAAGTTTTTGGATTATGCTTTTTGAAAAATAGGGGAAGAATATGCAATTCGGTGTCCATGAGTCAAATTTTGCAATACAACTTTAGGAACCCATAAAACATTTGAGACACATTTGCTAGTATATGTAATAATTGAAAATTATAATTTTTGGTATCACCATGGAGAATGTTTGGGTGAGCCGTTGTCGGAATCAGAATCTGAAGATGCTTCATCGTATTGGTAGCAAGCCTATCCGAGAGATAATTTATCAAAAGATATTATCATAAAACTATTTTACTAAATGAAATACTTACTAGGTATGTGTTATTTGATATGTTTGATTTTGATGTGAAGGGAGGAAAAGATGGCAATCCACCATATTTGGCGACTATTTTCTTTGAGACTCGTAAGAAAGATAACAAGCTTGTTGAACCTGAAGCAATTGAAAAATATGTGTGTTTGCTAAATTGATTGTGTTAATTACTTTAAATTGTTGTGTTTTGATAGAAAATGTTCTTTTATAATGTAGGCTCAACTCGAAGTAATGGTACAAGCTGATCCATCTATGCCTAGCATAGAGATTGTTGAAAAATGTTTTGGACCTTAAACTCGTAACCATGTATTTGGATTTGGGGGTGGAATAAAGGCAAAAGACTTGCAAGGTGGAAAAGCTTCCAAGGCTGAATTATTGTCCGTGTTACGTTCAACTCGAGAGGATAACAAATCTTTGAATGAGGAAAACAAATCCTTGAAAAATACGTAACAATATGTTTTCTGCTAACCAAGTACGTAACAATATACTTTGACTTGTGGTCATTTTCTACCTACACTTTCCAGCTAAGAAAAAAATAATCTACAAGAAATATAGAATATTTGGAAAGGGAAACTTTTCTTATTAGCCAAGCTACCAATACACACAATATTCATGGGACTCAATCTGTCGAAAGTAATAGCATCCAGCCACAATTTTATAAAATTTGATTGTCAGCTTTTTCCTCTCTTCTCAGTAGCTTTGTATTAGCTTCATTGTTACTTTGGGTTGAATTCATTGTTCTTACTTTCTCAATCTGGATTTTGACTTTATGATTCTCTTATTTGCTCTTTCTTTTACCGAGCTGCTTGATGAAATATCTGGACCAACATACGTGGAGCTTACTTTGTTTAAACAATTATTACAAGTTCTCGTTGCCTTAACAATTCTATACTGTCTAGTGTCCATACAGTCCACTGGACATCTTGTGGTGTAATCTTTAGTTCTCTGAATATTGAACTTGAACACTAGTATCCCTATAATTTTAGATTTAGCCATTGCATCTCTTTACTTGATAGTGATTAGCTAACCATCTAAACTTGAGCTTGAACACTAGTATGCATGTGCAAGTGGCTTCAAGAAACACTATTTGACCATTTGAAAAGAAATAGTAATTATATAAGCATTGTTAGTATTGCTACAAGATTAGAAATGAGGCTATTCGGGACAAGTTAGGAGTGGCCTCAGTGGAAGACAAAATGTGGGAAATGCGACTGAGATGGTTTGGGCACGTGAAGAGGAGAGACACAGATGCCCCAGTACGGAGTTGTGAGAGGTTGGCTATATAATCTATTACTTCCTGTACTTTGATTGATCTGTTTTATCTGAGTTGCTCTTGTTATTTGCTAAGCTTTGAACTTCTTATCCTTATCTGACTTCTCTTATGATTTTTTTGAGCCGAGGGTCTTTCGGAAAAAGCCGTCCTACCTTGGTAGGAGTCAGGTTTGCGTACACTTTACCCTTCCCAGACCCCACGTGTGGAATTTCACTGGGTTGTTGTTGTTGTTGTTGTTAGTATTGCTACAAGGCATGCCTTCATCAACAGATAGGTCATCCATAACTAAATTATAGATATTGCATGCATCTCAGAGGAATAACATGACCTGCAGCTGTAATCATAGAGCAATTCAGTATTGCATTGCTCTGATGTGTGAGACTAAATTGAAGTGATGTCCTACCTGATGTTGCTGAATAGCTCGATATTTGAGTAAACTAAATTTTTAAGCAACTTAAAAAGCTCTACAATCCATGTGTACCTTCCACCACAAGTAGTTACCGTATAGCTACTAGGTGCACTCATGTATACGGCTGGAGGACACAACTTATTCCTTCTTGTCTTTAATTTTCTGTACAACTTTTGTGCTTCAACTTTCTGCAAAGCTGCACACCTCTTCTTATTCTGTTATTATTTATGTTTCTTTGCTACCCACAATTTTTGTTTTCAACATTAACCATAACTCCAATTAGTTGTTGGCTTTTATTCTGGTTCAGCAGTTGTGAATACTAGACCGCATTGCTGGTAGCATTGGTCGTTGCTGATCATTGCATTGCTGTTGATCGCTGCATTTCTAGCCAGCATGAATAAGCTGAGAAAATGGAATGATCAGTACATTGAAAGTGGAAGTAGGAGTCAGTCTCCATTTGAATTTGGACTCCAATATTAACCGGCAAAAAAGGTAGTAAGCGAGTCCACGATTTGGCTTGCGACTTTTGAGTCTAATATTAACTAGATAAAGTTATGGAATGTACAAAAGCATAATTTGTTCTCATTTGGATCACTATATATACGTTGGCAATTTGTTCTGAAGGAGTTTGTCACAAATAACAAAATTTTGCCTAGTGTTTGTTCATTCCATTTGTTTCTGCGTAATTTTAGTTCATTCTAGCTCGTCTCTAAAGCTTATTAGTTTCTATTAGTTGCCAAATGCCATTTAGTTGTACTTCTTCAAATTAGATTCTGGATCTTGATAAATGCATCTGATAGTTTTTCTAATTAATATTTCTTATTTTATTGCAGCTTTCCTTGATGTTTCTTGACCGCACTCGATGAATTGAAGATTGAAACTTTAAACTTTTTGCTTAGCTTTTGTTCAGTCAATAGTCAAGATCAAGTTTAGAATAAGATGCACGAGCTCCATATTAGTTTCCTACAAATTAATGTTATGTGGTTAAGACGGTTTAAAATTAATTTCAACTTTATAGAGAAAAAATCAATTTTAGAAAAAAAGAGGAGTCGCCACTTAATTTTTTAAAGAAATTAAGAAAACTTAATTTAAAAGACCCTAACAGATTTAAGTCTTAAAAATTCAGAGAAAAAGGTACGAAGTTCTTATTTCCACTTTGAGAAGGTGTTAAGCATTCAAAGTGACCGCTAACGCGCGGTTATTCGACGATTTGAAAATTATTTGATTAATTTTTAAAAGTATTAATTTTAAAAAAAATGAAGACTTTAAAATTATTTTGTTTTTGGAAAAAAAATGATCAAATTTAAATATTGAAAATAATATATATGTATAAAAAAAAATAAAGTTTATCAAATGCCTAAGTAAAAGTAGAAAATTATATAAAGAGTAAATTAATATGAATTGGTTTATCTTTAGGGGAATCTAATTAAGTTAAAAAAAATTAAAATTAATATCTAAGCAAGCATAAATAACATAAATGAATAAATTATTACAACCCGAATTAATATAAATAAATAATAAATAAAACTTAAAAATATTCTCCGACATAGTTTATGTACGCCTGGACTAAGCTATTGGGTCATCTGCGTTTTGAGACTTAAGCACAATTTCATTGTATATCGGAGTTGTATACATACTATATATCGGAATGTATCTATACTATATACAACATATACAAGTTTATTTCTGTATATCGAAATGTATACACACAATATACCACCTATTTGTTCCCTGTATCTGCTGTATACCACTATATATCAGACTGTATATACACTGTATATCAGTATATACAACATTATTTTTCTGCATATCAAACTATATAGATACTGTATATCAGTGTATACAACACTATTTTCCACCTGTATTCCGTGTATACAGCCCAATATCAATATTCAAATCATGAATGTTACCTTTCTTTCCAAGTATCAACTTTTCAATCATTTGAGCAAGATGATGGGAGACTCAAAACTCAACGATATGCAATGGTGGGGTCCAAAGATGGACTCAGATTGATATCGCATGCACCAAAATAAAATTACATAAGCATTTACTTATTTTAAGCTAAACCAAGGAACATATCATGATATTTTAAGTTATCAAATGGACAAGCATCCTGGAAGTGACTAACAACATGCATATATGTGGACAAAAGAAAGAAAAGAAGAAATATATTCAAGTAACTAAAGAATACAGATTTAATGTATACGCTATACTAGCTCAAATTTTAAAAAAAGAATTAAATCAATTAGGCAATGAAAGTTCTAATTGAATAATAACTTTAAGCATATTTTTGTTATCTAAATCATGTAAAAAGAAGAAATTAAAAACATGAAAATCTATATTGTCAAAGGAAACTATTTCAAAAAAATAATGAACAAAACTAAGATCTTTCATGAAATAATTCTAACACAAGATAGCTAATTAATTCTAACACATGCTAACTATAAAAAAATTATATCATTAATCTAATTATTATTAATACATGCTAACTAAAAAAAAGACTACGAATTAACTAAATATAAAACATAAATAATTAAATAAAATAAAGTTGATAAAAGATTTTACCTCTTTTCGGGCAACAAGACTGAAGAAGATGAGCGGAAGACAACTTCACCACCACCCAAGAGCTTGATGGAACATTAATCTACAAAACAAACAAACAAAAAATATTAAAAATTTAGACTCAAACCTTCGTGGGTTCGACGTTATAAGAACACTGTTCTTAGCCTAAATTTCGACTTCAATCTCCTATTTTCCTTTAAGAAAAATATAGATTGAAAGCTAGAAATTTTCACAACTTTTAGGTTAGGGACAAAAGCCCAAAATCCTAGCCAAGTTAAGAAAATTTCTAACTTTGGGGTGGCTAAAAAACCTCTTCACTTCTTCCCTCTTCTTAATAAGAATATGAGCCTTTATATAGGCTCCAAAAACTTCAAAATTTCTTGCAATTTTCGATGTGGAGATTGGGTTTTTTTTTAGAAAAAATTAAAATTTTCACAAATGCAAACTATAATTAAACTAACCTAACTAACTTTGTATTTAGTTAAAAAATAAAATCTTTTTGAGATAATTTTTGAATAACTACATAAATATTAATCAAAGATATAGTTTTTAGAAATATTTATATTATACTAAAATTTATATAAAAAAATAGTTAAGAATAACATGAAAATATCTTTGTTTTTATAAAAGCTAATTATTTCAAAAAAATGTTTGAAATTCAAAGAAATTCGATAGCTAATTTGCGTTGTGAAGGATCAAAATTGGGTGTCAACAGTTGTTCCTTTCTTTCGATAGGATCAATAAAAGAGATCATCGACAAAGAAAATTGATAAATTCCATTTTGACCGACTCCATCTTCATTTTTCTGAAAAGGGGTTGGTACGAATTTTGGAATTATGGCTGGACCCTGAAAAACCACACGCCTTTCGATAGGAATGTGGTTTACTGTGGTAGAAGTCGTTCCTCAGCTCGCGTCATATGAGTTTGATATTCCTCTTCGGACTGTGTCCCAGTTCGCTGCTACGAAAAGATTCCACATTGTGCTGCATCCTCTTTGATGTCGTTCGCACTTTCTTTCATCTTATTTGCGTGTCGAAAATCTTCATTGATCCATTGGTAGGATAATGCTGCTCTATTGGTAGTATGGTGATCCATTGATAGGATACTTGGCAAAATAAATGCATGTCCATCGATAGGACGAATAAAGATCCATTGATAGGATATAAATACGTGTCCATCGATATGATAATGTTGCTCCATCGGTAGGATGATAATCCATTGATAGGATATATGCATGTCCATTGGTAAGACGAATAAAGGTGATCCATAAGTAGGATATTTTGGCAAAATAATTGTCTGTCCATCGGTTGGACGAATGAAGATCCATTGGTAGGATATGGTCTATCGATAGGACGAATAATGATCCATTAATAGGATATGTTGGTCCATCTATAGGACGAATGGTGATCCATTGGTAGGATGATGTTGCATGTACATCGATAGGACGAATGAAGGTGATCCATCGGTAGGTTGATGTACGTCCATTGGTAGGACAAATAAAGATGATCCTTCGATAGGATATTTTGGCAAAATAACTGTATGTCCATCGGTAGGACGAATGAAGATCCATTGGTAGGATATAAATGCGTGTCCATTGATAATATGAATGCATCATACCATCGTATACGGCATCATATCATCATATACGGCATCATATGAAAATGCAATGGCCCTCTTGGTAAATGAAAATGATATGACCCTCTTGGCAATAAATATGCAATGGTCCTCTTGGAAAATGAAAATGCAATGGCCCTCTTGGCAAATGAATATGCAATATCCCTCTTGGCAAATGAAAATGCAATGGCCCTCTTGGCAAATGAAAATGCAATGGCCCTCTTGGCAAATAAATATACAATGGCCCTCTTTGCAAATAAATATTTAATGGCTCTCTTGGCAAATGAAAATGCAATGGCTCTCTTCACAAATGAAAATGCAATGGCCCTCTTGGAAAATGAAAATGAAATGGCCCTTTTGGCAATGAATATACAGTGGCTCTCTTGGCAAATGAAAATGCAATGGCCCTCTTGGCAAATGAAAATGCAATGGCCCTCTTGGAAAATGAATATGCAATGGCCCTCTTTGCAAATGAATATGCAATGGCCCTCTTGACAAATGAATATGCAATGGCCCTCTTGGCAAATGAATATGTAATGGCCCTCTTGGAAAATGAAAATGCAATGGCCCTCTTGGCAAATAAAAAATGCAATGGCCCTCTTGGCAAATGAAAATGTAATGGCTCTCTTGGCAAATGAAAATGCAATGGCCCTCTTGGCAAATAAATATGCAATGGCCCTCTTGGCAAATGAATATGCAATGACCCTCTTTGCAAATGAAAATGCAATGGCCCTCTTGCTAAATGAAAATGCAAATGTCTTCCTCTTGGATGATTTGACATGTTATCTTTTTTTTGAACAATTTGTGTTCGTTGGGACTCAAGTATTTGATAAAAGTTTATACGAGGCCTCGGTGGCTCGCATCTTGAATTTGTCGTCGCTCCATTCTAGCAATGTTGGAGATCACTTGAAGTTGACTTCGAACTTCTGACTATTCTTGACGGAATTTTTGAGATCTTCCTCAAAATTTTTATCCTAGTTAGATCTCTTCAAAAATGTCGAGCTGCTGAAATTTTGACAGTCTTATGAAATTTTTGAGATCTTCTCAAATATTTTGTCCTAATTTCATATATTAACATGATCTCCAATCTTGACTTGTTGGAGATAGTAACTTCTTGTGAATTTTTGAGATCTTCTCAAAAATTCTGTCCAGTTTTCATTGTAAGGGAGAAATGAAAATCTTATGGGGAACATGACCGAGCCTTGTGGTGCCTACATATCCTATTGGTGCAGAAATCAGGTCAAATGTAGTTCCAATCCTGTGGATGATGAGTACTGCAAAATCTGAGATAAGATAATCAGTAGACACATGTGCAATATGAGCATAGTGATATGAAAAACTATATTACTTGCAATATTTACAGCTTAAAAGCACGATATATGCCACCCGTTTGATATGGACGATCCAATGAAGTAAAATAGGCATCTCACCCCTATGGGATTAGCCTAATCTCACATTATTTAGAGCAAACCATCCAATTTCAAAGGAAAAATGCAAATTTTTTTGAGAATGTAAAGAGATAGTCAAATTTTGACTACAATTGGTACCAACAGTTAGGATTGCATAGAAATATTTCTCATTTCCTTTCTTATAACTGAGATTGACTTCGAGGTAATTCCTATAGCTTCAAGTAGTACCTCAAACATACTTAAGTGTCGACAAGATATTTTTATCCTGCTTCAAACAAAGTTTAGGATTATACCAATTCTCATGTTTCAAGTGCCCTCACAATAAATAAAGTCCTATTTCCCACATATCTGAAATGTTTGATTTGAGGTCAATTTGCAAAGTGCACTCACACTCTCAAGAAAGTTCAACGCATGCAACTGTGATACCAAATGTTTGTCCTGCATGTAAGTCTCCACTAATATGAGAATATTTGAAATGAGATCATGTAGGGCTTGTTTATTGGCTTGTAATATAGGCTTAGGGACGGGTGGGATATTTATTTGGGATAAAAGTGACTTAATCTCTCCTTAAGCGTCACACTGAATTTGGCAATCAAAATGCAATGGCAATGAAAATGCAATGGCCCTCTTGGCAAATGAAAATGCAATGGCCCACTTGGCAAATAAAAATGTAATGGTGTCACGACCCAATTCCTTAGTAGGTAAGCCACCCCGTCAACCCGGAACTTCAAGTAATGGGTGTGAGGGCAGAAACTAAATAAGAGTATAGAATTATAAAAGTAAACAGAATGAATAAGCGGAAGTAAACCAAAACATGTTTTAAACAACTAAAGATCCCTCCCAGAACCTGGAAGTCACAAGTACAGAGCTGCTACAAAATAAAATACGAGTACAAGTCCCAAAAGTGGACTGAAAATATATATAACAACTGGCTAGTCTCAGAAGGCAAAAGATGAGCCATCCATGCTGAAGGAGACAGGAATGATCCAAAAACACCAAGTACTCACCCTAGTCTCCAAAGTTGACTGTAACAAGCTCGATTTATCCATGGTGATAGCTGGTGCTCGGTCCTGCATTACGAAAGTAGATGCAGAGTGTAGTATGAGTACCAAGACAACAGGTACCCAGTAGGCATCATAGGCCGACTGAGCAAAAAAGGTAAAAACAATATGAAAAAGAAGAATAGCCTAAATAGGAGTCAACATAAGCATCAAAAGGGAAAAGAGTACTACCTATGAGAACTACAACTAACTATACCCAATTGGGCCCCCATAAGCCCAACCGGGACACTCGTGCGCAAGTTAAATAAAAATTCGGACGAACCCCCATAAGCCCACCGAGTACACAGAATAGCTACAACTACTAAGGCTAGGAACCAAGAATCTGCGATGTTAGGAGCCGAAGTACTATATCATTTCCAAACCCAAAATTTCTAAGAGTCAATCGATCTAGTGGTGACATAGGGGTATTCCTCTTTTTCATATTGTTTTTTACCTTTTCTGCTCAGTCGGCCTATGATGCCTACTAGGTACCTGTTATCTTGGTACTCATACTACACTCTGCATCTACTTTTGTGATACAGGACCGAACACCAGCTATCGACATGGATAAATCGAGCCTGTTGCAGTCAACTTTGGAGACTAGGGTGAGTACTTGGCGTTTTTGGATCATTCCTGTCTCCTTCAGCATGGATGGCCCGTCTTTTGCCTTCTGAGACTAGCCAGTTGTTATCTATATTTTCAGTCCACTTTCGGGATTTATACTCGTATTTTATTTTGTAGCAGCTCTGTACTTGTGACTTCTAGGTTCTGGGAGGGATCTTTAGTTGTTTAAAACATGTTTTGGTTTACTTCCGCTTATTCATTCTGTTTACATTTATAATTCGATGATCTTATTTAGTTTCTACCCTCAAACTAATTACTTAAAGTTTCAGGTTGACGGGTTGGCTTACCTACTAGAGGGTTATAGTAGGTGTCATCATGACCTAAGGAATTGGGTCGTGACAAGTTGGTATCAAGCCGCCAGGTTCATTGGTCTCATTTGTACAGAGCTAAGATCTAGTAGAGTCTCGCGGATAGGTGCGGAGACGTCCGTAACTTATCTTCGGGAGGCTACAGGATGTCATTAGGAACATTCTCTATGTTGTATCATTTCATGCAGTGTTGTGTCTTATTGATTTCCTGAAATCTCATTTGTTCCACTCTTTCGCAGGAATGGTTCATACGCGTGGTACCACCGGTCGTGATACACAAGATCGCAACATATCCTCCAGAACCTGAATAGTACGCTCTGATTGACCGTCGGTTTGTGGATGAAATATTGTACTAAGATCAACCCGGGTGCCCAACTCTCTTTGAAAGGCCCTCTAGAAAATGGAAGTAAATTGAGATCCCCTATCTGATATAATGGATATCAGTACCCCATGCAGACGGACCACCTCCTGAATATAGATTCGAGCTAGACGATCTGCAGTAAGAGTGGACCTTACTGGTAAGAAATGCGCTAACATGGTCAATCGATCAACGATGACCCAAGTACCATCATTACCTCTGGATGATCGAGGTAATCCCATCACGAAGTCTATGGTAATTCATTCCCATTTCCACTCGAGAATGGGTAATCTCTGAAAGACTCCACCAGGCCTCTAATGTTCCGCCTTAACCTGCTGGCAACTTAAACAATGGGATACATACTCAGCTATATCTATCTTCATACCACTCTACCAGTAATGTTGTCTCAAATCCCAATACATCTTTGCGGTGCCCGGATGGATAGAATATTTAGAATCATGGGCCTCGTGAAGGATCAACTGAATAAAGTCTCCAACTCTGGGAACACAAAGGCGACCATCGAACCGTAGTATGCCATCCGAATCTATAGAAGCCTGGCCACCCCCACCTCGCAATACTAACTCTCGAAGCTTTACTAATTCTCCATCCTCAAACTGCCGGCCACGAATCTGGTCCAATAAAGACGATCGAGCTCCCACAAAATCCAAAATTGGTCCAAAATCTGAGATTTCCAACCAGACCATCTGATTAGCCAAATACTGGATGTCCAAGGCTAGGGGTCGCTTCGCAGCAGACAAGTAAGCTAAACTGCCCATACTCCCCATCTTCCGGCTCAAGGCATCCGCTACTACATTCGCCTTGCCCGAGTGGTAAAGAATAGAGATGTCATAATCGGCCAGTAGCTCAATCCAATGCCGCTGTCTAGAATTAAGATCTTTTTGACTCATAATGTACTGTAAGCTGCGGTGATCTATATATATCTCTCAATGGACTCCGTATAAGTAGTGCCTCCACATCTTAAGCGCAAAAACTACCACCGCCAGTTCCAAGTCATGGGTGGGGTAGTTTCGCTCGTGCACTCTCAACTTTCTGTAAGCATAAGAAATAACTCAGCCACGCTGCATCAGTACACACCCAAGACCTACACCAGAAGCGTCATAATATACCGAAAAGACCATCCGATTAGCCAAATATTGGATATCTAAGGCTAGGGGTCACTCCGCAACAGACAAGTAAGCTAAACTACCCATACTTCCCGTCTTCCAGCTCAAGGCGTCCGCTACTACATTTGCCTTGCCCGGGTGGTAAAGAATAGAGATGTCATAATCGGCTAGTAGCTCAATCCAATGCCGCTGTCTAGAATTAAGATCTTTTTGACTTATAATGTACTTTAAGCTATGGTGATCTGTATATATCTCGCAATGGACTCCATATAAGTAGTGCCTCCATATCTTGAGTGTGAAAACTACTGCCGCCAGTTCCAAGTCATGGGTGGGGTAGTTGCGCTCGTGCACTCTCAACTGTCTGGAAGCATAAGCAATAACTCGGCCACGCTGCATCAGTACATACCCAAGACCTACACTAGAAGTGTCACAATATACCGAAAAGATCTCTGTCTCAACTGGTAGGGTAAAAATAGGAGCGGTGGTAAGCAACTCCTTAAGCTTTCGAAAGCTCGACTCACACTTCTCAGACCACAAAAAGGGAACATCCTGGCAGGTCAAACGGGTCAATGGAGCTACAATGGTAGAGAAACCCTCAATGAATCGTCTATAATACCCAGCCAATCCAACGAAACTCTGAATCTCCGTAATAGATGTGGGCCTAGCCCAACCAGGAATAGCCTCAATCTTCGTCGAATCCACTCTATACCCTCTCTGGATACCATGTGTCCCAGAAATGCCACAGACTCCAACCAAAACTCGTATTTTGAGAATTTAGCGTAAAGCTGCTGATCTCTCAAAGTCTAGGAGCACAACCCTCAAGTGTTGCTCGTGCTCCTTCCTACTCCTCGATATACCAGTATGTCATCGATGAATAGAATCACGAAGGAGTCAAGATAAGGTCTAAATACTCGAGTCATAATGTCCATAAAAGATGCGGGGGCATTGGTAAGCCCAAAAGACATCACAAAAAACTCATAGTGGCCATAGCGAGTCCGAAAAGTAGTCTTAGGAATGTCGGCTGCTCTAATCCGTAACTAATGGTAGCCAGACCTCAAGTTAATCTTAGAAAATATAATTGCACCCTGAAGCTGATTGAATAGATCATTGATACGGGGCATGGGGTAAAGGTTATTAACCGTCACCTTGTTCAACTGCCTGTAATCAACACATATCCGTATAGTCTCATCCTTCTTCTTAACAAATAAGATAGGCGCACCCCACGGCGACACACTTGGGTGAATAAATCCCTTACTTAGAAGATCCTCAAGCTGCACGCTGAGCTCTTTGAGCTCTGCAGGGGCCATACGATAAGGTGGTATAAAAATAGGCTTAGTTCCCAGCTCCAAATCTATTGCAAAATCAATATCTCTCTCTGGGGGTAGACCAGGTAGGTCAGTAGGGAAGACATCAGTATACTCCCTAACCACAGGAACTGAATCAATAGTACGGGCCTCGCTGGACACATCACGAACATAAGCTAAGTACGCTAAGCACCTAGACGCAACTAGCCATCGAGCCCATATAAAAGATATGATCCCAGTCAGTGAGCGACTATAAACACCCTACCACAAGACCGGGGGAATACTAGGCATGGCTAAAGTGAACTTGAGGGAAAAATCCCTCGTTCCCATATTGCCTTGTCGAAGATTTATGAACTCCAACACCTTAGCTTCCCTTAGCTTAAAAGGGAAAAAGGGATCAAGGAAAGAAAGTTTGAAGTCTTCCCATTCAATAGGTCATTCGTCCACCGCCATTATCTTCCATTAAGTATACCATACTCTAGAAGCACTATTGAGTTGGTAAGCCGCCAACTCCACTTTCTCTTCCAACATCACCTCTATAATACTCACTATCTTATAAACCTCATCAATGAATTCTTGAGGATCCTCATGAACCTTTGAGCTAGGGAACTTTGAACGGTTCATCCTTGCAAAGTCTCTTACCCTCAAAGATGGAATGGGAACATTAGGAGGAGCCGTAACTCCTTGGTTGGCCACAACTTGGGCTAGCATAATAATAGAGCTTCGGAACTCTACATTAGTAACTTGGTCAGGTAGAGGACCATTGTCTTGAGGGATCGGAGGAGATTGGGCTTCATAAACATCGATCCCCCTTTCTAAAAATCACAAAGGAGAATCGTTAGGGAAAAGAAGTCTTAGAACATACTCTATCGTATGACATAGATCATGAAAGAAGTGAGAATTCCTAAAATAACTTATAGCCTCCTATTCATATGGTGCTCTTCATATTCATGAATAAGATACTACATGACATAATATGTTGGAAACCTTAGGACATCTTAAACCATGTGCTCTAATACCAAGTTTGTCATGACCCCGACCTAAGGCCTAGTCATAACACAATGATCAGAACCCTGAAGGGATCCAACCAAGCCTCTCGACTTATTATAGAGTCATACATAAGGTAAAGTAAGGGCAGAAAATGACATAAGAAGGACTCTAAATCATGAAACATAAAGAGTATGAGAGTTTGACAACATAGACTCTAAACAAATATCTAATAAATGCCTCTACTACATGAAAAAGGCGGGGGCTAAGACATATACCTAGCTCACCCTCAGCATGAAATAAATAAATGTCTTTGACAGAAGAAACAACTCATCACTCGTCCTCGATGGATAAGGTCTCACCAAAAACTTCACCCGATAAAGCTCTATAAGCGACTCATGCGAATGTGATCCTCAACCCCTATATTATGAAACAATATAGGCAATAATATGCATTAGTACGTTGGAATATACTAAGTATGAAGGCATGACATGCAATATAAATCAAGATGCAATGATCAAGTAAAGTATAAGGGAAGAAGATATAAGTAAGTTCATGAGAAAATCACAATGATCAAAGCATAAAAAGGCATATTTGAAACTATGAAAGTACATAAAAGATCGTACATACATGGGATAGAACCATAATAGACAAAAAGACCATGACAGCTATAATGTGGAATCCCGATGTCTCTCCACACAAAAGAAGAAAGGGGAATCTACTTGCCAAGGTAGACACGACAATGTTAGGCGAGTCTTGTACATACATTATATATGGATCCACTAGATAAGCCATGAAGGCAACCTGTGGTGGCACATAGTTTTAGGAACTCAAGGCTGCTACTAAGGCTTTTTGTAGGTCTCCCACCTCAACTCCACTTGATGCTAAGTCAAATCCCATGAAATATATAACATAGTAATCATACATAATATATATCATAACTTGTTTATAAAATTCATAATTTATAGAATAGCTAATTTTATAACATAATTACAATGTGAGTATTGGCCTTTCATCATTGCAAATCATACTTACATAATTCATTTATTTAGGTCCTAGGTCACCACATAGGTCCCTAAGTTACCTTTCATTTTGATTTGTATATATTTAGCAGCTTCCGCCATTCATGTATGCTCCTGTTATTTTCTCATTACTATTCAAGATAGATTTGTTTTTCTTCTACCCTAATATCCTATTACTTACAGCTCTAGGATATACATCAGCTTGACTACTGTGGATTATAGTAGTCTTGATCATGACCTGAGAAATCGGGTCGTGATAAGTTGGTATCAGAGCCTCGGGTTCACTGTTCTCACTTATATAGTGCTAATGTCTAGTAGAGTCCTATAGATCAGCGCAGAGACATTTGTGACTTATATTTGGGAGGCTATAAGATGTCTTTACGAATATGTCTATTTTATATCATTGTCATGCAGTGTGTCTTATTGATTTTTGGAAATCTCACTTGTTCCACTCTTTTATACGATAGCTCATACACGTACTAGAGGAAGAGGATGACCACGGGGTCATGCCAAGGCTGCAGCCCCAGCCTAGGAGGGAGAGCAGACTCTGGAGTTGGAGTGAATCCACTAGTAGAAACATTACATTCGCAGTCAGTGGGATCGAGACAAGCCCTACCACCACTCGAGTGAGAAGCAACCAAATTAATTCTAGTGCCGGTACGAGTTTGGGCCGAGGTGGTTTGCAGGTGGGTTCTTCAAGCAGAGGTGGCCAGCCTCCAACTTTCAGCCAACATGCTCAAGGTTGGTATGGGTGTACAGACTAATACCATTGGTCCTATGAGTTCCCTCAGCACAGGCTAGCCTTACCATCTCCACATGCAGGTTCACCCATGCATGCATAAGTACCTCCAGCTAGAGGCAGAGTCCAGGGCCAGGATTGCAAATGTGGTCACCAGGGTACATAGGGTGGTCCCTAAGGAGGCAGGTTAAGAGGCAGAGTCGACATACATGGTAGAGTAGCCCAGGCCTATTTTTATACAGCTTTATCTAGGGCAGATGCTAAGGCCTCAGACGATGTGATCAAAGGTACAATTTTATAATGCCATCAGCCTGCATCTGCTTTATTTCATCCTGGATCTATATATTCTTATATATCTTTATATTGTGCCCCTCAACTAAGTATGGGTCTAGAGCAATTAGTTGAGTAATTACGTGTTTCGACCCCGATAGGTGATTTTTTAGTAGTGGATCAAGTCTTTAGATCCTTTGTGGTGAAAATTCAAGGGCGTGACATAAGAGTGGATATTATTTTACTTTATATGGTAGATTTCAATTTGATTTTGGGCATGGACTGGCTTTCCCCTCACCGTGCAGTCTTAGATTACTATGCTAAGACCATTACCTTAGCCATGCCTGGTATTCTGCCGATGGTATAGTAGGGCTCTTGTATTCCCACACCGATTGAGGTGATATCTTTTGTTTGGGCTTTGAGGTTAGGTGCTAGTGGGTGCTTGGTGTATTTGGCTTGTGTTATAAATGTAAGTAAGGATGTCCCTATAGTTGATTCAGTGCCTACCATCCGAGAGTTTAAAGATATGTTTTTTGCCGATCTGCATAGCCTCCCTCCTCACTGTGATATTGAATTTGCTATTGATGTAGATCTAGATACTATTCCTACTTCCATCGCACCATACTGTATGGCCCCCGTAAAGATCAAAGAGTTCAGTATTCATCTTCAGGATCTTTTTTATAAGGGATTCATTCAGCCTAGTGTATAGCCTTGGGGTGCCCTAATCCTCTTTGTTAAGAAGAAGGATGGTACTATGCAGATGTGCATCGACTATAGGTAGTTGAACAAAGTGATAGTGAAGAACCATTACTCCATGCCTAAGATTGATGACCTATTCAACTAGCTTCAGGGTTCGTAGTGTTTTCTAAGATCAATTTGAGATCCAACTACCACTAGTTGAATATTAGGGCAGTGGGCATCCCTAAGACTGCATTTAGGACTTGTTGCGGCCACTATGAGTTCCTAGTGTTGTCTTTTGGGTTGACTAAAACCCCTGTCGCATTCATGGATTTAATGACCTGGGTGTTTAGGCCATAGTTGGACTAATTTTTCATAGTCTTCATAGATGACATTCTGGTATACTTGTGGAGCCGGGAGGAGCATGAGAAACATTTGGGAGTAGTGCTCCAGAATTTGAGAGATCAATGACTTTATGCCAAGTTCTCAAAGTATGAGTTTTAACTTGAGTCCATAGCATTATTGGGGCACGTGGTGTCCAAGAATGGAATTATGGTAGATCCAGCGAAGATTGAGGCTATTCATGATTAGGCGAGGCCCACCTCTATGACTGAGATTTGTAGCTTCATTAGATTGGTAGGGTACTACATGCATTTTGTTGAGGGTTTTTCTATTATAGCAGCGCCTTTGACTAGGTTTACTCGCCAGGATATCCTATTTATGTGGTTGGAGGAGTGTTAAAGAAGCTTTTTGAGGCTCAAGGAGTTGTTTACCACCGCTTCTATATTGACCCTTCTAGTATAGGGTAAGGGATTCACCATTTATTATGATGCATCCGGTGTTACATTAGGCTGTGTACTGATATAGCAGGGCCAGGTTATTGCTTATGTATCGAGGTAGCTTAAGTTGCACGAATGCAACTACCCTACTCATGATTTAGAATTGATGGCGGTAGTTTTTACGTTTAAGATTTGGAGGCACTACCTGTATGGAGTTCGATGCTAGATTTACAATGATCACAAGAGCCTTCAGTACATTATGAGCCTAAGGGATCTTAATTCGAGGCAGCACCATTGAGTTGAGCTCTTGAAGGACTACGACCTCTCTATTATCTACCATCCGATAAGGCGAATGTAGTAGTGGACACCTTGAATAGGAAAGCGGTGAGTATGGGTAGTCTAGCCTTCCTTTCTACTTTGGTGACCTTTGGACATCTAGTCCTTAGCTAACTGGATGATTCGTTTGAGATTCTGAGGAGAGTTGGAGAGGTTACTTATGAGTCGTCTTTGCCACCAGCATTTTTAGCTATACACCTTTGTTTTTCACGTTTCTATGTTGCGCTGGTACATTGTAGATGAGTCTCATGTGCTTCAGTATGACTCTGTTGAGTTGGATGATCGCCTGACTTTTGTTGAGGAGCCAGTTGCTATTTTAGCTAGAGATGTTCGCCAACTTCGTTCTAAGTCCATCGCTGTGATTAAGGTCTAGTGGCGCCATTTTCCGATCGAGGAGGCTACATGGGAGACCGAACAGGAGATGCGGGAGCAATTCCCCAGCTTATTTGACCCTCCAGGTATACTCTTGTCCTTACTTTCGCGGACGAAAGTTCTTTTAGTAGTGGATATTGTAATGACCCTCAATGTAATTTTTTTGGAATTTTTTTAAAATGACCATTTAACCCCTCCCTTTATATGCCCCGAGTCGTTTCTAACTGTTACCGGGTATTGATTTTTAAAAAATCCTATGAAAAGTTAAGTTCTTGGAAAATTTGAGTTTCATAAGCTTTAAATATTAAAAAGTGGTATTTGGGGTCAATTGGAGCTACGGGTCTCGAAATGGAATTCCGTCGATTCCACCAGCTCCGAAATGTCAAAATGGGCTTAGAAGACTTTACGGAATCAGTTTTGGAGTTGTAACGAAGATTTGAGGCCTTGAGTTGAGAATTTGAGGAACTTTAAGCCAAGGTTTGACTTTGGTCAACTTTTGGAGTTCCGATGCTCAGAATGGAATTCCGACGACTCCGTTGGATTCAGGAGATGGTTTTTGGTATAGAAGAAGTGTTGGATGAATTTTTAGAGGTCCCGAATCCATTTTGGTATTTTGAAGGCCTAAGTTAGTTTAGTGATGACTTTTCAAATTTTGGGTCAGCGAGATCTCAGATTCAAATTCTGATGATTCCATCAGCTCCGAAATGACCAAATTAGTCTAGTAGCACTGTTGGAATGACTATCGAGGCAATTGATACGAGTTTGGGGCCATTTGACGCTTTTGACTTTGAAACTTAGCCTATAGTTGACTTTGGTCAACATTCTTGGAAAATGCACTCGAATAAAAATTCTGACAGCGCGGTTAGTTCCAAAATGTTGATTTTGGTCTAGAACGACCCTTCGTTCTCTTTTCAAGGCTTCCGAACTAATATCGAGGCCCGTTATGGAATATGACTTAAAATGGCTCTTGGGTGTGAGACCCATTTTTTATTAAAATGATCTCGTATGGGAATTTTGAATATGTCATTGAGTCCGTAACGTCGAAATTAGTGGGGTAGCATATTTGGTTTATTTTTATCGAATTCCGAACGAATTCCGAGCACACATCGAAGATTTTTGGATTTTCCAAAAATCAGAAAATTTGCAGCAAAATTACAGCAGATTGTGCAATTATTTTGGTTTTTTTCTCCAACTTTATAACCCCATAATTTGAGCATTAGGATTCTAAATTGGGTGATTTGAAAGGCAAAATTGTGAGGTTTTTCGTGTAGAACACATTGGAGAGATTGAAAACTAATTTAGAGCATTCGATTTAGGTAAAAATCGCGATTTTAATTGCAGCTCTGTCCATTTTTGGATTGAGTTTTTGAAGAACTTTGAGCAATCGTTTTTTGACCTATATAAACCCAATTTTGGTGATTCAAGGGTCTAAAATCAAGAGAACTTCGTGAGGAATCTGTGGTAATCTCAGAAACGCGAGGAGAAGCTTCGTTTGAGGTAAAAATGCATTTTAAGTTACTGATTTAGTCATTTTCGGAATGAAATTTTGTGGAATTTTGAAAGAGTGTATCTTGGTCAATATAACTTCGTTTTGAGTGATTCTTGATGCTAGATTGTGGGGTTTTTCATAAGGAACATCATGGTATAATTTGTTTTGATTGAAATATTTTCGTTTTTGAGAAATCAACATGTAAAGAGGCTGCCTTGTATTGTTTTCTTAGTTTGAAAAAGTGGGAATTGATTGTTTGATCGTCTTACGTAATTTTCCACCCCAAATTATGTTATAAATCAGATTTGTGAGCTTGGGGTGACGTTTAGAACCTATTTTGGGGGTCAAATCCAGAATTTCGTATGTGGGTCCCACAATTTCTGTTTTGGACCCCAAAATTAGTCCATCTCCAAAAAATATGAAATTAGTGTCTAAACGACCGTATCGATGTTGTGGTACTATTTTTGATAGCTTGGCAGCGTTCTGAGTCCGTTTGAAATGGAAAAGCTCCATCACAGTGATTTGGAGCCCGCATATTTAGCCTACAGGTAGGCTACGGTTTTACCTATCTTTAGATTGAGATGGAATGTGTGAAAGCATGTTGAAATAGTTGGAATTTGGGTTGGGTAATTTGATTGTGTATCTTAGGTAGTAGAAATCATGCTTTAGGCTTATTATCGGGTTTTTGGATATTTAGAAGCATGTGTATCTTGTCGTTATTTGTTAGTATTATAAGAAGAGTTGAATGAGCATGTTGTTGATACTGTGGGGTATGTTGGCCTTAGTATAGGATGTAAACTTGCTTTAGATGTCCCGACATCGTTCCAATGGACTTAGATCCTTGTAGATTGGTGTAGCGGGCTAGTGCCTGGTAGTTTGACCTTAGTTAGGCATTACCCTTGCTTTTAAGAATATCTTCATCCATAAATCGATATAATCGTGACTTTCATGATGCATCGGCAATATTAGATTTCATGATCATTGCACTGGGCTCCGATTCCATTTTTAGCGGTATAGCAGTTGACTTATTTGGGAAAAGATTTTTGGTACTGTTGTATTCTAGCTAGGAAGTAGAATGTTTGGCATCATGGGATAAATTATCTGTGAGCATCCAGGTACCCAGTCTCGGCCTCCATTCTGAATTATCGGGGAGCATTCGGGTACCCAACCCTGGCCTCCGCCGACTTGCTAGTATGATGAGCATCCGGGTATCCAGTCCTGGCCTCGATCATATCGATGTATTACGGCAAGCATCCTGGTACAAGTCCAGGCCTCGACCGCACCGATGTAATACGACGATCATCCGAGTACCCAATCTTGGCCTCGACCGCATTTATGTATTATGACAAGCATTTGGGTACCCAGTCCTGGCCTTGACCACTTTGAATATTCGGGTGAGCCTCCGGGTCCCAATCCCAGCCTCGACCCCTAAGTCACCGCTAGATTGATTGACACTTAGAGATTCTGGGTTTGGAAATGATATAGTACTTTGGCTCTTAACATCTCAGATTCTTGGTTCCTAGCCTTGGTAGTTGTAGTTATTCTGTGTACTCGGCGGTCTTATGGGGCTTCGTCTGAGTGTTTATTTAACTTACACACGAGTGTCCCGGCTGGGCTTATGGGGGCCCAGTTGGGTATAGTTAGCTGTAGTTCTCATAGGTAGTACTCTTTCCCCCTTTTATGCTTATGTTGACTTCTATTTAGGCTATTTCTCTTTTTCATATTGTTTTTACCTTTTCTGCTCAGTCCACCTATGATGCCTACTAGGTACCTGTTGTCTTGGTACTCATACTATACTCTGCATCTACTTTCGTGATGCAGGACCGAGCACCAGCTATCGATATGGATAAACCAAGCCTGTTGCAGTCAACTTCGGAGAATAGGGTGAGTACTTGGCGTTTTTGGATCATTCCTGTCTCCTTCAACATGGATGGCCAGTCTTTTGCCTTCTAAGACTAGCCAGTTGTTATCTATATTTTCAGTCCATTTTCGGGACTTGTACTCGTATTTTATTTTGTAGCAGCTCTATACTGTGACTTCCAGGTTCTAGGATGGATCTTTAGTTGTTTAAAACATGTTTTGGTTTACTTCCGCTTATTCATTCTGTTTACATTTATAATTCGATGCTCTTATTTAGTTTCTGCCCTCAAACCCATTACTTAAAGTTGCGGGTTGACGGGTTGAGTTACCTACTAGAGGGTTATAGTAGGTGTCATCATGACCTAAGGAATTGGGTCGTCACAGGCTGGGACTGGGTACCCGGATGCTTGCCATAATACATAAGTGCGGTCGAGGCCGAGACTGGGTACCCGGATGCTTGCCGTAATACATTGGTATGATCGAGGTCGAGACTGCGTACCCAGATGCTCGTCATACTAGCAAGTCGGTAGAGGCCGGTGCTGAGTACCCGGATGCTCCTCGATAATTTAGAACGGAGGTCAGGACTTAATACCCGGATGCTCAAAGATAATTTATCCCATGATGCTAAACATTCTACTTCCCAACTAGAATACAATAGTACCAAAAATCTTTTCCCAAATGAGTCAACCGATATGCCACCAAAAATGGAATCGGAGCCCAGTGCAATGATCATGAAATCTAATATTGCCGATGCATCATGAAAGTCACGATTATATCGATTTATGGATGAAGATATTCTTAAGAGCAAGGGTAATGCCTAACTAAGGTCAAACTACCAGGCACTAGCCCGCTACACCAATCTACAAGGATCTAAGTCCATTGGAACGATGTCGGGACATCTCAAGCAAGTTTACATCCTATACTAAGGCCAACATACCCCACAGTATCAACAACATGCTCATTCAATTCTCTTTATAATACCAACAAATAACGACAAGATACACATGCTTTTAAATATTCTAAAACCTGATAATAAGCCTAAAGCATGATTTCTACCACCTAAGATATACAATCAAACTACCCAATCTAAATTCCAACTATTTCAATATGCTTTCACACATTCCAGCTCAATCTAAAGATAAGGTAAAACTGTAGCCTACCTCTAGGCTAAACACGCGGGCTCTAAATCACTGTGCTGGAGATTTTCCCTTACGAACTACCTCGGAATGTTTCCAAGCTATCAAAAATAGAACCACGGCGTCAATACGGCCGTTTAGACACTAATTTCATAATTTTTAGAGACAGACCAATTTTAGAGTCTAAAACGAAAAATGTGGGACCCACATATGAAATTCTGGATTTGACCCCCAAAATAGGTTCTAAACGTCACTCCAAGCTCACAAATCAGATTTATAACACAATTCGGGGTGGAAAATTATGCAAGACGATCAAACAATCAATTCCCACATTTTCAAACTAAAAAAACAAACAAGGCAGCCTCTTTATGCATCAATTTCTCAAAAACGAAACTCTTCCAATCAAAAAAAATTACACCATGACATTCCTTGCAAAACACCCCACAATTTAGTCTTAAGAATCACTCAAAACGGAGTTATATTGACCAAGTTACACTCTTCCAAAATTCAACAAAATTTGATTCCAAAAATTACTAAATCTGCAGTAAAAATATCAATTTATTGCCTTGAACAACATGCCAAAATCAGATTCTGAAACTTCCACAATGTTCTCCTCAAAATTCCACGCAAGATAGCCTCTGGAATCACCCAAATCGGATTTATATAGGTCAAGAAATAACTTGTCAAAGTTCTTCAAAAATTCATTCCGAAAATGGACACTGCTGCGAATAACATCATGATTTTTATCTAAATCGAATGTCCCAAATCAATTTTCAATCTCCAATGCGTTCTCCATGAAAAATCTCACAAGTTTGCCTTTTGAATCACCCAATTTGGAGTTATATAACTCAAGTTATGGGGTTTTAAAGTTGGAGAAAAACCCCAAAAATGTCTTGCTACTGCTGCTGCTATGCTGCTGTTGATTTTGGATTTTTTCCAAAATCTCCGACGGGGTGCTCGGAATTCGTTCGGAATACGATAAAAATAAACCAGTTATGCTACCCCACTAAATTCAACATTCCGGACTCAATGGTGTTTTCAGAATTCCCATAAGAGATTATTTTATTAAAAAATGGGTCCGACACACAAGAGCCATTTTAAGCCTCATTCCACAACGGGCCTCGATATTAGTACGGAAGCCTAAAAAAATAAATGAAGGGTCGTTCTAGACAAAAATCAACATCCCGAAACTAACCGCACTGTCAAAATTTTCATTCGAGCGCATTTTCCAAGAATGTTGACCAAAGTCAACCATAGACTAGGTTTCAAAGTCAAAAGCGCCAAATGGCCCCAAACTCATATTGATTGCCTCGATAGTCATTCCAACAGTGCTACTAGCCTAATTTGGTCATTCCAGAGCTGATGGAACCATCAGAATTTGAATTCGAGATTTCGTTGACCCAAAACTTGAAAAGTCGCAACTAAACCAACTTAGGCCTTGAAAATACCAAAATGGACTCGGGACCTCTAAAAATTCAACCAACACTTCTTCTAGACCAAAATCCATCTCCCGAATCAAACGGAGTCGTCGGAATTCCATTCCGAGCATCGGAACTCCAAAAGTTGATCAAAGTCACACCTTGGCTTAAAGTTCCTCAAATTCTCAACTAAAGACTTCAAATCTTCGTTACAACTCCAAAACTGATTCCGTAAAGTCTCCTAAGACTATTTTGACATTTTGGAGTTGCAGGAATTGACGGAATTCCATTCCGAGACCCAAGGTCCAATTTACCCCAAATACCACTTTTTAATACTTAAAGCTTATGAAACTCAAAATTTTCAAGGACTTAACTTTTCATGGGATTTTCTAAAAATCAACACCCGGTAACAATTAGAAACGACTGGAGCATTTAAAGGGAGGGGTAAATTGGTAATTTTACAAAAATTCCAAAAAAATGACCTTCAGGGTCATTACAATATCCACTACTAAAAGAACTTTCTTCCGCAAAAGTAAGGGCAAGAGTATACCTGGAGGGTCAAATGAGCTGGGGAACTGCTCCTGCATCTCCTGCTTGGTCTCCCATGTAGCCTCCTTGATCGGACGATGGCGCCACGGACCTTAATAACAGGGATGGACTTAGAACCAAGTTGGCGAACATCTCTTTCTAGAGTAGCAACTAGCTCCTCAATAAAAGTTAGGCGATCATCAAACTCAATAGAGTTATACTGAAGCACGTGAGACTCATCTGAAATGTACCGGCGCAACATAGAAATATGAAAAACAAGGTGTATAGTTGAAAATGCTGGTGGCAAAGCCAACTCATAATCAACCTCTCCAACTCTCCTCAGAATCTCAAACGGCCCAATATACCTGGGGTTAAGCTTACCTCGCCTGCCGAATCTTATCATGCCCTTCAAGGGCGATACCCTTAAGAACACCGGATCTCCCACCTCAAAGCGCAAGGGCCGACGCCTGCGATCAGCATAACTCTAGTGCCTACTCTGAGCTGTCCTCAACCTCTCCTGAATAACCCAAACTCTGGATATGGCATCCCGAAGTAAATCGTACTGTGTGGCCTAGGTTCTGAAGACTCAAACCAACCAATCGGAGTACGACAACGCCTACCATATAAGACTTCAAATGGGGCCATCTGAATACTAGAGTGGTAGCTATTGTTGTACGCAAACTCTGCCAAAGCTAAGTACTGCTCCCAATGACCCTTGAACTCTAATACACAAGCTCGTAACATATTCTCCAGAACCTGAATAGTACGCTCTGACTGACCATTGGTTTGTGGATGAAATGCCGTACTAAGATCAACCCGGGTGCCCAACTCTCTCTAAAAGTCCCTCCAGAAACTGGAAGTAAATTGAGATCCCCTATCTGATATAATGGATATCGATACCCCGTGCAGATGGACCACCTCCTGAATATAGATTCGAGCTAGATGATCTGCAGTAAAAGTGGACCGTATTGGCAAAAAATCCACTGACTTGGTCAATTGATCAACGATGACCCAAATACCATCATTACCTCTGGATGATCGAGGTAATCCCATCACGAAGTCTATGGTAATTCATTCCTATTTCCACTCGGGAATGGGTAATCTCTGAAAGACTCCACCAGGCCTTTGATGCTCCGCCTTAACCTGTTGGCAACTTAAATAATGGGATATATACTCAACTATTTCTCTCTTCATACCACTCCACCAGTAATGCTGTCTCAAATCCTGATATATTTTTGCGGTGCCCAGATGGATAGAATATTTGGAATTGTGGGCCTCGTGAAGGATTAACTGAATAAAGTCTTCAACTCTAGGAACATAAAGATGACCATCAAACCATAGTATGCCATCCGAACCTATAAAAGCCTAGACACCCTCGCTTCGCAATACTAACTCTCAAAGCTTTACCAATTCTCCATCCTCAAATTGCCGGCCACGAATCTGGTCCAGTAGAGATGATCGTGCTCCCACAAAAGACAAAATTGATCCGGAATATGAGATTTCCAACCTGACCATCCGATTAGCCAAATATTGGATATCTAAGGCTAGGGGTCACTCCGCAACAGACAAGTAAGCTAAACTACCCATACTTCCCGTCTTCCAGCTCAAGGCGTCCGCTACTACATTTGCCTTGCCCGAGTGGTAAAGAATAGAGATGTCATAATCGGCCAGTAGCTCAATCCAATGCCGCTGTCTAGAATTAAGATCTTTTTGACTCATAATGTACTGTAAGCTGCGGTGATCTATATATATCTCTCAATGGACTCCGTATAAGTAGTGCCTCCACATCTTAAGCGCAAAAACTACCACCGCCAGTTCCAAGTCATGGGTGGGGTAGTTGCGCTCGTGCACTCTCAACTTTCTGTAAGCATAAGAAATAACTCAGCCACGCTGCATCAGTACACACCCAAGACCTACACCAGAAGCGTCATAATATACCGAAAAGATCTCTCCCTCAACTGGTAGAGTTAGAACAGGAGCGGTGGTAAGCAATTCCTTAAGCTTTCGAAAGCTCATCTCACACTCCTCGGACCACACAAAGGGAACATCTTGGCGGGTCAAAAGGGTCAATGGGTCTGCAATGGTAGAGAAACCCTCAATGAATCATCTATAATACCCAGCCAATCTAATGAAACTCTGAATCTCCATAATAGATGTGGGCCTAGCCCAACCACGAATAACCTCAATCTTCGTCGGATCCATTCTGATACCCTCTATAGATATCACATGTCCTAGAAATGCCACGGACTCCAACCAAAACTCGCATTTTAAGAATTTAGCATAAAGCTACTGATCTCTCAAAGTCTGGAGCACAACCCTCAAGTGCTGCTCGTGCTTCTCCCTACTCCGCGAGTATACCAGTATGTCATCGATGAATACAATCACGAAAGAGTCAAGATAAGGTCTAAATACTCGAGTCATAAGGTCCATAAAAGCCACGGGGGCATTGGTTAGCCGAAAAGACATCACAAGAAACTCATAGTGTCCATAGCGAGTTGGAAAAGCAGTCTTAGGAATGTCGTCTGCTCTAATCTACAACTGATAGTAGCCAGACCTCAAGTCAATCTTAGAAAACACAATCGCACCTTGAAGATGATCGAATAGATCATCGATACGAGGCAAGGGGTAATGGTTTTTCACCGTCACCTTGTTTAGCTACCTGTAATCAACACACATCCGCATAGACCCATCCTTTTTCTTAACAAATAAGATAGGCGCACCCCATGAAGACATACTAGGGCGAATAAATCCCTTACCTAGAAGATCCTCAAGCTGCACGCTGAGCTCCTTGATATCTATAGGGTCCATACGATAAGGTGGTATAGAAATAAGCTTAGTTCCCGACTCCAACTATATGGAAAAGTCAATATCTCTTTCTGGGGTAGACCAGGTAGGTCAGTAGGGAAGACATCAGTATACTCCCTAACCACAAGAACTGAATCAATAGTAGGGGTCTCGCTGGACACATCATGGACATATGCTAAGTACGCCAAGCACCCGGACGCAATTAGCCGTTGGGCCTGCATAAAGGATATAATCCCAGTCGATGAGCGACTATAAATACCCTGCCACAAGACCGGGGGAATACGAGGCATGGCTAATGTAACGATCTTGGCATAACAGTCCAAAACCGCATGATGAGGGGATAGCCAATCCATGCCTAGAATAACATCGAAGTCCAGCATATTAAGTAAAATAAGATCTACCTAAGTCTCATGCCCCTGAATAGTCACCACACAGGATTTACAAACCTGATCCACTACTAAAGAATCCCCTATCAGGGTCGAAATATGTAACGGGACCTCAAGTGACTCATAAGGAATACCCAAATACGGAGCAAAATATATAGACACATAGGAATACGTGGAACCTAGATCAAATAAAGCTGAAGCAGTCTGCTGACAAATAAGGATAGTACCAGTTTTTTTTATGGGAACAGACCCTACATGAGGCTCTCACCTCTCGTGCACAGTCAGGGGTTGAGCATCACCCCCAAGTCTTAACATAAAAATAAAATAGAAAAATACAAGGAGAGAGACATAAACCTTACCTCCGATCCTATGTTGGTTCATAAGTTGGCTAACCTATTAAGGTCGGCTAACTCATCCCCATAGCAAAAGGAGCTATCTATAACTAGAAAGCAGTAAACCTATAAGAGGACTCCTCCCGATACAAGTCGACTAAGAAATCATAAATAAGGGAGACTCTCCCCTTCCATGAGAAGACAAGAAAGTAACCTACACTAGTCCTATTCAACTATGCTACGTACCATACATAGCTAAATTGAAGAAGAACAAGTATATGAACCTTCTATCTCGCATGGGGTGAAGAAGCTCTTTTCATCTTTGCCCTTTCTCGTCTTGTCGTACCAAGTGAGTCCAGATGGAAGGATGCATCAACTTCAAGATCATGATTATAGCAGCTATGGAGGATGAAAAATGGAAGGAAGTGTAACAGTCAGCAGCTTTTGAGCTGTATCAGTCAGCATCTTTGGAGTTGTTGTTGAGGATGATATGGTCCTGAGTTGCTGTATGTAGCGGATGTAAGTGGTGCAGCTGTGGCTGAACTACTGCTTAGAGATCCAACTGCAATGAAAAACTAATGAGGCATAAATACTGAAGCAGTGCATCCATAATATTGGAGATGCAGCTGGGATGTCCAAGTGCTTGGCTGCATTTTGTGTCCCTAGATTGCATCTCAACAAGTAAGTAGCATCTTGCAGTAGCAGTGTGCATGATCTTGAGGGCTTCCAGGTTGTTGTACTCCAGTATTGCTGTGATTGTAGTAGCCAACAGAAGACAGTTTGTAATGGAGCTCTAGTTGGTTTCTTTATTACTTGCATGCATTGTAGGAGGTATCCTACAATAGAGAGCCCCATTAAGAGTTGTAATTCTGCTGATTCCTGCAAGTCTGCAATCTCCTTGGGTGCTGCATATTGTTAGAGGTGTTGTGTATTGTGTCTTGTATCCACAAATGTTACTTGATTTAATGTATCTCCAGCTACCTGCAAATGCATAAAACCAAGCCAACCAAACAAAAAACCAATAGGCACAAACAGAAATGGAAATCCCCAAGTTGCTGTGGTTAAGGTATAGTTGCTGTGGATGGACCAATTGTTGAGACTGTAGCTCCTCATGTTCTTACTGGTGTTGAAGCAGTTGTACCTGCACAAAGAGACACACAACAGGGAACAAAAATATAGTATTGCTGTTGCTGCTGCTGTAGCCCATCTGTTGCAGGTATGTGTTGATGTTGCTTTATGTTCTAGTGAGTTGTTGTATACTGGAGACCTTGTTATTGGAGATTTCAATTGTGTATTGTACCTGCACAAGTAAAAGAACCAGAGGAAAAGTACCTCCAAGACTTCTGCACAACAAAAACTGTGCTGTAGTTCTGAATGTCCATTTTGGGCATGTAGTTTCTCCTTGTATGCTGCATGTTGTTGGAGTTGTTGTATGTTGTGGCTTGTGAACATGTCTCCAAGTGTTACATGCTTTAGTGTACCTCCAGCTATCTGCAAATGCATAGAACCAAGCCAGCAAGACCAAAAACAAACATGCACAAACCTTAAATCAGCTAACTTTTTCAAGGTCGCTCGACTAACGTCTTCGATTGTTCGTTGGAGTTGAAACTTCTTGGGCTTTGCAATTACTGTATTTTCTGTTGTCCTGCAACTTTTGGAGGACTTTTCCACAAGTTGGAAGTTCCAAATTGAGACTTGCTCCATCATGAGACTTAAGTCGGCCAACCTTTTCAAGGTTGCTCGACTAACATCTCTACTTATCCATTTGAGTTGAAACTTCTTGGGCTCTACAGGAGGTGTATTTGTTGTAATCTTGCCCAATTTAGAGTTCTTTTGGTGTTTCATGATGTATTTATTGAGTGTTGGTGGTTGCCTCTGGCTTCTGCTGTTGCTGTTAGGTTGCTGCTGATGATGATTAGTGGCATTCACTTCTACTGATGTAATGAAGCCTTTGCAATTGATGTTGTTGAGTTGATGCAGGTCTATGGTGGGTTGTTGGTCCTTAAACATTGTTCCTGCAAAATTAAAACCAACAAGAAGGGAACTCCTAGAGTTGAATGAGCCTCCACCTGCTGTTGATGTACTGTAGTTGCTCTATGTGCTGTTGTGGAGTTGTTGTATGTATGTAGATGGTAGGTGTTGCATGAATTCTAGGTTCAGCTACTGCAACACCACCACATGGCTCAAAGTTGCATGATACCTAAACAATGAGACACCCAACAGTAAACAGAATTGGAACTTAAGCTTCCTTTTTGATGGCTGTTGAGTGTGGATCCATGTGTGTGATGTTGTGTTGCTGGTCTGGGTTGTTGTTGTTGTATGCTCTTGAGTGTTGTGATAGGTGGAAGTTCTTATTCTTGGAGGGTGCAGATGTGTAGAGTACCTGCACAAGGCTTCCACACAAGAGGGCACTCCTACTCTATCTTTTACTTCTAGCATTGTGTTATTATTTCTACTGAAGTAATAAACAAGGGAGACTCTCCCCTTACAATAGGTGATAACTAGGTGGAATAAAGAGTAAAACAAATTACAAATAGATAGTCTATTACACATTTAAGAAGGATAGTACCTGTGATAACATCATCTGATGCCTCAGCCTATGCCCTCGCCGGAGCAGCATAGAAGTGGCCCTATCAGCCTCTGCCATAAACATTCATCCTACCACCTGACCTGCCTCCCTAGGAACCTCCCCGAATACTTTGCTGACCATCGCCACGGCCGTGACCCCGATCTATATCTCCTAGTGGAGGTGGTGCTACTACCAATGGTCTAGCCCGGTTGGGACACTCCCTAGCCCAGTGCTCTAGTGAGCCACAATCAAAATATCCTGAAACTGAGTGACCCATGATAACTCGTCCGTGGTAGGAAGAAAGCGGAACTGATCCCCTCGAGCTCTACCCTGTGGTGGAACCCTCCTAACGGGGCTGACTACCCTTAACTGCTGGCAGGGCGACCTGAATCAGCCGGCTGGACTGACCTGCTGGTACCTATCCCGCTGGAATCGCTGGCGAGGCCTGTCATAACTATCATGGCCTCTAGAATAGGACCCACTGAAGCTACCCTAATGCCTGGGTCTCTTATCGCTGCCTCCTTAGGCCTGGCGATGAATAATTTTAATCGTGCAGGCATGATCCACCACATACAGAAAAGAGTGGCACGCAGAAACAAGGTGCTCGGTCCCCAACCTCAAGTAAGGTCTCAATCCACACACAAAACATCATACTCACTCCTCTTCAGTAGGTAGAATTATAGTGGCATGTCGGGAAAGCTGATGAAATCTAGCCTCGTACTCTGTAATCTTCATGTGGCCTGCTCCAACCGAGTAAACTGATCCCGAAGTCGGCCTCTAACACTCCTAGGGATGTATCAAGCCAAGTAAGCCTCTGAGAACTAGGCCCATCTCAATAGTGGTGACCCAGCTGGTCTGGACTATAAATAAGAGCACCACCACTGTCTGGCTGCCCCTCTGAACTGGTGAGCAGTGAAGTCAGTGCCTCTAGACTCCACAAGACCCAAGGAATGGAGCTGCTCTTGACTGGTAGTCAAGAACTCTATGGTATCCTCACCAGTAGCTCCAGAAAATATCGGGGGAAACAGCCTCTGAAATACCCCTAACATCTTCTAATCCTGTAATGACATTATACCCCCTGGAACTACTAGCAGGGGTACAACAATTGGTGGAGGTAGTTGAACCTTAGGTGCCGGCTGAACGGGTAGATCCCACGGTGCTGGTATGCCCAATACTGGGATCGGGGCCTGTGGTACAACTCCAATAGCCATGAGAAGCTGCACAATCGCTGCCTGTAGTGCTGGGGTCATAACTGGTGTAGCTAGAGGTTGTGCTGGTGGTAGTGGTCCCTCTAGCTAAGTAGGAATAGGAGCATCCTGATGCTCCTCTACCATCTCCGGCTCTATCTCTGGGTCGAGAGTTGGTGCTGCTCCCCTACCTATCCTACGAGGACAACCTCTAGGAATGCCAGGCCTTAGTACGTTATCATGACTGGTGGTACCGCACAAATGAACCATTCCTGCGAAAGAGTGGAACAAATGAGATTTCACAAAATCAATAAGACATAATGCTGCACGAAATGATACAACATAGAGAATGTTCCTAATGACATCATGTAGCCTCCCGAAGATAAGTTATGGATGTCTCCGCACCTATCCGTGAGACTCTACTAGATGTTAGCTCTGTACAAGTGAGACCAATAAACCTGAGGCTCTGATACCAACCTATCACGACCCAATTCCTTAGTAGGTAAGCCATCCCATCAATTCGGAACTTCAAGTAATGGGTGTGAGGGCAGAAACTAAGTAAGAGTATCGAATTATAAAAGTAAATAGAATGAATATGTGGAAGTAAACCAAAACATGTTTTAAACAACTAAAGATCCCTCCCAGAACCTAGAAGTCACAAGTATAGAGATGCTATAAAATAAAATATGAGTACAAGTCCCGAAAGTGGACTGAAAATATATATAACAACTGGCTAGTCTCAGAAGGCAAAAGATGGGCCATCCATGCTGAAGGAGACAGGAATGGTCCAAAAACGCCAAGTACTCACCCTAGTCTCCGAAGTTGACTGTAACAAGCTCAATTTATCCACGACGATAGCTGGTACTCGGTCCTACATCTCGAAAGTAGATGTAGAGTATAGTATGAGTACCAAAACAACAGGTACCTAGTAGGCATCATAGGCCGACTGAGCAGAAAAGGTAAAAATAATATGAAAAAGAAGAATAGCCTAAATAGGAGTCAACATAAGCATCAAAAGGGAAAAGAGTACTATCTATGAGAACTACAGCTAACTATACCCAACTAGGCCCCCATAAGCCCAACCGGGACACTCGTGCGCAAGTTAAATAAAAACTCGGACGAGCCCCCATAATCCCACCGAGTACACAAAATAGCTACAACTACCAAGGCTAGGAACCAAGAATCTGCGATGTTAGGAGCCGAAGTACTATATCATTTCCAAACCCAGAATGTCTAAGAGTCAATCGATCTAGTGGTGACTTAGGGGTCGAGGCCAGGACTGGGATCCAGATGCTCACCCGAATGTTCAAAGTGGCCAAGGCCGGGATTGGGTACCCGGATGCTTGCCATAATACATAAGTGTGGTCGAGGCCGGGCCTGGGTACCCGGATGCTCATCGTAATACATTGGTATGATCGAGGCTGAGACTGGATACCCGGATGCTCACAAATAATTTATCCCATGATGCCAAACATTCTACTTCCCAGCTAGAATACAATAGTACCAAAAATGTTTTCCCAAATAAGTCAACTACTATACCACCAAAAATGGAACCGGAGCCCAGTGCAATGATCATGAAATCTAATATTGCCGATGCATCACGAAAGTCACGATTGTAACAATTTATGGATGAAGATATTCTTAAGATCAAGGGTAATGCCTAACTAAGGCCAAACTACCAGGCACTAGCCCGCTACACCATTCTACAATGATCTAAGTCCATCAGAATGACGCTAGGACATCTAAAGCAAGTTTACATCCTATACTAAGGCCAACATACCCCACAGTATCAACAACATGCTCATTCAACTCTCTTTATAATACCAACAAATAACGACAAGATACACATGCTTTTAAATATTCTAAAACCTGATAATAAGCCTAAAGCATGATTTCTACCACCTAAGATATACAATCAAACTACCCAATCTAAATTCCAACTATTTCAATATGCTTTCACACATTCCAGCTCAATCTAAAGATAAGGTAAAACTGTAGCCTACCTCTAGGCTAAACACGCGGGCTCTAAATCACTGTGCTGGAGATTTTCCCTTACGAACTACCTCGGAATGTTTCCAAGCTATCAAAAATAGAACCACGGCGTCAATACGGCCGTTTAGACACTAATTTCATAATTTTTAGAGACAGACCAATTTTAGAGTCTAAAACGAAAAATGTGGGACCCACATATGAAATTCTGGATTTGACCCCCAAAATAGGTTCTAAACGTCACTCCAAGCTCATAAATCAGATTTATAACACAATTCGGGGTGGAAAATTATGCAAGAAGATCAAACAATCAATTCCCACATTTTCAAACTAAAAAAACAAACAAGGCAGCCTCTTTATGCATCAATTTCTCAAAAACGAAACTCTTCCAATCAAAAAAAATTACACCATGACATTCCTTGCAAAACACCCCACAATTTAGTCTTAAGAATCACTCAAAACGGAGTTATATTGACCAAGTTACACTCTTCCAAAATTCAACAAAATTTGATTCCAAAAATTACTAAATCTGCAGTAAAAATATCAATTTATTTCCTTGAACAACATGCCAAAATCAGATTCTGAAACTTCCACGATGTTCTCCTCAAAATTCCACGCAAGATAGCCTCTGGAATCATGCAAATCGGATTTATATAGGTCAAGAAATAACTTGTCAAAGTTCTTCAAAAATTCATTCCGAAAATGGACACTGCTGCGAATAAAATCATGATTTTTATCTAAATCGAATGCCCCAAATCAATTTTCAATCTCCAATGCGTTCTCCATGAAAAATCTCATAAGTTTTCCTTTTGAATCACCCAATTTGGAGTTATATAACTCAAGTTATGGGGTTTTAAAGTTGGAAAAAAAACCCAAAAATGCCTTGCTACTGTTGCTGCTAAGGCCAAACTACTAGGCACTAGCCCGCTACACCATTCTACAAGGATCTAAGTCCATCGGAACGATGCCGGGACATCTAAATCAAGTTTACATCCTATACTAAGGCCAACATACCCACAGTATCAACAACATGCTCATTCAACTCTCTTTATAATACCAACAAATAACGACAAGATACACATTCTTCTAAATATCCGAAAACCCGATAATAAGCCTAAAATATGATTTCTACCACCTAAGATATACAATCAAACTACCCAACCCAAATTCGAACTATTTCAACATGCTTTCACACATTCCAGCTCAATCTAAAGAGAAGGTAAAACCGTAGCCTACCTTTAGGCTAAACACGCGGGCTCCAAATCACTGTGTCGGAGCCTTTCCATTCTGAACTACCTCGGAATGTTTCTAAGATGTCAAAAATAGAACCACAGCGTCAATACGGTCGTTTAGACACTAATTTCATAATTTTTGAAGACGGACCAATTTTGGAGTCTAAAACGAAAAATGTGGGACCCACTTATGAAATTCTGGATTTGACCCCCAAAATAGGTTCTAAACGTCACCCCAAGCTCACAAATCAGATTTATAACACAATTTGGGGTGGAAAATTATGCAAGACGATCAAACAATCAATTCCCACATTTTCAAACTAAGAAAACAAACAAGACAGCCTCTTTACGCATCAATTTCTAAAAAACAACTCTTCAAATCAAAAAACAAATTACACCATGACGTTCCTTACAAAACCCCCCACAATTTAGCCTCAAGAATCACTCAAAACGGAGTTATATTGACCAAGTTACACTCTTCCAAAATTCAACAAAATTTGATTCTGAAAATTACTAAATCTGCAGTAAAAATATCAATTTATTACCTCGAACAACGTGGCAAAATCAGATTCTGAAACTTCGACGATGTTCTCCTCAAAATGCCACGCAATATAGCCTCTGGAATCACCCAAATCGGATTTATATAGGTCAAGAAATAACTTGTCAAAGTTCTTCAAAAATTCATTCCGAAAATGGACACTGCTGCGAATAAAATCATGATTTTTACCTAAATCGAATGCTCCAAATCAGTTTTCAATCTCTCCAATGCATTCTCCGTGAACAATCTCACAAGTTTGCCTTTTGAATCACCCAATTTGGAGTTATATAACTCAAGTTATGGGATTTTAAAGTTGGAAAAAAACCCCAAAAATGCCTTGCTACTGTTGCTGCTATGCTGCTGTTGATTTTGGATTTTTTCCAAAATCTCCGACGGGATGTTCGAAATTCGTTCGGAATTCGATAAAAATAAACCAGATATGCTACCCCACTAAATTCGACATTCCAGACTCAATAGCGTATTAAGAATTCCCATAAGAGATCATTTTATTAAAAAGTGGGTTCCACACACAAGAGCCATTTTAAGCCTCATTCCACAACGGGCCTCGATATTAGTTTGGAAGCCTAAAAAAATAAATGAAGGGTCGTTCTAGACCAAAATCAACATCCCGGAACTAATCGCGTTGTCAGAATTTTTATTCGAGCGCATTTTCCAAGAATATTGACCAAAGTCAACCATAGACTAGGTTTCAAAGTCAAAAGTGCCAAATGACCCCAAACTCGTATCGATTGCCTCGATAATCATTCCAATAGTGCCACTAGCCTAATTTGTTCATTCCAGAGCTGATGGAACCATCATAATTTGAATTCGAGATTTCGTTGACCCAAAACTCAAAAAGTTGCAACTAAACCAACTTAGGCCTTCAAAATACCAAAATGGACTCGGGACCTCTAAAAATTCAACCAACACTTTTTCTAGACCAAAATCCATCTCTCAAATCCAACGGAGACGTCGTAATTCTATTCTGAGTATCAGAACTCTAAAAGTTGACCAAAGTCACACCTTGACTTAAAGTTCCTCAAATTCTCAACTCAAGGCCTCAAATCTTTGTTACAACTCCAAAACTGATTCCGTAAAGTCTCCTAAGCCTATTTCGACATTTCGGAGCTGCTGGAATCGACAGAATTTTATTTCGAGACCCGTAGCTCCAATTGACCCCAAATACTACTTTTTAATACTTAAAGCTTATGAAACTCAAAATTTCTAAGGACTTAACTTTTCATGGGATTTTCTAAAAATCAACACCCGGAAACAATTAGAAATGACTCGGAGCATCTAAAGGGAGGGGTACAATGGTCATTTTACAAAAATTCCAAAAAAATGACCTTCAGGGTCATTACAAATGGCCCTCTTGGTAAATGAAAATGCAATGGCCCTCTTAGCAATGAATATGCAATGGCGCTCTTGACAAATGAAAATGCAATGGCTCTCTTGGCAAATGAAAATGCAATGGCCCTCTTGACAAATAAATATACAATGGCCCTCTTTGCATATGAATATTTAATGGCCCTCTTGGCAAATAAAAATGCAATGGCTCTCTTGACAAATGAAAATGCAATGACCCTCTTGACAAATAAAAATGTAATGTCACTTTTGGCAATGAATATACAATGGCCCTCTTGGCAAATAAAAATGCAATAACCCTCTTGAAAAATAAAAATGCAATGGCCCTCTTGACAAATAAATATGCAATGGCCCTCTTGACAAATAAATATGCAATGACCCTCTTGGCAAATAAAAATGCAATGACCCTCTTGGAAAATGAAAATGCAATGGACCTCTTGGCAAATAATTATGCAATGGCCCTCTTGGTAAATGAAAATGAAATGGCACTCTTAGCAAATGAAAATGCAATGGCCCTTTTGGCAAATAAATATGCAATGTCCCTTGGCAAATGAATATGCAATGGCCCTCTTGGCGCAAATGAATATGCAATGGCCCTCTTGGCAAATGAATATGTAATGACCCTCTTGGCAAATGAAAATGCAATGGCCCTCTTGGCAAATGAAAATGCAATGGCCCTCTTGGCAAATAAATATGCAATGGCCCTCTTGGCAAATGAATATGCAATGGCCCTCTTGGCAAATGAAAATGCAATAACCCTCTTGACAAATGAAAATGCAAATGTCTTCCTCTTGGATGATTTGACATGTTATATTTTTTTGAACAATTTATGTTCATTGGGACTAATGTCTTTGATAGAAGTTTATACGAGGCCTCGGTGGCTCGCATCTTGAATTTGTGTTCACTCTATTCTAGCAATGTTGGAGATCATTTGAAATTGACTTCGAACTTCTGACAATTCTTGACGGAATTTTTGAGATCTTCCTCAAAAATTTTATCCCAGTTAGATCTCTTGACAAATGTCGAGCTGTTGAAAAAGGATTTTGACATTCTTGTGGAATTTTTGAGATCTTCTCAAAAATTCTGTCCTAGTTTCATATATTAACATGATCTCCAATCTTGACTTGCTGGAGATAGTATCTTCTTGTGAATTTTTGAGATCTTCTCAAAAATTCTGTCCCACTTTTCATTGTAAGGGAGAAATGAAAATCTTATGGGGAACATGACCGAGCCATTGTGGCGCCTACATATCCTATTGGTGCAGGAATCAGGTTAAATATAGTTCCAATCCTGTAGATGATGAGTACTGCAAAATCTGAGACAAGATCATCAGTAGACACATGTGCAATATGAGCATAATGATATGAAAAAATGTATTACTTGCAATATTTACAGCTTAAAAGCACGAGATATTCCACCCATTTGATATGGATGATCCAATGAAGTAAACTAGGCATCTCACCTCGATGGGATTATCCTAATGTCACATTATTTAGAGTAAACCATCCAATTTCAAAGGACAAATGTATTTTTTAGAGAATGTAAAGACATAGTCAAATTTTGACTATAATTGGTACCAACATTTTGCAAAGTGCACTCACACTCTCAAGAAAGTTCAAATCATGCAACTGTGATACCATATGCTTGGCCTGCATGTAAGTCTCCACTAATGTGAGAATATTTGGAATGAGATCATGTAGGTCTTGTTTATTGGCTTGTAATGTAGGCTTAGGGACGGGTGGGATATTTATTTGGGATAAAAATGATTTAATCTCTCCTTGAGCGTCACACTGAATTTGTGCTTTTGATGATTGATACACCTTTTGGCGCCCGACCCTCTTTGTTATCTCCTTCTTAGATTTTGACTTCTTTTTGAGTCTTTATTTTAGAGCTTTTTCTCTTTTCACCTGTTACTTTTGTCTTGACTTCTTTGAGTCCTTATTTGTTAGAGCTTTTCTCTTTTCACTCCTTGCTTTTGAGGTTTCTCCTCTTTTGTTGGAGTAATTTCCTTTTTGTCTTACATCGACCTTGTAGGAGTTTTTTTTCTTTCTTTCTTCTTTTTTTTTGAAAGTCGTCTTTGCTTTCTTGACTTTGGAGACTTTACGTCTTTTTCCTTTGGCAATTTCGAAGTTGGATCTTCTTCTATAATTTGCACGTTTTCGGTGCGCTCAAGGAGGTTGGGCCAAGAGAGGGATAGTGCATGTAAGCACTCAGAAGGAAAAGGGATAAGATGTGGTTGTCCAAAGAAAAGGCTTTAGGCTCAAAGTGGGAAAACTAGGGATTAATGCTATTTGGTAGGCTTTGAAAGGCACAATCGGGTAAAAAATAGGCCTACAATCCTTTCTCAAACCAAACATAACTCAGGATTTCGTTTCAACAAACATTTAGGCCAAGTTCTAGATCAACAGTGCGATGCAATTAAATTTTAGTCTAAAGCTCACCACACAATGTACATGAAGCCATGAGGTTGGTTTTATTCTTACCTTGAATGCCGCAAGAGAATTTTCAAGCATCACAAAAGTACAAATGAAAGATACCAACAGAAACTATGGTTTACCACAAAGCCAATTTTTTTCATCATACCAAATATTTTGCATGCTCCTAACTATATTCGTCCCAATCAAAAAGATATGACTCTTTAAAATATGTACATAATTTATTATTATTATTATTATTATTATTTTATTTTATTTTATTTTGAAAAAGAAATACCGAACCCAAGAAGGACTGCCTACGTATCTTATTGAGATGAGAATCAGGTGTGCGTAGTTCTTGCGGATATGATATATAAAATAATTTAAAGATTTAGACAAACTCAGAGTGACATCTCGTAAGTCTAGTGCTCGTTGACATCTTCAGTTGGAGAGTGTCTTTTGCCTATTTACACCAACACGTTTTGTGTACTCTCAACCATCGGTGAGGACACCTATCGTTGTATTATTTTTTCAGATATTTCTCAAAGATTATACATTGGTGTGTTCTTCCAATTTCCTGCATAAATTACTTGTTGTGTTCTTTTTGGTGATTGTCTCTTATGACTTGAATTCTTCTAACTATTCACGAGAATCATACATTATTTTAACCATCCCCGACTATTGTCGGGGACAGTTTTCCTTCAAAGATATGAGAAAAGTGTGAAAGCGGGCCATTATAAAAAAAATAAGTAACAAGATATACGAGTAAGACTTCATAGTCAAAGACTCCCCCGATTTATCTTTCAGGCTGTGTATTGGTGTTTTGTGAAATTTAAGATCATCATTATTTCCCATGAACTCTTTGTCCCCGCAAGATCCATAAGATAAAGGGTTATGATTTTTCTTAGATTAAAGAATTGAAAGAGATAAGGGTTAAAGTTTGTGGTTGAATGTTGTAGTAGATTTGGGATTGCCGTGATTCTCTCTCTTGAAATAATGTCGTCTCTCCTGCGTACAAAGAAAACTTCTTAGTTAGGAAGAGGGTGTTAACCTCTAAAAATTGAGATCCAATCATTTATCGCATGATGTCCTTTGATAACAGCCTCTACATAGAAAAAAAAGAATCAACTTTGTGAACCCTCGATCTTTGAGAAGTAATCAAGTTTGATTTCCAACACAAATCAGTCTATCCCTGAAAAAGAAGAATAACTCAAAAGCTAAAGTATTAGTCCGTGTTTGTAATAATTAATATAAAATATCACACAAATAACTAAACATATAAATGTTGCTTTGTTTGAAGACAAACTAATTCATGGGTGAAGAAAGACTAAATGGACTGAAATTGACCCATTTTTAATTTTATGATTGATGTGTGAGAAAGACCGACTTGTGTTGAATCACGGATTTCTTGCTCTTCAACTTTTGTACCCTCATTCTTCTTAGATGCAGAAGAAGTTCTCAATTTCTTTGAAAGAATGAGAAAAAACTGAAAACTTCAAAGATAGGACCAAGCCTTGAAAGACTGCCTACGTATCTCACAAAGGAGAATTCAGGTCCTACGTAGTTCGACCAACTTGAATTTTTTTATTTTTATTTCTTTTTAAAAATGAAACATCAATCCTCTTTTTTTGATGAGAGAGCAAGGTTTATCATTTGAGAGTAAGTTCGAATTTTGTTGGGAAATTAAAGACTCGTGGAGTATTTGGACGCACTGTCGATAGTTACTCAATATTTATGCCTATGAAGGTCTAGAAAAAATTCTAAAAGAATGGAATAGCATGTCTCCAAATGAAGCAACATATTCACAAAAACAGTTATAACATATAACACATAAATAATTATTGCGTATCCTAACCAGATATGTAATCTTTTTGCGCCAAGGATAGGCCTAACGATTTGAAGGATGTACAACGTTATTTGAAACATTCCATTGCCCCCCCCCAAAAAAAACCATATTTATACAAGATTTATGAATAAACTGAATGGAGATACATAACAGAAAAATGGGATACAAATAATTGATCCTAAGCAGGGGTACAATCCTAAACTAAGGGTTCGTGGAAAATCTTTCATTCTTGACATCTCCAAACGCCAACGCCTTTTGAATGAAGTAGCAGCTTGTGAAGATCCTTCTTTGACTAGACTAATCTACTAAAATAAACTTCCAACCCCGAGGGACAATGGTTTGTCAAATGGCGCCTACAACTTTCAAATTTAAACATATAGGTATAATCGTCTATTTAGGCCGAGGGCCATTTTGGACTCAAGGTGGTTTTTCTAATGGGCCCAATATGCCTTGGGTACTAGGTCATCTTAGGCCAATGCGCTAAATCAGAATTTGGGTAATGCTCTTCACTAGGTTGACTAAGAGTGGCTTTTGCAAGACTGGTAACCCAAGCAGAAAACTCAGGCTAGAACTTACGACAACCATTGGACGCATGGTGTATCAATAAATTATCAATCATTCCGAAAAAGGGTCAAGTATAAAAAACCCGGCTGCGGTTCTGCAAAACCGTTCTTTAATATACTATACATTCAATAAGAAGATGCCATGAAATGCAAATGACAGTTTAATATGTAAATTAAACACATAATTGTACAATTATGGAAATCAAGAATAACTAATTATTACAAACTCAAATAGTTAGTCAAATAAACAATCAAGTCTAATGATTAGAACCTATTAAATTCCCAGCGGAGTCGCCATTTCTGTTATGTCGGTAATAGATAATTTAAAATTAATTTTAACTTTATAGAGAAAAAATCAATTTTAGAAAAAAAGAGGAGTCGCCACTTAATTTTTTAAAGAAATTAAGAAAACTTAATTTAAAAGATCCTAACAGATTTAAGTCTTAAAAATTCAGAGAAAAAGGTACGAAGTTCTTATTTCCACTTTAAGAAGGTGTTAAGCATTCCAAGTGGCCGCTAACGCGCGGTTATCTGACGATTTGAAAATTATTTGACTAACTTTTAAAAATATTAATTTAAAAGGAAACGAAGACTTTAAAATTATTTTTTTTTTGGAAAAAAAATGATCAAATTTAAATATTGAAAATAATATACATGTATAAAAAAAGTAAAGTTTACCAAATGCCTAAGTAAAGGTAGAAAATCATATAAAAAGTAAATTAACATGAATTGGTTTATCTTTAGGGGAATCTAATTAAGTTAAAACAAATTAAAATTATTATCTAAGCAAGCATAAATAACATAAGTGAATAAATTATTACAATCATAATTAATATAAATAAATAATAAATAACACATAAATATATTCTCTGACATAGTTTATGTACGTCTGGACTAAGCTATTGGGCCATCTGCGTTTTGAGACTTAAGCACAATTTCATTGTATATCAGAGCTGTATATACACTATATATCGGAATGTATATATACTATATACATTGTATACAACTTTATTTCTGTATATCGAAATGTCTACACACAATATACCACCTATTTGTTTCCTGTATGTGCTATATACCACTGTATATCAGACTGTATATATATTATATATTAGTATATACAACATTGTTTTTCTGCATATCAGACTATATAGATACTGTATATCAGTGTATACAACACTATTTTCCACCTGTATTCCGTGTATACAACCCAATATCAATATTCAAATCATGAATGTTACCTTCCTTTCCATGTATCAACTTTTCAATCATTTGAGCAAGATGATGGGAGACTCAAAACTCAACGATATACAATGGTGGGGTCCAAAGATGGACTCAGATTGATATCACATGCACCAAAATAAAATTACATAATCATTTACTTATTTTAAGCTAAACCAAGAAACATATCATGATATTTTAAGTTATCAAATGGATAAACATCTTAGAAAGGACTAACAACATGCATATATGTGGACAAAAGAAAGGAAAGAAGAAATATATTCAAGTAACTAAAGAATACAGATTTAATGAATATGCTATACTAGCTCAAATTTTAAAGAAAGAATTAAATCAATTAGGCCATGAAAGTTTTAATTGAATAATAACTTTAAGCATATTTTTGTTACCTAAATCATGTAAAAAGAAGAAATTAAAAACATGAAAATCTATATTGTCAGAGAAAACTATTTTAAAAAATAATGAACAAAACAAAGATCTTTCATTAAATAATCCTAACACATGATAACTAATTAATTCTAACACATGCTAACTATAAAAAAATTATATCATTAATCTAATTATTATTAATACATGCTAACTAAAAAAAAACAAGACTACGAATCAACTAAATATAAAATATAAATAATTAAATAAAATAAAGTTGAGAAAAGATTTTACCTCTTTTCGAACAACAAGACTGAAGACGATGAGCGGAAGACAACTTCACCATCACCCAAGAGCTTGATGGAACTCCAATCTACAAAACAAACAAACAAAAAATATTAAAAATTTAGACTCGAACCTTCGTGGGTTCGACGTTATAAGAACAGTGTTCTTAGCCTAAATTTCGACTTCAATCTCCTATTTTCCTTGAAGAAAAATATAGATTGAAAGCTAAAAAATTTCACAACTTTTAGGCTGTGGACAAGAGTCCAAAATCCTAGCCAAGTTAAGAAAATTTCTAACTTTGGGGTGGCTAAAAAACCTTCCCACTTCTTCTCTCTTCTTAATAAGAATATGAGCCTTTATATAGGCTCCAAAAACTTCAAAATTTCTTGCAATTTTCGATGTGGGAGATTGTGTTTTTTTTAGAAAAAACTAAACTTTTCATAAATGCAAACTATAATTAAACTAACCTAACTAACATTGTATTTAGTTAAAAATAAAATCTTTTTGAGATGATTTTTGAATAACTACATAAATAGTAATCAAAGATATAGTTTATAGAAATATTTATATTATACTAAAATTTATATATAAAAAATAGTTAAGAATAACATGAAAATATCTTTGTTTTTATAAAAGCTAATTATTTCAAAAAATATTTGAAATTCAAAGAAACTCGATAGCTAATTTTCGTTGTGGAGGGTCAAAATTAGGTGTCAACAATTAATGTTATGCAAAACTTCATATAATAGTATAGCTCGAATATTAGGTATGTTTTTTTGTCAAGCAAGTATTGAAACTAAAATCATGGGATGTTAACTAAATTATTGGAAATAATCGCACTCTTTATCTCTAGATTCTTGTCCCTTCTATATATATTATCTACCTATCTATCTATCTCCATATTCCTATATAGAGAATTCTAGTAGAAAATTATTATTTGTTGATGAATTTATTCTAGTGACCAGCATTATTGTTCATCTCTAAAGGTCATTCTAAAACCATATATGTTGCTCGTCTCGAATAATTAATGTAGGACTAGAATCATTGCTCGTCTCTAAATCTATTCTAGGACTAGAATCACTGCTCATCTCTAAATCTATTTTAGGACCAGATTATTGCTCGTCTCTGAAGCTATTCTAGGACAAGGTCATTAATGGTCCCTAAAGCTATTCAAGGACTAGTTGTTTGTTGTAATGGCCCTCAGTGTCATTTTCATCTTTTTCCAATCATTTCAGCATTTAGAGCCTTTTGTAGCGACCATAAGTCATTTATGACTTGCTGACACTGATAGGTAGGTCGCATGGTCATTCTTTGGGTTTTACGCTTGATTACCTGGTTTGGAGCTATTGGAGCTTGAACAGTTGGCTTCGATCAAGACTCCAGAAAAAACAACCTTAAAATAAAATTCTGACAAATCCATCAGCTCTAAAATGGCCAAATTAGGTCAGTAGCATAGTCGACTTGAGTATCGAGGCAGTCAATATAAGTTTGGGGGCCATTTGGATCTTTAGTCTTTGAAGTTGGCCTAATACTCGGGTCAACATTCTTGGTAAATGTGCTTGGATTGAAATTTTATCAGCTCGATCATCTCTAGAATGATCATTTTAAGCAAGAAGCATGATTGGCTCGAGTCTCAAGCCTTTCGATGCGAGTTTGAGCCATTAGGCATTTTAGCCTTCAAGCTTTAGCTTAAGATTGACATTGGTCTAGATTCTCCGAACAAGTGCTTAGATTGAAATTCCATCAATGCGATTAGCTCCGAAATGTTGATTTTGGACTAAAATGACCTTTCGTTCAACTCCTGAGGATTCCAATCTACTTTCGAGCTTCCTTATAGAATAGGCAAAAAAAATACTTTGGTGTGCAACCCATATTTTGTTAAGATAACCTCGGATGGAAATGTTGACTACATCGTTGAGTTCGAAACATCAAATTTGGTGGGGGTAGTATAGTCTGCTTGCATGCATAGAATTTTGAACGAAATCCCAGTGTCTAGTTTGGGCACCCGTCACGTCCTACGGAGTTAGGTTGTGACATTAGGCTTGTGATCTATGGTTGGATCCCATTTCGGGATTTTGAGCTAGAATTCCCTATATTTTCTTTTATTGTATGGCGGGGCTAACTGTGTTTGAAATCTCTAGGTTGTATTCCCTGTTGGATCTAGAGTTATTGATTGACTAGCTGAGCAGGTGTTTCCTCATTTTCTCCTACTTGATAACCAGTTAGGGTTGAATTCCCTTCTCGGCCTTATAATTGAGTTAGAGGAGTAGAGTTGAGCTTTAGGCCTTGATTGGAGGTCGGTATTATTTATTAGCTCAATTTTCTTGTATTTGACTGTGCGTGTTGGTTGGGTGGTGGTGATGGTATGCATTTCATTGGATTATTGTTTTCTCACAGATGTGGTCGACCCTGATGCATGCATTGGTTCTTGGCATTGATTTGAAAAAGCTGGGTTGTAATCCAAACTATTTTATGCTAATTTTTGAATGGGGGGTCGTACTTCTTTTAATACTACTTTTTAGTGGACTGGATGCATCAAGGATGCGCTCATTTTATTATACTGATTTGAGGCATCAAGGATGCACTCATTTAATGATACTTGCCCAATTATAGAGATTTCTTACCCTTTTATACTGATTTGACTTTTTATCTTCGATCACTGCGACAGAGCGAACTTTGATGATTTGATATACAGATTGATATCTATATTAATATAAGACCTAGATCGGGACCATGCAGGTATATAGGGGTGTTCCTGAGCCCCCCATGGTGATCCTAGAGAGGCATGTGGGTCCTAATTCCTGGTCGATACTTGAAGTAGGTGTATATATCTTAGTATGAGGTACTTAGCACCGATGGTATTCCTAGGTTTAGTGCACGACTTTTTTATTCATATATGCATTGCTTATCACCAGCATAGTTGTTTCTACCTGTCGATAGTATGTGATGCTGTATGGGTTTACTTCTTTGTGAGTGAAGTTCCTGGGCACACAAAGGATCCAAAGTTATTGTCTTACTATTTTCGAACTCGTTGCAGTATAAAGGGTGTTCTCTTGTTTGAAGGTAGTTACTGCCCTTGTTCTTATTTATCTAATTATTATGTAGGGATTTAGCTGATATAGTTCTTTGGTCCTTTATGTGATATTTGTGTTTACTTTTGTTAGTATGTTGTAACTTAATTATTCCACCTTTCGTAGTGTGTCATTGTGTTTAGGTCTTGGGTTGGTGCCACCAAGTACGTCCTTGATTTCTTTTCTTGTTTCCTATCTTCTCAATCTTTCTTATATTTGATACTTCTTACTGTAGGCTTTCGTATTATTCTTGTTAGTTACTTGTGATATATACTCCTTGCTTACATGTTCTTTATACTTTCTCTATCTTTGGATCTTAGTCACCCGATGCCTACTGAGTGTTAGTTGTTGGTACTTATACTATACTTCTGCACCCTACTGATCATAATATAGGTTTTCACTACTGATTTGGATATCGTGTGGAGCATTTGTTAGATTTTTAGACGTGGGTGAGCTCTTGGCATTCGGAGTTGCCTATCTCCTTCTATTTTGGCTTAGACTAGTTTTTATTTGGCATTTGGAGATAGACTGTATTATTATTACTATTATTGTATATGTCTAAACCTTGTACTTCCTTATTTAGTTTAGTAGCTTGACTACCGATTGATACCAGGTTTTGGAGGTTATCTTGTTGTATATGTCTTATTGTTCTTCTCTTATTATTATTGTTATTATCATTGGTTTCTTTCCTTTCGCTTGTGATGGTCTATTTCCTATTATTCTGTACTGTGGGGTTAGGCTTACCTAGTGGTGGATTTATAGTAGGTGCCATCATTACTTTAGAAATTGGGTTGTGATATTCATAGATGCTAAAAATGTTTAACGACCCAAAAATAAATCTATTTGAGAGTAGAAATGCGGTCTCTAAAAGTACTTAGCAACTAGATATTTTCCATATCCCAAAGTCATTTAATGACAGACCTTTTGAACTCATCGTTATTTACCTATTGAGAAGAAGGCTATTAGGATGGGTGGCGACCGATATTTCCTAGTTCCTAAATGCTCATTTAGGACCAGATTTGGACTTTTAGGGACACAATTTCCCTTCCTTAGAGGTAGTTTTTCTTGTTGTGTTGATTCCAAAAATAGTGGGTTATTGTGAAAAATGGTTCTCAATCGTCTCTTGTGGTGGATGTAAAGGATAAGCAAGATAGTGATCATGCTTTGGTTGAATTGAAGAAGGTGGTTGGATGAAAAAGCCATTGAGGCTTTCTCCTAAGGGGGAGATGGTGTTTTAGATGTCAAGGTCGATTGTTTGTTCTGAATTTTGATGGCTTGAAAGATATGATATTGTTTGAGGCTCATAGTTGGTGGTATTCTAGTCATCCCAATTCCACTAATATGTATCGAGATTTGATAGAAGTGTATTTATGGAATGGAATGAAAAAGGATATTGCATAATTTGTGGCTAAGTGTTCAAATTGTCAACAAGTGAAAGTTGAGCATAAAAAACTAGGAGGTTTAGCTAAAGACATTGAGATTATAACTTGGAAGTGGGAAGCCTTGAATATGGACTTCATTACAGGTTTGTCTTGTACTCGTAGGCAACAAGACACTATTTGGGTGATTATTGATCAAATGACTAAGTAGACTCATTTTCTCCAAGTTAAGACCTTATATACAATCGAGGACTATGCTAGATTGTACATCTGAGAGCTGGTTAGGCTTCATGGTGTTCTATTATCTATTATTTCAGATCGACTTACTCAATTTACATCTCAATTTTGGAGATCCTTCCAAAAGGGTCTTGGTACCCAAGTGAAACTTAGTACAACTTTTCACACACAAACGGATGGTCAGGCAGAGTGCACAATTCAGACATTAGAGGATATGTTGAGAGCATGTGTGATTGATTTTAATAGAAATTGAGATGACCATTTTCCATTAATAGAGTTTACCTATTATAACAGTTATCACTGCAACATTAAGATTGTTCCATTGAAAGTTTTGTATGGTAGGTGGTGTAGATCCCCTATTGGGTGGTTTGAGGTAGGTAAAGTTGTTTTGAAAGGACCTGAGTTGGTATGTGAGGCCATGGAGAAGGTTAGAATTATTAGAGAAAGATTGAAAATGGCCCAAAGACAACAAAATTCCTATTCAGATGTGAGGAGAATGGAACTTGAATTTGGGGTTAATGATTGGGTTTACTTAAAAATTTCACCCATGAAGGGTGTGATGCATTTTGGTAAGAAAGAAGTTAATTCCCCGCTATGTTGGCCCATATCATATTGCGAGGCAAATTAGAAAGGTGTTTTATGAGTTGGATTTGCCTTCAGATTTGTCATCGGTGCATCTGGTCTTCCATGTGTCATTGTTGAGGAAGTTTATAGGTGATCCTAGCTCCATTGTGCCATTGAACAACATTTAAGTTAAGGAAAGTCTTTCTTGTGAAGAGGTTCGGGTTGAGATCTTAGACCTTCAAGTTAGAAATTTGAGAAACAAACAAATAGCTTCAGTTAAGGTTTTATGGAGGAATGAAGAGGTTGCGGGTGCTAAATGGGAGGCGGAAGCCGATATGATGTTCCGATATCCTCATTTCTTTCCTTCCGTGCCTAGTTGAGGTATTTAGTTTGTTCATGATCCAATCTGCCCAAATCATGTGTTTTAGTTGTTCTCATGGTTTCATATGCATTCATATTCATGAAATGAGTTTTAAAGATATGTTTTGAATTCTTTTCCCTCATTAAGTCCCAATCAACTTTATGACTTCTCTCTCAAGGTTCATTCAAGGGTTCATCTTCATCATCAAGTTTGGCTAGGGTTTTTCAAGAACAAGTCTCTTTTCTCAATTCTAAGTTCAATTTCAATCAAGGTATGTAGAGATTGATCCATCGGTTCCTTTAACCCATGGAGTCCCAAGGATTTCATTCAAAATCTCATGCATTTTAATTGGGTTTGTAACCTTAATTTGATGAATTGCATTGGTGTAATATCCCCTAAAAACGTTGTATACGATGTTTCAATTTTTGCCTAAACATGATACAGTCTCTGTATTTTGGTCATAACTTTTCATAGAAATATCCAAATTGAGTGATTCAAATTTCTGAGTAACCAGAAGATCATTACCTACAACCTTTATGAAGACCATATTTTAAGATTCGGAGGATAAGTAGGTCAAATAAATTAATCTTTGTAAGGTAGGATGCTGTTACGGAAATGAGTGTTTATAGAAGAAAAATCATATCTCACTGTAGGTTTATCCAAATTGGTTGATTCTTGAACGATATGAAACTAGACTTCCATATCTACAATTCTTATGAAGACACCAAATCCTAATAAGGAATTTATCTTATTCAAACGCAGCTCCCAAAAAGAGTATTCTGTCAAAGATAACTCATTTCACCTACCATAGAAAGATCTAGATACATTTGACATCACTCATGACATAAATTGTCCTCCATTTAACATCATCCATGACATCAATATATTCCACTAAATTTTCAGATTTTTATTTATAATTATTTTATTTATTGTTAGGTCATCTTTCCCACCTATAAATACCCACCTTATTTCCTCATTTTATTCATCAAGCTTTCTCAAGCAAATCTTCTCTCTATACACATTCTCAAATATAGTTTTAGTTCTTAGTAGTGAAGAAATACTATTCCGGTGATTCATATATTCCGGGTAGTACACAAAACGTTCCGGCAAGGAGAGAAGCTAGGACTCAAGAGTGTTCATTAAGTCTTCCGGTACCAACTAAAGCTTCGGTTTCCAAGTATGTAAGGTTTCAATGAGAGTATTCCTTCCACTCTCATGTCTAAATTATTTTGATTATATAATAAATTATGTTTATTTTCTTTAAGCTTTACTCTAAGTTATGTGGGTGTTTATCCATGGGTTCTTCCACCCATGTAGTCCAAAAACTCTTTCAATTAAATATCTTGATTTCAAGTAATATTTTCTTATGTTAATTCTTAATTTTACTTAATAGTATGAATCATGGTTAAACTAATGATTATTGCTCTATTTTGATGCAACATAATTTCATATGTATGAATTGATGGTTTACAAGTAATTCTTTTATTTAAAGGTTCTTGAAATTCATGATGGGTTGTTTAAAGCATGATTTTTAATTAATGGATTTCAAAGTATTTATGTATATTTATTTACATACATATTTGCAAGTTAAAGTGATTTGAACCCACCTAGTTTTACTATGTTTTTAACAAAGTTTGACTTGAAAGCTTTGACTCCAAATAAATATTTATGAAAGTAATATCTATGATCAAAAAGGGAGTCTTATGAAATGAAAGAATGATGAAATGATATGAATCATGGATTCTTTATGCAATAAGGACAATTCTTGCATATTTGAATTATCAAATGTTTTAATGAGCTATTCTACCGAATATGATGTTTGAATTCTCAAGTTATATGCTATGAATATTTTGAAGTATTAAACTATTCCGTGGGATTGACTTAGCACCGAATGAGGCATTGAGGTGGGATTCGATAAGGGAATCCTAGTAGCAACCCCTTGTCTCATTAACTATGTGCCAACATAGGAGCCCTTGTAGGCTTAGGCTAATGGATCCATAAATAGCCCTTAAAGTTAAAGTTAAAGAAATGAATGAAGTTGACGGAGTTCTACCTGGCAAGTAGTCTCCCCGGCCAACGTAGGGGGTTATGTTGGATTCCATGTAATAGCTCGCATGGTCTTAAATGTCGGTTATGGTTAATTTCCCACAAAATGAATGTTTTAAAGGATATCCATATGATTTATTATGCATGTATTACATTATGTTCCATATTACATAAATGTTATAATATTTTCTCAATGTTCATGCATCCTTACATACTTAGTACATTCAAAGTACTAACGCATACTCTTTTGCCTACATGATATCACCATGTAGGGATCGCTGCTCCTCCTCGTTCTCCTCCACGTGGCTAGTTGATATTCCATTGAAGACTACTTTTGGTGAGTTCCCATGTTCCGGGAACAATACTCCTTTGTCTTTCTAGCTTATGATATGTTAAGATATTTTATTATGACATTTCTTCTATTATGATTGAGGGTGAGCTAGGAACTTGTCTTAGCCCCATTAAATCTAATAGTTAGAGGTATTGTTGGACATATGTAAGTTGAAGATTTATTATTATGATTTCCGCTTGTCTATTTATCATTATTACCTATGAAAGGCTAAAAGAATGCTAAGAGGCTTGTTTGAGGTACTTTCGGGTTCCTGATTCGCCATGTCACGTCTAGGCCCTAGGCTTGGGTCGTGACAAACTTGGTATCAGAGCCCGAGGTTTTGAATGATCCTTGGAAGTCCAACATGCCGCGTCGAATTGGTTCTTGTTCATGGTTGTGAAGCGCGCCACAATTATGAATAAGAGACTATGAGGCATTTAGGAAAAGCAAGGGTTGACGATGAGGACCAAACTCCTCCAATTCCTAATGCCCAACATCATGAGGACGGGGTAACCCATGCCGAGTTTCGCAGTGTTATTACTTTGTTAGCTCAAGTCGTAGCTAACCAAGGGAATCTAGGTGTTCCTTCTCCCCAAATGCAAAATCCAGCCTCTAGGATTCGGGATTTCCAAAGGATGAATCCACCCGAGTTCGATGGTTCTAAACTAGATGAGGACCCTATGGAGTTCATTAATGAGGTATACCGGATTGTGGCTATCATGGGTGTGCCACCAAATGAGAAGGCCGAGCTAGTGGCCTATCAACTCAAAGGTGTGGCTCGAGTATGGTACGAATAATGGATTGTTGAGAGGGATGAAGAAATAGGGTCGATAGGATGGGAAGAGTTCAAAGGTGCCTTCCTAGACCGCTTCTTCCCATTAGAGCTAAGGGAGGACAAAATCCAAGAGTTCATCAACCTCCGTCAAGGGAGTATGAGCGTGAGGGAGTATGCTCTCAAATTCACTAAGTTGTCAAAGTATGCTCCTTTTATGGTTTCCGACCCAAGAGCTAGGATGAGTAAGTTTATTTCCGGTGTCTCAAGCTTGGTGTCCAAGGAGTGCAAAACGGCCATGTTGATCAAGGAGATGGATATCTCTCGGTTAATGACTTACGCAGAACAAATTGAAGAAGAGAAGCTTAGAGAGAGATCAAGGGGGTTCAAAAAGGCTAGAGTGGATGGTGGAGGGTTTAACCCTCAAAGGTCCGATTATGGTAACAATGGCAAAGGTCAAGGTGGGCAACGATTTGTGGGACAAGGTTCCACCAATACTCCTCCTCCAAGGTTCAACAAGGACAAGAGTGGTAAACCAATGATTCCAAGAGAGAATGTTGCTACTCAAACTTTCCCTGCTTGCAAGAAGTGTGGAAGGACTCACAAAGGGGAATGCTTAGCTGGTTCCAATGCATGCTTTAAGTGTGGCAAGCTGGGCCACCATGCTAAGGATTGTAGAGATGGTGGTGGTAGGACTCAAGGCCAAATTGCTCATGGTCAACAAGTCCAAGGAGGTGTCCAACGCACCAACCGCTTTTACGCCTTGCATGGGAGACAAGAGGTTGAGGATGCACCCAATGTCATTACCGGTATGTTAAAGGTCTTTTCTTTTGATGTGTATGCACTATTAGATCCGGGTGCAAATTTATCTTTTATTACTCCATTCCTTGCTAATAGATTTGATATTTTACCTGAAATGTTATTAGAGCCCTATTTGGTGTCTACCCCCGTTGGTGAGTCAGTTATTGCTAGAAAGGTCTATAGGGATTGCCTTGTGTCTATCTTGCATAAAGTTATTCCTTGTGATCTCATTGAGCTAGATATGGTAGATTTCGATGTCATTCTTGGGATGGATTGGTTACATGCATCTTATGCTTCCATAGATTGTAGGAATCGTCGAGTCAAGTTCCAATTTCCAAATGAGCCTGTTATTGAATGGCAGGGTCGTGATTCGGTGGTTAAGGGTCAGTTTATTTCTTATCTTAAGGCTCGCAAAATGATTTCTAAGGAATGTATTTACCATATTGTGAGGGTTAGGGATGTCAACTCCAAAAGTCCTTCTCTTGAGTCAGTTCCTATAGTCAATGAATTCCCCGATGTCTTTCTTGATGACCTTCCCGGTATCCCTCCCGAAAGGGAAGTTGAATTTGGTATTGATATCCTCCCCGATACCCAACCTATCTCTATTCCTCCTTACCGCATGGCCCCAGCAGAATTGAAAGAGCTGAAGGAACAATTAAAGGACTTGTTAGAGAAGGGGTTCATAAGACCAAGTATTTCGCCATGGGGTGCTCCCGTTCTATTTGTAAGAAAGAAGGATGGGTCACTTCGAATGTGCATAGACTATCGGCAATTAAATAAGATGACCATTAAGAACAAGTACCCACTCCCTAGAATAGATGACTTGTTTGATCAATTACAAGGGGCAAGTCACTTCTCCAAGATCGACCTTCGGTCCGGCTACCACCAACTACGGGTAAGGGAGTGTGACATTCCCAAAACAGCCTTCCGAACAAGGTATGGTCACTATGAGTTTGTGGTGATGAGTTTTGGGTTGACGAATGCACCAGCGGTGTTTATGGACTTGATGAATAGGGTGTTCAAACCTTACCTTGATACCTTTGTAGTAGTCTTCATTGATGATATTTTAATTTACTCTCGGGGTGAGGAAGAACATAAAAATCACTTGAGAGTTGTGCTTCAAACATTGAGGGATAAACAATTATTTGCAAAATTTAGTAAGTGTGAATTTTGGTTAAAGGAGGTAGCATTTCTTGGTCACGTAGTGTTCGGTGATGGAATCAAGGTTGATCCTAAGAAAATAGAGGCAGTCAAAAATTGGCCTAGACCATTATCTCCTTCAGACATTAGGAGCTTCTTAGGTCTAGCCGGGTACTATAGACTGTTCGTCAAAGGCTTTTCTTCCATCTCATCTCCTATGACAAAATTGACCCAAAAGAAATCCAAATTCATATGGACAGATGAGTGTGAGAAGAGTTTCCAGACCTTAAAAGATCGACTTACCTCTGCTCCTATTTTGACTCTCCCAGAAGGATTAGAAGGATTTGTAGTTTATTGTGATGCTTCAAAGATTGGTTTAGGTTGTGTCTTAATGCAAAAAGGCAAGGTAATATCCTATGCTTCTAGGCAATTAAAGGTGCATGAGCGCAACTACCCTACCCATGACCTTGAATTGGCGGCTGTTGTTTTTGCTCTGAAGATTTGGAGGCATTACCTCTATGGGGTGCATGTGGATGTATATACTGATCATAAGAGTCTTCAATATGTGTTTACCCAAAAGGACCTTAATCTAAGGCAAAGGAGGTGGCTAGAACTCCTTAAGGACTATGACATGAGTGTGCACTATCATCCGGGTAAAGCCAATGTGGTTGCTGATGCACTTAGTAGAATATCTATGGGAAGTGTGGCCCATGTGGATGAAAGGAAGAGGGAGTTGGTGAAAGATGTTCACCAATTGGCTAGATTAGGGGTGAAGTTGGGTAGTACTAATGATGGGGGTATGGTTGTTCAAAATAGTTCTGAATCCTCTTTGGTGGTGGATGTTAAATCAAAGCAAGATCTTGACCCAAAGTTTATCGAGTTAAAGAAGTTGGTAAAGGAAAAGAAGATAGAAGTCTTTTCCCAAGGGGGAGATGGGGTTCTATACTACCAAGGTCGGATATGTGTTCCAGATATTGATGGCCTAAGGAGTTTGATCTTGATGGAGGCTCATAATTCTAGATACTCCATTCATCCTGGTTCAACAAAAATGTATCGAGACTTAAAGGAGTTGTATTGGTGGGGTGGCATGAAGAAGGACATAGCAAGGTTTGTGTCCGAATGTACAAATTATCAACAAGTGAAGGCCGAACATCAAAGACCGGGTGGCCTAGCCCAAGACATTGAAATCCCAACTTGGAAATGGGAAAATGTGAATATGGATTTTGTAGTGGGTTTGCCTCATACTCGGAAACGTCATGACTCGATTTGGGTAATTATTGATAGAATGACTAAGTCAGCTCACTTCTTACCGGTTAAAACTTCCTATAGTGCCGAAGACTATGCCAAGTTGTATATTCGGGAGTTGGTGAGGTTGCATGGTGTGCCATTATCCATTATTTCGGATCGTGGTACCCAATTCACTTCTCACTTCTGGAGATCATTTCAAAAAGGCCTCGGTACTAAGGTAAAGTTGAGCACAGCATTCCATCCTCAAACGGATGGGCAAGCCGAAAGGACGATTCAAACACTAGAGGATATGTTAAGGGCTTGTGTGTTGGAGTTTAAAGGGAATTGGGATGATCCTCTACCTCTCATCGAGTTTGCCTATAATAATAGTTACCACTCAAGTATTGAGATGGCACCGTTTGAGGCTTTGTATGGGAGACGATGTAGATCACCGGTAGGTTGGTACGAAGTAGGTGAGATGACCTTGTTGGGCCCCGATTTGGTACTTGATGCTTTAGAGAAGGTGAAGATCATTAGAGAGAGGTTGAAGACGGCTCAAAGTCGTCAAAAGTCCTATTCTGACACTAGAAGAAGGGATCTTGAGTTTAATGTGGATGATTGGGTGTATCTGAAGGTTTCACCCATGAAAGGTGTGGTTCGATTTGGTAAGAAAGGGAAATTGAGCCCTAGATATGTAGGGCCTTATAGAATTGTGAGACGTGTTGGTAAGGTTGCATATGAGTTGGAATTACCATTGGAAATGGCCATGGTTCATCCGGTGTTTCACGTGTCTATGTTAAAAAAACATGTGGGTGATTCTAGTTCCATTGTACCTATGGCAGTAGTGAATATTGAAGAAAACTTGACCTATGAAGAAGTTCCTGTGGAAATTTTGGATCGGCAAGTTAAGAGATTGAGGAACAAAGAAATTGCATCTGTTAAAGTCCTTTGGAGGAATCAACAAATAGAAAGTGCAACATGGGAAGCGGAAGCGGATATGATTAAGAGATACCCTCATCTTTTCCCCTCTACCCAAACCTAAGGTATTAAGTTGTCCTTGCTCAATTACTTGAAATCTTTACATCTCAACTTTTCTTGTCATATGCTTGCAAAATTATGAAATATTTTTTTTAAATGATATTTTAAATTACACTGTTGCATTAATGATAGGTTGTTTGTTAATACTCTACTCTACTCAAGCTAAGTCTTTTCTCATTCGAGGACGAATGTTCCCAAGGGGGAGATAATGTAATATCCCCTAAAAACGTTGTATACGATGTTTCAATTTTTGCCTAAACATGATACAGTCTCTGTATTTTGGTCATAACTTTTCATAGAAATATCCACATTGAGTGATTCAAATTTCTGAGTAACCACAAGATCATTACCTACAACTTTTATGAAGACCATATTTTAAGATTCGGAGGTTAAGTAGGTCAAATAAATTAATCTTTGTAAGGTAGGATGCTGTTACGGAAATGAGTGTTTATAGAAGAAAAATCATATCTCACTGTAGGTTTATCCAAATTGGTTGATTCTTGAACGATATGAAACTAGACTTCCATATCTACAATTCTTATGAAGACACCAAATCCTAATAAGGAATTTATCTTATTCAAACGCAGCTCCCAAAAAGAGTATTCTGTCAAAGATAACTCATTTCACCTACCATAGAAAGATCTAGATACATTTGACATCACTCATGACATAAATTGTCCTCCATTTAACATCATCCATGACATCAATATATTCCACTAAATTTTCAGATTTTTATTTATAATTATTTTATTTATTGTTAGGTCATCTTTCCCACCTATAAATACCCACCTTATTTCCTCATTTTATTCATCAAGCTTTCTCAAGCAAATCTTCTCTCTATACACATTCTCAAATATAGTTTTAGTTCTTAGTAGTGAAGAAATACGATTCCGGTGATTCATATATTCCGAATAGTACACAAAACGTTCCGGCAAGGAGAGAAGCTAGGACTCAAGAGTGTTCATTAAGTCTTCCGGTACCAACTAAAGCTTCGGTTTCCAGGTATGTAAGGTTTCAATGAGAGTATTCCTTCCACTCTCATGTCTAAATTATTTTGATTATATAATAAATTATGTTTATTTTCTTTAAGCTTTACTCTAAGTTATGTGGGTGTTTATCCATGGGTTCTTCCACCCATGTAGTCCAAAAACTCTTTCAATTAAATATCTTGATTTCAAGTAATATTTTCTTATGTTAATTCTTAATTTTACTTAATAGTATGAATCATGGTTAAACTAATGATTATTGCTCTATTTTGATGCAACATAATTTCATATGTATGAATTGATGGTTTACAAGTAATTCTTTTATTTAAAGGTTCTTGAAATTCATGGTGGGTTGTTTAAAGCATGATTTTTAATTAATGGATTTCAAAGTATTTATGTATATTTATTTACATACATATTTGCAAGTTAAAGTGATTTGAACCCACCTAGTTTTACTATGTTTTTAACAAAGTTTGACTTGAAAGCTTTGACTCCAAATAAATATTTATGAAAGTAATATCTATGATCAAAAAGGGAGTCTTATGAAATGAAAGAATGATGAAATGATATGAATCATGGATTCTTTATGCAATAAGGACAATTCTTGCATATTTGAATTATCAAATGTTTTAATGAGCTATTCTACCGAATATGATGTTTGAATTCTCAAGTTATATGCTATGAATATTTTGAAGTATTAAACTATTCCGTGGGATTGACTTAGCACCGAATGAGGCATTGAGGTGGGATTCGATAAGGGAATCCTAGTAGCAACCCCTTGTCTCATTAACTATGTGCCAACATAGGAGCCCTTGTAGGCTTAGGCTAATGGATCCATAAATAGCCCTTAAAGTTAAAGTTAAAGAAATGAATGAAGTTGACGGAGTTCTACCTGGCAAGTAGTCTCCCCGGCCAACGTAGGGGGTTATGTTGGATTCCATGTAATAGCTCGCATGGTCTTAAATGTCGGTTATGGTTAATTTCCCACAAAATGAATGTTTTAAAGGATATCCATATGATTTATTATGCATGTATTACATTATGTTCCATATTACATAAATGTTATAATATTTTCTCAATGTTCATGCATCCTTACATACTTAGTACATTCAAAGTACTAACGCATACTCTTTTGCCTACATGATATCACCATGTAGGGATCGCTGCTCCTCCTCGTTCTCCTCCACGTGGCTAGTTGATATTCCATTGAAGACTACTTTTGGTGAGTTCCCATGTTCCGGGAACAATACTCCTTTGTCTTTCTAGCTTATGATATGTTAAGATATTTTATTATGGCATTTCTTCTATTATGATTGAGGGTGAGCTAGGAACTTGTCTTAGCCCCATTAAATCTAATAGTTAGAGGTATTGTTGGACATATGTAAGTTGAAGATTTATTATTATGATTTCCGCTTGTCTATTTATCATTATTACCTATGAAAGGCTAAAAGAATGCTAAGAGGCTTGTTTGAGGTACTTTCGGGTTCCTCATTCGCCATGTCACGTCTAGGCCCTAGGCTTGGGTCGTGACAATTGGGCTATTTCAATTATGGTTTTAATCATTATAGATGATCATTATAAGTATATTTTTAAATGAATTACATGATTTCAAGTTGAATTATAATTTCCCATGCATGAAGCTATTTTCAATGATGATATTATGAGGTATGATTATGAAGATTACTGAGTTCTAAGTATTATCATGCTTTTCATTAAAATTGAATATGTATATAAGTTTTACTCTAAATTCAAGTATGAATTATGATCAAGAGTTACTATTATGTTGAAGTTATGAAATACATCCAAGAGATTAAGAAAGGTGACTTAGGGCCCTATGTGGTGATCTAGGAACCTATTGACATGAATTATGCAAGTATGATATTGTAATGATGAAAGGCTAATACTCATATTGCAAGTATGACATGAAAATGAGCTATTCTATGAATTATGAAGTTTATGAACAAGTTTATGATATATGCAAAGTATGATCACAATGTTATGTATTCCATGGGATTTGACACAGCACCGCACAGACTTTGAGGTGGGGGCCCTATCAAAAGCCTTAATAGAAGTCTCAAGTCCCTTAAACTATGTCCCACCATAGGTTGCCTTTACGGATTAGATAGTGGATCCACATATAGTGTATGTACATGAATGTAAGGTCCCGTGTGGTTTAATGGTTGGAATGTATCATACTAGGGTAAAGTAGGGGAAAATGGCTTCGGAGGACCCTTTTTATCTCGAACTGGATAACTTATAATTGTATTATATGAGTTCGAATCAATTCCTGAGTATTTAAATAGTGTTAGATGTGGTGTAGGGTCATAAGAGATCCCTCACACCAAGCCGAGTCTAAAGAATTTCTATCGGCTAAGTCTTTGTATAAGTCCAAAATGGGGTCAACTTCAAATACCATATCCCCTAGTATATAACAAATTAGATTTCCTATTACCTTTCAAATTAAAGGTCTTTGAGTCTTCTTTCTAATGCCACCATGTTTGACTTAATTGGAGTTCGGAGTAAAGAGTTATGTCCTCTTAACCAGAAGGGTGCGTGTCATGCCCTTATCATGGACTCGGTCAATCTTGGCTCAAATTTTAATTTTGGAAAAAAATGAACTATGAGGGAATATCTCTGCATCGTGGACCTATTCCTAGTTGGTTCAAAATTTAGCGAAAATTTCAAGTTTCAAGTAAGGTCAACTTGGACAATTCCTTGAACATATATAGATGGACTTGGACGTAATTTGGGGTCACTTTCCACTCTTTTTCCTACCAAAAACCCTAAACTTCATCCCCCTCTCTTCCAAATCATCCCATACAAAATTTCTATCGAACTCAAGGGATTCAAGGCTCCTCATTGAATACCACGCATTAAGTTTTTCTTCAAGCTTTACTCTAAGGTATGCGAGTTTCTTCATACATGGGTTCTTCCACCCATGGAGCCGAAAGTCCTTTCCAACTAATTCTTTTGATTTCAATATTGATTCTTTATGGGTACTTCTAATTTCTTCTTACTATCATGAAGCATGATTGAAATGGTAGTTATTGACTCAAACTGCATGAAATTTATTACTACCTATGAATTCTCTAATGTCCTATCTTGGGTTTATGAATTTTCAAATTTGTGTTGTTCAATCCTTCTCAAATTGCTATATTATGGTTCAAATAATTGATATTATGTTCAAATAATCTTATATTACTACTTAATTGCATAAATTGTTGAATTTCAAGTAATTTTGTATCTCACGCTATTATGGATCTTTGAAATGAATGGTGGGTTATTTATAGTATGTTTTAAATTGAATCAATTGATAATGTTTATGCATGGTCCTTTTGAAAAGAATGTTTGAAAAATGAATTGAATAGAATGCACCTACTTTTACTATGTGTCCAATAAAGTTTGACTTGAAAGCTTTTGACTGCAAAGTAATATTTTATGAAAGCAATGTCTATATTCAAAAAGAAGTCTTATGAAATGAAAGGATGATGAAATGATATGAATGAAGGATTCTTTATGCAATAAGTACAATTCTTGCATACTTGAATCGCTAAAGATTTTAAGGAGCTATTATATGATTATACTTTATAAATGGTGGATGTGTGTAGATATGATCCCTGCCACATGATTTTGAGTTTATGTCTTATGTTTTGTCTATTCCGTTGAGAGCTTACCTAGAATCGAGTAGGACTAGGGGCAAATACCCATGTCCTATAACTACGTGTCATTATAGGTATAAAAGGATTAGAGGTGAATACTTAAATCTCTAAAAGGTGAGTACCCAAAATATCAAGGCTTGGAGGTGAGTACTCGAGTCTAAGAACTAGGGGTGAGTACCTAGTTCACACAATTGCTTAGTGGATCCACTTAGGCATAACGGAGTCTACCTTGGAAAGTAGTATCCCTTTTTTTGGAGTAGGGGTAACATTGGAACTCCATGTTATAGCTCACATGGTTTATGTCGATTAGCGGTCGCTCTCACAAAGGTACAAGGTCCCTCTCTTAATGTTTAATATATTTCATATGATGTCTAGTGTATCTATCACTAAGTAAAGTATGTGATCTCTCAAAGTTAAAGATTTCTTTCAAAAGGTTTATGGTATACTTATTTACCTTTCATGGTAATTTATAAGTATATGATTTTTTATAATGACTCATGATTACCTCTATAATGTTTAAGTTTCTTTCATGATTCATGATGGTTTCTGTATTTCATTGACTAAGCTTCATAACTCCAAATGGTATTTCAAATGATTGCAAGATTCTAGCATGGTCCATTGCATTACCTTATTGTATCATGATATATTGCATTGCATGTTCACATACTTAGTACATTCAAAGTACTAACACATACTGTTGCCTACATGATATCACCATGTAGGGACCGGTGTTCCTCCTCCTCCTCTATGAGGTTAGTTTGTTTCACTTGAAGACTACTTTTGGTGAGTTTCCATTATTCAGAAACAATAATCCTCCCTTTTCTAGCCTATGTTATGTTGAGACATTAAGATACCTATTTTTGTACTTCATTGTTATTATATTTGAGGGTGAGCTATGGACATGTCTTAGCACCCGCCAAGTCTAAAGGTAGAGCTATTGTTGGACATATGTATGATGAACCTTGGTTATAATGGTTTCTATTATGATGATCTCCCATAGTCCCTCTTTCCCTTTTTGTTTCCACTATTATTAATGTCATTACCGATGAAAAGGCTAAATAAATGCTAAGAGGCTTGAGTGAGGTATCTTTGGGATTCCTAATTTTCCATGTCACGTCTATAAACTAGGCTTGGGTCATCAAAATTACCCACCTAGAGAGTAGAGTCTACCTTGGCAAGTAAATTCCCCTTTCTTCCGTTGTATGGGGAGACATCGGGATTCCATGTTATAGATCACATTATCTGATTGTCATTTATGGTTCCTATCCCACATATGTATATTCTCTTTATGATCATTATGATTTTAATCCATATCTTTCAAATGCTTTGATCATTATGATTTTCTCATGCTTTTACTTATTCTCTCTTATCATGTATGTTGATTAATCATTGCGTCTTATGAGTTATATTTCATGTCATTCCCTTATACTTAGTACATTAAAACATACTAAAACATATTTTTTCCTACATTGTTTCATAATGTAGGGGTTGAGGATCATATTCCTACACGTAAATAGTGAGCTTCCTTTATCGATGGAGTTTGGTGAGTCCTCATCAATCAAGGACTAGTTATTATTTGTTTTCTCTTGCAAATATATTTATTTATTTTATGTTGAGGGTGATGTAGGGACATATCTTAGCCACCCTCCTGACTTATATAGTAGAGGCATTGTTGGACCTATGTTATGGAGTCTATGTAGTCAAGTATACTTTTCTTCTTTGATCATGGTTTAGCCTCTTATGTTATTTCCTCATTTATTTTACCTTATTCATGTTTAATGATATGTCAAGAGTCTTGGTTGGAGCCCTTCGGGTTTGGATTGTCATTTATGACTAGTACCTAGGAAACTTCCTGAGTCCCATCCTTAACCGCATTCTTATTCTCAACAGCTCGAGATTGGTTTTGGGTTGGAATTTTGGATGGTCATAGAATCTCATCCTCACTAATGTTCCTCTGAATCAGAGTTCTCTTCGAAGGCATGATCTGAAATCATGAAACACACTAATTATAAGGAGGTTTCATAGAGTTAAACTCTATAGCACGACATAGAGGAAAAAAGAAGTGACAGAAACTTCTCAAGTTCAATACCTCCCTAATGTGGATGTGGCATGCTTCACACCGATAAGGAGTACTCTACTAGAGTTAAATTCATAGATAACCTAGGACTCTTGAACTCTATGCTCTGATACCAAGTTGTCACACCTCAAGCCTATACCCTGGACATGGCTGATAATCAAAAACCATTGGTAGTCCCAAGTGAATCACTTAGCCAGACTAACTCACTCAGCAAAAGACTGTTGACTCATATATGAACTCAGATGGGGCACAATAAAACATGTAACTCAATACTCTTAGAATAAATCATAAATCTTAAATCCATAGTAATATAAGGGACTTATCTTAATTCTTTCAAAAACATACGTAAGGAAATAAACTGACTACTATCTGACTAGTCTATGAAGTCTCTAACATATTGACTCTGAAATAGGTACCGGAAGACGCCCATGGCTAACTATGCGCCTATTGAGGATCTCTATCAACTGTGTCTGCATCATAAAATAATGCAGGTCAAATTCTTTAGGAATATCAAAAATAGCAGTACGAGTATGTAAAATGGCAAAATGAAAGTTACATCAGGATACTCAACTCAAGAACTCAATTTCAAAAATATGTCAACTCAAATAAGCATCCAATATAATAAAAGACAATGATTTAAAGAATATCAAAAAAACATCTCTAGATCCAATAAAAGTCCTCTTTTGGTATAATGAGGAGTCACCCGAATGAACGGTATGATCCCGTCTTATGTTGGCTACGTAGTTTATGGAGTTCGAGTTGTTCTATAGGCTTAGTCAAATTGGTGCTCAATAGTACTCCCAAAATATAATTTATTATGCTCATAACTCAAGCGAGTGTATTTATTCAATTACTCATTATCTCTTTTGGACTTAGCTCAAACTCAACTCATCTTTTCACTCTAAAGAATATGATCTCAACTCAATGAATGCATTAAAACATGAATTTATTCTCAACTCATTCTCAAAATAAATGCTTAAAGTGAATTAAAACTCAACTCATTTATACTCACAATACTCGTGCTCAACATAATGGTTAAGAGACTTCTCAAACATGACTTAACTTATGCTCAACAACTTGTGCTCAACTGTTTCTCAATCATATGATGAAAATAATCACACTTTACTCAAAACAATGTATAACATATTAAATACCAACCCATTTTGGGTCCATTTGAATGTAAACATGAATTCATAATTCCAAAAACTCAACTCATGGCAACACCTTGAATGTAACATTTGATATATATGAGAACTCAATGGAATTTATATAATTAACTCGAGAATTTTCATTATTAGAATTAAATATTCGTACATGAATCTCAACTTTGACTATATATAAATTCAGGACTTGAGGAAGAACTTAGTCCAACTTTATAATAGTCTCACATACTTGGAATTAAGATTTATTAAGAGAAAATTGAAGTCTTGTCTTGAAATCAATGAATCCTAGATTTCCCCTTCTCTTTAATCCCTTGTCTCAAAGGTTTTATGTGCTAATGGAAGAAAAACCTCATTGGGTACTGTTAAGGGGTTTAATTGAGTCCCAAAACAACTCCGGTTAATTTTGGAAAAGGTACGAAAATACCAAAATAATGTTAAAAATAAATAAAGGGACACATATGGTGAGATTGGTCGAACTCGTCGTCCTGATCAGTGAGTCACCGATCTACAGAACTTTCTCACAAAACCTACTTGATCGCTAAGGAGGATTCCTCAGAATAGTTTGGCGAGATTGACTAGGCTCGCCAAATACCAATGGTTGAATCACCGTTCCCTCCCCCTTCTCACTAATTGGCCTTATTTTTGAGAAAAATTTCAAGATTTGTAAGGAAATTCAACTTTCAAAGGTATCTCGACGACTCACCATTTCACCCTTTACCTAGCTAAAAGTTCTTTCTCTCTAATAATAACTTGCATGAATTTTTGGAGAGCTTCAGGGGGTATCTGGCATGTCTCCCAATACCATTATGTGAGTTGCCAATCAATTTGGCAATCTCCAACAACCTGAGTTCCTTTTAAACTCAATTTTTCAAATCTAATCTAGTATAGGATGGTATGGGATGTTACAATGACTTTATAAATAGCTTCATGAACTAAGTATGGTCCCATCAACATAGCCTCATCCACTTTGAACCAACAAATAGGAGATCTACACCTCTTCCCATATAGGGCTTCAAATGGAGCCATCTGAATGCTGGAATAATAGTTATTATTATAGGCAAATGCTATCAGAGGTAGGTGATCATCCTAATATCCCTTAAATATGATTGTGCAAACGTTGAAGATATCCTATAGAGTTTTGAATGGTGTGCTCAACCTGTCCATTGATTTGCAGATGGAAATTTGTATTGAGATCAACTTGGGTCTCTAAACCCTTTGAAAGGAGTTTTAGAAATGAGAAGTGAATTGAGTACCCCTATCATATATGATGGACAAAGGTACTCCTAGAAGCTTGACTATCTCCCAAAATACAGTGTGGTATAATCCTTGGCAAAATCTGTAGCCTCAACAGGCCAGAAGTGAGTTCACTTATTCATGTTATCTATGATCACCCAAATAGAATTATGTTGTCGTTGAATATGATGTAGACCTGTGATGTAGTCCATATTAATCATCTCCCATTTCCACATAGGGATGCTTATATCTTGAGCCTTACCATCAGGTCTTTGATGTTCCACTTTTAGTTGTTGGCAGTTGGGACACCTTACTACATAGTTAGCATTATCCTTTTGCATATCATTCCATAAAGATACCTCTCTCAAGTTGTAGTACATTTTGGTGGAATCTGGGTGAATGGATTATCTAAAATTATGAGCCTCTACCAAAATTTAGTCACTCAACCTACATAGATTAGGAAAACATAATATGCTTCAATACTGTAGAATTCCATTTTCCCCAATCGAGAAAATTTTAACTTTCTTCTTGTACACTACATTTTCCCCAGTCACTCGTTAAGACTCAAAACCATTCTAGACTATCACACCATCCCCATCTGAATCTATCAGACGAACTCCAATCCATCCAAGTTAATGCACCTCCTTCACAAGTTCTTTCTTACTTTTTCTACATGTGCAACGCTCCCATAGAAAACCTACTAAGAGTGTCAACAACATATTCTCCTTATATAAGTGGTAGATCATACTCATGTCATAATATTCGAGAAGATAAAGCCACCTTCTTTGTCAAAGATTTAATCCTTTCTTACTTAAGGAATATTATAGACTTTTATGATATATGGAAACATCAACATGTACTCCATAAAGGTAATGACACAAAATTTTCAAAGCAAACACCATAATAGTTACCTCCAGGTTAGGAGTGGGGTAGTTCTTCTCATGAACTTTAAGTTGTTTAGAAGAATAAGCAATGACCTTGCCATTTTGCATCAAAACACAACCAAGGCCAACTGTAGAAGCACTAGAATAAACCATAAAGTTGTCTGTACCCTTTACAAAGTCAAAACTATAGTAGAGTTAAATCAAGCCTTTAGGCCCAAAACTCTCCTCACAACTCTCAACCCGCGGAAATTTCACCTTCTTCTATGTTAGTCTAGTCAACGGAGCTGAAATAATGAGAACCCCTCAATAAATAATCTATAGTAACTAGATAGACCTAAAAAGCTCCAAATGTTAGTCTGAGTGGTGGGCCTAGTCTTGTTCTTCACTGCCTCAATCCTCTGATCATCAACTCGAATGCCTTTACTGGAAACAATGTGGACCAGAAATGCAACTTACCTTAACAAGAATTTGTACTTAGAGAATTTATCAAATAACTGTTGATCCTTGAGAGTCTGAACAATAATTTTGTGTGACTAGCATAATCGTTTTCACTATGGGAGTAGATTCGTTTATTATCAATGAACATAATAACAGAACATTTTATGGTACTGCTTGAACACCCTATTCATGAGGTCAATAAAAGTTGCAGGAGCATTGGTTAGTCCAAATGACATTCTCTAACCTCGTATTCTCTAACCTTCAACATATGATATGCAGTTCTGAGATCAATCTTTGAGAAATTGATGGTTTTTGAAGCTAGTCAATCAAATCATCAATTTTGGGAAGGGAATACTTATTCTTAATGGTAACCTTTTTCAACTGATGATAGTCTATACATATTCAGAGAGGGTCATTTTTCTTATGCTCAAAAAGGTATTGGAACACCCCAAAAATAAATACTAGGCCTAATGAATCCCTTTTGTAGAAGGTCTTTCAACTATTCGTTCAGTTTTTTTAACTTAACCAAATCCATTCTTTATGGAGGAATAAAGATAGACAACATATCAACAAGAGTATCTATCCCAAAGTGTATCTCTCTATCGAGAGGGAGTCTATGTATGACCCTAGAATTTGGAAAGTCTACGACTAGTCCCTAGGTGGGATCATGACACACTGGGAAGATCATCAGGAAATACTTTCAGAAATTCACATTAAATAGGAATAGAATTAAGGGATGGGTCCTCGAGATTTGAATCCTTGGCCGAAACTATATAATAGCGATTATCCTTAGAGATCATTTTTCTGGCCTTAAGATAAAAAATTAAATTACTCGTAGGTATGATGGAACTACCCTTCCACTCTAGGACTGACTCATTAGAAAACTAAAACTTTATGACTTAGGTTTTGCAGTCAACTAAGGCATAGAAAAAATCTAATTAGTGCATGCCTAGAATTACATCGAAGTCTACCATATCTAACTCTGCCAGGTCAATTATGGAATCTTTATATGAGATAGTGCAACTCTTATACATTCATTTACCCAAAATGACTCTCCGATGGGAGGAGTAATAGAAAAGGGTTCTAAGGGTTGTTTTTAACGTACCAATAACAACTTCAAGGGAGTTGTGCTAGTCCTTACGAGAGGACAAGACATAAAAGAGGTTATGATTACTATTTGCATCAAAAGTGGTGCCTTTATAAAAGTTTTGGCTTGCTGGAGCTGATGATATAGAAGATTGAGTTTTGTTACCTCCATTGCCCTGTCTTGCTAAGGGACAATCCTTGAGTATGCGACCTACTAGACCATGCATGTAAAACCTATCCTTATCTTAAAGACACTCACCAGGATAATTCTTGCCACACTTATTGAAACTAGGATAAGGTTTGTACCCTTTGTGACACTGCCCTGAGATTGAGAGCCAAAATTCCTTCCCATGTGATCATTCCTTCAACTGGGTGTGGGTGCACTAGCTAAAGATAGAGATGGTCTAGATGATCTCTGCTGAAAAGATAGTTGATTCCTATTTTTGGTTTCATGTATGTCGGACTCATGGATTGATATTTTGGCCTTCTTATTTAAAAACTCCTCCCGATCCTTCAACTTATCCTCCTCAACCTGATGTACATGGATCATTAGCCTAGCTATATCCATATCCCCAATCAACATCACTTCCTTACCTTGCTTTCTCAAAAACCATGAGTGTCCTAACAGAAACAAGCTCATCTTGCTCCTCATATTAGCTATCCTTTCTAGAGCATTGTGGGACAATTGAGTGAACTTGAGATTGTAGTCCTGACTGCTCATAGAATTCATAAATGGTGAAATTATCACTTATTTCTTGCCTTTTCTTATGACTTTATGTATTATAATTATTGAAACAGACTACTTATGTGTGCTTTATGCATATTTCAGGTAAAAATATGTGAAAGAAGGGTTTATGAGGAAAAAACCCAAAAAGGAGCTAAAAAGAGAAGCTAATGCGAAGATTGAATTGCCAGGCCTTTCTCACTTGTTAAAGTGAATCCACGCTTACAAGCCTGCAACATTGAAATAATGAGTGTACATATGAGAGGGTTCTATTCCACAGGAGCCACAACGGTGAACCAAAAGTTGTGTCTGTGACTCATTTCTGTGAATAATATTTCGCACCTGTGAGAATCATGAGTCAAAAAACCTTTGCATCTGTGAAGAATGGACATCACAACAACTCTTTTTCTATGACCTAAAGCCTTTCCGTGACTGAAGGGCTACAGTGGAGCCCAATATCTTTTCACATTTTTGGCAACCCCAATCTGGATAAAAAGCATCTCAACCCAAGAGAAAAGGAGGGGAAGTTCAGTAAGTAAAAAACCATATCTACGACCTAATTTGGATATGAGAGAGCCGTAACTATACTTGGTGAAGATTTTGAGCTTCAATATGTATATATTAAATATTCAAATCTTGGTTTTACTTTCCTATCTATAGTTGTAGTGTTTCTCATTTTCAGATTTCGATATTGTGGATTTGAATATTGTTATGATTTTGCAATTTATTGAATATTATCTTATTTATGATATAAATATTTGATTAGCTAATTAATTTCATGCTTTAATTGATTTGTAAGGGAGTAATTGACCTAAGGACTTGCCTATGTGTCTCAATCTTACTTGAGAAAGAAGATTTGAGTATAGGAAAGGTTAGTTAGCAAGATTTGAGAAATGGATGGGCTACTGGACTAGAGCTCGGGAGAGTCTAGATCTAGGTTCAATTTCTCATCTAATGGACTGAGCTAGGAATAAGATATCCCAGTGTTGCTATATTGGTTATTTACTTATAGGTTCGTAAGAACTAGTTTTGATATACTTGATTGTGATTGGTAGATACAAGTAGGTGCTTGATAAGCCAATGCAAAAATGACTTACCCATAGTTATCTTGATAATGTTTGGTTATTTATAATGGATCATTTGAACTATTTGAATCCCCGATCCTAAATCTATTTGATATCCTCGAGTTATGAGGACTTTGACCAACCTATCCTTTATATTTATTATCTTAGTTTAGTGTTCGTTCCTTAATTTAAAACCCCTAAAATTAATTGTACTTTTAGTTCAGATTAAATTTGTGGCTTGTAATTCTCTACTTTTTTTATCATGCCTATATTGTTCCTTATGTGATTCTCCCCCGGCCTCATAAGTTGGGTATTCGTTTTCATAGGACAACCTACTTTTTCTAATTTGGGAGAGGTAGTTAAGCGTTATCAAAAATTCCACTGTTGCTCGGGAACAATTTGGTGTATTGAATAGGTTTAGAATTTATAGATCACTTGTTTATATCCACCTTTGGGAATATTTCTTTGTCATTTTTGTTTTTTTATTCTTATTCCTATATTATCTTGTTGTGAAACTAAGCATGAGGATTGTAATCCCTACCTTGATGACCTTTTACCCTATTGCGGAGGACCTCATCTTGAGGAACTGCTTATGAAAAATTCTCTAAATATGAAAATGGGTGACACAATGGGTGTAGTAAGTAAAAATTGGCTCTTGGGCGTAATCATCCACTTTGAGCTTCGAAAGAGACTATGGGATAATTTGCTTCAAGTAAGGGATAAACTCCTTGACTTTCATTTTAAGTTGTGCCAAGACATGAACCAACTTGGGTTTGACATAGCAAATTTGAGTGACTACTTAAGAACAAAAGATTCAAGCACATGATGCTCTTCCTCAAGATATAAAAAATGATAGAGTGAAAATGGAAGTTGAAAGGGTGGTACTAAACATAGATGAAATTTGGGAATTTGCACACCTTCCGAGCCAAGGATAATTCAAGATGCCGAGATTAACGGAATGATACTAGAGGTGAACATAGACCAACAACATCCTCTCTAGTTCATTAAAAAATGAGGGCATTCCTCACTTAATGGACAAAAATACATAATGCATTATCAAAGAAGGACCCATTACTTACCTCATTTTTGCCTAAGGCTCCTCAATAGAAATTCGAGATGAATTTAGGCAAGATATTCAAGTGTTCAAAGTGTCGAGAAAGAGTGGGAAGTATGGTATGCACACTCTTATCTCCCAATCCTTGGCATAATCTCGATTTGATGTTGGGGGAGGAGATTGAAACGCTGGTGTAATGTTGAATCACCAAATTTCTTTTCAGTAATCTTATTGAAGGCGGTATTTATATCAATGGCTTACATTCTCGCATCTGTGAAGTGTCAGTCCAATGCTGAACTAACTTGAGTTTTAACTAATAAATTCTTCTTACACTCCCTTATTTTTATTTCAGTATCTTTTTCTATTATAATTCCCTTCTCACAAAATTAAGAGTCCACCGATCTTTGGGGATGTTTATTATCTGACATGCCTTATTATAGAAAATGTCTTCTTGAAGAAGTCAATAAGATAGACACACAAAGAAGGCTACTTCCTGAGCTAAAATTAAAGATAAGACACCTGCTATACAAGCAAATGAACCACAACTAAAGTTTTATGTTAAAGGAATAAAGGGAAATTATGAGATATTGTTGGAAAGATGGTCCATCACAAAAGAATAGGGGTTCAATCTTTCAAGATTAGGATGTGAGTTCTCAAACATTTTTCACCAATCCACTATTCGAGATTGGTTGCCTCTTGCTGGCATACTAGGAGCTTACTTCAAAGAACTAGTACTCAACATTCCTTAGAACCCATTTTTTTTTGCTTATGTAATACTCTAGCATCAACCTTTTCCTCCAACGAACGCAAGCAAGGAAATATGTGATGAACCTCAAGGACCAGAGATGAATAATCAAATTTTCCATCTATAAAGGTTCGTGGGGTAGGTATTGTTGTTACTCTAGTTGCTATTAATTCTCTTTTTAGTCATAAGCCGATTGAGGATGGGGATGAGCTCACAAGAAGGGCCTTCACCAAACAGAACCAGTTACAGTGGGTGGAAGGATTTATTGCAATGGTCTACCATAACTAGGCTTCTATGAGTGGAGACATCAGTCGCCAATATTTGAATTTCAAAGTAAAATTATGGATGGATTTTATTTGCACCGGATTAGGCCTTCCAAAAATGATTAGAGAGTTACCCATGTTGCAAACATCCTCATATAATGTTTGATGTCAGGCATTCATATAAAATATAGTGAAATAGATGCAATAAAAATGCAAAGAAAATCTCACCAAACAACCTTTCAATACCTTTTCCCATGTTTGTAAGTAAATTGTGTATACTGCAAATGTCCTTATTTCTGCTCGGATGTGATGACAAAAGATCTTGGTATGATTGAGCTCAGTTGAAAGTGAGATGTTGAGGCCCCCGGGTAAAAAGGTGAATATAAACCTTTGATGCATTTGAAGAAACACCTACCTTGGGTTACCCCATTTATATATTGGTAGAACCAACCACTCTAGAGGAATAGGATAGGTCACAACATCAAACTCTCTCAAGAGACTCTGACCTAAAAGAGTATGAGATTTTAAAAAGAACTAAATATTCCAATGAGAGCCAGCTGATCAAATGGACCAAAAACCTTCCACTTTTATGTTAAATACATCAAAGTGAGTTTTGAAAGGTTTGAACAAGAAAGTTGACATTTTTTCCAAGCGTGTTGATATAATGAAAGGATCGATCACTACCCTTAAAGCTAATATGTGCATGCCCAAGGAGCAAGTAGTTAGGCAATTGAATTATTTGGCCACCTTGTTCTATACTTTGAACCATTATAACTGCCAGACCCGATTTCTCAGGTCATGATGGCACCTTCTCTAAACCCACTAATAGGTAAGCCTAAACCCGATAGTCCAGAACCATAGGCCACAGACCATCACAAGTGGAAGAAAAGAACTGAATAATAATAAGTCTATGTTGTGATAATCCTAAAATGCCTATAATGATTGGATATGAAAGTCTCTATTATTAAAAGAAGACTAAAAGAAAATATAAGAAAAAGAAACTCTTTAAGAAAAAATATTTTAAAAAGAGAAAGGCTACATATTACAAAAAGAAAGGATATACTCGATATCAAAAACCTTTTTACAAAAGGAATAATAAAAGAAAAAATCTAAAAGAATGCAGATGTTACCACTGCAAAGAGATAAGACACTACGCCAATAGATGCCCAAAGAAATTTGCTAATAGTAACAAGCAAATAGAAATCGATGAAGATATCGAAGAAATGATAAATTTAGAAGAATTTATACAGCTAAATAATTTTGAAGAAGTTGAATCAGATGATACATTTTTTATATTAACTGATACGGATTATTATTCTTCGTCAGAAGAAGACAGTCAAAATGAACAATGAAATAGAAATAGTTCAAGATATAATAGAAGAAATGATAGAACAAATAGGAGAATATAAATAAGATATTCTTATAGATAAAAGAAAATTAAAACAAATACAAAAAGAAAAGTTTCTTTAACTAATTACTCAGCATTTGACGTAAATATATTTTAAAGATTTGGATTAAGAAAAAGACAACATCATTTATTTTATGGATTAAATATCTAAGAAAGAGCTTTAGAAGTTTTTATTACTTCTAATAAGGTAATGATACCTTTGTTACCTAAAAAAGATATTCAAGATAAATTACGAAAAATAAAAATGGAAATAAGGAATACACTAGGATGGATACACATAGGAGCAATCCAGATAATAATAAAATCTACCTTTAGAAGGATTAGATACCCCAATAGAATTAGCTATTATAGATAATAGGATAATAAACAGGAAAGAAGCCTACTTAGAAATACTACAAGGAAATTTATAATACGGAAAGATTAAATTTAATGTTTATCCTAGAATTTATACCATCTTCTAGATAAAGACTTTGATAAAACTCTAAGCTTAATACAAGATTTTTAAAAAAAGATTTCTTTCACAAATACAATAGACCCTATTCGATAACATATGTAATCTTATATGTTATTTCTAATACACATCATTCAGATTGCTTTGCCATAAAAGAGACAATAGATTATCCCCATCTATTTTAGGAAGTTAGTCAGATACAAATACCTAGTATAACCCAGCTACAAGAAATAGAAGATACGCCATTAGATTTAGATTTTCAATCTAAGCCTTTGTACAACCAACAAGATTCCACATATCGATTATCCTTTGAGGAAGCTCGAGTCATAAACCCTACAACAATGATAAGAAAAACACAATCAGAAAGAGTTAGACAACCTATCTTAGAAGCAAAAAAAATAATGAAATAAAAAATTATAAGATAAAAGGAGAATATTTTAATAGTATACAATTTACTCCCATCAACATCCTATTAGATACAGGAGCTAGTGGAAATTACATTAGCCTTAGGCTATGTAACCATCTCTAACAATATAAACTAAAAGATAATCATCTTTATACTGATTTTAATAGAAAAAGACATGAAATAACAAACATGATAGAAACCATTTTAAAATTCAAAGATAACACTATACCTATAAGACTATTGGTTGAACTAGAAGGAAATAATGATATATTAGAAATACTGCTAGGAACCACTTTCCTAGATAGTGTAAAATCATATGATATACTTGATCATGGTATCAAGATTACTTACGATGATAAGATAATTTTCGTATCAAAATGACAAGTCCATATAGTATCTATATACCAATAGGAATAACTTATAAAGATTACAAAGCAGAATATTTTGTTGCCTATATAGATAATGGATCAGAAATATGTTGTTGTAGACCAGAAGTATTCCCTAAAGAATACCATCAAGAACTACTCATTATTAAGAGAAAATATATATCTAATAATATCATAACAATGTCTAAAGGCATTGCTCAACCGATTATACTACTAGGATACTTTCTAATAAAATGTCCTCCATTTTATTTCCATAATACCAGACAAGATGTTCTATTAGGAAACAACTTTTTAGAAATATTTCATACTGTTTTATATGATAGAATTTTATTTCAAATAAAATTCAAAACTACTTGACATTATATTATTGTGGTAAAATGATTTAAAACTGCTTACTCCAAAAGATTATCTATTTACTTTAAACCCCGCACAGCCCAGTATGGTTAACATCTATCATGGCTCTGATACCAATGGGGAGAAGGGATCCAGAAAATCACTGGTTTGATAAATCAAGTATTCGGGTAGGCTAGTTTGATAAGTCAAGTATCTGGGTAGGTATATTTTCATATCTAATAATACAATCGTCTTGTTTAACAAGTAAAACTAAGCCTCCTGAGGAGGAATATGTTATTTCTAAAATTAACATAATAATTAAAATAGAGTAACCTTCAAGAGCAGCATAATATTATTAAAGTATAATTGCTTAACTTAAATAAAAAGTCAAGGGTCCAACACGCTTTCATACCTGTCCCGCTTTGACCAAAATTACACCGGGTATCCGTCGAGACTTTTACCGGACATCATAGTCCCAACCTGAAAATAAGTAACTTCTCTGATGTTCCTTCAGCATAACTCAGCACAGCCTTAGTTCGTTTTCTACAATAAGGCGTAAGGGTGATATGGAAGGGGAGACTTGTCTTTTTATAAAAAGAAAAAGATTATAACTGTAATACTAATATTTGCTCAAGAAAGTAACTCAAAAACTTCTTAGTTCTTATTCATATCTTGTAATGGGGATATTTTACAAAGAGAGAGGCTTCAAGAGTCGATGCCTCCTTCGTTTACAAACTGTCTCCTATTATAGACGAAGGAGATGAACTTTAACTACGGACTTTAAAATTGGAAATAACTTGATAATAACCTTATCCCTATCCTAAACATCTAGGGAAAGAAAAGACTTTTCTATCTTACAAAATGACAAAAGTTTCATCTTTCTCTTATCTTCTACATATAATTTTCTATCCACTTAAAGCTTATTACAAAATGAGAAAAATGTTAGCTATTAGTCACTATCATATCTTATTACAAAAAGACAAAAGAGGTCTCTATCATCTTTATCTACCTTATCTTCTTGTTTCTTCTTTTCTTCTTATCTTCTGCATCCTTATCTTCTACATCATTTTAATCCTTATCTCTTTTTCCATGCGTCCAGACTTTATTCGAATGAGGTGGACATTGCGTCTTCTATCATTTTTTCCTTTCTCGTGGAACAAAATTCATAAGTACCCTTCTATCATGACCCAAAATGGGCCATGAGTGGCACCCACACTTAACCTCCTAGGTGGGAGAACCAACTATACAAGCCCCAACTAATAAATATGAAAATAACGCAGAAGCTCAAATATATACGTTTTTTCCCAAAACCTAAAAGTCATTACATCAAGGACATATAATTCTAAATTACTAAGTCTAGAATGTCAAACACTAAAATAAAATAAGTGACATAGTTTGTGTCCGAACACTAAGGACATCATGTCATGACTAAGAGAATCCATCACGAGCTAGAAGGATAGCTCACCCTTAAATCTGATGAATTTGAGATGGACTAGAGCTGAGGTCGAGTCTAAGCCGATAGAAGACTCGCTGCACTCCACAAAATAAAATAAAGAAAGATAGAAGTAGGGGCCAGTACAGGACAACACGTACTGAGTAGGTATCACTGGCCGACTCAAAATTGAAATCACTATACATAAAATAATAGTGGGAAATCAACCATAACACTTAATAGGTGGCAACCAATAAAAAATTATATAACTAGTCAACAATATCAATATCACACATGAGGACTCAAACCTCCACATCACACTCTGTTGAAAGAATGAGTTTTTGGAGATTGGGTAGTATTAAGTCATTTTAATTTATTTTCCTTTAATATTACCGTGCCGGAATGTGACACTCGATCCAAATATATCGTGTCAGAATGTGGCACCCGATCCAAATATACCGTGTCGGAACATGACACCCGATTCAAATATACTATGTCAGAACGTGACACCCGATGCAAATATAATTAATTTATCATTCTTCATGATTACATTCCACTTAATTAACAATATTTCATCAAGCCTTCTTTATTCCAGGCACCATTTTTGATAGGGCAAGTTCAAGATTATGGATTTCATGGCCTCGGGATTTTAGACTAATCATAACAACATATCAACCATCCAAACCACAATAATTAAATGTGTAGTAACCTTCACACCCTACTTAATGAATATCAATCACTATTAAGAGTCTATCTATGATATAGAATAAAACCATAACCTACCTCAACCGAAAAATCGAAGTAAAGCAAGATAATCCACCAATGTCTTTCCTTTCTTCAATGCCTCAGACCAATTTTAATCTATCAAATATATAATATTCATAAGTACACGAGAATGTAGACACCCATATTACTACAATCAATTTTTCAAATCTCAAGCCTAGAGTTAAGTCTCAATTTTCTCAAATATCATCTACCTAATAGATATTAATATAATACAATACACCTAATATTTAATTACCCATCTTAATATGTCAAAAAAATTAATTTATAATATAATAACAAGGAACGTAAATTCCAAATTATACCAAACAATACCTAACCTAACTTTGCTGAACGTTAAACCTAATGCTAAAAATATATCATCTACACCTAATCATTAATTAATTATAGAAACTAAAACTCGATGCCCTCAGAACACCCAAAATAATTAGAACGTTACAATAACCATGGAAAGTTTGCACTTTCAATTTCTCATCCACTTCAATTATTAATATAATAGTACTATGACCATTTATCCATATATAAAATCACAGGGATTAGGAATTAGTTATATATATATATATATATATATATATTCCTTTACCTGAAGAAGCCTCCAATTGTTCCTAATAAAGAAAACTAAAATTTGTTCCCATCCTAAAACCAAAAACGAGAAGTGACTACTTTAGCACCTAAAATTTCTTGGAATTTCCGTTCCTTTTCCCTCAAGTCAATAATACAATATACTAATACATCCTTATAACATTACAGGGACTTCGGTGGTTACCTTCGGCTGCTTCCGTCGTCCGCATGTATGTTTCGTCTTCTCTCTTTTCTCGTTTCAGTTTTGTGTAGTAATGGAAAATTAAAATATTAAACCCTATTCCACTTTATTTGAATAAATATAGAATACGTGATATAGAGTATTAATTCAATTATCAACTTAGCCCATTAATTAAATTAGTTATTTAAATTTATCCCTTAACTAAATAGCCATGGTTTATCGAATAGTCCAAATACCCATTAAAAATTTACGGGATGAGTCTTTTATGAAATAAAAAGTCCTAATACTCAAAACGACCTAATGGGTCGTTACATCTTCACATGTTGCCTGAGCTGGCATAATCTTTTTTAAGCCTAAGGGCTTGATTTCAAAATTTCTTTTTCTATCATATTGTATTTTGTTTGTAAATATCGGGCAGCAGCTGGTGGAGTATTCCTTGCTGGTGCTATCATGATTGAGGAGTGTATTTTTTCTCCTCCATAGGTCCTAAAATCATTTTTAGAACAACTATCTATTCTTTGTAGAATTATCTTGAGTCCTATGGCTCTTCGATAATGAATATCATTTTCAGTAAATTTATAAAATTCTTTAGTAGTTTTATCATTTTGAGTTATACAAAAATCAGTTGATTTTCCCAACTGGATTAAATAATAAGCTGGGTATCATTTTTCTTTAAAATAATCTGATCCTGTTGAGAAGAATTTAAGAACCAGTATATCTTTTGGGTGATAGTGGAATTGTTTAGGTAACAATCACGAACACCATTTTTTATCCATCTAGAGAGTCTATCAAATTTTGGTAAAATCAGTAGTAATTAGGTATATCGAATTGATTGCACCGAAATCATACCAATATCTAATCTCCTGAGGAGAGAAATCTTGCAGAAAATTAATTCGAGGATAAATTCCTCCAAAATTAACATATCTTGTAGGCGTATTTTTGAGAGAAAATAACTCTCTCATTATCATTTCTTGTCCTTCAACCTGGGGTTGTAGTGCATTTAATCTTTCTTCAATGGATCCAATCGATATTCCTTTTGAAGGCTTTTGAGGCCTAAAAGACATTTGTACATATTTATCATTAGTAGTACAAGTATTATCAGATTTTTTAATTTTGATCAGGCTGTTGATCATATCATAATTATCTCCATATTGTATGACTTTGGACATTATCTTTGCACATAAGATGATTAATTTATCAGCAATCTTGGGGTCGCTGTCAAAATTGGAAATTTTGATAATATCTGAAACTGTAGTCTGAATATTGTCAAAGCATTTATTGATATCTTCCAGATGTATCATCATTTATTGCTTAACATCGTTGTCCATCTCTTGTGAAAAAAATCTGTTGCAAGATTTTTATTAGAGCGAGTAATTTCAATATCAAAGGAATATTCAGACACAAGCATTTGTCATCTGATAAATCGTTTATATTCAGGTTTAGACGGAAGATTATTGTGAACAAAGGCTTTTACTTGGGTATTATCTTTTCTGAGGGTAAATCGTTTTGGTAGTAAGAAGTAATATAATTTTTGACAACTTTTTACTACAGCTAACAATTCTTTTTCATTAATATAATATCTAGTTTGTGTATCTAAAAAAGTTCTGGAACAATATCTACATAAACTTTCTCCTATCTTATTTTTATTAAGATCATAATCTATCTTTTTTAATACTCTGCTCCAGCACTGTTCCGAAGCATCTGTTTCTAAAATTAAATCATCACTATTTTTTGATAATTGTAATTTTGGTAAGTTTTTATAAATAGATTTAATATCTTTTAACTTTTTCATTAAGACTTCATTAAATTCAAAGCTCTTATCATTTTTTCATAATTCTTAAAATGACTTTCTTAGTTTAGCCAAATTTTGAATATAATCCGAAGCATAGTTAAGTATTTATAAAAAGCTTTGTACTTGCTTTTTATCGACTAATTTACCTGGGAAAATAGATATCTTTTCGATGATATGGCTTTGTAATTTTATACTGTTTCCGTCAATTATCATTCCTAAAAATTATATCTCATTTTTTAATAAGCTTGCTTTCTTTTTAGAAAGTGCTAATCTATTTTCTAACCATAAGTTAGTAAATTTATTTAGGTGTATCAGGTGTTCTTCGAGGATATCAGACAAAACTAAAATATCATCAACATAAACAAATATATAGTCATAATCTTTAAAGATATTATCTATTTTTCTTTGAAAGATCTGTGGTGCATTTTTTAATCCAAATGACATGACTAACCATTCATATTGTCCTTGAGGGGTTGAGAAAACAGTGTAGGGAATACTATCTTTATTTATTTTTATTTGCCAAAATTCACTTTTACAATCAAGCTTAGAAAATATATATTTGTTAGTAGTTCTATTAATTAGACTTTCTTTATGTGGTAGAAAATATCCATCAAATATAGTATTATCATTTAATTTTTTATAATTAATAACCATCCTTGATTTATTTCGTATATCTCTGCATGGTTTTTAACCATAAAGGATGGTGAACTATGAGGGGAGTTACTAGGTCTTATTATTCTAAGACTTAATAATTCTTTAATCTGTTTTTCGAATTCTTATTGGTCATCAGGGTTGTATCTCATTGGTTTCACTCTAATAATTTTATCTTTATCTTTCATTTCTAACTTGGCTTCTATCTTATTTTTATCCCAAAATTCTAAGGGATTTTCTAAAAAACATTATTCTAGCTTTTGTTTAATCATGTCTAAACTTTCTTCTAATTTAATAAAAGTTATTTGATATTCTAACAAGTTGTTAGATTGTTGATTTATAGTTTGAGGGTTGTCCCAATCAGTATCGTATTAAAGCAAAGGAGTACTTTTTGGAAAAATCGGTTTATTTTGATATCTTATATCACCACACTGGGCTATGTGGGTTTTAAAGTAAATAGGTAATCTTTTAGAGTAAGAAGTTTTAAATCATTTTTGTCACGACTCGAATTCGGGTGTGATGGCACTCATCTCAACCCACCGAGACAAGTTAGCCTAAAATTTAATGGAAAGTAAATGCGGAAGTAATTGAGATAAAACAAGGTTTAACTTAGTCAAAAACAAATAAATAATCTCAAAATCCCCCAAGACTGGTTGTCATGTATAAAAGACACTAATAACTTACTGAAGTACGAAAGAAAATATAGTCATAATGTCTTTATCTCTAGAGTAGGACTAAAAGATAATAAAAGAGTAAGAGGTATCCGCTAGATGGATGTAACAGCTACCTCAACACTCGAAATGATAGCCTCAGATGTGGTGGAAACACTAGGAGATCAAACAAGTCCGGGCGCATAACGTACACAAGTGTAGAAGCAATGGGTGAGTACCAAATAGCACGGTATTCAGCAAGTGGACAACTAAAACTAAGCAAAGCTCAATAGATACAAGTACTCTTGTCCTCCCAACCGAACCTCCTTAACTACAACCTGCATAAAACCATCTCAACTCTACACTTGTAAAATAATAATAGTAATACAGTCCATGAATACTCATCAATAGTTTTATCAATAAATCATATCAAGTCAAGTTCAGCATATACCGAGCAATAAAGGGGTAAACACGAATTCACAAATATCAACAAAATGCGATGCAATACAATGAGATGATGTGAAATGACTATGTTGATGTGAGATAGGAAAAATTATTATTGTCTATCTCACATCAACATAGTCATTTTACATGTCCAATTGCATTGCATTGGATTTTGTTGATATTTGTGAATTCATGTTTACCCCTTTATTGCTCGGTATATGTTGAACTTAACTTGATATAATTCATTAATGAGACTATTGATGAGTATTCATGGAGTATTAGTGTTATTATTGTACAAGTGTTGAGTTGCGCTGGTTTTATGCAGGTTGTAGTTAAGGAGGTTCGGTTGGTAGGACAAGAGTACTTGTATCTATTGAGCTTTGCTTAGTTTTAATTATCCACTTGGTGAGTACCATGTTGTTTGGTACTCACCCCTTGCTTCTACACTTGTGTAGGTTGTGATCCCATACTTATTTGATCTTCTAGTGTTTCCACCACATCCGAGGCTATCATTTCAAGTGTGGAGGTAGTTATTACATACATCTAGCAGACACTTTTACTCTTTTATTATGTTTTAATCCTACTCTAGAGACAAAGACATTGTGACTGTATTTTCTTTCGTATTTCGGTAATTTATTAGTGGCTTGTATACGTGACAACCAGTCTTGGGGGATTTTGAGATTATTTATTTGTTTTTGACTAAGTTAAACCTTGTTTTATCTCAATTACTTCTGCATTTACTTTCCGTTGAGTTTTAGGCTAACTTGTCTCAGTGGGTTGAGATAAGTGCCATCATACCCGGATTCGGGGTGTGACAAAATGGTATCATAGCCCCAGGTTCATAAGTATCACGTGTATACAAGCCGAGTTTAAATAGAGTCTTGAGGATCAGTACGGAGATGTTTGTACTTATCTTCGAGAGTCTATGAGGATTTTAGGAAATTTTCCCTTTGTTCTTTCACTCTGTATGGTGCGTGTTGTGTTGGTACTGAATTTTTGCGTGTCCCTTCTGACAGATGGCTAGGACCAGGACTATGGCCAGAGGTAGAGGAAGGGAGACACTTCCTGAGGTTGATATTGGAACCTCAACTAGATGTAGAGATAGAGGCTGAGCTAGAGTCCGTGTTTGGGTTGTTGCAGCATACAGAGGTCATGCCCGAGGAGCGGCGCCAGCTAGAGGTCATGCTATAGAGGCTTCTCTTGATCCACAGATTGATGCTAGAGAGGAACATGTCCCTCCAGATCCTACTACTACACCATTGCTTTGGGCCACTTTGATCGAGTATTGGATACGCTCGAAGGATTTAATCAGAATGTGAGGGCGAATGGTACACTAGAGGGTTCTTAGACTAGAGTAGGAGCTCAGACCCTAGGGCAGCATCAGCCACTTGCAGGCCCTAGAGTAGATGAGGATGGAGTACAGGTAGGGGGAGCCCAAAGTGCACCTCTAGCCATGTTGACTGACGATAAGCAATGCCGACATAAGAGGTTCCAAAAAATAGACCCACCACAGTTTCAGGGTGGGAAGGCTGAAGATGCACATGAGTTCTTGACCATGTACCGAGAGTTGTTGGAGGCAGTAGGGTTAGATGAGACTCATGGAGTTCATTATACTACACTCCAGTTACGTGGACCAGCTAGAGAGTGATGGAGAGTGTATATGACTTCTAGGCTAGTTGGGTTACCCCAGATGACTTGGGATGAGTTTGCTAGTGCCTTTTATGACCATTTTGTCCCCTGGAGTATGAAGGAGGAGAGCCGATTATGGTTCGAGAATTTAAGGCAGGAGGGTCTTACAGTTGTTGAATATGAGACTTGTTTCTACCAGGTTTCCATACATGCCATAATTGTCCTTCCTGATGAGACAGAATGGATTTGCAGGTTTGTGCGAGGAATGAACTATACCATTTGTACAATGGTTTTTCAACCCGCCCGTGAGGGAGATTTCTTCCAGTCCATTATGGGTGCTGCCAAGGAGGTAGAGTTGATGGAGAAAAAGGAGTTCGGGGACCCCAAGAAGGCCCATGCTTCTGGTCAGTTTTCGGGTACTTTATTTGGAGGTAGAGGGTCCTATAGAGGATGTGGTTCCTTTCAATGTAGAGGACCAGTTCATGCATCTATCCTGGTTTCTAAGAATGGTCAAACACCTCATGGGTCCTACAACATAGGTCAGAGTTACTAAGGGTCACAACAGAGGTTGGTGAGCCGGGGTGGTTATACAAGATCTTCAGGTTCATCACAGAGGTTTTTGCATGGAAGAGCATATTATACTTGTGGTGATCTAGATCATCTTTCATGGCAGTGTACATCTTAGGGTCTAGGAGGAACCCATCCTAGTTCTTCAGTTATAGTTAGAGGACCAGCACCGCCAGTCAGAGGTTGAGGTAGAGCCCAGACTAGTAGAGGTGGTCGCACTCCTAGTAGGGGTGCTGGTGGTGCTATAGTCCCTCAAGGATGAGGTAGAGGTGTTGGGAAGGTTGGAGGTGGTAGGGGAGCTCAGTGTTATACTTTTCTAGAGACCCGAGGCTGATGCTTCTGATGTAGTTATCACAGGTATTATCCCAATCTGCTATCGACCTGCATCTGTATTATTTGATCTAGGATCTATATTTTCCTATGTGTCTTCCTATTTTGCATCTGACTTTGATTTGACATGTGATCATATTTCTGTGCCCGTTCATGTTTCTATACCCGTGGGTGAACCCTTAGTGGTGGATCAAGTATATCAATCTTGTCTTATTTCCTTGGTCGGGTATAATACTTGGGTAGATATGATTATTCTAGGGATGGTAGATTTTGATGTGATATTGGGTATGGATTAACTTTCTCCCCATCATACTATTCTCGATTGTTATGCTAAAACTATTACCTTAGCGATACCTGCTGCCGCGAGGATTGAGTGAAAGGATACTAGTGGCTCCTATCCCAATAAGGTTATCTCATATATTCGTGCTTAGAGGTTGATTGATAGAGGGTGTATGTCTTATTTGGCCTTTATTTGGGATACCAGTATTGAGTCACCTCCTATAGAGACTATTTCAATGGTTAGGGAGTTTTCTGATGTATTTCCTACTGATCTTCCTGGTGTTCCTCCAGATAAGGACATTGATTTTACTATTGACTTAGAGCATGGCACTAAACGCATTTCTATTACTCCATATCGCATGGCTTCAATTGAGTTGAAGGATCAGTTGCAAGACTTGCTGAGTAAGGGGTTTATTAGCCCTAGTGTGTCGCCTTGGGGTGCACCAGTTCTATTTGTAAAATAAAAGATGGGACTATGAGGATGTGTATCGATTACAGGCAGTTGAACAAGGTAACTATTAAAAATAAGTATCGTCTTCCCCATATTGATGATTTGTTTGATCAGCTACAGGGAGAGACATTGTTTTCCAAAATAGACTTGAGGTCCGGTTATCATCAGTTGAAGATTAGGGTGTCAGATATCTCGAAGATAGCTTTTCGGACTCGTTATGGTCACTATGAGTTCTTGGTGATGTCATTTGGGTTGACCAATGCCTCCGCAACATTCATAGAGTTGATAAAAGAAGTGTTTTGCCCATACTTGGATTCTTTTATGATAATATTCATTGATGACATCTTGGTGTATTCCAAGACTGAGGTAGATCATGTCCGTCATTTGAGGTTGGTACTTCAGAAGTTGAGGGAAGAAAGGTTGTATGCAAAGTTCTCCAAGTGTGAATTTTGACTTGATTCTATGACATTCTTAGAACACGTGGTGTCTAAAGAAGGGATTAGAGTGGATCCAGCTAAGATTGAGGTAGTTAGAGGTTGGACAAGGCCTACTTCTCCCACTAAGATTCATAGTTTTATTGGGTTATTCGATTATTACAGCCTGTTCATGTAGGGCTTCTCCACTATTACAGCTCTACTGGCTAGATTGACTTAGAAGGCCATGGATTTTCATTGGTCCGATGAGTGTGAGGCGAGCTTCCAAAAGGTCAAGAATTTATTGACTTCGGCTCCAGTTTTGATACTACTCGAGGAGGGTGTGAGATTTACTGTATACTGTGATGCTTTCGGTGTTGGTTTTGTCAGAGTGTTGATGCAAAAGGGGAAAGTCGTTGCCTATGCTTTGAGATAGTTGAAGGCCCATGAGAAAAATTATCCTACTCATGATTTGGAGTTAGCAGCCGTGGTCTTTGTGCTTAAGTTTTGGCGTCATTACCTATACGGTGTGCATTGTGAGGTCTTCACCAATCATAGGAGTCTTCAGTATATATTCAGTCAGAGGAATCTAAACTTGAGGCAATGTAGATGGCTTGAGTTGCTGAAGGACTACGACACGACTATTTTGTATCACCCAGAAAAAGCCAATATGATAGTGGATGCCTTGAGTAGGAAGTCCTCTAGAATGGGGAATCTTGCGGCGATTTGAGTTGAGGAGCGACCATTGGCTAGAGATGTTCATAGGCTGGCTAATAGCCTTTTCCAGTTGCAGATTTCAGAGGATGGTGGTGTTCTTACCTTTGTGGAGGCACGTTCTTCCTTACTTGAATAGATTCGGGTCGTGACAGTTTTACCACAATAATATGTTGGCAAGAAGTTTTGAATTTTATTTGAAATAAAACTCTATCATATAAAATAGTATGAAACATTTCTAAAAAGTTGTTTCCTATAGAACATCTTGTCTGGTATTACGAAAATAAAATGGAGGACATTTTATTAGAAAATTTCCTAGTAGTATAATCGGTTGAGCAATGCCTTTAGACATTGTTACGATATTATTAGATATATCTTTTCCCTTAGTAATGGGTAGTTCTTGATGGTATTCTTTGGGAAATACTTCTGGTCTAAAGCAACATATTCCTAATCCATTATCTATATAGGCAGCAAAATATTCTGCTTTGTAATCTTTATAAGTTATTCCTATTGATATATAGATACTATATGGACTTGTCATTTTGATATGAAAATTATCTTATCATTGTAAGTAATCTTGATACTATGATCAAGTATATCATATGGTTTTACACTATCTAGGAAAGTGGTTCCTAGCAGTATTTTTAATATATCATTATTTCCTTCTAGTTCAACCAATAGTCTTATAGGTATAGTGTTATCTTTGAATTTTAAAATGATTTCTATCATGTTTGTTATTTCATGTCTTTTTCCATTAAAATCAGTATAAAGATGATTATGTTTTAGTTTATATTGTCAGAGATGGTTACATAGCCTAAGGCTAATGTAATTTCCACTAGCTCCTGTATCTAATAGGATGTTGATGGGAGTAAATTGTATACTATTAAAATATTCTCCTTTTATCTTATAATTTTTTATTTCATCATTTTTTTTGCTTCTAAGATAGGTTGTCTAACTCTTTTTGATTGTGTTCTTCTTATCATTGCTGCAGGGTTTATGACGCAATTTTCCTCAAAGAATAATCGAGATGTGGAATCTTATTGGTTGTACAAAGGTTTAGATTGAAAATCTAAATCTAACGGCGTATCTTCTATTTCTTATATCTGGGTTATACTAGGCATTTGTATCTGACTAAGTTCCTCAAATAGATGAGGATAATCTATTGTCTCTCTTATGGAAAAACAATCTGAATGATGTGTATTAGAAACAGCATATGAGATTACATATGTTATCAAATAGGGTCTATTGTATTTGTGAAAGAAATGTTTTCTCTTAAAATCTTGTATTAAGCTTAGAGTTTTATCAAAGTCTTTATTTAGAAGATGGTATGAAATTCTAGGATAAACATTAAATTTAATCTTTCCGTATTGTAAATTTCCTCGTAGTATTCCTAAGCAGGCTTCTTTCCTGTTTATTATCCTATTATCTATAATAACTAAATCTATTGGGGTATCTAATCCTTCTTTAAAGGTAGATTTTATTATTATATGGATTGCTCCTATGTGTATCCATTCTAGTGTATTCTTTATTTCCATTTTTATTTTTTATAATTTATCTTGAATATCTATTTTAGATAACAAATGTGTCATTACCTTATTAGAAGTAATAGAAACTTCTAAAGCTCTTTCGTGAAGATTTAATCCATAAAATAAATGATGTTGTCTTTTTCTTAATACAAATCTTTCAAATATATTTACGTCAAATGCTGAGTAATTCGTTAAAGAAAACATTTTTTTTGTATTTGTTTTATTTTTCTTTTATCTATAAGAATATCTTGTTTCTATTCTCGTATTTGTTCTATCGTTTCTTCTATTATATCCTGAACTGTTTCTATTTCATTATTCACTTTGACTGTCCTTTTCTGATGAGGAATAATAATCCGTATCAGTTAATATAAAAATTGTATTGTCTGATTCAACTTCTTCAAAATTATTTAGTTGTATAAATTCTTCTAAATTTATTATTTCTTTGATATAGTCATCGATTTCTATTTTATTGTTATTATTAGCAAATTTCTTTGGACATCTATTGGCATAGTGTCCTATCTCTTTACAGTAGTAACATCTGCATCCTTTTGTATTTTTTCTTTTATTATTCCTTTTGTAAAAAGGTTTTTGATATCGTGTATATTCTTTCTTTTTGTAATATCTAGCCTTTCTCTTTTTAAAATATTTTTTCTTAAACTTATTTAAATATTTCTTAAGGTTAAAATAACTTAATTTTTTTTGTAGTGTTTGAATAAGATTAATCAATGCTTTTAAGTTAGATAGAATACTTTTGGTGTTTTATTTTACTCGACTCTTATACTTAAATAAAATCACCAAGAAATAAGTAGCATGATCAAAAATTAGAAATCATTGAATTTGAAGAATAAGTGCAATTTATGGACTTTAATTTTTAGTCATGTTGCTCATTTAATGAAAATTTGTAAACTAGAGTACCCTTATATATTCAAACCTAATTACTCAGCATAAGTTATTATAAATAATAGGATAATAAACAGGAAAAAAGCCTGCTTAGAAATACTACGAGAAAATTTACAATACATAAAGATTAAATTTAATGTTTATCCTAGAACTTTATACCATCTTCTAGATGAAGACTTTGATAAAACTTTAAGCTTAATACAAGATTTTAACAGAAAAAATTTCTTTCACAAATACAATAGACCCTATTCGATAACATATGTAATCTCATATGCTGTTTCTAATACACATCATTCAGATTGTTTTTCCATAAGAGAGACAATAGATTATCCTCATCTATTTGAGGAACTTAGTCAGATACAAATGCCTAGTATAACCCAGATATAAGAAATAGAAGATACGCCGTTAGATTTAGATTTTCAATCTAAACCTTTGTACAACCAATAAGATTCCACATCTCGATTATTCTTTGAGGAAAATTGTGTCATAAACCCTGCAGCAATGATAAGAAGAACACAATCAAAAAGAGTTAGACAACCTATCTTAGAAGCAAAAAAAATGATGAAATAAAAAATTATAAGATAAAAGGAGAATATTTTAATAGTATACAATTTACTCCCATCAACATCCTATTAGATACAGGAGCTAGTGGAAATTACATTAGCCTTAGGCTATGTAACCATCTCTGACAATATAAACTAAAAGATAATCATCTTTATACTGATTTTAATGGAAAAAGACATGAAATAACAAACATGATAGAAACCATTTTAAAATTCAAAGATAACACTATACCTATAAGACTATTGGTTGAACTAGAAGGAAATAATGATATATTAAAAATACTGCTAGGAACCACTTTCCTAGATAGTGTAAAACCATATAATATACTTGATCATAGTATCAAGATTACTTACAATGATAAGATAATTTTCATATCAAAATGACAAGTCCATATAGTATCTATATATCAATAGGAATAACTTATAAAGATTACAAAGCAGAATATTTTGCTGCCTATATAGATAATGGATTAGGAATATGTTGCTTTAGATCAGAAGTATTCCCCAAAGAATACCATCAAGAACTACCCATTACTAAGGAAAAAGATATATCTAGTAATATCGTAACAATGTCTAAAGGCATTGCTCAACCGATTATACTACTAGGATATTTTCTAATAAAATGTCCTCCATTTTATTTCCATAATACTGGACAAAATGTTTCTGTTAGGAAACAACTTTTTAGAAATATTTCATACTATTTTATATGATAGAGTTTTATTTCAAATAAAATTCAAAACTCCTTGACAACATATTATTGTGGTAAACGATTTAAAACTGCTTACTCCAAAAGATTACCTATTCACTTTAAACCCCGCACAACCCAGCGTGGTGATATAGGATATCAAAATAAACCAATTTTTCCAAAAAGTACTCCTTTACTTCAATACGATACAGATTGAGACAACCCTTAAACTATAAATCAACAATCTAACAACTTGTTAGATTATCAAATAACTTTTAATAAATTAAAAGAAAGTTTAGACATGATTAAACAAAAGCTAGAACAATATTTTTCAGAAAATCCTTTAGAATTTTTAGGAATGATAATTGACGGAAATGGTATAAAATTACAAAGCCATATCATCAAAAAGATATCTTTTTTCCCAGATAAATTAATTGATAAAAAGCAAGTACAAAGCTTTTTAGAAATACTTAACTATGCTTCGGATTATATTCAAAATTTGGCTGAACTAAGAAAGCCATTTCAACAATTATTAAAAAAGGATAAGAGCTTTGAATTTAATGAAGTCTTAATGAAAAAGTTTAAAGATATTAAATCTATTTGTAAAAACTTACCAAAATTACAATTACCAAAAGATAGTGATGGTTTAATTTTAGAAACAAATACTTCGGAACAGTGCTAGAGCGGAGTATTAAAAAAGATAGATTATGATATTATTAAAAATAAGATAGGAGAAAGTATATGTAGATATTGTTCTGGAACTTTTTCAGATACACAAACTAGATATCATATTAATGAAAAAGAATTGCTAGACATAGTAAAATGTTGACAAAATTATATTACTTCTTACTACCAAAACGATTTACCCTCAGAAAAGATAATACCCAAGTAAAAGCCTTTGTTCACAATAATCTTCCGTCTAAACCTATATAAATGATTTATCAGATGACAAATGCTTGTGTCTGAATATTCCTTTGATATTGAAATTACTCGCTCTAATAAAGATCTTGCAACAGATTTTCTCACAAGAGATGGACAACGATGTTAAGCAATAAATGATGATACATCTGGAAGATATCAATAAATGTTTTGACGATATTCAGACTACAGTTTCAGATATTATCGAAATTTCCAATTTTGACTGCGACCCCAAGATTGCTGATAAATTAATCATCTTATGTGCAAAGATAATGTCCAAAGTCATACAATATGGAGATAATTATGATATGATCAACAACCTGATCAAAATTAAAAAATCTGATAATACTAGTACTACTAATGATAAATATGTACAAATGCCTTTTAGGCCTCAAAAGCCTTCAAAAGGAACATCGATTGGATCCATTGAAGAAAGATTAAATGCACTACAACCCCAGGTTGAAGGACAAGAAATGATAATGAGAGATTTATTTTCTCTCAAAAATACGCCTACAAGATATGTTAATTTTGGAGGAATTTATCCTCGAATTAATTTTCTGCAAGATTTCTCTCCTCAGGAGATTAGATATTGGTATGATTTCGGTGCAATCAATTCGATATACCTAATTACTACTGATTTTACCAAAATTTGATAGACTCTCTAGATGGATAAAAAATGGTGTTCGTGATTGTTACCTAAACAATTCCACTATCACCCAAAAGATACACTTGTTCTTAAATTCTTCTCAGTAGGACCAGATTATTTTAAAGAAGAAAGATACCCAGCTTATCATTTAATCCAGTTGGGAAAGTCAATCAATTTTTATATTACTCAAAATGATAAAACTACTAAAGAATTTAATAAATTCACTGAAAATGATATTCATTATCGAAGAGCCATAGGACTCAGGATAATTCTACAAGGAATAGATAGTTGTTCTAAAAAAGGTTTCAAGACCTATGGAGGAGAAAAAATACACCTCAATCATGATAGCACCAGCAAGGAATACTCTACCAGCTACTGCCCGATATTTACAGATAAAATATAATATGATAAAAAAAGGAATTTTGAAATCAAGCCCTCAGGCTCAAAAAAGATTATGCCAGCTCAGGCAACATGTGAAGGGTACTTGTGACTTTTGTTCCACGAGAAAGGAAAAAATGGTAGAAGACGCAATGTCCACCTCATCCGAATAAAGTCTGGACGCGTGGAAAAAGAGATAAGGATTAAAACGATGTAGAAGATAAGGATGCAGAAGATAAGAAGAAAAGAAGAAATGAGAAGATAAGGTAGATAAAGATGATAAAGACCTCTTTTGTCTTTTTGTAATAAGATATGATAGTGACTAATAGCTAACATTTTTGTCATTTTGTAATAAGTTTTAAGTAGATAGAAAAGTATACGTAGAAGATAAGAGAAAGATGACACTTTTGTAATTTTGTAAGATAGTAAAGTCTTTAATTTCCTTAGATGTTTAGGATAGGGATAAGGTCATTATCAAGTTATTTCAAATTTTAAAGTCTATAGTATTTAATAATACTGAAGAAGCTATAGATAAATGGGAAACTTCTTTAAGGATAGTAGTAACAGTAAACAAAATGGATTATGACACCACTAAACATTTTATAGAATGAAGTCTATTAAATAGTGTGTTAAGATTTTGGCAAAACTTAAATGATGCCACTAGAAATGATATTTTTGGTACAGATGAGGTGGACATTGCGTCTTTTATCATTTTTTCCTTTCTCGTGGAACAAAAGTCACAAGTACCCTTCACACGTTGCCTGAGATGGCATAATCTTTTTTGAGCCTGAGGGTTTGATTTCAAAATTTCTTTTTCTATCATATTGTATTTTGTCTGTAAATATCGAGCAGCAGTTGGTAGAGGATTCCTTGCTGGTGCTATCATGACTGAGAAGTGTATTTTTCTCCTCCATAGGTCCTGAAACCTCTTTTAGAATAACTATCTATTCCTTGTAGAATTATTCTGAGTCCTATGGCTCTTCGATAATGAATATCATTTTCAGTGAATTTATTAAATTCTTTAGTAGTTTTATCATTTTGAATAATATAAAAATTGGTTTATTTTCCCAACTGGATTAAATGATAAGTTGGGTATCTTTCTTCTTTAAAATAATCTGGTCCTACTGAGAAGAATTTAAGAGCAAGTGTATCTTTTGGGATGATAGTGGGATTGTTTAGGTAACAATCACGAACACTATTTTTATCCATCTAGGGAGTCTATCAATTTTGGTAAAATCAGGAGTAGTTAAGTATATCAAATTGATTGCACCGAAATCATACCAATATCTAATCTCCTGAGGAGAGTAGGCATATTTTTGAGAGAAAATAAATCTCTCATTATTATTTCTTGTCCTTCAACCTGGGATTGTAGTGCATTTAATCTTTCTTCAATAGATCCAATCGGTATTTCTTTTGAACGCTTTTGAGGCCTAAAAGACATTTGTACATATTTATCATTAGTAGTAGTAGTATTATCAGATTTTTTTAATTTTGATCAGGCTGTTGATCATATCATAATTATCTCCATATTGTCCAACTTTGGATGTTATCTTTGCACATAAGCTGATTAATTTATTAGAAATCTTGGGGTCGCAGTCGAAATTGACAATTTCGATAATATCTGAGACTGTAGTCTAAATATCGTCAAAGCATTTATTGATATCTTCCAAATGTATCATCATTTGTTGCTTAACATCGTTGTCCTTCTCTTGTGAGAAAATTTGCTGCAAGATTTTTATTAGAGAGAATAATTTTAATATCAAAGGAATATTCAGACAAAAGCATTTGCCATCTGATAAATCATTTATATTCTGGTTTAGAAGGAAGATTGTTGTGAACAAAAGGTTTTACTTGGGTATTATCTGTTCTGAGGGTAAATCATTTTGGTAGTAAGAAATAATATAATTTTTGACAATATTTTACTACGGTTAACAATTCTTTTTCATTAATATGATATCTAGTTTGTGTATCTGAAAAGGTTCCGAAATTATATCTACATAAATTTTCTCCTATCTTATTTTTTAATAAGCTTCCTTTCTTTTTAGAAAGTTCTAATCAATTTTCTAATCATAAGTTAGTAAACTTATTTAGGTGTATCAGTTGTTCTTCGAGGCTATCAGACAAAACTAAAATATCATCAACGTAGACAAATATATAGTCATAATCTTTTAAAATATTATCCATTTTTCTTTGAAATATCTGTGGGACATTTTTTAATCCAAATGGCATAACTAACCATTCATATTGCCCTTGCGGGGTGGAAAAGGCAATATAATGAATACTATCTTTATTCATTTTTATTTGCCAAAATCTGCTTTTACAATGAAACTTAGAAAATATCTTTTTGTTAGTAGTTCTATTAATTAGACTTTCTTTATATGCTAGAAAATATCCATCAAATATAGTATTATCATTTAATTTTTTATAATTAATAACCATCCTTGGTGTATTTCGAACTATCTCTGTATGGGTTTTAACCATAAAGGCTGGTGAACTATGAGGGAAGTTACTAGGTCTTATTATTCTAAAACTTAATAAATCCTTAATCTATTTTTGGAATTCTTCTTGGTCATCGGGGTTGTATCTCATTGGTTTCACTCTAATAATTTTATCTTTATCTTTCATTTCTAACTTGGCTTCTATCTTATTTTATTCCCAAAATTCTAAGGGATTTTCAGAAAAACATTGTTCTAGCTTTTGTTTAATCATGTCTAAACTTTCTTCTAATTTATTAAAAGTTATTTGATATTCTAACAAGTTGTTAGATTGTTGATTTATAGTTTGAGGGTTGTCCCAATCCGTATCGTATTAAAGTTGTCACGACCCAAAATGGGCCATGAGTGGCACCCACCCTTAACCTCCTAGGTGGGAGAACCAACGATGTGAACCCCAACTTATAAAGTATAACAACAACGCAGAAGTTCAAACTTATAAAGTAAGAATTAACAATCCACAAGAGTTTACTACATAACGTTCCCCAAAATCTAAAAGTCATCATATCAAGGACATATAATTCTAAAATACTAAGTCTAGAATGTCAAACACTAAAATAAAATAAGTGACATAGTTTGTGTCAGAACACTAAGGACATCATGTCATGACTAAGAGAATCCATCACGATCTAGAAGAATAGCTCACCCTTAAATCCGATGAACTTGAGATGGACTAGAGCTGAGGTCGAGTCGAAGCCGATGGACGACTCGCTGCACTCCACAAAATAAAACAAAGAAAGATACAAGTAGGGGTCAATACAGGACAACATGTACTGAGTAGGTATCATCGGCCGACTCAAAATAGAAATCAATATACATAAAGTAATAGTGGGAAATCAACCATAACACTTAACAGGTTGAAACCAATAAACAATTACATAACTAGTCAACAATATCAAGATCACATATGAGGACTCAAGCCTCCACATCACACTTCTTTGAAAACTGAGGTTTTGGAGATTGGGTAGTATTAATTCATTTTAATTTATTTTCCTTTAATATTACCATTCCAGAATGTGACACCCAATCCAAATATACCATGTCAGAACGTGACACCAGATCCAAATATACCGTGTCGGAATATAACACCCGATCCAAATAGAATTAATTTATCATTCTTTATGATTACATTCCACTTCATTAACAATATTTTATTAAGCCTTCTTTATTCAAGGCACCATTTTTGAAAGGGAAAGTTAAAGATTATGGATTCCACGGTCTTGGAATTTCAGACCAATCACAACAACATATAAACCATCCAAACCACAACAATTAAATGCGTAGTAAACTTCACATATTACTCAATGAATATCAATCACTAGTAAGAGTTTATCTATGATATAGAATAAAATCATAACCTATCTCAATCGAAGAATCGAAGTCAAGCAAGCTAATCCACCAATGTCTTTTCTTTCTTTGGAGCCTCTGAATGTTTCCAATCTATCAAATATATAATATTCATAAGTACACGAGTCTGTAGACACTCATATTACTATATAACTATCCTAGACTCAATATCCCATCCAAATCTATAATCAAATTCCTAATTTTTAATACCCACTAATATCTCAAGTCGTATATTCCTAAATCTTAAGCAAGGGTTAAGTCTCAATTCCTCTAATATCATAAATTTAATGATACTCATATAATATAATGCACCTAATATTTAATTTCCCATCTTAATATACCAAAACCTGAATTATAACATGATAATTAAATGGAAATAATTACTGTCGAAGCTAACAGAATTGAAAGCAGTGGCACACTATTGGGTCATTAATGCCCATCATTACTTTTACCCCAAAATAAAAAAGGACACCACACATATACTAATTTACAACCCAATTTCTGTTTCTTCTCACCACTAACATAATAATATCTCTAATATGACCAATATATCTACTACAGGATTTAGGCATGCTTTGGTAGCTTACCTGCACAAGACAGTTCTCCCACGTCCTCTGCACTGGTGAGTTTTTTTTATTTTTATTTTTTATTCTTCTCCCTTTTCACGTTCTAGGGAAATTTTATTTTGTACCAATACTAATTTCACCAACTTATCGAATATATGGGCTAAGTGGTATAAGTTATTAAATATATTACCACTTTAGCCCATTAATTAATTAAATTATCTAAATTCACCCCTCAATTAAATAACTATAGTTATAGAATAGTCCAAAGTACCCATTAAAAATTTACAGAATGAGTCTTTTATGAAATAAAAAGTTCTAGTACTCAAAACGACCTAATGGGTCGTTACATAAGTAAAGGAGTACTTTTTGGAAAATTGGTTTATTTTGATATCTTATATCACCACCCTGGGCTGTGCGGGTTTTAAAGTGAATAGGCAATATTTTGGAGTAAACAGTTTTAAATCGTTTTACCACAATAATATGTTGGCAAGGAGTTTTAAATTTTATTTGAAATAAAACTCTATCATATAAAACAATATGAAATATTTCTAAAAGGTTGTTTCCTAATAGAACATCTTGTCCGGTATTATGGAAATAAAATGGAGGACATTTTATTAGAAAATATCCTAGTAGTATAATCGTCTGAGCAATGCCTTTAGACATTGTTACGATATTATTATATATATATTCCCTTAATAATGGATAGTTCTTGATGGTATTATTTGGGGAATACTTCTGGTCTACAGCAACATATTCCTGATCCATTATCTATATAGGCAGCAAAATATTCTGCTTTATAATCTTTATAAGTTATTCTTATTGGTATATAGATACTATATGGACTTGTCATTTTGATATGAAAATTATTTTATCGTCGTAAGTAATCTTGATACCATGATTAAGTATATCATATAATTTTTAACTATCTAGGAAAGTGGTTCCTAGCAGTATTTCTAATATATCATTATTTCCTTTTGCCAAGGGTAGGAACTGATCCCAATGACCACCAAAATCTATCACGCTTGCACGAAGCATATCCTTCAGCACTTGAATTATTCTCTCAGACTATCCATCAGTCTGAGGGTGAAATGCAGTATTAAGATCCAATCTAGTACCTAACTCAACATGCAAGGTCCTCCAAAAGTTAGAAGTAAATTGCGTACCTCTATCTGATATGATAGAAATCGAAACACCATGTAATCGAAAAATCTTGCGGATATAGAGTTTGGCTAACTTCTCTACATCATAAGTCACCTTGACTAGAATGAAGTGAGCAGACTTAGTTAATCTGTCAACAATCACCCATATCGAATCAAACTTACCCAATGTCTTTGGAAGGCCGATCACAAAATGCATTGCAATACTTTCCCATTTCTATTCAGGAATGGGCATTCTTTGAAGTGTCCCTCCAGGCCTTTGGTGCTCATATTTTACCTGCTGACAATTTGGACAATGGGCAATAAAATAAACAATGTCACGCATTCTGCTCCACCAATAATATTGTCTCAGATCGCGATACATTTTGGTTGCACCGGGATATATAGAGTACCTCAAACTATGAGCCTCTATAAGAATAGTCTGATCAAATTATCAATATGGGGCACATATACCCGCCCCTTAATCCTCAAGAAGCCTTCCTCATCGATCACAGCCTCTTTGTCCTCTCCCTGCAAGACCATATAACGAATTCGGCTCTGCTTTTCATCATCAAACTACTTTTCTTTAATATTGTCGAGGAAAGAAGATCTTGCCTCCATACAGGCCAAGAACCCTCCTTTCTCAGTCACTTCCAGCCTCATAAAGTCATTAACCAGAGTTTGAACCTCTCTAGCCAATGGACGTATGGAAACCTGTAAATGAGCTAGACTTCCCATGCTCCCTTCTTTTCTGCTCAAGGCATTGGCCACTACATTAGCTTTTCCCGGGTGATAAAGAATAGTGATATCATAGTCCTTTAGCAATTCCATCCACCTCATCTGCCTTAAATTTAAGTCTATCTAAGTGAACACATATTATAAACTGCGATGATCTATATACACTTACACTTTACCCCATATAGATAATGTCTCCACTACTTCAATGCAAATACAACTGCAGCCAACTCTAAATCGTGAGTGGGGTAATTATGTTCATGCACCTTTAATTACCTTGAAGCATAGGCAATTACATTGTTTTCCTGCATTAGCACTGCACCTAAACTAGAATATAATGCATCACAATAAACAATAAAATTCTTACCTTCTACTGGTAGGGCAAGAATCGGTGCAGTAGTTAATAAGGTCTTGAGTTTCAAAAATATCTCTTCACACTCGTCTGACCACACAAATGGAACTTTCTGCTTGGTCAGATTGGTCAGCTGAGAAGCAATAGAAGCAAATCCCTTGACGAACCGGTGGTAGTATCTAGCCAAACCAATAAAGCTCCTTGCCTCTGATACATTAGTGGGTCTTGACCAACTCTTCACTGCTTCAATCTTATGGGGATCCACCATCACTCCATCCTTAAAAACCACGTGCCCTAAGAAAGACATTGAATCAAGCCAGAACTCACACTTAGAGAATTTGGCATATAGCATTTTCTCCCTAAACAATCCCAAAACAATTCTCAGGTGCTCTTGTCACGACCCATTGTTCATCAGGTCATGATGACACCTACTATAACCCTCTAGTAGGTAAGCCAACCCATCAATCGGAACTTCAAATAATGGGTTTGAGGGCAGAAACTAAATAAGAGTATCGAATTATAAAAGTAAATAGAATGAGTAAGCGAAAGTAACCCAAAACATGTTTTACACAACTAAAGATCCCTCCCAGAACCTGGAAGTCACAAGTACAGAGCTGCTACAAACTAAAATACGAGTACAAGTCCCGAAAGTAGATCGAAAATATATATAACAACTGGCTAGTCTTAGAAGGAAAATGATGGGCTATCCATGCTGAAGGAGACAGGAATAATCCAAAAACGCCAAGTACTAACCCTAGTCTCTGAAGTTGGCTGCAACAGGCTCGATTTATCCACGTCGAAAGCTAGTGCTCGGTCCTGCATCACAAAAGTAGATGCAGAGTGTAGTATGAGTACCAAGACAATAGGTACCCAGTAGGCATCATAGGCCGACTAAGCAGAAAAGGTAAAAATAATATGAAATAGGAGAATAGCCTAAATAAGAGTCAACATAAGCATCAAAAGGGGAAAGAGTACTACCTATGAGAACTATAACTAACTATACCCAACTGGGCCCTCATAAGCTCAGTTGGGACACTCGTACGCAAGTTAAATAAAAACCCAGATGAACCCCCATAAGCCCGCCGAGTACACAGAATAGCTACAACTATCAAGGCTAGGAACCAGTTAGGGTCCGAAGTACTATATCATTTCCAAACCCTGAATCTCTAAGAGTCAATCGATCTAGTGGTGACTTAGGGGTCGAGGCTGGCACTGGGACCTAGATGCTCACCCGAATATTCAAAGTGGCCAAGGCCGGGACTGGGTACCCAGATGCTTGCCATAATACATAAGTGCGGTCGAGGCCGGGACGAAGTCTAGTATTGCCGATGCATCACGAAAGTCATGATTATAACGAGTTATGGATGATGGTATTTTTAAGAGCAAGAATAACTCCTAGCTAAGGCCAAACTACCAGGCACTAGCCCGCTACACCATTCTAAAAGGATCTAAGTCTACCAGAGCGACGTCGGGATATCTAAAGCAAGTTTACATCCTATACTAAGGCCAACATACCCCACCGTATCAACAATATGCTCATTCAACTCTCCTTATAATACTAACAAATAATGATAAGATACACATGCTTCTAAATATACGAAAACCCGATAATAAGCCTAAAGCATAATTTCTAACACCTAAGATATACAATTAAACTACCCAACCCAAATTCCAACTATTTCAACATGCTTTCACACATTCCATCTCAATCTAAAGAAAGGTAAACCGTAGCCTACCTGTAGGCTAAACACGCGAGCTTCAATTCATTGTGATGGAGCTTTTCCTTTTCGAATGGCCTCGAAACACTGCCAAGCTGTCAAAATAGAACCACAACGTCGATACGGTCGTTTAGACACTAATTTCATAATTTTTGGAGATGGACCAATTTTAGGGTCGAAAACGGGAATTGTGGGACCCACATACAAAAATTTAGATTTGACCACCAAAATAGGTTCTAAACATCACCCCAAGCTCAAAAATCAAATTTATAACACAATTCAGGGTGGGAAATTACGTAGGACGATGAAACAATCAATTCCCACATTTTCAAACTAAGAAAATAATATAAGGCAGCCTCTTTATACATCGATTTCTCAAAAATGAAAATCTGTCAATAAAACAAATTACACCATGACGTTCCTTGCAAAAACCCCACAATCTAGCCTCAAGAATCACTCAAAATGGAGTTATATTGACCAAGATACACTCTTCCAAAATTCCATAAAATTTTATTCCGAAAATGACTAAATTAGTAACTTAAAATGCATTTTTACCTCGAACGAAGCTTCTCCTCGCATTTATGAAATTACCACAAGATTAATCACAAAATTCTCTTGAATTTAGACCCTTGAATCACCAAAATCGGGTTTATATAGGTCAAGAACTAAATTCTCAAAATTCCACAAAAATTGATTCCGAAAATAGAAAGGGCATCAGCTATAACACGAATTTACCTCAAACAAAGAGTACCCAGCAGTCCTTAAGAACTCCAATGCGTAGCCATGAACTTCCCGAACACACTGGGCTTTGAATCACCCAAAATGGAGCTCTAGAACTCAAGTTATGAAGGTTCAAAGTTGAGGAGAAAATCTGAAAATCTGCCCTCTTTGTTGCAGATTTTTTCCTGATTTTTTTGCCACAATTTAAAGTCTCCGAACGAATTCCTTGGATCCCACAACCAAGAGCCATTTTAAGCCTTATTCCACAATGGGTCTCGATATTAGTCCGGAAGCTTCGGAAAGTGAACGAAGGGTCGTTCCAGACCAAAATCAACATTCTGGAACTAACCGCACTGTTATAATTTTCATTCAAGCGCGTTTTCCAAGAATATTGACCAAAGTCAACCATAAGCTAATTTTCAAAGTGAAAAGCGCCAAATGGCCCAAACTCGTATCGATTACCTCGATAGTCATTCCAACAGCGCTACTAGACTAATTTGGTCATTCTAGAGCTGATGGAATCATCAGAATTTGAATTCAAGATTTCGTTGACCGAAAACTCGAAAAGTCGCAACTAAACCAACTTAGGCCTTCAAAATACCAAAATGAACTCGGGACCTCTAAAAATTCAACCAACACTTCTTCTAGACCAAAAACCATCTCCCGAATCCAATGGAGTCGTCGGAATTCCATTCCGAGCATTGAAACTCCAAAAGTTGACCAAAGTCAAACCTTGGCTTAAAGTTCCTCAAATTCTCAACTCAAGGCCTCAAATCTTCGTTACAACTCCAAAACTGATTTCGTAAAGTCTCCTAAGCCTATTTCGACATTTCGGAGCTGCTGGAATCAACGGAATTCCATTCTGAGACCCATAGCTCCACTTGACCCCAAATACCACTTTTTAATACTTAAATCTTATGAAACTCAAAATTTCCAAGGAATTAACTTTTCATAGGATTTTTTAAAAATCAACACCCGATAATAATTAGAAATGACTCGGGGTATCTAAAGGGAGTGGTAAAATGGTCATTTTACAAAAATTCCAAAAAAATGACCTCGATGGTCATTACAATATCCACTATTAAAAGAACTTTCGTCCGCGAAAGTAAGGACAAGAGTATACCTGGAGGGTCAAATAAGCTGGGGAATTGCTCCTGCATCTCCTGTTCGGTCTCCCATGTAGCCTCCTCGATCAGACGATGGCGCCACTAGACCTTAATCACAGGGATGGACTTAGAACGAAGCTGGCGAACATCTCTGGCTAGAATAGCAACTGGCTGCTCAACAAAAGTCAGGCGATCATCCAACTCAACAGAGTCATACTGAAGAATATGAGACTCATCTAGAATGTACCGGCGCAGCATAGAAACATGAAAAACAAGGTGTATAGCTGAAAATGCTGGTGGCAAAGGCAACTCATAAGCAACCTCTCCAACTCTCCTCAGAATCTCAAATGGCCCGATATACTTGGGGCTAAGCTAACCCCACCTGCCAAATCTCATCACGCCCTTCAAGGGCGACACCTGTAAGAATACCAGATCTCCTACCTCGAAGCACAAGGGCCGACGTCTGCGATCAGCATAACTCTGGTGCCTACTCTGAGCTGTCCTTAACCTATCCTGAATAACCCGAACTTTGGCTATGGCATCCTGAAGTGAATCAGTATTGTGCGGCCTAGGCTCTGAAGACTCAAACCAACCAACCGGAGTACGACAATGCCTACCATATAAGGCTTCAAACGGGGCCATCTAATCTAACGGCGTATCTTCTATTTCTTATATCTGGGTTATACTAGGCATTTGTATCTGACTAAGTTCCTCAAATAGATGAGGATAATCTATTGTCTCTCTTATGGAAAAACAATCTGAATGATGTGTATTAGAAACAGCATATGAGATTACATATGTTATCAAATAGGGTCTATTGTATTTGTGAAAGAAATTTTTTCTCTTAAAATCTTGTATTAAGCTTAGAGTTTTATCAAAGTCTTTATTTAGAAGATGGTATGAAATTCTAGGATAAACATTAAATTTAATCTTTCCGTATTGTAAATTTCCTCGTAGTATTCCTAAGCAGGCTTCTTTCCTGTTTATTATCCTATTATCTATAATAACTAAATCTATTGGGGTATCTAATCCTTCTTTAAAGGTAGATTTTATTATTATATGAATTGCTCCTATGTGTATCCATTCTAGTGTATTCTTTATTTCCATTTTTATTTTTTATAATTTATCTTGAATATCTATTTTAGATAACAAATGTGTCATTACCTTATTAGAAGTAATAGAAACTTCTAAAGCTCTTTCGTGAAGATTTAATCCATAAAATAAATGATGTTGTCTTTTTCTTAATACGAATCTTTCAAATATATTTACGTCAAATGCTGAGTAATTCGTTAAAGAAAACATTTTTTTTGTATTTGTTTTATTTTTCTTTTATCTATAAGAATATCTTGTTTCTATTCTCGTATTTGTTCTATCGTTTCTTCTATTATATCCTGAACTGTTTCTATTTCATTATTCACTTTGACTGTCCTTTTCTGATGAGGAATAATAATCCGTATCAGTTAATATAAAAATTGTATTGTCTGATTCAACTTCTTCAAAATTATTTAGTTGTATAAATTCTTCTAAATTTATTATTTCTTTGATATAGTCATCGATTTCTATTTTATTGTTATTATTAGCAAATTTCTTTGGACATCTATTGGCATAGTGTCCTATCTCTTTACAGTAGTAACATCTGCATCCTTTTGTATTTTTTCTTTTATTATTCCTTTTGTAAAAAGGTTTTTGATATCGTGTATATTCTTTCTTTTTGTAATATCTAGCCTTTCTCTTTTTAAAATATTTTTTCTTAAACTTATTTAAATATTTCTTAAGGTTAAAATAACTTAATTTTTTTTGTAGTGTTTGAATAAGATTAATCAATGCTTTTAAGTTAGATAGAATACTTTTGGTGTTTTATTTTACTCGACTCTTATACTTAAATAAAATCACCAAGAAATAAGTAGCATGAGCAAAAATTAGAAATCATTGAATTTGAAGAATAAGTGCAATTTATGGACTTTAATTTTTAGTCATGTTGCTCATTTAATGAAAATTTGTAAACTAGAGTACCCTTATATATTCAAACCTAATTACTCAGCATAAGTTATTATAAATAATAGGATAATAAACAGGAAAAAGCCTGCTTAGAAATACTACGAGAAAATTTACAATACATAAAGATTAAATTTAATGTTTATCCTAGAACTTTATACCATCTTCTAGATGAAGACTTTGATAAAACTTTAAGCTTAATACAAGATTTTAACAGAAAAAATTTCTTTCACAAATACAATAGACCCTATTCGATAACATATGTAGTCTCATATGCTGTTTCTAATACACATCATTCAGATTGTTTTTCCATAAGAGAGACAATAGATTATCCTCATCTATTTGAGGAACTTAGTCCGATACAAATGCCTAGTATAACCCAGATATAAGAAATAGAAGATACGCCGTTAGATTTAGATTTTCAATCTAAACCTTTGTACAACCAATAAGATTCCACATCTCGATTATTCTTTGAGGAAAATTGTGTCATAAACCCTGCAGCAATGATAAGAAGAACACAATCAAAAAGAGTTAGACAACCTATCTTAGAAGCAAAAAAAATGATGAAATAAAAAATTATAAGATAAAAGGAGAATATTTTAATAGTATACAATTTACTCCCATCAACATCCTATTAGATACAGGAGCTAGTGGAAATTACATTAGCCTTAGGCTATGTAACCATCTCTGACAATATAAACTAAAAGATAATCATCTTTATACTGATTTTAATGGAAAAAGACATGAAATAACAAACATGATAGAAACCATTTTAAAATTCAAAGATAACACTATACCTATAAGACTATTGGTTGAACTAGAAGGAAATAATGATATATTAAAAATACTGCTAGGAACCACTTTCCTAGATAGTGTAAAACCATATGATATACTTGATCATAGTATCAAGATTACTTACAATGATAAGATAATTTTCATATCAAAATGACAAGTCCATATAGTATCTATATATCAATAGGAATAACTTATAAAGATTACAAAGCAGAATATTTTGCTACCTATATAGATAATGGATTAGGAATATGTTGCTTTAGATCAGAAGTATTCCCCAAAGAATACCATCAAGAACTACCCATTACTAAGGAAAAAGATATATCTAGTAATATCGTAACAATGTCTAAAGGCATTGCTCAACCGATTATACTACTAGGATATTTTCTAATAAAATGTCCTCCATTTTATTTCCATAATACTGGACAAAATGTTTCTGTTAGGAAACAACTTTTTAGAAATATTTCATACTATTTTATATGATAGAGTTTTATTTCAAATAAAATTCAAAACTCCTTGACAACATATTATTGTGGTAAACGATTTAAAACTGCTTACTCCAAAAGATTACCTATTCACTTTAAACCCCGCACAACCCAGCGTGGTGATATAGGATATCAAAATAAACCAATTTTTCCAAAAAGTACTCCTTTACTTCAATACGATACAGATTGAGACAACCCTTAAACTATAAATCAACAATCTAACAACTTGTTAGATTATCAAATAACTTTTAATAAATTAAAAGAAAGTTTAGACATGATTAAACAAAAGCTAGAACAATATTTTTCAGAAAATCCTTTAGAATTTTTAGGAATGATAATTGACGGAAATGGTATAAAATTACAAAGCCATATCATCAAAAAGATATCTTTTTTCCCAGATAAATTAATTGATAAAAAGCAAGTACAAAGCTTTTTAGAAATACTTAACTATGCTTCGGATTATATTCAAAATTTGGCTGAACTAAGAAAGCCATTTCAACAATTATTAAAAAAGGATAAGAGCTTTGAATTTAATGAAGTCTTAATGAAAAAGTTTAAAGATATTAAATCTATTTGTAAAAACTTACCAAAATTACAATTACCAAAAGATAGTGATGGTTTAATTTTAGAAACAAATACTTCGGAACAGTGCTAGAGCGGAGTATTAAAAAAGATAGATTATGATATTATTAAAAATAAGATAGGAGAAAGTATATGTAGATATTGTTCTGGAACTTTTTCAGATACACAAACTAGATATCATATTAATGAAAAAGAATTGCTAGACATAGTAAAATGTTGACAAAATTATATTACTTCTTACTACCAAAACGATTTACCCTCAGAAAAGATAATACCCAAGTAAAAGCCTTTGTTCACAATAATCTTCCGTCTAAACCTATATAAATGATTTATCAGATGACAAATGCTTGTGTCTGAATATTCCTTTGATATTGAAATTACTCGCTCTAATAAAGATCTTGCAACAGATTTTCTCACAAGAGATGGACAACGATGTTAAGCAATAAATGATGATACATCTGGAAGATATCAATAAATGTTTTGACGATATTCAGACTACAGTTTCAGATATTATCGAAATTTCCAATTTTGACTGCGACCCCAAGATTGCTGATAAATTAATCATCTTATGTGCAAAGATAATGTCCAAAGTCATACAATATGGAGATAATTATGATATGATCAACAACCTAATCAAAATTAAAAAATCTGATAATACTAGTACTACTAATGATAAATATGTACAAATGCCTTTTAGGCCTCAAAAGCCTTCAAAAGGAACATCGATTGGATCCATTGAAGAAAGATTAAATGCACTACAACCCCAGGTTGAAGGACAAGAAATGATAATGAGAGATTTATTTTCTCTCAAAAATACGCCTACAAGATATGTTAATTTTGGAGGAATTTATCCTCGAATTAATTTTCTGCAAGATTTCTCTCCTCAGGAGATTAGATATTGGTATGATTTCGGTGCAATCAATTCGATATACCTAATTACTACTGATTTTACCAAAATTTGATAGACTCTCTAGATGGATAAAAAATGGTGTTCGTGATTGTTACCTAAACAATTCCACTATCACCCAAAAGATACACTTGTTCTTAAATTCTTCTCAGTAGGACCAGATTATTTTAAAGAAGAAAGATACCCAGCTTATCATTTAATCCAGTTGGGAAAGTCAATCAATTTTTATATTACTCAAAATGATAAAACTACTAAAGAATTTAATAAATTCACTGAAAATGATATTCATTATCGAAGAGCCATAGGACTCAGGATAATTCTACAAGGAATAGATAGTTGTTCTAAAAAAGGTTTCAAGACCTATGGAGGAGAAAACATACACCTCAATCATGATAGCACCAGCAAGGAATACTCTACCAGCTACTGCCCGATATTTACAGACAAAATATAATATGATAAAAAAAGGAATTTTGAAATCAAGCCCTCAGGCTCAAAAAAGATTATGCCAGCTCAGGCAACATGTGAAGGGTACTTGTGACTTTTGTTCCACGAGAAAGGAAAAAATGGTAGAAGACGCAATGTCCACCTCATCCGAATAAAGTCTGGACGCGTGGAAAAAGAGATAAGGATTAAAACGATGTAGAAGATAAGGATGCAGAAGATAAGAAGAAAAGAAGAAATGAGAAGATAAGGTAGATAAAGATGATAAAGACCTCTTTTGTCTTTTTGTAATAAGATATGATAGTGACTAATAGCTAACATTTTTGTCATTTTGTAATAAGTTTTAAGTAGATAGAAAAGTATACGTAGAAGATAAGAGAAAGATGACACTTTTGTAATTTTGTAAGATAGTAAAGTCTTTAATTTCCTTAGATGTTTAGGATAGGGATAAGGTCATTATCAAGTTATTTCAAATTTTAAAGTCTATAGTATTTAATAATACTGAAGAAGCTATAGATAAATGGGAAACTTCTTTAAGGATAGTAGTAACAGTAAACAAAATGGATTATGACACCACTAAACATTTTATAGAATGAAGTCTATTAAATAGTGTGTTAAGATTTTGGCAAAACTTAAATGATGCCACTAGAAATGATATTTTTGGTACAGATGAGGTGGACATTGCGTCTTTTATCATTTTTTCCTTTCTCGTGGAACAAAAGTCACAAGTACCCTTCACACGTTGCCTGAGATGGCATAATCTTTTTTGAGCCTGAGGGTTTGATTTCAAAATTTCTTTTTCTATCATATTGTATTTTGTCTGTAAATATCGAGCAGCAGTTGGTAGAGGATTCCTTGCTGGTGCTATCATGACTGAGAAGTGTATTTTTCTCCTCCATAGGTCCTGAAACCTCTTTTAGAATAACTATCTATTCCTTGTAGAATTATTCTGAGTCCTATGGCTCTTCGATAATGAATATCATTTTCAGTGAATTTATTAAATTCTTTAGTAGTTTTATCATTTTGAATAATATAAAAATTGGTTTATTTTCCCAACTGGATTAAATGATAAGTTGGGTATCTTTCTTCTTTAAAATAATCTGGTCCTACTGAGAAGAATTTAAGAGCAAGTGTATCTTTTGGGATGATAGTGGGATTGTTTAGGTAACAATCACGAACACTATTTTTATCCATCTAGGGAGTCTATCAATTTTGGTAAAATCAGGAGTAGTTAAGTATATCAAATTGATTGCACCGAAATCATACCAATATCTAATCTCCTGAGGAGAGTAGGCATATTTTTGAGAGAAAATAAATCTCTCATTATTATTTCTTGTCCTTCAACCTGGGATTGTAGTGCATTTAATCTTTCTTCAATAGATCCAATCGGTATTTCTTTTGAACGCTTTTGAGGCCTAAAAGACATTTGTACATATTTATCATTAGTAGTAGTAGTATTATCAGATTTTTTTAATTTTGATCAGGCTGTTGATCATATCATAATTATCTCCATATTATCCAACTTTGGATGTTATCTTTGCACATAAGCTGATTAATTTATTAGAAATCTTGGGGTCGCAGTCGAAATTGACAATTTCGATAATATCTGAGACTGTAGTCTAAATATCGTCAAAGCATTTATTGATATCTTCCAGATGTATCATCATTTGTTGCTTAACATCGTTGTCCTTCTCTTGTGAGAAAATTTGCTGCAAGATTTTTATTAGAGAGAATAATTTTAATATCAAAGGAATATTCAGACAAAAGCATTTGCCATCTGATAAATCATTTATATTCTGGTTTAGAAGGAAGATTGTTGTGAACAAAAGGTTTTACTTGGGTATTATCTGTTCTGAGGGTAAATCATTTTGGTAGTAAGAAATAATATAATTTTTGACAATATTTTACTACGGTTAACAATTCTTTTTCATTAATATGATATCTAGTTTGTGTATCTGAAAAGGTTCCGAAATTATATCTACATAAATTTTCTCCTATCTTATTTTTTAATAAGCTTCCTTTCTTTTTAGAAAGTTCTAATCAATTTTCTAATCATAAGTTAGTAAACTTATTTAGGTGTATCAGTTGTTCTTCGAGGCTATCAGACAAAACTAAAATATCATCAACGTAGACAAATATATAGTCATAATCTTTTAAAATATTATCCATTTTTCTTTGAAATATCTGTGGGACATTTTTTAATCCAAATGGCATAACTAACCATTCATATTGCCCTTGCGGGGTGGAAAAGGCAATATAATGAATACTATCTTTATTCATTTTTATTTGCCAAAATCTGCTTTTACAATGAAACTTAGAAAATATCTTTTTGTTAGTAGTTCTATTAATTAGACTTTCTTTATATGCTAGAAAATATCCATCAAATATAGTATTATCATTTAATTTTTTATAATTAATAACCATCCTTGGTGTATTTCGAACTATCTCTGTATGGGTTTTAACCATAAAGGCTGGTGAACTATGAGGGAAGTTACTAGGTCTTATTATTCTAAAACTTAATAAATCCTTAATCTATTTTTGGAATTCTTCTTGGTCATCGGGGTTGTATCTCATTGGTTTCACTCTAATAATTTTATCTTTATCTTTCATTTCTAACTTGGCTTCTATCTTATTTTATTCCCAAAATTCTAAGGGATTTTCAGAAAAACATTGTTCTAGCTTTTGTTTAATCATGTCTAAACTTTCTTCTAATTTATTAAAAGTTATTTGATATTCTAACAAGTTGTTAGATTGTTGATTTATAGTTTGAGGGTTGTCCCAATCCGTATCGTATTAAAGTTGTCACGACCCAAAATGGGCCATGAGTGGCACCCACCCTTAACCTCCTAGGTGGGAGAACCAACGATGTGAACCCCAACTTATAAAGTATAACAACAACGCAGAAGTTCAAACTTATAAAGTAAGAATTAACAATCCACAAGAGTTTACTACATAACGTTCCCCAAAATCTAAAAGTCATCATATCAAGGACATATAATTCTAAAATACTAAGTCTAGAATGTCAAACACTAAAATAAAATAAGTGACATAGTTTGTGTCAGAACACTAAGGACATCATGTCATGACTAAGAGAATCCATCACGATCTAGAAGAATAGCTCACCCTTAAATCCGATGAACTTGAGATGGACTAGAGCTGAGGTCGAGTCGAAGCCGATGGACGACTCGCTGCACTCCATAAAATAAAACAAAGAAAGATACAAGTAGGGGTCAATACAGGACAACATGTACTGAGTAGGTATCATCGGCCGACTCAAAATAGAAATCAATATACATAAAGTAATAGTGGGAAATCAACCATAACACTTAACAGGTTGAAACCAATAAACAATTACATAACTAGTCAACAATATCAAGATCACATATGAGGACTCAAGCCTCCACATCACACTTCTTTGAAAACTGAGGTTTTGGAGATTGGGTAGTATTAATTCATTTTAATTTATTTTCCTTTAATATTACCATTCCAGAATGTGACACCCAATCCAAATATACCATGTCAGAACGTGACACCAGATCCAAATATACCGTGTCGGAATATAACACCCGATCCAAATAGAATTAATTTATCATTCTTTATGATTACATTCCACTTCATTAACAATATTTTATTAAGCCTTCTTTATTCAAGGCACCATTTTTGAAAGGGAAAGTTAAAGATTATGGATTCCACGGTCTTGGAATTTCAGACCAATCACAACAACATATAAACCATCCAAACCACAACAATTAAATGCGTAGTAAACTTCACATATTACTCAATGAATATCAATCACTAATAAGAGTTTATCTATGATATAGAATAAAATCATAACCTATCTCAATCGAAGAATCGAAGTCAAGCAAGCTAATCCACCAATGTCTTTTCTTTCTTTGGAGCCTCTGAATGTTTCCAATCTATCAAATATATAATATTCATAAGTACACGAGTCTGTAGACACTCATATTACTATATAACTATCCTAGACTCAATATCCCATCCAAATCTATAATCAAATTCCTAATTTTTAATACCCACTAATATCTCAAGTCGTATATTCCTAAATCTTAAGCAAGGGTTAAGTCTCAATTCCTCTAATATCATAAATTTAATGATACTCATATAATATAATGCACCTAATAATTAATTTCCCATCTTAATATACCAAAACCTGAATTATAACATGATAATTAAATGGAAATAATTACTGTCGAAGCTAACAGAATTGAAAGCAGTGGCACACTATTGGGTCATTAATGCCCATCATTACTTTTACCCCAAAATAAAAAAGGACACCACACATATACTAATTTACAACCCAATTTCTGTTTCTTCTCACCACTAACATAATAATATCTCTAATATGACCAATATATCTACTACAGGATTTAGGCATGCTTTGGTAGCTTACCTGCACAAGACAGTTCTCCCACGTCCTCTGCACTGGTGAGTTTTTTTTATTTTTATTTTTTATTCTTCTCCCTTTTCACGTTCTAGGGAAATTTTATTTTGTACCAATACTAATTTCACCAACTTATCGAATATATGTGTAATGACCCGTTTGGTCATTTTGAGAATGAGTAATCTCTCTTCCATAAAATATTCTCTCCAAAAAAAAATAAATAATAATAATAATAATAATAAAATAAAATAAAAATATAAATTTGGACTATTCAATAACTAGGTTAATTAGTTAAGGGGTAACTTTAGATAACTAATTTAATTGATGGACTAAAGTGTTAGTTTAGTTAATATCTTATACCACTTTATTTATTAAAATAAATAGTAGGGTTTTTCACTTTTAATTCATAATTGCTTAGAAAATAAAAGAAAAAAAGAATAGGAGAAAACTTACCTAGCGACGCCGACGATAACACGAAAGCACGGTGCATTCAGGTAAGAGCTTCAAATTTTAATCCTCTGAAGGTGTATTTGATTATTGGGTTTGTGAATTGAGTGGTCAACTATTTCATTTAGCATGTGGTTACTGAAAGTTATTGAATGCTACGGCTAAGGTCACTGAAATTTGGTGCAAGAAAAATATGACCAAGGTTGGTCAATGATTGACACATTAGGATATATAGTGGATGATTAATAATCTAAAAATGTTGTTTCCTCGATGTTACGGCATTACCATTTAGGTTCCGATAATATTAGTATATATATATATATATATAGATAGATAGATAGATGTAAATATCATTTGAGTTATGTTAATTTAAGGAACTGAGACCTAACCCTAGAATTGGTATTTAAGACTTGATTATAGATTTGGGTGAATTTTTGGGCATATGCCAGATATATAGTATATGGGTAATGTTAATTTTGAATTCATACTGTGATTATTTATTTGATTAGATTACACTGATTTGGAGGCCCAACGAAAAGGGAAGACTCAAGTCTCGGAGTGATTGCTTGAGTAATTAAGGCAAGTGAATTTATAAACCTCAGTTTAAGCTTATAGATGCTTGTATTTCCGTGTCATATATACTAGGAAGTAATGAGAATTGGACTGGATTATTGACTGTATGATTGATCTAAAAAAAAAATGGAGATGAGGGTATAAAATGGTGATCTAATGACAGGTATTGGTGGAATTGATATGTTGTGATTATGGATTGATTTTGGACATGTGAAATGACTATGTTGATGTGAGATATGAAAAATTATTATGGTTGTCATATTATTATCGTGAATTATATGAACATGAATTGATTGCACTGGTTCTGACATATTGTGTTGATACTGAAAATGATATGAAACAAAAGGGGTCGGGCCACACGCTCCGTGGCAGGTAATATGAACAAAGGGGTCGGGCCACACGCTCCGTGGCAGGTATTATGAAATAAAGGGGTCGGGCCACACGCTCCGTGGCAAGATATATATATTGAGGGGACGGGCCACACGCTCCGTGGCAGGTTACATGGACAGAAATGTCCCCCATGGGTTCCGGACTGTGATTCAGCGGATGTGTACCGATAGGACAGACATGCATCATTTCATTGCATTGCATTGCACCTTTCTGACATTTGTGAATTTGTGCTTACCCCTATATTGCTCTGTGTATGTTGAACTTGACTTGGTATGATTCATTGATGAGAATTTGTGGACTGTATCACTGTTGTTAGTGTACAAGTGTAGAGTTGGGCTGATTTTATGCAGGTTGTAGTTAAGGAGGTTCGGTTGGGAGGACAGGAGTACTTGTATCTATTAAGCTTTGCTTAGTTTTAGTTATCCACTTGCTGAGTACCGTGTTGTTTGGTACTCACCCCTTGCTTCCACACTTGTGTAGGTTGTGAGCCCGGACCTGCTTGATCTTCTAGCATTTTCTACTACATCCGAGGCCATCATTCCGAGTGTCGAGGTAGCTGTTACATCTATCTAGCGGACACCTCTTGCTCTTTTCTTATGTTTTAGTCCTATTCTAGAGACAAAGACATTATGACTGTATTTCTTGTCATACTTCGATAATAAATTAGTGGCTTGTACACGTGACAACCAATCTTGGGGGATGTTGAGTTTCTTTTACGTGTTTTCGCTTAAGTTAAATTTTGATTCTTTTCTTTTTCTTCCGCATCTACTTTCGTTGGGTATTAGGCTGACTTATCTCGGTGGGTTGAGATGAGTGCCATCACACCCGGATTCGGGTCGTGACAAAGATGGTATCAGAGCCCTAGGTTCATAGGTCTCACGTGTATACAAGCCAAGTTTAAGTAGAGTCTTGCGGATCGGTACGGAGACGTCTGTACTTATCTTCGAGAGGCTATGAGGACTTTTAGGAAATTTTCCCTTTGTTCTTTCACTTTGTATCGTGCGTGTTGTGTTGGTACTGAATTTTTGCGTGTCCTTTCTGACAGATGGCCAGGACCAGAATTACGGCTAGAGGTAGAGGAAGGGAGGCACTTCCCGAGGTTGATGTTGGAACCCCAACTAGGGGTAGGGATAGAGGCCAAACTAGAGTCCGTGGTCGGGGTGTGGCGGCAGGCAGAGGTCGTGCCCGAGGGGCGGCGCCAGCTAGAGGTCGTGCTAGAGAGGCTTCTCTTGAGCCACAGATTGATGGTAGAGAGGAACAGGTCCCTCAAGAGTCTGCTACTGCACCATTGCTTCAGGCCACTTTGATACGAGTATTGGATGCGCTCGAAGGATTTAATCAGAGTGTGAGGGTGAATGGTACACCTGAGGGTTCTCAAACTAGAGCAAGAGCTCAGACCCCACGGCAGCATCAGATTCCAATTGTTCGAGATCCGGTGGACCAGCCACCTGCGGGCCCTAGAGCGGATGAGGATGGAATACAGGTAGGAGGAGCCCAGGTTGCACCTGTGCTCATGTTGACTGACGACGAGCAACGCCGATATGAGAGGTTCCGAAAAATGGACCCTCCACAGTTTCAGGGGGGAAAGACTGAGGATGCACACGAGTTCTTGACCATGTGCCGAGAGTTGTTGGAGACAGTAGGGTTAGCTGAGACTCATGGAGTTCGTTATATTACACTACAGTTGCGTGGACTAGCCAGAGAGTGATGGAGAGTGTATACGAGTTCCAGACCAGTTGGGTCACCCCAGATGACTTGGGATGAGTTTGCTAGTGCCTTTTATGACCGTTTCATCCCCTGGAGTGTGAAGGAAGAGAGCCGGTTACGGTTTGAGAATTTGAGGCAGGAAGGACTTACAGTTGCTGAATATGAGACTCATTTCTACCAGCTGTCCAGACATGCCATGGCTGTCCTTCCTGATGAGACAGAGCGGATTCGCAGATTTGTGCGAGGACTGAACTATACTATTCGTACAGCAGTTTTTCGACCAGCCCATGAGGGTGCTTCTTTCCAGTCCATTGTGGGTGCTGCCAAGGAGGCGGAGTTGATGGAGAGAGAGGAGTTCGGGGACCCCAAGAGGGCCCGTGCTTCTGGTCAGTTTTCGGGTACCTCATCTGGAGGTAGAGGGTCCTATAGAGGAGGTGGTTCCTTTCAGCGTAGAGGGCCAGTTCATGCATCTATGCCAGCTTCTGAGGATGGTCAGACACCTCGTGGGTCATATAGTACAGGTCAGAGTTACCAGGGGTCGCAACAGAGGCAGATGAGTCGGGGTAGTTATACAAGTTCTGCAGGTTCATCGCAGAGGTTTTCGCATGGGAGAGTATGTTATACTTGTGGTGATCCAGATCATCTTTCATGGCAGTGTACATCTCAGGGTCGAGGAGGAACCCAGCCTAGTTCTTCAGTTTTAGTTAGAGGATCAGCACCGCCGGTCAGAGGTCGAGGTAGAGCCCAGGCTAGTAGAGGTGGTCTCACTCCTGGTAGGGGTGCTAGTGGTGCTATAGTCCCTCAGGGAGGAGGTAGAGGTGTTGGGCAGGTCGGAGGTGGTAGGGGAGCTCAGTGTTATGCTTTTCCAGGGAGACCCGAGGCTGAGGCTTCTGACGCCGTTATCACAGGTATTGTCCCAGTCTGTCATCGACCTGCATCTGTATTATTTGATCCCGGATCTACATTTTCCTATGTGTCTGCCTATTTTGCATCTAACTTTGATTTGACATGTGATCGTATGTCCGTGCCCGTTCATGTTTCTACACCCGTGGGTGAACCCTTAGTGGTGGATCGAGTATATCGATCCTGTCTTGTTTCCTTGGCCAGGTATGATACTTGGGTAGATATGATTATTCTGGGGATGGTAGATTTTGATGTGATATTGGGTATGGATTGGCTTTCTCCCCATCATGCTATTCTCGATTGTTATGCAAAAACTGTTACCTTAGCGATACCTGGTGCCCCGCGGATTGAGTGGAAGGGTAGTAGTGGCTCCTATCCCGGTAAGGTTATCTCATATATTCGTGCTCAGAGGTTGATTGATAGAGGGTGTATGTCTTATTTGGCCTTTATTCGGGATACCAGTATTGAGTCACCTCCTATAGATACTGTTCCAGTGGTTAAGGAGTTTTCTGATGTATTTCCTACTGATCTTCCTGGTATTCCTCCGGATAGGGATATTGACTTTGCTATTGACTTAGAGCCTGGCACTAAACCCATTTCTATTCCTCCATATCGCATGGCTCCAGTTGAATTGAAGGAGTTGAAGGATCAGTTGCAAGACTTGTTGAGTAATGGGTTTATTCGCCCTAGTGTATCTCCTTGGGGTGCACCAGTTCTGTTTGTAAAGAAGAAAGATGGGACTATGAGGATGTGTATCGATTACAGACAGTTGAATAAGGTAACTGTTAAAAATAAGTATCCTCTTCCCCGTATTGATAATTTATTTGATCAGCTACAGGGAGCGGCATTGTTTTCCAAAATAGACTTGAGGTCCGGTTATCATCAGTTGAAGATTAGGGCGTCAGATATCCCTAAGACAGCTTTTCGGACTCGTTATGGTCACTACGAGTTTTTGGTGATGTCATTTGGGTTGACAAATGCCCCTGCAGCATTCATGGAGTTGATGAATGGAGTGTTTCGCCCATACTTAGACTCTTTTGTGATAGTATTCATTGATGACATCTTGGTGTATTCCAAAACTGAGGCAGATCATGTCCGTCATTTGAGGTTGGTATTTCAGAAATTGAGGGAAGAAAAGTTGTATGCAAAGTTCTCCAAGTGTGAATTTTGGCTTGATTCTGTTACATTTTTAGGACACGTGGTGTCCAAAGAGGGGATTAGAGTGGATCCAGCTAAGATTGAGGCAGTTAGAGGTTGGACAAGGCCTACTTCTCCTACTGAGATTCGTAGTTTTGTGGGGTTAGCTGGTTATTATAGACGGTTCGTGCATGGATTCTCCACTATTGCAGCTCCACTGACTAGATTGACTCAGAAGGCCGTGGATTTTCATTGGTCCGATGAATGTGAGGCGAGCTTCCAAAAGCTCAAGACTTTATTGACTTCGGCTCCTATTTTGACGCTACCCGAGGAAGGTGTGGGATTTACTGTATACTGCGATGCTTCTGGCATTGGGTTAGGCGGTGTGTTGATGCAAAAGGGAAAAGTGGTTGCTTATGCCTCGAGACAGTTGAAGGCCCATGAGAAAAACTATCCTACTCATGATTTGGAGTTAGCGGCTGTGGTTTTCGTGCTTAAGTTATGGCGTCATTACCTATACGGTGTGCATTGCGAGGTCTTCACCGATCATAGGAGTCTTCAGTATATATTCAGGCAGAGGGATCTGAACTTAAGGCAACGTAGATGGCTTGAGTTACTGAAGGACTACGACATGACTATTTTGTACCACCCAGGAAAAGCCAATGTGGTGGCGGATGCCTTGAGCAGGAAGTCCTCTAGTATGGGGAGTCTTGCCGCGATCCGAGTTGAGGAGCGACCATTAGCTAGAGATGTTCAGAGGCTAGCTAATAGCCTTGTCCGGTTGCAGATTTCAGAGGATGGTGGTGTTCTTGCCTTTATGGAGGCACGTTCTTCCTTGATTGACCAGATTCGGGAGAGACAGTTTCAGGATGAGAAGTTATGTATCATTCGAGACAAGGTATTAAGAGGTGAAGCTAAGGAGGCGATACTTGATTCGGAAGGTGTACTGAGGATTGACGGCAGAATTTGTGTGCCTAAGGTGGGTGACCTAACTAGACTTATTTTGGAAGAGGCTCATTGTTCAAGGTATTCCATCCATCCAGGAGCGGCTAAGATGTATCATGATCTGTGCCAGCACTATTGGTGGTGCGGTATGAAGAAGGACATCGCAGAGTTCGTATCCAGGTGTTTGACTTGCCAGCAGGTAAAGTGTGAGCACCAGCGGCCTGGGGGTGTGAGTCAGAGGATGCCTATTCCCACTTGGAAGTGGGAAATGATCACCATGGACTTCATTGTGGGTTTACCTCCCACCGTTGGTGGCTACGACTCTATATGGGTGGTGGTTGACAGACTAACCAAGTCCGCCCATTTTATTCCAGTTAAGGTAAGGTACACCGCGGATAAACTAGCCCAGTTGTATATTAGCCATATCGTTCGGCTTCATGGTGTCCCAGTATCCATCATTTCGGATCAAGGTTCAGTATTTACTTCGCACTTTTGGCAGGCATTACAGCATGGTTTGGGCACTAGACTTGATATGAGTACTGCTTTTCACCCACAAACTGATGGTCAGTCCGAGCGGACAATCCAAGTGTTGGAGGACATGCTGCGAGCTTGTGTTATTGATTTTGGTGCTAGATGGGATCAACACTTGCCCCTAGCGGAGTTTGCCTACAATAATAGTTATCACTCCAGTATCCAGATGGCTCCATTTGAGGCTTTGTATGGTAGGCGGTGTCGATCTCCTATTGGCTGGTTTGACTTAGCTGAGATGGACTCCTTAGACACAGACTTGCTTAGAGATGCTATGGAGCAAGTTCGTAGAATTCAGGGTAGACTCTTAACAGCCCAGAGTAGACAGAAGAGTTATGCAGATCGGAGAGTTCGACCATTGGAGTTCATGGTGGGTGATCATGTTTGGCTTCGAGTGTCTCCCATGAAGGGCGTGATGCGGTTCGGGAGAAAGGGCAAGCTCAGCCCTCGTTTCATTGGCCCATTTGAGATTTTGGCGCGAGTTGGAGAGATGGCCTATAGATTGGCCTTACCACCTAGATTATCGGCTGTGCATAATGTGTTTCATGTTTCTATGCTTCGGAAGTATGTTCCGGATGAGTCTCATGTGTTATCACTCAATTCAGTGAAGTTGGATCCAGACTTGACATTTGAGGAGGAACCTATAGCCATTCTAGATAGGCAGGTTCGTAAGCTTAGAACCAAGGAGATAGCTTCAGTGAAGGTACAATGGAAGCACCGTTCCGTCGGAGAGGCGACTTGGGAAACAGAGGCTGATATGCGCGCTAGATATCCCCAGCTTTTCGAAGCTTCAGGTACCTCCTTTTTCTTTATGTTCGAGGACGAACATGATTTTTAGTGGTGGATAATGTAATGACCCGTTTGGTCATTTTGAGAATGAGTAATCTCTCTTCCATAAAATATTCTCTCCAAAAAAATAATAATAATAATAATAATAATAATAAAATAAAATAAAAATATAAATTTGGACTATTCAATAACTAGGTTAATTAGTTAAGGGGTAACTTTAGATAACTAATTTAATTGATGGACTAAAGTGTTAGTTTAGTTAATATCTTATACCACTTTATTTATTAAAATAAATAGTAGGGTTTTTCACTTTTAATTCATAATTGCTTAGAAAATAAAAGAAAAAAAGAATAGGAGAAAACTTACCTAGCGACGCCGACGATAACACGAAAGCACGGTGCATTCAGGTAAGAGCTTCAAATTTTAATCCTCTGAAGGTGTATTTGATTATTGGGTTTGTGAATTGAGTGGTCAACTATTTCATTTAGCATGTGGTTACTGAAAGTTATTGAATGCTACGGCTAAGGTCACTGAAATTTGGTGCAAGAAAAATATGACCAAGGTTGGTCAATGATTGACACATTAGGATATATAGTGGATGATTAATAATCTAAAAATGTTGTTTCCTCGATGTTACGGCATTACCATTTAGGTTCCGATAATATTAGTATATATATATATATAGATAGATAGATAGATAGATGTAAATATCATTTGAGTTATGTTAATTTAAGGAACTGAGACCTAACCCTAGAATTGGTATTTAAGACTTGATTATAGATTTGGGTGAATTTTTGGGCATATGCCAGATATATAGTATATGGGTAATGTTAATTTTGAATTCATACTGTGATTATTTCTTTGATTAGATTACACTGATTTGGAGGCCCAACGAAAAGGGAAGACTCAAGTCTCGGAGTGATTGCTTGAGTAATTAAGGCAAGTGAATTTCTAAACCTCAGTTTAAGCTTATAGATGCTTGTATTTCCGTGTCATATATACTAGGAAGTAATGAGAATTGGACTGGATTATTGACTGTATGATTGATCTAAAAAAAAATGGAGATGAGGGTATAAAATGGTGATCTAATGACAGGTATTGGTGGAATTGATATGTTGTGATTATGGATTGATTTTGGACATGTGAAATGACTATGTTGATGTGAGATATGAAAAATTATTATGGTTGTCATATTATTATCGTGAATTATATGAACATGAATTGATTGCACTGGTTCTGACATATTGTGTTGATACTGAAAATGATATGAAACAAAAGGGGTCGGGCCACACGCTCCGTGGCAGGTAATATGAACAAAGGGGTCGGGCCACACGCTCCGTGGCAGGTATTATGAAATAAAGGGGTCGGGCCACACGCTCCGTGGCAAGATATATATATTGAGGGGACGGGCCACACGCTCCGTGGCAGGTTACATGGACAGAAATGTCCCCCATGGGTTCCGGACTGTGATTCAGCGGATGTGTACCGATAGGACAGACATGCATCATTTCATTGCATTGCATTGCACCTTTCTGACATTTGTGAATTTGTGCTTACCCCTATATTGCTCTGTGTATGTTGAACTTGACTTGGTATGATTCATTGATGAGAATTTGTGGACTGTATCACTGTTGTTAGTGTACAAGTGTAGAGTTGGGCTGATTTTATGCAGGTTGTAGTTAAGGAGGTTCGGTTGGGAGGACAGGAGTACTTGTATCTATTAAGCTTTGCTTAGTTTTAGTTATCCACTTGCTGAGTACCGTGTTGTTTGGTACTCACCCCTTGCTTCCACACTTGTGTAGGTTGTGAACCCGGACCTGCTTGATCTTCTAGCATTTTCTACTACATCCGAGGCCATCATTCCGAGTGTCGAGGTAGCTGTTACATCTATCTAGCGGACACCTCTTGCTCTTTTCTTATGTTTTAGTCCTATTCTAGAGACAAAGACATTATGACTGTATTTCTTGTCATACTTCGATAATAAATTAGTGGCTTGTACACGTGACAACCAATCTTGGGGGATGTTGAGTTTCTTTTACGTGTTTTCGCTTAAGTTAAATTTTGATTCTTTTCTTTTTCTTCCGCATCTACTTTCGTTGGGTATTAGGCTGACTTATCTCGGTGGGTTGAGATGAGTGCCATCACACCCGGATTCGGGTCGTGACAATATGGGCTAAGTGGTATAAGTTATTAAATATATTACCACTTTAGCCCATTAATTAATTAAATTATCTAAATTCACCCCTCAATTAAATAACTATAGTTATAGAATAGTCCAAAGTACCCATTAAAAATTTACAGAATGAGTCTTTTATGAAATAAAAAGTTCTAGTACTCAAAACGACCTAATGGGTCGTTACATAAGTAAAGGAGTACTTTTTGGAAAATTGGTTTATTTTGATATCTTATATCACCACCCTGGGCTGTGCGGGTTTTAAAGTGAATAGGCAATATTTTGGAGTAAGCAGTTTTAAATCGTTTTACCACAATAATATGTTGGCAAGGAGTTTTAAATTTTATTTGAAATAAAACTCTATCATATAAAACAATATGAAATATTTCTAAAAGGTTGTTTCCTAATAGAACATCTTGTCCGGTATTATGGAAATAAAATGGAGGACATTTTATTAGAAAATATCCTAGTAGTATAATCGTCTGAGCAATGCCTTTAGACATTGTTACGATATTATTATATATATATATTCCCTTAATAATGGATAGTTCTTGATGGTATTATTTGGGGAATACTTCTGGTCTACAGCAACATATTCCTGATCCATTATCTATATAGGCAGCAAAATATTCTGCTTTATAATCTTTATAAGTTATTCTTATTGGTATATAGATACTATATGGACTTGTCATTTTGATATGAAAATTATTTTATCGTCGTAAGTAATCTTGATACCATGATTAAGTATATCATATAATTTTTAACTATCTAGGAAAGTGGTTCCTAGCAGTATTTCTAATATATCATTATTTCCTTTTGCCAAGGGTAGGAACTGATCCCAATGACCACCAAAATCTATCACGCTTGCACGAAGCATATCCTTCAGCACTTGAATTATTCTCTCAGACTATCCATCAGTCTGAGGGTGAAATGCAGTATTAAGATCCAATCTAGTACCTAACTCAACATGCAAGGTCCTCCAAAAGTTAGAAGTAAATTGCGTACCTCTATCTGATATGATAGAAATCGAAACACCATGTAATCGAAAAATCTTGCGGATATAGAGTTTGGCTAACTTCTCTACATCATAAGTCACCTTGACTAGAATGAAGTGAGCAGACTTAGTTAATCTGTCAACAATCACCCATATCGAATCAAACTTACCCAATGTCTTTGGAAGGCCGACCACAAAATGCATTGCAATACTTTCCCATTTCCATTCAGGAATGGGCATTCTTTGAAGTGTCCCTCCAGGCCTTTGGTGCTCATATTTTACCTGCTGACAATTTGGACAATGGGCAATAAAATCAACAATGTCACGCATTCTGCTCCACCAATAATATTGTCTCAGATCGCGATACATTTTGGTTGCACCGGGATATATAGAGTACCTCAAACTATGAGCCTCTATAAGAATAGTCTGATCAAATTATCAATATGGGGCACATATACCCGCCCCTTAATCCTCAAGAAGCCTTCCTCATCGATCACAGCCTCTTTGTCCTCTCCCTGCAAGACCATATAACGAATTCGGCTCAGCTTTTCATCATCAAACTACTTTTCTTTAATATTGTCGAGGAAAGAAGATCTTGCCTCCATACAGGCCAAGAACCCTCCTTTCTCAGTCACTTCCAGCCTCATAAAGTCATAAACCAGAGTTTGAACCTCTCTAGCCAATGGACGTATGGAAACCTGTAAATGAGCTAGACTTCCCATGCTCCCTTCTTTTCTGCTCAAGGCATTGGCCACTACATTAGCTTTTCCCGGGTGATAAAGAATAGTGATATCATAGTCCTTTAGCAATTCCATCCACCTCATCTGCCTTAAATTTAAGTCTATCTAAGTGAACACATATTATAAACTGCGATGATCTATATACACTTACACTTTACCCCATATAGATAATGTCTTCACTACTTCAATGCAAATACAACTGCAGCCAACTCTAAATCGTGAGTGGGGTAATTATGTTCATGCACCTTTAATTACCTTGAAGCATAGGCAATTACATTCTTTTCCTGCATTAGCACTGCACCTAAACTAGAATATAATGCATCACAATAAACAATAAAATTCTTACCTTCTACTGGTAGGGCAAGAATCGGTGCAGTAGTTAATAAGGTCTTGAGTTTCAAAAATATCTCTTCACACTCGTCTGACCACACAAATGGAACTTTCTGCTTGGTCAGATTGGTCAGCTGAGAAGCAATAGAAGCAAATCCCTTGACGAACCGGTGGTAGTATCTAGCCAAACCAATAAAGCTCCTTGCCTCTGATACATTAGTGGGTCTTGACCAACTCTTCACTGCTTCAATCTTATGGGGATCCACCATCACTCCATCCTTAAAAACCACGTGCCCTAAGAAAGACATTGAATCAAGCCAGAACTCACACTTAGAGAATTTGGCATATAGCATTTTCTCCCTAAACAATCCCAAAACAATTCTCAGGTGCTCTTGTCACGACCCATTGTTCATCAGGTCATGATGACACCTACTATAACCCTCTAGTAGGTAAGCCAACCCATCAATCGGAACTTCAAATAATGGGTTTGAGGGCAGAAACTAAATAAGAGTATCGAATTATAAAAGTAAATAGAATGAGTAAGCGAAAGTAACCCAAAACATGTTTTACACAACTAAAGATCCCTCCCAGAACCTGGAAGTCACAAGTACAGAGCTGCTACAAACTAAAATACGAGTACAAGTCCCGAAAGTAGATCGAAAATATATATAACAACTGGCTAGTCTTAGAAGGAAAATGATGGGCTATCCATGCTGAAGGAGACAGGAATAATCCAAAAACGCCAAGTACTAACCCTAGTCTCTGAAGCTGGCTGCAACAGGCTCGATTTATCCACGTCGAAAGCTAGTGCTCGGTCCTGCATCACAAAAGTAGATGCAGAGTGTAGTATGAGTACCAAGACAATAGGTACCCAGTAGGCATCATAGGCCGACTAAGCAGAAAAGGTAAAAATAATATGAAATAGGAGAATAGCCTAAATAAGAGTCAACATAAGCATCAAAAGGGGAAAGAGTACTACCTATGAGAACTATAACTAACTATACCCAACTGGGCCCTCATAAGCTCAGTTGGGACACTCGTACGCAAGTTAAATAAAAACCCAGATGAACCCCCATAAGCCCGCCGAGTACACAGAATAGCTACAACTATCAAGGCTAGGAACCAGTTAGGGTCCGAAGTACTATATCATTTCCAAACCCTGAATCTCTAAGAGTCAATCGATCTAGTGGTGACTTAGGGGTCGAGGCTGGCACTGGGACCTAGATGCTCACCCGAATATTCAAAGTGGCCAAGGCTGGGACTGGGTACCCAGATGCTTGCCATAATACATAAGTGCGGTCGAGGCCGGGACGAAGTCTAGTATTGCCGATGCATCACGAAAGTCATGATTATAACGAGTTATGGATGATGGTATTTTTAAGAGCAAGAATAACTCCTAGCTAAGGCCAAACTACCAGGCACTAGCCCGCTACACCATTCTAAAAGGATCTAAGTCTACCAGAGCGACGTCGGGATATCTAAAGCAAGTTTACATCCTATACTAAGGCCAACATACCCCACCGTATCAACAATATGCTCATTCAACTCTCCTTATAATACTAACAAATAACGATAAGATACACATGCTTCTAAATATACGAAAACCCGATAATAAGCCTAAAGCATAATTTCTAACACCTAAGATATACAATTAAACTACCCAACCCAAATTCCAACTATTTCAACATGCTTTCACACATTCCATCTCAATCTAAAGAAAGGTAAACCGTAGCCTACCTGTAGGCTAAACACGCGAGCTTCAATTCATTGTGATGGAGCTTTTCCTTTTCGAATGGCCTCGAAACACTGCCAAGCTGTCAAAATAGAACCACAACGTCGATACGGTCGTTTAGACACTAATTTCATAATTTTTGGAGATGGACCAATTTTAGGGTCGAAAACGGGAATTGTGGGACCCACATACAAAAATTTAGATTTGACCACCAAAATAGGTTCTAAACATCACCCCAAGCTCAAAAATCAAATTTATAACACAATTCAGGGTGGGAAATTACGTAGGACGATGAAACAATCAATTCCCACATTTTCAAACTAAGAAAATAATATAAGGCAGCCTCTTTATACATCGATTTCTCAAAAATGAAAATCTATCAATAAAACAAATTACACCATGACGTTCCTTGCAAAAACCCCACAATCTAGCCTCAAGAATCACTCAAAATGGAGTTATATTGACCAAGATACACTCTTCCAAAATTCCATAAAATTTTATTCCGAAAATGACTAAATTAGTAACTTAAAATGCATTTTTACCTCGAACGAAGCTTCTCCTCGCATTTATGAAATTACCACAAGATTAATCACAAAATTCTCTTGAATTTAGACCCTTGAATCACCAAAATCGGGTTTATATAGGTCAAGAACTAAATTCTCAAAATTCCACAAAAATTGATTCCGAAAATAGAAAGGGCAGCAGCTATAACACGAATTTACCTCAAACAAAGAGTACCCAGCAGTCCTTAAGAACTCCAATGCGTAGCCATGAACTTCCCGAACACACTGGGCTTTGAATCACCCAAAATGGAGCTCTAGAACTCAAGTTATGAAGGTTCAAAGTTGAGGAGAAAATCTGAAAATCTGCCCTCTTTGTTGCAGATTTTTTCCTGATTTTTTTGCCACAATTTAAAGTCTCCGAACGAATTCCTTGGATCCCACAACCAAGAGCCATTTTAAGCCTTATTCCACAATGGGTCTCGATATTAGTCCGGAAGCTTCGGAAAGTGAACGAAGGGTCGTTCCAGACCAAAATCAACATTCTGGAACTAACCGCACTGTTAGAATTTTCATTCAAGCGCGTTTTCCAAGAATATTGACCAAAGTCAACCATAAGCTAATTTTCAAAGTGAAAAGCGCCAAATGGCCCAAACTCGTATCGATTACCTCGATAGTCATTCCAACAGCGCTACTAGACTAATTTGGTCATTCCAGAGCTGATGGAATCATCAGAATTTGAATTCAAGATTTCGTTGACCGAAAACTCGAAAAGTCGCAACTAAACCAACTTAGGCCTTCAAAATACCAAAATGAACTCGGGACCTCTAAAAATTCAACCAACACTTCTTCTAGACCAAAAACCATCTCCCGAATCCAATGGAGTCGTCGGAATTCCATTCCGAGCATTGAAACTCCAAAAGTTGACCAAAGTCAAACCTTGGCTTAAAGTTCCTCAAATTCTCAACTCAAGGCCTCAAATCTTCGTTACAACTCCAAAACTGATTTCGTAAAGTCTCCTAAGCCTATTTCGACATTTCGGAGCTGCTGGAATCAACGGAATTCCATTCTGAGACCCATAGCTCCACTTGACCCCAAATACCACTTTTTAATACTTAAATCTTATGAAACTCAAAATTTCCAAGGAATTAACTTTTCATAGGATTTTTTAAAAATCAACACCCGATAATAATTAGAAATGACTCGGGGTATCTAAAGGGAGTGGTAAAATGGTCATTTTACAAAAATTCCAAAAAAATGACCTCGAGGGTCATTACAATATCCACTATTAAAAGAACTTTCGTCCGCGAAAGTAAGGACAAGAGTATACCTGGAGGGTCAAATAAGCTGGGGAATTGCTCCTGCATCTCCTGTTCGGTCTCCCATGTAGCCTCCTCGATCAGACGATGGCGCCACTAGACCTTAATCACAGGGATGGACTTAGAACGAAGCTGGCGAACATCTCTGGCTAGAATAGCAACTGGCTGCTCAACAAAAGTCAGGCGATCATCCAACTCAACAGAGTCATACTGAAGAATATGAGACTCATCTAGAATGTACCGGCGCAGCATAGAAACATGAAAAACAAGGTGTATAGCTGAAAATGCTGGTGGCAAAGGCAACTCATAAGCAACCTCTCCAACTCTCCTCAGAATCTCAAATGGCCCGATATACTTGGGGCTAAGCTAACCCCACCTGCCAAATCTCATCACGCCCTTCAAGGGCGACACCTGTAAGAATACCAGATCTCCTACCTCGAAGCACAAGGGCCGACGTCTGCGATCAGCATAACTCTGGTGCCTACTCTGAGCTGTCCTTAACATATCCTGAATAACCCGAACTTTGGCTATGGCATCCTGAAGTGAATCAGTATTGTGCGGCCTAGGCTCTGAAGACTCAAACCAACCAACCGGAGTACGACAATGCCTACCATATAAGGCTTCAAACGGGGCCATCTAAATATTAGAGTGGTAGTTGTTGTTGAACGCAAACTCTACCAAAGCTAAGTACTGCTCCCAATGACCCTTGAACTCTAATACACAAGCTCACAACATATCCTCCAGAACCTGAATAGTACGCTCTGACTGATCATCGGTTTGTGGATGAAATGTCATACTAAGATCAACCCAGGTGCCTAACTCTCTCTGAAAGGCCCTTCAGAAATTGGAAGTAAATTGAGATCCCCTATCTGATATAATGGATATCGGTACCCCATGCTGATGGACCATCTACTGAATATAGATTCGAGCTAGATGATCTGCAGTAAAAGTGGACCATACTGGTAAGAAATGCACTGACTTGGTCAATCGATCAACGATGACCCAAATACCATCATTACCTCTAGATGATCGAGGCAATCCCATTATGAAGTCCATGGTAATTCATTCCCATTTCCACTCGAGAATGGGTAATCTCTGAAAGACTCCACCAGGCCTCTGATGCTCCGCCTTAACCTGCTGGCAACTTAAACAATGGGATACATACTCAGCTATATCTCTCTTTATACCACTCCACTAGTAATGTTGTCTCAAATCCCGATACATCTTCGCGGTGCCCGAATGGATAGAATATTTAGAATCGTGGGCCTCGTGAAGGATCAACTGAATGAATTCTCCAACTTTGGGAACACAAAGGCGACCATCGAACCGTAATATGCCATCCGAATCTATAGAAGCCTAGCCACCCTCGCCTCACAATACTAACTCTCAAAGCTTTACAATTCTCCATCCTTAAACTGTCGGCCATGAATCTGGTCCAATAGAGATAATTGAGCTCCCACAAAAGCCAAAATCAGTCTAGAATCTAAGATTTCCAACTTGACCATCCGATTAGCCAAATACTGGATGTCCAAGGCTAGGGGTCGCTTCGCAGTAGACAAGTAAGCTAAAATACCCATACTTCCTATCTTCCGGCTCAAGGCATCCACTACTACATTCGCCTTGCTCGGGTGGTAAAGAATAGAGATGTCATAATCGGCTAGTAGCTTAATCCAACGCCGCTGTCTAGAATTAAGATCTTTTTGACTCATAATGTACTGTAAGCTACGGTGATCTGTATATATCTCGCAATAGACTCCATATAAGTAGTGCCTCCATATCTTGAGCGCGAAAACTACCGCCGCTAGTTCCAAGTCATGGGTAGGGTAGTTGCGCTCATGCACTCTCAATTATCTAGAAGCATAAGCAATAACTCATCTACGCTGCATCAGTACATACCTAAGGCCTACACCAGAAGCATCACAATATACCGAAAAGATCTCTCCCTCAACTGGTAGGGTCAAAATAGGAGCGGTGGTAAGCAAATCCTTAAGCTTTCGAAAGCTCGACTCACACTCCTCAGACCACACAAAGGGAATATCTTGGCGAGTCAAATGGGTCAATGGGGCTGCAATGGTAGAGAAATCCTCAATGAATCATCTATAATACCCAACCAATCCAATGAAACTCCCAATCTCCATAACAGATGTGGGCCTAGACCAACCACGAATAGCCTTAATCTTCGTCAGATTCACTCTGATACCCTCTCTGGATACCACGTGTCCTAGAAATGCCACAGACTCCAACCAAAACTCGTATTTTGAGAATTTAGCATAAAGCTGCTGATCTCTCAAAGTTTGGAGCACAACCCTCAAGTGCTGCTCATGCTCCTTCCTACTCCTCGAGTATACCAGTATGTTATCGATGAATACAATCATGAAAGAGTCAATATAAGGTCTGAATACTCAAGTCATAAGGTCCATAAAAGCTGCGAGGGCATTGGTAAGCCCAAAAGACATCACAAGAAACTCATAATGGCAATAGCGAGTCTGAAAAGCAGTCTTAGGAATGTCGGCTGCTCTAATCCGCAACTGATGGTAGCCAGAACTGAAGTCAATCTTAGAAAACACGATCGCACCCTGAAGCTGATCGAATAGATCATTGATACGAGGAATGGGGTAACGGTTTTTCACCATCACCTTGTTCAACTGTCTGTAATCAACACACATACACATAGTCTCATCCTTCTTCTTAACAAATAAGACATGCTCACCCTACGGTGACACACTCGGGCAAATAAATCCCTTACCTAGAAGATCCTTAAGCTGCATGCTGAGCTCTTTGAGCTCTGCAGGGGCCATATGATAAGGTGGTGTAGAAATAGGCTTAGTTCCAGTCTCCGAATCTATGGCAAAGTCAATATCTCTCTTTAGGGGATAGACCAGGTAGGTCAGTAGGGAAGACATCAGTATACTCCCTAACCACAGGAACTGAATCAATAGTAGGGGCCTCACTGGACACATCACAAACATAAGCTAAGTACGCTAAGCACCCGGACGCAACTAGCCGTCGGGCCCGCATAAAGGATATGATCCCAGTCGGTGAGCGACTATAAATACCCTGCCACAAGACCAGGGGAATATCAGGCATGGCTAATGTAACAGTCTTGGTATAACAGTCCAAAACCGCATGATGAGGGGATAGCCAATCCATGCCCAGAATAACATCGAAGTCCAGCATATCAAGTAAAATAAGATCTGCCCGAGTCTCATGCCCCTAAATAGTCACCACACAAGATCTACAAACCTGATCTACTACTAAAGAATCCCCTATCAGGGTCAAAACATGTAACGGGACCTCAAGTGACTTATAAGGAATACCCAAACATGGAGAAAAATATATAGACACATAGGAATACGTGTAACCTGGATCAAATAAAGCTGAGGCAGTCTGCTGACAAATAAGGATAGTACCTGTGATAACATCATCTGATGCCTCAGCCTCTGCCCTCGCCGGAGTAGCATAGAAGTGGCCTTGTCGGCCTCCCCCACGAACATTCACCCTACCACCTGACCTACCTCCTCGGGAACCGCCCCGAATACCCTGCTGACCATCGCTGCGGCTGTGACCCCGATTTATACCTCCTAGTGGAGGTGGTGCTACTACCAATGGTCTAGCCCAGCTGGGATACTCCCTAGCCCAGTGCTCTAGTGAGCCACAATCGAAACATCCTGAAGCTGAGCAACCCATGAAAACTCATCCGCGGTAGGAAGAAAGCGGACCTGATCCCCTCGAGCTATGCCCAGTGATAGAACCCCCTGAATGGGGTTGACTACCCTCAACCGCTGGCAGGGTGGCCTGAATCGGCCGGCTGGACTGACCCTGCTGGTACCTATCCTGCTGAAATCGCTAACGGGGCCTGTCATAACTATCATGGCCTCTAGAATGGGACCCACTGAAGCTACCCTAATGCTTGGGTCTCTTATCGCTGCCCCTTTGGTCTTGGCGATGAATAATTTTGATCGTGTGGTCATGATCCACCACATCCAGAAAAGAGCGGCCCATAGAAACAAGGTGCTCAATCCCCAATCTCAGGTAAGGTCTCAATCCGCGCACAAAACATTGTACCCGCTCCTCCTTAGTGGGTAGAATCATAGTAGCATATTGGGAAAGCTGATGAAATCTAGCCGCGTACTCTGCAATCATCATATGGCCCTGCTCCAACCGAGTAAACTGATCTCGAAGTCAGTCCCAAACACTCCTAGGGATGTATCAAGCCAAGTAAGCCTCTGAGAACTGGGCCCATGTCAATGGTGGTGACCCAGCTGGTCTGGACTGCAAATAAGAGTGTCACCACTGTATGGCTACCCCTCTGAACTGGTGAGCAGTGAAGTCGGCGCCTTTGGACTCCACAAGACCCAAGGAATAGAGATTCTCTTGACAGTTAGTCAAGAACTCTATGGCATCCTCGCCAGTGGCTGCAGAAAATATCGAGGGCGATAACCTCTGAAATACCCCTAACATCTTCTGATCCTGTAATGATATCATACCCTCTGGAACTGCTGGCAGGGGTACAACAACTGGTGGAGCCAGTTGAATCTCAGGTACTGGCTGAACGAGCGGATCCCGCGGTACTGGTATGCCTAATACTGGGGTCGGGGCCTGTGGTACAACTCCAATAGCCGTGAGGAGCTGCATAATCACTGCCTGTAGTGCTGGGGCCATAACTGGTGCAGCTAGAGGCTGTGCTGCTGGTGGTGGTCCCTCTAGATGAGTAGGAATAGGAGCGTCCTGATGCTCCTCTACTAGCTCTGTCTCTATCTCCGAGTTGGAAGCTGGTGCTGCTCCCCTACCTGTTCCACAAGGACGACCTCTAGGCATGCCAGGCCTTAGTGCGTTATCACGACCGGTGGTACCGTGCTTATAAACCATTCCTGTGAAAGAGTAGAACAAATGAGATTTCACAAAATCAATAAGACACAACACTACACGAAATGATACAATATAAAGAATATTCTTAATGACATCATGTAGCCTTCCGAAGATAAGTTACGGAAGTCTCCGCACCCATCCGTGAGACTTTACTAGACGTTAGCACTGTAAAGTGATACCAATGAACCTGGGGCTCTGATACGAACTTTTCTCGACCCATTTTTCATCAGGTCATGATGACACCTACTATAACCCTCTAGTAGGTAAGCCAACTCGCCAATCAGAACTTCAAATAATGGGTTTGAGGGCATAAACTAAATAAGAGTATCGAATTATAAAAGTAAATAGGATGAGTAAGTGAAAGTAAAACAAAACATGTTTTACACAACTAAAGATCCCTCCCAGAACCTGAAAGTCACAAGTACAGAACTGCTACAAACTAAAATACAAGTACAAGTCCGGAAAGTGGATCAAAGATATATATAATAACTAGCTAGTCTCAGAAGGCAAAATACGGGCCATCCATGCTGAAGGAGACAGGAATGATCCAAAAACGCCAAGTACTTACCCTAGTCTCCGAAGTTGGCTGCAACAGGCTCGATTTATCCACGTCGATAGCTGGTGCTCGATCCTACAAAACGAAAGTAGATGCAGAGTATAGTATGAGTACCAAGACAACAGGTACCCAGTAGGCATCATAAGCCGACTGAGCAGAAAAGGTAAAAACAATATGAAATAGGAGAATAGCCTAAATAAGAGTCAGCATAAGCATCAAAAGGGGAAAGAGTACTACCTATGAGAACTATAGCTAACTATACCCAACTGGGCCCCCATAAGCCCAGCCGGGACACTCGTCCGCAAGTTAAATAAAAACCCAGACGAACCCTTATAAGCCCGCCGAGTACACAGAATAGCTACAACTACCAAGGTTAGGAACTACTTAGGAGCCGAAGTACTATATCATTTCCAAATCCTGAATCTCTAAGAGTCAATCGATCTAGTGGTGACTTAGGGGTCGAGGCCGGGACTGGGACCCATATGCTCACCTAAATATTCAAAGTGGCCAAGGCCAGGACTGGGTACCCAGATACTTGCCATAATACATAAGTGCGATGAGGCCGGGACTAGGTACCTAGATGCTTGCCGTATTACATCAGTGCAGTTGAGGCCTAGACTTGTACCAGAATGCTCGCTGTAACACATTGATATGATCGAGGCCAGGACTGGATACCCGGATGCTCATCATACAAGCAAGTCGGCAGAGGCCGGGACTGGGTACCCGGATGCTCTCCGATAATTCAGAATGGAGGCCGGGATTGGGTACCCGGATGCTCATATATATTTTATCCTATGGTGCCGAATATTCTCCTTTCCAACTAAAAAATACTAGTACCGAGAATCTCTATTCCAATGAGTCAACCAATATGCCGCTAAAACTGAAACCGGAGCCAAAGTCAATGATCACGAAGTCTAGTGTTGCCGACGCATCACGAAATTTACAATTATAATGAGTTATGGATGATGGTATTTTTAAGAGAAAGAATAACGCCTAGCTAAGGCCAAACTACCAGGCACTAGCCCGCTACACCATTCTAAAAGGATCTAAGTCTACCGGAGCGACGTCGGGATATCTAAAGCAAGTTTACATCCTATACTAAGGCCAACATACCCTATCGTATCAACAACATGCTCATTCAACTCTCCTTATAATACTAACAAATAACGATAAGATACACATGCTTCTAAATATCCGACAATCTGATAATAAGCCTAAAGCATGATTTCTAACACCTAAGATATACAATCAAACTACCCAACCCAAATTCCAACTATTTCAATATGCTTTCACACATTTCATCTCAATCTAAAGAAAGGTAAACCGTAGCCTACCTGTAGGCTAAACACACGATCTTCAATTCACTGTGATGGAGCTTTTCCCTTTCGAACGGCCTGGAAATTCTGCCAAGCTGTCAAAAATAGAACCACAATGTCGATACAGTCGTTTAGACACTAATTTCATAATTTTTGGAGATGGACCAATTTTAGGGTCAAAAACGGGAATTGTGGGACCCACATACAAAAATCCATATTTGGCCCCCAAAATAGGTTCTAAACGTCACCCCAAGCTCACAAATCAAATTTATAACACAATTCGGGGTGGGAAATTACATAAGACGATGAAATAATCAATTCCCACATTTTCAAACTAAGAAAACAATATAAGGCAATCTGTTAATAAAAAAAATTACACCATACCGTTCCTTGCGAAAAAACCCACAATCTAGCCTCAAGAATCACTCAAAATGGAGTTATATTGACCAAGATACACTCTTCCAAAATTCCACAAAATTTTATTCCGAAAATGACTAAATTAGTAACTGAAAATGCATTTTTACCTCGAACGAAGCTTGTCCTTGCATTTCTGATATTACCATGAGATTACTCACGAAATTCTCTTGAATTTAGACCCTTGAATCACCAAAATTGGGTTTATATAGGTCAAGAACTAAATTATCAAAATTTCACAAAAATTGATTCCGAAAATAGAAAGGGCAGCTGCTATAACGCGAATTTACCTCAAATGAAGAGTACCCAGCAGTCCCCAAGAACTCCAATGAGTAGCCATGAACTTCCCGAACACATTGGGCTTTGAATCACCCAAAATGGAGCTCTAGAACTCAAGTTATGAATGTTCAAAGTTGAGGAGAAAATCTGAAAATCTGCACTCTTTGTTGCAGATTTTTTCCTGATTTTTTTGCCACAATTTAAAGTCTCCGAACGAATTCCGAATTCGTTCGGATCCCGATAAAAATAAACCGAATATGCTAACACACTAAATTCGACGTTCCAGACTCAATGGCATATTCAGAATTCCCATACGAGGTTATTTTAATAAAAAGTGGGTCCCACATCCAAGAGCTATTTTAAGCCTCATTTCACAACGGGTCTCGATATTAGTCCGGAAGCTTTGAAAAGTGAACGAAGGATCGTTCTAGACCAAAATCAATATTCTGGAACTAACCGCGCTGTTAGAATTTTCATTCAAGCGCGTTTTCCAAGAATGTTGACCAAAGTCAACCATAGGCTAAGTTTCAAAGTCAAAAGCGCCAAATGGCCCCAAACTCATATCGATTGCCTCGATAGTCATTCCAACAGTGCTACTAGAGTAATTTGGTCATTCCGGAGCTGATGGAATCATCATAATTTGAATTTGAGATTTTGTTGACTGAAAACTCGAAAAGTCGCAACTAAACGAACTTAGGCCTTCAAAAATACCAAAATGAACTCGGGACCTCTAAAAATTCAACCAACACTTCCTCTAGACCAAAAACCATCTCCCGAATCCAACGGAGTCGTTGGAATTCCATTCTGAGCATCGAAACTCCAAAAGTTGACCAAAGTCAAACATTGGCTTAAAGTTCCTCAAATTTTCAACTCAAGTCCTCAAATCTTCGTTACAACTCCAAAACTGATTCCGTAAAGTCTCCTAAGCCTATTTCGACATTTCGGAGCTGCTGGAATCGACGGAATTCCATTCCGAGACCCGTAGCTCTACTTGACCCCAAATACCACTTTTTAATACTTAAAGCTTATGAAACTCAAAATTTCCAAGGACTTAACTTTTTATAGGATTTTCTAAAAATCAACACCGATAACAATTAGAAACGACTCGGGGCATCTAAAGGGAGGGGTAAAATGCTCATTTTACCAAAATTCCAAAAAAATGACCTTGAGGGTCATTACAGCTCTTCATGTTCTTTTCTGCTCTTTGAGTAGATTAATATATCATCAATAAAAACAATAATAAAGAGATCCAAATATGGCTTAAAGATTCCATTCATCAGACTCATAAAAGCAGTAGGTGCATTTGTAAGCCCAAAAGACATTACAAGAATTCATAGTGTCCATACCTAGTTCGAAAAGCAGTCTTCGGTACATCTGCTGCTCGTATTTTCAGCTGATGGTAACCGAACCTCAAATCATTTTTTGAGAAAACACAAGCACCCTCCAACTGATCGAATAAGTCATCAATGTGAGGAAGGCGATACTTATTTTTAATAGTCACCTTGTTCAACTGCCTTTATTCTTTGCACATCCGAAGGCTACCATCCTTCTTCTTCACAAATAAAACTAGAGCACCCCAAGGAGAGGCACTCGGTCTAATAAAACCTTTACCTAACAACTCCTAAAATTAGGACTTCAACTCCCTCAACTCAACCGGGGACATTCTATAAGGTGGAATGGAAATAGGGCAAGTGTCAGGCTCCAGGTCGATAGAAAAATCTATATCACTATCAGGTTGCATATCAGGTAAGTCTGTGGGAAAAACATCCATAAACTCACGCACTATCGAAATAGACTCAATCGATGACACTTCAGAACTATCATCCCTGAGATGTGGTAGGAAGTCTAAACAACCCTTACTCACCGACCTCTTAGCACGAAGAAAACAGATAATCCAAACTAGGGCGGGAAGATAGTCACCCTCCCACACCAACTGATCCATCCCAGGCTTGGCTAATGTTACAGTCTTAGCATTACAATCTAAGATAGCAAAATTTGGAGAGAGCCAAGTCATACTCAGGATTACATCAAAGTCAACCATCTCCAGAATAATAAATTCTGCATAAGTTCTGCTCCCCACAAAAGTTACAAGGCAAGACCTATACACTTTCTCAACTAGCACAGACTCACCAACAGGTGTAGAAACATGGATAGGCATGTCAAGTAAGTCACAATGTAAATCAAGTCCATCAGGAAATGCGGAAGATACATAAGAAAATATGTATCTAGATCAAACAATACGAAAGACGAGCTATCGCAGACCAGAAGAGTACCTGTTATAACAGCATCAGATGTCTCTGCCTCTAACCTCCTAGGGAAAGCATGACAATGGGCTCTATCGCCTATCTGGCCATTTCCCTTATCGGGCTGTACTCCATTAGTTCCAACCTGCCTGCCACCCCGACTGGACTAGTGACCACCACAACCTTGGCCACCACGTCCTCCAGAATGACGCTCCATACCATATGCGTCGCCTCCACCTCTAACTGTTGGGACTCTATAACCTTGATCATGCCAAGCTTGAATTTGCCTTGGATAATATTTTCTGATATGTCCAAGCTCACCACATCCGTAACAAGTCTTAGGATCAAGAGTAGGTCTTTGTGAAGATGAAAAAGACTAAAGATAACTCCCAAAATTAGAAAAGGACTGACTAGTATTTAATGGACCTCCATCTAAAACCTGCAATGAAGACTGAATAGGACAGGTCGAATAATCTCCAGAACACTATCCTCTAGAGTAAGAACCACTAAACTCACCCCCTTTACGAAACTTCTTGAACGTTGTCTCTTTAGCGAAGTTATCTGGCTTCACCCTCTCCACCTTTATCACAAAATCAACCACTTCCTGAAAAGATTTTGCTGAAGCAACAACCTGTAAAGCTAGAATCCGTAAATTTGACCTCAATCCCTTCACAAAGCGGCGAATCCTCTCTTCTGGACTGAAGCAAAGTTGAGTAGCATATCTAGATAAGGTACGAAACTTGGCCTCATAAGCGGAAACAAACATCCTCCCCTGCTGTATATTTAGGAACTCGTCTCTCCTCCTGTCCCTCAAGGTCCGGGGAATATACTTCTCCATAAAATAGTTAGAAAAGGTTGCCTAGGTCATAGGTGGTGCCTCTGCTGGTCGGCACTCCACATGAGACCGCCACCACATTTTGGCATCTCCTTGAAACCGGTATGTCACAAACTCAACACCAAATCGCTCTACTATATCCATTTTATGAAGCAGCTCATGACAATCAACAAGGAAATCATAGGCATCCTCATATTCAGTACCCCTAAAGACTGGGGGTTTCAACTTCAAGAACTTAACAAAGAGATCATGCTAGTCACTTGTCATTACCGGCCCTATAGTCAATCTAGGGAACATACTTGTTCCCAAGAATGCAATCATGCGGGGAGACAAAACAATTGTATGTTAAACTCCTGGAATATAAGGTGTTGGGGGAGCTTGTCCCTGATTGGATAATCTACTGAGATAGGTGAGAACCTGGTGGATCATCTATGGATTAGGCCGGGGTGATACTTCTTTCTCAAGAACTTGCTCCTCCTCCACATCAACATCATCTCTAGCTACCTTATCAACTGGCGGAGGGGTCGCTGCTCTCTCCCTGGCTGGCCCAGCTGTCTGGACCCTTCCCCTAGTGGGCTTTCTCCCGCGACCTCTATCGCGACCTCTCGTTGCTATTCTTCCTCTACTTACAGCCCCAATGGTTGGCTTAGGTGCTCTTGTTGCTCTAGTTCTAACCATCTACAAAAGTAAAGTGAAGAAGGTCAGATACCAATTTGTATCACCTAGATACCAATTGGATTCAAGTAATAGCACGAAATAAAGAAGGAATAGAGTTTTCCTAATGTCCTGTAGCCTCTCAAAGAAACGTAAAGGCGTACCCGTACCATTCAATAAGACTTTACTAGACCTATACTTGTGTGATGAGATCGCTGAACCTAAAGCTCTAAAACCAAGTTTGTTACGACCCAAAATGGGTCATGAGTGACACCCACCCTTAACTTCCTAGGTGGGAAAACCAACGATGTGAATCACAACTTATAAAGTATAACAACAACGCAGAAGGTCAAACTTATAAAGTAAGAATTAACAATCTACAAGAGTTTACTACATAACGTTCCCCAAAATCTGAAAGCCATCATATCAAGGACATATAATTCTAAAATACTAAGTCTAGAATGTGAAACACTAAAATATAATAAGTGACATAGTTCGTGTCCGAACACTAAGGACATCATGTCATGAATAAGAGTATCCATCATGATTTAGAAAGATAGCTCACATTTAAAATCGATGAACTTGAGACGGACTAGAGCTGAGGTCGAGTCGAAGTCGATGGAACACTTGCTGCACTCCATAAAATAAAATAAAGAAAGATACAAGTAAGGGTCAGTACAGGACAACATGTACTGAGTAGGTATCATCGGCCGACTCAAAATAGAAATTAATATACATAAAGTAATAGTGGGAAATCAACCATAATACTTAACAGGTGGCAACCAATAAATAATTACATAACCAGTCAACAATATCAAGATCACATATGATGACTCAAGCCTCCACATCACACTCCTTTGAAAAATGAGTTTTTGGAGATTGGATAGTATTAATTCATTTTAATTTATTTTCCTTTAATATTATCGTGTCGGAATGTGACACCCAATCCAAATATATCATGTCAGAACGTGACACCCAATCCAAATATACCGTGTCAGAATGTGACATCCGATCTAAATATAATTAATTTATTATTCTTCATGATTACATTCCACTTCATTAACAATATTTCACTAAGACTTATTTATTCAAGGCACCATTTTTGATAGGGAAAGTTCAAGATTATGGATTCCACGATCTTGGAATTTCAGACCAATCACAACAATATATCAACCATCCAAACCACAACAATTAAATGCGTAGTAGACTTGACACATTGCTCAATAAATATCAATCACTATTAAGAGTTTATCTATGATATAGAATAAAACCATAACCTACCTCAATCAAAGAATCGAAGTCAATCAAGCTAATCCACCAATGTCTTTTCTTTCTTTGGAGCCTCAGAACATTTCCAATCTGTCAAATATATAATATTCATAAGTACACGAGTCTGTAGACACCCATATTACTATATACCTATCCTAGACTCAATATCTCATCCAAATCTATAATCAAATTCCTAATTTTTAATACCCACTAATATCTCAAGTCGTATATTCCTAAATCTTAAGCAAGGGTTAAGTCTTAATTCCTCTAATATCATAAATTTAATGATACTCATATAATATAATGCGCCTAATATTTAATTTCCTATCTTAATATACCAAAACCTGAATTATAACATGATAATTAAATGGAAATAATTACCGCCGAAGCTAACAGAATTGAAAGCAGTGGCGCACTATTGGGTCATTAATGCCCATCATTACTTTTACCCCAAAATCAAAAAGGACACCACACATATACTAATTTACAATACAATTTCTGTTTCTTCTCACCACTAACATAATAATATCTCTAATATGACCAATATATCTACTACAGGATTTAGGCGTGATTTGGTAACTTACCTGCACAAGACAGTCGGCTCCCACGTCCTCTACATTGGTGAGTTTTTTTATTATTATTATTTTTATTCTTCTCCCTTTTCACGTTCTAGGGCACATTTTATTTTGTACCAATACTAATTTTACCAACTTATCGAATATATGGGCTAAGTGGTATAAGTTATTAAATATATTACCACTTTAGCCCATTAATTAATTAAATTATCTAAATTCACCCCTCAATTAAATAATTATAGTTATAGAATAGTCCAAAGTACCCATTAAAAATTTACGGGATGAGTCTTTTATGAAATAAAAAGTTGTAGTACTCAAAATGACCTAATGGGTCGTTACAGAAGTAAAGGAGTAATTTTTGGAAAATTGGTTTATTTTGATATCTTATATCACCATCTTAGGTTGTGCGGGTTTTAAAGTGAATAGGTAATATTTTGGAGTAAGCAGTTTTAAATTGTTTTACCACAATAATATGTTGGCAAGGAGTTTTGAAAATGGAGGACATTTTATAAAAGGTTCGGTATTATGGAAATAAAATGGAGGACATTTTATTAGAAAATATCCTAGTAGTATAATCGTCTGAGCAATGCCTTTAGACATTGTTACGATATTATTAGATATATCTTTTCCCTTAGTAATGAATAGTTCTTGATGGTATTCTTTGGGGAATACTTCTGGTCTACAGCAACATATTCCTGATCCATTATCTATATAGGCAGCAAAATATTCTTCTTTGTAATCTTTATAAGTTATTCTTATTGGTATATAGATATTATATGGACTTGTCATTTTTATATGAAAATTATCTTATCGTCATAAGTAATCTTGATACCATGATCAAGTATATCATATAATTTTTAACTATCTAGGAAAGTGGTTCCTAGCAGTATTTCTAATATATCATTATTTCCTTCTGGTTCAACCAACAGTCTTATAGGTATAGTGTTATCTTTGAATTTTAAAATTGTTTCTATCATTTTTGTTATTTCATATCTTTATCCATTAAAATCAGTATAAAGATGATTATCTTTTAGTTTATATTGTTGGAGATGGTTACATAGCCTAAGGCTAATGTAATTTCCACTAGCTCCTGTATCTAATAGGATGTTGATGGGAGTAAATTATATACCATTAAAATATTCTCCTTTTATCTTATAATTTTTTATTTCAACATTTTTTGCTTCTAAGATAGGTTGTCTAACTCTTTCGGATTGTGTTCTTCTTATCATGTCTGCAGGGTTTATGACTCGAGTTTCCTCAAAGGATAATCAAGATGTGGAATCTTGTTGGTTGTAAAAAGGTTATTGAAAATCTAAATCTAACGGCGTATCTTCTATTTCTTGTATTTGGGTTATACTAGGCATTTGTATCTAACTAACTTCCTCAAATAGATGGGGATAATCTATTGTCTCTTTTATGGCAAAGCAATCTGAATGATGTGTATTAGAAATAGCATATGAGATTACATATGTTATCGAATAGGGTCTATTGTATTTGTGAAAGAAATCTTTTCTTTTAAAATCTTGTATTAAGCTTAGAGTTTTATCAAAGTCTTTATCTAGAAGATGGTATGAAATTCTAGGATAAACATTAAATTTAATCTTTCTGTATTGTAAATTTCCTCGTAGTATTCCTAAGCAGGCTTCTTTCCTGTTTATTATCCTATTATCTATAATAGCTAAATCTATTGGGGTATCTAATACTTCTTTAAAGGTGAATTTTATTATTATTTGAATAGAACCTATATGTATCCATCCTAGAGTATTTCGAATTTCCATTTTTATTTTTCGTAACTTATCTTGAATATCTTTTTTGGATAATAAAGAAATTATTATTTTATTAGAGGTAACAGAAACTTTTAAAGCTCTTTTTTGGATATTTAATCCATAAAATAAATGATGTTGTCTTTTTCTTAATCTGAATCTTTCAAATATATTTACGTCAAATCCTGAGTAATTAGTTAAAGAAAACTTTTCTTTTTGTATTTTTTTAAATTTATTTTATCAATAAAAATATCTTTTTTATATCTTCAACTTGTTCTATTGTTTCTTTTATTATATCCTGGACAGTTTCTATTTCTTTATTATCTTGACTGTCTTTTTCTGATGAAGAATAATAATCCGTATCAGTTAATATAAAAATTGTATCATCTGATTCAACTTCTTCAAAAAAATTTAGTTGTATAAATTCTTCTAAATTTATTATTTCTTCGATATCTTCATCTATTTCTATTTTCTTGTTATTATTAGCAAATTTCTTTGGGCATCTATTGGCATACTGCCCTATCTCTTTGCAGTAGTAATATCTGCATTCTTTTGGATGTTTTCTTTTATTAATACTTTTGTAAAAAGGTTTTTGATATCGAGTATATCCTTTCTTTTTGTAAAATCTAGTCTTTCTCTTTTTAAAATAATTTTTCTTAAAGAGTTTCTTGTAATAATAGGGACTTTCACATCCAATCATTATAGGCATTTTAGGATTATCACAACATAGACTTATTTTCTTTTTTAATTCTTTGGTTGCTTTGGCTAATATGGCGTCTGCACACCATGTAGTAAGCTTATCTTTTAAATGAGTTATTCATTTTTCTAAAGTACCAGATGTACCGGGGTTATAAGTATCTATTAACTTTTTGTCCAAGGGTACGGTATCTTAGTGAAAAACATTGGTAAATACATTTTTGTATTTTTAACTCTGTTATAAATATAGTAATAATAAACTTGAAAAATACAAATATATTTATCTATTTCACACATATCACATAATTGTAATTGTAACAAAGCAATTTTATTTTTTTAATCCTTGAAGGGTCTTTTAAAATATTACCTTCTCCGACAAATTCTAATCTTATAGCTTCAGTAGCTCTTGTAATTAAATTAGCAATATTATCATTGGTACCAAAAATATCATTTCTAGTGGCATCATTTCAGTTTTGCCAAAATCTTAACACACTATTTAATAGACTTCATTCTATAAAATATTTAGTGGTTCATAATCCATTTTGTTTACTGTTTTTGCTATCCTTAAAGAAGTATCCATTTATCTATAGCTTCTTCAGTATTATTAATGAGCTTTGGAGTAACTAATAAAGTTGTTGTCATGTGACTAAGAGGTTACGGGTTCAAGCTTTGAAAATAGTCTCTAGCAGAAATGTAAGGTAAGGCTGCGTACAATAGACCCTTATGGTCGGGCCTTTCCCTGGACCCTACGCATAGCGGGAGCTTAAGTGAACAAAGCTGCTGTCACGACCCAAACTAGGCCATAAATGGCACCCATACTTAACCTCCTAGGTGGAAGAACCAACGATACAAACCTCAACTTACATTGACAATTCAACTTATAAACCACGACAATAATGCGGAAGCTCCATTTTATTAAAGTCAGGAATAACAAAAGCCACTAAAATCTATTACATAACATTCCCCAAAATCTGAAAGTCATCACATTAAGGACATCTAACTTCTAAAACTAAGTCTGGAAATGTCAAACACCGAATAAATAAATAACATAATGTGTTCGAAAACTAAGGACAACATGCCATAACTGAGAGAATCCAATACGATCTAGATGGATAGCTCACCCTGAAATCTGACGAACAGATGACTGACTAGAGCTGAGGTCGAGTCGAAGTCTGTGAAACACTCGCTGCACTCCACAAAATAAAACAAGAAAAGATACAAGTAAGGGTCAATACAGGACAACATGTACTGAGTAGATATCATCGGCCGACTGAAAATAGAAATCAATATGCATAAAATAATAGCGGGAAATCAACAATAACACTTAACAGGTGGCAACCAATGAAAAATTACATATCCAGTCAACAATATCAAGATCACACATAAGGACTCACGCCTCCACATCACACTCATTTGGAGAATGAGTTATTGGAGATTGGGTAGTATTAAGTCATTTTAATTTTTTTTTCCTTTAATATTACCGTGCCAAAATATGACACCCGATCCAAATATATAATGTCAGAACGTGACACCCAATGCAATATACCGTATCGGAACGTGACACCCGATCTAAATATAATTAATTTATCATTTTTTATTATTATATTCCACTTCATTAACAATATTTCATCAAGCTTTCTTCATTCAAGACACCATTTTTCATAGGGCAAGTTCAATATTATGGATTTCATTGCCTCGGGATTTCAGACAAATCACAATAACACATGAACCATCCAAACCACAATATTTAAATGCATAGTAAACTTCACGCATTACTCAATGACTATCAATCACTATTAAGAGTCTATCTATGATATAGAATAAAACCATAACCTACCTCAACCGAAGAACCGAAGTCAAGCAAGCTAATTCACCTGTGATTTCCCTTTCTTCGATGTGCCACGTTTCCAATCTATCAAGTATACAATATTCATTAGTGCACGAGTTTATAAACACCCCTATTACTATATATCTAGCCTAGACTTAATAACCCATCCAAATCTATAATCAATTCCTAAATTTTAATACCAACTAATATGTCAAGTCTCATATTTCTAAAAGTTAAGCCTAGGGTTAAGTCTCAATTCCTCCAAATAACATAATTTAATAATAGTTATATAATATAATATATCTAATATTTAATTACCTATCTCAATATATTATAACTTAAATCATAATACGATATACTTAGAGGTTGGCTATTCATCTCAGCCACCTGTACCGATGACACATCAAGTTCTACCAACTTGCTGTGAAACGAGAAACACCTACGATCCAAGTAATACACCATTCATTAAATTAGTCAACGAGGGTTCCACTTCAGCCAAAAAAAATAGTACTAGATGTAATTTTAAGGCCAAACACTTCTTTGCTCATTACTGGCTAATCATAATTCCACTCACCTCTTAATATTGTTTTATTGCCAACTAATATACTAATATATAATGTAGATCCTAGCAACTAATGTGTAGAACGAGAATCAAATTTTAGCCATTACCTGAAGTGTTGATTGCTTCTCTTTTTGCCACCGAACCGTCCCTTCTATTTTGCAGTTCATGCATAGCAGTGGGTAATAGAAATATTAAACCATATTCCACTTTATTTTAATAAATATGGATAAGTGGTATAACATATTAACTAAATTATCAATTTAGTCCACTAATTAAATTAATTATCTAAACTTACCCTCAACTAAAAAATTATGGTTATTGGATAGTTCAAAATACCCACTAAAAATTTACAGGATGAGTCTTTTATGAATTAAAAAACTCAAGTACTCAAAACGACCTTATGGGTCATTACAACAGATACCAATTTACCCAGCGTTCATCCGTGAACGATCAAAAGAAAAGCGAGGATAGAAAAGGTTACCTGACTCGACGAATAAATATGGATATTTTTCACGCATATCAGCCTCAATCTCCTAAGTGGACTCCTCAATAAGACGATTCCTCCATTGGACCTTCACAGACGCAATCTCCCTTCACCTCAAATTGCGGACCTCACTATCAAGAATAGCTACAGGCTCCTCCTCATAAGACAAATTCTCACCAAGCAAGACCAAATCCCAGTGAATAATATAGTTTCTATCATCATGATATTTCCTTAGCATAGACACATGAAACACTGGGTGCACTCCATATAAACCTGGAGGTAAAGCCAATTCATAGGCCACCTCTCAAACACGCTTAAGAACTTCAAACGGCCCAATATGCCTCGAACTAAGCTTACATCGCTTACCGAATCTCACCACACCCTTCATGGGTGAAACCTTTAACAACACTTGCTCTCCCTCCATAAAATCCATGTCCCTAACCTTTCGGTCTGCATACACCTTCTGTTTGCTCTGAGCTGCTAGAAGCTTCTCCTAAATAAATTTTACCTTTTCTAGTAATTCCCTCAAAAGATCAATTCCTCAAGGTCTTACCTCAAATGCATCAAACCAACCAATAGGAGACCTACATCTCCTCCCATACAATGCCTCAAATGGAGCCATATCAATACTCGAGTGGTAGCTATTATTATACGAAAACTCTGCTAAGGGTAGGAACTGATCCCAATAACCACCAAAATCTATCACGCATGCACGAAGCATATTCTCTAGCACTTGAATTATCCTCTCAGACTACCCATCAGTCTGAGGGTGAAATATAGTACTAAGATCCAATCTAGTACCTAACTCAGCATGCAAGGTCCTCCAAAAGTTAAAAGTAAATTCCGTACCTCTATCTGATATAATAGAAACCGGAACTCCATGTAATCAAACAATCTCGCGGATATAGAGTTTGGCTAACTTCTCTGCATTATAAGTCACCTTGACTGGAATGAAGTGAGAAGACTTAGTTAACCTATCAACAATCACCCATATCGAATCAAACTTACCCAATGTCTTCGGAAGGCCGACCACAAAATCCATTGTAATCCTTTCCCACTTCCATTCAGAAATGGGCATTCTTTGAAGTGTCCCTCTAGGACTTTGGTGCTCATATTTTACCTGCTGAAAATTAGGGCAATGGGCAACAAAATCAACAATGTCACGCTTCATTATGCTCCACCAATAATGTTGTCTCACATCGCGATACATCTTGGTTGCACCAGGATGTATAGAGTACCTCGAACTGTAAGCCTCTGCAAGAATAGTCTGAATCAAATTATCAATACGGGGCACACATACTCGCCCCTTAATCCTCAAGAAGCCCTCCTTATCGATCACAGCCTCTTTGGCCTCTCCTTGCAAGACCATATCACGAATCCAGCTCAGCTTCTCATCATCAAACTATTTTTCTTTAATCTTGTCAAGGAAAGAAGATCTTGTCTCTACACAGGCCAAAAATCCTCCTTTCTCAGTTACTTCCAGCATCATAAAGTCATTAGCCAGAGTTTGAACCTCTCTAGCCAATGGACGTCTAGAAACCTGCAAATGAGTTAAACTTCCCATGCTCCCTGCTTTTCTGCTCAAGGCATCGGCCATTACATTAGCTTTTCCTGGGTGATAAAGAATAGTGATATCATAGTCCTTTAGCAATTCCATCCACCTTCTCTGCCTCAAATTCAAGTCTTTTTGAGTGAACACATATTGTAAGTTGCGATGATCTGTATATACTTCACACTTTACCCCATATAGATAATGTATCCACTACTTCAATGCAAATATAATTGCAGCTAATTCCAAATCATGAGTGGGGTAATTACATTCATGAACCTTCAATTGCCTTGAAGCATAAGCAATTACATTCTTCTCCTGCATTAGCACTGCGCCTAAACCAGAATATGATGCATCACAATAAATAATAAAATTCTTACCTTCTACTGGCAGGGCAAGAATTGGTGCAGTAGTCAATAAGGTCTTGAGTTTCAGAAAACTCTCTTCACACTCATCCAACTACATAAAGGTAACTTTCTGCTTTGTCAGACTGGTCAGCTAGAAAGCAATGAAAGCAAATCCCTTGATGAACCGGCGATAGTAGCTAGCCAAACCAATAAAGCTCCTTACCTCTGAGACATTAGTAGGTCTTGCCCAACTCTTCACTGCTTCAATCTTCTGGGGATCCACCATCGCTCCATCCTTAGAAACCACGTGCCCTAAGAAGGACACTTAATCAAGCTAGAACTCACACTTGGAGAATTTGGCATATAACCTTCTCTCCCTTAACAATCCTAGAACAATTCTCAAATGCTCTTTATGTTCTTTTCTAATCTTTGAGTAGATTAATATATGATCAATAAAAACAATAACAAAGAGGTCCAAATATGGCTTAAAGATTCCATTCATCAGACTTAGGAAAGCAGCAGGCGCATTTGTAAGCCCAAGAGACATTACCAAAAATTTATAGTGTCCATACCTAGTTCGAAAAGTAGTCTTTGGTACATCTGTTGCCTGTATTTTCAGCTGATGATAACTAGACCTCAAATCAATTTTTGAGAAAACACAAGCACCCTCCAACTGATTGAATAAGTCATTAATGCGAGGAAGGGGATACATATTTTTAATAGTAACCTTATTCAACTGCCTGTAGTCTATGCACATACGAAGGCTACCATCCTTTTTCTTCACAAATAAAACTGGAGCACCCTAAGGAGAGGCACTCGGTCTAATAAAACCTTTACCCAACAACTCCTGAAGTTGGGCCTTCAACTCCCTCAACTCAGCCGGGGCCATTCTATAAGGTGGAATGGAAATAAGGTGAGTGCTGAGCTCCATGCCAATACAAAAATCTATATCCCTATCAGGTGGCATACCGGGTAAGTCTGCGGGGAAAACATCCATAAACTCACGCACTATCAAAATAGACTCAATCAATGACACTTCAGAACTGTCATCCCTGAGATGTGCTAGGAATTCTAAACAACCCTTACTCACCAACCTCTTAGCACGAAGAAAAGAGATAATCTGAACTGGGGTGGGAAGATAGTCACCTTCCCACACCAACTGATCCATCCCAGGCTTAGCTAATGTCACAATCCTAGCATTGCAATCTAAGATGACAAAATTTGGAGAGAGCCAAGTCATACCCAAGATTACATCAAAGTCAACCATCTCTAAAATAATCAAATCTACATAAGTTATGCTCCCCATAAAAGTCATAAGGCAATACCTATACACTTTCTCAACTAGCACACACTCACCAACAGGAGTAGAAACACGAATAGGCATGTCACGTAAGTCACAATGTAAATTGAGTCCATTGGCAAATGCGGAAGATACATAAGAAAATGTAGATCCAGGATCAAATAATATGAAGGCCAAGCTATCGCAGACCAGAAGAATACCTATGATAACAGCATCGGATGCCTCTGCCTCTGACCTCCCGGGGAAAGCATAATAATGGGCTCTATCGCCTGCTAGACCATTTCCCTTATCGGGCTGTACTCCAGTAGTTCCAACCTGCCCGCCACCTCGGCCAGACTAGCGACCAGCATGACCTTGGCCACCACATCCTCCAGAATGACAGCCTCTACCATAGTCATCGCCTCTACCTCTAACTATTGGGACTCTATATCCCTGACCATGCCAAGCCTGACTCTGCCTTGGACAATATTTTCTGATATGTCCAAACTCACCATATCCGTAACAAATCTTAGGGTTAAGAGTGGGTCTTTATGAAGACGAAGAAGACTAAAGATAACCCCCAAAGTGAGAAAAGGGCTGACTAGTGTTTAACAGACCTCCATCTGAAACATGCAATGAAAACTGAATAGGATGGGTCGAATAATCTCCAAAACTCTATCCTCTAGAGTAAGAACCATTAAACTCACCCCCTTTACGAAACTGCTTGAATGTTATTTCTTTTGGTAAAGTTATCTAGCTTCACCCCCTCCACCTCTATCATAAAATCAACCACTTCCTGAAAAGATTTTGCTGAAGAAGCAACCTGTAAAGCTGGAATCCGTAAATCTGACCTCAATTCCTTCACAAAAAGGCGACTCCTTTCTTCTAGACTGAAGCAAAGCTGAGTAGCATATTGGCTAAGGCACAAAACTTGGACTTATAAGCGGCAATAGACATCCTCCCCTGCTCTATATTCAAGAACTCATCTCTCCTTCTATCCCTCAAGGTCCAGAGGATATACTTCTCTATGAAATAGTCAAAAAAAAGTTGCCCAAGTCATAGGTGGTGCCTCTGCTGGTAGGCACTCAACATAAGACCACCACCATATTTTGGTATCTCCTTGAAACTGGTATATCACAAACTCAACACCAAATCGCTCTACTATATCTATCTTATGAAGTAGCTTATGATAATCAACAAGGAAATTGTAAGCATCTTCAGATTCAGTACCCCTGAAGACCGGGGGTTTTAACTTCAAGAACTTAACAAAGAGATCGTGCTAGTCACTCGTCATTACCGAACCTGTAGTCAATCAAGGAAACATGCTTGTTCCCGAGGGCGTTGTCATGTGAGGAGCCACAACAGCTGCATATTGTACTCCTGGAATATAAGGTGCTGGGAAAGCTTTTCCCTAATCGGATAACCCACTAAGATAGGTGAGAACCTGGTGGATCATCTTTGGAGTAGGCTGGGTTGGTGCTTCTCTCTCATGAACCTGCTCTTCCTCCACCTCAACATAATCTCTAACTACCTTATTAGCCGGTGGAGGGGTCGTTGTTCTCTCCCAGGATGGCCCACCTATCTAGACCCAACCCTTACTAGGCTTTCTCCCACGACCTCTACTATGGCCTCTCGTTGCTACTCTTCCTCTGCCTACAAACCCAATAGTTGGCTCAGGTGCCCTTGTTGCTCTAGTTCTAACCATCTACAAAAGTAAAGTCAAGAAGGTCAGATACCAATTTGTATAACCTAGATACCAATTGGATTCAAGTAATAGCACGAAAGAAAGAAGGAATGGAGTTTTCCTAAAGTCCCGTAGCCTCTCAAAGAAAAGTAAAGGCGTCCCCGTACCATTCCGCAAGACTCTACTAGACCTGTCCTTGTGTGATGAGATCACTGAACCTAAGGCTCTGATACCAAGTTTGTCATGACCCAAACTAGGCCATAAGTGGCACCCACACTAAACCTCCTAGGTGGGAGAACCAATGATACAAACCTCAACTTACATTAACAATTCAACTTATAAACCACGACAATAATGCGGAAGCTCAATCTTATTAAAGTTAGGAATAACAAAAGCCACTAAAATCTATTACATAACATTCCCCAAAATCTGAAAGTCATCACATTAAGGACATCTAAATTCTAAAACTAAGTCTGGAAATGTCAAACACCAAATAAATAAATAACATAATGTGTCCGAAAACTAAGGACACCATGCCATAACTGAGAGAATCCATCACGAGCAAGATGGATAGCTCACCCTGAAATCTGACGAACTAGTGACTGACTAGAGCTGAGGTCGAGTCAAAGTCTGTGGAACACTCGCTATACTCCACAAAATAAAATAAGAAAAGATACAAGTAGGGATCAGTAAAGGACAACATGTACTGAGTAGATATCATCGGCTGACTGAAAATAGAAATCAACATGCATAAAGTAATAGCGGGAAATCAACAATAACACTTAACAGGTGGCAACCAATGAAAAATTACATAACCAGTCAACAATATCAAGATCACACATAAGGACTCAAGCCTCCACATCACACTCATTTGGAGAATGAGTTATTGGAGATTGGGTAGTATTAAGTCTTTTTAATTTTGTTTTCCTTTAATATTACCGTGCCGAAACGTGATACCCGATTCAAATTTACAGTATCAGAACGTGACACCCGATCCAAATATATCGTATTAGAACGTGACACCCGATCTAAATATAATTAATTTATCATTCTTTATTATTATATTCCACTTCATTACCAATATTTCATCACGCCTTCTTTATTCAAGGCATCATTTTTGATAGGGCAAGTTCAAGATTATGGATTTTATGGCCTCGGGATTTCAGATAAATCACAATAACATACCAACCATCCAAACCACAATACTTAAATGCATATTAAACTTCACGCATTACTCAATGACTATTAATCACTATTAAGAGTCTATCTATGATATAGACTAAAACCATAATCTACCTTAATCAAAGAACCGAAGTCAAGCAATCTAATTCACCGGTGATTTCCCTTTCTTTGATGCCCCACATTTCCAATCTATCAAGTATACAATATTCATTAGTGCACGAGTCTATAAACACCCCTATTACTATATATCTTGCCTAGACTCAATAACCCATCCAAATCTATAATCAATTCCTAAATTTTAATACCAACTAATATGTCAAGTCTCATATTTCTAAAATTCAAGCCTAGGGCTAAGTCTCAATTCCTCCAAATAACATAATTTAATAATACTTATATAATATAATATATCTAATATTTAATTACCTATCTCAATATATTATAACTTAAATCATAATGTGATATACTTAGAGGTTGGCTATTCATCTCAGCCACCTGTACCGATGACACATCAAGTTCTACCAACTTGCTGTGCAACGAGAAGCACCTACAATCCAAGTAATACACCATTCATTAAATTAGTCAACGAGGGTTCCACTTCAGCCAAAAAAATAGTACTAGATGTAATTTTAAGGCCAAACACTTCTTTGCTCATCACTGGCTAATCATAATTCCACTCACCTCTCAATATTTTTTTATTACCAACTAATATACTAATATATAATGTAGATTCTAGCAACTAATGTGTAGAACGAGAATGAAATTTTAGCCATTACCTAAAGTGTTGATTGCTTCTCTTTGTGCCACTGAACCGTCCCTTCTATTTTGCAGTTCATGCATAGCAGTGGGTAATAGAAATATTAAACCCTATTCTACTTTATTTTAATAAATATGGATAAGTGGTATAATATTTTAACTAAATTATCAATTTAGTCCACTAATTAAATTAAATATCTAAACTTACCCCTCAACTAACTAACTATGGTTATCGGATAGTCCAAAATACCTACTAAAAATTTACGAGATGAGTCTTTTATGAATTAAAAAACTCAAGTACTCAAAATGACCTTATGGGTCGTTACAGCTGCCCTTTTTTTCTTCAGTATTATTAATACAATCTAAATCTAGATATATTCCAAACGGATTAATCGCTTCACTTTTTATTGATCCTATAGGTGTGTGACTATTTTTAGTTCTTAATGCAGCGTTTACACCTGCATAAGCCCTAGTGGGTCTATTCAAACTTGTTCGGCTAGTTTCAGCCTGAGTAGGAAGTTCAGTAATATTAGGATTAAAATCTACTTCTTCTGGTTTGATTGTATCCATTTTTAAGTTTATCATATCACCTTTGTTTTTTAACTAGGTTCCTTTTAAATTTATTATAAGATTATCTAGTTCAGAATTTTCTGAATCGAAGCTTACCATTTTAGATTATTTCCTCTGTATCCTTCAGGTATTTTTATTTTTAAAATATGGGATCATATGATATCTAAGATTTTATTTATAGGTTCTTTATCAACATTTATTTCTTTTTGATTTAGTATATCTTTCAAAGTTTGAATTTCTTTAACTATTAAATTCCCAAAGTAAATTATCGTTCTCTGTATTTCATATAAATCTTGCTCTATTTTTAGAGGATCTTGTTCATTAAGTAATTTATAGTTGGATTTATTTTCCATTTTACCCTAAACTAATTGGATGCTTTTTGAAATAATAGTTCTGAAGTAATTTAATATTATCTCTTTCTCCTATTATATCATCTTTATTAGAGTGTATTATATTTTGTACTCTTCTTACCTATTCAATTTTATCAGGGTCTAATCTTTTTAAATATCTTTTGTAAGATTTGTCTTTTATCTTAGCTACTTTTCAATTTTTCTGAAAGATTCAATATAGATGGTTATCTAATCTTATTTCAGTAAAAGAAGGTAATCTATTCATTATCCTATGCAAGAAGGATGAGTATTAATTTTGAGTTGAATGAGTTTTATGTTATCAGTTAGTCCTTCTATGACTCTGTCATAGTCATCTAATATTTATTTTGTTCTAATAATAGAATCTTTCACGTTTTCGTTATTATCTTTTAGAAGTAAACGTAGCAATTTTTTGCATTTTCCTTTATCATTTTGGGTATCCTTTAAGTGTTTTCTAAACTTCCATAGATAATTATTATCTATTTTTATCTCTGCAAAAGAAGGGTTCCTTTTCATTCTATATCTACATCATTAAAATTTCCATCACATTTTAAGGAGTTAGTTATTTTATCAAATTTATATTCACTGTTTTCTTGTCTAATCTTAATATCTAATAAAGACATGGACAAGTTTTGAGTAATATCGACTTCTATATCTTTAACATCTATCATGACTCTGATACCAATGGGGAAGTGGGTCCAAAAAATCGCTGGTTCGATAAGTCAAGTATCCGGGTAGGTATATTTTATATCTAATAATATTATCATCTTGCTTAACAAGTAAAATTAAGACTCATGAGGAGGAATATGTTATGTCTAAAATTAACATAATAATTAAAACAGAGTAACATTCAAGAGCAGCATAATATTATTAAAGTATAATTTCTTAACTTAAATAAAAAGTCAACGGTCCAACACCCGTCCATACCTGTCCCACTTTGATCAAAATTACACTGGGTATTCGTCGAGACTTTTACTGGACATCGCAGTCCCAACTTGAAAACAGGTAACTTCTCTGATGTTCCTTCGGCATAACTCAGCACAATCTTAGTTCAACATAACTTTTTCTAACTCTTTCAGCAAAAATAGAAGGTAAACCATCAATAAATTTAGATTTCCAATATTCATGGCTACAATGATGTAATTCTGTTACTCTACTCAGGAAAACATCTTTATACCATCAAAAATCAGACAATTATCTACAGCGTAAATTTTGCAAAGTAGTTCTAATAGTTTCATCATCATCAGTCTAAAGACCACAAAAATATTCTACATTGTAGTAACCAGAGTATAAACAATATTTGGACGAGTTTGGTCAGAAGTACTCGTATTAGTAGTTTCATAAGCTAATTGACTAGCTATGTGATGAACACTAGTGGTATTCTTAATCGTAACACGTTGTTCTTGATTTAAAAAGTTATCCCACCAGCCTTTTAATTGATCGGTAAAACCAGCAACAATCATATAAGCAATATCCTTATCAAAAATTTTATTAACTTTACAAATTGTACTATACATTAATATTCTATGGACAGTAGTAAAAATCTGTTTATCATTAAAACCATCAATATTCCATTCATAAATTTCTCTACTATTATAACTATTACTAAAAGTGTGATCCCTTTCTTCATTTAAAACATGAATAGGAGTAGGTCTATTATAATAATACATGCGTTGAATAGGTTTGTCAGCCCATTTAGTATTTATTTTATTTAAAGAAAAAACTTGTCTTGCCTGGTTAGTAATAAACTCTTTTCCTTTTGCAGATAAAATCATTTGAGGTTGCAAATCCAAATTAGTAACTTCAAAAGATAAATTAATATTTTTTAATTTGTCACGCAAAAGTTGTTCAATATCATCAGAAGAGTCAGTTTTAAAATTATGTATTTCAGGAGGTGATTGTAAAGTATTGTTAACAATTGTTTTGTCAATCTTATTTTTGGTAATAGATTTAATTTTTTCATGCAAAGACTTAGATTATTTTAAATAATTGTCTAGATTTTTGTGTAAAGCCATAATATGTTCACCTAACACACTAAAATAATAATTAACATAATTTTACTGTTTAAGAATAATGTTAACATGTTCACTATTTAATAAAGCACATTTATTTTCAAATAACTTGGAAAAAGCAGTAAACTTTATTGTCTTACCATCTTTATGAATATCAAAAGATTGCATAGGAGGTAATGATGAAATTACTATATCACCAAAAGAAGATAAATGATATTTATATTCTATCACATATAAATATTGTCCAACATACTTAATCATAAACCAAGGTACAAATGGTAATAAAACATTTTCTTTTGCAAGATCAGAATAAAAATCATCTTGAAAATATTTCTCTTCTTCTTTGGTAAATGATGGAAAAAACCATTTCCTAAAACAGTCCCATTTTGGACAATAAAATTCAACTGATATCTATTTTCTTACCGGTGAACCTAGACTAAAATCAATAGTTGTATTATCCATGTAAACCAGTTGGGAAATTCATTTTAAAATCTGTAGAATCACTTAAATTATTATCTCCCCTAGCAATATTTTTATTATTTATGATAATATGGTCAAATCTCTTGGGAATAGTTTCTCTAATCTGAGATGTGGATGCCCGAGAAGACATATCTACTAAATAATTAGCAGGTGAAATATAAGAAGATACAAATTTTGTTAATCTAGAAGAAGAATTAGTAATTTTGGATATATTATCATTTTTAAATCTAAGTCTAACAGTACCATCTATGGTTTGAGAAATTTCAGAAATTTCTCCACAAGTAATATTTTGTGGAACTGCAGCTTCCTCAATAACCCACTCATCAGGAAAATTAATTTCTTCTCATTTAATTAATCTACGGGTAATGATTTTTGATTTAGAAAAGTTATTGTCACGACCCAAGCCCAGGGCCTAGACGTGACACGACGAATGAGACACCCGGAGGTACCTCACCCAAGCCTCTTATCATTCATTAAGCATTTCATTGGTAATGATAAACAATAATAAGGGGAAATAAAATCATTTCATCCATTTATGTCCAAACATACCTCTACTAATAAACTTGGCGGGGGCTATGACATGTCCCTAGATCACCCTCAATATAAGTGCCATGAAAAGCTTTAATAAAAGTCTTACTATTCTACATAACAAAAGCTTAGAATAAAAAGGATGTTGTTCCCGAAACATGGGAACTCAGCACAAGCAAATCTTCAAACTAATACGAGTTAGCCACGTGGAGGAGATCGAGGAGCGACGTCGGTTCCTACATGGTGATATCATGTAGGCAAAAGTATGCGTTAGTACTTTGAATGTACTAAGTATGTGAGTATGCTATGAAATGAAGAGCATAAGAGGGACATGAGAAATCAATATGCATAAGTGAATGAATGAATGTGTTAGACATCATCATAGGAAACCTAAAAAAATATTTATTTTTGTGAGGAAATGACCATAACCGATATTTAAGACCATGCGAGCTATTACATGGAATGCAACATAAGCCCCTACGTTGGCACGGGGAGACTACTTGCCAGGTAGAACTCCATTCAGATTACAATTAATTATTTAACATTTGGTGGCTACAAAGGCCTAGCCGACAAGGGCTCCTATGATGGCACATAGTTAATGCAACATGAGACTTTACTTAAGGACCCCTTAGGTCGAGTCCCCATCTACATGCTACATTCGGTGCTAGGTCAAATCCCACAGAATAACATTTATATATCATAATAACATAAGCATTGTATGACTTTAGACATCAAATCATCATCGGTGAAATAGCTCATTAAAACCTTTGGTTTATAATATCATCATGACTACCATGTCCTATTTACCGTTCTACTAATGAACCTTGTTTTATAAGAAAATTAGGTCTACAATCAGTGATGGCATTCCGGGTACCATGCTAATCGGACCTTCCATTTTGGGAAAATGTTCAAAAGCATTGACGGCTTATAGAGAGGTCAAACATGCCATATCACAACCTTAAACATTTCATTTGATTCAATGTGAGAATTGTCCTTTCACATTGAAACCTTAATTTGGCTAAGAAGCCCTTTTATCAATCAAACATTTCATAAAGACATTTTATTTGATTCAGTGTGAGAATTGTCCTTTCACATTGAAACCTTAATTTGGCTAAGAAGCCCTTTTATCATTCAATCATTAAATCATTTCACAAGACTCCCTTAAATATAGGCATTTGCTTCATAAACTTTCATTTAGAGTCAAACTTTCAATCCAACTTCATTTCAACATAAGAAGATTAGGTGGGTTCATTTCATATAACTTTCAAATACATTTAAAAGAATACATGTATGCATGAGAGTGCTATGAATGTATCAAATCAAACATCTTAAAAATAACCCACTATATGCACTTTAAAACTACTTTCAAGCCTTCATATAAGTACCTTGATAAATCATCTAATTCATGTAAATAAGAATCAACATAAGTCAATATAGGTAATAAACTTCAAATATTCATGAATCCATACATTTGGAATTGTAGTATGAAAATTCCTAAAATTTCTCATCACTTGAAATTAAGAGTCAATACACATATATATACCAATAGGAGTAAATAAACTTAAAGATACCATAATCTATGCATTTGGAACCATTATGTAAAATAACATAAGATTTCATCATTTAAAATGGAAATACTAGATTGAGAAAACTTTTGGGCTCCATGGGTGGAAGAACCCATGGATGAAAACCCACATACCTTGGAGAAAAATTCCCAAATGCAAGCTTGAGAGTAATGGAGACTTGAAGAACCTTGAATGGAAGCCTAGATTTTCTTCTTGAAACCCTTGGGAGAACTTTGAGAGGAGATGATTGAGTGTTTTAGTCTAATTGTGAGAGAATGAGAGAGTTAGAAGGTTTAGGATCTTTAGATAGGGTCAATTTAGTCCCCAAAACGACCTCACTTTGGTTTAAAACAAAAAAGAGACTAAAATGACCTTAAAATCTGGAAAACGAGCTAAAAACCCTGCTGGCGCGATAGCTGGCACGCCGCGCCAACACCCAAACTACTAAGGCTAGTTTCTGCAGCGCCAGGCCAAAAATTTCTGCAGAGATAGTCTGTGGTAAAATGGTCATAACTTTTGACTCCGAACTCCAAAAATTGCAATCTTGGTGGCGTTGGAAAAAAGACTCAAAGACCTTTAATTTGATAGTTCGTGGTCCACCCAATTCTCTATATTCCAGGAGATATGATCGTTGGAGGTTGACCCTTATACGAACTCATTCGGAAACTTGGTCGAGACTAATTCTTTGGACTCGACTTGGTTTTAGGGATCCCTTATGACCCTAAACCACATATAATACCCTTAAATTACTTAGTAATTGATCCTAACTCATGAATGCACTTCAAAGTCGTAGAGTTCGATCCTATACATACATGAAAAATGCTACGAGTCTTGGCGTAGAAATTTTTAGGGTGTTACATTATCTCCCCCTTGGGAACATTCGTCCTCGAATGAGAATCATTAGCATAGAAGGGAACATGGCACGAGGACTAGCAACCCAACATATATACAATGACACTTGAAATGCATAAAATATGAAATCTCTAAACTTTAGCATAAATTATAACTTTTAAAATTCAACTTCATGAATATGCATGCACGTGAGGACTTAGGAAAAATTGAAACATAAGAGCCTTAAACATTTGAACATGAATGGCTTATTACCTTAGGCTTGAGTAGAATGAAAGAGATGAGGATAAAGTTTCATCATAGCCATTTTCACTTCCCATGTAACACTTTCAACTTGTTGATTTCTCCAAAGTACCTTGACGGAAACAACTTCCCTTTTCCACAACCTCTTAACTTGTCGGTTTAAAATTTTGACCGGAACCTCTTCATAGGTCAAGATTTCTTCAACATTCACTACTTTCAATGGGACGATGGAACTAGGATTCCCCACGTATTTCCTCAATATGACCACATGAAACACCGGATGAACCGGGGATAACTCCAATAACAAATCACATTCATAGGCCACCTTACCAAAAACCCTTAGGATCTTCAACCTCCATAGGAAAATCTATTCCAAGAGTACTACCCCTTACTACCATATTTCACAAACCTCAAGACCTAATAAAGAAACATCCAATACATCATATATTCACCCCTATGCCATCAACATTTATATTCAAGCCTAGTTCTATAACCACTCTAATACAATCACTTGAAATCCTTAACAAAAGTCATCAATAACCTACTACAATCACTCACATATTTACAACCATACATTCAAACCTACCACTCTAACCACCCTATGGCTCCCTCGAAGTCAACATCACTTAGTGATTATTGTGTCTATCTTAACATCTCTATATCCTCATTGGTATTCACTTCAACCAAAGGTCACACCAATATACTCTTGCCTATCTATTGCACACAACGAGGTCTCATCTAGCTTTTCTTCCATGTCTATAACCTTAAATGGACCAAGCATAGCATAATTATCACAATATGGATTACCCACTCTTCCTCCAATCTTCCCTAACTCATACATCGAGGGATATAAACTCTACTCAATATCATTTCTCTTAGGCCATCTATATTGGGACACATAACCAACCTTGGTAATGACATACTCCATCTCCCCCTTGGGAAAAGACTTCTACTTTCTTATCTCCCACTAATTTCCTCAACCTTACCAATGATGGATCAATGCCCTTTTTTGACTTAACATCTACTACTAAAGATGATTCGGACCCAATTTGCACCACCATAATCGGAATCACTCAAACTAAAGACTTTTAGAGTTGACATCCCTGACCCCCAGAAATAAATTTTTGGGCCTTAAGAAAGGAAATGAACTTATCCTTTGCCACTGAATCATGACCCTTCAATTCAAGAATAACATCAAAACTACCATGTCAAGCTCAAGGAGATCACTAAGAACAACTTTGCGCAAGATAAACATGGGACAACCCTTATAGATTTTTTTTTACAACAACAGACTCACCAATGAGGGTAGACACCAAATAGGGCTCCAATAATAATTTAAGATATACATCAGACCTCTTAGCAAGAAATAAAGCAACAACCCACAAATTGGTACCGGATCTAACAATGCATGCACTTAAAAAAATCAAAAACCTTTAACTTACCAGTCCCAACATTAGGAGAATCCTCTAACTCCTGATGAATTTGAAAGGCATACGATCCTTTTTTATGCTGACCGCCATCCGATGTAGTAGTACTTTGATCTGGACGACCTATAGTCTGGGTCAGAGCCTGAGGTCTGGTACCACTCCTACACTCCCTTGCATAATGACCTGGATTTCCACACTTATAGCAAGCACCCGACCCCACTAAGCACTCTCCCCTATGGTTTTTCCCACACTTGGAACACTTGGAAATAGTAGATGTACTAAAACTACCATCGGGCTTGGATTGAGAAGCTCCACCCTTGCATCTAGCCCTCTTAGACTCCCTTCCTTTACTAAAAGCCACCTGACAGTCCCTCATCTTATGACCCATACCACCACACTTGTAGCAACCCTCCTTACCGGCCATGCATTCTCCTTGGTAGGTCCTACCATACCTATCGCAAAGGGGAAATGGACGTTTCTCTTTATTAGGCCTAGACACCGAGGCATTAGAAAGAGATGAACAACTATTGGTCCGCGCACCATTGAAGCCCCTAGATTTCTCCCATATAGCATTCATCTTACTCACACACTTCCTTTCCTTCCTACCCGTGTTCACAGAAATCACCTCTTGTTGATTCAATTGAGCCGTCACAGCCCGTGCCAATAATAGGATGGCATCACGAAATTCTGCATTAGTCACTTGTTCGGCTAGAGGGTCATTAGGGATTTGTCCCTCATTAGCATCAGTCCCTCCTTGAACTGGAGCCTCCGAAGCCAGAGTAACTTGGTCCTTGACAGCATCCATTATTCTCGATGAAGGTAATATTTTTCGAGGTATTATCTAGAGAACACGAAACAATTCGTTATATACGGGAAGTCTTAAGACAACTCTAAGGCACGACATGAATCATGAAGGAAGGGAAACTTTCCTAAACGCCTCATAGTCTCCTATTCATAATTGTGGCGAGCTTCACAACCATGAACAAGACCCTATTTGGTGCGGTATGTTGGACTACGAGGACCATTTCAAAACCTCGTACTTTGATACCAAGTTTGTCACGACCCAAGCCCAGAGCCTAGACGTGACACGACGAATGAGACACCCGGAGGTACCTCACCCAAGCCTCTTAGCATTCATTAAGCATTTCATTGGTAATGATAAACAATAATAAGGGGAAATAAAAACATTTCATCCATTTATGTCCAAACATACCTCTACTAATAAACTTAGCGGGGGCTATGACATGTCCCTAGCTCACCCTTAATATAAGTGCCATGAAAAGCTTTAATAAAAGTCTTACTATTCTACATAACAAAAGCTTAGAATAAAAAAGATGTTGTTCCCGAAACATGGGAACTCACCACAAGCAAATCTTCAAACTAATACGAGTTAGCCACGTGGAGGAGATCGAGGAGCGACATCGGTTCCTACATGGTGATATCATGTAGGCAAAAGTATGCGTTAGTACTTTGAATGTACTAAGTATGTGAGTATGCTATGAAATGAAGAACATAAGAGGGACATGAGAAATCAATATGCATAAGTGAATGAATGAATGCGTTAGACATCATCATAGGAAACCTAAAAAAATATTTATTTTTGTGAGGAAATGACCATAACCGACATTTAAGATCATGCGAGCTATTACATGGAATCCAACATAAGCCCCTACGTTGGAACGGGGAGACTATTTGCCAGGTAGAACTCCATTCAGATTACATTTAATTATTTAACATTTGGTGGCTACAAAGGCCTAGCCGACAAGGGCTCCTATGATGGCACATAGTTAATGCAACATGAGACTTTACTTAAGGACCCCTTAGGTCGAGTCCCCATCTACATGCTATATTCGGTGCTCGGTCAAATCCCACGGAATAACATTTATATATCATAATAACATAAGCATTGTATGACTTTAGACATCAAATCATCATCGGTGAAATAGCTCATTAAAACCTTTGGTTTATAATATCATCATGACTACCATATCCTATTTACCGTTCTACTAATGAACCTTGTTTTATAAGAAAATTAGGTCTACAATCAGTGATGGCATTCCGGGTACCATGCTAATCGGACCTTCCTTTTTGGGAAAATGTTCAAAAGCATTGATGGCTTATAGGAAGGTCAAACATGCCATATCATAACCTTAAACATTTCATTTTATTCAATGTGAGAATTGTCCTTTCACATTGAAACCTTAATTTGGCTAAGAAGCCCTTTTATCAATCAAACATTTCATAAAGACATTTTATTTGATTCAGTGTGAGAATTGTCCTTTCACATTGAAACCTTAATTTGGCTAAGAAGCCCTTTTATCAATCAATCATTAAATCATTTCACAAGACTCCCTTAAATATAGGCATTTGCTTCATAAACTTTCATTTAGAGTCAAACTTTCAATCCAACTTCATTTCAACATAAGAAGACTAGGTGGGTTCATTTCATATAACTTTCAAATACATTTAAAAGAATACATGTATGCATGAGAGTGCTATGAATGCATCAAGTCAAATATCTTAAAAATAACCCACTATATGCACTTTAAAACTACTTTCAAGCCTTCATATAAGTACCTTGATAAATCATCTAATTCATGTAAATAAGAATCAACATAAGTCAATATAGGTAATAAACTTCAAATATTAATGAATCCATACATTTGGAATTGTAGTATGAAAATTCCTAAAATTTCTCATCACTTGAAATTAAGAGTCAATACACATATATATACCAATAGGAGTAAATAAACTTAAAGATACCATAATCTATGCATTTGGAACCATTATGTAAAATAACATAAGATTTCATCATTTAAAATGGAAATACTAGATTGAGAAAACTTTTGGGCTCCATGGGTGGAAGAACCCATGGATGAAAACCCACATACCTTGGAGAAAAATTCCCAAATGCAAGCTTGAGAGTAATGGAGACTTGAAGAACCTTGAATGGAACCCTAGATTTTCTTTTTGAAACCCTTGGGAGAACTTTGAGAGGAGAGGATTGAGTGTTTTAGTCTAATTGTGAGAGAATGAGAGAGTTAGAAGGTTTAGGATCTTTAGATAGGGTCAATTTAGTCCCCAAAACGACCTCACTTTGGTTTAAAACAAAAAAGAGACTAAAATGACCTTAAAATCTGGAAAACAAGCCAAAAACCCTGCTGGCGCGATAGCTGGCGCGCCGCGCCAGCACCCAAACTACTGAGGCTAGTTTCGGGCGCTATAGTGGCGCGGGGCACCACTGCAGCGCTAGGCCAAAAATTTCTGCAGGGATAGTCTGTGGTAAAATGGTCATAACTTTTGATTCTGAACACCAAAAATTGCAATCTTAGTGGCATTGGAAAGAAGACTCAAAGACCTTTAATTTGATAGGTCATGGTCCACCCAATTCTCTATATTCCAGGAGATATGATTGTTGGAAGTTGACCCTTATACGAACTCATTCGGAAACTTGGTCGAGACTAATTCTTTGGACTCGACTTGGTTTTAGGGATCCCTTATGACCCTAAACCACATATAATACCCTTAAATTACTTAGTAATTGATCCTAACTCATGAATGCACTTCAAAGTTGTAGAGTTCGATCCTATACGTACATGAAAAATGCTACGAGTCTTGGCGTAGAAATTTTTAGGGTGTTACATTATCTCCCCCTTGGGAACATTCGTCCTCGAATTAGAATCATTAGCATAGAAGGGAACATAGCACGAGGACTAGCAACCCAACATATATACAATGACACTTGAAATGCATAAAATATGAAATCTCTAAACTTTAGCATAAATTATAACTTTTAAAATTCAACTTCATGAATATGCATGCACCTGAGGACTTAGGAAAAATTGAAACATAAGAGCCTTAAACATTTGAACATGAATGGCTTATTACCTTAGGCTTGAGTAGAATGAAAGAGATGAGGATAAAGTTTCATCATAGCCATTTTCACTTCCCATGTAACACTTTCAACTTGTTGATTTCTCCAAAGTACCTTGACGGAAACAACTTCCCTTTTCCTCAACCTCTTAACTTGTCGGTTTAAAATTTTGACCGGAACCTCTTCATAGGTCAAGATTTCTTCAACATTCACTACTTTCAATGGGACGATGGAACTAGGATTCCCCACGCATTTCCTCAATATGACCACATGAAACACCGGATGAACCGGGGATAACTCCAATAACAAATCACACTCATAGGCCACCTTACCAAAAACCCTTAGGATCTTAAACCTCCATAGGAAAATCTATTCCAAGAGTACTACCCCTTACTACCATATTTCACAAACCTCAAGACCTAATAACGAAACATCCAATACATCATATATTCACCCCTATGCCATCAACATTTATATTCAAGCCTAGTTCTATAACCACTCTAATACAATCACTTGAAACCCTTAACAAAAGTCATCAATAACCTACTACAATCACTCACATATTTACAACCATACATTCAAACCTACCACTCTAACCACCCTATGGCTCCCTCAAAGTCAACATCACTTAGTGATTATTATGTCTATCTTAACATCTCTATATCCTCATTGGTATTCACTTCTACCAAAGGTCACACCAATATACTCTTGCCTATCTATTGCACACAACGAGGTCTCATCTAGCTTTTCTTCCATGTCTATAACCTTAAATTGACCAAGCATAGCATAATTATCACAATATAGAACACCCACTCTTCCTCCAATCTTCCCTAACTCATCCATCGAGGGATATAAACTCTACTCAATATCATTTCTCTTAGGCCATCTATATTGGGACACATAACCAACCTTGGTAATGACATACTCCATCTCCCCCTTGGGAAAAGACTTCTACTTTCTTATCTCCCACTAATTTCCTCAACCTTACGAATGATGGATCAATGCCCTTTTTTGACTTAACATCTACTACTAAAGATGATTCGGACCCAATTTGCACCACCATAATCGGAATCACTCAAACTAAAGACTTTTAGAGTTGACATCCCTGACCCCCAGAAATAAATTTTTGGGCCTTAAGAAAGGAAATGAACTTACCCTTTGCCACTGAATCATGACCTTTCAATTTAAGAATAACATCAAAACTACCATGTCAAGCTCAAGGAGATCACTAGGAACAACTTTGCGCAAGATAAACACGGGACAACCCTTATAGATTTGTTTTTTTTACAACAACAGACTCACCAATGGGGGTAGACACCAAATAGGGCTCCAATAATAATTTGAGATATACATCAGACCTCTTAGAAAGAAATAAAGCAACAACCCACAAATTGGTACCGGATCTAACAATGCATGCACTTAAAAAAATCAAAAACCTTTAACTTACCAGTCCTAACATCGGGAGAATCCTCTAACTCCTGATGAATTTGAAAGGCATACGATCCTTTTTTATGCTGACCGCCATCCGATGTAGTAGTACTTTGATCTGGACGACCTATAGTCTGGGTCAGAGCCTGAGGTCTGGTACCACTCCTACACTCCCTTGCATAATGACCTGGATTTCCACACTTATAGCAAGCACCCGACCCCACTAAGCACTCTCCCCTATGGTTTTTCCCACACTTGGAACACTTGGAAATAGTAGATGTACTAAAACTACCATCGGGCTTGGATTGAGAAGCTCCACCCTTGCATCTAGCCCTCTTAGACTCCCTCCCTTTACTAAAAGCCACCTGACAGTCCCTCATCTTATGACCCATACCACCACACTTGTAGCAACCCTCCTTACCGGCCATGCATTCTCCTTGGTAGGTCCTACCATACCTATCGCAAAGGGGAAATGGACGTTTCTCTTTATTAGGCCTAGACACCGAGGCATTAGAAAGAGATGAACAACTATTGGTCCGCGCACCATTGAAGCCCCTAGATTTCTCCCATATAGCATTCATCTTACTCACCCACTTCCTTTCCTTCCTACCCGTGTTCACAGAAATCACCTCTTGTTGATTCAATTGAGCCGTCACAGCCCGTGCCAATAATAGGATGGCATCACGAAATTTTGCATTAGTCACTTGTTCGGCTAGAGGGTCATTAGGGATTTGTCCCTCATTAGCATGAGTCCCTCCTTGAACTGGAGCCTCCGAAGCCAGAGTAACTTGATCCTTGACAGCATCCATTATTCTCGATGAAGGTAATATTTTTCGAGGTATTATCTAGAGAACACGAAACAATTCGTTATATAAGGGAAGTCTTAAGACAACTCTAAGGCACGACATGAATCATGAAGGAAGGGAAACTTTCCTAAACGCCTCATAGTCTCCTATTCATAATTGTGGCGAGCTTCACAACCATGAACAAGATCCTATTTGACACGGTATGTTGGACTACGAGGACCATTTCAAAATCTCGTACTCTGATACCAAGTTTGTCACGACCCAAGCCCAGGGCCTAGACGTGACACGGCGAATGAGACACCCGGAGGTACCTCACCCAAGCCTCTTAGCATTCATTAAGCATTTCATTGGTAATGATAAACAATAATAAGGGGAAATAAAAACATTTCATCCATTTATGTCCAAACATACCTCTACTAATAAACTTGGTGGGGGTTATGACATGTCCCTAGCTCACCCTTAATATAAGTGCCATGAAAAGCTTTAATAAAAGTCTTACTATTCTACATAACAAAAGCTTAGAATAAAAAAGATGTTGTTCTCGAAACATGGAAACTCACCACAAGAAAATCTTCAAACTAATACGAGTTAGCCACATGGAGTAGATCGAGGAGCGACGTCGGTTCCTACATGGTGATATCATGTAGGCAAAAGTATGCGTTAGTACTTTGAATGTACTAAGTATGTGAGTATGCTATGAAATGAAGAATATAAGAGGGACATGAGAAATCAATATGCATAAGTGAATGAATGAATGCGTTAGACATCATCATAGGAAACCTAAAAAAATATTTATTTTTGTGAGGAAATGACCATAACCGACATTTAAGACCATGCGAGCTATTACATGGAATCCAACATAAGCCCCTACGTTGGCACGGGGAGACTACTTGCCAGGTAGAACTCCATTTAGATTACATTTAATTATTTAACATTTGGTGGCTACAAAGGCCTAGCCGACAAGGGCTCCTATGATGGCACATAGTTAATGCAATATGAGACTTTACTTAAGGACCCCTTAGGTCGAGTCCCATCTACATGCTACATTCGGTGCTAGGTCAAATCCCATGGAATAACATTTATATATCATAATAACATAAGCATTGTATGACTTTAGACATCAAATCATCATCGGTGAAATAGCTCATTAAAACCTTTGGTTTATAATATCATCATGACTACCATGTCCTATTTACCGTTCTACTAATGAACCTTGTTTTATAAGAAAATTAGGTCTACAATCAGTGATGGCATTCCGGTTACCATGCTAATCGGACCTTCCATTTTGAGAAAATGTTCAAAAGCATTGACGGCTTATAGGGAGGTCAAACATGCCATATCATAACCTTAAACATTTTATTTGATTCAATGTGAGAATTGTCCTTTCACATTAAAACCTTAATTTGTCTAAGAAGCCCTTTTATCAATCAAACATTTCATAAAGACATTTCATTTGATTCAGTGTGAGAATTGTCCTTTCACATTAAAACCTTAATTTGTCTAAGAAGCCCTTTTATCAATCAATCATTAAATCATTTCACAAGACTCCCTTAAATATAGGCATTTGCTTCATAAACTTTCATTTAGAGTCAAACTTTCAATCCAACTTCATTTCAACATAAGAAGACTAGGTGGGTTCATTTCATATAACTTTCAAATACATTTAAAAGAATACATGTATGCATGAGAGTGCTATGAATGCATCAAATCAAACATCTTAAAAATAACCCACTATATGCACTTTAAAACTACTTTCAAGCCTTCATATAAGTACCTTGATAAATCATCTAATTCATGTAAATAAGAATCGACATAAGTCAATATAGGTAATAAACTTCAAATATTCATGAATCCATACATTTGGAATTGTAGTATGAAAATTCCTAAAATTTCTCATCACTTGAAATTAAGAGTCAATACACATATATATACCAATAGGAGTAAATAAACTTAAAGATACCATAATCTATGCATTTGGAACCATTATGTAAAATAACATAAGATTTCATCATTTAAAATGGAAATACTAGATTGAGAAAACTTTTGGGCTCCATGGGTGGAAGAACCCATGGATGAAAACCCACATACCTTGGAGAAAAATTCCCAAATGCAAGCTTGAGAGTAATGGAGACTTGAAGAACCTTGAATGGAACCCTAGATTTTCTTTTTGAAACCCTTGGGAGAACTTTGAGAGGAGAGGATTGAGTGTTTTAGTCTAATTGTGAGAGAATGAGAGAGTTAGAAGGTTTAGGATCTTTAGATAGGGTCAATTTAGTCCCCAAAACGACCTCACTTTGGTTTAAAACAAAAAAGAGACTAAAATGACCTTAAAATCTGGAAAACGAGCCAAAAACCCTGCTGGCGCGATAGCTGGCGCGCCGCGCCAGCCCTCAAACTACTGAGGCTAGCGCCAGGCCAAAAATTTCTGCAGAGATAGTCTGTGGTAAAATGGTCATAACTTTTGACTCCAAACTCCAAAAATTGCAATCTTGGTGGCGTTGGAAAGAAGACTCAAAGACCTTTAATTCGATAGGTCATGGTCCACCCAATTATCTATATTACAGGAGATATCATCGTTGGAAATGGACCCTTATACGAACTCATTCAGAAACTTGGTCGAGACTAATTCTTTGGACTCGACTTGGTTTTAGGGATCCCTTATGACCCTAAACCACATATAATACCCTTAAATTACTTAGGAAATATCCTAACTCATGAATGCACTTCAAAGTCGTAGAGTTCGATCCTATACGTACATGAAAAATGCTACGAGTCTTGGCGTAGAAATTTTTAGGGTGTTATAGTTATTTTCAAACAAAATAGTCTCATTATTTTGGTCATATATCCAACATCTAGGAGATAAAGTATATAAGGGTCTATACACAATTCTAGTACAAATACAAATTACTTTTGTTTCAGGCAAATAATTATAACCATTAATCTTCACATTCAGAATTAATGACTGTAAAACATTCACCTCAGTTAAGGCAACATTTAAATTGGGGTAAGCATTAAAATAAACAGCACCATAAGCTAAACTTGACTGTATTGTACCAATCAAAGAATTTTTCCAATTTAAATTTCTACCGTCTGTTAATGCAGCAATAAAACTTTCAAGTAAACCTTTTAAAGTTAAAGGTTTAAAATCTACTTGAACTAAACCAATATGCAAAAAATTATATTCTTTGTTTTTATAATAATCTATATCATCCTGGGTAAATAAATGAAAAATATAATTTTCTTTTTCCATAGTAAAACTTAATTCAGTAGTCTTAACAGTAGTTTTACCAGCAAATTTCTCAAAAGTGCCAAGCTTAAAAATTTTTTGCATGTCTACTTTAGGAATTACCGAAGTATTTAATAAATTTTGATTGACAGGTAAATCTATTTGTTCTTTTAACATATTTTTAATAACTTTTGGTTTTTTAAACCAATCCATAGTAAAGAAAATAAGTGTTAAATAATAACTTTAATAAATTATTAGAATCCCTCCATTGCTCTGATACCAAGTGTTGAGTAGGATCGTAGGGGTTATTGATAATTTTACTTAGTCGGATATTTTTACAGAGTTAAATGTATTTTATGTAAATTGTGAATTAGTTATTTAAAACCCAACCGGGAACATCTGTACGACTATCAAATAAAGAAACAAATTATTTTCTAAAATTATAATCTATCTGAAGAGTAATGTTGGTATAATGCTAATGTTTTTTAAAATTTCACTTTTATCATCAAATTGAATATTTGTCAAAAAGTTTTCATCATTGGCTTCCAAATTGGTTTCTAACAAAATCTCTTTATTTTTTGTATCAGGCTTATTGGCCTGTAAAAGTAAATCAAAAGTCCCGTGATCCTCTAGAATGGAAATTCTTTTGTCATAATTTTTTTTGATTTTTTAACTAAAGAATTTCTTCTTTTAAAATATTAACTTCTTGTTGTAAATCAAAATTAGTAATTTCTTTCTTAACAAAATTTCTTTGATTTAGTATCTGTTTTAGATCCGACATAAAATAATATTTAGGGTGTTGAATCATATCAGAAGATTTTTCCTCTAGTTTGTTACTACTAGATCCTTCTTCAAAAAAAGTATCAAAAATCTTATTTCTCAAATCCTTATCTTTAACAGTTTTTAATATATTAAATATTTTATCATCATCAATAACACTAACAATCATGTCCTCAAAATTAGACAACAAGTTGTAAAGATTATCATCCCTTTCATAGGGTAAGCCCCTTTGATAAGGAACACAATTATTTTAGGATAAAGATTTATCAGAATCAGAATACAAATCTTCATTATGTAAAACTCTTAAACTATTATCAGAAGAACTAGAATAATTAGAACTATGTTTGTCTGAATCAGAAGAAGAATGTTCACTTGCAGAATTTAGAAGGATTTTACACAAAGAATCTTTTAACTTATCATCTAAATCTAATTTCTTAATCTTTTCCTGGGTTTTACATTAATTACCATAATGACCAAATCTACCATACTTGTAGCCTTTAATACCTTTTTTATAATCCTTTTTGAAAAACTTATCTTTACCCTTTTTCCTATATTTTTTGGATAATCTTTATACTCTGATTTGTTTCTAAACTTATGCTTGCGATGCTTTTTATAAAACTTATCAGTAGAAAGGGAAAGCTTCTTCATTTTTGACTTAACAGGCATGTCAAAGGCAATTTGATCACAAAATTCACCCAATTGCTGTTTTTCATTCAATCTGTTCTTTTTAAGATAATAATTCATTTTAATATCATTGAAAATAGTTAAACCTTCTTGAGTATAGATACTAATTATTTTACCATAGGTAAGAGACTCATAATGAATCTTAGCATGCACACCACGAAGCATTTCTCTTCGTGGTATGCAAGAGGGAATTATTCATTCTCGATATTTTCATAAAACTACTCATTGTTTGAGATCTGCTAATGGTAGTAAAATTAAATTGAGATATAAATTACCTGAAGCATTTCTATGTAATAATTGTGTATGTTTACCTCAAAGTTTTATGATTGTTAAAGATATTTCTTGCCCTATAATTTTGGGAGTACCTTTTATGAATGTTATTTTCCCTTTAAAATGGTGGGATAATAATAAATTAATTGGTACTTATAAAAATAAGGATTTTTAATTAGATTTCATTACTGGGCCACTTACTAAATTAATAAATCAGATTGTTGACAAATTAATTTTAAAAAATCAACAGATTCATTTTATTAAACAAGAAATCTCATTAATAAAAATATATTCTATTTTAAAAAATCCTAAATTACAGGAAAATATTGCTTTATTAAAAAATCAATTTATTGTTAATATTTGTGATGATCATCTCAGTGCTTTTTGAAACAGAAAAAAAACATGTAGTTACCTTACCTCATGAAGAGTCTTTTGATGAGCTTAATATTCCGACAAAGGCAAGATCTTGCCAAATAAATTCTGATTATTTAGAATTATGCAAAAGTGAAATTGATAGTTTATTTAAAAATAATTTAATCAGATATTCTAGCTCTATTTGGTCGTGTACTGCCTTTTATGTTTAATAAAATGCAGAACAGGAAAGAGGTGTGCCTAGATTAGTCATTAATTATAAGCCTCTTAATAAAGTTTTAAAATGGATTAGATATCCTATCCCTAATAAAAAAGATTTATTAGATAGATTGCATGATTCTATTATTTTCTCTAAATTTGATTTAAAATCTGGATACTGGCAAATTCAGATTGCTGAATCAAATAAATATAAGACTGCTTTTAATGTGTCTATGGGATAATTTGAATGGAATGTCATGCCATTTAGTCTAAAAAATGCCCCTTCAGAATTTCAGAAAATAATGAATAATATTTTTATACCGTTTAACAATTTTATTATTATTTATATTGATGATATTCTAGTATTTTCTAAAAATATTGAATCACATTTTAGACATCTGGAGTTATTTAAAAAAAAGTAATTCAAAATGAGTTAGTAATTTCTAAGCCAAAAATGTCTATTTTTCAAACTAATGTTAGATTTTTAGGACATAATATTGAAAAACGAAAAATCAGTCCTATAAATAGAAGTATTGAATTTGCATCTAAATTTTCTGATATTTTAACTGACAAAACTCAATTGCAGAGATTTTTAAGGAGTCTAAATTATATTTCTCCATTTGTGAAAGATTTAGCTAAGGACATTGTTATTTTATATGATAGATCAAAAAAGGAGCCCAAAGCTTGAAATGAGTTACATACAAATGCCATAAAAATATTAAATTAAAAGTGAAGGAACTTCTTTGTTTAACTTTAGTTAATCCTAATTGGAAAAAGACTATGGAAACAGATGATTTTGATATAGGATATGGAGGTATTTTAACTCAGTATTCTTCTATTGACAAAAAAGATTTTATTATTCAATTTTATTCAGGCAAATGGAATAATAGTCAAAAGATTTATGCTACTATAGCAAAAAAAATTTTAGCTATTGTTAAATGTGTGTTAAACTTCCAGTCTGATTTATATAACCAGAAGTTTTTGATTAAAACTGACTGTCAAGTTACTAAATTTATGTTCAATAAATATTGTAAGCATAATGTGTCTAAACCAATATTTGCAAGATGGCAAGCACTGTTAGCCCTTTTTGATTTTGATATTGAATATAAAAAGGGGACTGAGAACAGCCTACCAGATTTTCTTACCAAAAAATATTTAAATTAACTATTTTATGGATTGCAGGATGCATTCAGAATGGTCTGGGTGGGTCCTCAAATAGAGGAAGAGCCCAGGGAAATCCCCATCATAACAGATTTCAGACACTGGGCTAAATTCCTTGCTCGAGCAGTTTAATTTCAGGAGCAATTTCTCTCGGAGCGTCGTCTTCAAAAACTGGCAATGCCAGTATTCGACCCTCCTATCAAGATTATCAAAATTATCTGAATTTTATCAATGCAGTAATACTGGAACTACTGTGGGTAACAATGTTACTATTCAACCCACCTCTGTTGAGGATCAAAATGATGAAGATTCTTTTGCCTCTATTATTGGCAAGACAGAAAAAGAGAATTTTGAAACAAATCATAAAAAGGAATTAATTTTATATGTTGATCCAAAAGATTTTCAGTGGAAACACAACTCATGGATTGTCATGAAAAGATATTTAAATAATGCATTATTTCCAATGCAGACTTACAAAAATAGATTACATTTTGAAATGATTTTAACTTCAACAGGGTCAGTTGAGATTACTCATAACAACACTGGAGGCCCAAATAAATCCTATTTTACATATTCCAAAATGATTATTAAAAGGTTAATTTTGTGAGAAGAATGAGAATTAAGTACCCTTAAAGATTCTCAATACGTCCACCCAGTGACGAAAACGTCTATTAATTTTAATTACTGGGATTATGTTGAAGCATTTTCAAAAACATTATTTTATGAAAATAATGACCATAAACACTCATGGTTTATAAAAAATTGTTCCCAAGTTTTCAGGAGCACAACCATTCCAACTTTGTTTATCAAATGGTGGTCTTTTTTCGGACCCTCCACAAAAATCCTACCACAACAGTTTTTAGATTTATACTCTCTTTGGATAGATTCAACTCCAAAAATTTATGAATTAGAAAAATAAGACAGACTGTTTCCAGGAACTCCACTCCTGAACTTTTTTTTTAGAATTTTCTATCCCATGGATTTTCAAATGGACTATAGAAGTATCTCAGATTCGGATGGTATGCCTTGTCTTCATAGAATTTTTCATACCAAATTTTAGACTAAACTAGTTCAAAAGGACAAGGAAGGCAGATTATGTGGCCAAGATTTATTGAATGATATTAGCTCTGCAATTATTAAATATGGAGAAATGGAAAAAAATTAGGTTCCAGTAGAAGAAAGTCATTTTGCCAAAATTACCCATAAAATCCAGATTAAAAAGGGAGGATTATTATCCCAAGAAGAACTGGTTGCTACTTACATGGAACAGATTAAAAAGGATATATAATCCCAATTTGGTACTGACAATGATATTTCCATGCTAGACAATTCTGGAAATGATAATAATAATCTTTTTGAAGACTCTCAAAGTGATCACAGCATAGCCTCTAATGAGATTCCAGATATTATTAAGAAGGCTGAGGAAGAGATTTTACTGTACAAAAATAAAAAGAAACTTTAAAGAAGTCACATTTGGAAAGCGACAGTAGACAGATTTTGACAACAGCACAGTGGATTTTACTGTGTCAACAGTGATTTTACTGTTCCCATGTTGAAAAATGGAACATTATTGTATGCTTCTTACTATTTGGCACTGTGCAATACTATTTAGAACTGTAGCCTTTTTGACTTTTTAAAATTTTACTATTTACTTTTTAGTTTATATAAGGATTGAATTCAGAATTCAATCCTCAGACATTTTTCTCTTCATTCTCTCTACTATCCACTCTCTCTCTTTAAGTTTGTGTTTGTAATAGTTTGTAATAAGTTTGAAGTAAATAAATAAAGTGAAGGTTTGTTGTACAACCCCAGGAAACTGGAGGCAGTTCCAGGTATTTCTTTTCTTTCCTTTTACCTATTTTATTGTATAACTTAGTCCAATAATAGGCTAAGTACTTAACTGTTAAATAATAACTAATATAAGTTGTTAGAATAAGAAATGACAATGACTCTAAAATAAGAACTCTTCTTTAATGGGTTACAATTTTAGTCAGTGGTTTGAGTTAAAATGATTTTATCGTAAACTAAGCTTAAATAATGACGTTGGTAAGCCCTAAAAAGGGATGTTTCCGCCATGATTATTGATGAATTAATTGGGTTAAAACCTCGTGATTCCATTAGTAAGTCCTGTATGGCTGGTTGAATCGCCTAGGGATGTTCCAGGTTGGGTTTTAAACAACTAATTCACAGTTTACATAAAATGCATTTAACTCTGTAAACATATTCGACTAAGTAAAAGTGTCAATAACCTCTAAGAGCCAACTTTACCTTATGAAGAATCCTTTGATGAATTAAAAATTCATTGTTATCATCAAATTGAATATTCATAATAATAATAATAATAATAATAAGAAGAAGAATTATTAAAACATTAGTTTATTATTAACATTTGTGATGATCATCCCAGTGCATTTTGGAACAAGAAAAAACGTGTTGTTACTTTACCTTATGATGATTCTTTTGATGAATTAAATATCCCGACAAATGCAAGACCTTGTCAAATGAATTCTGATTATTTAGAATTATGCAAAACTGAAATTAATAGTTTATTAAAAAATAATTTAATTAGATATTTTAGATCTGCAAGGTCTTGTACTGTTTTTTATGTTAATAAACATGCTGAACAGGAAAGAGGTGTACCTAGATTAGTCATTAATTATAAACCCCTTAATAAAGTTTTAAAATGGATTAGATACCCTATTTCTAATAAAAAGATTTATTAGATAGATTGCATGATGCTATTATTTTCTCTAAATTTGATTTAAAATCTGAATATTGGCAAATTCAGATTACTGAATCAGATAAGTATAAGACTGTTTTTAATGTACCTATGGGACAATTTGAATGGAATGTTATGCCATTTGGTTTTAAAAATACTCCATTAGAATTTCAGAAAATAATGAATAATATTTTTATACCGTTTACCAATTTTATTGAATCACATTTTAGACATATGGAATTATTTTAAAAAATAGTAATTCAAAATGGGTTAGTAATTTCTAAATCAAAAATGTCTATTTTTCAAACAAATGTCAGATTTTTAGGACACAATATTGAAAAGGGTAAGATTAGTCCTATAAATAGAAGTATTGAATTTGCTTCTAAATTTTCTGATATTTTAACTGACAAAACTCAGTTGCAGAGATTTTTAGGCAGTTTAAATTACATTTATCCTTTTGTAAAAGATTTAGCAACAGATACTGCTATTTTGTATGATAGATTAAAAAGGATCCCAAAGTCTGGAGTAATTTACATATTATTGCTGTAAAAAATATTAAATTAAAAGTCAAGGAATTACCTTGTTTAACTCTTGCTAATCCTAATTGGAAAAAGACTATTGAAACAGATGCATCTGATATTGGTTATGGAGGAATTTAAACTCAGTATTCTCCTATTGATAAAAAAAGAATTTATTATTCAATTTTATTCTGGAAAATGGAATACTAGTCAGGAAAAATATGCTACTATTGCAAAAGAAATTTTAGCTATTGTTAAATGTGTATTAAAATTCCAAACTGATTTATATAATCAAAAGTTTTTAATTAAAATTGATTGTCAGGCTCCTAAATTTAGGTTCAATAAAGATTGTAATAATAATGTGTCTAAATAAATGTTTGCAAGGTGGCAAGCATTATTAGCCCCTTTTAATTTTGATATTGAATACAAAAATGGGATTGAAAATAGCCTTCCTGATTTTTTGACTAGAAAATATTTAAACTAACTATTTAAATGTACAGGATACATTCCGAATGGTCTGGGTCCTCTAATAGAGGAAGAGCCCGTCCCCAATACAATAATAGATTTCAATCACTGGGGCAGATTCCTAGCCCAAATAGATTACTTTCAAGAGCAATTTCTCCAGGAGCATCGTCTTCAACAGTTGGCAATGCCAGTATTCGACCTTCCTACCATGATTATCAAAATTACTTGAATTTTATCAATGCCAGCAATGTTGGAATTACTGGGGGTAACAATGTTACCATTCAACCCACCTCTGTTGAGGATCAAACTGAGGAAGATTCTTTTGCCTCTGTGATTGGCAAGTCTGACAAAGAGATTTTTGAGACAAATTCTAAAAAAGAATTGATTTTATATGTGGATCCAAAAGATTTTCAATGGAAACACAACCCCTGGATTGCGATGAAAAGGTATTTAAATAATGCATTATTTCCAATGCAAACATATAAAAATAGACTATATTTTGAGATAATATTAACTTCAACTGGGTTTGTTGATATTACACACAACAATATGGGAGGCCCAAATAAATCATATTTTACTTATTCAAAAATGATTATCAAAAGACTGATTTTGCCAGAAGAATGGAGACTAAGTTGTAATGACCCGTTAGGTAATTTTGAGAACGGATCCTCCTTCTTTCATAGAAGACCCTTTTCGTAAATTTAAGTTGAAAATTTTGGACCTTTCGATAACTTTGGTTAATTAGTTGAGGAATAATTTTAGATAATTAATTTAATTGATGGGCTAAAGTGTTAATTTATTTAATACCCTATACCACTTTTCTATATATATATATATATAAAATCTGATGGCATTAAGCCATCAGATATAAACAAGAAAATGAGAAAAACGAACAGGAATGGAAAAAAAATACGGAGGAAGAAAACAAAAGGAGAAAAGAAAAATAAAGGAGAAGAGAAAAATATGGATTTTCATTCCAAAGCGTCAAGGTAATTATTGTTATCCTTTCCATTAAATTTTTATGTGATTATGAACATATTTTTAGGGTATATTGGTGGAGAAATAATGCTAAAATAAGAAAATACGACCCTAGGGTTCTTCACATAAAAACTTGATTTGGGGGTCGAATAACGATCCGTTTTAACAGAAATTTTATATGTGAGTTTATTTTATCATGAGTGAACATAATCAGAAAGAAAATTTCAGATTTGACTTCAATGACTCGAGATGACTTTTTGACCCAATTTTTAATCCGAAAATAAATATAGCAATATGGGTGTCATTGGATTTGTATTCTTATGAAGATTATGTATTTGAACAGATTTTAATTATTAGGAAGCATTACAAAAGACTCAAGTTTTAAAGTGATTATTTAATTTAATTGAGGTTTAACTCTAGTTTTGAAATTAAGAAAATATGGGAGTTGACATGTTAAGTGGCATTAAGATTAGGAAGTGTTTATAGATTTGCTTAAATTTTTGGGTCTAGGCTAGACATATGGTAATAAGGGTGTTGTTAGTTTCAAAAATATTATTGTAATTATTTATTTGAGTAGATTACGTTGATTTGGATGCCCAATAAAAAGGGAAGGCTCAAATCCCAGAGTGATTGCTTGATTAATTAAGGCAAGTGAATTTTTAAACCTAAGTTCAAGCTTGTAGATGCTTGTATTTCCGTGTTATGTATACTGGGGAGTAATGAGAATTGGACTGGGTTATTGACTGTATGATTGGCTCTAAAAAAATAAAGATGAGGGGTATAAAATGGTAATCTAATGACATGTATTGGTGGGATTGATATGTTGTGATTATGGGTTTATTTTGGACATGTGAAATGACTATGTTAATGTGAGATAGGAAAAAATATTATTGTTGTCGTGTTATTCTTGTGAATTATATGAACATGAATTGATTGCATTGGTTTTGACATATTGTGTTGAGACTGAAAATGATATGAATCAAAAGGGGTCGGGCCACACGCTCCATGGTAAGATATATATTTTGAGGGGACGGGCCACACACTCCGTGGCAGGTTACATAGACAAAAATGTCCCCCATAGGTTCCGGACTGTAACTTAGCGGATGTGTACCGATAGGACAGACATGCATCATCTCATTGCATTGCATCGCATTTTGTTGATATTTATAAATTCGTGTTTACCCCTTTATTGCTCTATATATGCTGAACTTGACTTGATATGATTATTTGATGAGACTATTGATGAGTATTCGTGGAATGCATTACTGTTATTATTGTACAAGTGTAGAGTTGGGCTGGTTTTATGCAGGTTGTAGTTGAGGAGGTTCAATTGGGATGAAAAGATTACTTGTATCTATCGAGCTTTGCTTTGTTTTAGTTATCCACTTGTTAAGTACCGTGTTGTTTGGTACTCACCCCTTTCTTCTACATTTATGTAGGCTGTGAGCCCGGACCTGCTTGATCTCCTAGTGTTTCCTACCAATTCTGAGGCTATCATCTCGAGTGTTGAGGTAGCTGTTATATCCATCTAGCGGATACCTCTTACTTTTTTATTATGTTTTAGTCCTATTCTAGAGATAAAGACATTGTGAATGTATTTTCTTTCGTACTTTGATAATGTATTAGTGGCTTGTACACATGACAACCAATCTTGGGGGATTTTGAGTTTATTTTAGGTGTTTTCGCTTAAGTTAAATTTTAATTCCTTTCTTTTTCTTCCGCATCTACTTTCCGTTGGGTATTAGGCTGACTTATCTTGGTGGGTTGAGATGAGTGCCATCACACCTGGATTTGGGTCGTGACATAAGCACTTTAAAAGATTCTCAATATGTCCACCCAGTGGCAAAAACTTCTGTAAATTTTAATTAATGGGATATTGTTGAAGCCTTTTCCAAAACTTTATATTATGAAAATGATGACCATAAATATTAGTGGTTCATCAAGATTTGTGCCCAAGTTTTTCGAAGTACAACTATTACAACTTGATTTATTAAATGGTGGTCTTTTTTCAGACCCTCCACCAAAATTCTACCAAAATAGTTCCTAGATCTATACTCTCTTTGGATAGAGTCAACCCCAAAATTTTCTGAACTAGACAAAGCAGATAGATTATATCCAGGGATGCCTTTACTAAACTTTTTCCTCGAATTTTCTATTCCATGGATTTTTAAATGGACTATCGAGGTAACTTCTGATTCGGACAACATGCCTTGTCTTTGTAGAAATTTTCATACAAAATTTTGGTCTAAGTTGGTCCAAAAAGATAAGAATGACAAATTAGGAGGCCAAGATTTATTAGATGACATTAGCTCTGCTATTTCTAAGTATGGAGAAAAAGAAAAGATTCATGTTTCAGTGGAGGAAAGCCATTTTGCAAAGGTTACCCGTAAATTACAAATCAAAAAGAGAGGATTATTATCCCAGAAAAAACTTGTTGCTTCCTACATGGAACAAGTTAAAAGAGATATACATTCCCAATTTGCTACTGATGATGATGATTCCATGCCAGACAATTCTGGAAATAATAATCTTTTTGAAGACTCCTAGAGTGACCACAGCATAGCCTCCAATGAGATTCCAGATATAATAAAGAAGGCCGAAGAAGAAATTTTACACTATAAGAATAAAAAGAAAATTTAAATGGAATAGAAGTGAAAGTGACAGGCAGACAACTTTTCGTCAGATTTGGACAACTGCACAGTGGATTTTACTGTGTCAACAGTGATTTTGCTATTTAAATGTTGAAAAATGCAACATTACTGTATGCTTTTTACTGTTTGTCACTATGCAATACTATTTAGCAGTGTACCATTTTTGACTTTTTTATTTTACTGTGCACTTTTTACTGTGCACCTTTTTCTTTTATAAAAGGATTGAATACTTCATTCAATCCTCAGGGTTTTGGAAACTCCCTTTTCCCTTTCTCTCTCTACCCTCGATCCTCTATCTCTCTAAAGTTTAATAGTTTGTAATAGTTATATAATAAATAAAGAGTGAATTTGTGTACAACCCTAGAAAACTGGTGGGCTTTCCAGGTATTTACTTTCTTTTTATTTTATTTTTTATTTTGTAACTTAGTCCCATGATGGGCTAAGTAGTTAAGTGTTAAATAATAACTAATATAGGTTCTTAGAATACAAAGTGGCAATGACTCTAAAATAAGAGCTCTTCTTTAATAGATTACGGGTTTAGTCAATGGTTAAGTTAAAATAATTTTATAGTAAACTAAGCTTAAATTATGGCGTTGGTAAGTCCTAAAAAGGGTGTTCCCGACATGGTTAGTAATGAATTAATTGGGTTAAAATCTCGTGATTCTGTTGGTAAGTCCTGTATGGCTGGTTGAATCATCTAGGGATGCTCCCTGTTGGGTTTTAGACAATGAATTTGTTGTTTACATAAAAAACATTTAACTTTGTAAAAATACCCGACTAACTAAAAATGCCAATAACCCCTAAGGTCCTGCTAAATAAATGTTTACAATCTTTATTGAACATAAATTTAGCAGCCTGACAATCAGTTTTAATTAAAAACTTTTGGTTATATAAATCAGTTTGGAATTTTAATACACATTTAACAATAGTTAAACAAGGTAATTCCTTCACTTTTAATTTTTTTAAAATAACATCTATTTCCATCAGAGAGATTTCTTTTTTAATAAAATTTATCTATTGATTTTTTAAAACTAACTTGTCAACAATCTAATTAATTGACCTAGTAAATGGTCTTGTAATGACCCTGAAGGTCATTTTTGGAATTTTTGTAAAATGTCCATTTTACCCCTCCCTTTAGATACCCCGAGTCATTTCTGATTATTATCGGGTATTAATTTTTAGAAAATCGTATGAAAAGTTAAGTCTTTGGAAATTTTGAGTTTCATAAGTTTTAAGTATTAAAAAGTGGTATTTGGGGTCAATCAGAGCTACGGGTCTCAGAATGGAATTCTGTTGATTCCATCAGCTCCGAAATATCGAAATTGTCTTAGGAGACTTTACGGAATCAGTTTTGGAATTGTAACGAAGTTTTGAGGCCTTGAGTTGAGAAATTGAGGAATTTTAGGCCAAGGTTTGACTTTGGTCAACTAGTGGAGTTCCAATTCTCCGAATAGAATTCTGATAACTCCTTGGATTCGGGAGATGGTTTTTGGTCTAAAAGATGTGTTGGTTGAATTTTTAGAGGTTCCGAGTCCATTTTGGTATTTTGGAGGCCTAGGTTTAATTGCGACTTTTTGAGTTTTGGGTCAATGATATCTCGAATTCAAATTCTGATGGTTTCATCAGCTTTGGAATGACCAAATTAGGCTAGTAGCACTGTTGGAATAACTATTAAGATAATCAATACGAGTTTGGGGCCATTTGGCGCTTCTGACTTTGAAAGTTAGCCTATGGTTGACTTTGGTCAACATTCTTGGAAAACGCACTTGAATGAAAATTCTGACCATGCGGTTAGTTCTTGAATGTCGATTTTGGTCTAGAATGACCCTTCGTTCACTTTTCGAGGCTTCCTGACTAATATCGAGGCCCGTTGTGGATTGTGGCTTAAAATGGCTCTTGGGTGTGTGATCCACTTTTATTAAAATGATCTCATATGAGAATTATGAATTCGCCATTGAGTTCAAAACGTCGAATTTAGTGGGGTAGCTTATCTTGTTTATTTTTATCGGATTTCGAACGAATTTCGAACACCCCATCGGAGATTTTGGATTTTCCAAAATCTAAAAAAATCACAGCAGCAACAGTCCCATTTTTGGGATATTTTCTCCAACTTTAAAACCCCATAACTTGAGTTATATAACTCCAAATTGGGTGATTCAAAAGACAAACTTGTGAGATTTTTCATGGAGAACGCATTAGAGATTGAAAACTGATTAGGAGCATTCAATTCAGGTTAAAAGTATGATTTTATTCGCAACAGTGTCCAATTTCAGAATGAATTTTTGAAGAACTTTGACAAGTTATTTCTTAACCTATAAATCTGATTTGGGTGATTCCAGAGGCTATTGTCACGAACCAAAAATCAAGGTCATGATGACACACATCTCAAAACCCAATCTGATGTGTAATCCTAAAAATAAAACTCAGACTAGACTCCCAAAGGGGAAAGTGATGCCATAATTTAAATAAAAAGAAAAATAATAAAGAGAAAATTATCCCAAAACCTGGTGTCATAAGTATAAAGAGCATCTGATACAAGGTTCGAATCTGAAAATACAACATAAGTCTCTGAATGATACAAAAGACTGAAAAATAAGGATAGACTAGTGATGATCCGAATTCTGGGACCTCACCACTAATTTGAGAATACACAATCTGCTAGAATATCAACTGCCACGTGAGGTATCCTGACTAGTATCTACATCAAAAAGGGATACAAAAGTAGGGGTGAGTACAATTCATATGTACTCAGTAGGTTTTGGCTGACTGAGTATAAGGAATTAATCAAACCTATGAAATAAACTAAGGAACGCTTCCACCTGCATACAGAAAAGTCCCACTTCGGCATCGATGCCGCCAGTTTATATATATAGTGGAGCGAGTAATGTAGACCCATAATAACAGCTTCTAATCACAATTAATTAGATAATTCAAGCAGCACAGATATCAATGCAATGCAATGCAATATGATGATGCAATGATGTGGTGGTACGGTGGAATCAAGATTGTCGCACAACCTGTCGTATTCACCTGTCGAGCTGTGCTACCAAGCAGGACCCATGGGGGTCTCGCAGACCATATACCTCAATCACAATATCTCATTATCCTTTCCACCTCCTCATGGTCAAGGGATCACAATGTATCCACTACCCTGCCGTAATACTGCCTCGGACAGGGACTCAAGATACAAAGGTTTAAAGGTGTTTCATTTTCTTTCTCAAAAAGAATTTCCATATTTCTCAACTTCTATGATCAATGAGGATGAATGCATCAAAACACATATGGCATGGAAGTAATATTCAACTCACATCTGGTAGAAGGTTCAAAGTTCTCAAAACTTAACCTACACATGATATTCACCCTTAATAAATAGTAATAGGAATATTCATCCCTTTCTCAATAATATTTCAATACTCAAGCATTCTCAAAACCCCCAACTCAACCTCTCAGGAGAGCATCACAAGTCAAATAATATACTCAAGCCTCTCTCTTAGGCAAATCACGAATCACATGCTCTCAAACCAAATAAGATAACAAATAAGGCCTCCACACGGGCTATGTAATACAAATAAACCCCCACATGACAATAAATTAATGAATAAGCCCCTACACGGGCATCACAATATATATATAACATTCTCAACTCATACTACAACCTCATCCCAAAGTCTATAACATATGAATGACTAATTACCCCATCTCAATTTCAAAGAATGATAGCCAAACCTATTGCCGAAACCGCACTCGAACACATCCACCGAACAAGCAAATCTCGAATTCAATGCCCGGACTGACAACCCACTATAAAAAATAAAACATACACATCACAAGGAGTCCAATGACACCCATATTGATAGGTTTCGAAACTGGAGGTAAAATGGTCTAAAAATTCATTATTTCAGAAAAAGGTCAAATCTGGAAATTTATTGGACAATCACATTCTACTTGTAATAAGAAACTCATGGTTGAAAAACCCATAAAAATAGAGCTCAAAACGAGTTAGAAATCACCATTTTCCTTAAATTCGAATTAGGGAAAAAACAAAGATTTTTGGGGTTTGAAACTAAACTTTAGGGGTTAAAATTATCAAAAACTTAATGAAAAGGAAAGGTTTTAGGTCAAAAATCACTTACACAACACTTTTCCTTAAAAATTTCTTCTCAAATCACCTCAAGGAGTTCAAGAACTCAAACAATTGATGAAAATATTGAAATGGAAGAAAGGGGCATTTTCTGCCCAAAAAGATATTGTTCACGCGTGTTACTGTTCACGCGTATTTTGTATAAATTTTTGAAAATTACCCTCAAGGTTATTACAATATCCACCACTAAAAAGGATGTTCTTCCTCGAACATAAGATAAAATAGAGTACCTGGGGTCTTAAAAAGCTGAGGGTACCGAGCCTGCATATCAGACTCTAACTCCCAAGTCGCCTCCTCACCAGGCCGATGCTGCCACTGCACCTTAACCGAAGCGACCTCCTTAGTCCTGAGTCTACGAAGTCGCCTATCTAGAATAACTGTCGGCTCCTCCTCATAAGTCAAATCCGGACTCAACTCTACCGCATCATAAGAAATCACACGAGACTCATCCGGTATGTACTTGCGAAGCATGGAAACATGAAACACCGGATGGACAGCTGATAATTTAGGGGGTAAGGCCAACTCATATGCCACTCCCCTACTCTCCTCAGGATTTCAAATGGTCCAACAAACATTGGGCTAAACTTGCCCTTCTTTCCGAACCTCATGACACCCTTCATGAGTGATATTTTAAGCCACACACAATCACCCACCATGAACTCTAAGGGACGAACCCTCTTGTCAGCATAACTCTTCTGACGACACTGAGCTGTCAATAGTCGACCCTGAATCAAACGTACCCGCTCCACAGCATCCCTAAGTAAGTCAGTATCCAATGCATCAATCGCAATAGAATCAAACCATCTAATGGGTGATCGACACCTACGACCACACAATGCCTCAAATGGTGCCATCTGAATACTGGAGTGATAACTGTTATTATAGGCAAACTCTGCTAAGGGCAAGTGTTGGTCCCATCGGTCACCAAAATCAATCACACAGGCCCTAAACATATCCTCCAACACCTGAATAGTCCGCTCAGACTAACCATCGGTTTGGAGATGAAATGCTGAACTCATCTCTAGCTGCGTACCCAATCCACGCTGTAATGCCTTCCAAAAATGTGAGGTGAACACTGAACCCCGATCCGACACAATAGAGATAGGCACCCCATGCAGCCTAAATATCTCATGAAGATAGATCCTAGCTAACTGATCCGCATTGTAGCTAGTCTTCACCGGAAGGAAATGGGCTGATTTGGTCAATCGATCCATAATCACCAAACAGAGTCATAATTACCCAATGTCATGGGTAATCTAGACACGAAGTCCATAGTGATACGCTCCTATTTCCACTCAGGAATGGGCATCCTTTGCAATGGACCACCCGGTTTCTCATGCTCATACTTCACTTGTTGGCAATTTAGACACTTAGCCATAAAATCAATAATGTCTCTCTTCATGCCACACCACTAATAGTATTGTTTCAAGTCATGAAACATCTTTGCCACTCCCGGGTGAATAAAATATTTGGAACAATGAGCCTCTTCCAATATCATACATACCCATTCACTCACCTTGGGCACACAAATGCAACCATTAATCCTCAAAAGTCCTTCCGGATCAAGAGAGGCTGATTTTTCTTCACCACTCAACACTTTGTCTCGAATGGCCCTCAACTTGTCATCTTCAAACTGGTGTGTATGAATATGGTCCATCAAAGTAGACCTAGCCTCCACAAAGTCCAAAATACCATGATGTGTAGAAATATCAAGTCGGACCAACTATCTAACCAATGACTGAACCTCCAACGCTAAAGGCCTCTCAACAGCCTTAAAGAAGGCCAAACTACCCATGCTAACTGCTTTGGGACTTAGGGCATCCACTACCACATTAGCTTTGCCTAGATGATAAAGTATGGTGATATCATAGTCTTTCAATAACTCTAACCACCTATGCTGCTGCATGTTCAGATTCGGCTGAGAAAAGATATACTTAAGGCTACGGTGGTCAGTATAGACCTCACAATGCACTCCATAGAGATGATGCCTCCACTACTTCAGAACAAACACCATCGTTGTTAATTCTAAGTCATGGGTAGGATAGTTCTTCTTATGTACCTTCAACTGTCAAGAAGCATAAGCTATAACTCTACTTTTTGCATCAATACACCACCCAAGCCAACTCCCGAAGTATCATAAAACACAATAAATGCCATGCCCTCCTCGGGTAAGGCTAGAATAGGTGCTGAAGTCAATAATTCCTTGAGTTTTTGAAAGATCGCCTCACACTCATTAGTCCACTGAAATGCCATAGTTTTTTGAGTTAGCCTTGTCAATGGGGCTACAGTAGAAGAGAATCCTTGAACAAATCGATGATAGTAGCTTGCTAACCCAATAAAACTCCAAATCTCGGTAACCGAAGTAGGCCTAACCCAATCACGAACCGCTGCAACTTTGGCTGGATCAATCATAATACCATCCTTGGTCACTATATGACCCAAGAATGTCATAGACTCAAGCCAAAACTTAAATTTAGAGAATTTTGCATACAACTTCTCCTCTCTCAATCTCTGAAGGACTGTACTCAGGTGCCTAATATGATCTGCCTCATTCTTGGAATAAACCAAGATGTCATCAATAAACAAGATCACAAACGAGTCTAAATAAGGTCAAAATACCCAGTTCATCAACTCCATAAAAGCAGCCAGGGCATTAGTCAACCCGAAGGACATAACCACAAACTCATAATGCTCATAATGAGTCCTGAATACAGTCTTCGGGATATCAGATTCCCGAACTCTCAACTGATGGTAACCCGACCTCAAATCAATCTTTGAGAACACTGATGTATCCTGAAGCTGGTCAAATAAATCATCAATATGAGAGAGAGGATACTTGTTCTTTATAGTGACTTTGTTCAACTATCGATAGTTAATACATATCCTCATAGTACCATCTTTCTTCTTCATAAATAAAACCGGTGCACCCCACGGTGATACACTAGGTCTAATAAACCCTTTCTTCAATAAATCTTCCAATTGTTCTTTCAACTCTTTCAACTCTACTGGAGCCATCCGATAAGGAGAAATAGAGATGGGTTTAGTATCAAGCTCCAAATTAATCACAAAATCGATATCACGGTCAGGAGGAACTCCCAACAAGTCTGTAGGAAATACATCTATAAACTCTCTCACCACCCTCATAGTCTCTATAGGAGATGACTCTGTAGTGAGATCATGTAAATGAGCCAAATAAGATAAACAATCCTTATCCATTTGGCGATGAGCAGAAATATAAGATATCACCCCCTTAGGATACGAACTCGAATTACCCTTCCATACCATGCTAGGTAAACCGAGATAAGCTAAGGTCACGGTCTTTGCATAATAATCTAATATAGCATGATAAGGAGATAACCAGTCCATACCTAGTATCACATCAAAATCAAGCATGTCTAATATAATCAAGTTTGCACGGGTCTCTCTACCTGAAAATATCACCAAACATCCTTTGTATACCCGATCCACCACTAAATATTCACCTATTGGGATAGAAATAGTAATAAGCACAATAAGGGACTCACTCACATAATCAATACCCACATCGAAATAAGTCAACACATAAGAATAGGTAGACCCTGGGTCAAAAAATACTGAAGCAGAAAGATGGCAAACTGGAACAATACCTGTAATAACTGCATAAGAGGCTTCTGCCTCATATCTACCTGGTATAGCATAGCATAACTGACGGTCACCTTTAGCCTGCGAATCACTATAAGCACTACCTCATGCTCTACCCTTAGCACCACGGGTGCCACCTCTAGTATTCTGCAAAGAACCCCAAATAGTTGGAGCATCTGTAGAATGAACAACTAGTGCCTCGGGCTGCCTAGTAGAAGGAGCACATTTTGGGCAATCTTGGGCCTTATGCCCAAACTCATCACACACATAACAACCTCAAGGACCTGAACCCCGTGGGGGATAACCAAAAGTGTCAAAATGACCTCCAAAGCCCAAAGAACCCTAAATAGCTGCCTGGACCAGTCTGCCCTGATAACTATGGGTTCTTGAACCCAAATATTCTCTACCTTTGGAGAAATGACCGCTGAACTGACCCTGCTGACGGAACCTCTTAGCCCCACCCTGTCAAACACGTTGGATACTCTATATCATCCTGGCATGATCAATAATACTCTGAAATGTACCTCCAGACAATATAAGAGAGGCTGTAGCCTCTTGGAGATGACCGGCGAATACCTTAACTAGCTTGCGAATCCGCTCGAACTCAGTGGGAATACTCGACATAGAATAATGAGATAATTCATGAAAGCGAGTCTCATACTCAGATACAGATAGAGAGACCTGCTCCAGTCTGTCAAACTCATCCCTGCGCTGATCACGGAGGCTATAAGGCATAAATCTCTCAAGGAATATCTCAGTAAACTGTTCCCAACTCATCATAGGAGAACCAATAGGTCCACGGGTAAGAACCGACCTCCACCACTCCTTAGCTACTCCTGCAAATTGATATGAAGTGTAAGCTACTCCATATTCCTCTAAGATGCCTCAGTTGAACAACCTGTCTTGGCACTCAGTCAAAAAGTCATAGGCTTTCTCTCCGGCTGTACCATTAAACCTTGGAGGCACCAATCAAATAAACCTCTCGAAGCTCTTCTGCTCAGCTATCGACATGGCAGCACTAGCAGAAACTGGCAGAGCTGTAAATCTCAGAGGTGCAATAGAAGTCACTATAGAAGAACCATGAGTATGAAATCCTACACTAGGCCCCTAAACTAGCAGTGTAGCACCAATTATGATAGGAGAACCTACGCTACTTGTAAGAATACTAGAAGTAGGAGCACCATCCAGTCTAACCAATAATTGAACCAATAGCTCCTGAAGCATCGGAGCACTATCGGGAGCCACAGGAGGCTGGGATGGCCTCTACTCCTTAGTCTTCTGCTCCAAGTCATCCTCATGCTCGTATATGGGCTCAGGTGATGTCTCTCTAGCTCATCCACGAGCAGGTGCCGCTTCCTTCGCTTGGCCTCATCTCCTAACTCCACCACATCCTCTACCTCGCCTACGTACTGGGGCTCGGGCAATAGGTGCAGCCTCACCCTTAGTAATTCTGGCTCTAATCCTCACCATCTGCGCAGAAGAAATATATTAGAAGTATACAATACTTGAAATGAATAAATTATATGAATGGAGTAAAAAGAAGGAAATCCTCCTATTAAGTATCTTATAGCCTCTCAAAGATAAGTACGGACGTCTACGTACTGATCCGCAAGACTCTACTAGACACCCTGCTCTTTAACTTATTAGATCGGTAAACCTAGAGCTTTGATATCAATTTGTCACAACCCAAAAATCGAGGTCATGATGGCACACATCTCAAAACCCAATCTGATGTGTAACCCTAAAAATAAAACTCATACCAGACTCCTACAGGGGAAAGTGATGCCATAATTTAAATAAAAAGAAAAACAATAAAGAGAAAATTATTCCAAAACCTGGTGTCATAAGTATAAAGAGCATCTAATACAAGGTTCGAATCTAAAGATACAACATAAATCTCTGAATGATACAAAAGACTGAAAAATAAGGATATATTAATGACGATCCGAATTCTGAGACCTCACCACTAATCTGAGAATACACAATCCGCTAGAATATCAACTGCCACGTGAGGTACCCCGACTAGTATCTGCATCAAAAAGGGATACAAAAGTAGGGGTGAGTACAATTCACATGTACTTAGTAGGTTTTAGCTGATTGAGTATAAATAATTAATCGAACCTATGAAATAAACTAAGGAACGCTTTCACTTGCATATAGAAAGGTCCCACTTTGGCATCGGTGCCGCCAGTTTATATATATAGTGGCGCGAGTAAAATAGACCCGTAATAACAGCTCATAATCACAATTAATCAGATAATTCAAGAAACACAGATATCAATGCAATGCAATGCAATATGATGATGCAATGATGTGGTGGTATAGTGGAATCAAGACTATCGTATAGCCTGCCGTATACACCTGCCGAGCTGTGCTACCAAGCGGGACCCATGGGGGTCTCGCAGACCATATACCTCAATCACAATATCTCATTATCCTTGCCACCTACTCATGGTCAAGGGATCACAATGCATCCACTACCCTACCGTAATACTGCCTCGGACAGGGACTGAAGATACAAAGATTTAAAGGTGTTTCATTTTCTTTTGTCAAAAAGAATTTCCATATTTCTCAACTTCTATGATCAATGAGGATGAATGCATCAAAACACATATGACATGGAAGTAATATTCAACTCACAAATGGTAGAAGGTTTAAAGTTCTCAAAACTTAACCTACACATGATATTCACCCTTAATAAATAGTAATAGGAATATTCATCCCTTTCTCAATAATATTTCAATACTCAAGCATTCTCAAAACCCCCAACTCAACCTCTCAGGAGAGTATCACAAGTCAAATAATATACTCAAGCCTCTCTCTTAGGCAAATCACGAATCACATGCTCTCAAACCAAATAAGATAACAAATAAGGCCTCCACACGGGCTATGTAGTATAAATAAACCCCCACATGACAATAAATTAATGAATAAGCCCCTACACGGGCATCACAATATATATATAACATTCTCAACTCATACTACGACCTCATCCCAAAGTCTATAACATATGAATGACTAATTACCCCATCTCAATTTCAAAGAATGATAGCCAAACCTATTGCCGAAACCGCACTCGAACACATCCACCGAACAAGCAACTCTCGAATTCAATGCCCGGACTGACAACCTACTATAAACAATAAAACATACACATCACAAGGAGTCCAATGACACCCATATTGATAGGTTTCGAAACTGGAGGTAAAATGGTCTAAAAATTCATTATTTCAGAAAAAGGTCAAATCTAGAAATTTATTGGACAATCACATTCTACTTGTAATATGGAACTCATGGTTGAAAAACCCATAAAAATAGAGCTCAAAATGAGTTAGAAATCACCATTTTCCTTAAATCCGAATTAGGGAAGAAACAAAGATTTTTGGGGTTTGAAACTAAACTTTAGGGGTTAAAATTATCAAAAACTTAATGAAAAGGAAAGGTTTTAGGTCAAAAATCACTTATCCAACACTTTTCCTTAAAAATTTCTTCTCAACTCACCTCAAGGAGTTCAAGAACTCAAACAATTGATGAAAATATTGAAATGGAAGAAAGGGGCATTTTCTGCCTAAAAAGTTATTGTTCACGTGTGTTACTGTTCACGTGTGTTATTGTTCATGCGTATTTTGTACAAATTTTTGAAAATCACCCTCAAGGTCATTAAAGCTATGCTGCATGGAATTTTAAGGAGAACATAGTGGAAGTTTCAGAATCTGTTTTTGGCACGTCGTTCGAGTAATGAATTGATTTTTAGCTACAGATTTAGTATTTTTGTAAATCAAATTTTGTTGAATTTTGGAAGAGTAGAACTTAGTCAATATAACTCTATTTTGAGTGATTCTTGAGGCTAGATTATGGGGTTTTTCACAAGTAACATCGTGGTGTAATTTATTTTGATTGAGAGATTTTCATTTTTGAGAAATCGACGCGTAAAGAGGCTGCCTTGTTTGTTTTCTTATTTGAAAATGTGGAAATTGATTGTTTGATCATCTTGCATTATATTTCCATCCCAAATTGTGTTATAAATCTAATTTGTGAGCATGGGTGACATTTAGAACCTGTTTTGGGGGTCAACTCTGAAATTCCATATGCGGTTCCCATAATTCCCGTTTTAGATCCAAAAATTGGTCTGTCTTCAAAAATTATAAAATTAGTGTCTAAACGACCGTATTGACATCGTGGTTCTATTTTTGATAGAGTAGCAGCATTCTGAGGTAGTTCAGAAGAGAAAAGCTTTGGTACAGTGATTTGGAGCCCACGTGTTTAGCCTACAAGCAGGCTACAATTTTATCTTTCGTTAGATTGAGCTAGAGTATGTGAAAGCATGTTGAAATAGTTAGAATTTGGGTTGGGTAGTTTGATTATATATCTTAGGTGTTAGAAATCATGCTTTAGGCTTATTATCGGGTTTTTAGATATTTAGAAGCATGTGTATCTTGTTGTTATTTGTTAGTATTATAAGGAGAGTTGAATGAGCATGTTTTTGATACTGTGGGGTTTGTTGGCCTTAGTATAGGATGTAAACTTGCTTTAGATGTCCCGGCTTTGCTCCGATGGACTTAGATCCTTGTAAAATAGTGTAGCGGGCTAGTGCCTGGTAGTTTGGCCTTAGTTAGGGGTTACCCTTTCTCTTAAAAATATCTTTATCCATAAATCTATATAATCGTGACTTTCATGATGCGTCAACAATATTATATTTCATGATTATTGACTTTGGCTCCGGTTCTAGGTTTGGCGGCATATCAGTTGACTCATTTGGGAAAATATGTTTTTGGTACTGTTGTATTCTAGTTGGCGAGTAGAATGTTTGGCATCATGGATAAATTATTTGTGAACATTCGGGTATCAAGTCTTGGCCTCCATTCTAACTTATCGGGGAGCATTCGGTTACTCAGTCCCGGCCTTTATAGACTACCTAGTATGACGAGCATCTGGGTACCCCAGTCTCGGCCTCGAACATACCAATGTATTATGGCGAGTATATGGGTACCTAGTCCCAGACTCGAATGCACTTATGTATTATGACAAGCATCTGGGTATCCAATCTCGGCCTTGGCCATTTTGAACATTCGGGTGAGTATCTGGGTCCCAGTCCCGGCCTCGACCCCTAAGTCACCCCTAGATCGATTGACTCTTAGAGATTTTAGGTTTGGAAATGATATATTACTTCGGCTCCTAACATTGCAGATTCTTGGTTTCTAGCCTTGGTAGTTGTAGTTATTATGTGTACTCAGCGGGCTTATGGGGGTTCGTTCGAGTTTTTATTTAACTTGCGCACAAGTGTCTCAGCTGGGCTTATGGGGGCTCAGTTGGGTATAATTAGTTATAGTTCTCATAGGTTTTACTCTTTTCTCTTTTTGATACTTATGTTAATTCCTATTTAGGCTATTCCTCCTTTTCATATTGTTTTTACCTTTTTTGCTCAGTCGGCCTATGATGCCTACTGGTACCTATTGTCTTGGTACTTATACTACACTCTACATCTACTTTCGTGATGCAGGACCGAGCACCAGTTACCACCGTGAATAGATCGAGCCTGTTGTAGTCAGCTTCGGAGATTAGGGTGAGCACTTGGCATTTTTGGATCATTCTTGTCTCCTTCAGTATGGATGGACCATATTTTGCCTTTTGAGACTAGTCAGTTGTTATATATATTTTGATCCACTTTTGGGACTTGTACTCATCTTTTATTTTGTAGCAGTTCTGTACTTGTGACTTCCAGATTTTGGGAGGGATCTTTAGTTATTTACATCATGTTTTGGTTTACTTCCGCTTATTCTTTCTGCCTATCTTTATAATTCGTCACTCTTGTTTGGTTTCTGCCCTCAAACCCATTACTTGAAGTTTCGGGTTGACAGGTTGGATTACCTACTAAAGGGTTATAGTAGGTGTCATCATGACCTAAGGAATTGGGTTATGATAAGGTTGTAATAGAGCCCCAGTTTATTAGTCTCACTTGTACAGAGCTAACGTCTAGTAGAGTCTCGCGGATGGATGCGAAGACGTCCGTAACTTATCTTCGGTAGGCTACAGGATGTCAGTAGGAATATTCTCTATATTGTATCATTTTGTGCAGTGTTGTGTCTTATTGATTTAGTGAAATCTCATTTGTTCCACTCTTTCACAAGATGGTTCATACGCGTGGTACCACTAGTCGTGATAATATACCAAGGACTGGCATGCCTAGAGGTCATCCTCATGGGATAAGTAGGGGACCAATACTAGCTCTCGACCCAAAGATAGAGCCGAAGCTGGTAGAGAAGCATCGGGACGCTCCTATTCCTACTCAGCCAGAGGGACCACCACCATCACAACCTCCAGCTACACTAGTTATGAACCCAGCACTACAAGAAGTGATTGTGCATCTCTTCACGGCGATTAGGGTTGTACCACAGGCCCCAACCCAGTAGTAGGCATACCAGCATCGCGGGATCCGCTCATCCATCCAGCACTTGAGGTTTAGCTGCCTTGACCAATTATTGCACCCCCACCAATAGTTCTGGAGGGTATGATGTCATTACAAGATCAAAAAATGTTAGGGGTATTTCAGAGGTTGTCACCCCCGACATTTTCTAGAGCCATTAGCGAGGATGCTATGGAGTTCTTGACTACCTGCCAAGAACAACTCCATTCCTTGGGTCTTGTGGAGTCTAGAGGTGCCGACTTCACTGCTCACCAGTTCAGAGGGGCAGCCAAATAGTTATGGCGCTCTTATTTGCAGTCCAGACTAGCTGAGTCACTACCATTGACATGGGCCCAGTTCTCAGAGGCATACTTGGCTCGATACATCCCTACGAGTGTTCGGAACCGACTTTAAGATCAGTTTACCAAGTTGGATTAGGGCCACATGACGATTGCAAAGTACGAGGCTAGATTTCATCATCTTTCCCGATATTCCACTATGATTCTACCCACTGTAGAGGAGCGGGTATGATATTTTGTGCACGGATTGATATCTTACCTGAGGTTGGGGACCGAGCACCTTGTTTCTGTGGGCTGCTCTTTTCTGGATGTGGTAGATCATGCCTACACAATCGAGATTATTTATTATTAGGCCCAAAGGGGCAGTGATAAGAGACCCAGGCATCAGGATAGATACAGTGGGTCCCATTCTAGAAGCCATGATAGTTATGACAGGCCCCTCTAGTAGTTCTAGTAGGATAGGTACCAGTAGGGTCAGTCCAGCCGGCCGATTTAGGTCGTCCTACCAGTAGTTGAGGGTAGTCAGCCCCGTTTGGGGGGTTCCACTATAGGGCAGAGCTTGAGGGGATCAGGTCCACTTTCTTCCTACTATGGATGAGTTATCACAGGTCACTCAGTTTTAGGATGTTTCGATTGTGGCTCACTAGAGCACTGGGCTAGGGAGTGTCCCGATCGGGGTAAACCATTGTTAGTAGCTCCACCTCCACTAGAAGGTATAGATCAAGGTCACGGCCGCGATGATAGTCAGCAGGGTGTTCGAGGAGGTTCCTGAGGGGGAAGGTCAAGTGGTAGGGTGAATGTTCATGGGAGAGGCCGACAGGGCCACTTCTATACTGCTCTGGTGAGGGAAGAGGCTGAGGCATTAGATGATATTATCACAAGTACTATCCTTATTTGTCAGCAGACTGCTTCAGCTTTATTTGATCCAAGTTCCACATATTCCTATGTATCTATATATTTTTCTCCAGTCTAGGTATTCCTTATGAGTTACTTGAGGTCCTATTACATGTTTCAACCCCGGTAGGGGATTCTTTAGTAGTGGATTAGGTTTGTAGGTCCTATGCGGTGACTATTCAGGGGCACGAGACTCGAGCAGATCTTATTTTACTTGATATACTGGACTTTGATGTTATTCTGGGCATGGATTGGCTATCCCCTCATCATGCAGTTTTGGAATGTTATGACAACACCGTTACATTAGCCATGCCTAGTATTCCCCTAATCTTTTGGCAGGGTATTTATAGTCGCTCACCGACTGGGATCATATCCTTTAAGCAGGCCCGACGGCTAGTAGCATTTGGGTGCTTGGCGTACTTAGCATATGTCAGTAATGTGTCTAACGAGACCCCTACTATTGATTCAGTCCCTGTGGTTAGGGAGTATACTGATGTCTTCCCTACTGACCTACTTGGTCTACCCCAGAGAGAGATATTGACTTTGCCATAGATTTAGAGCCGGGAACTATGCCTATTTCTATATTATCTTATCATATGGCCCCTACAGAGCTCAAGTAGCTCAGCATGCAACTTGAGGATCTTCTAGGTAGGGATTTATTTGCCCGAGTGTGTCACCGTGGGGTGCACCCATCTTTTTTTTAAGAAGAAGGATGGGACTATGCGGATGTGTGTTGATTACAGATAACTGAACAAGGTGATGGTGAAAAACTGTTACCCCAGACCTCGTGTCGATGATCTATTCAATCTGCTTCAGGGTGCGACCATGTTTTCTAAGATTGACTTGAGGTTTGGCTACCACCAGTTGCGGATTAGAGTAGCCAACATTCCTAAGACTACTTTTCGGACTTGTTATGGCCACTATGAGTTCCTTGTGATGTCTTTTGGGCTTACCAATGCCCCTACAGCTTTTATGGATCTTATGATTCGAGTATTCAGGCCTTATCTTGATTCGTTCGTTATTGTATTCATTGATAACATACTGGTATACTTGCAGATAGGGAGGAGCACGCATAACACATGAGGATTGTGCTCCAGACTTTGAGAGATCAACAACTTTATGCTAAATTCTCAAAGTGCGAGTTTTGGTTGGAGTTTGTGGCATTTTTGGGACACATGGTGTCCAAAGAGGGTATTAAAGTGGATCCGATGATGATTGAGGCTATTTGTGGTTGGGCTAGGCCCACATTTATTACAGAGATTCAGAGTTTTGTTGGATTGGATGGGTATTATAGACGATTCATTGAGGGTTTCTCTACTATTGCAGCCCCATTGACCCGTTTGACCCACCAGGATATTCCCTTTTTGTGGTCTGAGGAGTGTGAGTTGAGCTTTCAGAAGCTTAAGGAGTTGCTTACCACTGCTCTTGTTCTGACTTTACTAGTTGAGGGAGAGATCTTTTCGGTATATTGTGACTCTTCTATTATAGGTCTTGGGTGTGTACTGATGCATCATGGCCGAGTTATTGCTTATACTTCTAGACAGTTGAGAGTGCACGAGCGCAACTACCCCACCCATGACCTAGAGATGGCGGTGGTAGTTTTCATACTCAAGATATGGAGGTACTACTTATACAGAGTCTATTGCGAGATATATACAGATCACCGCAGCTTATAGTACATTATGAGTCAGAAGGATCTTAATTCTAGACAGTGGCGTTGGATTGAGCTACTGGCCGATTATGACATATCTATCCTCTACCACCCGAGCAAGGCAAATGTAGTAGCAGATGCCTTGAGCCTGAAGATGGGAAGTATGGGTAGTTTAGCTTACTTGTCTTCTGCAGAGCGACCCCTAGCCTTAGACATCCGGTATTTTTCTAATCAGATGGTGAGGTTGGAAATCTCAGATTCCGGACCAATTTTGGCTTTTGTGGGATCTGATCATCTTTACTAAACCAAATTCGTGGCCGGTAGTTTGAGGATGGAGCATTGGTAGAGCTTTGAGAGTTAGTATTGTGAGGCAGGGTGGCCAGAATTCTATAGATTCGGATGGCATACTATGGTTCGATGGTCGCCTTTGTGTTCCCAGAGTTGGAGACTTCATTCAGTTGATCCTTTATGAGGTCTACGAGTCCAGATATTCTATCCATCCAGACACCGTGAAAATGTATTAGGATTTGAGATACCATTATTGGTGGTGTGGTATGAAGAGAGATATAGCTGAGTATGTATCCCATTGTTTAAGTTGTCAGAAAGTTAAGGCTGAGCATCAGCATCCTGGTGGATTCTTTTAGAGATTACCCACTCCTGAGTGGAAATGAGAACATATTACCATGGATTTCGTGATGGGATTGCCTCCGACATCCAGAGGTAAGGATGGTATTTGGGTCATTGTTGATCGATTGACCAAGTCAGGGCATTTCTTGCCAGTAGTCCACTTTTACTGCAGATTGTCTAGCTCGAATCTATATTCAAAAGGTGGTCCGTCTACACGGGGTACCGATATATATCAGATAGGGGATCTCAATTTACTTCCAGTTTCTAGAGGGCCTATGAGAGAGAGTTAGGAACCCGAGTTGATCTTAGCATGACATTTCATCCACAGACCGATGGCCAGTTAGAGCGTACTATTCAGGTTCTGGAGGATATGTTGCGAGCTTATGTATTAGAGTTCAAGGGTCATTAGGAGCAGTACTTAGCTTTAGCAGAGTTTGCGTACAACAACAGCGACCACTCTAGTATTCAGATGGCCCTGTTTGAAGCCTTATATGGTAGGCGTTGTTGGACTCCGGTTGGTTGGTTTGAGTCTTCAGAGCCTAGGCCGTACAGTACCGATTTACTTCAGGATACCATAGCTAGAGTTCGGGTTATTCAGGATAGGTTAAGGACATCTCAGAGTAGGCACTAGAGTTATGCTGATTGCAGGTGTCGACCCTTGTGCTTCGAGGTAGGAGATCAGGTATTCTTGTGGGTGTCGCCCTTGAAGGGCATGATGAGATTCGACAGGCGGGGTAAGCTTAGCCCCAAGTATATCGGTCCGTTTGAGATTCTGAGAGGAGTTTAAGAGGTTTCTTATGAGTTCTCTTTGCCACTAGCATTTTCAGCTATACACCCTATTTTTCATGTTTCTATGATACGTCGGTACATTTCAGATGAGTCTTACATGCTTTAGTATGAATCTGTTGAGTTGGATGATTGCCTGGCTTTTGTTGAGGAGCCAGTTGCTATTCTAGCTAGAGATGTTCACCAGCTTTGTTCTATGTCCATCCCTGTGATTAAGCTCCAGTGGCGCCATCTTCCGATCGAGGAGGCTACATGGGAGACTGACTAGGAGATGCGGGAGTAGTTCCCCAGCTTATTTGACCCTCCAGGTATACTCTTGTCCTTACTTTCGCAGATAAAAGTTCTTTTAGTAGTGGATGTTGTAATGACCCTGAAGGTCATTTTTGGAATTTTTGTAAAATGACCAATTTATCCCTCCCTTTAGATGCCCCGAGTCATTTCTGATTGTTACCGGGTGTTGATTTTTAGAAAATCCTATGAAACGTTAAGTCTTTGGAAATTTTGAGTTTCATAAGCTTTAAGTATTAAAAAGTGGTATTTGGGGTCAATCGGAGCTACGGGTCTCAGAATGGAATTCCGTCAATTCCAATGCTCGGAATGGAATTTTGATGACTCTGTTGGATTTGGGAGATGGTTTTTGGTCTAGAAGAAGTGTTGGTTGAATTTTTAGAGGTCCCGAGTCCGTTTTGGTATTTTGAAGGCCTAAGTTGGTTTAATTACGACTTTTCGAGTTTTGGGTCAACGAGATCTCGAATTTAAATTCTGATGGTTCCATCAGCTCTAGAATGACCAAATTAGGCTAGTACTGTTGGAATGACTATCGAGGCAATCGATACGAGTTTAGGGCCATTTGATGCTTTTGACTTTAAAAGTTAGCCTATGGTTGACTTTGGTCAACATTTTTGGAAAACGCGCTTGAATGCTGACCATGCGGTTAGTTCGCAATGTCAATGTTGGTCTAGAACGGCCCTTCGTTCGCTTTCCGAGGCTTCCGGACTAATATCGAGGCCCGTTGTGGAATGTGGCTTAAAATGACTCTTGGGTGTGTGACCCACCTTTCATTAAAATAATTTCGTATGGGAATTCTGAATACGCCATTGAGTCCGAAACGTCAAATTTAGTGGGGTAGCCTATCTATTCTATTTTTATCGGATTTTGAACGAATTTCGAGCACCCTATCGGATATTTTGGATTTTCCAAAATCTGAAAAAATCACAGCAGCAGCAGTCCCATTTTTGGGATATTTTCTCCAACTTTAAAACTCCATAACTTGAGTTATATAACTCCAAATTGGGTGATTCAAAAGGCAAACTTGTGAGATTTTTTGTGGAAAACGCATTGGAGAGATTTAAAACTGATTAGGAGCATTCAATTTAGGTAAAAAGCATGATTTTATTCGCAGCAGTGTCCATTTTCGGAATGAATTTTTGAAGAACTTTGACAAGTTATTTCTTAACCTATTCAAATCCAATTTGGGTGATTCCAGAGTCTATGTTGCATGGAATTTTGAGGAGCACATCGTGGAAGTTTTAGAATCTACTTTTGGCATATCGTTCAAGGTAATAAATTGATTTTTAGCTGTAGATTTAGTATTTTTTGGTATCAAATTTTATTGAATTTTGGAAGAGTATAACTTGGTCAATATAACTCTGTTTTGAGTGATTTTTGAGGCTATATTGTGGGGTTTTTCTCAAGGAACGTCGTGTTGTAATATATTTTGATTGATAGATTTTTCCTTTTTGAGAATTCGATGCATAAAAAGGTTGTCTTATTTGTTTTCTTAGTTAAAAATGTAGAAATTGATTGTTTGATCGTCTTACATTATTTTTCCACCCCAAATTGTATTATAAATCTGATTTATGAGCTTGGGGTGACATTTAGAACCTGTTTTGGGGGTCAAATCCGAAATTCTATATGCGGGTCCCACAATTCCCATTTTAGATCACGAAATTGGTCCATCTTCAAGAATTATAAAATTAGTGTCTAAAAACCCGTATTTATGTTGTAGTTCTATTTTTGACAGTGTCGCAGCATTTGGAGGTAGTTCAGAAGAAAAAAGCTCCGGTACAGTGATTTGGAGCCCGTGTGTTTAGCCTACAGGTAGGCTACAATTTTACCTTTCTTTAGATTGAGCTGGAATGTGTGAAAGCATGTTGAAATAGTTGGAATTTGGGTTGGGTATTTTGATTGTATATCTTAGGTGTTAGAAATCATGCTTTAGGCTTATTATCAGGGTTTCAGATATTTATAAGTATGTGTATCTTGTCGTTATTTGTTAGTATTATAAAGAGATTTGAATGAGCATGTTGTTGATACTGTGGGGTATGTTGGATTTAGTATAGGATGTAAACTTGCTTTAGATGTCCCGGCGTCACTCCGGTGGACTTATATCCTTGTAAAATGGTGTAGCGGGCTAGTGCCTGGTAGTTTGGCCTTAGTTAGGCATTACCCTTGCTATTAAAAATATCTTCATCCATAAATCAATATAATAGTGACTTTCATGATTCATCGACAATATTAGATTTTTTGATCATTGACTTTGGCTCCGGTTCCAGTTTTGGCGGCATATCGGTTGACTCATTTGGGAAAATATTTTTTTGGTACTGTTGTTTCTAATTGGCGAGTAGAATATTTGGCATCATAGGATAAATTATCTGTGAGCATTAGGGTATCAAGTCCCGGCCTCTGTTCTGAATTATCGGGAAGCATTCGGGTACTCAGTCTCGACTTCTACTGGCTTGCTAGTATGATGAGCATTCGGGTACCCAGTCTCGGCCTCGATCATACCGATGTATTATGGTGAGCATTCGGGTACCTAGTCCCAGCCTTTAATGAACTTATGTATTATGGCAAGCATCCAGGTACCCAGTCCCGGCCTTGGCCACTTTGAACATTCGGGTGAGCATCTAGGTCTTAGTCCCAGCCTCGACCCCTAAGTCACCCCTAGATTGATTAAATCTTAGAGATTCTGGGTTTGGAAATGATATATTACTTCGGCTCCTAACGTTGCAGATTCTTGGTTTCTAGCCTTGGTAGTTGTAGCTATTTTGTGTACTCAGCGGGCTTATGGGGGTTTGTTCGAGTTTTTATTTAACTTGCGCACAAGTGTCCCGACTGGGCTTATGGGGGCTCAGTTGGGTATATTTAGCTATAGTTCTCATAGGTAGTACTCTTTTCTCTTTTTGATACTTATGTTGATTCCTATTTAGGCTATTCCTCTTTTTCATATTGTTTTTACCTTTTCTGCTCAGTCGGCCTATGATGCCTACTAGTACCTGTTGTCTTGGTACTCATACTACACTCTACATCTATTTTCGTGATGCAGGACCAAGCACCAGCTACCACCGTGAATAGATCGAGCCTGTTGCAGTCAGCTTCGGAGACTAGGGTGAGCACTTGGCATTTTTGGATCATTCCTGTCTCCTTCAGTATGGATGGACCGTCTTTTGCCTTTTGAGACTAGTCAGTTGTTATATATATTTTTGATCCACTTTTGGGACTTGTACTCATCTTTTATTTTGTAGCAGTCTTGTACTTGTGACTTCCAGATTTTGGGAGGGATCTTTAGTTGTTTACATCATGTTTTGGTTTACTTCCGCTTATTCTTTCTGCCTATCTTTATAATTTGTCACTCTTGTTTAGTTTCTGCCCTCAAACCCATTATTTGAAGTTTCGGGTTGACGGGTTGGATTACCCACTGGAGGGTTATAGTAGGTGCCATCATATCCTAAGGAATTGGGTCGTGACAGGTTGTCACGACCCAAAAACTGAGGTCATGATGGCACACATCTCAAAACCCAATCTGATGTGTAACCCTAAAAATAAAACTCATACAAGACTCCCAAAGGGGAAAGTGATGCCACGATTTAAATAAAAAGAAGAAAAAAAAAAACAATGAAGAAATTATCCCAAAACCTGGTGTCATAAGTATAAAGAGCATCTAATACAAGGTTCGAATCTGAAGATACAACATTAGTCTCTGAATGATACAAAAGACTGAAAAATAAAGATAGACTAGTGACGATCCGAATTCTGGGACCTCACCACTAATCTGAGAATACACAATCCGCTAGAATATTAACTGCCACGTGGGGTACCCCGACTAGTATCTGCATCAAAAAGGGACACAGAAGTAGGGGTGAGTACAATTCACATGTACTCAGTAGGTTTTAGTTGACTGAGTATAAGGAATTAATCAAACCTATGAAATAAACTAAGGAACGCATCCACCTGCATACAGAAAAGTCCCACTCCGGCATCGGTGCCGCCAATTTATATATATATTGACGCGAGTAAAGTAAACCCATAATAACAGCTCATAATCACAATTAACCAGATAATTCAAGCAGCATAAATATCAATGCAATGCAATGCAATATGATGATGCAATGATGTGGTGGTACGGTGGAATCAAGACTGTCGCACAGACTGTCGTATACACCTGCTGAGCTGTGCTACCAAGCAAGGCACATGGGGGTCTTGCAGACTATATAACTCAATCACAATATCTCATTATCCTTGCCACCTCCTCGTGGTCAAGGGATCACAATGCATCCACTACCCTGCCGGAAAACTGCCTCGGTCAGGGACTCAAGATACAAAGGTTAGGATCACAATGCATCCACTACCCTGCCGGAAAACTGCCTCGGTCAGGGACTCAAGATACAAAGGTTGGGATCACAATGCATCCACTACCCTGCCGGAAAACTGCCTCGGTCAGGGACTCAAGATACAAAGGTTGGGATCACAATGCATCCACTACCCTGCTGGAAAACTGCCTCGGTCAGGGACTCAAGATACAAAGGTTGGGATCACAATGCATCCACTACCCTGCCGGAAAACTGCCTCGGTCAGGGACTCAAGATACAAAGGTTTAAAGGTGTTTCATTTTCTTTCTCAAAAGGAATTTCCATATTTCTCAACTTCCCATGTTTCATGATATGATGAATGAGGATGAATGCATCAAAACACATATGCATGGAAGTAATAATCAACTCACATGTGGTATAAGGTTCAAAGTTCTCAAAACTTAACCTACACATGATATTCACCCTCAATAAATAGTAACGGGAAGAACACACTTTCATTTAAATATTCACCCCTTTCTCAACAATATTTCAATACTCAAGTATGCTCAAAACCCCAACTCAATCTCTCAGGCGGCATCACAAGTCAAATAATATACTCAAGCCTCTCTCTTAGGCAAATCATAATTCACATGCTCTCAAAGCAAATAAGATAACAAATAAGGCCCCCACACGGGCTATGTAATACAAATAAACCCCGTCACGACAACACATTAATAAATAAGCCTCCACACAGACATCACAATATATATAACATTCTCAACTCATACTACAACCCCATCCCAAAGTCTATAACATATGAATGACTAATTACCCCATCTCAATCTCAAAGAAAGATAGTCAAACCTACCTCAATTGCCGAAACCGCACTCGAATACCTCCACCGGACAAGCAACTCTCGAATTCAGCGCCCGGAATGACAACCCACTATCAACAATGAAACATACACGTCACAAGGAGTCCAATGACACCCATATTGATAGGTTTCGGAACCGGGGGTAAAATAGTCCAAAAATTAACTATTTTCGAAAAGGGTCAAATCTGGAAATTTATTGAACAATCCCATTCTATTGGTAATAAGGAACTCATGGTTGAAAAACCCATAAAAATAGAGCTCAAAACGAGTTGAAAATCACAATTTTCCTTAAATTCGGATTAGGGAAGAAACAAGGATTTTTGGGGTTTGAAACTAAATTTAAGAGTTAAAATCGTCAAAAACTTAATGAAAAAGGAAGGTTTTAGGTCAAAAATCACTTACCCAACACTTTGCCTCGAAAATCTCTTCTCAAATCACCTCAAGGAGTTCAAGAACTCAAACAAATGATGAAAACTATTGAAATGGGAAGAAAGGGGCATTTTCTGCCCAAAAAGTTACTGTTCACGCGTGTTACTGTTCACGCGTGTTACTGTTCACACGTTTTTGTACAAATTTTTGAAAATCACCCTCAAGGTCATTACAATATCCACCACTAAAAAGGATGTTCGTCCTCGAACATAAGATAAAATAAAGTACCTGGGGTCTCAAAAAGCTGAGGGTACCGAGCCTGCATATCAGACTCTAACTCCCAAGTCACCTCCTCAGCAGGCCGATGCTGCCACTGCACCTTGACCGAAGCGACCTCCTTGGTCCTGAGTCTACGAAGCCGCCTATCTAGAATAACTGTCGGCTCCTCCTCATGAGTCAAATTCGGACTCAACTCTACCGCATCATAAGAAATCACATGAGACTCATCCGGTATGTACTTGCGAAGCATGGAAACATGAAACACCGGATGGACAGCTGACAATTTAGGGGGTAAGGCCAACTTATACGCCATTCCACCTACTCTCCTCAGGATTTCAAACGGGCCAACAAACCTTGGGCTAAGCTTGCCCTTCTTTCCGAACCTCATCACACCCTTCATGGGCGATATTTTAAGCCACATGCAATCACCCACCATGAACTCTAAGGGACGAACCCTCCTATCAGCATAACTCTTCTGACGACTCTGAGCTGTCAATAGTCGACCCTGAATCAAACGTACCCGCTCCACAGCATCCCTAAGTAAGTTAGTATCCAATGCATCAACCGCAACAGAATCAAACCATCCAATGGGTGATCGACACCTACGACCATACAATGCCTCAAATGGTGCCATTTGAATGCTGGAGTGATAACTGTTATTATAGGCAAACTCTGCTAAGGGCAAGTGTTGGTCCCATCGGGCACCAAAATCAATCACACAGGCCCTAAGCATATCCTCCAACACCTGAATAGTCCGCTCGGACTGACCATCGGTTTGGGGATGAAATGCTGAACTCATCTCTAGCCGCATACCCAAACCACGCTGTAATGCCTTCCAAAAGTGAGAGGTGAACACTGAACCCCGATCCGATACAATAGAGATAGGCACCCCATGCAGCCTAACAATCTCACGAAGATAGATCCTAGCTAACTGATCCGCATTGTAGCTAGTCTTCACCGGAAGGAAATGGGCTGATTTGGTCAATCGATCCACAATCACCCAGACAGAGTCATACTTACCCAATGCCATGGGTAATCCAGACACGAAGTCCATAGTGATACGCTCCCATTTCCACTCAGGAATGGGCATCCTTTGCATAGGACCACCCGGTTTCTGATGCTCATACTTCACTTGTTGGCAATTTAAACACTTAGCCACAAAATCAATAATGTCTCTCTTCATGCCACACCACCAATAGTGTTGTTTCAAGTCATGAAACATCTTTGCCACTCCCGGGTGAATCGAATATTTGGAACAATGAGCCTCCTCCAATATCATACGTACCCATTCACTAACCTTGGGCACACAAATGCGACCATTAATCCTCAAAACTCCTTCCGAATCAAGAGAGGCTGATTTTGCTTCACCACTTAACACTTTGTCTCGAATGACCCTCAACTTTTCATCTTCAAACTGGTGTGTACGAATCTGGTCCATCAAAGTAGACCTAGCCTCCACAAAGGCCAAAATACCATGATGTGTAGAAATATCAAGTCGGACCAACTGTCTAGCCAATGACTGAACCTCCAATGCCAAAGGCCTCTCCACAGCCTTAAGAAAGGCCAAACTACCCATGCTAGATGCTTTGCGACTCAGGGCATCCGCTACCACATTAGCTTTGCCCGGATGATAAAGTATGGTAATGTCATAGTCTTTCAATAACTCTAACCACCTACGCTGCCGCATGTTCAGATTCGGTTGAGAAAAGATATACTTAAGGCTACGATGGTCAGTATAGACCTCGCAATGCACTCCATAGAGATAATGCCTCCACAACTTCAGAACAAACACCACCGCTGCTAATTCTAAGTCGTGGGTAGGATAGTTCTTCTCATGTACCTTCAACTGTCGAGAAGCATAAGCTATAACTCTACCTTTTTACATCAATACACCACCCAAGCCGACTCCCGAAGCATCACAAAACACAATAAATGCCACGCCCTCCTCGGGTAAGGCTAGAATAGGTGCTGAAGACAATAATTTCTTGAGCTTTTGAAAGCTCGCCTCACACTCATCAGTCCACTGAAATGCCACGGTCTTTTGAGTTAGCCTAGTCAATGGAGCTGCAATAGAAGAGAATCCTTGAACAAACCGACGATAGTAGCCTGCCAACCCAATAAAACTCCGAATCTCGGTAACCGAAGTAGGCCTAACCCAATCACGAACCGCTGCAACTTTGGCTGGATCAACCATAATACCATCCTTGGTCACTATATGACCCAAGAATGTCACAGACTCAAGCCAAAACTCACATTTGGAGAATTTTGCTTACAACTTCTCCTCTCTCAATCTCTAAAGGACTGTCCTCAGGTGCCTAACATGATCCGCCTCATTCTTGGAATAAACCAAGATGTCATCAATAAACACGATCACAAACGAGTTCAAATAAGGTCGAAATACCCGGTTCATCAACTCCATAAAAGCAGCCGGGGCATTAGTCAACCCGAAGGACATAAACACAAACTCATAATGCCCATAACGAGTCCTGAATGCAGTCTTCGAGATGTCAGATTCCCGAACTCTCAACTGATGGTAACCCGACCTCAAATCAATCTTTGAGAACACCGATGCACCTTGAAGCTGGTCAAATAAATCATCAATGCGAGGGGGAGGATACTTGTTCTTGATAGTGACTTTGTTCAACTGTCGATAGTCAATACACATCCTCATAGTACCATCTTTCTTCTTCACAAATAAAACTGGTGCACCCCACGGTGATACACTAGGTCTAATAAACCCTTTCTTCAATAAATCTTCCAATTGTTCTTTCAACTCTTTCAATTCTGCCGGAGCCATCCGATAAGGAGAAATAGAGATGGGTTTAGTGTCATACTCCAAATCAATCACAAAATCGATATCACGGTCAGTAGGAACTCCCGGCAAGTCTGTAGGAAATACATCCATAAACTCTCTCACCACCCTCGTAGTCTCTATATGAGATGACTCCGTGGTGAGATCACGTACATGAGCCAAATAAGACAAACAACCCTTATCCATCAAGCGACGAGCACGAATATAAGATATCACCCCCTTAGGATATGAACTCGGATTACCTTTCCATACCACGCTAGGTAAACCGGGATAAGCTAAGGTCACGGTCTTTGCATAACAATCTAATATAGCATGATAAGGAGATAACCAGTCCATACCCAGTATCACATCAAAATCAAGCATGTCTAATAAGATCAAGTCAACTCGGGTCTCTCTACCCAAACATATCACTGCACACTCCCTATATACTTTATCCACCACTAAAAGTTCACCTATCGGGGTAAAATTAGTAATGGGCACAGCAAGAAGATCACTCATATAATCAATACCCACATCAAAATAAGTCAACACATAATAGTAAGTAGACCCTATTTCAAATAATACTAACGTAAAATGATGGCAAACCAGAACAATACATGTAATAACCACATCAGAGGCCTCTGCCTCAAATTTACCTGGTATAGCATAGCATAATTAATGGTCACCCTTAGCCTGTGAACCACTACAACCACCACCTCGAGTACTCCATGAAGCACCTCAAACAACTAAAACTGGTGTATTGCAGACAACTTGTGATCCTAGCTGAATAGAAGAAGAATCACATATTTTCCCCTTATTCAAACTCACTATAACAAAATAACCCAAGTAAACTACTCCCAACTCATCATAGGAGGACCGATAGGTTTATGAGAAAGAACAGACCTCTATCACTTCTTAGCCATTCCCGCAATTATAAAGAGAAATAAGACATTCACTGTGCCTTCAAGATACCCGATTTTGAACAACCTGTCCTGACACTTGGTCAAAAAGATATAAGCCTTCTCAACAGTGATAACCTCAAACTTGGGAGACAATACCCTGACGAATCTCTCCAAATCTCTTTTGCTCCTAAGTAAACATAGCAATGCTAGAAGACATAGGTGGAACCACAGATCTCAAAGGAATCCAAAGTGGGCTAATTAGATATCTAAAATTTGAAATCTAACCGTCAAAGTCTAACCGACCATTTTCCATACTTTTTTTTTTGTTGCTCCACATCTTCATACTCATAATCAGGCTCGAATGGGCATCACTAAATCATCCTTAAGCAAGAGCCGCTATTTCGAACCCGACAGTTACTTTTAATGCGGAAGGAATAGATTAGAGGTATACAACACTTAATATGAATAATTCGCACGAAAGGAATCAAAGGAAAGAGTTTCTTCTATTAAGTATCTTGTAGCCTCTCGAAGATAAGTACGGACGTCTACGTACCGATCCGCAAGACTCTACTAGACACCCTGCTCTTTAACTTATAAGACCGGTGAACCTAGTGCTCTGATACCAATTGTCACGACCCAAAAACTGAGGTCATGATGGCACACATCTCAAAACCCAATCTGATGTGTAACCCTAAAAATAAAACTCATACAAGACTCCCAAAGGGGAAAGTGATGCCACGATTTAAATAAAAAGAAGAAAAAAAAAACAATGAAGAAATTATCCCAAAACCTGGTGTCATAAGTATAAAGAGCATCTAATACAAGGTTCGAATCTGAAGATACAACATTAGTCTCTGAATGATACAAAAGACTGAAAAATAAAGATAGACTAGTGACGATCCGAATTCTGGGACCTCACCACTAATCTGAGAATACACAATCCGCTAGAATATTAACTGCCACGTGGGGTACCCCGACTAGTATCTGCATCAAAAAGGGACACAGAAGTAGGGGTGAGTACAATTCACATGTACTCAGTAGGTTTTAGTTGACTGAGTATAAGGAATTAATCAAACCTATGAAATAAACTAAGGAACGCATCCACCTGCATACAGAAAAGTCCCACTCCGGCATCGGTGCCGCCAATTTATATATATATTGACGCGAGTAAAGTAAACCCATAATAACAGCTCATAATCACAATTAACCAGATAATTCAAGCAGCATAAATATCAATGCAATGCAATGCAATATGATGATGCAATGATGTGGTGGTACGGTGGAATCAAGACTGTCGCACAGACTGTCGTATACACCTGCTGAGCTGTGCTACCAAGCAAGGCACATGGGGGTCTTGCAGACCATATAACTCAATCACAATATCTCATTATCCTTGCCACCTCCTCGTGGTCAAGGGATCACAATGCATCCACTACCCTGCCGGAAAACTGCCTCGGTCAGGGACTCAAGATACAAAGGTTAGGATCACAATGCATCCACTACCCTGCCGGAAAACTGCCTCGGTCAGGGACTCAAGATACAAAGGTTGGGATCACAATGCATCCACTACCCTGCCGGAAAACTGCCTCGGTCAGGGACTCAAGATACAAAGGTTGGGATCACAATGCATCCACTACCCTGCCGGAAAACTGCCTCGGTCAGGGACTCAAGATACAAAGGTTGGGATCACAATGCATCCACTACCCTGCCGGAAAACTGCCTCGGTCAGGGACTCAAGATACAAAGGTTTAAAGGTGTTTCATTTTCTTTCTCAAAAGGAATTTCCATATTTCTCAACTTCCCATGTTTCATGATATGATGAATGAGGATGAATGCATCAAAACACATATGCATGGAAGTAATAATCAACTCACATGTGGTATAAGGTTCAAAGTTCTCAAAACTTAACCTACACATGATATTCACCCTCAATAAATAGTAACGGGAAGAACACACTTTCATTTAAATATTCACCCCTTTCTCAACAATATTTCAATACTCAAGTATGCTCAAAACCCCAACTCAATCTCTCAGGCGGCATCACAAGTCAAATAATATACTCAAGCCTCTCTCTTAGGCAAATCATAATTCACATGCTCTCAAAGCAAATAAGATAACAAATAAGGCCCCCACACGGGCTATGTAATACAAATAAACCCCGTCACGACAACACATTAATAAATAAGCCTCCACACAGACATCACAATATATATAACATTCTCAACTCATACTACAACCCCATCCCAAAGTCTATAACATATGAATGACTAATTACCCCATCTCAATCTCAAAGAAAGATAGTCAAACCTACCTCAATTGCCGAAACCGCACTCGAATACCTCCACCGGACAAGCAACTCTCGAATTCAGCGCCCGGAATGACAACCCACTATCAACAATGAAACATACACGTCACAAGGAGTCCAATGACACCCATATTGATAGGTTTCGGAACCGGGGGTAAAATAGTCCAAAAATTAACTATTTTCGAAAAGGGTCAAATCTGGAAATTTATTGAACAATCCCATTCTATTGGTAATAAGGAACTCATGGTTGAAAAACCCATAAAAATAGAGCTCAAAACGAGTTGAAAATCACAATTTTCCTTAAATTCGGATTAGGGAAGAAACAAGGATTTTTGGGGTTTGAAACTAAAATTTAAGAGTTAAAATCGTCAAAAACTTAATGAAAAAGGAAGGTTTTAGGTCAAAAATCACTTACCCAACACTTTGCCTCGAAAATCTCTTCTCAAATCACCTCAAGGAGTTCAAGAACTCAAACAAATGATGAAAACTATTGAAATGGGAAGAAAGGGGCATTTTCTGCCCAAAAAGTTACTGTTCACGCGTGTTACTGTTCACGCGTGTTACTGTTCACACGTTTTTGTACAAATTTTTGAAAATCACCCTCAAGGTCATTACACAGGTCTAGTAATAAAATCTAATTGAAAATCCTAATTTTATAAGTACCAATTAATTTATTAGAATCCCACTATTTTAAAGGAAAAATAGCATTCATAAAAGGCACTCCTAAAATAATAGGGCAAGAAATATCTTCAACAATCATAAAACTTTGAGGTAAACAAATACCATTGTTACACAAAAATGCTTCAGGCAGTTTATATCTCAATTTTATTTTACTACCATTAGCTGATTTTAAACAATTAGTAGTTTTATGAAAATATCTAGAAGGAATAATTCTTTCTTTCACACAATTAACATCAGCACCACTATCAAATAAAGCAACAAATTCTTTTCTAAAATTATAATCTATTTGAAGAGTAATGATAGTATAAAATTTATGAGAAGTGATAATACTAAGTCTTTGTAAAAATTCATTTTTATCATCAAACTGAATATTTGTCAAAAAAATATCATCAGGGTCTTCTAAATTGGTTTGTAACAAAATTTCTTTATTTTTTACATCAGGCTTATTGGCCTGTAACAGTAAATCGAAAGTTCTTGCATCCTCTAGACTAGAAATCCTTTTGTCATAAATCTTGTTTTGATTTTTAACTGAAGAATTTCTTGTTTTAAGACATTAACCTCTTGTTGTAAATCAAAAGTAGTAATTTCCTTTTGAGTAAAATTTCTTTGCTTTAATTTTTTTTTAAATCATCCATAAAATAATAAGCGGGTTGTCTAATAATATCAGTTGATTTTTCTTCTACTTTATTACTACTAGAACCTTCATAAAAAACAGTATCAAAAATCTTATTTCATAGATCTTTATCTTTAACAGTTTTCAAAATATCAAATATCTTATCATCCTCAATAACAGAAACAGTCAGATCTTAAAAATTAGATAACAAATTATAAAGATTATCATCCTTTTCACAAGGTAAACCTCTTTGACAAGGTGCACAATCATTATCAGATAAAAATCTATCAGAATTAGAATACAAATCTTCATTATGTAAAACTCTTAAATGATTATCAATAGAACTAGAAGAATTAGAAGTAGACTTAGGTCACAACCCAAAAATCGAGGTCATGATGACACACATATCAAAATCCAATTTGATGTGTAACCCTAAAAATAAAACTCATACAAGACTCCCAAAGGGAAAAGTGATGCCACAATTTAAATAAAAAGAAAAAAACAATAAAAAACAATTATCCCAAAACCTGGTGTCATAAGTATAAAGAGCATCTAATACAAGGTTCAAATCTAAAGATATAACATAAATTTCTGAATGATCCAAAAGACTGAACAATAAAGATAAACTAGTGACGATCCGAATTCTGGGACCTCACCACTAATCTGAGAATACACAATCCGCTAGAATATCAACTGCCACGTAAGGTACCCCGACTAGTAGCTGCCTCAAAAAGGGATACAAAAGTAGGGGTGAGTACAATTCACATGTACTCAGTAAGTTTTAGCTGACTGAGTATAAAGAATTAATCAAACCTATGAAATAAACTAAGAAACGTTTCCACCTGCATACAGAAAAGTCCACTTCGGCATTGGTGCCGCCAGTTTATATATATATAGTGATGCAAGTAAATTAAATCCATAATAACAGCTTATAATTATAATTAATCAAATAATTCAAGAAGCACAGATATCAATGCAATGCAATGCAATATGATGAAGCAATAATGTGGTGGTACGGTGGAATCAAGATTGTCGCACAGCTTGTCGTATACACCTGCCGAGCTGTGCTACCAAGCAGGACCCAAGGAGGTCTTGCAGACCATATACCTCAATCACAATATCTCATTATTCTTGCCACCTCCTCGTGATCAAGGGATCACAATGCATCCACTATCCTGCAGTAATACTGCATCGGACAGGGACTTAAGATACAAAGGTTTAAAGGTGTTTCATTTTCTTTCTCAAAAACAATTTCCATATTTCTCAACTTCTATGATGAATGAGGATGAATGCATCAAAATACATATGACATGGAAGTAATATTCAACTCACATGTGGTGGAAGGTTCAAAGTTCTCAAAACTTAACCTAAACATGATATTCACCCTCAATAAATTGTAATAGGAATATTCATCCCTTTCTCAATAATACTTCAATACTCAAGCATTCTCAAAACCCCCAACTCAACCTCTCAGGCGATAATCACATGTCAAATAATATACTCAAGCCTCTCTCTTAGGCAAATCATGAATCACATGCTCTCAAAGTAAATAAGATAACAAATAAGGCCTCCACACGGGCTATATAATACAAATAAACCCCCACATGACAATACATTAATAAATAAGCCCCCACACGGGCATCAAAATATATATAACATTCTCAACTCATACTACGACCTCATCCCAAAGTCTATAACATATGAATGACTAATTACCCAATCTCAATCTCAAAGTAGGATAGCCAAACCTACCTCAATTGTCGAAACCGCACTCGAACACCTCCACCGAACAAGAAACTCTCGAATTCAATGCCCGAACTGACAAACCACTATCAAAAATAAAAGATACACATCACAAGGAGTCCAATGACACCCATGTTGATAGGTTTTGGAACCGGGGGTAAAATGGTCCAAAAATTAATTATTTCCGAAAAGGTCAAATCTAGAAATATATTGGACAATAACATTCTACTTGTAATAAGGAACTCATGGTTAAAAAACTCATAAAAATAGAGCTCAAAAGGAGTTAGAAATTACCATTTTCCTTAAATTCGAGTTAGGGAAGAAACAAAGATTTTTGGGGTTTGAAATTAAAATTTAAGAGTCAAAATCGTCAAATACTTAATGAAAAAGGAAGTTTTTAGGTAAAAAATCACTTACCCAACACTTTGCCTCAAAAATCTCTTCTCAAATCGCCTCAAAGAGTTCAAGAACTCAAACAAATGGTGAACAAACTATTGAAATGGGAAGAAAGGGGCATTTTCTGCCTAAAAAGTTACTATTCATACATGTTATTGTTCACGCGTGTTACTGTTCACGCGTCTTGACCACGGTCAACTTACACCACCACCCTTCAAAACATATTTTTGACCCTCAAAACTCATTCGGAACTGTATAAGTATGAACCGATAGTGCAAATTGATCAAATAACACTCGAGGGCACTAAAAAATAGGGGTAAAATGATAATTTCACATAAATTTTTAAAAATGACCCTCAAAGTTATTATAATATCCACCACTAAAATGGATGTTCGTCCTCAAATATAAGATAAAAGAAAGTACCTGGGATCTCAAAAAGTTGAGGGTACCGAGCCTGCATATCAGACTCTAACTCCCAAGTCGCCTCCTCAACAGGCCGATGCTGCCACTGTACCTTGACCGAAGCAACCTCCATGGTCCTGAGTCTCAAAGCCACCCATCTAGAATAACTGTCGGCTCTTCCTCATAAGTCAAATCCGGACTCAACTCTACCACATCATAAGAAATCACATGAGACTCATCTGGTATGTACTTGCGAAGCATGGAAACATGAAACACCGGATGGACAGCTGACAATTTATGGGATAAGGCTAACTCATATGCCACTCCACCTACTCTTCTCAGGATATCAAACAGGCCAACAAACCTTTGGCTAAGCTTGCCCTTCTTTCTGAACCTCATCACACCCTTCATGGGTGATATTTTAAGCCACACACAATCACCCACCATGAACTCTAAGGGACGAACCATCCTGTCAGCATAACTCTTCTGACGACTCTAAGCTATCAATAGTCGACCCTGAATCAAACGTACCTGCTCCACAACATCCCTAAGTAAGTCAGTATCCAATGCATCAACCGCAACAGAATCAAACCATCCAATGGGTGATCGACACCTATGACTATATAATACCTCAAATGGTGCCATCTAAATGCTGGAGTGATAACTGTTATTATAGGCAACTCTGCTAAGGGCTAGTGTTGGTCCCATCGGGCACCAAAATCAATCACACAGGCCCTAAGCATATCCTCCAACACTTGAATAGTCCGCTCAGACTGACCATCGGTTTGGGGATGAAATACTGAACTCATCTCTAGCTGCGTACCCAAACCATGCTGTAATTCCTCCCAAAGGTGAGAGGTGAACACTGAACCCCAATCTGACACAATAGAGATAGGCACCCCATGCAGCCTAAAAATCTCACGAAGATAGATCCTAGCTAACTGATCCACATTGTAACTAGTCTTCACTTGAAGGAAATGGGCTGATTTGGTCAAGCGATCCACAATCATCAAAACAGAGTCATACTTACCCAATGCCATGGGTAATCCAGACACAAAGTCCATAGTGATACACTCCTATTTCCACTCAGGAATAGGCATCCTTTTCATAGGACCACCCTGTTTTTGATGCTCATACTTCACTTGTTGGCAATTTAGACACTTAGCCACAAAATCAATAATGTCTCTCTTCATACAACACCACCAATAGTGTTGTTTCAAGTCATGAAACATCTTTGCCACTCTCGAGTGAATCGAATATTTGGAACAATGAGCCTCCTCCAATATCATACGTACCCATTCACTCACCTTGGGCACAAAAATGCGACCATTAATCCTCAAAACTCTTTCCAGATCAAGAGAGGCTGATTTTTCTTCACCACTCAATACTTTGTCTCGAATGGCCCTCAACTTGTCATCTTCAAACTGGTGTGTACGAATCTACTCCATCAAAGTAGACCTAGCCTCCACAAAGGCCAAAATACCATAATATGTAGAAATATCAAGTCGGACCAACTGTCTAGCCAATGACTGAACCTCCAACGCCAAAGGCCTCTCAATAGCCTTAAGAAAGGCCATATGCGGTACCCTGACTAGTATATGCATCAAAAAGGGATACAAAAGTAGGGGTGAGTATAATTCACATTTACTCAATAGGTTTTAGCTGACTGAGTATAAGAAATTAATCAAACCTATGAAATAAACTAAGGAACGCTTCTACCTGAAGCGAGAAAAGTCCCACTTCGGCATCGGTGCCACCAATTTATATATATATATATAGTGACGTGAGTAAAGTAAACCCATAATAACAGCTCATAATTATAATTAATCATATAATTCAAGAAGCACAGATATCAATGCAATGCAATGCAATATGATTATGCAACGATGTGGTGGTACGGTGGAATCAAGACTGCCGCACAGCTTGTCGTATACACCTGCCGAGCTGTGCTACCAAGCAGGACCCATGGGGGTCTCGCAGACCATATACCTCAATCATAATATCTCATTATCCTTTCCACCTCCTCGTGGTCAAGGTATCATAATGCATCCACTAACCTATCGTAATACTGCCTCGGACAGAGACTCAAGGTACAAAGGTTTAAAGGTTTTTCATTTGCTTTCTCAAAACAAATTTCCATATTTCTCAACTTCTATGATGAATGAGAATGAATGCATCAAAACACATATGAAATGGAAGTAATATTCAACTCACATGTGGTAGAAGATTCAATGTTCTCAAAACTTAACCTACACATGATATTCACCCTTAATAAATAGTATTAGGAATATTTATCCCTTTCTCAACAATATTTCAATATCAAGCATTCTCAAAATCCCCAAATCAACCTCTCAGGAGAGCATCACAATTCAAATAATATACTCAAGCCTCTCTCTTAGGCAAATCACGAATCACATGCTCTCAAAGCAAATAAGATAACAAATAAGGCCTCCACACAGACTATGTAATACAAATAAACCCCCACATGACAATACATTCATAAATAAGCCCCCACACGGGCATCAAAATATATATAACATTCTTAACTCATACTACGACCTCATCCCAAAGTCTATAACATATGAATGACAAATTACCCAATCTCAATCTCCAAGAAGGATAGCCAAACCTACCTCAATTGTCGAAACCGCACTTGAACACCTCCACTGAACAAGCAACTCTCGCATTCAATACCCGGACTGACAACCAACTTTCAACAATAAAACATACACATCACAAGGAATCCAATGACATCCATATTGATAGGTTTCGGAACTAGGGGTAAAATGGTCCAAAAATTAATTATTTCTGAAAAAGGTCAAATCTAGAAATTTATTGGACAATCACATTCTATTTATAATAAGGAACTCATGGTTGAAAAACCCATAAAAATAGAGCTCAAAATGAGTTAGAAATCACCATTTTCCTTAGATTTGAATTAGGGAAGAAACAAAGATTTTTGGAGTTTGAAACTAAAATTTAAGAGTTAAAATCATCAAATACATAATAAAAAGGAAGATTTTAGGTCAAAAATTACTTATCCAACACTTTGCCTTGAAAATCTCTTCTTAAAGAGTTCAAGAACTCAAACAAATGGTGAACAAACTATTGAAATGGGAAGAAAGGGGCATTTTCTGCCCAAAATGTTACTATTCACGCATGTTACTGTTCATGCGTGTTGACCAAGGTCAACTTATACTACCACCCTTTAAAATATGTTTTTGACCCTCAAAACTCATTCGGAACTGTATAATTATGAACCGATAGTGCAAATTGATCAAATAACACTCGAGGGCACTAAAAAAATAGGGGTAAAATGATAATTTCACATAAATTTTTAAAAATAATCCTCAAGGTCATTACAATTTATCAGTATCAAAAGAAGAATGCTCAGTCTCTGAATTTAAAAGAATTTTGCACAGAGAATCTTTTAACTTATCATCTAAATCTAATTGCTTAATCTTTTCCTGGGTCTTACATTCATTAGCATAATGACCAAATCATCCACACTTGTGGCATTTAATACCTTTTTTATAATCTTTTTTACCAAATTTGTTTTTATTCTTTTTCTTATATTTTGTTGGAAAATCTTTATACTCAGATTTATCTCTAGGCTTAAACTTGCGATGTTTTTTGTAAAAATTTGCAGTAGAAGGAGAAAGCTTCTTTTTTCTTGACTTAACAGGCATGTCAAAAGCAAATTGATCACAAAATTCACCCAGTTGCTGTCTTTTATTTATTCTATTTTTCTTAATGTGATAAGCCATTTTAATATCATTGCAAACAGTGAAACCTTCTTGAGTACAAACACTAATATTACCATAGGTAAGATAATCATAAGGAATCTTAGCATTAGTATCACAAAGACTTTTTCTAACTCGTTCAGCAAAAATAGAAGGTAAACCATCAATAAATTTGGACTTCCAATGTTCATGGATACAATCATATAATTCCATTACTCTACTAAGAAAAACATCTTTATACATCTAAAATCAGACAATTGTCTGCAGCGTAAATTTTGTAAAGTAGTTCGAATAGTTTCAGCATCATCAGTTCAACGACCACAAAAATGTTCAACTATTGTAGTAACTAAAGTATAAACAACATTTGGATGACTTTGATCCTCAGAAGTATTTGGATCAGCAGTTTCATAAGCTAATTGACCAGCTATGTGATGGACACTAGTGGTGTTCATGTAACACCCCCTAAAACGTTGTATGTCGGTATTTCGATTCTCGATGAAAATGATAATGTATTTGTATTTGGGGTATAACTTTTCATAAAATAGTCCAAATTAGGTGATTCAAATTTTTGAGTAACCATAACATCATTACCTATACCTTTTATGAGAACATATCTTAAGATTTGGATATTAATCTTTGCAAGACATAGTGTTGTGATGGAATGGAGTATTTGTAGAATAAAATTCATATCTCAATGTAGCTTGCTCTAAATTATATGATTCTTAAACTAACTAAAACTAGACTTCTATATCTACAATTCTTATGAAGACACCAAATCCTAATAAAGAATTTATCTTGTTCAAACACAGCTTCGAAAATGGATATTCTGTTAAAAGAGATCTCATCTCACCACCATAGAAAGATCTAGAACCATTTGACATCCTCCATGACATCAAAATTCTCCATTGAATTTTCAAGATCATCCTTTGTAATTAATTTTATTTATTGCTAGGTCCCTCCTCCATACCTATAAATACCCACCTTATTTCCTCATTTTTATTCATCAAGCTTTCTTAAGCAACTCTTCTCTCTATACACTTCTTTACTCATTCTCAAATATAGTTTTAGTTTTCGTAGTATAAAAATACTATCTCGGTGATTCTTATACTCCGAGTAGTACACAAAATGCTCCGGCAAGAAGAAAAAGCTAGGGGTCCAAGTTCCAATTCAGAGTAAAGCTTTCGATTTAAGGTATGTAAGGCTTTCATAGCATCGGATTGAGTTCGTCCATGCGCTCAATATTTAAATTCATTATAATTGAGTTATAGCTGAGTTTTATCCAAATCTTGAATTCTAAATGAATTAATTCTTCTTCTATTGAGTTAGATATATTTATGCATTAATATTATTATTATTGTTATCTCTCATTTATTGGAATTATTGTTGATGGCTACTTTCCCATGAATCCTAATTGATTTGATGTTCATGAATATTTTTACACATATTTTGAGTAAAGATGTTGGCTTTTTAATATTTTTCTTGATAAAAAGAGTGATATGAATTAATATTATATATGTATTTTATTAAGTTTTGAAAGAGCAAAAGAGTTGAGTTTAAATGAATTTGAGTATATAATGTTTTGAGCAAGATATTTTGATGAGATGTAAATGATGTTTTTGAAGTATAATGATTGATAAAGAGGTAATGAGATGAGTTTGATGATTTAAATTAAAGTCCAATGAGACTAGATGCTGAGATTAATATGAGCACAAATTTTGGGAGTAGTATTGAGCACCAAGTAGGGTAAGAGTTTAATTGACTCAAACCTCAGAACTATGTAGCCAGCGTAGGATGGAGGCTATGCCTCTTAAGTCCCAAAAACAGGACTTTGATGAGTGGATCCAAGATGGTGATGTCCTTTACCCTGGCAAGGTATTGGATGGATGTGGCAACGACATCGCTTCGTTGTATCATCACTAGATCATAAGTGATGGTTGTCGGTTAGAGAAACTCTCAACTGAGTAAGCATTTCTTATTATTATTTTAAATTTGCATTACATATTAGTGTTGAGATGATGTTGAGTTCCGTACTGAGTTTTCCTAAGAAGAATTTCTTGATATATGTCCTTACCTTCCTGCCATTTTACATACTCGTACATTTCACATACTGACGTCATTCGACCTGCATTATTTTATGATGCAGATACAGGTGCTAGAGATCCTCAACAGGCGCATCATTGAAGATCATTATTTTTCAGCTATTTGGTGAGTCCTTCTTGTATTCGGAGGAACTCTCTATCCTTTTATTATTTTTGAGTATTATGTTTCTTTTAAGGTAGCCATGGACATGTCATTGGCACCATCTAAGAGTATTAGAGGCTTCATAGACAGAGTCTGATGATGTAATCAGAGTAGTTCTCCTTAGAAATTATTTCTTCTAAGAATTATCTATTTTTCCTTTAATGTTGATGATGACAAGCCCACATTAGTATTCTTAAGTCTTCCGCTGATGAATAAATGAGTAATAAGACCAAGTGATTCTCTCGGAAGCCAGAGATGGTTTCTGAGTACCGGTCATGCCTAGGATACCCTCTCAGGACGTGACAATTCATAATCGTAACACGTTGTTCTTGATTTAAAAAGTTATCCCACAATCTTTTTAATTGACCAGTAAAACCAGCAACAATCATAGACGCAATATCTTTATCAAAATTTTTATTAACTTTACAAATTGTGTTATACATTAATATTCTATGCACTGTAGTGAAAATCTGTTTATCATTAAAATTATCAATATTCCATTCATAAATTTCTCTACTGTTATAACTATTTCTAAAAGTATGCTCTCTTTATTCATTTAAAACATCAATAGGAGTAGGTCTATTATAATAATACATACGTTGAAAAGGTTTATCAGCCCATTTAGTATTTATTTTATTTAAAGAAAAATATTGCCTTGCCTATTGGGTAATAAAATCTTCGTCTTTTGTAGATAAAATAGGTTGAGGTTGCAAATCCAAATTAGTAAATTGAGAAGATAAATCAATATTTTTTAATTTATCATGCAAAAGTTGTTCAATATCATCAGAAGATTCAGTTTTAAAATTAGGTATTTCAGGAGGTGGTTGTAAAGTATTTTTGACAATTTTTTGATCAATCTTTTCCTTGTTTTTTGTAAAAGACTTAATTTTTTCATGCAAAGATTTAGACTGTTTTAAATAATTTTTTTCTTCTTTTAGGTTTTTATGCAAAGCCATAATATGTTCACCTAGCACACTCAAATAATAATTAGCATAATTTTGCTGTTTAAGAATAATGTTAACATGTTCATAATTTAATAAAACACCTCTATTTTCAAATAATTTGAAAAAAGCAATAAAATTTATAGTTTTACCATCTTTATTAATTTCAAAAGATTGCATAGGAGGTAATGAAGAAATAACTATATCACCAGAAGCAGATAAATGATATATTCATGTTCAATCATAGATAAATATTGGCCTACATATTTAATCATAAATCATGGTACAAATGACAATATAATATTCTCTTTTGAAAGATCAGTATAAAAATCATCTTGGAAATATTTTTGTTCTTCTTTTGTAAATGATGAAAAAAACCATTTCTTAAAAGATTCTCATTTTTGACAATAAAATTCAACAGATATTTGTTTTCTTGCCGGTGAACCCGGACTAAAATCAATAGTTGTACTATCCATGTAAGCCAGTTGGAAAATTCATTTTAAAATCTGTAGAATCGCTTAAATTATCCCCACCCTTAGCAATATTTTTATTATCTATGATAATATGGTCAAATCTTTGGGGATCATTTTCTCTAATCTGAGATGTGGATACCCTAGAAGGCATATCTAATAAAATAATTTGCAGGTGAAATATAAGATGATACAGATCGAGTTAATCTAGAAGAAGAATCAGTAATTCTAGGTATATTATTATTTTTAAATCTAAGTCTAACAGTACCATCTCTCATTTGTGAAATCTCAGAAATTTCTTCACTAGTAATATTTTGAGGGACAGTAGCCTCCTCAATAACCCATTCAGCAGGAAAATTAATTTCTTTCCATTTAATTAATCTACGTGTAATAATTTTTGATTTAGAAAAATTATTTTCAAACAAAACAGTTTCATTATTTTGGTCAGTAATTCGACATATGGGAGATAGAGTATATCTGGTCTATACACAATTCTAGTACAAATACAAATTACTTCCGTTCCAGGTAAATAATTATAACCATTAATTTTTACATTTAAAATTAAGGACTGTAAAACATTCACATTAGTTAATGCAACATTCAAATTCGGATAAGCATTAAAATAAACAGCAACATAAGCCAAACTTAACTGTATTGTACCAATCAGAGAATTATTCCAGTTTAAATTTCTACCATCTCTTAAGGCAACAATAAAACCATCAGGTAAACCTTTTAGAGTTAAGGATTTAAAAGCTATTTGAACCAAACCAATATGCAAATAATTATAATCTTTGTTTTTATAATAATCTATATCATCTTGGATAAATAGATGAAAAATATCACTTTTCTTTTTCATAGTAAAACTTAATTCAGTAGTTTTACCAGCATATTTCTCAAAAGTACCAAGTTTATAAATAGTCTGTACGTCTACTCTAGAAATCGTCCAAGTATTTAATAAATCTTGATTAATAGGTAAATCTATTTGTTCTTTTAACATATTTTTAATATATTTTGGTTTTTTAAATCAATCCATAGCAAGGAGAGTAAGTTTTATTTCATAGATTTTTATTTTTAACAGTTTTCAAAATAATTGAAATATTTGATGATGTCAATGACATGTGTATGGCTACCTCAAAAGAAACATAATGCTCAATAACAATAAAAGGATAAAGAGTTCCTCCGAATACAAGAATGACTCACCAAATAGCGGAAAAATAATGATCTTCAATGATGCGCCTGTTAAGTATCTCTAACACCTGTATCTGCATCATAAAACGATGTAGGTCGAATGACGTAAGTACGTGGAATGTATGAGTATGTAAAATGGCATGAAAGTAAGGATAGATATCAAGAAACTCCTCTTACGAAGATTCAGCTCAGAACTCAACATCATCTTAATATTACTATGTAATGCAAATTTAAAAATAATAATAAGCAATGCATACTCAGTTGGGAGTTTCTCTAACCGACAACTATCACTTATGAGCTAGTGATGATACAATGAAGCGATGTCGCTGCCACATCCATCCAATACCTTATCAGGGTAAATGACATCACCATCTTAGATCCAACCATCAAAGTCCTCTTTTTGGGACTTAAGAGACATAGCCTCCATCCTACACTGGCTACGTAGTTCTGGGGTTTGAGTCAATTAAGCTCTTACCCCACTCGTTGCTCAATACTACTCCCAAAATATGTGCTTATATTGACCTCATCATCCAGTCTCATTGGACTTTAATTTAAATCATCAAACTCATCTCATTACCTCTTCATCAATCATTATACATCAAAAACATCATTTACATCTCATCAAAATATCTTGTTCAATACATCATTTAATCCAAAGAATCAAATTAATTTAAAATTAATTCTTTTGCTCTTTCAAAACTCAATAAAATACATATATAATACTAATTCAATTCACTCTTTTTGTTAATAAATATTAAAAGCCAACATCTTTACTCAAAATATGTGTAAAAATATTCATGAACATCAAATCAATTAGGGTTTATGGGAAAGTATCCAAGAACAATAATTCCAATTATATGAGAGATAAAAATAATAATAATCTCAATGCATAAATATATCTAACTCAATAGAAGAAGAATTAAATTCATTTAGAATTCAAAATTTGGATAAAATCAACTATAACTCAATTATAATGAATTTAAATATTGGGCGCATGGACGAACTCAATCCAATTCTATGAATAGCCTTACATACCTTAAATCCGAAGCTTTACTCCAAATTGGAACACTCTTGATTTTTTCTTCGTTGGAGCATTTTGTGTACTACTCGGAGTATAAGAATTATCGAAATAGTATTTTTATACTACTAAAATAAAAATTATATTTGAGAATGACTAAAGAAGTGTATAGAGAGAAGAGGCTCGAGAAAACTTGATGAATAAAATGAGGAAATAAGGTGGGTATTTATAGGTGTGGAGAGGGACCTAACAATAAATAACAATAATTACAAAGGATGATATTGAAAATTCAATGGTAAATTTTGATATCATGGATGATGTCAAATGGTTCTAGATCTTTCCATAGTAGGTGAGATGAGCTCTCTTTTAATGGAATACCTTTTTTCGAAGCTGTATTTGAATAAGATAAATTCCTTATTAGGATTTAGTGTCTTCATAAGAATTGTAGATATAGAAGTCTAGTTTTATGTCATTCAAGAATTAACCAATTTGAAGCATCCTATAGTGACGTATGAATTTTATTCTACAAATACTCTATTTCATCATAGCACTATATCTTGCAAAGATTAATTTATTTGATCTACGTAACCTCCGAATATTAAGATATAGTCTTCATGAAAGTTGTAGGGAATGATGTTGGAGTTACTCAGAAATTTGAATCACCTAATTTAGTATATTATATGAAACATTATGCCCAAAATATAGAGGCAGTATTATTTTCATCGAGAATTGAATTACCACATACAACATTTTAGGGGGTGTTACAATATCTCTCCCTTGGGATCATTCGTCCTTGAATGAAGATGAAACTAGGAGACATCAAGAACAAATATCATCAAGACATCAATTTCTCAAATACTCCGATACTCAAATTCAAGAATACACATCGACTCAAGGTAGAAGTAAGGAATATTACCTTGAACATCATCATTGGAAGGCATAAATAGATGAGGATATGTAGCCTTCATATCTTCTTCAGCTTCCCATGTCGCCCCTTCAACAAATTGATTTCGCCATAGGACTTTGACAGATGCCACTTCCTTAGTTCTTAATTTATGGACCTAACGATCAAGAATCTGAAATGGAATCTCTTCATAACTCAAACTCTCTTTCACCTCAATGCTCTCAGTCGGGACAACAAGTGAAGGATCTCCCAAACACTTCTTAAGCATAGAGATGTAAAATATAGGATGAATAGCAGTAACTCTGGAGGTAACTCAAATTCATAGGCTATGTTACCTACCCTCCTCATAATCTGATAAGGACCAATGTAGCAGGGACTAATATTTCCTTTCTTTCTAAATCTCATCACACCCTTCATGGGTGAAACTTTAAAGTATACCCAATCTTACACTTCGAACTCCAAATCTCTCCTCCTAATATCAGTGTAGGATTTCTGGCGAATCTGAGCAGTTCTCAACCTCTCTTCGATGTTTTTCACCTTCTCCATAGCTTAGTGAACCAAGTCTGGTCCAATCAACTCAGCTTTACCAACTTTGAACCAACCAATTGGTGATATACATCTCCTCCCATACAGAGCTTTATAAGGAGCCATTTGAATACTCGAATGAAAGCTATTATTGTTTGCAAACTCAATAAGAGGTAAATGATCATCCCAATTACCTTTGAAGTCAATGAAACAGGCTCTTAACATATCCTCTAAAGTCTGTATCATACACTCTGCCTGGCCATCTATCTATGGATGAAAAGCAGTACTAAGGTTCACTCTTGAACCCAAACCCTTCTGAAATGACTTCCAAAACTAAGCAGTGAATTGAGCTACCCTATATGAGATGATAAACAAAGGAACTCCATGCAGTCTAACAATCTCTCTAAGATATAGTTTGGCATAATCCTCTATAGTGTTCGTAGTCTTAACTGGCAAGAAATGGACTAATTTGGTCATCTTATCCACAATCACCCAAATAAAGTCATGCTATTTGCGGGTTTGTGGTAAACTGGTAATGAAGTCCATATTGATCATTTCCCACTTCCGTTCTAGGATCTCTATATTCTGAGCTATTCCACAAGGCCTTTGGTGCTTAACTTTAACTTGTTGGCAATTTGGGCACTTGGACACAAACTCTAAATTAATCTTTGAAAGATATAGTGTTGTGATGAAATGGAGTATTTATAGAAAAAAAATCATACCTCAATGTAGGATTCTCCAAATTGGTTGATTCTTGAATGACATAAAACTAGATTTCTACATCTACAATTCTTATGAAGACACCAAATCCTAATAAAGAATTTATCTTGTTCAAATGCAGCTTCGAAAAAGGGTATTCTGTTAAAACAGAGTTTATCTCACCTACCATGGAAAGATCTAGAACCATTTGACATCATCCATGACATCAAAATTCACCATTGAATTTTCAAGGTCATCCTTTGTAATTATTTTAATTTATTGTTAGGTCCCTCCTCCAAACCTATAAATACCAACCTTATTTCCTCATTTTATTCATCAAGCTTTCTCAAGCCTCTTCTCTCTATACACTTCTTTAGTCATTCTCAAATATAGTTTTTGTTTTAGTAGTATAGAAATACTATTTTGGTAATTCTTATACTCCGGGTAATATACAAAACTCTCCGGCGAAGAGAAAAGGCTAGGGGTTCAAGAGTGTTCCAATTTGGAGTAAAGCTTCGGATTTAAGGTATGTAAGGCTATTCATAGCATTGGATTGAGTTCGTCCATGCGCCCAATATTTAAATTCATTATAATTGAGTTATAGTTGAGTTTATCCAAATTTTGAATTCTAAATGAATTTAATTCTTCTTCTATTGAGTTAGATATATTTATGCATTGAGATTATATTATTTTTATCTCTCATATTATTGGAATTATTATTCATCACTACTTTCCCATGATCTCTATTTGATTTGATGTTCATGAATATTTTTACACATATTTTGAGTAAAGATGTTTGCTTTTAATATTTATTAACAAAAAGAGTGAATTGAATTAATATTATATATGTATTTTATTGAGTTTTGAAAGAGCAAAAGAATTGAGTTTAAATGAATTTGATTCTTTGGATTAAATGATGTTTTGAGCAAGATATTTTGATGAGATGTAAATAATTCTTTTGAAGACAACTTTAACTCTTCATATTGTGTGAAAACCTCCCTAACATTTGACCCAAATTTAAGAGAAAACTTCAAAAAGGAACATACAATAACTTTCGCCAACTTTTAATTTTCAACTAGCTTGACTTCAAGAGGTAATGAGATGAGTTTTATAATTTAAATTAAAGTCCAATGACACTAGATGATGAGGTAAATATGAGCACATATTTTGGAATTAGTATTGAGCATCGAGTTGGGTAAGAGTTTAATTGACTCAAACCCCAGAACTACGTAGCCAGCGTAGGATGGAAGTTATGCCTATTAAATCCCAAAAAAAGGACTTTGATGGTTGGACTCAAGATGGTGATGTTATTTACCCTGGCAAAGTATTGGATGGATGTGGCAATGACATCGCTTTGTTGTATCATCACTAGATCATAAGTGATGGTTGTCGATTAGAGAAACTCTCAACTGAATAAGCATTGCTTATTATTATTTTTAAATTTGCATTACATATTAATATTGAGATGATGTTGAGTTTTGAGTTGAGTCTTCGTGAGAGGAGTTTCTTAATATCTATCCTTACTTTCATGCCATTTTACATACTCGTACATTCCACGTACTTACATCATTTGACCTACATCATTTTATGATGCAGATACATGTGTTAGAGATACTCAACAGACGCATCGTTAAAGATCATTATTTTTCTACTATTTCGTGAGTCTTTTTTTGTATTCAGAGGAACTCTTTATCCCTTTATTATTATTGAGCATTATGTTTCTTTTGAGGTAGCCATGGACATATCATTGGCCCCCTTTAATAGTATTAGATTCTTCGTAGACAGAGTCTAATGATGTAATTGGAGTAGTTCTCCTTTTACACTACTTCTTCTAAAATTTTCTTTCTTTCATTTGATATTGATGATAGAGTGCCCAGATAAGTATTCTTATTATGTTTTCCGCTGATGAATGAATAGGTGATAAGACCAAGTGGTTATCTTGAAGGCCAAAGATGGTTTCTGAGTGCCGACTATGCCTAGGGTACCCTCTCGGAGCATGAGAAACTTGGTATCAAAGCACAGAGTTCAAGAGTCCTAGGGTGTCTATAAAGCCGTGTCTAGTAGAGTCTTGCTTATGGATGTGTATTGCACTACAATTATAATCAGGAGGCTATAGGACATTAGGAATTGTTTCACTTCTTTCATAATCTAAGTTCGTATGATAGAGTTTAACTCTATAACAACTTTTTTTCTAATTTGTGCATTTACACATTTCAGACATGCCTCCTAAACGTTCAGCCAGTCAGAAGAATGCTGCCAGCACTGAGGTTCCACAATCAAAAATGCCTCCAAAGAGAATTAGGGGCCGACATGCAAGGTCTACTGAGGTACCCCAACTACCTACTGTTCAGACCACTCCTACTTCAGAGAAAGATTTTTGAGGAGCAATTGTTATGCTCACTCAGTTGGTGGCTGCCCGAAATAGTAGCCAAAGTTCACCAACTACTAGCTCTAGTTATCAAGAGTTGTCTGCTGCCATGAGGATTAGAGATTTTCTAAGAATGAATCTGCCAGTCTTTACGAGTTCTAAGGTTGATGAGGACCCCCAGAATTTCATTGATGAGATGTGGAAGATACTAAAAACGATGCATGCTACGGAGATCAAGAGGGTTGAGTTGGTGTATTATCAGCTCAAAAATATGGCAAATGTCTGGTATAACCAATAGGAAGAAAGTAGAGGTGAGGATGTGGAGCCTACTATTTGGGATGAGTTTGAGGGAGCATTCCTTGATCACTTCTTTCCCCAAGAGCTATGGGAAGCAAAAATTAAGGGGTTTGTTAACCTCAAGCAGGAGAGTATGACTGTGAAAGAGTATAGTTGGAAGTTTATTCAGTTATCCAAATATTCCCTAGAAATGATTCCTCATATGAGGGCCAAGATGAGAAAGTTTGTCTCTAGCCTAGGCAAATATGTAAAGAAAGAATGTAAGGAAATGCTAATGATTTCTAACATGGATTTTTCTTTATTGATGGTGTATGCTCAGTAGGTTGAGGATGACATGAAAAGGGACTGAGAGGAACACCTAAGCAAGATGGCTAAGTCTACTGGGCATGAGAATGAACAGAAGCATGGGAAGGGTAATAAGTCCTTCTTTCAGAAAAGGTCTTCTAATAATGCACCTTTCTCAACAAATGCTTTTACACCTAATACCAGGTATAATCACAGGTCGCTGAGTCACCAAAACTTCCAAACTCAGGGTTCTTAGTCCTAATTAAGTATGGCTCAAGGTTCTAGAGGAAAGTCACTATGTGCTAGATGTGGGAGGCTCTATTTGAGAGAGTGTCGTGTGGGCACCAATGCTTGCTACGGATGTGGAAAGATAGGTCACTTCCAGAATGAGTGTCCTTCAAAGAAATAGAGAGATGAAAGTAGTAGAGCTTAGTTTCCTTCTACAGCTCTACAGAATAAAGGAAATCAGAGAGGTATAGCTTAAGACTCATGAGAGGAACTATCCCACTCATGACCTTGAGTTGGAAGCTATGGTATTTGCTCTTAAGATTTGGCATCACTATCTTTATGGTGTACATGTGGATGTGTTTACAGACCATAAAAGCTTGCAGTATGTATTCAGACAGAAGGAGCTAAACTTGAGGTACAGGAGATGGCTAGAGTTGCTCAAGGATTATAACATGAGCATTCTTTACCACCCAAGTAAAGCAAACATAGTTGCCGATGCTCTTAGCAGGTTATCCATGAGGCGTATGACCTATGTGGAAGAGGAAAAGAAGGAGTTAGCAAAGGAAATGCATAGACTTGCGCGTTTGGGAGTTCAACTTAGTAACTCTAGTGAGGGTGGTACAATAGTCCAAAATGGAGCTGAATCATCTCTAGTTGTAGAGGTGAATGGAAAGCAAGATCTGGATCCTATTCTCCTTCAACTAAAAGATAAGGTTCACAAGAAGAAGGTAATGGCTTTTACCAAAGGGGGAGATGGATTGTTGAGATATCAAGGGAGATTATGTGTTCCAATTGTTGATGGCATTCGAGAGAGAATCATGACAGAAGCCCATAATTCCAGGTATTCCATCCATCTAGGTTCAACAAAGATGTACCATGACTTGAGATAAGTATACTGGTAGAGTAGAATGAATAGAGATGTAGCACTAGTATGTAAGTTATTTATTTATCTAACCCTAATTTTAATCAACTATGTAGTTTTTATATATTCTATTGTTACTTTACATGCAGATGTTATCTGGTGACGGTGATTGATCCCGAGATCATCTTGGTATTAGCCATTATGGTAGAAGTAAAAAGAAGTCTAGGAGACCTGTTGATCCTGAGGGTATCCAAGGACATATTTCTTCAGCGCTGGAGATGCAGCACCGCCGAGCTAGTCCTAGTACACATATTCATGTTGTGACTTTTGGGACTATGGATCCTTTAGTTTACCATAGTCAGTTCCGTCGACCACGCGACGCTTCTTCTTCTTCACAGGTCAGATATACTTCGTATGATCAGACCTACCAACTACGTACAGAGGTTATTGCTTGACCCCCAAGAGTATCATCTTCCTCTACTCCATCTCCCAGATCTCAGTCTCCTCACATATCTAATATGAGACTTAGAGATGTTAGTGTTGAGACTGATACTCCCACAGCATCACCTACACCTTCTTCTACTGCTAGAACAGATGCATTACATAATGTGTCTAGGTTAGCTCCTAGGCAGAGGGACAGACTTGGGAAAGTCATGATAGAGACTGATGGATCCTCATAAGTTTAATGTTTTATTTATTTATTTATTATTGCTAGATTAATAACTTAGTGATGATATAATTATATGTTTATTATGTGTCTTGCAGGTAGCATCCTTCGAAGGATGCTTCTAGGGCTCTTCAGGAGAGTGTTAGGAGGATATATATTGAGCCTTATCACTCTTGGCGGGAGATTCCAAACAATATTCGCCCGGCAATGTTTAATGAATTCAAGGTATATATATGTTTAATTCTAGTTTTTTAAATTACGTTTAATATTTTTACTGTACTTTACTTAACTAATTATTTCACGTTATTCATTTATTTCAGACTTTATGTACCTGGGAACCAAGGTACAATATGGTCATTTCGACCACTTTTGAAAGAAAAGCGTGCGTCAGACTGTCTAGCTGGCTAAAGAAAGTTAGGGATGATCGGGCACCTTCGAGTTGGATGCTACTTCATATATTTAAAGAATTATGTCGGTATTGGAATACCAAAGAATTCAAGGCCTTGTCCGATCAAGGAAAAAAAGCAAGAGCCAGCCTAAAGGGTGGCTCATTTCACACCGGAGGTGCAAAGAGTATTGATATGATTCAGAGGGAAATGGTAAGGTTTCTAAATTTTAAGTTTAAATTCATTTTTTGAAATAAATTGTTTCACAAAATATTATTTGATTAATTGCATTTTTATTTATAGGAAAAAGAATTGGGACGCACTCCCTATTGCCATGAAGTCTTTAAAAGACTCATGCGAAGAAAAAGACTAATGAGTCATATCCGGATGAGTGGGTGGAGAAAAGGGCCGAACGAGCCTATGTAAGTTATTCAAAATATATTATAATGTATTTTGTTTCTAAGTTTTATTTTATATATATATATATATAGTTTGATTATAACTTTTATTTTCTAATATGCAGCAAGATTATGAGAGACACGTACATGAGATGGGAGATTCGGTTCAGCTAACGCCTGAAGAGTCCACTCAAATTTGGACAGAAAAAGTGGTTGGAGAGAACCAAAAGTGCCGAATATATGGAATGGGATCTAGGAATAATGTACGATGACTCCAATCAGGTTTAGAAGGTATTGGATCGTCACGTCAAATCGAAGCCATTAACGGGGTTCAGATAGCTGCAATGTCTCAGCATATTGCAGAACTTACACGCGCATTGGCAGAATCAGAAAAAAGAAGGATCTAGGATCAAAAAATTATGAATGATCAAGTTGAGAAAATTAAAGAACAAGTGCTCAACCTCGCCCGTCAGCCTCCCCCCTGTTATTCAAGAGCGTCCACTCCGGATAATTCCGACGATAGTGATGAATATATAGCAAATAGTCCTTAGGGTTCCCTATGTTTGTTTATGAATATTTTGAATATTTTTTGTTAACTTTGAAACACTTTAAATCATTCTAAATTATGATTTTATTCATTTTAAGTGTTTAATTATGTTTGTTATTATGTATTTTGTGAATTTTGTTTTTTGTTATTTGTGTTTGAATGGGCTGAATTGAATACAATTGAATTGAATTTTGATTGCAGGTGGGCAACAGAAACTGCAGGTTTCTGCTGTCAAAATTATTGCAGAAAAAGCTACGGACAGGGTCCTTTAGTTCGTCGCTTTTCTGGTTTGTATTTTTTAAATTTTTCTAAAAAAGCGACGGACAAAAAGACCCTATCCATCGCTTTTCAAGAAAAATATCAGATAAACAAAATGACGGACGGAGACTAAATATCCGTTGCTTTGGATTAAATAATTTCTGTTTTAAAAAAAATAAAAAGACGGAGTCCATCGTATTTTTTTTTAAATTTTTTAAATTAAAAAAATTGGGAGCGACGCAGTCCGTCACTTTTTACGACCCTATCCGTCGCTCCTTTAAAAGCGTCAAGCAAAAAAGGACGGCAGTGACAACGTCGCTTTTCTGTCAATTTTGACAAAAAAAGCGATGCAGTCCATCGCTTTTTTGCGTCGCTTTTTGACAGTTTTTTTGTAGTGGATGAACAAAATGATGAAATAAGGTGGGTATTTATAGGTGTGAAGGAGGGACGTAACAATAATTAAAATAATTATTAATAAATATAAAAATTCAATGAAAGATTGTGTTGTCATGGGTGATGTCAAATGGAGGACTATTGATGTCATGGGTGATGTCAAATGGATCTAGATCTTTCCATGGTTGGTGAGATGAACTTTCTTTTAACAGAATACCTTTTTTCTAAGCTATGTTTGAAAAAGATAACTTCCTTATTAGGATTTGGTGTCTTCGTATGAATTGTTTCTCTAGATGTATACTTTCATTTCATTTAAGAATAAACTTATTTGGAGCATACTACAGTGAGATATGATGTTTCTTCTACAAATACTCTATTTTATAACAGCACCATATCTTGCAATAATTAATTTATTTGACTTACCTAACCTCTGAAACATAAACTATGGTCTTTACAAAATTTGTAGGTAATGATGTTAGGGTTATTTATAAATTTGAATCACCTAATTTGGATCATCCTATTAAAAGTTATATCCAAACTATAAAAGCGATATCATTTTCATCAAGAATTGGTACATCATATACAACGTTTTTATGAGTGTAACAAATTTAGTGACTAATTTCATTATAATCGCCACAATATCGACCCTATTGTTTCATGTGCAATGCTATAGGTATGGAAAAAGCTCCACTGGTATAATGACTCTCAAGGTCATTTCTATATTTCTGTATGCTTTTACTATTTTCTCCCACCTTGTAGCTTCCTTGTATCTTTTGTTTGATGCTGGGTTGCATGGAATGCTTCTAGATGATATTAGATGAGTTGTGAAAAAGTTTTACCCTTTTAGAGGCTATTGAAATAAAAGAGTTGACTTTAGTCAAAATCTAGGATTATTATATCGTAGTAGAATTTAGAAAATTCGATCAGCTCTAGAAGGGTCATTTGGTCTAGAGGGATTGACAGTTTAGGTTTTGAGGCAATCATTTTTTTTGTACCATTTGATGTTTTATCTTTAAAGTTTTGGCCAAAATATGACTTTAGTCAACATTCTTCATAAACGCACTTCGATAGAAATTCTGTTAGAGCGGTTAGCTTATAAATGCAAAGTTTGTTCTATAATATCCTTTGGGTTGTATGTTAAGGTGTTTGGGATGAGTCTGAGGCTTTTGTTAGGTTGTTTGGTAATTCTTCAAAATTGTTGACTTGGGTTAACATTTTGATGAGACAACCTTAGTTGGGAAGAATAGTTTATTTGCATAGATGGAGTTTCAAACAAATTTTGATCCCTCGTCTGGGAATTTTCACCCTTAGTGAAATATTGATGGAGTGTTGCTGGTGTAACACTAATTCTTTCTCTGTATTCGTATTCCTTTGGCTGGGTTTGTGAAGTGTTGTCTTCTTGACCTCCACATTAGCATGAAGAGATCTGCATTTGTGGAGTGTCATTGTTTTGACCTCCCTATTTGTGGGCTTCCTGTCGCATTCATGAAGGGTATGCTTAACTAACATCCACATTCATGGAGAGTCAATTTTTCCTTACATTTATATAATAGACCAACCCATTTTCTACATGTCTTTAATTAAAAAAACTCAAGTCTTTTGGAAATTTTGAGAGATTTTCTTGGTGGATTTGGGTGATTCTTTTTGGGTAGCATCAGGATTTCGCATGGGCACGTTCAGGAACTGATAAATCTTCTGCTTATCTTTATAATTCCCTCATTACCTCTTTGATTCCCTATTTTTGTGCTTGTTGATCTAAATATTAAAGGGGTTTATTGATCAAGTGTGGATTGGATTATGCCTATTTTTAGAGCACAATTTCCTTGAGTAGTTTGGAACCTCGTGACAGAGTCAATTTTGTGACTCGATTCATGGGTCCAACAATTGTATTTATGGGATTGTGTTTCTGATTGTGATTTGTTATATTAATATGGTCATTGTTGTGTTTGTTTTTGCATTCATGTCTCATTATTGATAGCTTGGCATCATTTTGAGGCCCTCTGAAAGGGAAAAGCACCAGAGTGGAGGTTCTGATGTAGTTCATGAGGTAGGTTACAATTTCCTCTTTTAAGACTTAGCTTAGATGGTTCTTATACTTAGTGCGTCGTATGATTGGTAGGGAGGCATTAAGATAAGAATTTAGCCTTACATAATCCTTGGACATTGAATTGGCCATTTCTGTGTAATTTAGCTTTGTTTTAGCAAATAAGCCTTAGCTTAGGTTGATCCTTAGACTTGATTGACGTGTAAAGATCCTTAGAATGATTTTAGGCGATATGGAACTTAGTTTTATGCACATTTGAGTGCTTTGGTATTTTCTAGATGACTTTGTGTTTATTTCCTTTGTTTTAGACTTTATTATTATTTGTTGGGCCTGAGGTCGTGAGCTTGGACTGGCTGAAGTTCTAGGTTAGTATTACTACTGTGTGATGGGTATTACTTGGTTGTTGTATGGTGTGACTTGGTTTCTTTGAGATCGTTTGATAGTGTTTTGTTATGTATTCATGTGTATAACTTTAGTAATCAACATGTCATAGTTGGAAATGAGAGAAATGATTGTTTTGACTCAATTAAAAGGATTATGTCACTTTTCTAATTATTTGGGCACCGAGGGAGCGAGTACTTGTTTTTAACTTCAAGGAAATTGTTTTTGAAGGAAAGTATACCATTTTTGAGTTTATTTTTCCTAAAAAGAGATTTTTGCTTATTCCTATTGGTTTCACGTTTGAGGCCCAAGTTCGGGCAAATCTTTTGTCACAACCCGAACTAAGGCCTAGCTGTGACACGACGATTAGAATCTCGAAGAACCCCAACAGAGCCTCTTAGCATATCATTAATGATCATACATAAGGTAAATAAAGCAAATAAAACTAAATCATTATATGGAAGCATAGTCTTGATAAAAGGAACATAAGTCTCAAAAGAGCAAAATCGATAACATAGGCTCCATGAATATCCAACATGTCTCTACTAACTTAATGGGGACATAAGAAAAGATCCTAGATCACCCATGACAACATAAGAGTAATGACGCAGTCAAATGATAGCATGAAAGTACAACTATAACAAGCTCTATCCACGAACGCAAAGATAAGCGTGATCGTCACAGCCTACATTATGATACAATATAGGCAAAGATATATGTTAGTACATGGAACATACTAAGTATGTGAGAGGTATGCATGAAAAATAATATCACAACTTGATTCCTCAGGTCATGATGATGCCTACTATAACCCACCAGTAGGCAAGCCTACCCATATCCCAAAACTGTAAGTAATCGGATGTCAAGGTAGAAGACCAACTTATCTATCTAAAAAAGTAACAAAAATATATGAGCATACATAGATGGCAGAAGCAGCTAAATATATACAAATAATAATGAATTCCTCCCAGAACTTGGAAGTTACTTGTACAAAGCTACTAGTAAAAAGAGTACAAGCCCTAAAAGTTGACCACAGAAACAAAGCTGTTACAAAATGCAAAAGACAAGCAAAATGTATATACAGAAGGATAATGGTAAATCCAAGACGCAATATGCTCACCCTCGCCTCCGAACACGACCTTAGCAGGCTCAAACTCAACATAGGTAGCTAGTACACGGACCTGCATCATGAAAATAGATGCAGAGTGTAGTATGAGTACCAAAACAACAGATATCCAGTAGGCATCATAGGCCGACTGAGCAAGTTAAGAAAAAGTAAACTGAAATACAACTAAAAGATTAGTATCGAACACAGGACAAGAAGTAAATGTAGGTATGTACACGAGCCTAAAAGCAAAGAAGAGAAGGAATCTAACTAACTCCGTTGGGCTCCTATAAACCTGACGGGTACGCTCGTGCATAAATAATGACTAACCACTTGCCCGGACACCCATAGGCCCGACAGATGCAAGAATAATTGAAGGAAGACGAATGGAACCAAAAGGATTACATTAGTACCACCATCTTTTCAGACTTGAACCGAACCATCTCCAATTCTAACACCTCAACCCGCAATTGTGAGTAGCTGAAGACTTAATTGAAGATTCATAAGAAAATTAGGAATTTAACCAGGTGCAGTTGGACCATGAACAGGGACCGGGTATATGTAGCTAAGGAACCAATCACAAGTAAGCTGGACCACTGACTGGAACCGGGTATCTATAGCTAAGGAACCACTCACAACTAAGTTGGACCACAGACTAAAATGGAGTGTCTATAGCTAAAGGATCGAATCGAAATAGAATCAACGTCCAACCGTGCTTCACTGGGATTGCCTTCAAACAAAGTGTCCTTCCATCCCAAACCCAATATACCCCAAATAGCCGAGGAAACTTTCGAAAATCAAGAAGCGAATGACACAGGGATGATAGGAGAACATGGCATTATGGAGATAAAATCACCAGCTAAGTTACTATCTAGCTAAGGCTCAGACTATCATATCAAGTCTGCTATATCAGTCTATAGAGAGTTAACTGTCCAAAACTACATCGGAAAAGCTCTAAGGCCTAACAACAACAACAAACTAGTGGAATCCCACAAGTAGAGTATGGGAGGGTAGGATGTACGTAGACCTTACTACTACCTCATGGAGATAGAGAGAGTGTTTCTGAAAGACCCTCAGCTCAAAAGTCACAAATTCAAATATGAGAGAGAAAAACAATATATATATATATAGCATAAAGAATTTTTTTTTTTAAATAAAACATAATAAATAAATAAATAAAAAGTAAAAGTAGAAATAAAAATAAAATATAATGCAAAATTTACAAGACAAGAACAATGACTATAACGAAGTACTACAATAATAAAAAGCAATAGCAACACAACTATAAAGGCACACCTAGACCAATGACCACCCTAAATCAACACACGCTAAGACACCATTCTATCTCTGCTAGCCTTCTACCCTATTTCGTGACCTCAACTCTTTTATTTCTAAGGTCATGTCCTCGGTAATAAGAAGTACTGACATATCTTGTATAATCACTTCTCTCTAATACTTTTTTGGTCTACCCCTACCCCTCCGTATAGCCCCTATATCCAACCACTCGCACCTCCTAACAGGGGCATCGACACCCCTCCTTTGCATATGCCCAAACCATTTTAGTCTTGCTTTTCTCATCTTGTCGACCATGGATTCCACTCTCACCTTCTCCGAATAACCTCATTCCTGATCTTATCACTCCTATTGTGTCCATACATCCACCTCAGCTTCCTCATCTCCACAACATGCATCTTCTGAACATGAAAGTTCTTTACTGGCCAGCCCTCCATTCCTTATAACAACGCTGGTCTAACAACCATTTTGTAGAACATACTTTTAAGTTTAGGCCGTACCTTTTTATAACACAAGACTCTAGAGGCTAGCCTCCATTTCAACCATGGTTCCCCAATGCGGTGCATGACATCATAATCAATGTCCCTACTACTCTAGATGATGAATCCAAGAAAGGCTCTAAGGCCCGAAGGCATCAATTCGGAGACAAACCAATTTTGGAGTCAAAAATTAGAAATTGTGGATCCCGCTCCATAATTCATGGAATTCACTCTAAGAATAGGCTCTAACTACTACTCCCAGCTCATGCTCCTAGAAGGACCACAATTCACACCTCAAATCAACCCCAACACTAAACATGCGATACTGATCAATCTCAAACTTTAAGAACTAAGCAACGCTAGAAAATGGAGAAATTACCTCAAGGAAAGCCTCAACTCCTAAACCTGGACACACCACTGGATTCCCCTCGAAAGTCTATGCAAGATATCCTTTTGAATCGCCCAAGAACTTAAGAAATCACCATTTAAAGTTTTGTTCAAAATCTAGAAATTCACGACTTAACAACGACCCTCAGGTGTCTCTTTAGCGGACCCCAGGTATCACTTAAGAGACACCCCCTAATAGAAGGGATTTGCTTTGGCGACTTCTGGTTGCTCAAGCGATCGGTCGCTTTATCGACAGGGCTGTCGCTTAAGCGACACCCGCCCAATAGGGTTGGTCGCTTTAGCGAGCTCCTGGCCGCTTAAGGGACATTCCCTTTAGCGACCAGGGGTCACTTAGTGACAACACCAGATACAGCTGGTGCAAAAACAAGCTTAGCAGGCCAACTCCTCCGATGGGGTGCTTGGGATTTGTTCGAAACCTCATGTGCCCAAATGAGATATGCTACCCCACAAAATTCAATGTTCCGAATTCAATGGTGCACTCAAAATTTCTATATGAAGTCATGACGACTGAAACTAGATCCCACACCTAAAGGACATTTTGAGCCAAATTCCATAATGGGCCTCGATATTAGATCGGAAGACTCGGGAAGCGAATGAAGGGTCATTCTAGACTAAAATTGATATTCTAAAATTAATCACACTGTCAAAAATTTTATCCGAGCACATTTTTCACAAATGTTAACCAAGGTCAACTGTAGGCCAGATTTCTAAGGCAAAAACACTATATTGTCCTAACCTCATACTAACTGCCTCGGTTGTCATGTCAACCATGCTACTAGCCTAATTCGACCACTCCGGACCTGATAGAACTGTCAGAATACTATTCTAAGGTCATTTTCTTGAAGTTATGACCAAATTAAACTTTTCAAGTTACAAAGGCTCCAAAATAGGGAAACAGGCTTAAAACTCAAACAAACGACCAAGCGACCGAATAATCAGTGTCAGTAAGTCATAAATAACTTCGGGTAACTACATGAATGCTCTAAACAACTGAATGAGTGCTTAAATTCAAAAATGACCTGAAGGGTCATTACAACATCCACTACTAAAGGAATTTTTGTCCTCGAAAGTAAGAGTTAAGAAGTACCTGTAGGATTAAAAAAGTCGGGGAACTGTGCCCACATCCCATGCTTAGTCTCCTAGGTAGCCTCCTCAACTGGACGATGCCTCCAACAAACCTTAACCACATGAATGGCTCTAGAATACAACAATCTGATATTTGTAGCCGAAATAGCAACTGGCTCCTTAATGTAGCTCAAACGAGTATCCAAGTCAATTGTGTCATAATGGATCGCATGACACTCATCTGGAACATACCACTGCAGCATCGAAAGATGAAAAATTACATGAATAGCTAAAAATACTGGAGGCAAACCTAACTCATATGTAATCTCACTAACTGTCCTCAATATCTCAAAAGGACCAATATACCTGGGGCTAAGCTTGCCCCGCTTCCCAAATCTCATAATGCCCTTCATGAGAGATGCATATAGGAATACTTTATCACCAATGACAAATCTCAATGGCCGATGCCTATGGTCCTCACATCTCTAGTGTGTACTTTGAGCTGTCCTGAGCCTATCCATGATCACCCTTACATAATATAAGGCCTCTTGCATCAAGTCTGTACTGTGTGGCCTTGGCTCTGTAGACTCAAACTAACCAACTAAAGAGTGACAATGCCTACCATATAAAGCCTCAAACATGGCCATCTGAATACTAGAGTGGTAGCTGTTGTTGTAAGCAAACTCCACCAAGGGCAAAAACTGATCCTACTGACCCAAAAAATCTATAAAACAAGCCCATAACAGATCTTCGAGAACCTGAATCGTGCGCTCCAACTGACCATCATTTTATGGGTGAAAAGTTGTCTTAAGGCCTACACGGGTACCCAACTCTTCTTGGAAGGTCCTCTAAAAGCTAGATGTGAATAGTGGGCCCAGGTCTGAGATAATGGAAACAGACACACCATAAAGGTGAACTATCTCCCAAATGTAATTACGGGCTAACCTCTCATCACTATAGGAAGTATGAATGGGAAGGAAGTGTGCTGACATGGTCAATCGATACATGATAACCCAAATTCTATCAAGACCATGGGAAGTGTAGGACAACCCCACAATGAAATCCGTGGTGATCAACTCCTATTTCCACTCAAGAAAGGGTAATCACTGGAGCTCGCCACCAGGCCTCAAATGCTCATCCTTATCCTACTGATAGCTCAAACAACACGAAGTATAATCCGCAAAATCTCTCCTCATGCCGCTCCACCAACAGTGCTGCCTCAAGTCATTATACATCTTAGTTGCACCCGAATGGATAGAATATCTAGAGTTATGGGCCTCACTAAGGATCATCTGAATAAAACCCCCAACTCTCAAAATATAAAGTAGACCAGCGAACCTTAAAACCCCATCTGAATCTAAGATAGCCTACCCGATATCACCACTCAAAACCCGATCTTAGAGTGCAACTAAATCCTCATCCTCAAACTTACGACTATAAATACAGTCTAATAGAGATGACCAAGCCCCCACATAAGCTAACACACACTAGGAATCAGAAATATCAAGCTGATTTATCCGGTTAGCTAAGGACTAGATATCCAAAGCTAATGGTCGCTCCATTGTAGAAAGTAAGGCTAGACTACAACTCACTGCCTTCCGACTCAAGTTGTCCACTACTATATTTTCCTTTCCCGAATGGTAGAGAATAGAGAGGTCGTAGTCCTCTAGGAGCTCTATCCAATGGCGCTTACTCGAATTAAGATCCCTCAGGCTCATAATATATTGAAGGCTTTTTTGATCAGTGTAAATCTCGCATCGCTCTCCATACAGGTTGTGCCTCCAAATCTTAAGTGCAAAAACTACCATTGCCAACTCTAAGTCGTGAGTGGGGTATTTGAGCTTATGTATCTTAAGCTTCCTTGATGCATAAGCAATAACCCGGCCCTGCTGCATCATTACACAACCCAAACTAATGCCGGATGCATCACAAACAATGGTTAATCCCTCATCCTAACCTAGAAGAGTCAATATATGCGTAGTGGTAAGCAACTCATTGATCTTTAGAAAGCTCCTCTCACACTCTTCTGACCACACAAATGAGACATCCTAGTGAGTCAACCGAGTCAGAGGCACTGCTATAGTGAGTCAACCAAATGCTTGTAGTATCATGCCAATCCAACAAAGCTACGAATCTCAATCACAGAGGTGGGCCTGGCCCAATTGTGAATAGCCTTAATCTTCATCAGAGCCACTATAATGCCATTGGATACCACGTGCCCCAAGAATGATATGAACCTAAGACAGAACTCGCACTTTGAGAACTTAGCATAAAATCACTGACCTCTCAAAGTCTAGAGCACTACTCTCAAATGTTGCTCATGCTCCTCCCAGATCCGTGAGTACACTTGAATGTCATCTATAAAGACTATGAAAAATGAGTCTAACTACGGCCTAAATACCTGAGTCATCAAATGCATGAATGCGGAAGGGTCATTAGTCAACCCAAAATACATCACTAGGAACTCATAGTGGCCATAACGAATATTAAATGCGATCTTAGGGACATCTGCTGCCCTAATCCTCAATTAGTGGTAGCCGAATCTCAAATCAATCTTAGAAAACACCATAGCACCCTGAAGCTGGTCGAATAGGTTATCAATCCTAGGTATGGGCTAACGGTTCTTCAACGTCACCTTATTCAACTACCTATAGTCGATGCACATCTACATCATACTGTCCTACTTCTTAATAAAGAGGACTAGGCAACCTAAGGCGTATACTAGGCTGAATAAATCCCTTATCCAAGAGTTCCTAAAGCTGAACACTGAGCTCTTTGAGCTCTGTAGGGGCCATACAGTACGATGGGATAGATATAGGATGAGTACCCGTCTTTACATCAATAGCAAAGTCGATATACCAATCAGGAGGGAGGCTAGATAGATCTTCGAGAAACATATCTACAAACTCTCGGACAGTAGGCACTGAATCAATTGTAGGTCCCTCCCTACTCACATTTCTAACATAAGCAAAATATGCCAAACACCTGCTAGTGACTAACCTCCGGGACTAAACAAAAGAGATCACCCAAACTTGTATGAGACTATAAGAGCCCTACCACACCATTTGTGGAATATCATGCATGGCTAAGGTAATGGTCATGGTATAGAAATCCAAGACTGCACGATGATGTGATAGACATTCCATACCCAAAATCAAATCAAAATCCACCATATGAAGTAAAATGTGATCCACTCTAGTGTCACACCTCCAAATAGTCACCACACAGGATCTAAAGACCTGATCTACTACTAAAGAATCACCTACCGAGGTCAAAACACCCTACTGCTTAGCTAATGGCTCTGGACTCATACTTAGTCAAGCGGCAAAATATACAATATATAATAATATGTAGAGCCTAGATGAAATAAAGCAGATGCAGGCTGATGGCATAGTAAAACCGTACCTCTGATCATATTTTCCTAGGCTTCAGCATCTACCCTAGCTGGACTGCATATATATAGGTTAGGGCTCCTTTACCCTGTGCATCAAATATGCCTCCGAATCTGCCTCTCTAGAGACCACCAATGCACCCTAGTAACCACCCCTATGATCTTAGGTCTTGCCTCCACCTCTAATTGGAGGTGCTGGTGCTGGTGCGGGCCTACCTGTCTCTGGAGATGGTAAGGCTAGACTATGCTGAGGGCACTCACAGGACCAATGGTCTAACTCTCCAAACTTATAGCACCCTAAGCATGTCAATTTAAAGCCGTAGGTCGACCACCTTTGTCTGAAGAACCTTTCTACAAACCACCTCGGCCTTGACTCGAACTGACACTAAAACTAATCTGGTAATGCTAATCATCCTTCGATGTGTGAAGAGAGTCTTGGAAGAGGAGTATGGAATAACTCAACTGATATCTTTGGCGAGATATATCATAGGACTCCCAGGGTATAAAACGACGCCCATCATGGCTATTCTTCTGCCTATCCCTCTTGCCGCTGCCCCCTTAGGCCTTATGATGGAGCTGCGCAAGCATGCAACCATGGTATACCACCTATAGAAATGAGCGGGTCACTGAGACTAACTATTGAGTCTCGATCCATAATTGGAGCCTCAAACCACTGATGAAGCACTAAACTCTCTCCTCCTCTATAGGTAATATCATGGTGGCATGCCTAAAGAGCTCATGGAATTGGGCCTCTATTCTGATACTTTCATGGAGCCTTGTTCCAACCATGAGAACTGATCCTGGAGGTGATCTATGATACTCTTGGGGATAAACCGGCTAAGAAGGCCCTGAAATCTCAATCTAGGTGACCGGTAGAGACCCAGTTTGCTTGGTCTCTAGGTAGGTATGCCACCACTGCCTAGCGGGATCATCAAACTGGTAAGCAGTGAAGTCAGCTCCCCTTGACACTACTAAACCCCAGGTATGTAGCCACTCGTGGCAAGTAAGTATGAACTCATGGTCATCCTCACTCACGGCTCTAAAAAATATAGGTGGTGATAGTCAAAGGAATACGTCGAGCATCTTCTGCTCTTGTAGTGACATAGCACCCTCCAAATCATCGAGCTGATAGCTGATATCAGTGGCTACTGAAAAACTGGTGCCACTAGTATAGGCTAGTCCTACAATGCTGGAGTAGCTAGAGCTGGGGCCTGCCGCATGTCTCCAAGGAAAGCTAATATCTGGGTGAGCATCGATTATAGGTCCGAAAATGCTTCTGCCTTGAGCGGTGACTGGGCTAGTCCCAAGACCACCAGTTGCTCATGTAATAGAGCTATTGGTGGTTCTATCTCCGGCTTTGGAGTCTGCTCTCTTTCTAAGGCTAGGGCTGCAACCTTGACATGAACCTGTGGTCGGCCTCTACTTTTGGCGCGTGTGCGAGCCATCAAGCAAAAGAGTGGAACAATTGAGATTTCTAGAAACCAACAATACACATACTGCATGATAGTGATATAAAAGAGACAAGTTCCTAAGGACATCTAGTAGCCTCCCAAGAATAAGTCACGGACGTCTCTACATCGATCCACAAGACTCTACTAGACATTAGCTCTCTACAAGTGAGACTAGGGATTTGATACCCACCTGTCATGACCCAATTCCTCAGATCATAATGGCGCCTACTATAACCCACCAGTAGGCAAGCCGAACCATATCAAGGAACTGTAAGTAATGAGATATTAGGGTAGAAGATCAACTTATCTATCTAAAATAGTAATGAAAATATAGGAGCATACATGAATGGCGAAAGAAGCTAAATATAAACAAATCAAAATGAATCCCTCCCAGAACCTAAAAGTCACCTGTATAGAACTACTAGTAAAAAACGTATAAGCTCCAAAACTGGACTACAGAAACAAAGTTGTCTCAAAACATAAAAGACCCGAAAAATGTATATACAGAAGGAGACGGGTAAATCTAGGACATAATTTGCTCACCCTCGGCTCTGAACATGATCGTAGCTGACTCAAACTTAACGCTAGTAGCTTATACCCAGACCTGCAACACAAAACCTGATACAGAGTGTAGTATGAGTACCAAAATAATAGGTACCCAGTAGATATCATAGGACGACTGAGCAAGATACTCAAATATAAACTAAAATGCGAGTAAAAGATTAGTATCAAAGACAAGACAAAAATAAATGTAGGTATGTACATGAGTGTACAAGAAAACAAGAGAAGGAATCTAACTTACTTCGTTGAGCTCCCATAAACCCGATTGGTACACTCATGCACAAATAAAGACTAACTACCTAACAGGACTCCCACAAGCTTGACAAAAGCAAGAATAATTGAAGGAAGACGAATGGAGCCAAACGGAATACATTAGCACCACCATTTTCCTGTACTTACATCGAACCATCTCTATTTCTAACACCTTAACCCGCAACTAAGAGTAGCCAGAGACTTAATTGAATATTTATCAAGAAATCATTAATTTAACGTGTAAGCTTGACCATGGACTAAAACTGGGTAACTATACCTAATGAGTCGATATGAGTAGGCTAGATCACGAACTTTAATCGAGTAGCTGTAACCAAAGGTCAAGTATGGGTAAGCTAGACCACAGACTGTAACTGGGTAACTATAGCTAGAAGCCTGAACACAAGTAACCTAGACCATGAACTGGAATCGGGTATTTGTAGCTAAGCTTGAACACCAGTAAGCTAGACCACAGACTGGGACTAGGTATCTATAGGTAAGGAACCAATCACAAGTAAGCTGGACTATAAAATGGACCCGAGTATCTATAGCTAAGGAACCAATCACAAGTAAGATAGACCACCGACTGGAACCGAATTTCTGTGCATCATGGGGATTATCTCAAACCAAGTGCCATCAATGTGTCATTCCAGTCCGAACTAAATATACCCCAAATCATTGATGAAACTTCCAAAAATCAAGGACCGAATAATATAGGGTCAATACGAGAACAAGGAATTATAGAGGTAAAATCACCAGCTGAGTTACTGCTTAGCTAATACTCAGACTATCAGACTCAAGTCTACTATATTAGTCTATAGGGTGTTAACCATCCGAAATGACATCGGAAAAGCTCTAAGGCCTAACAACATCAAAATCGTGCAAGTCTAAGCTAACACTAGTCTAAGCCTAGACTACTAAGGCCAAATATATTTCCAAACATATAACCACAAGCACAATATTCACCATAAGGCATGGATAATCAACAATAACAGGAGTCATGCTTGCACAGATAAATAATTACCTGAAATAATGCTAGGACATGGATTCTAGAAAATTAGCATGCTTGACACCCAAAACCCTCCATATTCATACAAATCAATGTACACATGCCTAAACATGCTTATTCTTGCGAGGGAGAAAACCGTAGACTACCTGAAAGCCAACCATGTACAGTCCAACTCACAAAACTGGAGCTTTTTCCATTTGAGCGGCCTTTGCATGCTGCCATACTAACAATAATAGAATTACCACGTTACTATAAATTTTATGACACTAAAAACATTGAATTCAGAGACAAACCAATTTTGATGTCAAAATTAGAAATTGTGGGACCCTCTCCACAATTCATGGAATTGACTCCGAGAATAGGCTCTAACTACTACTCTCAGCTCATGCTCCAAGAAGGAACACAATTCATACCACAAGTCAACACCAACACCAACTCATGAAATAGTGATCAATCTCAAGCTTTAAAAACTTAGCAATGCTAGAAAATAGAGAAAGTACCTCAAGGGAAACCTAAACTCCTAAACCTATACACACCACTTGATACCCCTCAAAAATCTATTCAAGATAGCCTTTTGAATCGCCCAAATCGCCCAAGAATTGAAGAAGAAATAACCCTTTGATGTTTTGTTTAAAATCTGGAAAATCACGACTTAAGAACGGCCCTCAGGAGTCACATTAGCAGCCACCCAGGGATTACTTAAGTAAAAACTACCTCAAAGGCGGGCCTCGCTTTAGCGACCACTAGTCGCTTAAGAGATCAGACGCTTTAGTAATAGGGCTATCGTTTAAGCGCCAACAACCTAATAGGGTTGGTCGCTTTAGCGAGCTCTTGGCCGCTGAAGAGACACTCACATTAGAGACCAGGGGTCACTTAAATGACAGCACCAAATACAGCTAGTAAGAAAACAAGCATAGCCGGCCAACTCCTCCGATCGAGTGTTCGAGATTTGTTTGAAACCCCGTGCACACATATGAGATATGCTACCCCACAAAATTCGATGTACCATACTCAGTGGCGTAGTTGAAATTTCCATATGAGGTTGTTACAATTGAAAGTGGGTCCCATACCTAAGGCTATTTTGCGCAAAATTCTATAATAGGACTTGGGATTAGACTGAAAGCTCCAGGAAGTGAACGAAGGGGCGTTCTAGACCAATATTGACTTTCCAAAACTAACCATGTTTTCATAATTTTCATCCGAGCGCATTTTCCACGAATGTTAACCAAGGTCAACTATAGGCTAGATTTCAAAGGCAATAGCGCCAAATGGTCCTAAACTCACATCGACTGTTTTGGCACTTGTACTGGCCATGATACTAGACTAATTTGGCCACTCTGGAGTTGATGGAATCGAAAAAATTACATTTTGAGTTTTTTTCCTAATGTTATGACCGAAGTCAACTTTTTAGGTTACAAAGACTCCAAAACAAGGAAATGGGACTAAAATCCAAATGAATGACCAGACGATTGAATGATTAGTGACAGCAAGTCATAAATGTCTTTGGGTCACTATAGGAACTCTCTAAATGACAGAATAAATGCTTAAATTTAAAAATAATCTAGAGGGTCATTACAAATAAACATAGGACATAATCAATATAAATCGTGAGATGCAAGAACAATATCTTAAAAGGTGAGTAAAACCATGAAAACCTTTAAAGATTATAATTATTTGTTTATGCATCAAAATATCATCATTATAAGAATTATACATATGTGGGAGATAACAATAATTTGAAATAAGACCATGCGAGCTATTATATGGAATTTGATGATCCCCACATCAAGAAGGGGGAGGCTAATTGCCAAGGTAGGCTTCATTCAATCATTATCATTATGATGTGTTAAATGTGGATCCTCTTGCTAGGCCATGTTGGAAATCCTACAGTGGCAATGTAGTTTAAAAGAATAGAGGTTACTACTAGTGCTTAGGTCGAATCCTCCCCTCAAAGTCCTCTCAGTGCAAATCAACATCCCACGAAATACATATCGAGTCATAATAATAAATAATACTTGTCATAAATCATAAACTTTTCATAATCATATTTTATAAATTTGTTCATAGGAATAGCTCAATATCACGTGATTCATGTAATATGGTTGTAGACCATCCATCGTTACAAATCCTTTTCATAAATAAAAATATCATTAGGGTATTAAGTTACCTTCTTCATCAAGGATATTAAGTCACCCTTTCATTAAATTGCTTGATACATCACATAATGATTATTCAAAACCCTTCATAAATCATTCATAAACCTTGAAGGGAATTCAATAACGTGAAAATCATGATGAGACAATATAGGAACCAATATGCGTTAGTACTTTTCAATGTACAAAGTATGAGGGCATAGCATGAACTATGAATCATAAGATGCAATGATCAATTGATTATATGATAAAGAGGATAATTAAAGTTATGAGAAAACCATAATGATCAAAGCATTTGAAAGACATAGTTAAAACATAACTATTGCAAAGAAAATATACATATGTAGTATAGGAACCATAACCGAGAATAAGACTATGCGAGGTATAACATGGAATCCTGATGTCTCCCCATACAATGGAAGAAACGAGAACCTACTTGCCAAGGTAGACTCTACCCCGCTAGGTGGGTCATGTACATACGCTATATGTAGATCCACCATCTAAGACACAAAGGCAACCTACAGTGGCATGTAGTTAAAGGGACTTGAGGCTTCTACCAAGGCTTTTGGTAGGTCCTCCACCTCAAATTCTACTTGGTTCTAAGTCAAATTTCATGGAATACATAACATAGTAATCATAATTAGCATATATCATAACTTTTTCACAAATTTCATAATTCATATAATAGTTTATTTGATAACATAATTACAATGTGAGTATGGACATTTTATCATTACAATATCATACTTGCATGATTCATGTCATTACGTTCCTAGGTCACCACATAGGGCCCTAAGTCACCTTTCTTCATAACTTGCATAGAATTCATATCTTGCACATACTTGAAAATCATGATCATAATTCATACATGAATTTAGAGTAAAACTCATATACAGAGTCAATTTAGATGAATACAATGATGATACTTTCAAATCATTGAATTCATAATCATAATTCATAATATCATCATTGAAAATAACTCCATGGATGGGAAATCATAATTCAACTTGAAATCATGTATTTCATGTAGAAACATTCTCAAAATGATCATTTATAATGCTAAAAATCATAATTGAAACAGCTCAATGCAATCATCAAATAAGGGTTACAAACACAATTGAAATTCATGAGATTTTGAGTAAAAACCTTGGGAATGCAGGGATGAAAAGGGCCCATGGATCAATTCCTACATACCTTGAATGAATTTGACCTTGGAATTGAAAAATGAGACTTGTTTTGAATAAACCCTAGCCAAACTCTATGTAAAAGATGAACCCTTGATTAAACCTTGTTAGAGAAGTCTTAAAGTTGTATGGGAGTTAATGAGATAATGAAATAGACTTAGTAGTATTTAGAATGAATTTCGTAATCAATCTAGTGCCAAAAGAGTCCCCCTACATTATTGGAAGAATAGGAAAATGACTAGAGTACCCTTCATTTAACTGGAATGGGACTCACCATGGAGGACCCATCACGGTCCATGATGTTCATCATAACCCATGGTGGTGTCTGTGATGATTGACTTAAACTTGAACATTGGGAGTTGCAAAGAGGAGTTTCAGAACCTCCTTCACGGAACCCTATACAGTTTGGGGAGTGCATCATAGACCGTGGACCATGGTCGTGATACCAGACCTGTATGTTGGTTTGTAGGAGTAACCACCACAGATCCCACCATGGTCCATGAATGGCTACACGACTCATGGTGGTGAGGCATGGTCCTTTCCTGGGGAAGTTTTCCTGAGGTCTCAAAGGAGGGGTCACCACAGAGGGCTTCACGGCTCGTGGTGCTCACCATGGTCCATGGTCCCTTATCGTGGACCTCACCCTACAGGACTGAATTCTTGAATTACCACCACGGTGGCTCACCATGAGGTATGGTGCATACCACGGCCCGTGATGACCTTCTATGGTCATCACCTCGTGCCAAAAATTTCAGGGTTCAGAAATTTTATTTTTTGATCCTCGTTTTTCAAATTTCGAATGAGACTCAAGTTAGCATGAATGGAATAGGAAAGGAACATAACAACCCAATATGAATGAAAAACATATTGTTAATGCATATAAATAAAAAATCTTTAATATTAAGAAAAAACATAACTTTAAAACTCATTTCATGAACATGAATGTATATGAAGCCATGAGAATAACTAAAACACATGATTTAGGCTGGTTGGATCATGAAGGAACTAAATACCTCAACTAGGCACGGAAAGAAAGAGATGAGGATATCAGAATATAATATTAGTTTCGGCTTTCCATGTACAACCCTCAACCTCTTGATTCATCCATAACACGTTAACTAAAGCTATTTCTTTATTTCTCAACTTTCTAACTTGCCGATTGACATGAGGCCAAAAATACATATTTTTAGTCATTATTCACCTCATCTTTAGTATTTTTATTTGTCCTTTTTGAGCATAAATTTTATTATTATGCTAAATTGTGTATTTTATTTATAGAATTATTCTGACGTGAAAATAAAGAAATTTGGAGTCAAAATAAATTAAATATAATAGATTGAAGAAGAAAATCAAGTAGACAACTAAATGGATTAAATTGAATATAATAATATATACATTATATATGATGTGCAGCTGAAGAGAAAGAAATTGAATTACATACTACTGCATCACGTGGCATCCATTGAAGGCAACAACAACAACAAATAAAGGCTTGGCATACTATGTAAAGGCCAAAACATCAGAGGCCAAATTCTAGTGCACTATAGGGGAAACACGCCATGGATCCACTGACGCGAAATGTTCAGATTTTTCAAAGTTTGAATCCAAAAAGGAAAAGGGGTTGTTCCGTAATTTGTTTTAGACTCGGTTATTTTAATTGGAGATTTTTTCCCTACAACTTCAAATATTCCATAAAATCACTTTTGAGGGGAATTAATTTTTCAACAATTAACTTTTGATCTAGGGTTCTTTTCTTTTTCTTCTTTTTTTCTTAAGCCATTAGTCGTTAATTTTCCCTATTCTAGGGTTGTAGCTACTAGTGATGGTATAATATTATTTTTCCATTGGTTGAATATGGGTTATTGTATATGATTATTCCTATATTCTTTCTTTTACTATATTAATATTTCATCACCATTAGAATAAATTTGTTGTCTACCTAGAACTCGGAAGACCAAAGGGAGATAGAACACTGGAATATAGGGAACTGTTTGTTCTAGAATTTCCTAGGATAGTTCGTGTATAGGATGCCCGTGATACATAACTATACACAATGTTTTGTTAATAAATAAGATGAAAGAACTAATACATCATTGTTGATTCATGCTTATCTCTGCTCAACGATGTAGTTAGGATGTCAATAAAGGTAGGGAATTAGCGGTCGGAAGACCATGATTATAAAATTAACCCTATAAATCAGTAATTTAATAACCTATCAAAAACTAAAGTAAGAAATATTAGGCTTGAACTCATGTGAAGCTGCATCCCTGGGATTTTCCTCAATTATTGTAAATTTACTTTTTTATTTAATTCTTGCAATTTTTAGTATAAAAGGGCAACCCAGTGCACTAAAGCTTCCGCTATGTGCAGGGTCCGGAGAAGGGCCTGACCACAAGGGTCTATTGTACGCAACTTCACCTTGCATTTCTACCAGAGGCTATTTCCAAGTGTTGAACTCGTGACCTCCTGGTTACATTGCAGTAACTTTACTAGTTAGTCCAAGGCTCCCCTTCACAATTTTTAATATACAACTATTAATAATATACAACTATTAATATTATTATTTTAGCTTTCGTAAATAAATAATTAGTATTAATATAATTTAGTAAATAATTAATTGACAAGTCCCAGTGGGTTTGACATCCTGCTCGAAAGAGCCACTTTACTATTTGTGAGACCGCGTGCACTTGTGTGTGCTTTGGTAGCAACAAGGTTTTGGCGCCGTTGCCGGGGACATAGAAATTAAATATTTTCTAGGTTATATTTTTTTAAAATTTATTTATTTATTTATTATTTCTTTATAATTAAAAAATTAAATATTTTGATGCTCTTATTGACATAGACGCTTGGGATAGTTATTGGTTGGATGATGGGTATTCTTGTTAGTACTGTGGATGACCTCACTTAGGTGTTGATTATCATACTATTCAAAGGAGCAGATTGTGCGCACTTATCTAATCTCTTGGATAAAATATATGTCATATATGTAGTATTCTGGATGGGAATTCGAATGGTTGTCCTAACTATTATTCCCCTCCCCTGAACTCCTATTATAATTCTTCTATGGTTTATGATATTGATAGGAGTGATGAAGTCGCAGATGCAGAATAAGACGCTCGCACTATTGAGTTATTGAAGAAAATATTGGAGCAACAAGCAAAAATAAAGGAAGCCATGGAAATAACTCATCCCAGTCTTACATACATGGAAACCCAACTGACAGAAAATCATGACTTAGAGGTTGATCACTTGAACAAAAAGGTTGACGCGTCTAATGCCCAATCAACAATTGTGGTGGCTGATGACTAACTAGTGGAGTGAAAAGAGGAATTTCAATCATTCAACTATACTTTATTCCTTAATGTCAATGTTGAGTAAGAGTACAAAAGTGACAATGTTGTAAATAATGTTTCTTTGGAGTTGAGGCATATTAGACCTCATTCGAGATGTTTTTCTACATCATGTTTGGATGATGACATGAAATTAGAGTCGCCTGAGCTAGTGAAGGAGCGTCTAGATAAGGAAAATGGCCCCTACATCCTAAAGTTTTCTAGTTTACAAAGATAAAACAATATTTCTCACTTAAGGGCCAAGAAGGGCAAGATGCGACATCTATTACTTGGTTCCTTCATCTTTATACCACCGCCCCTTGAGAGGAAAACAAAAATGGATGCAAAATTAGGGGTGCAATTTATATCCTCAAAGTGGAGAGAAAAATTGGTGGTGACTTAAGTTATGTTGCGACATCAAATCAGGCGTTCGCTGGAAGGCAACCCATTTAGTAGTGTAATTTCTTATTTTATTTTTTAAAAAAAATATTTTATAGTCACTTTTTAGTGTTATTTTTATATTTGCAGAGTAGGGGAAGTCCGAGTACCCAAAATTTAAAGGTGAGAAGCATGCTTGAGCTTACATGTGGGGTGTGCACGTCGCTTGATGAAAATTTAGAGAACATGATTCGAGCTAGGCTTTGTTTTAAATTTTAATTGATGCTTTGGAGATATGGCATCTTTTTAAGTGTGGTGTGGGGGAATAAATTCCTAGTTGTCGCTATTTTTATTGAGTCTTCTGTTTTTTTAGGATGGATTCATCGGTTTTTGTTTTCGGTTCTTTTCCTAAGGATAAAAAGTATTTTTATTTTTTTCAAAAGAAAAGAAAAAAAAATATTTTGACTTGGTTGATACTTTTATTTGGGCCTAATTTTTAGTAATGTTCTTTTGAATGCTTGATTCCTTAAAAAATAACAATAGACATTTTGACACTTAGGCTCATAGGTGTGATTCTGCATATAACTTATTTTATTTTGTAGTTATTTATGAACTTGTCTATCTTAGAAGCAGAATTGATCTATCTTGATTGAAACTTATTCCATGTGTGGTGAGAATTTGCTTATTCCATGTTTTGCATTTTAGTCTAGAACTTGCCCTGTATGTTATTGAAACAAAATAAAAAGTATTGCTCTATTTAGAAAATGATAATAGGCGTTCATTGATTTGTCTTGTAACTTTTAGCCTTTTCAGATATTTTATCACTAGTCAACCCTTTTGAGCTTGTAGCTATTTGTTAGTAGCCATATTTTTGCCTTGACTGTTTTGTTGAATCTCTTGTTTTTGCACCTTACTTCCTTGAGCACTGCAGCATAAACTTATTATAATTGTTGAATCTTAAAAAAAATGGTTGGGTAAAAAATGTAATCAATGATGGCTATAGAGTGATTAAAAAGACCTCTTTGAAAGAATGTGACAGAAAAAAAATATGATTGAAGCGTTCTTGAGGAGATAAAATTACTAGTGAAATAATTGTTGAAGAGAGAGATGAAAATAAAGAGAAGAAAATAATGGCTGATAAAGTCTTAAAAATGCAAAGTGCTTACTGAAGTGTAAGTCATTGTTATTGTCATGACCCACTCCGTAGGCCATGATTAGTGCCCGAGTTGGGCACCCATACGTACCCTTAGCCCTACTTAGCATGTTAGTAGAAGAAACAAATGTAGAAATCAAAATAGGTCGCTAAGGAGCACATGAAAACAGATGTAGCACATGAAGGCCGTTAAGGACGTCATGAACTTAAAAGTCTAGAACATATATCAGGACCCACAGAACATTTACAAAACCCACAACACAAGTTTGCAGACCTCTACAGAATGATAACCTAATCATATAATGGGATGGGGCCCCATCGTACCCCTGATCGACGTGTACAAATATGCAATAGAAAAGTCAGTACCAAAATAGGGTTATGGATAAATGAGCACTGTCAAACAGCAGAGTGGATGCCCTAAGCAAGCAGATTGGCAAAATAAGCATCTGTACCTACGGGCATGTAACACAACCTCTGAGGAAAGGGGGTTAGTACAGAAAATATATCCAATATATAAAGTATGGGCTGTAATAAATAAAATCATCACCAGAACAGAATGTGCAAAACAAATGAGCGAAATATCCAAAATATCAAAATACTTATCACAACCCCTGATAATACAAGCAGAAAAAATATGTCATATCCGACCCCATTATGGGACGCAGTGAACAAAATGTGGTCACCATCCCATCTCCGGTACCACAGCACAACATAACTATAGAATAGGGAATATCTCTATAATAGATCATATTATATTAGATGGCCATATCATATCATATCATATCATCAGACATCCGCATATGTGTACATGGCACAACATAACTCCATAACCCATGTACAGGGTGTACCTGCCCCCTCACATTGGGGCATGTTAAATAAGGCAGAGAAGTATGCACGATCATATATATCCTAGCCCGGGCTCAGTGAAGGAAGCATTGAGGCATCCACGAGTGGAGTAGTGAGAATTAAATGCAATTTAGAACATATTTGAGACTCGATGGAATGATCAAAATCAGCTATGATTCAAAAATCAAGACAAGAGTCATAACAAGTACCTTTTGAATGTCACTATGGATTATACCAAATAAGAACTTCTGAAATCATATACTCGTATCAAGGCATAATAAAATATCTTTTGGAAATTATGAAATTGGCCATCCAAGTGGCTCTAAGAATAGGAACTTCTTGGGAATCATATAAAAGTCATATATTTGTTTTACAAAAGTCATGCCAATTATTGTAAGAGTTCCAATAATAAAGGGTAAATAAGAAAAACTTAGGACTGGAATCACCTTAGAGATTGTATCATCTTTTACTTACATCTAGGACATACCAGAAGAAGAGAAAGGATAGGCTTTACATACTTATGCCAAACATGCCAAGAGAAAGAAGGGATAGCTTTACATACCTCTTATGGATTACTCTTAACCACATTCACCTAGTCGTCTTTTGAACCTATTTAACATAAGAGTAATACCAAGATTAATAACCTTTCACTTTCCAATTTCCAATTCTACAACCAAGTATCCATAGTAATCATTTCCTTATCCATTTCCCTAGACTGGTTTATTACTAGTTCTGAATTTATCAAACATCAGGCAGCATCTCTCCTATAACTTTCCCTATCCAACTGCTAATCTTAAAATCCATATTACCAACATCAACCATCAGAATATTTACAATTTAATCACTTCAAATTTACACAATACAAACTCCAAACAACTCGCTTAAAACTACGATACCAAAATAGAGTTTTTAACCTTTATTTTGTAAAATCTTTAACAATATGAAATGGAGGGTTGTGTGGCTGAAACAAGAAGCACCCACACCCTTTTTGAAACACCTTCCATCCCTGCAACACGAAACCAAACCAGCTGCAACCGCAGTACCACAATCGCAACACACTACTCGACTTTGATTTCACTATAATGACTTCAATTTAGTTTCTTTCCAACATCAAGCATCCTTATGCAATTTTTCCACTTTAAACATTATTTAAGACATTTAATGTACCTCATAACATCATCATAAACTCTAATTTGAAAGGGAAAACCTTACCTTGTCCAAAACTCGCCAAACTCGCCTCGGAAGTTCCTTTAGCGCGACTAAAACTTTGTGGCTGCTTGTTTTCCTTTTCGTGCTGCCCCAAATAATAAATTTACATTAATAACATCTTTATATCGTCTTGATATACCATAGACAATTAGTTCACAGAACGAAATTGGAGATTTACCTTTTTTTCCTCTAAATCCGTAGCCCTCTTTCTCTCTTAGCTTAGGGTTTCTCTTCCCTTTTTTCTCTTGAGTTTACTTGAATTTTGGAGATAATAATGACCTTTTGTTGATAAGGATGATCATACAAAAATATATATATAGGCCACATTAAGTGGTGACACGTGTCAAGCTCTAAGTGGTGACACGTGTCAAGCTCTAAGTGGTGACACGTGTCAAGCCCTAAGTGGTGACACATGTCAAGCCCTAAGTGGTGACACGTGTCAAGCCCTCATTGGGCCAACACACCACCTCCTCCAACTGTGAGCTGCCATGTGCCATGTGGAGTACACCACCTAGCTTCAGCTGCTGCTACATTGCACTTCCAACTGCTGCCATGTGTCACTCTCTCATGCTGCCACGTCTCACCTTCTTTTTCCCTTCGTGGGTTCGTAATCTCATCTTATTTTATGTACCTATGTAATCCTTGCTACATAAGCTTGGTATGTACTCAAGTAACTTAAGTATGTAAGATTTACAAATTGGTAGCTTACGTAAGTAAGTCGAGTCCTACGACTCATTACTTGGCCTCCAACTCCTTCCGGATTCTTATAATCATATTTCCAATCTTCCTTACTATGGGGTGTCATATTCTCCCTTCCTTCTAGTTGTTTGGTAGCTTTATTGATTATCCGGCTCACATGGTAACTTCTAAGAAGCTTACGAACCTTTCAAGAAACATAAGAACGCGTTCTAAGGTACAAAAGTATAGGGTATAACAGTTATATAGTGTTCCTACCCGTCCCCTAACCTTCATTATAACCCGTTAAAGTCCTATTTGATTCTAGTTGAGCATGCTTTATTAGAGGAGATGTACATAATGGGCAAGCCTATGGTTCTTTATGCATACATATGAATTCGTTTGTGAGAGGGAGAGTTGTTTTTTTATGCTAAGTCCTTAAATTATATTTTCAATTATTAAATTTAGTATGTGGACTATTTCGTCTTGTGAGGGCACTTGGTTTATGAAAGATAGGTGATTTATTAGCTTTTTTTTGATGGAATAGATGAGCTAGCTTAAATTTGATGAGTTAGAGTCTTTTATTGAGGCTAGGAAGTTAGAAGTTTGTTATTTTATTCTATATCTTGCATAATGATCGGAAATAGCACTTGATATTTTAAAATTTATGTATGGCCTATTTGTTTGTATCAACTAAAGGGGTGGAATTCCTAGGTTGATTTTTTGATGAGCTTTAAGGTTTGCTCGAGGACAAGTAAATGTTTAAGTGTGGGGTGGTGATGTGAGACCAAAATTAAATATTTTACTTATTATTTACCTCATATTTAGTATTTTTATTTGTCCTTTTTGAATATAAATTTTATTATTGTGGTAAATTGTGTATTTTATTTACAAAATTATTTTGATGCGAAAATAAAGAAATTTGGAGCCAAAAAAATTAAATATGATAAATCGAAGAAGGAAATCAAGAAGGCAGCTTAATGGATTAAATTGCATATAATAATATATACATTATATCTGATGTGCAGCTGAAGAGAAAGAAATTGAATTACATACTACTGTAGATGCGGCAACCATTGAAACCAACAATAATAACAAAGAAAGAATTGGTGCGCCATGCCAAGGACAAAACATCAGAGGCCTAATTCTTGCGCACTACAGGGGCGACGCTCCATGGATGCACCTATGCGAAATGTTCAGATTTTGAAAAGTTAATATTGAAAAAGGAAAAGAGGGGTTATTCCTTAATTTATTTTGGACTCAATTGTTTTAATTGGGGTGTTTTTTTCCTATACATATAAATATTTTATAAAATCATTTTTGAGGGCAATTAATTTTTCAACAATTAACTTTTGACCTAGGGATCTTTTTTTTTTCTTAAGACATTAGTAATTAATTTTCCCTATTCTAGGGTTGTATCTACAAGTGATGGTATAATATTATTTCTGCTTTGGTTGAAGATGGGTTATTGTATATGATTTCTCTTATATTCTTGCTTTTACTATTTTAATGTTTGATCACCATTTAAATTTATTGTCTACCTGGAACTCGAGTGACGGAAGGGTGATAGTATACTAGAATATAGGGAACATGTTTATTCTAGAATTGCCTAGGATAATTCGTGTATAGGATGCCCGTGACACATACCTATAAACCATATTTTGTTAATAGATAGGATGATAGGATTATTGCATCTTTTTTGGTTCATGCTTATCCCTGCTCAACAGTGTAGTTAAGCAGTTAAAAAAGGTAGGCAATTAAAGGTCGAAAGACTATGATTATAAAATTAACCCTGTAAATCAGTAATTTAATAACCTATCGAAAACCAAAGTAAGAAATATTAGGCTTGAACTCATGTGACGTTGCAGCCCTAGGATTTTCCTCAATTATTATAAGTTTACTTTATTATTTAATTCTTACAATTTATAATATACAACTATTAATAATATTATTTTAGCTTGCTTAAATAAATAACTAGTATTAATATAATTTAGTAAATAATTAATTGACAAGTCCCTATGGATTCAACATTCCGCTCGAAAGAGCCACTTTAATACTTGTGAAATCGTGTGCACTTTCGTGTGCTTTGGTAGCAATACCAATCCAAAATCTCAACCGGAACCTCTTCATAAGAAAGACTCGCTTTAACCTCAATGATGTTCAATATCACAATGGAGCTAGGATAACCAATAAACTTCCTCAATAATGACATATGGAACACCTGATACACTGATGCCAAATCTGAAGCCAAATCCAACTCATAAGCCACCTTAGCAATTCTCTTCAAAATATGATATGCGCCAACATAATGGGGACTTAGCTTCCCTTTCTTACCAAAATGCATCACACATTTCAAGGGTGAAATCTTCAATTAAACTCAATCATTAACTTCAAATTCAAGTTCCCTTCTTCTTACATCCGAATAGGACTTTATTCGTCTTTGGGCCATTTTCAATCTTTCTCTAATGAGTATAACCTTCTCCTTGGCCTGAAATACCAACTCAGGTCCTATCAAAGCAACTTTAACAGTCTCAAACCATCTGATAGGCTATCTACACTACCTACTATACAAATCCTAAAATGAAGCCATCTCAATGCTAAAGTTATAACTGTTATTATAAGCAAACTCTATTAATGTCAAATGTTCGTCCCAATTTCCTTTAAAATTGATGACACATTCTCTTAACATGTCCTCTAATTTTTGAATGGTGTTCTCAGCCTGACCATCTGTTTGTGGGTGAAAGGTTGTAGTAACCTCATTTGAGTACCAAGATCCTTTTGAAAATATCTCCAAAAATAAGATGTAAATTGAGTACCTCGATCCAAAATAATAGATAATGGAACATCATGAAGCTTCACCATCTCTCGAATGTATAATCTAGAATAGTCCTCGGCTGAATATCAGATCTTAACTAGGAGAAAATGTGCCGACTTAGACATTCAGTGAACAATCACCCAAATAGAATCATGTTGCCTATAGATAGAGGCAAACAACTAAAAAAGTCCATATTCAAGGCTTCCCACATCCAAGTAGGAATCTCAATGTCTTGAGCCAACCCTCCTAGATTTTGATGCTCAACTTTCATTTGTTGACAATTAGGATACTTAGCTACAAATTCTGCAATGTCCCTCTTCATGCCATTCCACTAATATACTTCTCTAAAATCTCGATACATTTTTTTGGAACTGGGATGAATAGAATATCGTAAACTGTGATCTTCAAACAATATCATATCTTTCAAGCAATCTATATTTGTAACACACAATCGGTCTTGATATCTCAAAATGCCATCTCCCCTTTGGGAGAAAGCTTCAATTGCTTTTTACGAAACTGCTTTTTTCAATTTAACCAAGGCAGGATCACTATCTTTATTTGCCTTTACATCCTCCACAAGAGATAATTCGGAATCATTTCTCACAATAATACCCCTATCTTGGGCATCAACCAATATGTTATACCCCATACTTTTGTACCTTGGAATGCGTTCTTAAGCTTCATAAGCTTCTTGAGCTTCTTAAGCTTCTTAAGCTTCTTAAGTTTCGTGAAACGTCTGTAAGCTTCTTAGAAGTCACCATGTGAGCCGGATAATTTATAATGCTATCAAATAACTCTAAGAAAAAGAGAATGTGATAACCCATAATAGAGAAGATTGGAAACAGGGTTATAAGAATCCGAAAGAAGTTGGAGGTCAAGTAATTAGTCGTAGGACTCGACTTACTAACGTAAGCTACCAACTTGAAAATCTTACATACTTAAGATACTTGAGTTCATACCAAGCTTAGGTAAAAAGGATTACATAGGTTCCTAAGGTAAGACGAGATTATGAACCTATGAGGAGAAGGAGATAGTAACACGTGGTAGCAATAGGAAGTACATGTGGAAAGAAGAGGAAGTTCCATGTGGAAGTAGCTAAAGCAAGCAGGGGGTGGGCCCCACCTGCCATGTGGCAGCCCATAAGTGGAGGCATGATGCATTTGCCCAATGGGGGCCGAACACGTGTCACCAATTAAGGGTTGAAAAATGTCACCCCCTAAGGTAGACTATATATGTATGTTTTATGACTTTTTATCTTCATCTTTATCAATTAGTTTCATCCTTATCAAAAATATTCAAGGAAAGAGGAGAAGAAAAACTCTAAACTAAAGGGAAAGAGAGCTACGAATTTGGGAAGAGAAAAGGTAAGTTCTCTAATATCATTCCGTGAATTAATTATCTAGGGTATACCATGAGGATATGAAGGTGTTATTAATGTAAATTTATGGTTTGGAGCAGCACCAAAAGGATAACAAACAACCACAAAGTTTCAGCCACGTGAGGAGAACTTCCGCAGCGAGTTTTGGCGAGGTTTGGGAAAGGTAAAGTTTTCCCTTTTAGATTGGAGTTTATGATGTTGTTATGAAGTATATTTCCTATCTTACATAAGGTTGGAAGTTGAAAAATTGCATAAGGATGCTTGACGTTAGAAATAAATTAAATTTAAGTTGTTATAGTTAAATAGAAGTCGAATAGTGTGTTGTGAATATGGTGCTGCAGTTGCATCTGGTTTGGTTGTGTATTGAAGGGATGGAAAGTGTTCTAAAAATGGTATGGGTGCTTCTGGTTTTATCCACATGACCCTCCGTTTCGTATGGTTAAAGGTCTTATGAAACAAAGATTAAAAACTCTATTTTGGCATCATAGTTTTGAGCAAGTTGTTTGGAGTTTGTATTGTGTAATGTTTAAGTAATTTACTTGTATATATGATTTTAGTTGTTGTTGTTTGTTGGATATAGTAATTAAGGATGTAATTGGAAGTTTGAATAGGGCAAGTTATAGGGGAGATGCTACCCAATTTCCGGTAACTTCGTAACTAGTAATAAACTAGTCAAGGGAAATGGATAAGGAAATGATTCCTTTGGATACTTGGTTGTAGAGTTACAAATTGGGAAGTGAAAGGTTATTATCATTAGTATTGGTTTAATGTTAAATAGGTTCAAAAGAGGATGAGGTGAACGTGGTTAAGAGTAATCCATAAGAGGTATGAAAAGTTGTCCCTTCTTTCTTTTGGCATGTCTTCGAATTAAGTAAGGATTAATATGAGCTTTGGGGGTAATTCTATTCATAAGTCTCGAGGGTGATTCATGACTCCTATTCTTAGAGATTCTCCTGTAGTTAATGTCCTTGACTTTTACAAGTTATTTTGCATCATCTTGATTCATGCCTATGATTTCTAAGGCTCTTTTGATATGATCAATAGTGATATTTGAGGGATGATTGATATGACTATCATCCTGATTTTCAAATGACAATTCATCTTTATTGCTTCATTGAGTCTGTGACAATGTTTTAAATTGTATATGGTTACTCACTACTCTACTCATGCATACTATAACACTTCTATCACTGAGTCCCAGGATGGGTACGTAATCGTGTGCAGTTCACTGTATTATCCATCGAGTCCCTCACTAAAGGGTCGGGTACGCTCTATGAGGACATAATAGTGTAATGATATGAACAACTCACTGAGTCCCTTACTAGAGGGCCGAGTACGTATATATATATATATATATATATATGATGATGTGATGTGATAAGGTGGTGATGGCACCGGGTCCTATGATGCTCCTACAATTATGATTCACTGAGTCCCTGAAAGGGCCGACTATATTGTATAATATGAGCATGCATGTTTTCATGATCCCCAAGGTACAGGTACAGTGTTTTCTTAAGTAACATATTTACACCCTAACTCTTTCTATTTTAGATATTCTTCCAGTTATGATTTATATAATTAGTACATATATCGTATTGACCCCCCATTTCTTGGGGGGAAGGGGGGCTGCCTTTCATACTATAGGTATAGATGCACAGCTTGGTGACCCACCAGCTTATGACTCCTATCAGTAAGTTCGGGAGAAGCTCCATTATATCAGAGCTTAGTTGCGGTACTAGTCCCTTGACGTACATATTTGTTTTGTTTATTCAGGGGTACGGCGGGGGCCCTGTCCCGCCATATATGACCATTATACTCTTAGAGGTCTGTGGATGTGTATGTGGGTTGTCTATGTATGTGTGTACAGTTGTTCCTATATGTTACTATGGTCTCGTCGGCTTATATGTTATTGTGCCTGTTGATGCATTATAACCCAAACAGGGGACAGGTTTACTTATAGTTAGCAGGGGTATATGCGAGTGTCCAATTCGGGCACCCATCATGGCATACGGGGTTGGGTTGTGATAGAAGTGGTATCAGAGCAGTTCCTCCTTGGAATGTCCATATATCATGACTAGTAGAGTCTTGTTTATCGATGTTTTGTGCACCACATCTATACACAAGAGGATACAGGATATTTATGATATTATCTTTCTTTCTTGTCTTAGATCGTGTGATACAACAGTTCTATTTGGATAATCCCTCTCTAACGGACTACCAGGTGTACAGTAATACCTCTAAGGGAAGCTTGTTTTTGACCTCCTTTCTTGCAGGTGGGTACAGGTTGAGGTGAAAAATGAAAAGGCCTGGATAGTGGAGGGGGTGCAGAGAAGGCTCCTAGGGTACATATGGGACCTCAAACTCCATGACCAAGCAGGCAGAGTCCTAGTTACTCTATTGAGACCGATCCTTCAAAAGACCCCGATTATGCTATTGAGACCGATCCCTTGGAGGGCCTAACGACAAATTCCCCAGAGCATTTGATGACCAAGGAAGAGGTTCCGAAAGCTATGCCAGCAGTTCTTATGATAGAGCACTATATCAGTCTAGCTTTTACGGTAAGTGTTACAGAATATTCGAGCCCTCTATCTTGGTCGTCTGTAAACCAAGGGTTAACTAGTTATCTAGGTCTTCTAGATTCAAGAAAGGAAGATTATGAAGGGCAGACAAGAACATGACTAACAGAGAAAGATGGAGAGCACACTTCACCTCCTAGGTCATCGGGTCGAACTGGGGACTGATCAAGTATAGGTATAGGGGAGTGATAAGTATAGTTTTGCAGGCTATATGGGGAAATTTGTCATTTTTTTATTTTTTCTTAATGTAGAAAGCCTTGTGTGGTTGTTATATAAGATGCTATAAACATATGTATATATGGGCCCTATGAGGCATAGTGGCTGTGATATAATATGATATGGATGTATATATATGTTGGCCTTGCATGGCATTGTTTGTATTTCCTAAGTGCAGGTTTGGGATAGTAAGGAATATAGAGGAAACTCTATCGAAATTTTCTAGAAAAAAAGGGAATAAGTTATAAGTTTATCATACGGCTTGGAAGTTGATACCGAGTACCCCTATTGTGATGAACTAAAAATGTAGGGGTACCCTCTATATTATTGGTAAGGGGGACCCATGTTTACTTAGGAAGTTTTATGTTGGAGGAAAACTCCTGTTGGAGGACAAAGTGTCCAGCAATTGGGTTACAATTTGGTGGGAAAGTACATAACCCTCAACCATTAGTGGTGAACTAGATAAGTTGTTCATGACTCAAGAATGAACCTAGAGGGAAACCATACGAGTTAGGAACTAAACAGTATTGTGGTGCTTATTGGATTTTAATTTCCTTCTCGTAGTGGCTAGATGATGCTTTATGGTAACCTATTATTGATTATTAAGAGATTAAAATAACTTGTGGATGGAAGACATGAACTTATGGGCTGTCCAGAATAATGTGCTTCATATATTGGATAACATACTAGAAGGATTCAGAAGGGTCGGTGATACCAAGAAATGATTTTCCCAAGGAAAATAGGGGTAACATGAAACTCCTAGGGCACAAAATGGCCATGGACTGGAAGAATAGAAGGACTATTACAGGGAGCACTCAAGATAGACGTGATCAATTAAGTATGAGTATCGGATGAAAAAGGGAATAGATAACTAAGAACTGAAGGTGTAGTATGAAAAGGCGAGAAGATAAGACCATTATTAAAGTAAAATTAACATGGGCCTGAGAAGAATTGGAAGTTAACCTCAGGTACTCGACAAGGATAGAAGCTTATGAGATATAAAGAAGTATTATGGATATGTAATTCTGCCGTGGAAAATATAAATACCCCTCAAGGATGAGGGAGGTAGCTCTGTAAAACCATTGATGCATTGTGAGTCCATTAAGAGGAATAAGTGGTATCCACTTGGATGAAGATAGTATTATAGCAGAGCTAGAAACACGAGTCACTGGAGTATAAGTACTTCTGAATGGATATGTTGAAATGATTAGGGGTGCTAGCTAATCACTGGTAGGGAAGAAAGAAATGTGGCTCTGGATAAACTACTACATTAATTATATGACTCGAGTACCAACACATGGACTAGATTGGGTACTAGTTATCGAGAATTCTAAGTACCCCATAGTTGTATTAAGGTTTCTTACAGGGGCAACCTAAAGTATAAATAATCTAACAGAAGGTGTAGATATGATGTAGTATATCAAATATGTTGGACCGGAATCATATGGGTATGAATAGTTGAAAATAAACAGAGGATGACATGGGTAAACCCTAAAGGGGGGAGTGGACAAGAGAAATACAAGTGTGAGATGAAGTCAACTGACACTATCACATGTTAATGGGAACGCTTAAAATTTAAGCAAGATCTCATGCTGGCACGAGTTAGCAAGGGCTAAAGGCCAGCAATAAATGGATATAAGCCATGATATCTGAGACCGTGCAGAGAATTATTAACAGAGACCCTAATGGATGTGTGCATACAAAAAGGGGTGAAGACAATAAGAGAGTAAGACTGAGCGATCTAAAAACCTTGCAAAGGGTAGTAAGGCCATGTTTGAGTAAAGATTAAGATATGGAAACAGAGTTGTTGGCCGCTGAGATGTGACATACAAGTAGCAAGGAGAAATAATAGAAAATCTCCTACGGTAGGAAATAAGGAGACCAAGGAGTACCCAAAGGAAGAAAAAAATAAGGGGGTTATGTTATTTTGGATATGTTACAAAGAAATACAAAGAGAACTTAAATCAAATGACTAAAAAGGACAGGGTCATGGTTAAACTAAAGATCTACCCTGATACCGGTTGTAAGATAAAAGACGAGAGGGCAAGGCAGAACTTGAAAAGTAGCGAGACAACGCTAAGGTAAATCTTGGGCTAAGTTGAGTGCCTTCTCACATTATTGCAAGAATTGCAATGTAACGCATGACAGAAAAATTGGAGCCAAATCTGAGGAAAAGAACCATGGAAGAATCTGAACTAACGATGAAGCAACGACACGAGATTATGTACCTAAAGTATTATAAGTAGGGTTAAAGGAGTTGTAAAAGGGCTTAAGCAAAATGAGCAGGAGTAGCTAGATACTAACAAATGGCGCACTGGTATGCCAAAGTTCTGCAACACTATACCAGTCATGAAAGACAAAACACAGAACGGCTATGAAGGCTATTGTGTGAGAGAACTTCAGCATCTCTCGGTATCCAACTCTGATGGGAAAAAAGCAAAACCCAAAAGGTAAGGGTACTAGTGGATGTCATCTAAAGAAGGCACGAAGTAATACATGAGGTCGAAGATTCCACAATACGACCTTGGCTATAAGACTTATTTTGCACTCCATGGACGGATGATTTTATATGGAATGTCATCCATAGATTAACAATATCAGCTCATGTTCCTTTAATCAAGGACTACCTGTTCAGCCGAGATAGTGTGAAATTATAGATTAAGAGAGTGGTGAGACTTTATGGAGTTCCCATAGCTATTATCTTAGATGAAGAAGCCCGAGTTACAGTTAACTATAGGCGATCAGCCCACAAAGAGATTAGGAAGACATATAGGTCTTCATACACCATTGTACTCTCAGACTGATGGACAGTCTAAGCTTACTAGCTAAACGCTAGAAGATATGTTGCGGGCCTATATAGCTCGGAAAATTTCCTACTACCTATCAAGATTACTTACGATATTAACTATTATTCCATTCTCTAGATGGCCTCGTATAAGACTTTGTATGAAAGAAAGTGTAGTTCGCTATTGGTTAGTATGATATTGGCAAAACACGACTAATAGGCCCAAATGTGGTTTAACAGACAAGGGAGGAGGTAAAGCTTATTCAGGAGAGATTATTAGCTGCCCAAAGTAGATAGAAGTCATATGCAGACAATCAAAGGAATTTTCCCTATAGTTTGTTTAAGATTTTGAAGAAGGTTTTGTTTAACATTCAAGGACGAATGTTCTAAATGGGGGAAGGATATTATATCCCGTACTTTTGTACCTTAGAACACATTCTTAAGCTTCTTAAGATTCTTGAGCTTCTTAATCTTCTTAAGTTTTGTGAAAGGTTCGTAAGCTTCTTAGAAGTCACCTTGTGAGCCATATAATCTATAACGCTATCAAATAACTCTAAGGAAAGAAGAATGTGATACCTCATAATAGAGAAGATTAGAAATAGGGTTATAAAAATCCGGAAGGAGTTGGAGGCCAAGTAATGAGTCGTAGGACTCGACTTACTTACGTAAGCTACCAACTTGAAAATCTTACATACTTAAGCTACTTGAGTTCATACCAAGCTTGTGTAGCAAGGATTACATAGGTTCTTAAAGTAAGATGAGATTACAAATCCACAAGAAGAAGGAGAGAGTGACACGTGGAAGCAAGAGGAAGTATCACATGGAAGAAGATAAAGCAAGCAGGGGGTGGGCCCCACCTGCCATGTGGCAGCCTATGAGTGGAGGTATAATACGTTGGCCCAATGGGGGACAGAAACGTGCCAACAATTAGGGATTGACATATGTCACCCCCTAAGGTAGCCTATATATGTATGTTTTATGACTTTTTAGCTTTATATTTATCCTTTAGTTTCATCCTTATCAAAAAAATTCAAGGAAAGCGGAGAAGAGAAACTCTAAACTAGAGGGAGAGAGAGCTACGGATTTGGGAAGAGAAAAGTAAGTTCTCTGATTTAGTTCTGTGAATTAATTATCTAGGATATACTACAAGGATATGAAGGTGTTATTAATGTATATTTATGATTTGGAGTAGCACCAAAAGGATAACAAACAACCACGAACTTTCAGCCGCGCTAGGAGAACTCCCGAAGTGAGTTTTGGCGAGTTTTGGGTAAGGTAAGGTTTTCCCTTTCAGATTGGAGTTTATAATATTTTTATGAGGTATATTACCTGTCTTACATAAGGTTGGAAGTTGAAAAATTGCATAAGGATGCTTGACGTTAGAAATAAACTAAATTGAAGTTGTTATAGTTAAATAGAAGTCGAGTAGTGTGTTGTGATTGTGGTGCTGCGGTTGCATCTGGTTTAGTTGTGTGTTGCAGGGATGGAAAGTCTTCTAAAAAGGGTGTGGGTTCTTCTGGTTTCAGCCACACGACCCTCTATTTCGTATGGTTAAAGGTTTTATGAAATAAAGTTTTAAAACTATATTTTGGTATCATAGTTTTGAGCGAGTAGTTTGGAGTTTGTATTGTGTAATGTTGAAGTGATTTAGTTGTAGATATGATGCTGGTTGTTGTTGTTTGTTGGGTTTAGTAGTTAAGAATGTAATTGGAAATTTAGATAGGGCAAGTTATAGGAGAGATGCTGCCCGATTTCCGGTAACTTCGAAACTAGCAATAAACTAATTGAGGGAAATTGATAAGGAAACGATTACTATGGATACTTGTTATAGAGCTGGTAATTTGAAAGTGAAAGGTTATTAACCTTAGTATTGCTTTAATTAAAATAGGTTCAAAAGACGACGAGGTGAATGTGATTAGGAGTAATCCATAGGAGGTATGAAAATTGTCCCTTCTTTCTTTTGGCATATCTTAGAATTAAGTAAGGCTTAATATGAGCTTTGGGGGTAATTCTATTCATAAGTCTCGAGGGTGATTCATGATTCCTGTTCTTAGAGATTCTCTTGTAGTTAATGTCCTTGAATTTTATAAGTTATTTTGTATCGTCTTGATTTATGCCTATGATTTATAAGGCTCTTTTGAAATGATCAATAGTGATATTTGAGGGATGATTGATATGACTAACGTCCTGATTTTCAAATGACAATTCATCTTTATTGCTTCATTAAGTCTGTGACAATGTTTTAAATTGCATATGGTTACTCACTACTCTACTCGTGCATATTGTAACCCTTCTATCACCGAGTCCCGGGTCGGGTACTTAATCATGTGCAGTTCACTGCATTATCCACCAAGTCCCTCACTAAAGGGTCAGGTGTGCTCTATGAGGACATTATAATGCAATGACATGAATAACTTACCGAGTCCCTCACTAGAGGGCTGGGTACATATATATATATATATATATGATGATGTGATGTGATAAGTTGGTGATGGCGCTAGGCCCTATGATGGTCCTACTGTTATGATTCACCGAGTCCCTGAAAGGGCCGACTTTATTGTATAATATGAGCATGCATGTTTTCATGATCCACAAGGTACATGTACAGTGTTTTCTTAAGTAACGTATTTATCCCCATGACTCTCTATATTTTACATATGCTTCCAGTTATGCTTTATATACTCAGTACATATGTCGTACTGACCTTCCTTTCTCGGGGGGTATGCATTTTATGCCTGTCGGTACAGATGCACAATTTGGAGACCCACCAGCTTAGGAGAAGCTCCATTTTCCTATCAGCAAGTTTGGGAGAAGCTCCATTTTATCAGAGCTTAGCTGTGGTACTGGTCCCTTGACGTATACATTTATTTTGTTGATTCAGGGGTACGACGGAGGCCTTGTCCCTCCATATGTGACCATTATACTCTTACAGGTCTGTGGATGTGTATGTGCGTTGTATATATATGTGTGTACAGTTGTTCCTCTATTTTATGATGGCCTCGTCGGCTTATATTTTATCATGCCTATTGATACATTATAACCCAAACAGGGGACAGGTTTACTTATAGTTAGCAGGGGTATATGCGAGTGTCCAGTTCGGGAACCTGTCACGGACTACAGGGTTGGGTCGTGACATAATAGAACACCCAAAATGGATAATCTATGTAAATCTCAAACTAGATCTGTCCTTTCATCCTCAATACAAGCAACGTTGTTCATAGACAATCTACTAAGAGTGACCACATTTGCCTTATCCAGATGGTATAGCACACTAATGACATCATCTTTCAACAGTTCAAGCCATCTCCTTTGTAGAAGATTTAAGTCCTTTTGAGTGAACACATATTGCAAACTTTTGTTATAGGTGGAAACATCTACATGGACACCATAAAGATAGTGGCTCTAGAATTTCAAAGCAAATACTACTGCTTTCAATTGCAGGTAATGAGTTGGGCAATTCTTCTCCTATACCTTGAGTTGCCTTAAAGCATAAGTTATCACCTTGCCATTTTGCATTAGCACACAACCAAGACCAACTCTTGAAGCATCACAATACACAACAAAACCACTGGAACATTTTGGTAAAGTTAACACCGAAGTCAAGGTAAGCCTATCTTTCAATTCTTGGAAGCTTTTCAAACTTGCCTCAAACCATTAGAATTTCACCTTCTTTTTAGTCAAAGAAGTCAAGGACTATGCAATGGAAGAGAAACCTTCCACAAACCATCTATAATAACCTCCTAAGCCCAAGAAACTCCAACTATCAAAAAGACTCAACGATCTTGGCTAATTCTTAGCTGCCTCGATATTTTTTGGATCATTCATAATTCCTTCTCCAAAAATAATGTGACCAAGGAAAGCTAGTAATCTTAACCAAATTTCATATTTGCTAAACTTTGGATACAACTGACGATCCTTGAGAATTTGCAACACAATCCTCAAATAATCAACATGCTCTTTCTCATTTTGAGAATAAAACAAAATATCATCAATAAACACCATCATGAACATATCCAAGTATTGCTTAAACACCCTATTCAGCAAGTCTATGAAAGTTGTAGAGGCATTCGCTAGTCCAAAAACATATCCAAAAATTCAAACTTACTATACCAAGTTCTAAAGGCATCTTCAAAAAGTCACTCTTCCTCACTCAGAGTTAATGATAACCCGATCAGAGATCAATCTTTGAAAAGTAACTTGCCCCTTGCAATTGATAAAACAAATCATCTATCCTCGGAATTAAATATATTTTCTTCATGATGACCTTATTTAATTGTAAATAATCTATACATATTCACAATGACCCATCTTTCTTCCTAAAAAACAACACGGGAGCACCCCAAGGTGAAATGCTTGGTCTTATGAAACTTTTATTCAACAAATCCTTCAATTGCACTTTCAACTTCTTAAGTTCTACCGGAGCCATACGATAAGGAGAAATAGAAATAGGTTGAGTATCGAGAAGATGATGTATGCCAAAGTCAATTTTCCTTTCGGGAGGAACACCGAGCAAATCTTTGGGAAATACATAGGGAAACTCCTAGGGACCGACTAAAGAGTAGAAGTTTCAGAACCAACATCCCCAAACCGCACTATATGATAGATGTACCCTTTGGAATTCAGTTTCCGAGCCTTAAGATATAAGATGAATAGACCCTTAACCACCGAATCATTACCCTACCATTCAAGAATAGGCTCATTAGGAAACTGAAACTTGACTCTATGGGTTCTACAATCAATGGATGCACAAGAGTCATGTAACCAATCCATACCAAGAATAATTTCAAAATCGGTCATGTCAAGTTCAACGAGATCACAATGAATAACCTTATGCAAGACCATCATGGGAAAATTTCTATAGACTCTTTTAGTCATAACTGACGCATCTATGGGAGTATAAATGGAAAAAGGTTCTAGCAACACTTCGGAGCAAACATCAAACCTCATAGCCATATAAGGACTAACAAAAAACAAATTTGCACACAGATCAAGCAAGGCATAAACATCACAGTGAAAGACCCATAACATACCAGTAACAATATCAGCTCTTCCACATCTTTCTTGCCATGAATAACATAAAACCGATTGTTGTATGGACCACCCTTTGGTTGAGCTTGGGAACCTTGTGGAACTTGGACTTCTTGGGCTACTTGACCTTGAGGACGACCTTTTTTACCTTTGTTAGAAACATGAGGGCACTCGGATTGCCTATGGCCCATTTTGCCACATCCAATGCAAGCACCTGTTCCCGTCAAACATCTCCCTCCATGATTCATCCCATATTTAGCACACTTGGGAAATGAAGGGCTACTAGCATTCACACCACCTCCTTGAGCCTTAGGGTATGGCACCCTATAATTAACAAACTTCTTTTTAGAACCATGGCCTTGCTGACAACGACCACTACTTCCACCGAACCTAGCATTTGAGAACCCACCTTCATACCAAATTCTCTTAAAATCTCTTATTCTCATCTCTTTAAGATTCTCACGCTCAATTTGTTTGGCAAAAGTCATAAGCCGAGATATGTAAATCTCCTTAACAAGAATAGCATTACGGCATTCCTTAGCAACCAAGTTGGATACCCCCAATATGTATTGACTTATTCAAGCACATGGATCGGTAACTAATGAAGGATCATACTTGGATAGCTTGGTGTACTTGAGGGCATAATCCCTCATTAGCATGTTGCCTTGTCGAAGATTAATGAACTCCAGCACCTTGAATACCCTTAACTCAAGAGGGAAAAAGCGATTAAGGAAAGCAAGTTTAAAGGCTTCCCATTTAATAGGTCCTTCATCCACCCATTCTATCTTTCATTGAGTATACAATATTTGAGCAACACTCTTGAGTGGTAAGCCACCAACTCCGCTTTCTCTTCCAAAGTCACACCCATAATACTCACTATCTTGTTTACCTCATCAATATACTCTTAGGGATCCTCATCAACTTCTGAACCATAGAACTACAGAGGATTTGTTCTTGCAAAGGCCCTTACCCTAAAAGCCAGAGTGGGAAGATTAGGAGGAGCCATAACCCCTTGGTTAGCCACAAGTTGGGCAAACATAGTAAAAGCAGTATGGAACTCTGCTTAGTCACTTGGTCGGGTAGGGGACCATTTTCTTGAGGGACTTGTCTTTTTGGAGGTATTTTTTGAAAATAGCAAAGAAAAATCATTAAGGAAAGTCTTAGAGTGTACTCTATAGCACGACATAGATCATGGAAGAAATGAGAATTTCCTAAAATGCATTATAGCCTCTTATTCATAGATGTGGTGTGATTCACAACCATGAATAAGACTATACTTGACACGGCATGTTGGACTCCCTAGGACATCTTAAATCTTCTGCTCTGATACCAAGTTTATCACGATCTGACCTAGGACTTAATCATAACAGACAATCAAAACCCTGAAGGGCCTCAACTTAGCCTCTTGAAATATCCTAAAGCATACATTAGGTAAAGTAATGCAGAACATAGTATAATAAAGAGGCTAACATAAACTCTACATGTTTTCTCCAAACAAATGCCTTAACTAATGAAATGGGCAGGGGCTAAGACATATTCCTAGCTCACCCTCACACCTGAACATAAAAAAGTCTTTCGAAATAAGAGAAACAACACATAACTAGTCCCCGATAGATGAGGACTCACCACAGTACTTCGTCGGATGGAAACTCTACTAGCCATGTGTGATGTGAGCATGATCCTCGACTCCTACATTATGAGAAAGTGTAGGCAACAATATATGTTTTTACTTTTCAATATTCTAAGTACTAGGGCATGACATATAATATGAATTATAAGATGCAATGATCAATTGAGTACATAATAAAAAGGATAAGTAAAGTCATGAGAAAATTATAATGATCAAAGCATTTGAATGATATAGTTAAAACATAAAGATCGTACAGAACATATACATATATAGGATAGGAACCATGTCCGACAATAAGACCTTGCAAGCTATAACATAAAATCCTGATGTCTCCCCATACAATGGAAGAAAGGGGAATCTACTTGCCAAGGTAAATTCTATCCCGCTAGGTGGATCATGTACATACGTTATATATGGATTCACTAGCTAAGCCATGAAGGCAACCTATGGTAGTACGTAGTTAAAGGTACTTGAGGCTGTTACTAAGGCTTTTAGTAGCCCCCCCCAACTCAAAGTCCATTAATTCCTAAGTCAAACTTCATAGAATACATAATATATTAGTCATACTGAGCATATATCATAACTAGTTCATAAACTTCATAAATCATAGAATAACTCATTTCATAACATAATTACAATGTGAGTATTGGCCTTTCATCATTACAATATCATACTTGCATGATTCATGTCATTAGGTTTCTCGGTCACCACATGGGGACCTAAGTCACCTTTCTTCATAACTTGCACAGAATTCATATCTTGCACATACTTGAAATTCATGATCATAGGTCATACTTGAATTAAGAGTAAAACTCATATACATAGTCAATTTGAATAAATACCATGATAATACTTTGAAATCATTGAATTTATAATTATATTTGATAATATAATCATTGAAAATAGCTTCATGCATGGGAAATCATAATTCAACTTGAAATCATTTAATTCATATAGAAACATACTTATAATGATCATTGATAATGATTAAAACATAATTGAAACAAACCAATACAATTCATCAAATTAGGGTTACAAACCCAATTGAAATTTATGAGATTTTTTTAGTAAAAATATTGGGACTCCATGGGTGAAAAGGGCCCATGGATCAATCCATACATACCTTAAATGAATTTGACCTTGGAATTGAAAAATAAGACATGTTCTTGAAGAAACCCTAGCCAAACTTAATCTAGAGGATGAACCCATGAATGAACCTTGAGATGAAGTCTTAAAGTTATTTGGGAGTTAATGAGGGAATGAAATAGACTTAGGAGTATTTGGGACGAATTTCATAATGAATCTAGTCCCAAAAATATCCCCATATATTATTGGAAGAATAGGGAAATGACTGAAGTATCCTTTATTTAACTAGACTAGGACTCACCATGTAGCACCTATCACAGTCTGTGATGATCATCACAACCTGTGGTGGTATCCATGATGATTGACTTAAACTTGAACAGTGGGAGTTGCAGAGAGGAGTTTCAGAACTTCCTCCATAGAACCCTCCATAGTCCATGGAGTACATCATGGTCCGTGGACCATCGTTAGTGACAGACATGCAGGTTGGTCTGCAGGAGTGACCACCACGGAACCCACCATGGTTTGGGAAGGGATACACCGCCCATGGTGGTAAGGCGTGGTACTTTCCTTGAGATGTTTTCCTGAGCCATCTATGGTAGCCCATGGTGCTCACCACAGTCTATGATCCCTTGTCGTGGACCTCACCCTATAGGACTGAGTTCTTGAATTACCACCATGGTGTCTAACCATAATGTGTAGTGCTTACCATGGCCCGTGATAGCCTTTGTGGCTATCACTTGGCACCAAAAATTTTAGGTTTAAGAAATTTCATGTTTTGATCCTCATTTTCCCCCTTTCCAAATTCTGTGGTCTTATATAAAACATCCACATGGACACCATATAAATAGTATCTCCAAAATTTCAAAGCAAATACCAAAAGTCATGGGTTGGGTAATTCTTTTTATGAACATTAAGCCGCCTAGAATCATAGGCTATCACTTTACCACTATGCATTAAAACAAAACCAAGACCAACTTGTGAAGCATCACAATACACAACGAACCCATTAGAACCTTTTGGTACAGTCAGCACTAGAGTGGAGGTAAGTCTATCCTTTAACTCTTGGAAGTTTTTCTCACATGTTTCGGACCATTGGAATTTCATCTTCTTTTGAGTAAAAGTAGTCAAGAGCGATGCAATACAAGAGAAACCTTTCACAAACCATCTATGACAACTGGCTAAGCCCAAGAAACTCTGAATATTTGAAAGAGACAATGATCTCGGCCAATTCCAAACCGCTTTGACCTTCTTAAGATCAACCATGATACATTCACCAGAGACAATGTGACCAAGGAAGACAACTGACCTTAACCAAAATTCACACTTACTAAACTTTGCATACAACTGACGATCCTTGAGAATTTGCAACACAATTTTCAAATGATCAGCATGATCTTCCTCAATCCAAGAGTAGAATAAAATATCATCAATTAAAACAATAATGAACATATCCAAGTATTGCTTAAACACGCTATTCATCAAATCCATAAAAGTTGCAGGAGCATTCGTTAGTCCAAAAGACATAACTAAGAATTCAAATTGACTATACCGAGCTCTAAAAGTCATCGTTGGAATGTCACATTATCTTATTCTGAGTTGATGATAACTCGATAAAACATCAATCTTTAAAAAGTAACTTTCTCCATGAAGTTGGTCGAACAAGTCAACTATTCTTAGAATGAGATATTTATTCTTAATTATGATCTTGTTCAATTGCCCGTAATCAACATACAAATAAAGAGAACCATCCTTCTTTCTTACAAATAGAAACAGAGAACCCCATAGATACTCGGTCTAATAAAACATTTATCCAAGAAATCCTTCAACCAATCCTTTCGGTCTTTCAATTCTTCCAGAGCTATTCGATAAGGAGGAATACAAATAGGTTGACTATCGAGGAGGAGACCAATACCAAAGTCTATTTCCTTTTGGGAGGAATGCCTGGGAGATTATCAGGGAAAACATATGAAAACTCATCAACAACTGGAACTGACTCTAGTGTAGGAGTTTTGGAATTAGTATATCTAACCTAGACTAGATAATAGATGCAATCTTTGGAAATAATTTTCCGAGCTTTAAGGCATGAGATAAATTAGACCATAAACACATAAGTACTACCTTTCCATACTAGGATTGTCTCAGTAGGAAATTGAAACTTAACTACATGAGTTCTATAACATATAGAGGCATAACATACAAGAAGTCAATCCATACCGATTATAACATCAAAATCGGTCATATCAATCTCTGCGAGATTAACTGAGGTGATTTTATTAAAAAGTGGAACTGGCAATTTCTATAGTCTTTTATCCACAACTGAATTACCAATAGGAGTATAGACCAAAACCTCTAGTAAGACCTCGGGACTAACAATAAATCTCATAGAAAGATAAGAAGTAATAAATGATAAAGTAGAACCCGGATCTAACAATGCATATACATCAAAGTAAAAAACTTTCAACATACCTGTGACCACATCTGGAGATTCCTCCACCTCTTGAATAGCTTGGAGGGTATAGAACCTATTTTGGCGTGGGACGCCACCTTGTGGAGTTCGTCCACCTTAAATAGTTTGACCTTGAGGATACCCTTCTCTGGCCTTGTTAGGGCATTCGAAGACTTTGTTCCTCATCTTACCACATCCAAAGCATGCTCTTGTTCCAACCAAACATTTGCCTTAATGGTTTCTTCCACACTTGGTACACTTAGAAAGAGTAGGTCCTTTAGCATTACCACTTTGGGATTTAGGGTTAGAGACCTTATCTTTATCAAATATTTGACCCAGAGCTTGTGAAGAACATTGTCCTTGAAACTTTTGGCCTTGATGGAAACGTCCACTACCACCACTAGATTTAGGTTGAGAAAACCCACCTTCATAACGAGCCCTCTTGGGCTCTCTTACTTTCCTTTCCTTAAGCTTCTCCATTTCAATTTGTTTGGTATAAGTCATGAGTCTAGAAATATCCATCTTCTTGATAAGCATAGAGGTTCAACAATTTTTCATCACCAAGTTTGACACACCTGAAATAAACTTACTCATTCGAGCACGAGGGTCAGCTACCAAAGAAGGAGTATATATGGACAACTTTGTGAACTTGAAGGCATATTCCCACACACTTATGTTTCCTTGCTTGAGATTTATCAAATCCAACACCTTTGTCTCCCTAAACTCAAGTGGGGAGAAAAAGTTAAGAAATGCAACTTTGAAATTCTCCTATTCTACGGGACCCTCTTCAACCCTTTTGTCTTTCTGCTTATTGTACCATACTTGAGCGACACCTTTGAATTGGTAGGCCGCTAATTCTGCCTTCACTGAAGACACTCCCATAATATCAACAATCTTATACAATTCATCCACAAAGTCTTGGGGATTGTCTTCAACTTTGGATCTATGAAACTCGAGAGGATTCATCCTTGCAAAGTCTCTAAACCTTGAAGTTGTAGTACGCACGTTTGGAGAAACATCTACCCCTTGGTTCACTTGAGTAGTCACGGATTGGGCTGGCATAAGATAAGAGGCTTGGAACTCCGCATTAGTCACCTTTTCATTCAAAGGGTCATCCAGAGCTTGTTGCTCCTCTTCGACATTTCTTCAGATGGGAGTACTTTTTTGAGGCATGATTTTGTAATCGTAAAAAGAAAGCGATATAGGAGGAAACCTTAGAGTTCAACTCTATAGCACGATGTGATCATGAAAAAAGTGAAGGTTTTCGTAAGACGCCTAATAGCCCCTTATTCATAAATGTGGTGTACTTCACACCGATGAACAAGCCTCTACTCAACGCGACATGTTAGATTCCCTAGGACACTTTAAACCTTGTGCTCTAATACCAAGTTTGTCACGACCCGAGCTAAATCCTAGCGATGACATGATAATTAGAATCTCCAAGGATCACAACCAAGCCTCTTAGCATATTATTCTTGAGCATACATAAGGTAAATAAAGAAAATAAAAATAAGATATGGAAGCATAGTATCAATGAAAGGAACATAAGTCTTAAAAGAGCAAAAGCGACAACATAGACTGCATGAGTATCTAACATGCCTCTACTAACAAGATGGGGGCATAAGACAAACTCCTATCTCACCCATGACAACATAAGAATAATGACATAGTCAAATGACAACATAAAAGTAAAATGTCATGACCTTAAAACATGAGGACTCACCACCAAAGTGCAACCATAATAACCTCTAGCCACGGAAGGAAGGATGAGCATGATTGTCATTGTCATGCCCCGAGAGAGTACCCTAGGTGTGGAAGCACTCGGAGACTATTTTTGGCCCCAAGCAAATAACTTGGTCTGATCACTCATTCAATCATTCAGCGGAACACTCTTCAATATAAATTTAACCCAGGTGGGCATTTAAAACATCTTCATCAATAAGTTAATAAGAGATTTAAAATACTCAAATTATAATATACTTAATGTCATAAACTCAATAATAAAATTATGGTTTAAAAATAGATTCTGAAAGAATCCTTCTACTCAACTCTAGTCTATTTGTGAAGCCTCTAATAACTCATAAGAAGGTGCCGAGACAAGTCCACGGATACCTCAAATAACTACTAAATAATAAAGACACGACTACAAAGAAAGGAGCTCATCCGAATGCAAAGAGGTCTCAACAAAACTAGAGAAGTAGATCCTCAACAGTGCACCTGTTAATGATATCTAATACCTGTGTCTGCATCTTAAAATGATGCAGGCCAAATGGTGGTACTACATGAAATATACGAGTATGTAGAATAGTTAGAAGGGAAAATAGTGACCAATATTCAACCTCATATAACTCAACTCAAGAGACTCACTCTGAAATGAATCAACTCAATAAAGCATGAACTAAAATAATACAACTACTTTAAATAATATGCAATAAGAGATGAAACTCAATATATAAAAATTAATATTTTTTTCTTGGGGAGTTTGTCTAATCGACAACCATCATTTATGAGCTAGTGATGATACAATGCTTAAGAGTTATCATTGCCGCAACCGTCTAATGTCTTGCCAGGGCAAAGGAAGCTCAAACTCAATGGAACCAATATAAAAGTCCTCTTTTGGACAAGAGAGGCTTGGCCCCTATCCTACGTTGGCTACGTAGTTTATGGGCTCACCCCATATCGGTGCTCAGTACTACTCCAAAAATACTCCAATATGCTCATATACGTATTAAGTGAGAAAATTTCTCAATTTACTCATTTTACTCTCTTTCAGACTTTAGCTCAAAACTCAAGTCAACTCATCTCAACTCAAAGAATGCATTGAAATAAAAAATATAATGTGACTTCTCAACTCAATTTCAAAATAGATATTTAATGCAATATTGATCAACTCAATTATACTAAAAATACTCACGCTCAAGATGCTACTCAAGAAGTTTCTCAACTCATGCTCAAACTCTTTTTCAATCAAAGATGACACTTATTATTCTTTAACTCAAAATAAATGCATAAAATATTTAATGCAAGACGTTCACATTGTTCTTTAAAACTCCGTCAATGCATAATGTATAATAAAATTTTAACTAAAATTCATATGGATTCAAACACTAAACCACACTCTCAACAAGACTCAATTCAAGAAACTCATCAAACAATATCATAATACATGTACAATAACACAATGAAATTTATTTACGAACTCAATACGAATAATAGATAATTCAAGAACACGATTCATGGACCTTTGAAAATCTTCTCAACTAAGAAAACTAAAGATGTAGGGAACGTGGATGAAAATCCACTTTATGGGTATCCTTACATAGCTTAAAAGCTCCAACTATCTTGATGAAAAATCTTAAGTAGAAGAAGAACAATCAAGAGACGCTTTCTTCAAAAATCTTGGATTTGTTTTCTTGGAAACTGTATGGTTAGGATTTAAGATTTTTATTAGCGATTCATGAATAGATAAAGAAGTTTGGTTTGGAAAGAATGAAATGTATGAAGAAGGGCATACCTTATTGAAGAATCTTGAAAAAGAACCCTAACTTGATGCTTTGTTGAACATTCTTGAGCATTACTATTTAAGAGTGAATGAGAGAGTTTTACTGAGGAAAAGTTGATTTCTACACATTTAGGGACATTAAAATAACTCCCCAAAGGGTTATAGGAAATATTTCCCTTAAAAAATAAAGGGGGCATCATTTGACTTAGGCAATGGAGTTTGCATCCTCTCCGCATAGTTGAGCCATCGAGGACTTCTACCAGGATAGAGCATCTTTAGTAAAATGGTCATAACCTTTTTACTCCAAATGAGGCAAACTTGGCGACGTTGGAAAAAGGACACATAGATATTTAATTTTATAGGTCATGGCCACTTAACTCTTAATATTTTCAGAGATATAGTCATTTGAAGTCGACCTTTATATGATCTTATACGAAAACTCAACCGGCAAAGGATCTTTTAACTCGACTTAATACTAGAGGTTCCTCATAACCTCAATTCACCTCAAATATAATTCAAATACTTAAGAATTGATCCTAAAATAAATATACAATTAGATGTCATCGGATTTGGGACTATACACATAAAAAGAATGACTCGATTCTTAGCTTAAATTTTTTGGGGGCTTAACAATATCTCTCCCTTGGGATCATTCGTCCTCAAATGATGACCAAGCTAGGAAATTGCTCAAGGCACGAGTTAGAATCAAGAACTCAGATGCTCAAACAATCAAACAATCAACCCATCATTACTCAGACTCAAAAATACTCATCATTTACCTAAACTTGGAATGAACATCAACTCTAAGATAGAAAAATAAATATTACCACCATTATTGTCATTGGAAGGAACTAATAAAATATAGGAACTCAAAGACTAAAGCTCGTGAATAACTCATCAATTAATCAAAATCAAGAAGGTACTAAATCATAGATAGGAATAGGAACATTACTTTTATCATTAACACTTGGAGGAATGAATAGATACTGAATCTGAAATGAGAGGAGATCTATAATCTCAAATGTTTTCATCAAAATTTCTTATATCTTTGAGAAAGAGGCTAATGAGCCTGATATAAGAGTATGGCCACTATGAATTAAGCAACATTACCGATAACTTTTGAACTTAAATACTCTTTTTTCTATGCACAACTCTTTCTCTGCTGCAACTCATAACTCCCACAAGGATACATATGACTACCTTCACTAAGGCCTTGGACTCTAAGTCTAACAACATGCTTTTATTATGTTCAAGCCTAATGCAATGTCACAGGGTACTACACATAATATAATTATGCTAATCTAGACCACAAGATTTATGTTCTATACCTCTATAGAGAACCTCATCTCAAGAGTACTACTCTTTTCCATTACATTCAACCAACCTCGAGTCCAAATCAAGAAGCATATAATGCATCATGCATTCTTCCACATGCCATCAATACCATATTCAATCCTAGTTCTATAACCATCCCAATATACTTACATGAAAACTTTACAAGAGGATATTACTTTCCTACTATAATCACTTACATAATGACCACCACCCATGCAAGCCTATTATTCTAACCACTTTATGTATTCTTTTAAGTCAATTGCATTAACTGCTACCTATAGGAACACCAAACTACTCTTGTCTATCTATTTCACACAACAAGATCTTATCTCGCTCTTCCTTCATGTCTATAGCATTAAATGGAATAAGAATACCATAACTAACATAATAAGGAACACCCACTCTCTGTCATCTTCCATAACTCATCTACTACCATCGACATTGCTATCAAGACTGAAAATGAAGAATCACTGAAAATGTTTAGAGCAAAAAGGTCATTAGCATGATTTGTTCAAGGAAGTTTAATCTAGTAACATCCATAACTAATATGAAATATCTAGCCTTTCAGGACCTATCATGAGTTCATGGAACTATACATATTATGAAACTCAAGTCATGTCTCGAGTAACATAGGGCTGAAAACTCTTGGATTCATGAGACAATTAGGATTGCTGAATGAAATTATCAATTCTCATTCTCAAACTCAGGATGGATATGCATCAACATGGGGTGTGCATGGGGCTAGGGCATGGTCATGGTGCTCATACAAATAGCAGGATTAGAGTACCACCTCGACTGAAGTATTAGGAATATGCTAGATTGAAAAACATCGATGTCTCATCTGGTTCAACTCAACTCATCACTTCTTAAAACTAGAGACACACTTTGGATTATTACCTCATCATCTCCCCCTTAGCTTAAGAATTACTACTTTGAGCCTATCGAATGATTCTCTACAGTTAGCTATATTCACACTGCTCTACACGGTTGAGTATCACTATTCATAAGTACTCTTAAACTCTTCGGTCATACTATACCCGAAGATACCAAACTGTTACTGTGGCCTAATTCTAAGATACCTCCCTTAAATTCCTTCTATCTTTTAGGCATCTTTCTATACTTCTCTGCCCTTATTGGCATACACATCCACTTTCTCGAACTCTTCTGATCTACCCTATTTTCTTTAGCATGATAACACTCATCTTCTAGGTTAACATATTCATAACTTAGTTGAAGGAAACTAGAACTATAACTAGAGACTCATCATTATCTATATACAAATCCCTTCGACCCAATTCTTATGGATACTAAATAAAAAAAATACTCACATTCAGCCTTCTCCAAATTAGCATCTAAAGGATATGAATGAGTCACCCAAAGTAACTCATAAAGTTATAGCCTCATACAACTATATACTATATCAGATACACTCTTAAGCCTCTTATTACCAAATAACTTAGCCTAAATTCACTATCTACATCTAAAGGTCACAAACCCCCATTCATAACATACACTCAAATCTTAAAACTAGCAGAATCACACTCACAATGCTATCCCCTCTTTCATCACATCACTCATCTCAAATTCAATCTTAGAGTTTAGGTCTAACACACACTTGTCACATACTATACCAACTTACAATTACTAGGTGAAATTAAGAAGCATTATCCTAATAGACCTCATGAAAAGTAATCGATCCTCATTTTACTGTCAGTCTAATTACAATTTATCACCTCATCTCCTTTCATAACCTAAGTACTATTTAGCCATTCATTACACCTCCATGCCTAGCTATGTTCACAACCCTATAAATATCATGAGACTCTTCCTACAACATCATAAGTCCATCTCAGATCTACATATTCATGACTACTCCACCATTTGGTCCACTACCTATAACTAATCTTTACTAATATATTGACATATCAACATAACTCCTTTCTAGGTTCAAGTATAACTCATTCTAACCAATAACTCGTCATCTATCTTCTATTATACTATATATTTAGTCAAAGTTAAAAGGTTTTAACTTCTAACCCTATTACTTTTCGTATAGATACCTAACTCTAGGTATATGCCTCAATCAACCATCATTCTCACTATTTGGTTTCTACTCCTCTAACTCCATCTTTCTAGCTCATCATTCTACATATCGTAGCTTAGCTTGCCTCAAATCACATTATATCAGATGGTGACAATAATTATTTAGAGGCATAACTTTCCTTTTAATGGTAATATCTGAAGTAAGGTTTTAGAGAAGAGAGTATGGAAGTACATCTTGCTCTACGCACATTTCACATTAATGAGGGTGTATTCTTTTAAATCAATAGACTTATGCACACTAATCGGCTCCTCTAAAGCCTGGTTCAATCACTTTACACATTGAAAAACTTTATCGGAGAGTAACTCATCAATAGGGATATGAGTTTTACTGTTCCAACCACCTTGAGTATGAGGAGTAGTTAAATGAATCTGAATAAGCTTCTTAGAGAACAACTCTGTCGCATGATGTAGAATTTATAACAAGGGAAACTTTTCTTAAATATCAATAGTCCCTTATTTATAGAAGTGGAGCAATCATAACTGTAAATAAAACCCTACTAACACGGTTTCATAGACACCCTAGGACTCTTAAACTTTGTGCTTTGATATCAAGTTTGTAGCTCAATTGGTGATGGGTTATACCTTAGAGTGCATGTAAAGGAGCCTAAGGTTCCAGGTTTGATTCCCACAAAGCCCTGTATGATGAAAAAAGGGATTCAACTAGCTGACCCTGGCATAGACAATACCTAAATATATGGGCCCTGAGATAGGGTCATCACAGTCGAACCCTACATTATGATGCAATATAGGCAAAAATATCTATTAGTACATGGAATATACTGAATTTATGAGAGGTATGCATGAATAATAAATATAGGACATAATCAATATGGATCATAAGATGCAAGAGAAATATCATAAAATATGAGTAAGGTTATGGAAACCTTTAAATATCATAATCATTGGTCAATACATCAAAATATCATCACCATAGAAATTATACATATATAGAAGATAACCATAACTGACAATAAGACTATGCAAGCTATTACATCGAATTCGATAATTCTTAAATCGAGAAAGGGAGAGGCTACTTGCTAAGGTAGGCTTCGTCTAATCATTATCATTATCATGTGTTGTATGTAGATCCACTAGCTAGTCCATGTTGGCAATCCTACAGTGATAACGTAGTTTAAAGGACTAGAGGTTTATACTAGGGCTTAGATGGAGCCCCCACCTCTAAGTCTTATCGGTGCTAAGACAACATCCCACGGAATACATATCATGTCATAATCATAAAAATCATACTTCATAACCTTTTCATAGGAATAGCTCATTATCATGTGATTCATGTAATGTGGGTGTAGGTCTTACATCATTACAAATACTTTTCATAAAAATAAATATCATTAGGGTCTTAAGTCACCTTCTTCATTATAGGTCACCCTTTCCTTAACTTTATTGAAATATCATAGAATCATTATTCAAAACCTTTCATAAACCATCCATAAACCTTGAAGAGCATTAAATAAAAATTTTATTGAATATAACTTGAAAATCCTTATCATAACTAATCAATCATAATTGAAACTAGCAAGTATGATGAATTATTGAAATTCATCTTAAAATCTTTCAATATAATGTGAATTATGCATAAAAAGGCTAATAGCATTGAAATATATCATAATTAAGAAGACTCATTGCAAATTATGAGATTAAGACTTTTTGATTAAAGAAATCATAAGTAAATTTGAGAGAAAACTTTGGTATTTCATGAGTGAAAGGTGCCCATGAATGAAGTACATCATACCTTGATCCTTCGAAGCCCTAGAATGGAGAGAATTGAAGCTCGTTCTTGATGAAAGCCTTAGAAATTACTTGAAAAAGAAGAAGAAGAAGAATACTTGTAGACCACACTTTTAGAGAGAAGAATTTAGGTAGGAGTGTTTAAGGAAATAATTAAAGGGTTATAAGAACTACGGGTAGTTAATAGGTGAGAACATAGTCCTAAAAATCAGTCCACATTCATTAATGTAACATAAGGAATGAACAAGATAACCTCACTTAAATACTATAAACGGGGGCTCACGGAGAACCCACCATGGTCCATGAACTTCACCAAGGCCTGTGGTAGTGTTCGCGATCAAGGCCTTAGACTTGGGAAAAAGGGAAACCTATAGGACATCCTTCACAGAGATCATACTAGCCTATAAAGGACACTACGGTTCATTGACCTAAGTCATGGTGAGGGACTTAAGATTTTGGGCAAGAGTCTTTGTAAGGGCTTCCCACTATGGCCTGTAATGGATAATATAGCCTGTGGTGGAAGGGACATACTGGGGTGTCAGCAGGGTCTATAGGAGGACCCACCATAGGAGGCACCATAACTACTGGTGCTCATCCCTATTGTAGTCCCTTCCCTGCAGGACTGAGTGTCGGGACCTTAACTACAGTGTCTCACCATAGGACGTAGTGAGGAATACGACCCGTGATGGCCTTCGCGGTCATCACCTGGTTCTAAAAAGCTAGGATTTCTGGGGATTCATCTTTTAAACCTCATTTTTGGACTTTTAAACTTCTATGGTCTTACATATTTAAATTTATAAGATTGAAAAATATCAAAATAAAACTATTTTTCAGATAAGGTCAAGGAGATACTCTAGGGTGGCTACTTCCTTGATAAACTAGAGGAGTTACACTGGATTGTCTTGTAGACTAAAGTTTGACCAATGCTTTTACTTGCAAATCATATGTTGACTAGATCGCGGTGTTAGTTTAGGAAGCTCGAGGGTTCTTTCATGCTTATACTATTAAGAATTTGCTCATATTTCACTATATCATCTTTTCCTGTTCTATGGTTGTGATCTCTATGTATTTTAGGGCTACTTGTTAGTTAGTATGCAATTTTCTCTTTCCTTGGAGTTGATTGTTGTTTGTTGGATTACTTGATTGTAGTTGTAGAACTATCATACCTCTTTAACTATATATATAAGCTTTCCAAGCTCCACTGGCATATGATGCCTAAAGAATACCCTATATTTTGGTACTCATACTATATTTTTACATCTTTTTCAATGCAGGTCCTAGTATGATCCACTCTCAATAAGTGTTGGATCTCCTGTGGATGTCACAAAATTGGATCGTGGTGAGCTCCTGGAATCCAGAGACTTTCTACTTTACTTCTTTTATACTGACTTGTATTTTTGTATTTTAGATAGTTTGTTCTTATCTATATATAGTGTTCTATACTTAGCAGATTTTGTACAATGCCACTAGGTTCGGAGATTAGGTCATATGTTATTTTGTCATCTTGGTCACTTTTGGACCTTTTTTTTATATTGTGTATCGTATTTAAAGTTCTATCCTAAGGCCCTATTCTTTATTATTATTCCTGTATTATGTTTTTTCTTAGTTATACTTCTGAAGTTGTTATCTTCTGCAACTCCTGATTTGGGTTTTGGCTTGCCTAGTCAAGGATTTCAATAAGAGACATCATGGCCTAATTTTGGATCATGACGGAGTGGTATCAGAGCTTTAGGTTTGTTGATCTTACCAATATAGGAGCAAGTACCTAATAGAGTCTCGGATCAGCACGATGATGTTTGTATCCTATCTTTGAGAGACTATAGGGAATTCTTAGGAACACTGCACTTGTCTGGTTCCTTATCCTCCGACATTGACTATATAAACTTTTGAGTGTTATTCATTTAATTTATTATCAGATGACTAGGAAAAGATCATTTGTGGGTGGGCAAGAGCCTCTTATACCTATAGATAAAGCCCTAGCTAAGGGTAAAGGCTAAGGAGACCTAGAGGTTGAGGTAGAGTATGAGATACAGTACAAATTTGAGATCAAGAGCGGGCACCATCACTAGAGCTTATTGTAGAGGTTGAACAGGATCCCCATCAGCTGAATGGTATGGTCAGCCTATCCTCTACCATGGTTTTTCCCTAGGCTAGTACTTCAAGACAATCAGGCGAGGATTCCCAGTGTCATGAAGGATATGTCTCAGGAATATACTTTGCAGTTCTTCAACTAGTTCCCAAATTCAAAGCAAGGCTTAGACTTCAGCTCAAGTAGAGGCATAAGGTGATCATGTACGAAGGTGCAAGCTGCTGCTATAGCTCTTCGCTTAGTTGTTCAGCCAATTCCAATAGTAACTCAACCTATGGCAGGTAGACTAGTTATGACTTCTAAGTTGCAAAAACTGTTGGCACAATTCATTAGGTAGGTCTTCCCAGGTTCTTATGTGCTGCAGGCAAGGATTCCCATGAGTTTCTTATGAGTTATCAGGAAAGATTGCATAACCTCAGGTTGGTGGAGTCACATGAGGTTTATTAAACTACTTTCTTGTTGGACAAGCTATGAAGTAGTGGTATATTTCTTATATTAGATGCCAACCATCAGAGTCACCTCCGTTGGGCCAAATTATTTGAGTTTTTCCTAAAGAAGTATGTGCCTCGCAGCTTGACGGAGAGATTGCAAGATGAGTTCAATAAATTGGTAAGGGATCAATGTTAGTTTTATTGTATGAAACATGATGCCAATAGTTGGCCAAATATGCAGCTATGATCATACCAATAGAGCAGAAAAGGGTGTGCAAATTTAATAAAGGATTGACTTTTCCCCTTCGGTTAGCTATAAGGCAGATGATATTGTTGCATTTCTCTTTCCTACAAATACTAGACCATGTATGCCCTATTAAGAGCATACGTCATAATGCATATGGAGACATCGACAAGAGGCCCCACTGCCAGGCTAGTTTTAGTGGGTCTTAGTTCTATGGTAGGGGCTTCCCAGAGGCTTCCCAGGCTAGAGTTATCTATAACAATTTCAAACTAGCAGGCCGGATCAAGTAGCCTTACAACTTATGAATGGTAGTTTAGTGGGTGTCGGTGGTCATGGCATCCAGACATCTAGTAAAACATAAGGGGTATGCCTTTTGAATACTCAAGTCTTTGTGGCTAGTCAGGTTCAATTAGGCTATCTTAGAAGGTTACTTTTGGTAGGCCATGTTACGATTATGGTGTGATAGGCTAGTTTTCTAAGAGTGCCTTACTATTAGTCATTGTAGGTTAGAGGGTTAGTTAGTTTAAGGCCTGGGGATCCAATTCAGTTCATTAAAGGTGGTGTATAGGGTGGTAGGGGGTGGTCTCTCAGATACTCGAGGAGGTCCTTAGTCAGTATGGCCAAGCGATTGAGGTGGACATAACCATATGTATGCCTTTCTAGGTAGGCTATACGTGGAGGCTTTTGATGCTGTCATCACAGGTATGATCTCAATCTCTCATCAACCTGTATTTTCTTTATTTTATTCAAGGTTAACTTACTCATATGTGTCTGCCTATTATGGTATGCATTTCGATGTATTATGTGAGTATATGCCTATGCATACTACTACCCCTATAGTTGATCTTTTAGTAGTGGATCAAGTGTATCGATCATTTATGGTGTCCATCTTGGGTATGATACTAGGGCAGACATAATTATTTTGGATATGGTAAACTTGAACTTTGTTTTAGGCATGGATTAGTACTCTCCCAACCATGTGATATTGATCTGGTTTTCCAAGATGATTACTTTATGTATGTCTAGTATCTATTCGTTTGTGTAGATGGGTACCATTAACCATATATCAAGAGGTGTGATCTTATTTTTTAGGGTGCTCTAATTGGTAAGAAAGAGGTGTCTAGAGTATCTTTCATATATTAGGTTCTTGATACTAGTACCAACACTCTTTCTATTGAGTCCGTTCATATGTTTAGAGAATTCGTTGATATGTTCTCTACTAATCTACTTCATCTTTCTTGTGGTCGCGATGTTGATTTTGGCATTTATGTTGAGTCGGGTAAGTAGCCAGTTTCTATTCTACCCTATTGAATGGCTTCAGCTGAGTTGATGGAGCATAAGGAGAAGTTCCAGTACCTTTTAAGTAAAGGGTTTATTAGGCATAGTGTGTTTTTATATGTTGGTCATGTTCTATTCATAAATAAGAAGGATAGTACTTTGTATATGTGTATTGACTACAGGAAACTAAATAAGGTGACCATCAAGAACAGGTATCCTATGTCGTGTATTAATGATTTGTTTGATTAACTTTAGGGTACAGTAGTGTTCTCTAAGATATACTTGGGATCAGGCTACCAGTAATTGAGGATTAGGGATGCAGACATCCCAAAGATTCCATTTAGGACTTAATACAACCATTATTAGTTCCTAGTCATGTCTTTCAAGTTGACTAATGCCCCTGCGATGTTCATGGAATTCATGAAACATGTGTTCAGGCCCTACTTAGACCCCTTTTGATAGTGTTCATCGATGACATCCTAATCTACTAAAGGAGTAGGTAGCAACAAGAGAAGCATCTGAGGTTTTTGCTCTAATCCTTGTGGGATCAGTGATTGTATGCCAAATTCACTAACTATATGCCAAATTCACTAAGTGTGAGTTTTGGCTTAAGGTAGTGGCCTTCTCCAACTGAGGTTTGTATTTTTACTAAGTGTGAGTTTTGACTAGATTGACTTAGAAGAATGTCCCTTTCTAGCTGTTTGATGAGTGTGAGGTAAACTTTTAGAAGCTCAAGTCCTTACTTACTTCAACTCTAATCTTGACTCTTCATGTCGAGGGCCATGGATTTATGGTCTACTTGATGGTTCTGGTGTCGGCTTAAGTTTGTATTGATATAGCAAGGCAAAGTTATTGCATATATTCTAAGCAGCTAAAGATTCATGAGAAAAACTACCCCACTCATGATGTGGAGTTGGCAGCGACAGTCTTCACATTGATGATTTTGAGGCACTACTTGTATAGAGTCCATTGTGGGATATTTATCAATCACCATAGTCTTCAATACATATTTAGCCAAAAGGACCTTAATTTGAGATAAAAAGGTGGTTGGGGTTACTAAAGGACTATAATTTGATAATTCTTTATCCTAGGGCAAGGAAAATGTAGTAACATATGCCGTAAGCTGGAAAGTAGTGAGTATAGGGAGCTTGTCTTTCTTAGCTATAGAGAAGCGACCTTTGTCTTCGAACATCCAGTCCTTATCTAACCATATGATTAGACTTGATATATCTGACTTGGGAAGGGTTCATGCTTATGTGAAGGCTAGGTCTTCTTTGATATAGTAGATTTGGGTGCATCAGTTTGATAACCCGAGGTTGAGAGTGATTCAAAATAGGGTTCTCAATGGCGAGGCCCCGAAGGAGACCTTAGATTAGAACAGTGTTATAGGGATTAAGGGTCGTATTTGTATCCCTAAATTTGGAGAGTTTAATAGGCTGATTCTACAGTAGTCCTATTGTTGTATATACTCTATCCATATCAGTGCAGCGAAGATGTATCATGATACGAGGTAGCACTACTGGTAGTGTGGGATAAGAAGGTACTATACAACATTTGCAGCTAGATGCTTGAACTATAAGGAGGTAAAGTATGAGCAATAAAGGCTAGGTGGTTTGACCCTACGACTAAACCATTTCGGAGTGGAAGTGGGAGTGAATAGATATAGACTTCTTTGTAGGCTTTCCATATACTTTTCAGAGGTTTGATGCTATTTGGGTCATTGTTGATTAATTGACCAAGTGTGCTCATTGTCTGTTGGTTCAGACTTCTAACATTTCATAAAAGTTAGCCCATATTTACAATTTAGAGATTTTCTATTTGTATGGTGTACCAATGTCTAACATTTTAGATCGTGGTACTCAATCCACTTCATGTTTCTGGAAGTCTATTTAAAGAGAGTTTGGTATAACAGTTGATCTTATCACAACTTTCCATCCAAAGACTAATGGTCAGTCTGTGAGGACTATTTAGGTCTTATAGGGCATGATTCAGGCCTATGTTATTGATTTTAGAGGTTAGTGGGACATGTTCTTGGCTTTTGTGGAGTTTGCATTTAATAAAATCTACCATTCCAGTATTCATATGGCTCCACTTAAGGTGTTGTATGGTAGGAGGTATCGATCTCTAGTGGGTTGGTTTGATGCTTTGAGGTTAGGCCGTGGGGCACTAACTTTTTGTGTGATTCTATGGATACTGTCCATACGATGCAGGAGTAATTTTATACTACATGGAGTAGGCAGAAGAGCTATGTGGACTAGAGGTATTTCCCTTAGAGTTCAGGGTTAGTGATTGAGTGTTTCTGTGGGTGTCTCCCATAAAGGGCATGATGAGATTCGGGAGGAGGGGCAAACTTAGCCCTAGGTTCATCAACCATTTTGAGTTTCTGAGATGCATATGAGAGGTTTTCTATGAGATAGCCTTGTCTTCAACTCTTTTTGGTGTTCAAAATCAGTCCCACGTACCTTAGTGGGATTCAATTCAGCTGGGTGAGTCTTTGGAATTTGAGGAGGAGTCCCATTAGTAAATGTTCAGTGGATATATCGTCTGGTTGAGGATGCTACTTGGGAAGCAAAGATTGACATACAAGTCCAATATCCTCATATTTCAAGGCTTCAAGTACTTACTTTTCTTTAATTATCGAAGATAAAAGTCCTTTTAGTAGTAGATGTTGTAATGACCCTCAAGGTCATATTTTTTATTTTTCCATTCTTTTACTAGTTTTTCCCTCTCTATAGCATCCTAGTAGATTTTGTATGATGCTGAGTTGGGTGGCATGCTTCCTGAGAAGGTCTGGTAAATTTTGAACAAGTTTTTCCCTTAGAGGCTTTTGAAGTAAAAGAATTCACTTTAGTCAACATCCAAAGATTTTGATGTCGTTTGAGAATCTCGGTAGCTCCATCATCTCTAGGAGGGTCATTGGTCTAGTGGGATAGTCGGTGCATGTTTTAAGGCTGTCATTTTAAGGTTTTGCCATTTGGCATTTTAGTCTTCGATCAACATACTTGGTAAACACACTCAGATGGAAATTTTGTTCGCTTGGTTAGCTTAGATATGACATCTTTGGTCTAGAACAACCTTTAGTTTGTATCGCGAGGTGTTAAGGATGAGTTTGTGGCTTTTGTCATTTTGTTTTGTATTTCTTTAAAAGTGTTGACTTGGGTCAACATTTTGACGAGACGACCTCTGTTGGTTGTTTCGTCGATTTCGTTGAGTCAAAAATATCAATTTTGATTAGGTAGCGTATTTTATTTGCATCTATGGGGTTATGAATGAATTCTAAGCCACCATAAGAGGATTTTCACTCTTAGTGAACTGTTGATGCAGTGCTCCTGGTGCAACACTAATTCTTTCTCAGTGTTCGCAGGCCCTTAGACATATTCCCGAAGTGTTATCTGCATGGCATCCACATTCGTGTGAAATTCTTGATGCTTACAAAATGTCATGTCCTTGAACTCCACACTCATACGCTTCTTGTCGATTTCTCAAAGGGTCAACTTGGCCTACCTCCACGTTTTGCATACATACCTCCATGTTCGTGGAGGGTTATATTTTCTTTGTGTTATTTAAAAGACCAGCCCATTTTTTGCATGTGTTTATTAAAATAACTCTACTCTTTTGATGATTTTGGGAGATCTTGTTGATGGGTTGAATCGTGAATTCATGTGGGCATGTTCTAGGACTGATAAATCTTCCCTTTATCTTTGTAATTCCCTCAATTTTCTTTTTAATTCACCATTTTTAATCCTTGTTGAGCTAAATATTGGAGGGGTTATTTTGTCTCAATCATGGCTTAGAATGTGCCCATTATTAAAGCATAACTTCCTTTAGTAGTTTGGGACCTCGTGACATAGTTAATTTTATGACTCCATGCATGGGTCCCATGGGTGCTTTATTAGTTTTATGTTTCTGATTTTTCTATCTTATATTATTATGGGTATTATTGTGTTTATTTTTGCGTTTCTATTGCATCGTTGATAGTTTGATATTATTCTGAGAAATTTCAGAAGGGAGGCATTATAGAGGTTCGGGTGAGGCTTCGCCCTTGAATTAGGTTATGTTTTCCTCTTTTTAGACTTTTCTTAGATGATTCTTTTATACAATGGGTAGTATGATAGTTAGGGAGGCAATAGGATAACAACTTAGGCTTTCATGATCCTTGGAATTTGAATTGGCCATTTTCGGGTAATTTAGCTTAGTTTTTTTATCGATAAGCCTTAATTTGAGGTTGATCCTTAGACTTCATTGATGTATTTAGATCTATAGAATTCGTTTAGGCGGAATGGAGCTTAGTGTCATGCACATTTTAGTGCTTTGGTTTCGATTCGATGCCTTTGTATTTATTTCTTGATATTTAGCCTTTATTATTATTTGTTGTGCCCGAGGCCATGGGCATGGACTGGCTAGGATTCTAAGTTAGTACTGCTGCTTTGTGATGGGTGTTTAACTGGTTGCAATCTAGTGTGACTTGGTGTCTTTGATATTGGTTGACACTATTGTAATATCTCGGGTGTGAGAAAGATAGAGTGCGACATAATAAGATGAATAATTAGACTTGGAGAATCCATGGCTAGGTTAAGGGAGATTTTTATTAAGGGAAAAGTAGTCTTTTTCCTATTTTTATAGGGGGAATGAATCTAGAAAGTTTTTGGGCTGGGTTCCTAAACTATTTAATCCCCAAAGCTCTTAAGTTTTCCTCATTCATTCACTAATCACCCATTCTAAAAATCTTCTCTCTACAAAAGGTTCTCTAAACCTCCATTGAAGACCTAGAAAGAATCTTCTTAAATTCTCCATTGATCTTCAAGTTCTTCTTCAAGTTTTCTTCATAATTTGTATCCAAGGTATGTGGGATTCATCCATGGATAACTTTCACCCATGGAGCCCAAATAATTTCTTAAATCTTCCATGAGTTTCAATTAAAACTTTGAATCTTCTTAATTTTAACTTCAATTGCATGAGCTATGATGGATCTTGTGAATTCAAATCTATTTTGGCATAAATTGATTGGTAATTGCTTAGGATTGGTAGATCATTCATATATATTCATTATATTGTTAATTAGGGCTTAGGATCTCATTATAGGAGATAAAGACTCATGAAAAAATTGGGAATTTGCTAGGAAAATGCTAGGGCAGTGCACAACTATTGCACCAGGAATAGTTCTCTGTATTTTGCCTCCTGGCGTGACATGTCACTATAGCGCCTGCAGAGCGGCCAGTGTTTTATACCTTGTCCCGATGTGCCACTATAGCGCCATCACCCAGTTTTCCATAAGATGTATTCACCAAACGCGATGTATGTGATAAAATTCTTTGCTTTGATTTGTTGATCCATACTTTTCATCAACTACTCTTTCAAGTACATGAATTACATATCATTTATGATTTAACCTCTCAACTAAGCAAGAATTACTCCTCCATTACATGAACTTACTTTCAAGCATGACAATTCAAGTATGATTTTCAAGTATTGTTCAAATTATGCTTTTTTCATACAAATATAGAAAAGGTGACTTAGGGCCCTATGTGATGACTTAAGGCCTAATGACATGAATTATGTATACATGATTTATAATGTGGAAAGGCAATACTCACATTGCACTACGTTATGAAATGAGATACTCTATGAATTTCAAACCTATGATCAAGTCTATGATATGTTAACTGTGATTACTTAGCTACATATGTATTCCGTGGGATTTGACTTAGCACCGAGTGGAAAGGAGGTGGGTGCCCTACCAAAAGACTTTGTAGCAGTCTCATTTCCCATAAAATAGGTGCCACCATGAGTTTCCATATGGCTTAGCTAGTGGATCCATATATAGCGTATATACATGACCCGCCCGGCAGGGTAGAATCTGCCTTGGCAAGTAGATTCTCCTTTTCTTTATTGTATGCAGAGAAACGAGATTCCATGTTAGAGCTCACATGTTCTTAATGTCGGTTATGGTTCCTATCCCACATTTGTTTATGACTATTATGCTTCTTTATGATCTTCAACTATGTCCTTTAAATGCTTTGATCATCATGGTATTCCCATGACTTTACTTAACCTTTTAATCATATATAATCTTGATAAATTGCATCTTATGATTTATGTTGCATGTCATGCCCGCATACTTACTACATTCCAACGTACTAATGCATATGTTTTACCTACATTATCTCATAATATAGGAGTTGAGGTTAAGGTTGAGGATCATATTCATCCACGTGGCTAGTTAAGCTTTCTTATCCGGAAACATTGTGGTGAGTCCTCATTCATCGGGGACTAGTTATCGAGTTGGTTGTTGTTTATAAAGACTTTTTTTAAGTTTGATTTTGAGGGTGAGCTAGGGACATGTCTTAGACCCCGCCCATGCTCATAAGTAGAGGCATCTAGTTGGAGAATGTTTTGAGTCTATGTTATCATGTGACATTCTTTATTTTCTATTCATGGTTCAGACTCTCTATGATGTTTCTGCTTTTACTTTATGTTATGTATGCTTATGATATGAACAAGAGTCTTGTTTGGAGCCCATCGGGGTTTTGATCTTCATGTTACGACTAGGGCCTAGGTTGGGTCATGACAAACTTGGTATCAAAGCACGAGGTTCAAGTGTCCTAGGTAGTCCAACTTGCTGTATCAAGTAGAGTGTTATTCATGGTTGTGAAGTGCGCCACATCTATGAATAAGAGTCTATGAGACATTTTAGGAATTCTTACTTCCTTCATGATCTATGTCTTATTATAGAGTTTATCGTAAGACTTCTTTTCTCTAACGGTCTTTCTTTTTAATTTTTAGAAGAATGGCTCCAAGAAGACCACTGTTTCCAAGGTTAAATAATACTAATGAAGCCCAAACTCCCCCGGCTCCTCAATACAATGGTCTTCTACTTTACCAAGTGACTAATGTGGATTTCCAAACTACCATTACTATACTAGCCCAAGTGGTGACCAACCAAGGGATTGTGGCTCCTCTTAATGTTCCTAATACGACCTCAAGAGTAAAGGACTTTGCACGAATGAATCCTCCAGAGTTTTATGGATCAAAAATTGATGAGGATAATCAAGTGCTCATTGATGAGATCTACAAAATAGTGAGTACTATGGGGGTGACTTCGAAAGAAAAAGTAGAGTTGGTGGCTTATCAACATAAGGGTGTTTCTCATGTTTGATACACTCAATGGAAGTTGAAGAGGGTGGATGAAGGTCCTATTTAATGGGAAACTTTCAAACTTGCTTTCCTTGATCACTTTTTCCCTCTTGAGTTAAGGGAGGCTAAAGTGTTAGAGTTCATAAATCTTTGACAAGGCAATATGGGGATGAGGGACTATCCTCTCACATTTACTAAGATATCCAAGTATACTCCTCCATTGGTTGCCTATCCACATGCTCGAATGATTTAATTCATATCGGAGGTGTCCAACTTGGTTTCTAAGGAAGGTTGTACCGCTATGCTTATTAAAGAGATAGCATATCACTGCTCATAACTTTTTCCAAACAAATTAAAAGAGAAAAGCTCAAGGAGATATGGATGAGGGATTTTAAGAAGACCCGGTATGAAGGTGGGTTACCAATGCTAGGATCAATGGTAGTAGTGGACGCTCTCAACAAGTCTAAAGTTCAAGAAAGAAGTTTTCTAAGGATAGGGTGACATACCCTAAATCTCAAAGAAGAGGATGTGTGAATGCTAGTAGCCTTTCTTTTCCCAAGCGTGCAAAGTGTGGAAAGAATCATGGAGGGAAATGTTTGATGGAAACGAGTGATTGTTATGGATGTGGCAAGATGGGCCATAAGCAATCTGAGTACCCTTATGTTGCCAACAAGGGTGGAGAAGGTCATCCTCTATGAGGCCAAATGCAACAAGGCGCCTAAGATCAACCAAAGGGTGGCCAGCGCAACAACCGATTCTATTCTCTTCATGCTAGGCAAGATGTTGATGTGATTCCTGATGTGGTCACGGGTATGTTACGAGTCTTTAACTTTGATGTTTATGCATTGCTTGATCTGGGTGCCAACTTGTCTTTTGTTACTCCTTACCTTGCTATGTGATTTGATATGTGCCCCAAAGTGTTATTAGAACCTTTTACTGTTTATACTTCCGTTGGTGATTTGGTATTAGCCAAAAGAGCTAATAAAAATTGTATGTATGGGTGTTGCACAGATTTATTCCATGTGATCTTGTTGAATTAGACATGACTAATTTTGAAATCATTCTTGGTATGGATTGGTTACATGTCGCTTATGCATCTATATGTTGTAGGCCTTGTGTGGTTAAGCTTCACTTTCCTAATGAGCCTATTCTTGAATGGAAGGGTATTGATTCAGTGGTTAAAGGTCGATTCATCTTATGTATTAAGGCCCGAAAAATGATTTCCTAGAGGTGCATTTATCATATTGTATGAGTTCAGGACGTCGATTTCAAAACTCCTATTCTTGAGTTGGTCCCTATAGTTAATGATTTTTTTGATGTGTTTCCCGATGGTTTAATCGGTATTCCTCCTGAAAGGAAAATTAACTTTGGCATAGATCTCCTTCCCGATACCCAACCTATTTCTATTCCTCCTTACCTTATGGCTTCGGCGAAACTTAAGGAGTTAAAGAGTAATTGAAGGATTTGTTGGATAAGGGTTTTATAAGATTGGGTATTTCACCATGGGGTGCTCTTGTGTTATTTGTTAGGAAGAAATATAGGTCACTCTGAATGTGTATAGACTACTGACAATTGAATAAGGTCACCATAAAGAACAAGTATCTAATTCCAAGGATAGATGACTTGTTTGATCAATTCCATGGAGCAAGCTACTTTTCTTAGATTGACCTCTATTCCGGTTATCATCAATTAAGGGTAAGGGAGTGTGATATTTCCAAAATGGCTTTTCGGACAAGGTATGGTCATTTTAAATTTGTAGTAATGTCGTTTTCTTACTAATGCTCCCATTGTATTCATGGACTTGATGAATCATATTTTTAAGCCATATTTGGACATGTTTGTAGTGGTATTGATTGACGACATCTTGATTTATTCTTGAAGTAAGGAAGATCATATGGATCACTTGAAGAGTGTGTTGCAAACATTGAGAGAGAAGCAATTGTTTGCTAAATTTAGTAAGTGCAAATTTTTTATAAGGGAAGTTGCATATCTTGTTGATGGGGTGTCCGGTGATGGGATTAAAGTAGATCCAAAGAAAATAGAGGCGGTTAAGAATTGGCCTAGACCATTATCTCCTTCGAACATTAGAAGATTTTTGGGCTTAGCCGGATACTATAGAAGGTTTGTTAAAGGGTTTTCATTTATTGCTCCGCCTTTAACTAAGTTGACACAAAAGAAGGTAAAATTTTAATGGTCGGATGACTATTAGAAAAGTTTCCAAATATTGAAGGATCATCTCACGTCGGCTCCTATTTTAACATTTTCCGAAGGTTCGGATGGGTTTGTTGTTTATTGAGATGCTTCACATGTGGGTTTGGGTTTTTTCTTGATACAACATGGCAAAATTATAGCCTATGCTTGTAGGCAACTTAAATTGCATCAAAACAATTATCCAACCCATGATATTTAACTCGCGGGGGTGGTTTTTGCTTTGTAAATTTTTCTTCATTATCTTTATATGTGCATGTTGATATGTTTACCAACCATATAAGCTTGTAATATGTGTTTAGCCAAAAGTACTTGAACCTTAGTCAAAGGTGGTGGCTTGAACTCCTAAAATACTACAACATAAGTGTATTGTATCATCCAAGTAAGGCAAAAGTTGCAGTCGATGCTCTTAGTCCATTGTCTATAGATAGTGTTGCACATGTTGAGGAAGGTAAGAGAGAGTTGGTTAAAGAGGTCCATAGATTGGAATGTTTAGGTATACATTTGTTTTATTCCGATGATGGAGGTGTTCTTATACATAATGGTTGGAAATCATCTCTTGTGGAAGACGTCAAGGCCAAACAGGACAATGATCTTGTTTTGGTTGAATTGAAGAAGTTAGATACCGAAAAAGCCATTGAGTTTCCTGTCGGTCAAAAGTTGTTATGGTGATGAAGACTATTCTAATTTGGACATTAGTGAATTTGTCAAACTTTATGGTGTTCCTTTGTCGATTATATCAGATAGAGGTATTTAATTCAATTCACATTTGTGGAAGTTATTTTAGAAAGGTCTTGGTACTAGAGTCAAACTAAGTACCGCTTTCCATCCTCAAACCGATGGACAAGCTGAACGAATGATTCAACATTGGAGGATATGTTAAGGGTGTGTGTGATTGATCTTTAAAGAAGTTGGGATGAGTATTTTCTATTAATTGAGTTTGCCTACAATAATAGTCATTACTCTGGCATCTAAATGGATCCTTTTGAAGCCTTGTATGAGAGAAGATATAGGTCTCCGGTGGGGTGGTTTAAACTAGGTAAGATGGAATTGATTGGTCCAGATTTGGTATTTGATGCAATGGAGAAAGTAAGACTCATAAGAGAAAGAATGAAGATGGCTCAAAGTCATCAAAAGTCCTATTTAGACAATAGAAAGAGAGAGCTTTTATTTGATGTGGATGATATGGTGTATTTGAAGGTTTTACCTATGAAAGGTATAATGCGGTTTGGTAAGAGAGGGAAATTGAGTCCTAGATATGTAGGACCCTATAGAATATTGAAGCGTATTGGCAAAGTGACATATGAGTTCGACTTGCCTCTTGACTTGGCTTTGGTTCATCCGGTATTTTATGTGTCAATGTTGAGGAAGTTTGTGGGTGATCCAAATTCTATTGTGACAATAGAGAATGTAAGTATTTAAGAAAATGTGACTTATAAGGAGATCCCGATTGAGATTTGGGACCGTCAAATGAAAAGATTAAGGAACGAAGAGGTTACATCCGTTAAATTCTTATGGAGAAATCAAGAAGTCGAAAGTGCTACATGGGAAGTGGAAGCGGACATGAGGAAACGATATCATTACCTCTTTCCTTCTGATCCATCCTAAGTTACTTAGACGTTTATACTAAAATCCTATAAAAAATCCTACATTTTGACTCTTCCATGTCATGACATATGCATGCATACCATGATTTTTTATGAATATTTAGAAGTTGCATTTATGTTGGATTGCTGCTTACTCACTCTATTCTACTCGAGCTAGCTCCTATCTCATTCGAGTATGAATGTTCCCAAGGAGTAGATATTGTAATATCCTGGGTGTGAGAAAGATATAGTACGACATAATAAGATGAATAATTAGCCTTGGTGAATCCATTGGTAGGTTAAGGGAGATTTTTCATTAAGAGCAAAGTAGTCTTTTCCCTAATTTTATAGGGGGAATGAATCTAGAAAGTTTTTGGGCAAGGTTCCTAATCTATTTAATCCCCAAAGCTCTTAATGTTTCCTCATTCATTCACTAATCACCCATCCTAAAAATCTTCTCTCTACAAAAGGTTCTCTAGACCTCCATTGAAGACCTAGAAAGAATCTTCTTAAATTCTCCATTGATCTTCAAGTTCTTCTTCAAGTTTTCTTCATAATTTATATCCAAGGTATATGGGATTCATCCATGGATAACTTTAACCCCTAGAGCCCAAAGAATTTCCTAAATCTTCCATGTGTTTCAATTAAAACTTTGAATCTTCTTAATTTAAACTTCAATTGCATGATCTATGATGGATCTTGTGAATTCAAATCTATTTTAGCATAAATTGATTGGTAATTGCTTAAGATTGGTAGATCCTTCACATATATTCATTATATTTTTAATTAGGGATTCGTGTTATGACCCACCAAATTCTTAAGTCCGTGACATTCAGATCTCATTATAGGGGAGAACAATTATGAAAAATGATGAAAAATCTAGGAATTCGCTCGGAAAAACACCTGTAGCGGCCTGCCACTATCGCACCAGGAATGGGTCTCTTTAGATTGACTCCTGACGCGATGTGCCACTATAGCACCTATAGAGTTTCCAGGTTTTTACACCTTGGCGCGACGCACCACTATAGTGCCATCGTCCATTTTTCTATAAAACGCATTCACCAAACGAGATGTATGTGATAAAATTCTTTTCTTTTGTTTTGTTGATTCTTATTTCTCATCAACTATTCTTTATAATGCATGAATTATATTTTATTGATGATTTAACCTCTTAACTAATCATGAATTACTCCTCCATTACATGAACTTACTTTCAAGCATGACTATTCAAGTATGATTTTCAAGTATGTTTTAACTTATGCTTTCCTCATACAAATTATGAAAAAGATGACTTAGGGCCCTATGTGGTAACTTAAGGCCTAATGATATGCATTATGTATGCATAATTTATAATGTAGAAGGACAATACTCACATTGCACTACATTATGAAATGAGCTACTCTATGAATTTCAAATCTATGATCATGTTTATGATATGTTAACTATGATTACTTTGCTACATCTGTATTCTGTGAGATTTTACTTAGCATCTAGTGGACAGGAGGTGGGGGCCTTACCAAAAGCCTTAGTAACATCCTCATTTACAATAAACTACGTGCCACCGTAGGTTTCCATATGGCTTAGCTAGTAGATCCACATATAGCATATGTACATGACCCACCTGGCGGGGTAGAATCTGCTTTGGCAAGTAGATTCCCCTTTTCTTCGTTATATGAAGAGAACTGAGATTCCATGTTAGAGCTCACATGTTCTTAATACCGGTTATGGTTCTTATCCCACATATATTTATGACTATTATGCTACTTTATGATCTTCTACTATGTCCTTTAAATGCTTTGATTATCATGGTATTCCTATGGCTTTACTTAATCTTTTATCATGTACAATCTTGATCATTGCATCTTGTGATTTATGTTGCATGTCATTCCCTCATACTTAGTACATTCCATTGTACTAATGCATACTTTTTGCCTACATTATCTCATAATGTAGAGATTGAGTTAAGGATCATATTCATCCATGTGGCTAGTTAAGCTTTACTATCCGGCGAAGTTGTGGTGAGTCCTCATTCATCGGAGACTAGTTATCGAGTTTGTTGTTGTTTCTAAACATTTTTGTTAAGTTTCCTTTTGAGGGTGAGCTAGGGACATGTCTTAGCCCCCACCCATCTTCATGAGTAGAGGCATCTAGTTGTACAAATATTTTGAGTCTATGTTGTCATGTGACATTCTTTATTTTCTATTCATGGTTTAGACTCTCTATGATGTTTCCGCTTTTACATTACCTTATGTATATTTATGATTTGAACAAGAGGCTTAGTTGGAGCCATTCATAGTTTCAATCATCGTGGTATGACTAGACTCTAGGTCAGGTTGTGATAATTGTTCTGGTGTGTATTCATGTTCGTGACTTCAGTAATGAATATGTCATAGTTAGAAATGAGAGAATTGATGGTTTTGAGTTAAAGAAAAAGATTTGGTCACTTTTCTAATTATTTGGGCTCTATGGGAGCAAGTACTTTGTTTTAACTTGAAGGAACCTTTTTTTAAGAAAAAAATATCATTTTTGAGTTTATGTGTCCTAAAAAGAGAGTTTTGCTTATTCCTATTGGTTTTGAAATTCGAGACCCAAGTTCGGCCAACCTTTGAATTTATAAGATTATTGATAAAAATAAAACTACTCTTCTAATAAGCTCGAGGAGATACTCCGGGGTGACTAATTCCTTATAAGCTCGAGGAGTTACTCTGGAGCAGCCAGCAGACTGAAGTTCGAGTTATGTTTTCACTTATAAACCATTTGTTGATGAGCTCAAGGTGTGATTTTGGTCAGCTCAAGGGTTCTTTTGGGCTTCTACTTCTAAGTATTTGCTCACATGGCATTGTATTATATTATCCAATTTTATGGTTATGATTTTCATGTATTTGATGGATTCTATGGTTTGTTAGTATGTGATCTTTTTTTTCCTCAATGTTGATTAGTTTTGGATTTCTAGATAGTAGTTTTAGTATTATCATACTTGTTTAACTATATATATGATCTTTCTGAGCTTGGTTGGCATATGATTCCTACCGAGTAACCCGTGTTTTGGTACTACACCATATTTTTACATTTTTGGTGAAGAAGCTCCTAGTACATGCCACCCTCATTGAGCGTTGGATCTCTCATGACTACCACAGACTTGGATCGTGGTGATCTCCTTGCATCAAGAGACTTGCTGGTTTCCCTCTTTTGGACTAACTTGTATTATTATATTTTAGATACCCAGTTCTCTTGTATATATAGTCATTTGTACTTAGCCTCTCCTATACCAGTGACACCAGATTTGGTGTCACAAACCAAGCTAGGACCTAGGCATTACACAGTGATTGGAACTACGAGAGACCCCAACCAAACCTCTTACCCTACATCACATTCATAAGGTAAGTAAAACATCAATGAAAACATAAGTAGAAGATAAATCTCCATGAAGTCTCAATAAGAAGAAAGCTTGATCAAACATGTCTGAACAATAGAAACTACAAATCGTGATAGTCTAAAACATGCCTCTACATAGTCAAGATGGGGGCATAAGACATGTTCATAGCTAACCCAACAAAGAAATAAAACTTCATAGTAGAAGAACATAATACTCGTGTTGGTAAGTCCCTCATGACCTGAGGACTAACCAATCAAGGGATCATAGCAATATAAGATTCTAACCACGAGTGGGAAGATGAACGTGATTGTTGGACCCAACAGTATGATACAATTTAGAAAAAAATATGTGTTAGTACATGTAATATACTAAGTATATGAAAAACTTGTATGAACAATAATAATAGGGCATAAGTAATGTGAACATGGGATGCATGACCAATATTTTAAAAACATGAAAATATTTGGACATCATCATTATATGGTGAATGCATCATAACATCAAGAGAACTTATACCTTTACATATATATCCTTTTTGTGTGATAGGACCATAACCGACACTTAAGAACATGCGAACTAAAATATGGAATCCCATGTAATTCTCATATCAATGAGTGAGAGGATATTTGCCAAGGTAGACTCTGCGAGAATATCTTGATATCATGATCTATATGTGGATACACTAGCTAGGTCATAAAGGCAAAGCTACACTGACAATGTAGTTAGGGACTAAAGGTTTCTAATAGGATTCTCTTGAAAAACTACTTTGGCTTCCAAGCCGAGCCCCACCTTAAAGTTCTTTCGGTGCTTACTAATTATCCCAGTGGAATACACCAAAACAGATCATTAATATTATCATGAAAATAGTCATATAAGAGTAGCTCATAAAAATGATTGATTCATAAGAATCCATGAGTCCGTGAGAAAAGACTTTCACCTCTTTTACATAATAAGTGAGAACTACCTTTCACCACCATAAATATATCATTGAAATTATAATTCATCATTTTCATAGTTTTTCATAAAATACATCATCAATTTATGATCATAATTTCATAGGTTCATACATAAAAATAAGATGGTGCATGGGTCCATGAAAATTAACTTGAAATCATGCAATTCAACTCAATTCATGCAGAATTAAATCAATGATAATGAAAGAAATTATAATTGAGTCAACCCAATGCAGTTTCATAAGTATTAGGGTTTAGATATAGAATTCAATAAGAAGAATATAGAGAAAACATTGGGACTCCATAGATGAAGGATCCATGGGTGAATTCTCACATACCTTGATCAATGAAGCCCTAAATGCAGATAGTATGGGGACTTGAAACCTTGTAATCCTTGAACCCTAGCTTGCCTTAAGAATTGGTCCTTGGGAAAGTTGTTTTAGAGAGAGAATTATTATAATTAAGGATTAGAGAGTGAATAAGGGGACTTTAAAGGGTTTGGGTAGTTATAGTCTTAGGATTAAAGCTTAAAATGACGTTATATAGGAATTAAACAATGTGAAACAGATAAAAATAACCTTAATTAAAACTGGCGGAGGTGAATTGGACAAGACTTACCTTGCTCACTGACCTAGTTGGCGAGTCGCCAACCTCCCTGCTATCTCGGTCAATCTTTTTAAGTTTTGAGGGAAAACCTTAGATGATTTTCGTGAGCTCAATATTGCTCGACTACCTGATCAGCGAGTCACCGAGCAGGACCTCCCCCTCGCTCACTACCTTCCTCCTTCGCTAACTTCTTTGAAGTTTTGTGCGAACATGAATTGCTCGCCAAGTCCATATTGGTGAGTCTCCATATTCTCCCTTTCCTTACAAAGATTCCTTAACCAGTTAGCATAAGTTAGCAAATTCTCAGGACAAAAAAGGCGAGCCTTTGGCCCTTTTTGGCGAATCACAAAGTTGTTTGGCGAGCTTCAGAGCAATATTTTCACACTTTTCCCTTTTGACTTCAAATTTTAACCTTCCAACTTTCAGAGCCTCATATATGGGGATTATGTCTTGTGTTAATTTTTTATCTTGGTCACTTTTGGATCTTTTTTGTATATTGTGTATCGTATTTATAGTTTTATACTATGGCCCTATTATATATTATTATTCATGTGTTCTGCTTGTCCTTAGTTATTCCTATTAAATAGGTTTATTGTTATGTCTTGTAACTCTTGGTTTGGGCTTTAGCAAGCCTACTCGGGGGTTATAGTGGGTGTCATTATGCCCTAATTTTAAATCATGAAAACTAGTAAATAGCTCTGCAGGAGCGACCTCCAGCCCACAGATCGCTGGAATAACCAACACTCTGCAGGCGCTAGGCCTTACACCCTAGTCAGCTCTATAGGAGCAACTTTCTCTTCATTGGAACGGCTCCATATGTGTGAGACTCAGCCCTACAAGAGTGGTCACACCAGCAGGTGTTGCACTAGTACTTCGATTAAAACTCCATCAGACCTTCAAAATTTGTTCGGGGTCCACAAATACGAATCAAATATGCTGCCAATCAAAACTAGCATTTTGGATTCAATGAAACTAAAAAAACTTTTAACAGGGGTCGTCTCAATGAAAAGTAGGTCCCCACACCCATACTCCATTTTAGCTATAAGCCACAAGGTTGCTCGAAATGAGATCGGATGCCTTGAGACCTGAATCAAATTGACTTCTAGACCAAATGTGACGTTCCTGAGCTAATAAATCGTTAGAATTGCTTCTAGGCCATTTACCTGAAGTTTTGAGCAAAGTCAAACATTCATGTTTCCAAAACTCCAAAACACGAAAATACATATAAAAACCAAATAAACAATAAGGTGACTGATGTGTCAGTCCTAGCAAGTCATAAATGACTTGGTGTCTCCATAGAAAGGCTCTAAACAAAGAAAGGATGAAATAAAGAGGAAATGGCCTGAAGGGCCATTACAAGTGTAAGCCACAGACTGATCTTAAGAGAGAACAATCACATACTGACGACAAATTGTTCATTTTCACAAATATATTCTTGATCATACTTCTTTGGAGGATGACAATATATACACAAATAAAATATTAAGAAAGCACACCAAGTATATATAAAAAAAGGACTTGAGAATGAAATATTTCTTACCTTCATATACTTTTTTGTGTTACATGTTAGTTAATTCAACAACTGATATGATGAAGACAAAGGATAATCTTGAATGTGAATATAAAACTGAATATTAATTATATAGGTAAAATAGATAAATAGATTCGCAAACCAATATGATGAAAAAAAGAAAAAGAATAACCTTGAATGTGAATTTTCAAGAAACTAAATATAAATTTATACAGGAAAAATAGAGGAATACCATAAGATATCATGAACTTATAAATTCAACTTTGGAGGTTATGGATATGAAAATTATGGGAGTTAAAAATATTATTAAAAGTAAAAATTTAAAAGGTGTAAGTCATGGATAATTACTTTTTGTAAATTAAATAATAAAGAGAAAAATACTTAAAGTGTTAAAATATATTATCATTTTATAATTAGAAGAAGGCCAAACAAAGAGAGAAAAAAGAAAAATAAATCTATTAAGAGTAGAAATTGGAGAGGTCTGATTTATGAATAGTTACTCGTAAATTGACATATGTGAAGAGTCTATGTTGTAAATGTTCTCCATTAAAAAATTATTTATTTGTAATAAATTAAGTAATTTACTTTTATAATAAAATAATTAATTTAAATAAGAAAAAGGCCAAAAAAGGAGAGAAAAAAAAGATAAATGCAAATGGAAGTCACACAGAATTGTCACATCACCTTGTTTATGCTTCTCTTTCATATTATATAAATATATAGATATAGATTCTTCATTAAACGATAAATTTGACCATTCACTTTCGTTATTAGCTTATATTTCATATTTCCAAAAATTCTAGTAACTAGTAATGGTGTTAATTAAACCAATACTTAACTTTCCTATCTTGTGCTAAAATTTTTCATCGGCTTATTAATTTTCTATTTCATTTCCATGTAAGAGAAACTGTTGAGAAAGACTTCACAATTCTTTTCGTTTTTATGTTAAGTCAAGAAAATGTAGATCATGTATGAGATTTAGCATTTTATACAAGCCAGGGAATAAGCCGTATACAAGCCACATCTTGCAGCCAAATGTCTAGTCAGCATTTTATGCTTTCTTGCGTGGTTTGGTTTATGTTTTCTTCCTTTCTTAGGAAGAATCTTGTTTGTTACTAAAGCAGCTTTGCATGTGATTTTAGTACTATTTTTTATTAACATCCATACTCATTCCACAAAAGTTAATTGGGACTGACATATTGTGTTTGTTCCATGCTCTACTGTTCGACGTACTTATTAAATATTTATTCTTTTCGTGTCATATTAATTGTCATATTTTTTTTCACAATCCTCAAAAAATTATAAATAAAAATATGTTTGTAATAATTTATCCTTAATTTCTTTTCACCAATTAGTATGTAGTCTATTTAACAATAAGGCTAAGGACTAATCTAAACTTATTGATAGATGAGCAATTATAATATCAACCAATAACAACTTATTTCTATATTTCAAAATTAATAATAAGGCTATCATTCCGCGCACGTCTCGAAATGACATTGGTTCCTTTCCCACAACAACTCAGTCTTGCTTCGTTCGCCTTAGCATTTGCTATGCCTTGTCTTTCCTTCTTCGCCTTTTTATGCTATGTAATCAACATTGATTATTTTCAAGAATACTAAATATTAAGGGGAAAATGGGACAAAATTAAATTTATCTTGATTTTGTAAAATGAGTATTTTGGGACATTCATTTTTAATAACATGAAAACTACTATGGGACTGAGGAATTATTGGTTTATTCATCTATATATATTACTCCATCAAATAGAAAATATTTTCCTTTTATATTTATATAATGACCTTATAGATCATTTCTGTGTAAATGCCTTCTTTTCGTCATTTAGAGCATTCCTATAGCGATCCTAAGTCATTTATTACTTGTTCGGTTGTCTGGTCAAATGTTTGGGATTTATGCCCGCTTTCTAGTTTTGGAGTTTTTAAAACTTGAAAAATTGACTTCGGTCGAAACATCACGTAAACGACCTCAGAATTGAATTTTGATGGTTCCATCAAATCCAGAATGACAATTTTAAGCTAGTGGTTGAGGCTTTTGATGCAGGTTTGAACTATTAGTCATTTTAGCCATTAAGATTTTGCCTAAGTTTGACCTTGCTCAACATTCTTAAAAAATGTGCTCGGATGAAAATTTCGTTAGTGTGCAGTTAGCTCTGAAATGTTGACTTTGATCTAGAACGATCTTTCTTGCACTTCCTGAGGATTCTGATCTAATCCCGAGGCCCTCATGAAATCGGCAAACAGGACACTTGGGTGTGGGATCCACTTTTTTGTCGAGATGATCTATGATAGAAATTCTGACTGCTCCACTAAGTCCAGAATGTCGAATATAGTGGGATAACATAGTTTGTTTGCGCTCACAAGGTACAAACAAATCTCGAGCACCCCGTTGAGATTTTGAACACTTTATATTCTAGCCAATCCAGGTAAATTCCTTCACCACGACCACGATGAAGCCTTCGCAATTGCGGAGGGTCACTACACCTGGGATTCACTATCGCATGGCCCCTGGATGCAATAGCTAAGAAGGGTCGATTGGGGCTTCACCAACATTGACCTCTGCGATCCTGATGGTCGTTTTCGTTGGGGGTCACAATAGCGATCCTCACCCCCACGATTGCGATGAAGAGTGTGTCTGGTAAATTAATTTAAGACCAAATACGATCAACTTCATTAGAAAATATTTAGAACGTGATTTATTCCTTGTTACAACTCAAAATTTGGTTATTCAGAGTCTTGGGGTTCGTATATTCATGGATACATGGGTAACTAGTTGGGAAGTATCATGGACACTTCTTCGTGGTAAATTCAAGTTTAAACCTGTTGTCATAGTCTCTTCTCTTTATATTTAACGGTATTTTGCGCATGTTGGGTTGCAGGTTGTTTCGATATCCCAAATTGTGTTTTATTTTAGAAAACAAATTCGGGGAGATAATTAGGACCTTTTTACGAAGTCAATTTCAAAATTTTCATCGCGGGTGACATATTTTCGTTTTAGACCCCCAAAATTGATTTGTCTTTATTTTTAGTGATTTTAGTATCTAAATGACTATAATAAAGCTGTGATTCTATTTTTGATAGTGTAGCAGCATTCCAGAATCATAGAATGGGAAAAGAGCTCGAGACTTGATTTTGGAGCACACGAGTCTGGCCTTAAGGTAGGCTATGACTTTTCTCTCCTTAGATTGAGCTTTATTAGATGAAAAAATGTTCAATAATTAGAATTTTGGGTGGATTACGATCTTGATCATGCTTGGTTGTGTAGAAATTATGTGTTAGGCTCATTTTGGGTAATTTGGGAAATTGTGAGCATATTGTACTTGTTTAGTGATCATCCATACCTAGTGGCTTTGTTTATTACTATTTTCTGATGATGATTAAGCATGTTTGGTTTTAGTCTAGGCTTAGACTAGTGATTGTCATAAACTAGAGATATTTCAAGCATTTAGGCCTTATTTTTACTCTGACGTTTATTAAGATGGCTTAGCTTCCGATAGACTGGAATAGTATACTTTGGTCTAGTAATTTGAGATATAAATTAGGCGTTTCCTCAGCTTCGATGACCTTGTACCCCTTCTCCCTCTTCTTACAGCCTGTGTATTGATAATTTGAGATTCTGGGCTTCGTTTGGAGATTCTGTATTGGGTACGGTTCAAGCTTGGAATGCTTAGTTGATTATCTAAGAGTGGACATCGTTGCCAGGTTGTTTTACGATGACAATTTGACATGATATCATTTGGCTGGCAGTATCGCCACATATTCAAGGTCTGATCATGTTTCTCTCTTATCCTTTGTACAGTTGATTCACTTTCTCTATGGAATATTTCCCTTTGAGACTCATCCGCGGTTCGAGGTCCAGTCTCTGTGCTCCTTTTCTAGTGAGCATACTTTGGTTACTTGGAAGTTATCCACAGTTGAGGTTCGGGCTACATGTTTCCAACTCTGGACTCACCGTTACATATTTCTATTAGTTCTAGCTATTCTATGTACACGGCTAGGCTTATGGGGTTCCGCTAGAATTTTTATTTAAACTTATGCATGAGTGTACCTTCTGGGCTTATGAGAGCTCAAATAGGTTTAGTTAGTTTCACATAGTTCTTATACACTCGAGTGCATCTTCTTTTCTTTCCATTTGCACTTTCTTGTTAACTAGATTCTATCTTTTCATATTGCTTTTTCTTTTCAAGTTCAGGCAGCCTATGATGCCTACTGGTATCTATTATTTTGGTACTTCTACTACACTCTGCATCTGTTTTCGTGATGCAGTTCCAAGCACCAGTTATTAGCGCTGATTCGAGCCTGTAAGGCGAGGGTGAGCACATGGTGTTTTTGATTTGCCTTGCTCCATCTATATATAGTTGACTAGTCTTTTGCTTTTTAAGTCAAGCCTTTATTTTTGTGTTCCGAATTTGGGACTTGAATCTATTTTGTAGCAGCTTTGTACTTGCGACTTCAATGTTCTGAAAGGGATTCTATTTGCATATATGTATTTTTGATTTTTTTTCCGCTCATTCTTTTGTAATTACCTAAATACATAACGTATTTTACATATTCTCTAAATTTTTCTACCATTTGAAAAAATTACAAAAATCTCTACTTTCTTCTATTGTTTGATACATCACTGTATGCGATATATCATTCGGATACATCAATTTATGCGATATATCAGTCGGATATATCACTTTACATGATGTATCAGGACGTAAGTGATGTATCTGTAAGTGACAAAAAAAGGGATTTCGGATAATTTTTAAAAGAGTAGGGATATAATGTAATTGGGAAGAATCACTATGAGATTTAGGTAAAATTGATTTGACTTCTATCCTTAATCTCATTACTTGCAGTTTTGGGACACGGATCTGCTTACCTACTAGTGGATTATAGTAGGAGACATCATGATTCTAGTGATCGGGTCATGACAATTTAATGGCGGATCTAAGATTTTTAATAGCCCGATTGGATTGGCTTGTTTTAGTTGATTTTAATCCAAAATAACTTTTAAGAAGTTTTGTAATATTTGGGTAAAATATAAAACTTCTTATAAGCATTTATTTTTAAACCAAAACAACAAAAATAAGTCAAAAGTCATAAGTTAGAATCTTCAACATATGACTTTTTTCTTATAAGTCATAAGTCAAAAGTCCATCCAAACAACTCTAAGTCAATAATTTTAACTACCTTTAATCTATAGTTAGTACTTCTTGAAATTGGTGCTCAATAATATAGTGTTTGGTATGAAGGAAATTATTTTCCATGGAAAATGTCTTCTTGGAAAAACAAATTAATTTCTAACTTATTTCTCATGATTTGTTGGTGAGCGAAAAATATTTTCTATTGTTTTGTTGGTAAATGAAAAATATTTTTCAAAAAATATCTTTTATTTTTTGCTAGAGAGTAGAAAATTCTTTTTAGGAAAATAGTGTTTGGCATGAAAATTAACCCTAATAACTAATTTGGAACCCGACCCCGACACCTGAACCAGGATTCAACCCCGATGATCAATATGACATTTGACCTCAATCCCCAACCTGTGAGATGACCTTAACACTTGATTCGAACCCCATTCAAACTAGGAACCGACTCTGACACCCAATTTGGTACCTGATCTTGACTCCTGACTCAAGACCCGATATTTAAACTAGGACCCGAACCCAACATTCAAACTAGGACTCAACCTCGACATCCAACTCGACCTCGATAGCCAAACTGGTACAAGACTCCGATGATTGATTCGAAATGTGACCCAAAGAACTGATCTGACTCCCGCCCTAAACCTGACATTCCAACTAAGACTCGACCTCGACATCCAACTTGACCCCAACACCTACATACGACTTGAAACCTAACCCCGACTCCTGATCCGAGATCCAAAATTCAAATTGGGATATGACCCTAACCTCGACACTCAAATCAGGACACGACACTGACAATCAATAAAAAATTGACCCCAAAACCCGACCTACGACCTAACCCTGACACCCAAAGCTAGACATGATCAATGAATGTGAGATCTCATTCCGACACTCGAATCGGGATCCAACTTCCAAAGGAGGACCCGACCTGACCTGACCCTTAACACCCGATACCAGATGTGAACCCTAACTTTTTAATCGCAGCCCCACTCAACTTCTGACCCATGATTCAATTTTCAGATCGGGACTCGACAACAACTTCAAAATAGGGACCCGACCACACCCGACTCGACACCTAACTTTTAAACTGATATTTGAATTGTTTTAAAAAATATGTATAAAAAAATTGTGGACGAAAGGAGCTTATAGGGGTCGGGGTATGGGTGGGTAGAAAAATAAACTTTTTAAAATTTGAAGTATTTTCAAAATGAAAAAAACATTAAAATTTTATTTTTTTTATTTTTTGGGGGGAGTGGTTGTGTAGGGATGGTCAGGGGTAGGTAGGGTAAAAAAACTGAAATTTTTAAAATTTGAAATATTTTTCAAAAATAAATTATTAAAATTTAAATATTTTGGTGGGTGGGGGGTTCTGGGGGATGAAGGTGGTTTGGAGTTAGGGTAGGGGGTACAAAAAATTAATTTTTTTAAAAAAATCTTTAAATATTTTAATTTTTTTGGAGTGGGAGGGTCGGGGTATGGGGTGGGGTAAGAAAAATAATTTTAATTTAAGGTTGGAGGTGAATTTAGGAAAATGTTTTCCTTTTTTTTGGGTTAATTAATTTTTGTTAATTTTGACGAAAGTGAGTTATTTGAAAAACAAATTTCCAAAGCATTTAAGCCAACCAAACATGAAAAAGTTGAAAAATATTTTTCAGAAAATATTTTCCTTCATACCAAACACACTACTTTGTGTGTTAGTATTATTTTTTAATATAAAATACAATGTTTGGATAAACAATAATGGGTCTGTCATTGCTTACACTCTCCCTCAACTAGCAAAAAAGTAAGAGAAAACCTTTCCAAACCTTTAATACATGGTGAACCAATACACACTTTATCTTGTCAAAAACTCAAAAATGAGCACAATACTCCTTTACTATATGTATGACCACTTTAAAATAGATGAGTTTGTGAAAACTGTAACCACATCAACTTGCACGTATCTTAATTATTTTATAAATACATTTTCTTATTTATATATATATATAATAGTTCTTGAACATATGTGTTGTACGTGTATTGCATGCTAAAAAGTTAAATTAAAGAAGACTAATAGAGATAAAGCACACATAAAATAGAGAAAAAAAACAATAATAAACTAAGAATAAAAAATCTAGCCCACTGAACTCCTCTATTTATAGTCAATGAAGAATAGTATGAATGATTTTTTATTGTTCCTTTGTTGCGTCCAAATGCATATGGATGTGTATGTGGTCACTAAAGTAATATAATGACTCTTTAAGAGTCCAATTATAAAACACAAAGGACTTACGATCAGTTAATACTCAATGTAACTGATGAATACAACCTAATGCATGTGTGCCGAAAGAGTTTAATTGGTATTTTTATCCTAAAACTTAACAATAGTTAAATAACTAAATTGACTAGCAACGATTTAGTTTCACTTGGAGTTATAACAATGACATGGAAAATTCTGGGGCTGTAGCTTAACTAGGAATTATTGTGTCATATCTTCTCAATGGATTTTAGATTTTTATCAAATCACTAATTTACAATGTCCTCATTATGATTATGATCTCTCGACATTTAATCACTTACCACATTTGAAAGTTTAACTACATCGTTGAGCGAGGATAGATTGAATTAACTCTGAAGCACTAAGCTTTCTTATTGTTTCATACCCAAGCATGGTATATCTAGGTATATCCCTATCCTAGCTACAAAAATTACTATTTTTTGTACAAAAAAAGGTCTCGTTCCTTGTATTCCATGTTTTATCTCTCTATTCCTATCTCAAGTTTAAAAGCAGACAATATATTTATTTTAATATTGATCAGACATTAAATTAGTAATTCAAGTAGACAAGAGTGATTTATAATGACAACCAACTTCATCCAAAAATTCAATACTAACAATAATTCGTAGCTACAGCCCTAGAGCAAGGATTCTTAGCCACTCGTGCTAATCAAAAACAAAAAAGGTAATTGTTTTCATAAAATATTCTCTAAGAAAGGAAGAAGAAAAGAAACCTAAAGGTGAATTCTATCCTTTGCTTTTTGCTCTGAAAAATATGACGGAACTCGTACAAAAGTTGTTTAATGTTCTATTTATAGGGTTTGAGAAATAATCCTTTTTCCTCTTTGGACTCGGACTTCGACAACAGCTAGTATTTCCATCGAGGCAACCTTGGAGTGGCGCGTCAGTGTAGTACTAGGATGAAGCTTCAAAAGTTTAGGACCTGGTGCTGCGTACAAGTAGTGCGACACTGTGGAGCTTTAGTAGTTTGGGTGTGGAGTTGGCACCAAAAGTGCACCGGTGTGGCATGTGTAAAGTTTTAGGTCTATGTCGACGTTCTTGTAGTTTTCCCTTGCCCAATTTTGTCTTAATTGTTTTCTCTCACGCATTACGTTGATTTGCTTCCCATCTTCGCTCTTCCACTTTGGCTCCCAAATGATTTATTTCCCCATCACAAACTCTGCATGGTCTAATCAGATATCTCAATGCAAATTATCACTATACATTTACATAATATAGAAAATAATGCTCTCAAAACTAAAGGTATATGTGGGTAAAATACAGTAAATAGACATATAAATATTCCCAAGATCACCACTCACACTTAAACCTTTGTTTGTCCTCAAACAACTTTCTACTTATTTGTGCTATACTTCACTTTCACGATCCAAACCTAGAGCCTAAACGTGACGCGAATGAGGAACCCAAATGTGCCTAAAAAAAGCCTCTTGAAATTCATTTAGCTTTTTATAGGTAATGACAATAAATACAAGATGAAATAAGGGGAAAGAGGGGCTATGGGGAAACATCATAGCAAACATCAATAGTCAAGATTTGTTTTAAATTTGTCCAATAATAACTCTAGTCTTAGACTTGGCGGGAGCTAAGACATGTCCCTAGCTAAACCTCAATCAAAATAGAAATAAAGTATCATAATAGATGTCTAAAGGTCTCAACATAACATAAGCTAGAAAGGAATGGAATATTGTTCCCGAAACATGGGATCTTACCAAATAGTAGCCTTCAAATAATCCCAACTAGCCACGTAAAGGAGAACGAGGAGGAATGTCGGTCCCTACATGGTGATATCATGTAGGCAAAAGAGTATGCGTTAGTACTTTTTATGTACTAAGTATGTAGGCATGCAATACAATGTATAACATTTAAGACATTTATAAGGTAAATTACATAAATGAGTGCATGCATGAGTAATCAAGTAGATATCATTTAATTCATACATATGTGGGAAGATGACCATAATCGATAATAAGACCATGTGAGCTATAACATGGAATCCAATGTAACCCCCTACATTGGAAAGGGAGACTACTTGCCAAAGTACAACTTCATCAATATTCATTTCTTTAACATTAAATGGCCATATGTGGATCCACTAGCCTAGCCTACAAGGGCTCCTACGGTGGCACATAGTTAACTAAATAGGAGGTTGCTACTAGAATCCCCTTACCGAACCCCACCTCAAGCCCCATTTGCTGCTAAGTCAAATCCCACGAAATAGTATATGATAGTAATATAAATATCTATATAGTTTGAGACTTCACATCATCATTGAGTAGAATAGTTCATTAAAACCTTTGGTGATTCAAATATGCCAGAATTATCCTTATCGCATAGAGAATCCATAATGAACTTTGATTTATAATATCATCATGGTTTTCATATCTAATTTACCATACTACTAATGAACTTTGATTTATAAGAAAACTGATCCATGGACATTGATGGTATTTCGGTCACCATACTAATCGGGACCTACTTTTAGGAAAAATATTCAAAAGCATTGATGGCATATCGAGATGTCATACATGTCATATCATAATCATAGACATATCATAGGGATAACTCATTCGTTACTTTTCATGAGCCATTAGCTCATTAGATTGGGTGAGAAAACTTTCCACCAACATTCATTCTTTCATTAAAAAGGCTCCCATAATCATAGTCGTTAGCTTTCATAAATATTTAATTGGAGCCCATAACTTTCAAGTCATGCTTTAGTGAAACTAGGTGGGTTCAAGTCACTTCAACTTTCAAACATGTATGCAAATGAAATTATCCATAAACAATACGAAATTCAACAATTACAATCATGATTTAAACAACCCACCATGGATTTAAAAAACTTTTAAGGAGCTAAGTAGATAAAATACTTGCAAACCATCAATGTATGCAATTAAAATTATTTTGTAACAAAGTAGACCAATTATCATTAGCTTCATCATGATTCATGTTATTAAGTAGATTTGAATAACCCATAAGGAAATATTACTTAAAATTTAGAGATTTGATTGAAAAGGATTTTGGACTTCATGGGTGGAAGAACCCATGAATAAAGACCCATATACCTAGAATAAAGCTTGATGAGAGATTGAATAAGTCTTTAAAGCTTGAAGAAATATTGATGCTTGGTCTTCAATGGGGACCCTTGAAACCCTTTAGTTTTAGAATAATTTTGTTGGACATGATTTAGGGAAGAGGAAAAATGAAATCTAGGATTTTGGATAGCCAAAGAAGTGGAAAATGACCCCAAAATACATCCAAGACCGACTATGTATATTCAGGAAATTGTCCAAGATGCCCTCAATTAAAATTGGAAATTTTCACAAAAATATAAACTGTTTGAGAACAAGTCCGCGACGCGGAGTGGATCCCCCACAGGTCATTTTTTTTGTGAAGTTCAATTTTCCCCCAGATTTGAACTTGATTCAAGTTCGAAAAATTTTGAACTACCAGGAAACACAAACGTGGCACGCCGTGGTCGCAAGCTCTTCTGTTTGTGGCATTTCTTAGTCCCATTTTTATAGCCCAATCATCACACAACCAACATACAATTTGTTTAGCCCCAAAATACTTGAAGAGAAAAAACACATCCTCTATAACAGACTCTACCATATTGTCATGCCAACATGATTATGTATAAACAAAAAAGTAGTAATATTACCAAGCACCCTTCTCTATTTTAGTATAGACCTTATCTCTATTTCACAACCATTCGATTCAATGGGTCTCTTTGAACATTAAAACACTTACTCTCTCAAAAGATGTCTCAAACATATCATAACATGCCATAGATTTTCCCATAGTGTACTGTGTCATCAACAAAGCACTTTACTCATGAAATCAAAAGATCATTCTTTTTGTTGTAAGATTGGCTTCAGGACGGGTATGATACTTTTAGGTACATATTGACTCTCCTCCCCTAATGCACTTGTTTAAGACACTACACTTTTACTCCTTCTTTCTCCTCGTTCCTTATTTCCTCTTATGCTCGCACTTTTTGTTACTTCCGCCCCGTTGTTTGCATTTACTTGTTCCTTGCAGGCCTTTATATTTTCTCATTTTAAACTATTATAATGATAACCTAACAACAAGCACTTTGCTAATTTAACTGGGTGTCTTACATCACATCTTTCCATCACTACACTTACCTCCCATATTCATTTTCCCTTCTCCAGTCATTCCCTTCCTCTCTTCAACATAGCGACATTTATTTGGATCAAATTAAAATAGGGTATCAACGAAAATGATAGGCACATTATGTGGTTCAACAAGGAAATAGACTTCAAGCCTCAAGGGACTTCACTAGGGATAATGTCAAGGTGGCACAAACAACATCGACAAGGCTATAATGACTAAATCATATTTCACAACCTTCATGCTAGTTAATTTTTTTACATACACGCATGGCAAGTTCTAGATGCTACTTTATGCTAGAACGCAATAAAAAATTCACCACACTTGACACCATTATTCATATATCAGAATACTAACAATGCATGCTCATACACAAACCCATTGAGTGATTTTACACAATTAAGCCCTATTTCTACATTTTTTGAGTCCATTTAAAGAATGTATGCATTTATGATGAAGTTATATTACTCATGACTTCAAAATGGGGTTTCAAAGATTAAAGGTCGGGTTTTTAATCTTACAAATTTATGACTAATTTTTCCTTAAGCCGGTAGTGATCCATCTATCATCAAGGAAAATTATTACTATTATGACTCGCCTAAAATTTTAAAACTAATTTACCGGTTCAAAGGAACTATCCTCGGGAAAAGAACTGAATAAGAAAGTCGAGGAACCCATCCTAAAAATTAGAAATGACTCAATAAAACTAGTAACGACTAGGAATTTATTCCCCCACCCAACACTCAAACATTGCACTATTCCCAATGCTTCAAATCAAATTAAAAGTAAAGAGTAAGAGAAGAAGTCCCTAAGCCTCATCCTCATCATCAGGACCATCCTCATCTACCGCATCAATGACTATAAACTTCCATGAGCATCTTGCCAACATCATCTAGCTCATTATGCTCATTATTGTAAGTGTCATGAATTATAGGCTCATCACATTAATGGCTCCTAAAATCCCTAGCCTATCTTGCACATGTACATAGCACTGTCAGTCAATAGGTATTAGTCACTCAAATCAACCATCTCTTCCTTAGTCATAGGTCGACCATGAATGCTCACCTGTAATTCTGCCATCCCAAATATTCGGCCTATCCAACTATTACCACAAGCCTGGTGATCCATAATAGAGAGTATTGGCTTGTATAAAGCATCATATGCCTTGGCCATTGTCATATTAACCAACTGACTCATAAAATACAACACTCTTATTGGGCATAAGTCATGACTCTCCTCTTCAACATCCTTTCTCTGGAAAAATCGAATCACCATTCCTCTATAACAAAACCGCCACCTTTTGTTATTTCAAAACTTTACCATATTGTGTTGCAGAATCGACGTCACATTAACAAACATCCCTTTCATTTTTATATAGACCAACGTCATATAATCTTTTTTCACTTCGGATGTATGTTTGCAAGGTAAAAGAGTACTATAAATAATTTTGATCCATACTCGTGCTTTCTAATTAAATGGGCGTGGTGGAAGGTGGCGTGTTGTTTGGTGTCCTTACACTTTCCTATCGGGCGGTAACATTTATGCAAAAAAGTGTGTGACATATTTCTCAATATGTAGGCGCATCCCTCATCTAAAAATAAGGTGCAACATCAATATGTGGTGTGACCAAGAATTCATTTACCGCCCGAGTGGTGAACTGTATTGTCTTCCCCCGAACCTCTACTCTCTGACTATTTCCCTACTCCATGTCCCAATTTGCGTAGAATTACCACACTAAAGTTAGATTGCACTCACCTTGATCTAGGAATATTGAAGTTCTGGATTGTATACTATTTCATGAATCTAGGGAAAATCGGCTTACAATTTCCCTTCATTAACATGTTCGTCCCCCAAATACTTCACTTGCTTTTCAGAGTCAAACCGGTCTTTTGTATAGTGTTTCAGAATTTTCTTACATAATTTTTGTGGAGGTGTCTAAAGGATCTACTGACCAGATGAAGCAGATGCATCTGCTTTTCAGACCCAATTGCTTCCTACACCCTCAGATGCAAAATTCTTTCCTTTGGGTGCCATTGTAACTTTATGAGAAATGAGTGAGGATGAATAAAAACATTGTGGGGGAGAAGAAACAAAGAAAAATGGAGCATATGTTTTGTGGGAAGAGTGGGGGAATGAAGAAGATTAGGTAATAAGAATATTCTATGATGGGGGAATTCAAGGTTTTTGAAGGGGATAAAGGGGAAAGAATTTTTTTGGAGAGAAGAAAGGTATGTGGTGGCTATGTTAAAATGGGGTGAGAAGAACAATGACGGAAATAGGGTTTTAAGGGTTGGGGGAATAAATTATGGGTCTTACATCAATTTTGATCCTTGACTCGTCTAATTTTCAAAGAGGCACGATGGTGGGACGATGCTCTATGAGTACGCCAACCTAAGCACACATAATTTTTAACACTGGCCCACCGTGCCTATAGTATGCCTATTTTGGGAAAGGGCTGGGGCAGTGCACCAAGAAGGCTCTAGGGAACCATGCTGGTTGCTTCGGTCATGGGCGCGGCGCCAAAAGTGTGTCAGGCCCCTAGGATTGTATTTTTTCTAATTTACCGCATCCATTGTCTTTCTTGTCATGTATCACTTCCCTAAGTTTATCAAACAAATACCATTAGAAAAAGCGGTGGGTTTCCTCCCACCTCGAGCCTTAGCTTTTTTTGCGGCACAATAATTAGTTTTGAATTTTTAGATTTTTCATCTGTTTTATATAGTTCCTAACTATTACAATTAACTAAAAATTAAAATAAAGCCTAGTAAGAATAAAAATCTATCTATTACAATAGTTCATAGGTTCCCTCCCATGTAGCACCTAGTTTAACATTGTGGCTCAACCCAACTATTGAATTATTTATCATTATGTTTGCGTGTTTCTCTATCTCGATCCACATCATTCCCAAAGTAATGTTTTATAGGTTATCTATTGAATAAAAAGGTGGAGCTCTTATCCTTTTTCCATAGCTCCAAAGCTCCATGTTGCATCATCCTCACAACTTCGAACGTCCCACTCCACTTAGATCTCAGTTTTATAGGGAACAACTTCAATCTAGAATTGAACAATAGTACTTGTTGAACTGGATCAAAAGTGCGAATGATGGTGTGATTATCATGCCACCACTTAGTCTTCTCCTTGTATAATTTATCATTCTTTTAAGCATGGAGTTAAAACTCCTCAAGTTCATTCAGTTGCCTAATTCTCTTCTTGCCGGCTAGCTCTAGGTCAAGATTCAACTTTTTGATTTCCCAATAAGCTAGGTATTCTAACTCTTTCGAAAGATGGTAAGCCTTACCAAACACCATGTCATAGGGAGAATTCCAATTGGTGTTTTCTAGGTTGTTATGTATGCCCATAATGCATCATTTAGTTTCATAGACTAATCCTTTCTTTGTGCATTAACAGTCTTCTGCAAGATCAACTTCACTTCTATATTCGAAACCTATACTTGGCCACATGTGTATGGGTGGTATGTTATAGCCACATTGTGTCAAATACCATACTTTGCTAACACATTTTTCACCCAATGATTGAAGAAATGAGACCCTCCATCTCTAATAATCACCATTGGCATTTCCAAACTGAGTGAATATATAGTTCTTAATGAACATGATAACCACTTTCAAATCATTGGTGGAAAGAGCTACAGCCTCAACCCATCTAGAGACATAATCCACTAACACAAGAATATATTGGTTTCCATTTAAAGTTGGAAAGGAACCCATAGAATCATCGTCTGAAACTGATATCATGCTTTCACATAACCCGTTACATCCTTAAACAGAGTTGGCCAAAAGAGTTTGAATTATAGCACTTTAGGAGAAGTGTGCTTACCTGCCTGGTGACCTCTATAAGGTGAGGAATGGAAACTATCCAATACCTATTTGACTAGATTCTCAGGAATATACCTTCTCACCACTCTGTCTTATCCCTTCTTGAATAGGAAGGGCTCATTCCATATGTAAAATCGCACATCGTGATTACGCTTCTTTTCCTATTATGTAGTTTCTTGAAGTGGGACCACTCCACTCACTAGAAGGTTGATACTATCGAAATACCAGGGCAATTCAACAACATCCGAGGCTAGCAATTCTTCATCTGGAAACTCCTCAAGAAAATTACTTTCCCGCATATGTAGTGAGCTTTCTAATCTGGAAAAGTGGTCTACAATTTGGTTTTATGTACCTTTTCTATCTTTGGTCTCCAAATTGAATTCATGAAGTAGCAAGATCCATCTAATGAGCTTTGTTTTTGCATCTCTCATGTTGACTAGGTACCTAGTAGCAGCATGGTTAGTGTAAGAAATACCTAATGGTTGACAGCTCCTCATAAATACCTGACAATTTCGTTTCTTTATACATATCAAATACTTCCAACTTATCATAGGCCCTTAATGGCCAAACTCCTAGGTGATACATCTATCAATGCACCTCTAGTAGCCAAAAAGGACATATAAAAATAAATGGAACTTCTAGGTCAGGCTCGAAATTCAAAATAACAAAATCTATGAAAAAGATGAGAGATACCACTTGGACTAATACATCTTCAATAATACAATCTGACCTAGCCACTGATCGATCTGCAAGTTGCAACATAATGATGGTCGACTTTAAATTTCCCAAACACACCTTTCTAAGCAATGATGTGGGCGTCAAGTTTATGTTGGCTCCAAAATTATAAAGGCCCATTGAATTTATCCACTTCCCAATCGTGATCTGGACTATGAAACTCTTCGGATCCTTTAACTTGGTAGGAAACTTATTCTGAGTTTTTGAGATACACTCTTCAATGAGTGCAATAGTTTCGTGTTCATTCACCCTACTCTTGTGTGCCACAATGTACTTCACATATTTCGCGTAGTTGGGAATTCCTTGCAAAACATTAATAAAGGGAAAGTTAATGTGTACCTACTTGAGTAGATTCATGAACTTACCAAAATATTCATCCTCCTTTTCTTCTTAAACTTCAGTATGAATAGAGGGGTGGTTTTCATATTGTTTTTTTCCTTTATCCTTTGGAGCTTTCTCATCCTTGTTAGTCCTCTTTTCGCTAGTTACTGCCTCCTGACCCTTCTTCGTTGGAACTAATTCTTTTAGTTGCAAATCACTAAATATAGCTATGCCATTTACCTTCTTTGTATTTGAATTAGTATTACCCGGCATGCCTCCTTAAAGAAGAGACTTTTGAGCACTGGCGAATTACCTAAATTGATTTTCGATGTTTTGAATTGCAAGTTAATTGTTACACACATCTGTAGATAGCTTGGTTTGAGCTGCCATGATTTGCTTCAGCATCTCTTCCACACTCATATTTCCCTGCTTTTCACTTACTGATTATATACACTATGTTGATTATACTACTACCCATCATGAGACCAGTACTGACCTTGAACTTGATTCTGGTTTTGGTTGCCTCCCTATGAGAAATTTGGATGGTTTCTCCAATATAGATTATATGTATTCCCATAGATTTGGTTTCCTCCACCTCTTTGAACATTTTACCTAAAATTCATAGAGTTTGGATTTGCACTAAAGTATTCAGAACAATGTTCACTTCTCCAAAAATACTTCACACCATATTTATTATTATTGCATCTCACTTGGTGGATCCTATTGTTATCCTAATGTCAGATTTCTAAAGGGAGTGTTCAACATGTTTTGCATTGTAGCAATGTGTGCAGTTAAAGTTTTCATTGCATCTACCTATAACATCCCAAAAGTCTTATGTACCATAGGTCTAGTGCCTCCTCCATTCCACTTAAGGTTTCCTTGCAAAATCCAATTCAGCAGTGTAAACAATTCTTCATAAGTTTTCTCTACAGCTATCCCTTATAATAGAGTCGAGAAATTTTTTTGTATTTCGTTCAAGACACTTATGTAAGGTATAGACCAACACCTTGTTAGGTTGGTGTTGATGTGAGAAGCTTATTAACAAGGATTTGAATTTATCCCACGTTTGGTATAATTTCTCTCTCCCTTTATGTTTGAAACTCATGATCTCACTCATCAACGTAGTTATTTTACCGGATGGAAAAAATTTAATCAAGAAATTTTTGCCAACCACCACCTTGCTTCCCCTAACAGAGAGAAGGGAAACAAAGTGAGCCTCACATAATCAGAAGATACTCATTTGGCATGTAAGTGTCATCGATGTCCAAAAAGTTTTGAATGTGCACTTAGATAACTTCGTGAGCGAGATCGTTAAACTTTTCATTGATGTACAAAATTTGCACCATATTCTGTTTCAGCTCAAATCTACCCTAGATGTCAGTTTCTAAATGTTGGAAGTAACTGTTACACCCCACTCTTTTTAAACTCGGGATGTCTCATAAGTTCCTTGGTCATTAGCATATGAGCCGATATGCTACGACACTATCAAATGACTCCAACGAGGGGAGGATGTGATACCCTATAGTAGAGAAGGTTGGAAATAGAATCATAAGAATCCAGAAGGAATTGAAGGCCAAGTAATGAGTCGTAGGACTCGATTTAGCTACGTAAGCTACTAACTTGGAAGTCTTACATACTTAAGCTATTGGAGTACGTACCAAGCTTGCATAGCATGGATTACATAGGCTCTTAAAATAAGACGAGATTACGAACCCACGAGGGAGGAAAAATTTTTTGGACACGTGGAAGCACCTTAAGAAGGCAGGTGACCCACCTGCTTGGGGTCAAGTAGGTGACCCACCTGCTTGGGGGAGGTGGACCCCACTGCCATGTGGCAGCACCCCATTGGCCGCATGGTTGAGATGGTCCAATAAGGGCCTGACACGTGTCACCCTTAGGGCATGACATGTGTCACCTCATATATATATGTGTATATTACTCTTCACTTGTTCAATTATCCAAAAACATCAGCCAAAATAGAGAGAAAAATGTGAGGGAGATGGCAGCCATAGCTTTGGAAGTTTAAAGGTAAGTTTTCCAACATTCCTCTGTGAATTAATTATATACGGTGTTCCTTAAGCACGTGGATATGTATATATGTATTTTACAATATCTACGGAACCAAAACTTCAGCTTTATAATTGGAAATTTGGAAGAAAAAGAAGAGGGAAAACATTAGAGGCAAGAGATGAGGGGCTACGGGTTTGCCTATTGGAGGTAAGCCTCCGGGTTTCGTTCTGTAAATTAATTAATTAGCGTATACTACGATGATATGGAGGTATTAGTAATATAATATTAAGGTTTTTTGCAGCAAAAATCGGACAGCAAGCTGCCACGATGTTGCAACGCGCTAAAGGAGGTTCCGAGGCACAATTTTGGCCAATTTCGAGTAAGGTAAGGCTTATCCTTTAAATTTGGAATTTATGGTGTTATTATAGGGTGTATTACACACCTTTTGTACTGCTGGAATTTGGGTAAAAGTCGTAAAATGTTCGACGTTTGGAATAAACTAAATTGAAGTCGCTATAGTTGAATTATTGTCGAAATAAAGTGTTGTTCTTGTGAGGTGCTGCTGCAGGGGTGTGGCTTGTTATTGCAGGGCCTAAATATTATCTAATGTGGGTTAGGGTGCTGCTTTTTTAGTCCACATGACCCCCCATTGCGTATAATTAAAGGCGTTACAAAATAAAGGCTAGACGCCCTATTGTGATATCGTATTTTTGAATAAGTCGTTCGGAGTTATGTTGTATGTTGTTGGTATGAATTTCTGCAGGTTGTTGTTGTTGGTTGGCTGTATGTCCTAGGTACCTAATTGGAAATTCAGATAGGGCACATTATAGGGGAGGTGCTGCCCAATTTTCGTTAACGCCTTAACAAACTAAAGAATTAGTCGAGGAAACGACTAAGGAAATAGATTTCATAAATACTAAGGCGTAACCTAGGATGCTGGAAAGTTAAGAGTAGTTGATATTTGTATTAATTTCCTATTGAATAGGTTCAGAAGACGACGAGACAAGCAGGATAAAGGGTAACTCCCAAGTGATATGTGAAGCTTTCTTTTGGCGTGATTTGGAATAAGTATGTAGAGCTATTCTACTTTTCTTTTGGCATGTCTTAGGTATAAGTTATGAATTCTTTGTATACGAAATGTGGGGATAATTCCACTCGTAAAACTCCAAATGTAATTCATAACTGTATTCACTTTGTAATGTTAAGACTCCTGTAATAGTTGAGTTATTGCCTTTCCAGGCTACTAGATCATGCATAGTAGTATATGTAAAGCCTATTTGTTCTTCCTTTTGGAAGGTATTAAGTATAAATGTAATAGCATATGATATGAGGTGGAGGTAGTTCTAGTTATAAGATCCAGGTATGATTGTGACTTTTATTTACTAATTGGTATTAGAATTCTTAAAATAGTTGAACTACCCTCGAGTCTCCTATCTGCTGAATAATACTTGAATGTGTCAGCTCCTATTCCTAAAGTCTCTACGACGACAAATGTCTCTACTTCCATAAGCTGTTTAACCTTATCTCGATACACATCTACGATTCCTGAAACTCGAGTTGATATGCTCCGTAACGATGTTTAGAAGATACTTAAGATGATTACTACTCTGATCTTCAGGTGACGATTCACTTGACTGTTTCATTGAGTCTCAAATGATGACTTAGTTGCATATAGTTTCTCACTACTCTATTCGAGCACCCTGTAACCCATCTTCCTCCGAGTCCCATAAGAAGGCTGGGAATGCAGTCGTGCCTAGCTTTACTATTCATTCACCGAGTCTCGGGCCGGCTATATATATATATATGAAGTATACGAGGATGAAATGCCATATACGATGAAGTGAAGCATACGATGATGCCGTATGTGATGATGCTCATCACCGCGTCTCGGGCCGGATATATACATATGATGATATAGTGGAAAATATGGATTGAGCCGTATGTTCTTCGGCATTGTTTTAAATTATGGATCGGGTTGAACGTTCCTCGGCATATTTTACTGTATGATGATGGTACGCTATAGACATACACTACTCTTTCACCGAGTCCCTCACTAAAGGGCCGGATACTTTATATAGGCATGCATATGAAAGTATAGGGATATATTTGTGACCCCGAGCCCCAGAATGGACCGGATATATTGTGATGACATACGAGGTTAGCCATATACGATGATATGATGCCGTATACGATGACATGATAAAATGATATACATGACGATATGACGACTTATGATTATGATGAAACAATTATGATACCAAGTTCACTAGAGGGCCGGGTACAGGGTATGATAAGGTATATGACTGCATGTCCTATGCTGCATGTACAGTAATCTGTTAGCTGTTATACATGTCTTCTGTATCCCTATTTCAGTTGTTGTCTCAGTTCTGATATGTTATGCTTTATATACTCAGTACATATGTCGTACTGACCCCCTTTCTTCGAGGGGCTGCGTTTCATGCCCACAGGTATAGATGTTCATTTTGGAGATCGGTTAGCCTAAGCGTTCATATCAGTTATGTCAGAAGTGCTTCACTGTCCTGGAACCTAATTGTTGATATTGGTCATTTAATATACATATTTATTTATTCAGGGGTACGGCGGGGGCCTTGTCCCACCATATGATGCAGTTATTCCTCTTAGAGTTCTGTAGACATATATATATGTGGGTTGTGTATGTCAGTTCGATTCAGCTGGGTCCACATGATATATGATATATGTTAATACGTTGTGGCAGCCCTGTCGGCTTGAGTTCCCTGTCGTGTTGTGATACAAACAAAAAGGGCTACAGGTTTATAAAAACGTTATCGCCTAGTGGGGCTTTGTTACATAATATTATTTTATTTACAGTCCAAGTTTACCCCAGTTGATCGCTAGGTATACGAAGGGTCCAGGTCGGACCCAGTCACGGCCTACGGGGTTGGATTGTGACAGTAACACTGGTTGTAAGTGGGATCGATACCTAACGAATTGTCGTAATTTCTATAACTATAGGTTCCTCTTCTTCAAGCTCTTGTTCAATCTCTGCATGAGGAACAGGGTATTTCATAGCTTCTTACCTTCTTCAGTAATGCAAGAATCGTCAAGTTCACCTAATGGCTCTACAAGTCCTCAGTTTTTCTCTGTTGTATTGTCCTAAGTCGGCTACATCGAAGAACAACTAAGATCAAGTTATCAACACTTGAAAGATGAATATAGATCCTGGAAAAATTAAATATCAACTAATTTTAAAGTACCCAACAACGGTACCAAAAACTTGTTGCACCCAAATACACAAGCAAGTGTACGTAGTCACTCAAGTAATATAGAGACTCTTTAAGAGCTGGATTATCGAACACAAAAGTCTTACGATTAGTTAATAATCAATTTCACTAATGACTATAATCTAATGTATGTGTGCCGAAAGAGTTTTATTGGGATCTTGCCTCTTTTCAAAATAGTCAATAAAAAGTAAAAATATGGGCAAAATTAAACTAATTTAAAACATAAATAGAATTGGTATTTTTATCCTAAAACTTAATGATAATTAACTAACTAAATTGACTTGCAATGATTCAGTTTTACTTGGAGTTATAACAATGACATGGAAAGTTCCAGGGTTGCAGCTTAACTAGAAAATAATGTATCATATCTCCTCGATGGATTTTAGATGGTTATCAAATCACTGATTTAAAAGGTTCTCATTACTATTATGATCTCCCGACATCTAATCATTTACCACAGTTGATAATCTAACTACATCGTTGAGCGAAGATAGATTGAATAAACTGTAGAGCCCTAAGCTTTCTTTTTTTCCCGTAACCAAGCATGTTATCTAGGTATATCACTATTCAAGCTACAAATCGATTCTAGTTTTTATACAAGAAAACATCATTCTCCTTGTATTCCACAGTCTATCTCTCCTTTTCTCTCTTGAGTTCAAGAATAGACAATGTATGTATTCCAATGGTGATCAAGCATTAAATAGTCATTCAAGAACACAAGAGTGATTTATAACAATAACCAACTTCATTCAAAGATTCAATACTCATAATCTTCCATAGGTATAGCTCTAGAACAAGGGTTCTTAGCCACTCTTGCTAATAAAACAAATAGGTAATTGTTTTCATAAAGTAATCTACAAGAAAGGAAAATGAAAAGAAACCTCTAGGTATATTTTATCCCTTTCCTTATGCTCTAAAAAATATGAAAAAACCTGTACAAAAGCTGCATAATGTTATATTTATAGGGTTTGGAAAATAATTCCATTTCCTCCTTGGAGTCAGACATCGATAACAGCTGGTATTTCCATCAGGATGTCTGTGTCACGGTGCACCAACATAGTAATAGAATGAGGATTTAGAAGTTTGAGGCCTGAAGCGGTGTGCCAACCGTGCGCCAGAGTAGAGATTCAATAGTTTGAGGGCTAACACGGTTCCCCAAGAGTGCTTTAGTGTGGCAGTGCACGCAGCCCAGTTTTGTCATGATTTTTTTTCTCCCGTGCATTCCGTTGATTTACTTTCTAACTTCACTCTTCATCTTTAGCTCCCAAATGATTTATTTACCCATCACAAATACCTGCATGGTCTAATCACATGTCTTAGTGCAAACTATCACAATACTTAACAAAACATACATATTATAGAAAAGAATGCCCTTAAAACTGAAGGTACATGTGGGTAAAACACAGTAAATGGATACATAAATACGCCCAAGATCATCCTTATCAGAAAATTCACAACAATTTTAAATAAATCATAATTCTTTGAAAAAGTCACAATCCTTTGAAAAAGTCACAACTCATTGAAAAAGTCACAATCCTTGAAAATGTCACAACCCTTTAATATGAAGATGTATTTACTTTTAATATAATATAAATAAATAAAAATATAAAATATAGAAGATACACTAAATTGGGTAGTTTTAGTTTGAGGTATAATTACCTATGTTTAAACATCATAGGACACCTTCTATTTATAGACAACAAAGAATAGTCTGAATATGTGTTTATTCTGTCTTATCAAAAATATCATAATTTTTAATAAAAGTCACAAACTTTCGAAAAATCCACAACCCTTTAAAAAATTTCCAACTATTCTGAAAAGCCATTACCCTTCAATGTGAAAATGTGCTTACTTTTCATATAATATAAATAAATAAATATATTTTTAGTTAGAGGTATTATAATAATTTAACATTAAAGTTAGGAAATTCAATTTTTAAGGGAATATATATATATATATATATATATTCCAGGAGTAATAATATGAAACAAATTTTATATTTTGTCATGTATAATGAAGGATATATGAAAGAAGGAGCATGACGTAACCAAGTACAAGTGCCCAAAGAAATATGATATCACACACTGTGGAAAGAGAGGGCTAAATGCCTTCATATGCCTTTGCTCATCTATATATTTAATTCATTCAAGGAAAATTATGCAGATCCAGTACCATATACAATGCATATATATATTCATATATACGCTATATAAAGTGATCAATTGGGTATAGAAGGGACGTACCAAAAGGGAAAGAAAATTATTTTCATCATTTAGTTGAATCAGGATTCAAGATTTAACACCATAAAGAAAGGGATCAAATTATTGTAGTTATTATATACTACAATTAAGGTATGTCTTTTGTCCCCACTATTATTTAAAAGACTAATTTTATATTTTTGGTTAGTTTCATAAGAAGTACTCATGGGACGGCACTCAAAAGTCATGAGTTCAACTTTATATAATTGTTTGGACAGTGTAAAGGGTTGTATTTTGTGAAGTAAGGATGGGATTAGTAAGTTTGACCTCAAATAAAAATCAAGAGATAACTTTGGGAAGTGCATATACTTGTGTTATTATTGTGTTGTCGTATTGTGTTTGACCTCAAATATAATTGTGACATTTGTTGAGCTTTTCGCTCGTGTGTTATTATTGTGTTGTCGTATTGTCGTACTTGTTGGTTAAGTGCATATACTATAAAAAAAAGATGTTTCATTAACAGACATTGGATAGAGATGTAATGTATGTTAAAGCTATCCCTTTTTCGGCAAGTTCTCTTAAAACATAAGCATTAGACAGCTAGGTGGGACCTACAGACAATGAAGTTACCTAAGAGGTCTAGGTCGAGATCAATCGACCGTATAGTTGTCAAAGAGGGCTAGAATGAGGCTAACAAGAAAAATAGTTGCCTACGGGGCTATAGAAAAGCTTAAAAGTTGTGTTGAGTTCCTATGGGATGAGTTGATTGCCTATAGGGCTATATCCAAGCCTATGAGTCTAGATCAGTTGTATAGAGACTACAAGGCTAGATCGGTTGTATAGAGCTTATGGGGCTACACTAGTTGTACAAAGCCTATGAGGATATAGCAGTTATATAGAGTCTACAAGCTATATTAGTTATATAGAGCTTACAGGGCTAGATCAGGTATACATGATTTCTGTGAGCAAAACAAGTAATAGGGTATTCAACAAGATATATGCTTAAAGAATCACTCTTTCTCAAATGACCAACTTTATCAACATCAAAAAATTCCTTAATTACATCAAAAAATCCCTTAATTAGTGGACTAAAATCACAAATACGGTTGTCAACATAAGTTTCACATGATAATGTACTATTATACAAATCACTATTGTCAATATTTTGTAGACACAAATATTCCTTGCAAAAAGAATTAATTTGGTCATTAATAGGATTAACTAGTATATGAACACTCTCAACAATGAGATCATCAATACATGACAAAGAATCATTTATATCATATAAACACAAGCTATTACATACACTTTGTTCATTCAAAAAGGTTAAAGTGACAAGTTTTGTTATTGTACGTTGAAGTGCACAAAAAGGATTTTCTTTACCTTGGGTGAAATAGTTGTGTGTTCAAGGACACTGTCATATTTATCATCACATAAATTTTAGCATTGGGGAATAAGAATTTGTGTTCCACCCTCCACCAACTTTGTACCTATACAAGGATCATTACATAGAGAAGAAAAAATAAGAATGTTAGATTAGTTTTGTGGAAACTCTCACTTCACTCTACACATCTTCTAATTTTTGTACTTTAGAGTTGCCAATATTCACTCCCTTACTCCGCTCAATATTTTGTCTATCCTTATTATTGGAAGAAACTTCAAGAATCCTTTTTGAGGAATCTTGTTTCTTTTGGAAAGTTTCTTTGATTCCGTATCCATTTTCATGACGTCCATAATAATGATACCTCAAGTTCCTCTTCAATGTGTACCAAGTCTCAATCGGTATTCCCCACTCCTTTCCTCTGTTGCTATCGTACATTCAATAGTTGGAAAACTTTATTTCAAAAATTTAAAGACCCACTTTCATCATCCTTTATTGTAAGTAGTTATAGCTATCAAAGATTTCATCCCTCATAAATTTCCACTTTTCATATTCTTCTCCACTAGCCTCCATAAATATGGTGGGCCATTTAAAATTGTAATTTAGCGCATTTGCATTGTACTTAACTTGTTCATATATTATTCATAATTTCTTTATCCTTGGAGCTCAATTTGTCTATGCCTACTAAATACCATTCATTTGGTACTTATACACACCCTACAAATCGTAGTATGTGTTATCGCTGGTGATTTAGATTTTGTGTGGATAATCTTGGATTAAGAGATTTGGTGAGTTCCTGGCATCTAGAGTTGCTAATTTTCATCTATTTTTGTATAGCACTAGTCTTTATTTTGCTTTTGAGGATAATCTGTTCTTGTATTTGTATTTGTAAAATCCTTGTATTCTCATTTTGATTAGATGCTTGAATACTAACTGATTCTAGATCTTGGGAGTGGTTTCTTGTGCTTTGTATATATTCAGTTATCCCTATTTATTTTCCTTATCATTGTCTTCTATTTTATTTTATTTTCGCTTGATAGCCCATTGGTTTCTATTTCTGACTTTGGGTTCGGCTTACCTACTGGTGAGTTATAGTAGGTGCCATCATAATTTGAGAAGATTGGGTCATAAAAAGCTAGTATTAGGGCACTAAGTTGACCGACATCATTGGTATGAGAGCAAATACCTAGTAGAGTCCTGCAATTGGTGTGGAGACATTAATATTATATCTTTGGGGCTCTATAGGGCATTCGTAGGAAATTATGTTCTTAAATCCTCAGCGTCTATTTCACTTAGAATAACCCATAAAACTGATCTTTAGTAATTCACTTTGTGTTAGATGGACAACACGAGGTTCTAGGTGAACACAGTCTGGGCATTAGTATGCTCTATGAGAGTTATTACATATGGTTCTCAGACTAGTGATGGGTTGGTTGTTCCTCAGTATGGTTCATCATCAATATATGAGTAATTCTTGGGATTCTCTTTAGTGGGACTGGCATAACCCCACATTGCTCTATACAGATAAGGATATGAGTCAGGAGTTCATTAGAAGGTTGTCTATTCTACTCTAATTGACATCAGAGCATTTGATTGCAACTTTTCTACCTTTACCTAGGTTGTGAGTCATGTGAGGGTCATGCAACAGAAATACCTTAAGTCTTATAAAGATAGTGGTAAGAGGCCTCTCTATTGGGACGGTAATGATGACATCTTACCCCAAGGTAAGAAACATCTTAGTACAAATCATTTTCCTTCTCGACTTATCAGATTAAAGCAGCACCTCAAGTTACAGAGTCTACAGATACAGATTATGGGGCCTATGGTAGACACGATTTCATTTTGAATTTACAGGGCTTGTATTCTAGACATTCAGGTCATAGAACCTTTTTTAGTCTAGTTGGGTCATTTCATCCGACTGTATTTGGTTATCCATTTTCGAGTGGAGTGAATTAGGACACTTTGAGTAAGAGATTGTTATAGGGTCCTATGCAGTCAGATAGAGGTGGTCCTGATGGTGTCATGGATGGTCTTCAACCAGTCAGTGGTAGTCAGCGCAGAACATCACGTCTTTTATGTTGGACCTTAGGCCATATGCATTTCTTTGATTGTGGTTAGCTTGGGAACTGGTCCAAGGATTTCCCCAAGTGTTAGTTGATCATTCAGACATCGACTTGATCTATTACTACCTAGGATAGGGTGGTCAAAGTGTGTTGTATTGGTGGAAAGCTTAGGCAACAAACAAGATTGCGTCTCTAATATGGGACCATGGTGCGGTTTGTTTAGCTAGGTCATTATCATGGGTCTACTATACATCTAGTTAGCGGTGGTGCCCCAAGTGTAGCAGGTGGTAGTTTAGGTGCTCAGTTTAAGGTTAGTCACATTCCATTACATGCTTCTACAGGTTGGCTAGAGGTCGAATACCCAGGTATTGATTGTATCCATGTGAATTCCTTATTTCACCTTTGTTGCATACATTATGTAGTTTTTGGGTTTTTATACCCATACACACCTAGTTGACTTTATCCTTATCTTATGATTGTTGTATTAGTCTTTTTGGACTTGTGTGTATATTTTTAATGTCATAGTTGATTTTCTTTAGTAGTGGATCGACTATGTCGAGTTTCTGTGTCAAGAAGTAGTGATTTGTTATTAGCTTTTAGCTGGGCTAGTTAGCTTTTTCCTTTTTTTCTCTCCCTAACCATTGGCTTTTGATATAATGTCGGCCCTTGTTAGATAGGTGGCTCGACTAGCTTTGTCAGTTTGGGAGTTGCTATGTTAGTTGATCTAATCAGCTTAGAAGTTCATCTTTGTTGTGTGTTGTTACTTTGGGCTAGTGGTAGTTGGTAGATTTACGACTATTGGAGTTGTGAAAAGGGTAATATAGCCTTCCGTAGTGTTGTGGCAACTTGAGTTGTTATTTTCCTCTCTTGCCTTAGTTTCATTGTTCGCTCTTAAGGTGGTGTAGTGGTGGTTTGCTTATTTAGTCTATCTATTCCATTACTCTATGGTGGACTTAGTGTTATTATGACTCATTTGTTTGGACTTTTTGCATCTACCTTTTTGATGGTTTTGCACTTGTTTATGGCTAGTTGGGATTAGGATGCGTAGATTTTTGTCATACCTTATTACTATTATGGTTGATTCTTTGCAGTTATGTTGGTTGTTCTCAAAGTTTTGTTGTGATTTGGAGTCGGAGTGGGGGTGTTCATTGGTTTTTTTGATGTAGACTTAGCTGGAGGAGGGTAAGTTTCTTGGAAACTTTATCTACAAAATGGGATCAAAGTAATTCATAGAATCTATGATTTTGAATTTGTTCAAGATGCGAGGTTTTCCTTTGACATATTGGTTAGAGTTTGGTGTTCGTCGAAAGGAGTTAGTACCCTAGGGCCATTATCGGTCAGTTGACTATATTTATGCACCACCTACAAGCTTGATTTCCCTTAGGAATATGGTGTCAGCTTTTCAGAAGTTCTTATGGTAGAAGTAAGTCATTAGAGCTGGGCTTAGTGCAGTCTTGTTATTTGTAGGATGACCTTCCTTTAGAGTATAGTATTCAATTTTAGAAGATACCATTTCTGTTCAAAGTGTTGCTCTAGGAGTTGGAGTTGAATTTTTAGGCTTTGCCTCAGGTTGTTTTTCCTTATTTGGGTGGTTGTCTTTCCTCAATGCCTTAGATGATGCCAGAGATGTTCATGCTTGCTAAGGACTTACAGAATACTCTTGGTGAGTAGAAAATGTTGGATTGAGAGCATAAGGTGAGTATCTCAATTTAGGAGTTGAGTTGCATCTAACGCTGTGGTGTGGTTGCTCTTTTTGTTGGATTTGGTGTGGTATTGGTCTTACAAGAATCTGGTGCTTTTGGTCATGTTCGGGTTTGTGAGGCAAGAGTTAGAGCCCAAAAAGCATTTGGAAGTATTTTTGGAACTCTGAAGTGAACATGAGATTTTCCTCTCAGCGTGGGTTATGTGATGGCGTGTTTTGTTCTGTGGGAGTATTTGAGGGTCTAGAGGAGTATGAGGGAAATGTACCCTCATCTTTTTGTGCCTTCAAACTATAGTAGTCTTTCTACTTTTGCGGATGAAAGTCCTTTTTGTAGTGGATATTGTAATGACCCTCTAATTCATTTCCTTTATTTTTTGATCTTTTCATGAGTTAGATCTTTCCTATACCCCCAAGTCATTTATGACTTGGTGGGACTGACAATTCGGTTTCTTGGTCATTCATTTGAGTTTTAGGCCAATTTCTTTATTTTGGAGCTTTTGGAAATTGAATGGTTGACTTTGATCAAAACTCTAGAAAAATGGCCTTAGAATAAAATTATGACGGTTCCTTAAGCTATGAAAGTGTCATTTTAGGTTAGTGTCATGGTCAGCTTAGTTCCCGAGGCTTTCAGTGTGAGTTTGGGTTACTAGGTGTTTTAACTTTTATGTTTTGACCTAGGTTTGACCTCGATCAGCATTCTTTGTAAACGTCCTTGGATTGAAATTCCATCAGTGTGGCTAGCTCTAGAGCTTCTAGTTTGGGTCTAGAAAAACCATTCATACAGATCTTGAGGCTTTCGATCTCATTCCAATCCTTCTTGAGAAATTTAGCTTAAACAATGCTTGGGTGGTACCCACTTTTTTCCAGACGACTTAGGTTGGAAATATTTACTACACCATTGAGTCTTGAAAATCAAATTTAGTGGAGTAGCATAAATTATTTGTACGCATGGGGTTTTGAACGAATCACGGGCACCCTATTGGAGACCTTGGCACTAGACAAAACAAGCTGGTGCAAGGACAAAATAGCCTTCACATTAGTGATCCCAGAGGGCCGCGTTCATAGAGCCTTGTCACCTAACCCTCTGCGTTTGCGAGGCCCTGGCATACTGGCCTCTGCAATTGCAGGAACCCTTTGCATTCGTGATAGTCAAGCAAGTCGAACCTCCACAATTGTAAGACAAGCCTACATGTTTGCGAGGGTATGTTCTCATGTGGTCTTCTATCGCAAGCCTTGGTCTCCACAATCGCAATGGGCTAATTTGGTGTTTTTGCAATTTCTTATGGTTAGAAGCTCCATTTTGGGCAATTCAAAGTCCAGCATATTCGTGAAGTTTGTCACTATGCATTGGAGTGCTTGTTGTTCATTGGAGATTCATTGTTTAAGGTAATTTATGTCCGTAAGGGTCTTCTATCTCTTTTTTATTTAACTTTAATGGTGGGTTTTGTGCATGAACTGACTCCAGGTTATTCCAAGCATCGAATTGTGTTTCATTTTGGAATACATTTTAGGAGAGGTAAAATGAACCTTTTTAGAGTCAATATTGAGATTCCCGGTATGGGTCCGACAATCTCGTTTAAGACTTAATTTTGGGTCTATCTCTGATTTTTGCAAATTTGGTGTTGAAACTTTTGTAATAACGTGTTGATTGATATTTTCTTATCTTGGTAGAAATTGAAGGTGATTCATAAGTAGAAGACTTCAATTTGGTAGACTTGGAGTTTACCAAATCGACTTTGAGGTAGGCTATGGTCTCTCCTTTGACTGAGGATTATTAGATAATGTTTAAGTATAGATTACATATAATATAGGTTGGTAATATCCGAGTATTAGGCTTGCTTCCTCTATCCTAATTTCTTGTCTCCGATTGAACCTTATGCTACCATAGTCACTTAAATTCCTTGGTTTAACCTTTGTGGCCTTTCATGTGGCATGGGTTCGTGAGATTATCCTTACTTTAGGATTGAGATTGCCTGACTTAGGCCAAGATTCAGCCATATCAGGCATAGATTGTGTACTTTTGCCCTTATAGCTAGGTGTAGTTATCGATAGGGCTTGTTTTGGGATGATGTTATTTGTGCTAGTACCTAGGACATTAGTGTCTCATTGTAGTCATAGGTTTGGCTTAACGATGCTCAATTGTGAGATGGAGTGGTTCATTTGGGGTACGACATCATTCCTGAAGATATTTGTCCCCCTATTTGGTTTTGAGTCATTTATATGATTTATGTATTGCAGTAGGCTTGTAATGCCTTATTCAACTATTGTTATATTTATGGGTCCGAGGCCATATTCGAGTAGCAGTTGGATCCCATGTTAGTTTCCTTCACCTTGGTAGTGAGGTAAAGTTGGTATTATATTTTGATTGTGTATACCTTGTTTGGATTTTGTTATCATGCACCGATCCTACACCTTAGACGTGGTTGGCACTCGAAAACCATTATTGATCCCAAGTGAACCTTTAGCCTGGCTAACTACTGAACTAAAGACTAAACATACATGCAAAAGCTTTAAAAAAAATGAACCTTTAACTCACTTAAACAAAACTCAAAACCTCTCAATCTCAATTTATGCAATCTGAAAATAGCTCTTAAAATAAATAGTAATAGTGTTTAAAACATTTGAATAAGTAAACTGAATTGAGTCCCTGACTCTGAACATCTATGAAGTCTCTACTAAGTGAAGATAAATGTCGAGACAAGATCCGTGGCTACCTAACTATAAACCAAACAAAATTGACCAGTAAAATAACTGAGCTCGAACAACTAAACGGGAGCCCTCTAAAAGCAAGGAAGCCTCATCAACTACTGATGGGAAGAGATCTTACTGAAGTGTCTACAGTCAAGAATACCTGAATTTGCATCATAAAACTATGCAGTGCCAAATAGCATCCGTGCATGGAATGTACGATATGTAAAATAGCTGAAAGGAAACTTAGTCAAAGATACTCAAATGACTCAACTCTAAAAATAGATCAACTCAATAAAGCATACAATATTTGTAAAACAATGCTTTACAAGATATGAATAAGTAAATGCAACTCTAGATATAAAAATATAACATTTTTTTCTTGGGGAGTTTCTCTAACTAACAATCATGACTTATGAGCTACGTGATGATACAATGAAATTGTTGTATTTTCCATAGCCGTACAATACTTTGCCAGGGTAAGTGACACAAACTCATCTTTGGATCCAATAAAAGTCCTCTTTTGGGACAATGAGGAGTCTCCCTAATGAATAGTTCGATCCTATACTACGTTGGCTACTTAGTTTATGGGGTTCGAGTTATTCTATGTTCATACCCAAGTCGGTTCTAAATACTATTCCCAAACATATATTTACAATGCTAATATCTCAAGTTAGTGTATCTACTCAATTAACTCATTAGTCTCGTTTGGACATATCTCAAATCTCAACTTTTCAAAACTCATCTCTTCTCTTTAAATAGATATAATTTTCACTCAATTAATGCATTTAAAAATATAATTTAACTTCTCAACTCAATCTCAAAAGATGTTTTAAATGAATTAATGTTCAACTCATTTATATTCAAAATACTAATGCTCAAAATAATAATTAAGAGACTTCTCAAAACCAACTCATGCTCAAATTAATTCTAATTTAAAAATGAAAATCTATCATGATTTAGGCTCAAACAATGGATAAAATATTTACTACAAAAACTCAATTAGGGTTCATGTGAATATAGACATGAGCGTTACTATCAAGGGTTTAACTCATGGAAATCATCAACATATATTTAAATATATACAAGAACTCAATAGAATTTCTATATATAACTCAAGAATTCAATTTATCGGAATTCAAAACTCAAACTTAACTTGACTATAGGAATAAGTAGGGGATGAGGACAAACTTAGTACAACTTTCTGATAGCCTTACATATATGGAAGCGTTAGATTCTTGAAGAACTTTGAATAATTTCTTAGAGGAAATCTTTGATTTTGAAATCTTGGTGCTTGATCATGAGAAAAGGAACTCTTTTTATGTAGTTGTTCCACTGATCTCTCCTGTGATTTTCTTCTGCTGGTTCGATGCTCGGATGCTTCTGCTGCGTATTGCCCAAAGTCCGGTGAGTTATCACTTATGATGTAGTCTGTACACAAAGCTTGGTATGATTTGGTTATCTTTTAAATTTGTGGATCATTCAATGAGTATGTAAAGTTCCTTTTTTTTCTTCTGATACAAGCTTGAAACTTTTGTACTAGAAAGGGGTTAATTTTGTTTTGGGTTTTAACGTATTTGAATCTGGGTTTGGTACATCTAGTTTTTTGGGTTTATTGTGAGAGAAATTGTTGTCAATCATTATGAATTCATTAGTACATTTTACATCAGAAAACAATACCTGAAAACGCAACAGTTTTCCCTGTCTCAAACTTCATGAAATCATTGGTAAAATGAAAATTTAGCGGGAGAACTCTTGACCCTCGAGTGGTTTTTTGATAATTGCTGGCATAAATCTAATTATTAAGGTTCAATCAGATGTTGTCAAAAGAAAGTAGAGATCACTAATTCTTATACTACTTAAAATGTTTTTATAATCTATAGTCTTCAATATCTTTTTTTCTTTTACACCATGGCTTTTTTCTATTTTCTTAAATGTTGCTAGAATTTGAAAAGGAATAAGTTAATTCGAAGCCATAGATCCACATAAAAATTTAATGAAATCTCGTTTGGTTTTGATTTCTTATTTAAAAACTGATGGATTTCTCTCTCTTCTGTGTCCTCTCATCTTCTACCAATGGTATATACCCCCCACCCCCACCCCCATCCCACCTACCCCAGGCTACCACCTCCCCAAATGGTCACCGACGATTAGTATCTCCAGCGAAGAGTATTTTCGGCCAGATCTCTCTCTCGCTCTCCCATCTGTTCTATCTCTTCTTCTCTTCTTTCTTTCTTCCTTTGTGTTTTTTTTCTTGCTCTTTGCCTGCGACCAGAAATTCCCCACTAGTAGGTTTCTGGGCAGTTGTTGCACAGGTATTTCGGCAATTTCTGGCGGTGAACAGTGTTTTCGGTGAGTGAACAGTGTTTCTAGCTAGTGAACAATATTTCCATCGGTGAACAGATTTTATTTACTTAGACTTGTTACCTCCAATAGCCTATTTCCTATATTTTATCTTTATAAATTTTGCTTGCTTTGCCTAATTAATTACCTATCTCACCGCTATTAGACTATTGCTAACTCGTGCTCTACTATTAATCCTTCGTTTATCTTAGATTATCCTTTCACTAGCGTATATCTATTTTTCTGGCTTTAGTGAGTGATGGTAGACTAGGGTCATGTTCTAGGTTGGAATTGAGGGCCAGGGTTGGGGGGCTAAGGGGGCTGAGGGAGCTTCTAGATTGAGATTAAGGTCATAGAATATTGGGACTTTATCGGAAAAGTCCATTGAGTTAGTTAGGATTCTTAAGAAGAGGAAGATTAATATAGCTTGCGTCCAAGAGACTAAATAGGTAGAAACTAAAGCTAAGGAAGTGGACGGGTACAAACTTTGGTTCTCAGGCAAGTCGAGGTATAGGAATAGGGTTGGGATCTTAGTAGATAGCGAGCTTAGAGATCATGTTGTATAGGTTAAGAGGATCAATGATAGTATGATACGATTAAGTTAGTCATTGAAGGGATCACCTTGAACATTATTAGTGCCTATGCACCACAAGTGGGGTTGGACGAGGAGACAAAAAGGCATTTTTGGGAGGACTTGGATGAAGTGGTGGTCAGTATACCGCCTATTGAGAAGCTATACATAGGAGGAGATTTAAATGGGCACATTGGGTCTATTTTGATGGGCTATGATGAGGTGCATGGAGGATTTGGCTTCAGGTGCAGGAGGAGCCTCACTCCTGGATTTCACAAAAGCTTTTGGATTAATGGTGGCCAACTCGAGTCTCCTGAAGAAGGAAGAGCACTTGGTAACCTTCCGTAGCTCAAGGGCGGTGACATAAATAGACCTTTTTCTCCCTAGAAAAGATAATAAAAGCTTCTTTAAGGACTGCAAGGTCATACCAAGTGAAAATCTTACGACCCAACATAAGCTATTGGTCATGGATTTGGAGATAATAAGGAAGAAGAAGAGGGTCATGGATGACCGACCGAGGATTAGGTGGGGTCGTTAGACTCCATCTAGTTCCCTAGAGATGGGGGAGAAGATGATGGCTATGGGGGAATGGAATAGTAGGGAGGGATGCGAGTAGTATTTGGGATAGGATGGCCAGTTGCATTAGGGAAGCAGCTAGAGAGGTACTGGGGGTCTCATGAGGCCGCTGTGGTGGGCACCGAGGGGATTGGTGGTGGAATAGAGAAGTCCAGGGAAAGGTAGAAGCAAATAAGAAAGCATATGTAAATTTGGCTGATAGAAAGGATGATTAGGAGAAGCAGATGAACAAGAAAAAGTATAAGATGGCGAGTAAGGAGCAAAGATGGCAATTTTAGCGGCTAAAACAATAACCTTTGAATGCCTTTATGCAGAACTAGAGGATAGAGGTGGGGATAAGAAGCTATTTAAGCTCGCCAAGGTGAGATAGAGGAAGGCACGTGACTTGGATCAAGTGAAGTACATCAAGAACGAGGATGGTCAAGTATTGGTACCTGAATCCCGCATTAGACAGAAATGGCAGTCATACTTTTACGAACTCCTGAACGAAGGAGGGGACAGAGACTTTGTGTTGGGAGACTTAGAGCACTTGGATAGGCGTAGAGACTTTGGTTATTATAGGAATATAAAGGTTGAGGAGGTTAAGGGAGTTGTTCGTAGGATGTGCAAGGGAAGAGCGACCAAACCTGACGAGATTCTTAGGGAATTTTGGATGATTGCAGGTAGGGTAGGATTGGAGTGGTTGATTGTGTTGTCTAATGTCATTTTCAAGACATCATAGATGCCGGAAGGATGGAGGTTGAGTACAATGATTCCCTTGTATAAGAATAAGGGAGACATTCAATGCTGCAATAATTATAGAGGTATCAAGCCGCTAAGTCACACTATGAAAGTGTGGGAAAGGGTGATGGAAATAAGGGTGAGGAGAAATATGTCTATCTCAGAGAACTAGTTTGGATTCATTCTGGGGTGCTCGACTACAGAATCCATTCATATTATAAGGAAATTGGTGGAGCAGTAGCTAGAGAGGAAGAGAGACTTACACATGATATTCATTGACCTAGAAAAGGCTTACGATAAAGTGCCAAAAGAGGTCCTATGGAGATTCTTGGAGGCGAAAGGTGTACCTGTGGCGTATATTAGAGCGATTAAAGATATGTATGATGGAGCTAAGACCAGGGTAAGGACGGTAGGAGGAGACTTAGAGTACTTTCCTATTATGATGGGGTTGCACCAGGGGTCAACTATTAGCCCATTTCTATTTGCCATAGTGATGGATCAATTGATGAGATAAATATAAGGTGAGGTGTCTTGGTGTATGTTGTTCGCAGATGACATAGTCTTAGTTGACGAGACTAATAACGGAGTTAACGATAAGTTGGAGGGCTGGAGATAAATGTTGGAGTCTAAAGAATTTAAATTGAGTAGGACCAAGACAAAATACTTGGAGTGCAGGTTCAATGGCCTGTCGCGTGAGACTGACGGGGAAGTGAGGCTTGGTACCTAGGCCTTTCAAAAGAAAATAAGCTTCATGTATCTTGGTCTATTATACAGAAAGATGGGTATATCGACGACGATGTTTCACATCGTATTGGTGCAGGGTGGATGAAATGAAGGCTCACCTCTGGAGTGCTGTGTGACAAGAAAGTGCCACCAAAACTCAAAGGCAAGTTCTACAAAGTGGTGGTTAGACTGACTTTATTGTACGGGGTAGAGTGTTGGCCAATCAAGAAACTTCATGTTCAGAAGATGAAAGTCGTGGAAATGCAAATATTGCAGTGGATGTGTGGGCATACTAGGATGGATAGAATTTGAAATGAAGATATCTGAGAAAAGGTGGGAGTGGCATCGGTGGAGGACAAGATGTGGGAAGCAAGACTGAGATGTTTCGACATATGAAGAGGAGAGACACAAATGCTCCAGTGTGGAGGTGCGAGAGGTTGGCTATGGACGGTTTCAGGAGGGAAAAGAGAGGCCGAAGAAGTATTGGAAAGAGGCGATTAGACATGATATGACACAGTTGCAGGTCACCGAGGACATGACTTTAGATAGGAGGCTGTGGAGGACTCAGATTATGATAGTAATCTAGGTGGCTTATCTTTTCACCATAGTAGTCATAGTTTTGCTCATTTTTTTAATAAAATTTCATTTTTGCATTTGATTACTGCTTACATTTGTTGGTCCGATATACTTTGGTTATCCTATTTATCTATAGAAGTTAATGCTCCTTTCTTTCCGGTCTGTCCTACCCTGACTTTCTCGCTCTCATTATTCATATTGTTATATTATTTTCGATATGCCTGGTTCTATCTGACCGTTGTCTTTTTATTTTGTTATATTCCTTTCTTTCTCCTCTCTTTTAAGTCGAGGGTCTTTAGGAAAAAGCCGCCCTACCTTTCAAGGTGGAAGTTAGGTCTGCGTATACTCTATCCTCTCTAGACCTCACATTGTGGGATTATACTGGGCTTCTTGTTGTTGTTGTTGTTGTTGATGGAGAATAGGAACCTTAGATGAGTTTTGAGAGAATTTCTAGATAATTGAATGTTAAGATTGATGATTTTGAGAGAAAAACTACTTAGTTAAATGATATGCTTAGTTAAAACACTCAAAAATAACTTAGAATAGGGTTAGAAAGCTTTGAAAAGGACCAAAATAACCATGAGATACATGCAGGAAGTTTCTAAAAAAAATTCCTGCAAGCTTTGATGGAAGGCTACACAGCCCGTGAAGATCTTCACGGTCCGTGCAAGGAGTCGTGAACATGTGACTGCCTGAATAGGCTTCAATAAAATGGGCATAAATGTAATGACCTGTTAGGTCATTTTGAGAACGAGTCATCTTTCCTTCATAAAAGACTTTTTTCGTATATTTAAATTGGAAATTTTAGACTATTCGATAACTTCATTTAATTAATTGATGGGTGATTTTAAATAATTAATTTAATTAATGGGCTAAAGTGTTAATTTATCTAATACTTATACGACTTTTCTTATATTTAATAAAATAGGTTAGTAGGGTTTGTTATTTTAGTACATAATTACTAAGAAAAAGAAGGAAATAAAATAATATATATATATATATATATATATATATATATATATATATATATATATATATATATATATATATATATATATATATATAATCTAATGGCATAATTCCATCAGATGTAAACGAGTATAAAGCATCGGCGATAGAAAACTGGAAAACAAAAAAATATACGGAGGAAGAAAGAAAAGAAAGGGGAAAAGAAAAATAAAGGAGAAGAAAAAAATATGAATTTTCATTCCAAAGCGTCAAGGTAATTATTCTCATCCTTTCCATTAAATTTTCATGTGATTATGAATATATTTTTAGGGTATATTGGTGGAGAAATAACGCTGAAATAAAAAAATATGACCCTGGGTTCTTCACATAAAATCTTGATTTGGAGGTCGAATAACGATCCGTTTTAGCTAAAATTTGACATGTGAGCTTATTTTATCATGAGTGAACATAATCTAAAAGAAAACTTCAGATTTGACTTCAATGACTCAGAATGACTTTTTGACCCAATTTTTAATCTGAAAATAAATATAGCAATATGGGTGTCATTGGATTCGTATTCTTATGATGATTATGTATTTGAACAAATTTTGATCATTAGGAAGCATTACGAAAGGCTCAAGTTTAAAGTGATTATTCAATTTAATTGAAGTTTAACCCTAGTTTTGAAATTCAAAAAATATGGGAGTTGACATGTTAAGTGGCATCAAGATTAGGAACGTGATTATAGATTTGTGTGAGTTTTTGGGTCTAGGCTAGACATATGGTAATAAGGGTGTTGTTAGTTTCAAAAATCTTATTATGATTATTTATTTGACTAGATTACGTTGATTTGGAGGCCCAACGAAAAGAGAAGGCTTAAGTCCTGGAGTGACTGCTTGATTAATTAAGGCAAGTAAATTGCTAAACCTCAATTTAAGCTTGTAGATGCTTGTATTTCCGTGTTATGTGCACTGGGGAGTAATGAGAATTGGACTGAGTTATTAAATGTATGATTGGCCTTAAAAATAGAGATAAGGGGTATAAAATGGTGATCTAATGACATGTATTGGTGGGATTGATATATTTCGATTATGGATTTATTTTGGACATGTGAAATGACTATGTTGATGTGAGATAGGAAAAATTATTATTGTTGTTATGTTATTCTCATGAATTATATGAATATGAATTGATTGCATTTGTTCTGACATATTGTGTTGAGACTGAAAATAATATGAAACAAAAGGGGCCGGGCCACACACTTCGTGGAAGGTATTATGAAACAAAAGGGTCGAGCCACATGCTCCGTGACAAATATTATAAAATAAAGGGGTCTGACCACATGCTCTGTGGGAAGATATATATATATATATATATTGAGGGGATGGGCCACATGCTCCGTGGTAGGTTACATGGATAGAAATGTCCTCTATTGGTTTCCGACTGTATTTCAGCGGATGTGTACCGATAAAATAGACATGCATCATCTTATTGTATAACATCGCATTTTTTGATATTTTTGAAATGCATGTTTACCACCTATTGATTTGTATATGCTGAACTTGATTTGATATGATTCATTGATAAGACTATTGATGAGTATTCGTGGACTATAATACTGTTGTTGTTGTACAATTGTAGAATTGGGCTGGTTTTATGCAGGTTGTAGTTAAGGAGGTTCGGTCGGGAGGATAGGAGTACTTGTGTCTATTGAGCTTTGCTTAGTTTAAGTTGTCCACTTGCTGAGTACCATGTTGTTTGGTACTCACCCCTTGCTTCTACACTTGTGTAGGTTGTGAGCCCGAACCTGCTTGATTTCTTACTACTTTCCACTACATCCGATGCTATTATTCCGAGTGTTGAGGTAGCTATTACATCCATATAGTGGATACCTCTTACTCTTTTATTATGTTTTAGTCCTATTCTAGAGACAAAGACATTGTGACTATATTTTTTTTAGTATTTCGGTAATGTATTAGTGGCATGTACACGTGATAACTAATCTTGGGGATTTTGAGGTTGTTTAAGGTGTTTTTGGTTAAGTTAAATTTTGATTTATGTCTTTTTGTTCCGCATCTATTTTCCATTAGGTATTAGGCTGACTTATCTTGGTGGGTAGAGATGAGTGCCATCACACCTATATTTGGTTCGTGAGAAAATGGTATCAGAGCTCCAAGTTAATAGGTCTCACGTGTATACAAGCCGAGTCTAAGTAGAGTCTTGAGGATTGGTACAAAGATATCTGTACTTATCTTTAATAGGCTATGAGGACTTCTAGGAAAGTTTCCCTTTATTCTTTCACTTTGTATCGTGCCTGTTGTGTTGGTACAGAATTTTTGTGTGTCCCTTCTAACAGATGGCTAGGATCAGAACTACAACTAGAGGTAGAGAAAGGGAGGAACTCCCTAGGGTTGGTGTTGGGAACCCAACTAGGGGTACAAATAGAGGCTGAGCTAGAGTCCGTAGTCGGGGTGTGGCGGAAGGTAGAGGTCATACCCGAGGTGCGGCGCTAGCTAGAGTTTGTGCTAGAGAGGCTTCTTTTGATCCACAAATTAGTGCTAGAGAGGTACAGGTCCCTCTAGAGCTTGCTACTGCACCATTGCTTTAGGACACTTTGATTCGAGTATTGGATGCGCTCGAAGGATTTCATCAGAGTGTGAGGTCGAATGGTACACCTGAGAGTTCTCAAACTAGACCAGGAGCTTAGAGCCCAGGGCAGAATCAGATTCCAATTGTGCAGGATCCGATAGGCCAGCCACCTGCGGGCCTTAGAGCTGATGAGGATGGAGTACAGGTAGGGGGAACTCAGGGTAATCCTGTAGTCATGTTGACTGACGATGAGCAAGGCCGATATGAGAGGTTCCAAAAAATGGACCCCCCACAGTTTTAGAGTGGGAAGACTAAGGATGCACATGAGTTCCTGACCATGTGCCGAGAGTTATTATAGGCAGTAGGGTTAGCTGAGACTCACAGAGTTTATTATACTACACTTCAATTACATGGACTAGCTAGAGAGTGGTGGAGAGTGTATACAAGTTCTAGGCCAGTTGGGTTACCCCAGATGACTTAGGATGAGTTTGTTAGTGCCTTTTATAACTGTTTTATCTCCTAGAGTATGAAGGAAGATAGTTGATTATGTTACGAGAATTTAAGGCAAAAGGGTCTTACAGTTGCTGAGTATGCGACTCATTTCTATCAGTTATCCAGACATGCCATCACTGTCCTTCCTGATGAGATAGAGCGGATTCACAGATTTGTGCGAAGACTGAACTATACCATTCGTACAGCAGGTTTTTGACCCGCCCGTGAGGGCGCTTCCTTCCAGTCCATTATGGGTGTTTCCAAGGAGGCAGAGTTGATGAAGAAAGAGGAGTCCGGGGACCCCAAGAGGGCTCGTGCTTCTAGTCAGCTTTCGGATACCTCATCTAGAGGTAGAGGGTCCTATAGAAGAGGTGGTTTCTTCTAGTGTAGAGGAACAATTCATGCATCTATGCTGGTTTCTGAAGATGGTTAGACACCTCATAGGTCCTACAGTACAGGTCAGAGTTACCACGGTTCATAGTAAAGGCCGGTGAGCCAGGGTGGTTATACAAGTTCATCAGGTTCATCGTAGAGGTTTCCACATGGGAGAGAATGTTATACTTATAGTGATCCGGATCATTTTTCATGGCAGTGTATATCTTAGGGTTGAGGAGGAACCCAGCCTAGTTCTTCATTTGCAGTTAGAGGACCAGCACCGCCAGTCAGAGGTCGAGGTAGAGCCTAGACTAGTAGAGGTAGTCGCACTCTTGGTAGGGGTGCTGGTGGTGTTATAGTCCCTCAGAGAGGAGGTAAAAGTGTTGTGCAGGTCAGAGGTGGTAGGGGAGCTCAGTGTTATGATTTTCTAGGGAGACTCGAGGCTGAGTCTTCCGATGCAGTTATCACAGATATTGTCCTAGTCCGCCATCGACCAGCATCTGTATTATTTGATCTAGGGTCTACATTTTCCTATGTGTCTGCCTATTTTGCATCTGACTTTGATTTGATATGTGATTGTATGCCCATGCCTGTTCATGTTTCTACACCCATGGGTGAACTCTTAGTGGTGGATCGAGATTATCGATCCTGTCTTGTATCTTTGTCCGGGTATGATACTAGGGTAGATATGATTATTCTGGGGATGGTAGATTTTGATGTGATATTGGGCATGAATTGGCTTTCTCCCCATTGTTCTATTCTTGAATGTTATGCTAAAACTGTTACCTTAGCGATACCTAGTGCCCCGAGGATTGAGTGGAAGGGTACTAGTGCCTCCTATACCAATAAGGTTATCTCATATATTCGTTCTCTAAGGTTGATTGATAAAGGGTGTATGTCTTATTTGGCCTTTATTCGGGATACCAGTATTGAGTCACCTCCTATAGAGATGGTTCCAGTGGTTAAAGAGTTTTCTGATGTATTTCCTACTGATCTTCCTGGTGTTCCTCCAGATAGGGACATTGATTTTTCTATTGACTTAGAGCCTGGCACTAAACCCATTTCTATTCCTCTATATTGCATGGCTCCAGTTGAGTTGAAGGAGTTGAAGGATCAGTTGCAAGACTTGCTGAGTAAGAGGTTTATTTGCCCTAGTGTGTCGCCTTGGGGGTGTACCAGTTCTGTTTGTAAAGAAGAAAGATGGGACTATGAGGATTTGTATCAATTACAGGCAGTTGAACAAGATAACTATTAAAAAATAAGTATCCTCTTCCCCTTATTGATGATTTATTTGATCAGTTACAGGGAGCAACATTATTTTCCAAAATAGACTTGAGGTCCGGTTATCACCAGTTGAAGATTAGGACATCAGATATCCCTAAGACAAATTTTCGGACTCGTTATGGTCACGATGAGTTCTTGGTGATGTCATTTGGGTTGACCAACGCCCCCGCAATATTCATGGAGTTAAGGAACGGAGTGTTTCACCCGTACTTAGATTCTTTTGTGATAGTATTCATTGATGACATCTTGGTGTATTCCAAGACTGAGGCAGATCATGTCCGCCATTTGAGGTTGATAGTTCAAAAGTTGAGGGTAGAAAATTTGTATGCAAAGTTCTCCAAGTGTGAATTTTGGCTTGATTTTGTGACATTCTTAGGACACGTGGTGTCCAAAGAGGGGATTAGAGTGGATCCAGGTAAGATTGAGGCAGTTAGAGGTTGGACAAGGCCTACTTCTCCTATTGATATTCGTAGTTTTGTGGGGTTCGACGGGTATTATAGATGGTTCATGCAGGGCTTCTCCACTATTGCAGCTCCATTGACTAGACTGACTCAGAAGGCCATGGATTTTTATTGGTCCGACGAGTGTGAAGCAAGCTTCCAAAAACTCAAGACTTTATTGACTTCGGCTCTTGTTTTGACGCTACTCGAGGAAGGTGTGGGATTTACTATATACTATGACGCTTCCGGTGTTGGTTTAGGCAGTGTGTTGATGTAGAAGAAGAAAGTGATTGCCGATGCCTCGAGACAGTTGAAGGCCCATGAGAAAAACTATCCTAATCATGATTTGGAGTTAGCGGCTATGGTTTTCGTGCTTAAGTTATGGCGTCATTACCTATACGGTGTGCATTGTGAGGTAGTTACTGATCATAGGAGTATTCTGTATATATTCAGTCAGAGGGATCTAAACTTAAGGCAACGTAGATGGCTTGAGTTGCTGAAGGACTATGACATGACTATCTTGTATCACCCAGGAAAAGCCAATGTGGTGGCGGATGCCTTGAGTAGGAAGTCCTCTAGTATGGGGAGTCTTGCGGTGATTCTAGTTGAGGAGCGACCATTGCTAGAGATTTTTAGAGGCTGGCTAATAGCCTTGTTCATTTGTAGATTTTAGAGGATGGTGGTGTTCTTGCCTTTGTGGAGGCACGTTCTTCCTTGGTTGAGCAGATTCGGGAGAGACAGTTTGAGGATGAGAAGTTATATATCATTCGAGACAAGGTATTAAGAGGTGAAGCTAAAGAGGCGGTACTTGATTCAGAAGACGTACTGAGGATTGAAGGCAGAATTTGTGTGCCTAAGGTGGGTGACCTGACTAGACTTATTTTGGAAGAGGCTCATTGTTCAAGGTATTCCATCCATCCGGGAGAGGCCAAGATGTATCATGATCTGTGCCAGCACTATTGGTGGTGTGTGATGAAGAAGGACATCACAGAGTTCATGTACAAGTGTTTGACTTGCCAGTAGGTAAAGTGTGAGCACCAGCGGCCTGGGGGTGTGAGTTAGAGGATGCCTATTCCCACTTGGAAGTGGGAAATGGTCACCATGGACTTCGTTGTGGGTTTACCTACTATCGTGGGTGGCTACGACTCTATATGGGTGGTGGTTGACAAACTGACCAAGTCCACCCATTTTATTCCAGTTAAGGTGAGGTACACAACGGATAAACTAGCCTAATTGTATATTATTCAGATCATTCGGCTTCATGGTATCCCAGTGTCTATCATTTCGGATCGGGGTTCAGTATTTACTCCACACTTTTGGCAGGCATTACAATATGGTTTGGGCACTAGACTTGATATGAGTATAACTTTTCACCCAGAGACCGATGGTCAGTCCTAACGGACGATTCAGGTGTTGGAGGACATGCTCCAAGCTTGTGTTATTGATTTTGGTGCTATATGGGATCAATGCTTGCCCCTAGTGGAGTTTTTCAACAACAACCGTTATCACTTTAGTATCCAGATGGCTCCATTTGAGGCTTTGTATGGTAGGCGGTGTCGATACCTTATTGGATGGTTTGACTTAGCTGAAATGGACTCCTTAGACATAGACTTGCTTAGAGATGCTATGGAGCAGGTTCGTAGGATTCAGGGTATATTCTTGAAAGCCCGGAGTAGGCAGAAGAGTTATGCAGACCATAGACTTCGACCATTGGAGTTCATGTTGGGTGATCACGTTTGGCTTCGAGTGTCGCCCATGAAGGCCGTGATGTATTTCGAGAAGATGGGCAAGCTCAGCCCTCAATTCATTGGGCCATTTGAAATTTTAGCACACGTTGGAGAGGTGACTTATAAATTAGCCCTACCACCTAGCTTATCGGTTGTGCATAACGTGTTTCATGTTTCCATGCTTCCAAAGTATGTTCCAGATGAGTCCTATGTGTTATTACTCGATTTAGTGGAATTGGGTCCAGACCTGACATTTGAGGAGGAGCCTATAGCTATTCTAGAAAGGCAAGTTCGTAAGCTTAGAACCAAGGAGATAGATTCAGTGAAGGTACAATGGAAACACCATTCAGTCGGAGAGGCAACTTGGAAAACAGAGGCTGATATGCGCGCTAGATATCCCCAACTTTTTGAGGCTTCAGGTATATTTCCTTTACTTTATGTTCGAGGACGAACATATTTTTTAGTGGTGGATAATGTAATGACCCGTTAGGTCATTTTGAGAACGGGTCCTCTTATCTTCGTAAAAGACTCGTTTCGTACATTTAAACTGGAATTTTTGGACTATTCGATAACTTCATTTAATTAATTGATTGGTGATTTTAAATAATTAATTTAATTGATGGGATAAAGTGTTAATTTATCTAATACTTATACCACTTTTCTTATATTTAATAAAATAGGTTAGTAGGGTTTGTTATTTTAGTACATAATTAATAAGAAAAAGAAGGAAATAAAAAATAATGAAAAAAAGAAAAAGAAAATAAAATAATAATAATAATTATTATCAATATATATATATATATATAATCTGATGGCATAATGCCATCAGATGTAAACAAGTATAACGCAGCGGCGGCAGAAAACTGGAAAATAAAAATCTACGAGGAAGAAAGAAAAGAAAGGGGAAAAGAAAAATAAAGGAGAAGAGAAAATAGGGATTTTCATTCTAAAACATCAAGGTAATTATTCTCATCCTTTACATTAAATTTTCATGTCATTATGAACATATTTTTAAGGTATATTGGTGGAGAAATAACGCTGAAATAAGAAAATATGACCATATTGTTCTTCACATAAAATCTTGATTTGGAGGTCGAATAACGATCTATTTTAGCTGAAATTTGACATATGAACTTATTTTATCATGAGTGAACATAATCGAAAAGAAAATTTCAAATTTGACTTCAATGACTCAGGATGACTTTTTGACCCAATTTTTAATCCGAAAATAAATATAGCAATATGGGTGTCATTAGATTCGTATTCTTATGAAGATTATCTATTTGATCAAAATTTAATAGTTAGAAAGCGTTACGAAAGGCTCAAGTTTAAAGTGATTATTCAGTTTAATTGAGGTTTAATCCTAGTTTTGAAATTCAAAAAATATGGGAGTTGACATGTTAAGTGGCATCAAGATTAGGAACGTGATTATAGATTTGTATGAGTTTTTGGGTATAGGTTAGACATATGGTAATAAGGGTATTGTTAGTTTTGAAAATCTTATTATGATTATTTATTTGACTAGATTACATTGATTTGGAGGCCCAACAAAAAGGGAAGGCTCAAGTTCCAGAGTGACTGCTTGATTAATTAAGGCAAGTAAATTTCTAAACCTCAGTTTAAGCTTGTAGATGCTAGTATGTCTATGTTATGTGCACTACGGAGTAATGAGAATTGGACTGGTTTATTGACTGTATGATTGTCCTTAAAAAAATGGATATGAGGGGTATAAAATGATGATCTAATGACATGTATTGGTGAGATTGATATGTTGTAATTATGGGTTTATTTTAGACATGTAAAAGGACTATATTTATGTGAGATAGAAAAAATTATTATTGTTGTCATGATATTCTCGTGAATTATATGAACATGAATTGATTGCATTGGTTCTGACATATTGTGTTGAGACTGAACATGATATAAAACAAAAAGGGTCGGGCCATACGCTTCGTGGCAGGTATTATAACATGGCAGGTATTATGAAATAAAGGGGTCGGGCCACACACTCCGTCGTAAGATATATATATATATATATATATATATATATATATTGAGGGGATGAGCCACACGCTCCGTGGCAGTTATATGGATAGAAATGTCCCCCATGGGTTCTGTACTATAATTCAGCGGATGTGTACCGATAGGATAGACATGCATCATCTCATTGCATTGCATCACATATTTTTTGATATTTGTGAAATTCGTGTTTATCACTTATTGATCTATATATGCTGAACTTGATTTGATATGATTCATTGATAAGACTATTGATGAGTATTCGTGGACTATAATATTGTTGTTATTGTACAACTGTAGAATTGGACTGGTTTTATGCAGGTTGTAGTTAAGAAGGTTCGGTCGTAAGGACAGGAGTACTTCTATCTATTGAAGTTTGCTTAGTTTTAGTTGTCCACTTGCTGAGTACCGTGTTGTTTGGTACTCACCCTTTGCTTCTACACTTGTGTAGGTTGTGAGCCCGGCCCCACTTGATCTCCTACTGTTTTCTACTACACCCAAGGCTATCATTGCGAGTGTTGAGGTAGCTGTTACATCCATCTAGCGGACACTTCTTACTCTTTTATTATGTTTTAGTCTTACTCTAGAGACAAAGACATTGTGACTATATTTTCTTTTATACTTCAGTAATGTATTAGTGGCTTGTACACATGATAACTAATCTTGGGGGATTTTGAGGTTGTTTTAGGTATTTTCGGTTAAGTTAAATTTTGATTTATGTCTTTTTCTTCTACATCTACTTTATGTTGGGTATAAGGATGACTTGTCTCGGTGGATAGATATGAGTTTCATCACACCCATATTTAGGTCGTGACAATAATTTTTTACTTTAAACTCCAAATGAGGCAAAATTAGTAGATTTAGAAAGAGAATCAAAGACCTTTAATTTGATAAGTCATGGACCACCTAATTCTATATATTATAGGAGATATGATTGTTTGAATCTAACCCTTACATGAACTATTGGAAAAACCCTAATTGGTAGAAAGGTTTGAACCCAACTTAGTACTAGAGGTCTCTTATGATCCTAAACCACCTCCAATATACTTTCCACTCGTTGTAATGAACCTTAACACATAAGAACAAGTAGGACACCACCTGGTTCAAGCTTAAATACTTATGACAAAAGGTTTGGATTCTAAAAGGGAAAGTTGTGGGGTATTACAATATCTCCCCCTTATGATCATTCATGTTCGAATGATCACCAAGATAAGAAAATACAGAAGGAAGGAATGCAATGAAAGAAATCAAAAACTCAAGCTCAAGAATAACTTAATCAATTACTCAAACTAAAGAAGGTACTAACTCAGAGATAGGAATATGAACATTACCTTCAACTTTGACACTTATTGGAATGAATAGATACTGAATCTGAAATGAGATGAGGCTACAATCTCAAATATTTTCATTAAGATTCTCCATAACCTTCTAGAAAATAATTTCGGGCATGGTTAGCCAGAGAATTCTTACTATGAAGTATTAATAAGGTCTGAGTATCTGTGTCAACTTATCTGGGTTTATGAAGTATGAACAATTATGATTTGGACAAGAATTATACTCTATCTAGAGCTATTTGACATTGAACATGGGTACCTTGGGCACAAAATAAGAATAGGGCTACTATGCGTCATGCGATATGACTGATCACTTTTGAGCTTGACAACTTTTATCAACTCAAATTTTCTTTCAACATACAACTCTTGATTAGCCGTAACTCATAACTCCCACAAGGGAACATATGACTACTTCTGTTATGGTCTAAGTCTAACCACATACTCTCATAGAGTTCAATTCTAACTCAAAGTCACAAAGTGCTACTAATAAGATGACCATACTAATATGACCCACAGGATTCATGTTTTATACTTTTGTAGGGACTTTCATTTAGAGGATGCTACTTCTCTTACCGCTCTAATATACGTATAGAAACTCTTAACAAGAATTTGCCAATAATCTAGTGACATCATTCACATAAAGATAAACACAATATTCGAGCCTATCATTTTAATAACTTTATGGCTAATTTGTAGTCACTACTCAGAATTTTCATGTTTTCCTTAGCATCTCTACACCCGCAATTTCATTAATTTCTACTAAGAGGTACACAAAATATACTATTACTTATCTGTTGCACATAACAAAATATCATATCGCTTATCCTCTATATTTATAACCTTAAATAGAATAAGTACACCACAACTATTGCAATAAGGAAAACTCACTTTGTCCCATCTGCCATAACTCAATTACTATCATCAATATCTCTATCAAGACTAAAAAAAAAAGGATCACTGGAAAGGGCATAGAGCAAAAGATCATAAGCACAATTCATCCAAGATTTCTAATCTAAGAACATCCATGATGTAACATTACTTTGCGAGTCACTAAGGTTAAATCATGAATCCTTGATACTGAACATATAATGAAACCCTAGCTTTTCTCCTCTTGAAACCTCTCTCTAAGTCTTGAAAGAAATAATGACAGAAGAGGGTCAAATAGTGATGATAAGGGACATAAATTAGTCCCAAAATATCAAGACTTAGATTAGAAAAGGGTGGGAAAATACCCAAGTACTATTCATTAAAATATGGGCAGAGCTGTCTACTGATGCCCTTCACAAATTCACTCATCGTGAAGGGGAAGGAAATACTGGTTCTAAAGGTTGGGTTCTACAGGAAAATCTATAGTCTGTAGACCCTTGTACATGTCATAAAAGAGTGATCGTAGAACTACACTTAAGGATTGCTGAGGGTTGGGGTCAATGGACCAGTCTATGGGTCATGGACCCTTCCATGGGTCGTATAGGGGACCGGGAAAGGCATTAGGGGAGGAATTCCAAGGCAAAGGTTTTTAAGAACATCTATGAACCGTATAACCTTTTACGGTTCTTAGACATGTCCATAGACTTCACCCTCAAGGGAGGGAAACCAAGTCAGGTTTACACGGAGCCTTCTACTTCCCGTGAAACACTCTACAAATTATAGATAGCGCCCGTAGAAGTCACCTGGTTCCAATTTCCAATATTTTTCTTTGGACTCTTAGATATCGTCTAAGGTATAATATTATGGGGTGTTATAACCATTAAAATTTGAGGAATGCGCTTGAGTAGAAATGGACTGATATGTCACCAAACCTTCTTTTCTGATACATGACGATCTGATTGTCATCAGTTGACTTGGGTTCAACCCTCATCATCTCCCCCTTAGATCTGAAGTGAATACTCTTAAGTGTATAGACATATTCCATATTATCTAAATTGGTCTCTATTGTCTTTACTCTAATACTCGAATAAATATCAATCTCATGCCTACTAAGCTCTCTATTTGCAGGTAGTAAGCTTCCTTGTATGGCTTCTTTGTGAGATGCTTTTCCTAACTTCATCTTGCTTCTATAAAGGTCTTTCTAATTACCCGCGTTATCTTATAAATCCACATTATTCAACTCTTAATAGTCTGACTTCTCCTCCTTAGCCTACTAATACCGCTCTTCTAAGTTCATATCTACTTTATTGGAGTACCCTTGAACTATATCTAAGAGGCTCACCATAGTCTATACATAACCTCTTCGACTCAAATCTTAAAGGTATTATAGAATGCTTACATTCCTACTCTACATTGAAAACTCAAATATACTATCTAGGCATGCATAAAAAATCATAGACTTAGTTAAAACCTCATCTCATTATGCAAAGTTGGGTACACCTCCTAATGGTCATGCTTATTTAATGGCTCAACCACACTGCAAATGCTCCCATCTAACAGTCATAATACCACATTTGTACCACTCAACATTACTATAAGCTAACATCTTAATTCCTCACATACTCTATATCAAACCTACTAGATCAAATTTTAAAACTAGCACTATTACACACATAATGTTATCCCCTCTTTTTTCACAACACTTATCTCAAATTCAATTTTAGGGTCTAGTACTAACACGTATATCACACACTGCTCGTATACTATACTAACTTATAACTACTAGGTGAAATTAACAAACACTCTCTCTCTCGCTCTAAAACCTCATGACAAGTAGTCAATCTCTACCTCACAGTCTGGCTAATTATAATCTATCATCTCCCTTTCTTTGACAAAATTATTTCTATCCACCCACATATTATACCTCCTTACCTAGCCAGGCTTATCACTCTATAAATATCTTGGGGCTCTCCCTTCAAAATCATAAGCCTAGCTTAGATCTATCACTTCATGGCAGCTATGTTCTTCAGTTCAATACCTATATTTTGTCTTTACTAACACAATGACATTTCAACATAAACTCCCTCTTTGGTTCAGGTGTAGACTAACTCATCCTACTAACTACACTTCTTCTATCTTCAATCATGAAGCTAGATGGTACATACTACGTAGTGAAAACAAAAGTGGCTTGATTTATAACTCAATTACTTACCTTATAGGTACATAACTCTAGTTACATGCCTCAATCCACCACCACTCTCCATCACTATTTAGTTTCTATTCCTCTAACTCCATTTTTCTAGATATAGGATCATTCTACTAATTATAACTTACCATTCCTCAAATTACAATCTCTCGGGTGGTAACTAAGCATTTAAAGAGATAACCTCTCTCTCAAAGATAAACTCTGAAACAATATTTAGAGAAGAGAGTGTGGGAATACACATTTCTCTTTCTGAATACATGATTCATATGAATAAAAGTGCATTATTTCGAATTAATAAGTTTACGCACACTAATGGGCTCCTTCGAAGCCCTTGTATTATTTCTTTAACGTCTTAATACTTTCTCTGAAAGTAACTCATTAGTAAGGATTTGATCTTCTTGTTTCAACTACCTTGAGTATGAGGTGTAGTCGAATGGATTTGAGAAACACACGAATTTGAATAAGTTTCTAATGGGACAACTTTGTTGCACAATCTAGAATTTCAAAGAAGGAAAACGTTTCTTAAATATCTGTAGTCCCTCATTTATAGAAGAGGGGCCCTCATAACCATAAACAAGATCCTATTGACACGACTTCATGGAAATCCTAGGATACTTGAACTTTGTGTTTTGATATCAAGTTTGTCACACCTTGAGCCTACACCCAAGACATGACACGCACTCAGACACCATTGTTGGTCACAAGAGAATCCTTATCCTGGTTGACTACTAAACTGAAGACTAAACATATATGCATAAGTTTTAAAAAATGAACCTTTTAAAACACTTTAAAGAAACTCCAAAACATCTCAATCTCAATTTATGCAATTTGAAAATAGTTCTTAATATAAATAGTAATAGTGTTTAAATCTATAGAATAAATAAACTGAATTGACTCACTAAATATGACTATATATGAAGCCTCTACTAACTCAAAATAGGTGTCAAGAAAAGATCCACGGCTAACTATCTATAAATTAAATAAAACAGACATGTAAAATAACTGAACTTGAACAACTAAATTGGATCCCTTCGAAAGCAAGTAGGCTTCACCAACTGCTGATGGAAAGAAATCTTACTGAAGTTTCTGCGATCAAACGTACATGAATCTGCATCATAAAATGATGCAGTACCAAATGACGTCAGTATATGGAATGTAAGTTATGTAAAATAATTGAAAGGAAACTTACTCAAATATACTTAACTCAACTCAAATAAACTCAAAGGACTCAACTCTGAAAAAAGATCAACTCTATAAAACATCTAATATGTATAAAAGAATGCTTTAAAATATATGAATAAGTAAATGCAACTCAATATATAAAAATATAATTCTTTTTTTTGAGGAGTTTCTCTAACCGAAAAACATCACTTATGAGCTACGTGATGATACAATGAACTGTTGTTGTTAACCATCCAATATATTGCTAGTGTAAGAGATGCAAATTTATCTCTGGATCCAACAAAAGTCCTCTTTGGGGCTATAAGGAGCCACCCCAATAAATGGTACGTTCCTATCCTATGCTAATTACATAGTTTATGGGTTCGTGTGGTTCTATACTCTTACTCAAATCGGTGCTCAATACTACAACTAAAAATATATTTACTACGTTCATATCTCAAGTGAGTGTATTTTCTCAATTCACTCATTTAGTCTCTTTTGCACGTAGCTATAAACTCAAATCTTCTCAACTCATCTCTTCTCTTTAAAAAGGTATAACCTCAATTCATTGAATGCATTTAAAAATATAATTTAATTTCTCAACTCTATCGTACAAGATGTTTTAAATGTATTATATTTAACTTCTCAACTCTATCTTAAAAGTTGTTTTAAATGTATTAATGTTCAACTCATTTATATTCAAAATAATCATTCTCACACTAATAATTAAGAGACATCTCAGAATCAACGCATGCTCAAACTCTTTCTCATTTAAGATGAAAATATATCATTCTTTAAGCTCAAACAATGCATAAAATATTTATCGCAAAATATCAATTAGGGTTCATATGAATGTAGACATGAACATTAATCTCAAGAACTCATCTTGTTACACCCCACACTCTAGAGCTTGGAATGTCTCTTAAGCTTCTTAGCAGTTACTATGTGAGCCGGATAGTCTACAACGTTATTAAACAACTCCAAGGAAGGGAGAATGTGATACCCCATAGTAAGAAAGCTTGAAAATAGGGCTATAAGGAGTCGGAAGAAGTTGGAGGCCAAGTAAGGAGTCGTAGGACTCGACTTACCTACAAAGCTACTAACTTAGAAGTCCTATACACTTAAGTTACTTGAGTACACATCGAGCTTAAGTATCAAGGAGTGCATAGGCTCTTGAAGTAAGATGAGATTACGAGCTCACGAAAGTGAAATAAGGAAATGATATGCCTACTCAAAGCAAGTAGGTGATGCACCTACTTGGACCAATAGGTGATGCACCTACTTAGGGTCAAGTTGGTGATGCAGCAGCTTGGGGTGGACCCCACTGCCACATGGCAACATGTGATTGGCCACATAGGTTGAGGTGGCACCCTAGGAGGCTGCCACATGTCACCTTCTAAAGAGGTATATATATATGTGTTAAGTGACTGTTAGTCACATTTTTCATCCAAATATCTAGCCAAAATTAAGAAAAAAAAAACGTGAAGAACAGAAGGAACAAGGCAACCATAATTTTGAGAAATTAAAGGTAAGTTCTTCAATATTTCTCCATGAATTAATTATCTACGGTGTTCCTCAACCATATAGAGATGTATATATGTGTCTTACGATGTCTATGGAATTAATTCTTCAGCTTTACACCTAGAAGAGGGTGAAATAACAAAGAGAGAAAACATTAAGAGCAAGTTAACAAACCCATTTTTGAATGGGACTATTGTTAGTAATATTAGTATAACTTCTTGTGTACAGCTTCGTTTCGAGTTATTCAATATGTTTTGGAAAGGTATTTCATATTTCTATAATGTTCATTTAGCTTTTAAAATCCATCTTTTCCTTTATCTGCTCGAAAAAGGGTGATGAAGTATAGAGGAGGTACTGCCCAGATTTTGGTTTTGGACATCTTACATGGACTGCTGTTGGTATTTTGGGCATATATCGTACTGACCCCCCTTTTCTCGAGAGGGCTGCGTTTTATGCCCGCAGGTACAGATACATGTTGTGGGAGTCCATCAGCTTGGGATTCCACTCAGCTCAGCTGGAAGAGGCTCCATTGTATCGGAGCCTAGTTTTTGGTACTAGCCGTTAATGTATAGTATTATTTTGTTATTCAGGGGTACGGCGGGGGCCCTCTACCATCATATGTCATCATTAATATTGTTAGAGGTCTGTATACATGTATACGTGGGTTGTGTATATCAGTTTGATTCAGCTGAAGAAGTGGCACAAACAGTCCACAACTTTCAGCACATTAAGGGGGTTTCTGAAGTTAATTTTCAGCATGTTTGGAAAGTCATTTGTCAAGGTATGGCTTCGTTATATTCTCCAACATTTTGGTAAGGGTTTTTACATGATATTAAGGTGTTAATAATGAAAAATCATGTCTTGGATCAGCACCAAATGGATAACAAGAAGTCCGCGCGATTTCAGCAAGTTTGAAAAGTTTCCGAGTTGCAATTTGGCAGTTTGGCCAATTTCGGGTGAGGTAAGGTTTCTCCATTCAATTTGGAATGATGGTATTTTTATGGAGTGTGTTATACTCCCTATAGGTTATGGAAATATGGAAATATCATAAGAACGCTTGACGTTCGAAACAAACTAAATTATAGTCGTTATAGTTGAATTATTATCGAAGTAAAGTGTTGTTCTTGTGACGTGCTGCTGCAGGGGTGTGGTGTGTTATTGCAGGGCCTAAATGTGTTTTAAAAGGGTTAGGGGTTATTTTGTTTGAATCCACATGACACCCTATTTTGATATCGTAATTTTGAGCAAGTCGTTTGGAGTTTATGTTGTATATTGTTGATGTGAATTGCTTAAACATATGCTGCAGGTTGTTGTTGTTGGTTGGCAATAACATTTTCATAAACCTATAGCCCTTTTTGTTTGTGTCGTAACATGAAAGGCATGCAAACCAATAAGGTTTCCATAACATAATAACATATACCATACATCATGTAGACCCAGCTGAATCAAAATGATATACACAACCCACGTATATATGTCTGAAGACCTCTAACAACATAAATGATGACATATGATGGGACAGGTCCCCCGCTGTACCCCTGAATAAGAATGGAGCCTCTTCCAGCTTAGTTTAGCGGAATCCCAAGCTGATGAACTCCCACAACTTGTATCTGTACCTGCGGGCATAAAACGTAGCCCCCCTAAGAAAAGGGGGGTCAGTACGACATATGTACTGAGTATGTAAAACATAACATAGCTTAACTAGAAATATATTTAAAGCAGAGAAGCAGGGAATCCAGTACATCATAAAGGAAGCCTCTGTACCTATACTCTGTAGTGTTTAGGGATATAATTGGAAATTTGGATAGGGCACGTTATAGGGGAGGTGCTGCCCAATTTTCGTTAATGCCTTAACTAATTAAAGAACTAGTTGAGGAGACGAACAAGGAAATAGGTTCCATGAATACTAAGGTGCAACCTAAGATGCTAGAAAGTTAAGAGTGGTTGATATTCGTATTACTTTCATGTTGAATAGGTTCAAGGGACGACGAGGTGAATGGGATAAAGAGTAACTCATAAGAGGTATGTAAAGCTTTCTCTTGGCATATTTTGGTATAAGTACGTACAACTATCTTTCTTTGCTTTTGGCAAGTCTTAGCCTTAAGTGAATTGTATATGGATGTGGGGATAATTCCATTCCCAGAACTCCAGGTAGGCCTCATAATCCCTAACTACGGTTAGGTGTTGACACCCCTACAAGAATTGAGCATTGCCTTTTAAGGCTTCTACGTGCTAAAGAGTAGTGTATGGGAAACTATCTTTCCTTTTTCTTGATATGTACTTGGTATGAAAATGAGATTATGATGCCATAGTTGTTCACCGAGCCCCAGGATGGGCCGGGTATGAGATATGTATATAATGACCAACTGAATGAAACTACAGACTATATAGAGTTTACTCTCTTTCTTTTCTAACATGTCTTAGTTGTAAGTTAAATATGATGTGAGCTCTTGAGTAACTCCATTCTTTACATCTCCTATTTACTTTTGATATACAGATGCACGTTTTGGGAGTCCATTATCTTAGGATTCCGCACAGCTTAGCTGCAAGAGGCTCCATTATATCGGAGCCTAGTTTTTGATACTGACCACTAATGTATAAAATTGTGTTGTCTATTCATGGGTATGATGGGGGCCCTATCCAGCCACATGTTGTCATTAATATTTTTAGAGGTCTGCAGACATGTATATGTGGGTTGTGTATATCAGTTTGATTCAGCTGGGTCTACATGATGTATGATATATGTTATTACGTTATGGCATCCTTGTTGGCTTGCATGCCCTTTCATGAGGTGATACAAATGAAAGATGCTACAGGTTTATAAAAATGTTATCGCCTAATAGGGCTCTGATGCAGAGCGTTGTGTTGTTTGTAGTCCGATTTGACTACACTTGATTTATATGCACTGCATGTCTATAGTTTGACTTGACCACAACTGATAGATATGTATACGGGGGTCCAGTAAGGACCCCAGTCCCGACCTATGGGGTTGGGTCATGATAGAAATAGTATCAGAGCAGTTCATCCTTAGATTGTCTGCAGACCGTATCTAGTAGAGTCTTGATTATCGATGTGTTGCATGCCACATCTATAAACAGGAGGCTACAGGACATTTAAGATGTTATTTTTCTTTTACATCTGAGATCGTGCTATACATCCGAGTCATAGAAAAATTACTTATACTAACCTTGGATCTTAACAGAAGAACAACACCAATAAAAGGAGGTAGTTACGAAGCACGCAGATAAGTAAAGTAATGGAACGAAAGATATCTGTTGAGAAAGGTATTGATTGAAATGTAAAGTTGGAAACTAAAGGGAAAAGTAGACGAGAAAATTCAACAGATGTAGTTTGAAGTTGGACATACGAGATAAGTCCAGTATTTTTATATTATTATTGACATTGAAAGCTCTATGCAGTTGTGATATGATATGAATATATATATGTGTTGGCCTTGTGAGGCCTTGTTGGTATTTTGTACGTGCAGGTTTGGGATAAGAAAGAAATATAGAGGAAACTCTGCCAAAATTTTCCCAGAACAAGAAAAAGGGAATAAAACATATCTTTATAATATATCTTGGAAATTGATACCGAGTACCCATATTATGCCAAATTAAAGCTGTAAGAGGTACTCTTCATGTCGTCAATAAAGGATATCCTCTTTACTTGGGGAAGTTTATTTTGAAGAAACAAAAGTCTATCTAAGCAGTATAGTTCAGACCGCAGTATCTCCAACAGTAATTGTGTTGTAGAAAAAAAAGAGAAGCTCAGGTTGAAGGGTAAGATGTCCAGTAATTGAGCTTCACTCTTTTGAAAATACCAAGCCCCAATTTCTAATTGTATTTTAGATAAGTGGTTCATAACTCGAGATAAACTCAGAAGGAGACCAGGTAGGTCAAGTATTAAAAGGGAAGTACTGTGATGTTTAAGAGTTTCTGGTTTCTTCCAACAATGGTTGGAAAATGGTTTACGATAACAATTTATAGTTCTCCATCGACTAACTAGGGAAAGAACTTCTAATAGAAGCACCTCAAAAAGATGTCACTAACTGAATATGAGTACGAACTAAAAAGGGGATATGTAAGTATGAATTGAACAGTGTGATACAATTATAAAGGGATAAAGTGAGACCGCTAATAAGGCGCCCTTGGTATATGCTAACTAAGTTAACAGCCTGCGTTGAGTACGCAGTAAGGGTATGGAGCTTTAGACATAAAGGAATAACGTGTGTACACAATGTCGCCCTAAAAACAGTGGAACCCTTAAAAGACAAAGACGGCAGACTTAGGGAATAAATAGTGCAACTTACGTTCATCCCAAGAAACAAAGGATATAGGTTGGGACAAAGCCACTACTTCAAGAAAACCTAGAATAGTTATCGTCAGAATAATAGTACTGCCTAATTGAAATTGGAACGACTACAAGTAATAATTAATTTTTGATGAAGATAACTAGAATATGGCCTCAAACGAGTAGTCCCATGGGTCCCATTACTCAAGTATAGAGTAATAGATGAGGTGTCACACTATGTATGAAAAGCTTCTCATCGTTTCATAATTTAGCCAAGATTTCATACGCTTATAACCAGGTTGTAAAATATATAGGAAGACGGGGACCTAATGTAGTACCAAGTAGATTGGAGAAAGAGATTGGACGAAATTGAGACTGGACATAGAGACATAGAGCAAGGTACAAGCAGATGAAAGTACAAGTACCCTCTAAAGGGGGGAAGTTAATAAGAAAATGGAAAAAGTAGGAGGAGCAATTGATATGGAAATATATTTGAGATGAACGTCTAAACTTTAATAAAATATCTTGCCGAACCAAGTTAGAAAGGTCAGTAAGCCACCAATAATTAGATGGAAGCTAGAATGCTACATAAGGCAGCGCTAAGAAGTTTGTAACGAGACCCTAAATAATATAACACTAGAAGGTGCCTGCTTATAAAAAGTAGAAAAGTGTAACCATGAAAAGATATCGAATAACTCAAGAGACATTATGAAGGATAATGACAGCATGCTAGACCAAAAGCCAAAATGTTGGCTATAGAATTAGTCACAAATGATGTTGCGATAGATAAATAACCAAAGAAACATGAATAGAAAGCCTTCTGTGGTAGAAAATTTGAAGAACATAGAGTGAATAGGGGAAAAGAAAGGAGTGCGACGAGTGAAACAATGCTAAGATATCTCTCAGGTTAAGTTGAAAACCTTTTCATATCCTTGTAAAGGTAAAGAATGACATGAAAATGTGTCAAGAAGATTACAAGTGGGGGTAAGAAAAATTGTGAAATCATCTAAATAAGATGGAAAGGACTAGCTGGTTACTATAGGATTGGCAAGCTTATATGTAAAATTCCTTTAAAACTATGCCAGCTAAAGATAGAACTCAAAGTGGCTCTAAAGGTCACTATATTAACAAACTTTAGCGCTACTCGGTAGCCAATTCTAATGAATAGGTGCGTACCAAAAGGGGTGAATACAATAGGAGGAGTTAAAACAAAATGACCAAAAAAAGGACATGGTTGTAGTGGAACTAAAGATCTACCCGTATATCGGTTGCAAGATAACCGAGGAAAGGGCAAGGCAACACATAAAGACTAATGACACGACGCTAAGATAAATCTTAGGCTAAGTTGAGTGCCCCACACATTATTGCAAGGATTACCATGAAATGCGACATGAGGACTTCCCAGAGAGGTCACCCATCCCAGTATAACTATCGCCCAACCATGCTTAACTTCTAAATTCAGGTGGAATTTAGTGCGATAGTGTGGGTGTGATCGTGCGAGATGGAAGAATCTGAACTAGCGGCAGAGGAACGACATGAGATTACGTTCCTGGAGTACTATAAATTATGTTGAGGGTATTGTAAAAAGGATTTAAGTAACAAAAGAAGGATTAGCTAATTGCCAACTGACGATGCACTCGAATGCCACAGTTCTTCAACATAGTACTAGTTAATGAGAGGCAAACCACAAAGAGGCTATATGGGCCAGTGGGCGAGGAAATTTCGACATCACTTGGTAGCCAACTCTGAAGGCGAAAAAGCAAAACCCAAAAGGTAAGGGTAGTAGTTGATGTAATTTACGGAAGACAAGAAGTAATACATAAGGTCGAAAATTTCACAATATGACCAGGGCTATTAGACGCACTTCGCACTCTGTCAACAGATGACTCTGGAGGGAATGTTACCTAGGGATTAACGATATTAGCTCATGTTCCTTCAATCAAAGGCTACCTACTCAGCTAAAAAAGTGTAAAATTATAGGGCAAAAGAGTGGTAGGACCTTACGGAGTCCCTATAGCTATTATCCCAGATGAAGGAGCCCAAGTTACAGTTAACTATCGAGAATCAGTTCGCGAAGAAATGAGGAAGACACATAAGTCTTCGTACACTACTTTACCCTCAAACCTGATGAACAGGCTAAAGTGTACCATTTAAACGCTAGAAGATATGCCATGAGCTGGTGTTGTTAACTTCAAAGGTAGCTGGGATAATTATCCATCACTTATCAAGTTGCCTATAATAATAATTACTACTTTAGTATCCCAATGACCCCGTATAAGACTGGTGGAGCAAGACGTGTAAGTCCCCTATTTGATGGGTCAATGTTAGAAAGACTAAGCTAAAAGTCCCCGACATGATTGACCAAGCTAAAGATTAGCAGCCCAGAGTCGAAAAAAATGATATACAGATAGTAGACACCGACAGTCATAATATAAATTGATGATTAGGTATTTATAACAGGGTCACCCAGGAAGAAAGTAATAAGATTCGGCGAGAAAAGGAAACTTAGCCAAAAATATATTAGACTGTATCAAGTTGCTCGTAAGGTGGGCAAAGTGGCCGGTAAGTTGAGCTTACCACCTTATTTGGAAACTATACGCCCAGTCCATCAGATAGGGATGCTTCGCAGGGGTACCGATGAGCCACCTAGGGTATGTTCCATAGATGATGTCCAGGAAATGGAATCCTGTGAGGGATAACCTATCATCATCTTAAATTGGCAAACTAGAAGATTGTAGACTAAAGACGTGCCTTCCGTCAAGATACTGTAGAAAAAAACCAAAACCAGAAAAGGGGATGACCTAAGGAATTGAAAAGGATATAAAACACAAGTATTCATACCTATTCTCGATGTCTACAGATAACCCCAACTCCTGAAACTCTTATGTTAATTACTTGGATGAAAATATGTGTGATCGGAATAGAAAACAATCTCTCTACAGTCGGTATAAAGTCTTGAGGGACGTTTTATTTAAACATTTAGGAATGAATGTTACACCCCACACTCTGGAGCTTGGAATGTCTCTTAAGCTTCTTAGCAGTTACTATGTGAGCTGGATAGTCTACAACGTTATTGAACAACTCCAAGAAAGGGAGAATGTGACACCCTATAGTAGGAAACCTTGGAAATAGGGCTATGAGGTATCGGAAGAAGTTGGAGGCCAAGTAAGGAGTCGTAGGACTCTACTTACCTACGTAAGCTACTAACTTATAAGTCCTACACACTTAAGCTACTTGAGTACAAATCGAGCTTTAGTAGCAAGGAGTGCATAGACTCTTGAAGTAAGATGAGATTACGAGCTCACGAAAGAGAAATAAGGAAATGACACACCTACTAGAAGCAAGTAGGTGATGCACCTACTTGGACCAGCAATTGATGCACCTACTTAGGGTCAAGTAGGTGACGCTGCAGCTTGGGGTGGACCCCACTGCCACATGGCAGCATGTGATTGGCCACATGGATTGAGGTGGCACCCTAGGAGGCTGCCACGTGTCACCTTTTAAAGAGGTGTATATATATGTGTTAAGTGACTATTAGTCACATTTTTCATCTAAATATCCAGCCAAAATAAAGAAAAAAAACGTGAAGAACACAAGGAACAAGGCAGCCACAATTTTGAGAAATTAAAGGTAAGTTCTTTAATGTTTATCCATAAATTAATTATCTACGGTATTCCTCAACTACATGAAGATGTATATATGTGTATTATAATGTCTACAGAATTAATTCTTCAGCTTTACACCTAGAAGAGGGTGAAAGAACAAAGAGAGAAAACATTAAGAGCTAGTTAACAAACCCATTTTTGAATGGGGCTGTTGTTAGTAATATTAGTATAACCTCTTGTGTACAGCTTTGTTTCGAGTGATTCAATATATTTTGGAAATTTATTTCATATGTCTATAACTTTATTTTAGCCTTTAATATCTAGTTTCGCATTTATCTGCTTGAAAAAGGGTGATGAAGTATAGAGGAGGTACTGCATAGATTTTGGTTTTGGACATCTTACACGGACTGCTGTTGGTATTTTGGGCATATAGTTTTGTAAGAATTGATGTAGGGGTGATTTGAAATTGTATGCGACCCTAAGACACATTTCTATAACTTTCATGGAGGACATAAAGCCTTTTTCCCTCAATTACCCCTTCAAAATGAAGTGACAAGGCAAGACAGTAAGCTGTACAGAATTCACGTTTTGATAGTTTTGAGTGAGTTGTTTGGGGTTTGTACTGTGTAATGTTGGTATGAATTGCTTGTATATATGTTGTAGGTTGCTTTTTTTGGTTTGCTGTAGCTATGAGGGGTGTGATTGGAAATTCGGATAGGGCATATTATAGGGGAGGTGCTGCCCGATTTTCGTTAATGCCTTAACTAATTAAAGAACTAGTTGAGGAAACGAACAAGGAAATAGATTCCATGAATACTAAGGTGCAACTGAAGGTGCTGGAAAGTCAAGAATGGTTGATATTCATATTAGTTCCATGTTGAATAGGTTCAAAGGACGACGAGGAGAATGTGACAAAGATTGACTCATACGAGGTATGTAAAGCTTTCTCTTGGTATGGCTTGGTATAAGTACGTACAACTATCTTTCTTTCCTTTTGGTAAGTCTTAGACTTAAGTGAATTGTATGTGTAATGTGCGGATAATTCCATTCGCAGAACTCCAGGTAGGCCTCATAATCCCTAACTACAGTTAGGTGTTGACACCCCTACAAGAATTGAGCTTTGCCTGTTAAGGCTTCTACATGCTAAAGAGTAGTGTATGGGAAACTATCTTTCCTTTCTCTTGATATTTACTTGGTATGAAAATGGGATTATGATGCCATAGTTGTTCACCGAGCCCCGGGATGGGTCGGGTATGAGATATGTATATAATGACCACCTGAAGGAAAGTACAGACTATATAGAGTTTACTCTTTTTCTTTTCTGGCATGTCTTAGTTGTAAGTTAAATATGATGTGAGCTCTTGAGTAACTCCATTCTTAACATCTCCTATTTACTTTTGAATATCGAACTTTGATAGTAGTTGAACTATTTCCCTGGAAACTTCTATATGTTAAAAAGGTACCAAATGTACAAGCTCCAAGTCTTAAAGACTATACGAGACTAAGTGTTTTTAATTCCATAAATGATTTGGCCCTATGTTAATACATGTATAGGGTCCCCAAGATTACTTTTGAAGCAGCCCATAATTGCATTTAGAGGACACTCAAGATGACTACACCGTTACTCGGGTCCTCAAACAAAAGCTTAACTTTCTTAGTTTGTCGAGTCTCTGATAATGATTTAAATTTCATATAGTTACTCACTACTCTACTCGTGTATACTGTAACTCTTCTTTCACCGAGTTCCGGGTTGGATACGTTATTATGCACAATTCACTGCATTGTCTACCGAGTCCCTCACTAGAGGGCCGAGTACGTATGTATATATGATGATGTGTTCTAATAAGATGGTGATGGCCTAGGGCCTATGATGGTTTCACAAATGTATTCACTGGATCCCTGGTAGGGCCAGCTATATGATATAATTTGAACATGGATGCTTTTGTAATTCAAAGAGTTTAGGTACAGATTTCTGATTTGATATTTTATCCCCTGTTCCTCTATATCAGATATGCTTCCATTTGTATTATGTTATGTTTTACATACTCAGTACATATATCGTATTGACCCCCTTTCTTCGGGAGGCTGTGTTTCATGCCTGCAGGTACAGATACAGGTTTTGGGAGTCCGTCAGCTTAGGATTCTGCACAGCTCAGCAGAAAGAGGCTCCATTTTATCAGAGCCTAGTTTTTGATACTGACCACTAATGTATAAAATTGTGTTGTCTATTCAGGGGTACGGTGGGGGCCCTGTCCCTCCACATGTTATCGTTAATATTTTTAGAGGTCTGCAGACATGTATATGTGGGTTGTGTATATCAGTTTGATTCAGCTGGGTCTACATGATGTATGATATATGTTATTACGTTATGGCAGCCTTGTTGGCTTGCATGCCCTATCATGAGGTGATACAAATGAAAGATGCTACAGGTTTATAAAAATGTTATCGCCTAATAGGGCTCTGATGCAGAGCGGTGTGTTGTTTGTAGTCCGATTTGACTACACTTGATTTATATGCACTGCATGTCTATAGTTTGACTTGACCACAACTGATAGATATGTATACGGGGGTCCAGGTCGGACCCCAATCGTGGCCTACGGGATTGGGTCGTGACACATCTTATGAAAATCATCAGTGTATAATTAAGTATATAAAATAATTCAATAAAATTTATATAAATAACTCAAAAATTCAATTTTTTAGATATCAAAAGTCAAACTCAAACTCAACTTGACTATAGGAATATGTAGGGCATGAGGACGAACTTAGTCCAACATTATGGTAGCTTTACATAACTGGAAAAATTAGATTCTTGAAGAACTTTTGAGAACACTTGCTTTCTTAGGAGAAATCTTTGATCTTGAAATATTGGTGCTTGATTTTGAGAAAAGAAAAGTCTTTTTATGGAGTCCTTAGAGTGGAAGAACTTGGGAAAACCTTGGATAAAAGTTCCTCTTTGTATCTTGAATTTTTGGCATGGAAGTTTTAGGTTTCTTGATTAAGAGGAGAACCCTAAATGAGTTTTAGAGAATTTCTAGATACTTGATTGTTCCGATTGATGATTTTGAGAGGAAAACTAGTTAGATTAATGTGATACTCAGTTAAAACACTCAAAAATGACTTAGAATAGGGTTAAAAATCTTTAAAAAGGACCAAAAATATCCCTGGAATGCCTGCAAGATGTTGCTAAAAAAATTGCAGCAAGCCTTCACGGAAGGCTACACGGCCCGTGAAGATTTTCATGGTCCGTGCAGGAGGTCGTGAACATATGACTGCTTTACAGGCTTCACTAAAATGTGTATAACTTTGTATTCCAAACTACCTATGAGGCTTCACTAAAATAGGCATAACTTTGTACTCCAAACTACCAACAAGGCAAACTTTGTGGATTTTGAAAGATGACTCAAAGACCCTTAATTTGATATATCATAGGCCACATAATTTATTATATCCGAGAGATACTCATTTGAATCTTACCCTTGCATAAACTAACGAGAAAAATTAACCGGTAGAAAGGTTTGGATATCAACATAAACTAGAGGTCTCTTATGATTCTAAACCACCTCCAACACACTTCCTACTCATTGTAATGAATCTTATCACATAAGCACAAGTAGGATACCACCCAGTTCAAGCTTAGATACCTACCTCAAAAGATTCAGATTCTTAAAGGGAAAATTGTTTAGTGTTATAGTTGGTGATGACATGCTTTGCATTTATTGAAAAATTTCACATGTTATGCAGTACAATTCCCGGTACATTTACTGAATTTTCACTGTGTCATGACCTACACTAGGCCATAGATGTAACATGATGATTCGAATCCTCGAGGACTCCAATCAAGCCTCTTATCATAGAGAGAATTCAAAAGGTAAATAAGAAATACTAAAATGATGTCATAAATGCAAAAAGTAAGTCTCAAAAGATAAAATCTCGAAAAAAAAGTGAATCAAACAAAATTTCTGAATAAACGGGAACTACATGCTCATAACAATCTACACATGCCTCTACTACTATAGATGTGGTTTAGTACAAGTTCCTAGATCATCAAAACACAAAGAAACAACAATAGTTTAAACATAAATGAAAGTCATAATGGCTACACCCTCGAAACATGAGGTCTAACCAATCAAATCTAACTAGAATGATCGTCAACTAGCCACAAGCAAAATAATGAGCATCAAACCCTACTTTATGAGACAGTGTAGGCAAAGGTATCAGGTAATGCATGACAAAATAACTTCAAAATCATACGGAAAATTTGAAAACGTCTAATAATTTTCAATGCATCATTAACCTTAACCAACAGTTAAGACCATGTGAGCTATAACATGAAATCCGATGTTACTCCCACATTGGGAAGAGAGAGGCTACTTGTCAAGGTAGACTTTGTATCATAACATAACATATGTTATATGTGGATCTACTAGCTAAGTCAATTATAGAAACCTACGGGGGCAACGTAGTTTGGAATTGGGGGTTGCTATTAGTGACTCCCTTACCAAGTCTCCGCTACAAATTCCTCTCATTATTTAGTTAATCCCAATGGAATACATAAATCATTAACATTAGGAAAGAAACATATATACCAATCAACATTCATAAAGTACATCATAATAATAGTTCCTTGAAAATCTTGATCATAACACATTCATATAGACACTTGCCTTTCTAAGCATCTAAATCATGATTTCTTCATATTGTGAGAAAACCTTTCACAATTGATTCATTCATACTTGAAGCATAGGTGAAAACATTTTAGTTCATAGCTTTTCACAAAGCATTCTTAAATCATTCATAAATCCTTGATCATAAATTCGTAGTTCATAGTTGAAAATCATAGAATTATGCATGGGTCCATGTAAAATCATGCATGATCAAGTGAAACAACATAATTTAATCAACAATGGAAGGACCAATAGAAAATTGACTTGAAACTCCTAGAATTTGATGAAATTGAATTATTATAATTGAGTTTTGTTGGGACCCAAATAGATGAATGCAATTAATTGGTGAATTTACACATACATTGAAATAAAAGCTTTAACAAAATGGAGCTTGAAGCTCTTGAATTTTGGAAACCTAGCTTGATCTTAAAGAAAAGCCTTTGAGAGAGTTCTTTTAGATAGATGATTTTTTGTTAGGAGAGTAGTTTAGGGAATAAGGGATTAAAGGAGGGTTTTGACTAGTTAATAGTTTAGAAATTAGTCCCAAAAACATCCGAGAATTATAACAAAGAGTTAGGAAAAGTACATGTTGCCCCTTTAAATTTTCCAGTTGGACTGGTTCCCCCCACACACTTAATGGTCCATGGAATGCAACACGACCCGTAATAAGCCTCATGAAGAACATACCTCGATGAGACCCTAAAGCCTCACCTTCCATGGGAAAATCCACAGCTTGTATAACTTACCACGGGTCATGGGAATGCTCATGAACCACCATCAAATTTCTTCTAGAAGCATTCCTTATACAAGCTTCCCCATGGTCCGTCAAGGTCATTACGGATAATATAATGGTCCGATACAGTCAACCCAAATTTCCTCTACAAGTGGCCCTTTTACGAGTGGTTTGCATAGACCGTGGGAAAATACATCTTTTGTGAAGGACCACTGAGACTCTACAACTTTGGATATTTCCCTTTTTCTTGACTTTCAAACTTCTGGGGTTTTACAATATCTCTCCCTTTGAAGTATTCATCCTTAAATGGGACTCAAGCTAGCATAAATATAGTAGGAAAAAGACATACCAACCCATCATGAATGCAATAACACATCAAAATGCATAAAATCAAGTAGTAATTAGCCCCAAGCTAAAACATGACTTTAAAACTCATTTCATGAATATATATGAATATGAAAACTTGGGAAAATGACGAGAATGCAAGAATTCGAGGAGTGATCAGGAAGGAACTTAGTACCTCAAGTTGGAACGGAAGGAAATAGATGAGGATAATGTCACATAATATCAACTTTGACCTCCCATGTAGCACCCTTAACTAATTGGTTCCTCCAAAGAACCTTCACGGATGCAACTTCTTCTTTTCTTAACTTACGGACATTCTGATCTAAAATTTCAACGAAAACCTCTTGATAAGATAGGCTCTCCTTCACATCCACATTGTCCAATGACACAATAGAGCTAGGATCACCAACAAACTAAGGCTACCTTACCAAAGAGCCTTAGAATCTGATATGGGTCCTACATATCGGGTACTAGACTTCCCCTTCTTACCAAAATATATCACACTCTTCATGGGTGAGATTTTCATGTAAACCCAATCATCAACCTCAAATTCAATCTCTCCCCTTCTTACATCCGAATATGAATCTTATTGGCTTTGGGCAGTTTTGAACTTTTCTCTAATAAGTCTAACTTTCTCTATAGCCTCACAAACCAACTCAGGTCCTATCAAAGAAACTTTACCAACTTCAAATCAACCTATAGAAGATCTACAGCTCCTACCATATAAAGCCTCGAATGGAGCCATCTGGATACTCGAATGTTAACTATTGTTGTAAGCAAACTCAACCAATGGAAAATAATCACCCCAATTACCTTTGACGTCAACTACACGGGGTCTTCCTACAAAATCTAAATAGTATGCTCAGGTTGACCATAGGTTTGAGGGTGAGAGTTTTACTAAGCATAACGTAAGTACCAAGACCCCTTTCAAATGACCTCCAAAATTGAGGTGTGTATTGAGTGCCTCAGTTTGAAATAATGGATAATCGAAACTCACAAATATAAAGTCTAGCATAATCATGAGTTGAATAAGAAGTCTTAGTAGGAAGAAAAATATGCTGACTTATTCAGTTGGTCGACAACAACTCAAATTTAATCATGTTGCTTACGAGTACGAGGCAATCTTGTAATGAAGTCTATATCAAGTCCTCCCAATTCCAAGTAGGAATTTCAATGTCTTGAGCTAAACCTCCTGGTTTTTGATGCTCAACCTTCACTTGCTGGCAATACACTTACCTACAAACTCTGTAATATCCTTCTTTATGTTATTCCACTAATGCAGTTTCCTCAAATCTCGATATATCTTTATGGAACCTCGATCTATGAGCTTCATTTAATATCATTTCCTTCTAGACATCAACATTAGGAATACATAGTCGGCCTTGCTATCTAAGCACACCATCTCCCCCTTGGGAAAAAACCTCAATGGCTTTTTCAACACCGCTTTCTTCAACTCAACCACAGTCATATCATTATCTTGATTTGCCTTAACATCCGCTACAAGAGATGATTCAGAACCATTTTGAACAACCAAACCACCATCCTCCAAATCAACCAAGCAAACATCCAATCGGTCTAGTCTACGAACATCACGAACCAACTTCTTCTTTTCATCCTCAACATGGGAAATACTATTCATGGACAACCCACTAAGAGTATGGACAACCACATTCGCTTTACCCAGATAGGATAACACACTCATATCATAATCCTTTAACAACTTAAGCCATCTCCTATGTTGAAGGTTCAAATCCTTTTGGTTGAACACATATTACAAAATCTTTTGGTTGGTGAATACATCAACATAGATATCATAAAGATAGTATCTCTAAATCCTTAGAGAAAATACAACCGCCGCTAACTTTAAGTCATGAGGCAGATAGTTGTTTCATGCACCTTAAGTTCCATAAAGGCATGGGCTATCACCTTACCATTCTTCATCTAGAAAAAACAAATACCAACCCTTGAATAATCATAATATAATACAAAATATCCGAACCCTTCTAGTAAAGTCAACACCACAGCAGAAGTAAGTCTATCTTTCAAATCTTGGAAAGTATTCTCACATGCATCAGACCTTTGGAATTTCACTTTCTTTTTAGTCAAAGTACTCAAGGGTGATGCAATGGAAGAGAATTCTTCCACAAACTATCTATTATAATTGGCTAGGCCTAAAAAACTTTGAATATTAGAAGGAGATAGTGATCTAGGGAAATTCTTAACCACTTTGATTTTCTTAAAATCAACCATAATACCTTCACCAGAAACAACATGGCCAAGGAAAGCAACCTCTCTCAACCAAAACTCCCACTTGATAAACTTAGTAAATAATTGACAGTCCTTAAGAACTTGCAACACAATTTACAAATGAATGGAGTTCTCATCCTCACTCCGAGAGTAGATCAAAATATCATCGCTAAATACATCAATGAATAATTCCTAATATTATTTGAATACCCTATTCATCATATCCATAAAGGTTACATGGACATTTATTAGTCCAAAAGACATAACCAAAAATTCAAAGTAACTATACTAAGTTCTAAAAGTTGTCTTTAGAATATCACATTTCCTTACTCGAAGGTGATGATAAAGGGATTGAAGATCAATCTATGAGAAATAACTCACTTCTTGAAGTAGGTTGAACAAGTCATCAATCCTTGGAATGAGATACTTATTCTTGATTGTGATTGTGCTCAAATGTCAGTAATCAATAAACATATGCAGAGAACCATATTTCTTTCTAACAAAGAGAATCAGTGCACCCTATGGAGAGATGCTCGGTATAATAAAACCCTTATCCAATAAATATTTCAGCTGATCCTTTAATTTCATGACTTCCATTGGGGCCATACGGTAAGGGTGAATAGAGATAGACTGGGAATCGGGATGAAGATCAATACCAAAGTATATCTCTCTTTTGTGAGGGATACCCAAAAGATCTTAAGAAATACTTTAGAAAACTCGTTAACAACCTTAAATGACTCAAGAGTAGGAGCTTCAAAATTCATATCCCTAACCCGTACTAGATGATAAGTGCAACTTTAAGAAATAATTTTTTGAGCTTTAAGGCATGAGATGAATTGATCCTTTAACACAAAATTACTATCTATCCATTCAAGGACTGGCTTACTTTGAAACTGAAACATAACCCATGGGCCCTATAATACTAGAAGCATAACATGCATGAAATCAATCCATACCAAGAATAATATTAAAATCGATCATACCAAGCTCTAAAAGGTCAACTAAGGTAACTTTATAAAAGACTGAGATTGAATAATTTCTATAGACTCTTTTACCCAAAACTGAATCAAAAACAAGAGTATAGACCAAAAACTGCTCTAACAATATCTCGATACTAACATAAAATTTCATCACAAGATAAAGAGTAGTGAATGATAGAGTTCCACTTGGATTTTACAATTTATAAACATAAAACTCAAAGACTTTTAACATTCCAGTCATAATATTGGGGGAATCCTCCAACTCTTGATGAGTTTATCGAGCATCAAACCTGTTCTAACATTGATCACCACCACAACAAAAAGTAATATCATGCTAAGTTAGTCGGTCGGAAGTAGTCCATGCCTGAGGACAATAACATCCACCTCTAGAAGTAATTGAAGGACAATCTTTCATTTTGTGACCTATCTTTCCATACGCAAATCATGCACCCAAACCTGCCAAACACTCTCCTCGATGACTCTTCCCACGCTTTTGCATGCGGGTATAGTCTAACTACTAGGCGCTCTTTATCGAGGCTTAGGGTTACACATCCTATCTTTGTTTAACTTTGGATATTGAATGTTAGAAGAAGTTTGACTGGAGAACTTTGGGAGAATAGAGAACGGCCACTATTTCTGGACTTACCATGTGAATACTCACCAATATTAGTCTGAGCCTTCTTGGAATCTCTCGCTATCTTTTTTGTCTTCTCTTCCTCAATATTCTATACATGTGTCATAAGCCTTAAAATATACATTTTCTTAAACAACATGGTTGTTTTACATTCTTTGTCCACCAAGTTCGACATAGCTGAGATAAATTTTCTCATACGAGCTCTAGAATCGACAATTATGAACGGAACATATTTTTACAATTGAGCGAAACTTTTGAGCATACTCCCTTACACTCATGTACCCTTACTTCAAGTTAATAAACTATTGAATCTTAGCTTCCCTCAACTCTAATGGAAAAAAATGTTTAACGAAATCACCCTTAAACTCTTCCCAGTCAATGGGACCATCATCTCTAGCCTTTTTTCTTTTCCACTGTTCATACCAAATCTGAAACACTTCCCTAAATTGATAGGCTGACAAGTCCACCTTTTCCACCAAACTGATTCCCATGAGGTCCATTATCTTGCAAACACCTTTAACAAACTCTTGTGGATCCTCATCCGTTTTAGAACTATGGAACTTTAGAGAATTCATGTGAGTGAAGTCACAAACCCAGATAGCTATCGTACCCATATTTGGGTTCATGAGAGTAACAACTTATTGATTATGTTATACGGCCATGGCTTGGGAAAGCACTTGAAAAGCTGCACGGAACTCAGCATGAGAAACTTGTTTGGCTAAATGATAATTTGGAAGTTGGGGATCTTATTGCCCCACATTCATATTGGCATTGTAATTCCTTCGAACGTCAGCTCTTCATGGAGATAAGATTCTATAATTGCAAAGAAATATCGTTAGAAGGAAAACTCTAGACTACAACTCTATCGCATGATATATGAGTGATGAAAAAAGTGAAGTTTCCTAAAATACCTAATAGCCCCTTATTCATAGATGTGGCATGCTTCACACTAATGAATAAGACTCTACTTGATGTGGATTGTCAAATACCCTAGGGCATTTGAAGCTTGTTCTCTGATTCCAAGTTTGTCATGACCCAGGCTATGCCCTAGACGTAAAATGTTTATTAGAATCCAAAAGGACTCCAACTAAGCCTCTTATCATACATAACATTCATAAGGTAAATAAACAATACTAAACTAAAATCATAAATGCAAAAAGTAAGTCTCAAGGGATAGAATCTCGAAAGAACGAGAATCAAGCATAATCTTAAAATAAATATGAACTACATGCTCATAACAGTCTAGACAAGCCTCTAATACTACATATGGGTCTTAGGAAAAGTTCATAGCAAACCAAAACATAAAGGAAGAACTATAGTCTGAACATAAATAAAATTTAAAATGGCTACGCCCTCAAAATATGAGAACTCACAAATCAAAGCTAAGTAGAATGATCGGTAACTATCCATGAGCAGGAGGATGAGCGTCGAGCCCTAAATCATGAGGCAATATAGGCAAAAGTATGCATTTAAGTATGTGAGAAATATGCATGAACATAAATGAGAAGACATAATCAATATGAACATGTGATGTATGACCAAATAACTTGAAAAGCATGAGCTAATAGTTGAAAATATTTAATAATTGTCAATGCATGATAAAACATCACTTAAGAGCTTATAAAAAACATATACATTTTGTGGGATATTAATCTTCCAATACTTAAGACCATGTAAGAAATAACATGAAATATGCTTGTCACGATCCGACCTAGGGCCTAGTCGTAACACGATAATTGAAACCCCGAGGGGCTTCAACCAAGCCTCTTGTACATATCATAAACTTATATAAGGTAAAGCAAAAGCAGAAACATCATAATAGAGTCTAAACCATGAATAAAAATTTAAGAATGTCACATTATAACATAAACTCAAAATATTTATCCAACTAGATGTCTCTACTCATGAATATGGGCGGGGGATAAGACATATCTCTAGCTCACCCTTAATATGAAAGATAGCAAAAGTCTTTTAAAACAATAACTAACTCGATAACTAGTCCCCAATAAATGAGGACTCACCACAAACATCGCTGGATAGGAAAGCTTAACTAGCCACGTAGTTGAGTATGATTTTCAACCTCAACCCCTATATTATGAGACAATGTAGGAAAAAAGTATGTATTAGTACATTGGAATGTACTAAGTATGAGGGCGTGACATGCAACGTAAATAATGGAATTAAATGGTCAAGTAAATTACATGATAAGATGAGGTAAATAAAGACATGATAAAATCATGTTGACCAAAGCATTTAAAAAGCATAATTTAAAATCATAGCTTACATAAGAGATCATACATGTGTGGGATAGGAACCATAACCGACAATAAGACCATGCGAGCTATAACATGGAATTCCATTGTCTCCCTATACAATGAAGAAAAAGGGGAATCTACTTGCAAAGGTAGACTCTACCCCGCTAAACGGGTCATACATACGCTTTATGTAGATCCAATAGCTAGGCCATGAAGGCAACCTATGGTTGTATGTAGTTTATGGGACATGAGGCTTCTACTAAGGCTTTTGGTAGGGACCCCACATCAAGTCCACTCGATGCTAAGTCAAATCCCACAAAATACATGCATAGCATAGAAATCATAATTACATATATCATAGTCATGCTCATAGGTTTGAAATCATAGAACAAATCATTTTCATAACATACTTGTAATGTGAGAATTGTCCTTTCACCATTACAATTATATTTGCATAATTCATATCGTTAGGACTTAGGTCACCACATAAAGCCCTAAGTCACCTTACTTCATATCTTGCATGAAATTCATACCTTGAACTTAGAGTAGAACTCAATTGCATAATCAATTCACTTTAAAAATCATGTAATTGACTTGAAAATAAGCATGATCATAAACTTTATATCAGTCCATACATAGTTCATATAGATCATATCCCTTGGACGTATAATTCAAAATGCTCATAATTTACATAATGGACCCTAGAGATCAAAATAGGAGAATTAATGAAAAAACTCTTCAATTTAATGCAATAACCATCAATTTATATCAAAATAGACTCATGATCATACTTTGAATCATAATTCATGCAATAGGAATAGAGATCATGAAATACATAAAATACCATACTTTAATTTGATAGAAAACCTTGAGAAATTAATTATGCTTCATGGATGAAAGAATATATGAATCAATACCCACATACCTTAAATGACAAAACCAAATAATTTGGAAGAAATTAAGAGTTTTGATGGAGAGCTTGAATGAATTTACTTGAAGTCTTCAAAGGATCCCTTGAGAGTCTTTTGTACAAAGAGAAATATTTGAGTGGGTGAATTGTAGAAGAATGAATAGAATTAGAGGTTTAGGTCAATTTATAGAGTTAAATTAGGTCCTAAAAAGATCTAGGTTAATTAGTTAACAATTAGGGAAAAGTCTAAAGTGCCCTTGCTAAAAACTAAATTTGGCCAGAAAATCATCACAGGTATGCGACGCGGAGGGAAGCAAGTCCGCGATGTGGACTTTTCGCTTACCTTACTGGTTTGCGCAGTTCCTTGAGAAATCTATCTTTCGATCTACGAGTCTTAAAAATCCACTGAAATTATTTTCTTGCAGGTTTTGACCCCTTGATTGATATTCCGAACTTGGATTTTTTAAAAAGATTAAGGATAATGCATTATATGAGCGACCTAATCCCAAGGCATTCTTAATGAACTTATGAGCATTTTGAGGGATAATACAATACCTCCCCCTTGGGAACATTTATCTTCAAATGAGATCCAACTAATATAGGAAGGACATGGAAAAAGGACTTAGAAACCCAACATGGACATGAGGACACTTTGAAAAATGTATAGAACATGTAACTTCATACTTAAGATAAGACATAGTCCTTGAGAAAAAAATCATTTTCATAAATCATGCATGCATATGAATGACATATGGAACTGAAAAGTAGGATTTTAATCGATTTGATCATGAGTAACTTAGTACCTTGAGACTCGATTGAAAGGAAAGAGATACAGATAACGCTTCATCATATCTGATTCCGCTTCTCATGTAGCACTCTCTACTTGTTGATTCCTCCACAACACTTTGACGGATGCAACGTCTTTATTTCTTAACCTCTTTACTTTCCGGTCTAAAATCTCAATCGGGACATCCTTATAAGTCAAATTCTCTTCAATACTTACATTCTCCATTGGCACAATAGAATTTGGATCACCCACAAACTTACTCAACATTGACACATGAAATATCGGATGAACCAAATCCAACTCAAGTGGCAAGTCTAACTCATATGCTACTTTGCCAATGCGCTTCAATATACTATAGGGTCCTATATATCTAGGGCTCAACTTCTCTTTCTTACCAAATCGCATTACCCCTTTTGTAGGTAAAATCTTCAAATACACCATATCATCCACATCAAATTCAAGCTCTCTCCTTCTATTGTCTGAATAGGACTTTTGATGACTTTGAACCATTTTCAATCCTTCTCTTATGAGCCTTAATTTCTCCATTGCATAAACTACCAAATCTAGATAATGCCATCTCACCTACTTTAAACAACCTACAAGATATCTACATCTTCTCTCGTAAAAGGCTTTAAAAAGAGCCATTTAGATGCTAGAGTAATAACTATTATTGTAGGCAAACTCAATCAATGGAAAATGGTTATCCCAACTTCCTCTAAGATCAATCACACATGCCCTTAACATATCCTTGAAGGTTTGAATTGTTCTTTTGGCTTGTCCATCGGTTTGAGGATGTAAAGCGATACTTAATTTGACTTTAGTACCAAGACCTTTCCGAAATGACTTCCAAAAATGTGAACTAAATTAAGTACCTCTATCCGATATAATCGACAAAGGAACACCATCAAGTTTCAAAAGTTCACAAATGTACAACTTAGCATAGTCTTTGGCTCTATAAGAAGTCTTGACCAGTAGAAAATATGTTGATTTGGTCATTCAGTCCATAATGACCCAAATAGATTCATGTTGTCTTCTAGTTCAAGGCAAACCCATGACAAAGTCTATATTCACATCTTTCCACTTCCATGTAGGAATTTTGATTTTTTCAGCTAGACCTCCCGGCCTTTGATGTTCATCTTTCACTTGTTGATAATTAGGTCACTTAGACACAAACTCCGCTATGTACTTATATATGAAATTACACCAATACACTTCCCTTAAGTCACGATACATCTTGGTAGATCCTGGATAAATTGAATACCGAGAACTATGGGCCTCATTCGATATCAACTCTCTTAGTCTATCAACATTTTGAACACACAAACGACCTTGGTAACGTAGTACCCCCATATTCTCCTAGGGATAAAGTATCAATGGATTTTTTGGCAATCGACATCTTCAATTCGACCAAAATTGAATCATTGTCTTATTTGGCCTTAACGTCTACCGTAAGAGATGATTCTGAACCATTATCTATAAGAACATCTGCATCATTGGAATCAACCAAATGCACACCTAAATGTGCCAATCTATGGACCTATTTAACCAATTCCCTTTTTCCTTCCTCAAAATGTGCAACACTATCCATAGAAAACGGACTAACAGAATCGGCTACAACATTTTTCTTACCCGGATGGTATAATATGCTTATGTCATAGTCTTTTAAGAGTTCAAGCCACCTCCTTTGCATAAGGTTTAAGTCCCTTTGATTAAACACATATTGCAAGATTTTGTGGTCGGTAAACACATCAACATGTACCCCATAAAGATAATGGCGCCAAATTTTCAACGCAAACACAACCTCCATAAGTTCAAGATCATGGGTTGGATAGTTCCTTTCATGCACTTTAAGTTGTCTAAAAGCATAGGCTATAACCTTACTATGTTGTATCAAGACACAACCCAAACCAATATGAGAAGCTTCACAATAAACACCAAACCCATCCGAACCTTCGGGCAATGTCAAAATAGGAGCCAACGTAAGATGATCCTTCAATATTTGAAAACTTTTCTCACATTCTTCCGACATTGGAATTTTGCATTCTTTTGTGTCAACTTAGTTAAAGGTGAAGCAATAGATGAGAACCCTTTAACAAATCTTCTATCGTATCCTGCTAAACCCAAAAGCTTTTAATATCCGAAGGAGATAATGGTCTAGGCCAATTCTTAACCGCCTCCATTTACTTAGCATCTACTTTAATCCCATCACCGGACACCACGTGGCCAAGAAATGCAACTTCCTTCAGCCAAAATTCACACTTACTAAATTTAGCAAATAATTTCTTTTCTCTCAATGTTTGCAACACAATCCTCAAGTGACTTATATAATCTTCCTCATTTTGAGAATAAATCAAGATATCATCAATGAACACCACTACAAATATGTCCAAATATGGCTTGAAAATACTATTCATCAAATCCATGAAAATAGATGGAGCATTAGTCAAATTGAATGACATTACTATAAATTCAAAATGACCATACCATGTCTGAAAAGCCATTTTGGGAATATCACACTCCCTTACCCTCAATTGATGATAACTGAAATAGAGGTTAATCTTAGAAAAGTAGTTTACTCCTTGTAATTGATCAAACAAGTCATCTATCCTTGGAATTGGATATTTGTTCTTTATGGTGACCTTATTCAATTGCCGATAGTCTATACACATTCAGAGTGATCCATCCTTCTTCCTAATAAATAACACGGGATCACCCCATGGTGAAATACTCAGTCTTATAAAACCCTTATCCAACAAATCCTTCAATTTTTCTTTCAACTTCTTAAGTTCCGCCGGAGCCATATTGTAAGGAGGAAGAGAAATACGTTGGATATCGGGAAAAAGATCTATGCCAAAGTCAATTTTCCTTTCGAGAGGAATACCGGGCAAATCATCCAAAAACACATCGAAGAACTCATTAACTATAGGAACCAACTCAAGAGCAGGAGTTTTGGAATCGATGTCCCTAACTCACATAATAAGATAAATGCACCCTTTGGAAATTATTTTTTGGGCCTTAATACATGAGGTGAATTGACCCTTAACCACTGAATCATTATCCTTCCATTCAAGAATAGGTTCACTAGGAAAGTTAAACTTAACTACACGAATCCTACAACATATAGATGCGTAAGCGGCATGTAACCAATCCATACCAAGAATGATATCAAAATCAGTCATATCAAGTTCAACAAGTTCACATGAAATAACTCTTTGCAAGACCCATACGGGATAATTTCTATAAGCTTTCTTGGCTAATACCAAATTACCAATGGGAGTATAAACCAAAAAAGGTTCTAATAACACTTTGGGGCATACATCAAATCTCATAGAAATGTAAGAAGTAACAAAAGACAAGTGTTCACTAGAATCAAGCAATGCATAAAATCAAAGTTAAAGACTCGTAACATACCCTGACCATACCGGGAGCCTCATTAACCTCTTTCTTAGCATCAAGAGCATAGAATCAGTTGTTGCGTTAGCCACCCTTAGGTTGAGATTGGGTGCATTGTTGCACTTGGCCTCCTAGAGGATGACCTTCTCCATCCTTATTGTCAATAAGAGGGAACTCAAAATGCTTATGGCTCATCTTTCCACATCCATAACAAGCACCCATTCCCATCAAACACTTTCCTTTATGATTCTTTTCATACTTTGTACACTTTGGAGAAGAAGGGTTACTAGAATTTACACCTCCTTCTCTTTGAGCTTTAGGGTATGGTACCTTATCCTTAGAAAACTTTATCCTCAATCTTTGGCTTTGTTTAAAGCATCTACTACTACTAACGGTCCTAGCATTGGAGAATTCACCTTCATACAGGGCCCTCTTAGAATCCCTCATCCTCATTTCCTTGAGCTTTTTTCCTTCAATTTGTTCAGCAAAAGTCATGAGCTGAGATATGTCCATCTTCTTAACAAGCATAGTGGTGCGACATTCCTTAGCAATCAAGTCAGACACCTCTGATATCAATTTACTTATTTTGGCATATGGATCGGCAACCAATGAAGGAGCATACTTAGATAGCTTAGTAAACTTGAGGGCATAGTCCCTCATCCCCATATTGCCTTGTCAAAGATTTATGAACTCTAACACTTTAGCCTCCCTTAATTCAAGAGGGAAAAAGTAATCAAGTAAAGCAAGTTTGAAGATTCCCATTAAATAGGACCTTCATCCACCCTCTCCAACTTCCATTGATTGTACTATATTTGAGCAATACCCTTAAGTTGGTAAGCCACCAACTCTGCCATTTCTTTCGAAGTCACCTCCATAATACTCACTATCTTGTAGACCTCATCATTAAACTCTTGAGGATCCTCATTAATTTTTGAGCCATGAATCTCTGAAAGATTCATTCGTGCAAAGTCCCTTACTCTTGAGGCCGAAATAGGAACATTAAGAGGAGTCACAACACCTTGGTTGGTCACCACTTGGGCTAGCATAGTAATAGAGGTTCGGAACTCCACATTAGTTACTTGGTCTGGTAGGGGACCATTGTTTTGAGGAGCCTAGGGACCTTAGGCTTTATTAACATTATTTCCCCTTAGAAATGGTGGTCTTCTTAGAGACATCTTTTTGAAAATCACAAAGAAAGACCGTTAGGGAAAAGAAGTTTTACGGTAAACTCTATAAAATAACATGGATCATGAAAGAAGTGACAAATCCTAAAATGCCTCATAGCCTCCTACTCATAAGTGTGGAGCGCTTCACATACATGAATAAGACTCTACTTGATACGGCATGTTGGACACCCTAGGAAACATGAAAAACCTTGTGCTCTGATACAAAGTTTGTCACGATTCGACCAAGAGACTAGTCATAACATGGCGATTGAAACTCCGAGGGGCTCCAACCAAGCCTCTTGTACATATCATAAGAATACATAAGGTAAAGCAAAAGCGGAAACATCATAAAAGAGTCTAAACCCTGAATAGAAATTTAAGAACGTCACATGACAAAATAAACTCAAAATATTTGTCAAACTTGATGCCTCTACTCATGAATATGGACGGGGGATAACACATGTCCCTAGATCACCCTCAATATGAAATATAGAAAAAGTCTTTGAAAATAATAACTAAATCGATTACTAGTCTCCAATAAATAAGGACTCACCATAAACATCGCTGAATAGGAAAGCTTAACTAGCCACGTAGATGAGTATGATCTTTAACCTTAACCCCAACATTATGAGATAATGTAGGGAAAATATATGCATTAGTACATTGGAATGTACTAAGTATAAGGGCTTGACATGCAACATAAATCATGAAATACAATAGTTAAGTAAATCACATGATAAAACAAGGTAAGTAAAGACATGAGAAAGTCATGTTGACCAAAATATTTAAAAAGCACAATTTAAAATCATAGCATACATAAGAGATCATACATATGTGGGATAGGAACCATAACCTAGAATAAGACCATGCAATCTATAATATGGAATCTCGTTGTCTCCCCATACAACGAAGAAAAAGGGGAATCTATTTGCCAAGGTAGACTCTACCCCGCTACATGGGTCATACATATGTTATATGTAGATCCAATAGCTAGGTCATGAAGGCAACCTATGATGGCACGTAGTTTATGGGACATGAGGTTGCTACTAAGGCTTTTAGTAGGGCCCCATCTCAAGTCCATTCGGTGCTAAGTCAAATCCCACAGAATACATGCATAACATAGAAATCATAATTACATATATCATAGTCATGATCAAAGGTTTGAAATCAAAGAATAACTCATTTTCATAACATACTTTTGATATGGGAATTGTCCTTTCATCATTACAATCATATTTGTATAATTCATATCGTTAGGCTTTAGTTCACTACATAGGGCCATAAGTCACGTTATTTCATATCTTGGATGAAATTCATACATTGAACTTAGAGTAGAGCTCAATTGCATAATCAATTGATTTGAAAATCATGTAATTGAGTTAAAAACATGCATGATCATAAAATTTATATCAGCCCATACATAATTTATATAGATCATATCCCTTGGAAGTATAATTCAAAATACTCATAATTTATATAATGAACCCTAGAGATCAAAATAGAAGAATTCATGGAAAAACACTTCAATTTAATGCAATAACCATCAATTTATATCAAAATAGACTCATGATCATACTTTGAATCATAATTCGTGCAATAAGAATAGATATAATGAAACCCATAAAATATAATACATTAATTTGATAGAAATTCTTGAAAAATTGATCGGGCTTCATGTATGAAAGAATACATGAACTAATACCCACATACCTTAAGTGAGAAAACCAAATAATTTAGAAGAACTTGAGAGTTTTGATGGAGAGCTTGAGTGAATTTACTGGAAGTCTTCAATGGAGCCCTTGACAGTTTTTGTAGAGATAGAAATATTTGAGTAGGTAAATTATAGAAGAATAAATAAAATTAGAGGTTTAGGTCAATTTATAGAGTTGAATTGAGTCCTAAAAATATAAAGGTTCATTAGCTAACAATTAGGAAAAAGTCTAAAATGCCCTTGGTAAAAACTAAATTTGGCCGGAAAGTCATCGCCAGGTTCGCGATGCGGAGGCAAGCAAGTCTGCGATGTAGACTTGTCACTCACCTTACTAGTTTATGCAGTTCCTTGAGAAATCTATATTTTGATCTACGGGTCCTAAAAATTTACCAAAACTATTTTCCTGCAGGTTTGGACCCTCTAATTGATGATCCGAACTCGTATTTTTGAAAAAGATTAAGGATAATGCATTAAATGAGAAGCCTAATCCCAAGGCATTCTTAACGTACTTATGAGCCTTTTGAGGAATATCATAATGATAACAACCACATCGAGAAGAGCAGCTCTACTTGCCAAGGTAGACTCCATATCATAACATATCATGTGTTATATGTGGATATACTAGATAAACCAATCAAGGAAACCTATGGGGGCAATATAGTTTGGGATTAGAGTTTTCTACAAGAGACTCCTTATCAAGTCTCCACCAAAAAGTCAGCTTGGTGCTTAGTTAATCCTAGAGGAATACGTAACTCATTAACATTTGGAAAGGAAAATGTATACCAATCCGCATTCATAAAGTACATTATACGAATAGATCCTTGAAAATCATTATTATAATATATTCATATAGACACTTATCTTTGTAAGCATATATATATCATGATTTCTTCATATTGTGAGAAAACCTTTCACAGTTCATTCCTTCATACTTGAAAAATATTTGAAAACATAATTCATAGCTATTCATAAATTATTTTTATAAATCCTTGATCATAAATTCATAGTTCATAATTAAAAATCATAAAATTATGCATGGGTCCATGTAATATCATGTAGTAAGGTAACATTATGCATGATCAAGTGAGACAATATTAATTTAATCAAAAATGGAAGGACTCATGGAGAATTGACTCCCTTAGAATTTGATGAAGTCGAATTAGGAGAATTGAATTTTGTTGGGACCCAATGGATGAATGGAATTCATTTTTGAATATCCATATACTTGTAAATCGAAGCTTTAACAAAAATGTATCTTGATGCACTTGAATTTAAGAACCCTAGCTTGATCTAGAAGAAGATCCTTTGAGAGATTTCATTTATGGAGATGATTTTTTGTTATGAGAGTAGTTGAGAGAATGAGGGATTAAAAGAGGTTTTTCGGTATTTAATAGTTTAGGAATTAGTCCCAAAAATGTCTAAGTAATATAAAGATTAGGTAAAAGTCCATGTTGCCCCTTCACATTTTCTTTTCAAATGGATTCCACAGACACACTTAACAGTCCGTGAAATGCAACAGCCCTCCCACAAACCCTGAAGCATCACCTTCCATGGGAAATTCCACTACTCATATAACTTTCCATGGGTCATGGGAGAGCTTGTGAACCACTACTCAAATATTTTCCAAAAGCCTTCCCTATACTGACCTTCCCATAGTTGGTGAAGGTCATTACGGACCATACAATGGTCTATTACAGTCGACTCAAATTTTCACCTCAAATGGATCTTTCACGGGTGGTGTCCATGGACCATAAGAACTTACACGATATATGAAGTACCTTGTGAATGTTCATTGATACTGAAACGTCGGGTATTTCCCTTTTCCTTGACTTTTGAACTTCTGGGTCTTACATACTACTATTTTTTAGAAGGAACATTCTCATATTTATTGTACTTTTAAATTGGGTTTGACAAGAGTTGTACCATTTGAATCACTTGATATACTAGTTTTTGAGATTTTTGAGACGTCAAGGACGTACTCCCTTTCTATTAGCAACATTAGAGGCATCTGGGTACACTTATATTTTACTTGACTTTTTGATGTGGCGTCGCCCTTTTTCTACATCAGCTTGGCTAGTCACTCTCTAGTACCACAATAGGGATGTTATATGTCTAAGATATGGTTTGGGCCGAAGGCCTCTCTGATTGTGAGTACCATTGTACGTGATGAGGGAGCTACATGATTCATATCTTGTAGGCCGAGGGTCGGGGTTAGTCTATACAGTTTATTATTGATGATCTTTTAGAGCCATCCATGATACCATGGGTTATTACTACAAACTTGGATTCATTTGCATCACCTATCAACAATATATTTGTTTTCTATTTAGTCTCTTAGTTTATGGGGACCTTAGGTATATTTGTTATTATTTGTACCTTTCAGGAGGTACAGGCATCCAATTAGTTATTATTTGATTATTATTTTTCTTATCTTGCATTGCATTAGTAATTAATTAATCATGCAGTTTATTCTTGACTTGTTGGTTGTACTCCTATTAGGTTGAGTTGGTTTAGTCTTTAGACTAGTAAGTTGTCTAGTGGTAATTGCCAAAGTTGTGTCCCTATTTAATTGACTCCGATAGCACACTTAATTAAAAATAGGTTGTTGGACTTGCGTCTTCACGTACAATCCCTCATTCTGTCTCCTTTCTTCTTGTATCGAATTTTTTCACTCTTATTACTTGTTTTATCTTGTAATAGCTCTTATGTTGTAATTACCTTGTTCAAATGTTGTGAATACTTACTTTATTTGTGGAGCTCAGTCAGTCTATGCCTATTGAGTACCATTAATTTGGTTCTCATACTACACTCTACACACTATATCTTATAGTATAGATTATCGCGGGTGATTTGGGTTTTGTGTAGAGCAGCTTGGATTTAGATATTTGGTGATCTCTCGGCATCTATAGTTGCTGATTTCCATCTTGTTTGGACTAGGACTAGTTTTTTCTTTGTTTTCAAAGATAGTTTGTACTTATATTTGTATATATAAAAGCCTTGTACTCTCATTTTGAGTAGATGCTCGATTATTGACTGATGTCAGGTCTTGAGAGTGGTTTCTTGTTCTTTATATATATTTAGTTATCCCTATTTCTTCTCTTTATCATTGTCTTTAGTTTTATCTGTTTATATTCTGCTTGATAACCCATTGCTTCTAGTTTCAAACTTTGGATTAGTCTTTCTTACTGATGAATTATAATAGGTGTCATCATGACCTGAGAAAATTGATTTGTGAAAAGTTAATACCAGAGCACTAGGATGACCTATATTGTTGATATGAAAGCAAATGCCTAGTAGAGTCCTGCAATCGGTGTGGAAATGTCTATATTGTATCTTTGGGGGGCTATAGGGCATTCATAGGAACTTATGTTCTCAGCTCCTTATCATGTGTTTCACTTTGAATAACCTCTAAAAAGGATCTTTCAGAATTCACTCTCTCTTAGATAGATAGCATGAGGTTGCTGGTTTACAAAGTCTAGGCATGAACATGTTCTACCAGAGTTACAGCATATGGTTCTTATACTAAAGATAGGTTAGTTGTTCCCTAGCAGGGTTCATCATATGTATCTGAGTATGTTTTGGTAATTCTTGAATGGGTTAAGCATAACCCCACATTGCTCCCTACGGATCAGGATATAAGTCAAGAGTTCATCAAATGGTTGCCTTTTCCACTCAGGTTGGCGTCTGAGCATTTTATTGCAACATAGTGTACCTTTCCTCAAGTTGTGAATCATGTTAGGATCGTGGAGCAGGAATTCCTTGAGGCTTATAGAGAAAGTGGTAAGATGTCTCGTTATCAGTACACCAATGATGATATCTTACCCCAAGGTGAGCAGCATCTTGGTAAAGGTCATCTTCTTTCTCTATCTATCAGACCTACGATGGCAGTACCTCAGATTTCAGAGGCTACAGATACAGGTTATAATGCTGGCGGTAGACAATTGGGTTTGACTTCTCAGGACTCATATTCTATACGTTAATGTCATAGAGCCAATTCTAGTCTAGTTGGGGCATTTTAGTCGACTACATTTGGTGATTCATATTTTGAGTACTGCGAGTTGGGACACTTTGTGAGGGATTTTCATAGGGACTTGATGCAATAAGCTAGGGGTGGTCCTCCTGGTGTCAGAGATGGTCTTTCGCCAGTCAGAGGTAGTCAGTGAAGATCATCACATCCTTCACATTAGACCTTGGGCCAGATGGGTTACTTTTATTTTTGTAAGCTTGAGCACTTGTCATAGGATTGGCCCAGGCGGGAGTTGATCATTCATACTTGACAACATATGTTACTCCCTAGGCTAAGGTGGTCAGACTATTTTGTATATATTGAGACCTTGGATACAAGTCAAGATTGTGTCCCCATCATGGGATTATGATGTAGTTCGTTCAAGCAGGTCAGTTTCATAAGTCCACTACACATCTAGTCAGTGGTTGTGCCTCGATTGTAGAAGAGTTTTGTTACTAAGTTTGAGGTCATTCATAATCCATTGCATGCTTCTACTAGTCTTCTAGAGGCCGATGATCCAGGTATCAATTGTATTTATGTGAATTCCTTATTTGTCCTATATTGCTTACATTGTGTGGTTTTGGAGTTTTTATACTCATACACACCTATTTGACTTGATCCTCATCTTAGGATTATTTTGTCAACCTTACTTGGACTTTTGTGTAGATTTTTAGTGTCATAGTTGATTTCTTTTAGTAGTTGATCGACTAGATCGATTTTTTGTGTCGAGATGTGGTGGTTGAGCAACTCTCCGTGCCTTTCCCTTTGTGGTTTGTTATGAGTTTATGGTTTTGCTAATTAATTTTTTCCTTTTTTCTCCATTACCATTTTTTGCTATGATGCCGACCCTTGTTAGATAGGTGGCTAGACCAGCTTTGTCAGTTTTGGCAGTTGTTATGGTTCTTGATCTAGTCATCTTAGAAGGTCATCGTAGTTGTGTGTCATTCCTTCAGAGTAGTGGTGGTTTGGAGATTTCTGGCTATTAGATTTGTGATAAGGTTGTTGTAAGACCCTGTAAGTTGAAGAGTCAAAACGGAGGAACAAATTCTGGAAAATAGATTGAATGAGCTCATATGACTTAGTCTATGAATTGCAGAAACTCCTATGAGTCACTCGTAAGACTGAGGATGAGGCCTGAAATTTGAGTAAGTAGAGAGGTTAGTATACGAGTCAATGTTACCACTCATATAAAAAATAATGATATATAGAAATGACTCATCATGAAACTTTAGAGACAAGGAATTGTAGGTTGTCCAAACCTTGCAGGATGGCTCGAGTCTCTAAATCATCGTCAAGTCTACGACTCAAGTTGTAGAGGATGTTCAGAGAATCAGTCCTCAGGGTCCCTCTAACCCTACAGGATGAGTCCCTTCGATGATTCGTAGAAATTTCTGTGACTTATAGAGACGAATCATAGAGAACAGCCTTCAGGGTCTTTCTCAGACCCTGTAGGACGAATTGTCTCTACGAGTCGTAAAGACCATCCATAGGGTATGTTCGGCTTATATTTTAAAGGGAATCTTAGTGTTTTCTCATGTTTTTTCATCAAAATGTGGTCATTTTGGGACTGAAATGACCCTATCTAAGGCCCTAAACTATCTCAAACCTCTCATTCTCACACTTAGACTCAAACACACAAATTCTTTCTTCTCAAAGAGTTTCACTTAAAGATCCTTCAAGTCTCCATTTTCAAAGTTGCATTAGGGCTTTATTCCCCAAGGTAAGTGGGTCTGATTCATACGTTCTTCCACTCATGGAGCCCAAGTATTTTCCTAACCTGACAATTCAAATTTCAAATGGTGAATTCAATGGTTTTTCATATTGTGATTCCAAATGTATAAGTTATTGAGTATTTGAAGTTTATGTGCCTATCTTAGTTATATTGGTTATTAATTACATAAAATCATTGATGCATTAAAAGTCTTTATATGAAGGCAAAGGAATTTTAAAATGTATTAGTGGGTTGTTTTAAAGATGTTCCAAATTGATGCATTCCATTACCTTCATGCATGCTAGGGTTGATGTAAATGATTTGAAGTTGAATTCGCTAAACCCATCATGTTTTACCATGACTTTTAAAGAATATTGAATCGATTGAAAGGGGTTCAAACCCAATGTTTATAAAGGTTTATTTACTACGAATATGAATGTCTTTATAGAATGATTGAATGATGATCAAAGGGCTTCTTATCCAAAGAATGGATTCCATGTGATAAGGACAATTCTCACATTTGAATCATCAAGTATTAATGAGCTATTCTACCTAATAATGCTTTGATGATCTAAAGCTATATAAATGATTATGTTTTTATGCTATATTAAACTATTTCGTGGGATTGACTTAGGAAAAAATGGGGCATCGAGGTGGGATTGGGTAAGAAAATCCTAGTAGCAACTCTTTGTCTCATTCACTATGTGCCAACATAGGATCCCTTGTAGGCTTAGGCTAGTGGATCCACAAATAGCCCTAAATGTTAAAGAAATGAATGAAGTTGATGGAGCTCTACCCGAAAAGTAGTGTCCCCGTGCCAACGTAGGGGATTATATTAAATTCCATGTAATAGCTCGCATGGTCTTAAATATCGATTATGGTCATCTCACCATAAATGAACATTTCAAATATTATTTAATTTATTGATCATGCATGCATTGCACTATATTCCATATTATAGTAATGTTCTAATCTTTCTTCAATGTTAATACATGCCTACATACTTAGTACATTCAAAGTACTAACGCATACTCTTTTACCTACATGATATCACCATGTAGGGACTGGCGTTGCTCCACATTCTCCTCCACGTCGCTAGTTGATTTCATTGAAGGCTACTATTTTGGTGAGCTCCCATATTTCGGAAACAATATCTTTTCGCTTTCTAGCTCATGTTATGTAATGAATTTTGGATACTTTTCATGAAACTTCATTTATTATGAGGGTGAGCTAGAGACATGTCTTAGCCCCTGTCAAGTCTTTTAGTATAGGTATGTTTAGACATTTATGTATGACGTTCTAAGTTTGACTATGACTCTTATTTCATGACTAGTTCTGGGCACGTGCGTTGCACGTGTGTCCATGCTAAGTTGCATGATGTTTTTCTGTGTGTTTATATATATATATATATATGTATATATGTATGTATGTATGTATGTATACATACATATATATACTCGAATACGTACGGTTATACTACGTGTATTCCATGCTAATTAGTATAAATACTTTGAAAATATTATAATAAGAGTGTGATAAGTCGCACAAATATATAAGAGAACAATACAAGCTCAAATTAATAGATTATGAGTTTATTCAATCGATTACAAGATACATCGACATACTAAAATAATATTGTCGAATGAATTAAAAATGGAATATTAGAACAAACTTCAATTATGCAATTCTTATAATATATCAAGTATTCAACTTGAAAAAAGTTCTCTTCATTTAATATGACATAAGTCATAATTTATATGTCGAGTGTGGTTTTCAAATATTTCTTTTCCCAAGTTTTTCATCTTCTAAGAAATTGTAGTCTCCACTTTTTTATATTTGCATACATATTAAAAAGTTTTTGTCGAATGAGGGTAGTTTGTAAAAAATGTATAAAAATTCGATCAACATATGTCTTTGTTAAAATGGTTAGTAGATGATCATTGTCAATTCTGTGGTATACACCAACACAAATGTTGTTATTATTAGTTATAGAAATAATAATTGCTAAAATATTGAATTGATGTATTTAAATCATAATTTCTTGTTCGTACCTTTTGTTCTTTTGTCTGACTCAAAATTATTAGTTCTGCTGTCTGGAAATTTGACCTAGAGAATATTAGTTAAATTATACTATGAAATATATGATATAAACAGTAAGATATTTTAATACTAAAAGGAAAAAATGACATAAAAACCAAAATTTGACACATTTACTTTTTAAAAAATACCTTTAATTTTCCATGACTGTTATAGTAAAAGAGTCAATATAAAATTTCCTCTCTGGGAAGTCAAGCTTGTCCTCACTACTCTCACAATATCCATCCAATCGTTGAAAATATATTGGTGAAATGAAAGATAATTGTTCATTAGATTACATTTACTTTTGGTCTACTCTATGCTCTCACAATTGAAAAAAACCCACCCACGAACATGGATACTAATTACAAAAATTAAAATGAAAGAATGCGATAACTTGAAATGAGGAGAAACTAACAACAACAACAACCCAGTGAAATCCTACAACGTGGGGTCTGGGGAGGGTAAGTGTACGCAGACCTTACTTCTACCAAGATAGAACGGCTGTTTCCGAAAGATTCTCGGCTCAATAGAAGCATAAAAAATGGTCAGATAAGGCTAAGAAGTTCAAACGATATGGGAAACCAAATAGTGAAAGCGACACATATAAAATAGAGTAATCAAAGTACAGAAAGTAATAAATAATAATAGAAATCAGAGCACAAAAAATTATAGTGAGCTAATGTGCCTACTAATACGAAAGAATAACGAAACTATGTACTAGCCTTCTACCATAATATGGGTCCTCCACACTCTCCTAAAAAAATATTTTTAAAAGTAGCAAAGAGGAACAAAGAAAATGCTCGTAGTTCCTCAAACTTTCTCTTCCCCCCCCCCCCCTCCCCCCTCCCCCCTTCCACCCCAAAAAAGTTTTTACCGTATCTTTTATAACTTTATTCATGCATAAAATTCATAAATTTAAGTCTATTATCTAAGTCAAATTTAACATAAAATACAACAAAAACATGTATAAGTGATCATGTTTTCATCAACAAACAGAAATGAATTGATTAATTCAACTAAGAATTGGAAGCACAATCTCTTATGAAATTAGTATCACTGTTACAATTAACTTCACAACACATTTTTCCCTTTTGGCACAACAAACGATAAAATATAATCTCATAAAATTTATATTGAATATGAAAAAATTTCACCGTATCCCTTAATAACAAAATGAAAGTAGAACCAACAGACAAGATGGTAAATTGTTACATACCTAGTAAGTTTGTCTCATTCAATGATAAAGGTCAGGCATATTCTTAATATCCATTTATATAAAATGATTAGTGAGCAAAATTTAATATAAATCAATCATTAGTGTAAATTGATGAATGAGGAAAAACAAAAAGTTTGGCAACATCTACGTCATATTTACCTTTAACAGAATTCCATTAAATTACATAATCTCTTTAAATTTTAAAATTACCTATATTTCATCAAAAATGAGAGAATTTTGGGTATTAGCATTCTTTTAATTAATGGGACGAACTGCATTTTTGAAAGCAGTGTATTATGTGCATTGTCATCTATAAAGATAATAACATAATCCAAGCCATAATAAGTGGTTTTAAAAACCTCAGAATCCCAAACATGAACTTTGTCCATTACTGGCACCGTAACCTTACTCTATCACTCCTAGAACTTGAGGTGTTGCCTCCCTCGACCTGATTGGTGGAGAAGGAAGATGACCTTCACTAAACTGATACTCGCCTCAAAGTGGGATGCTTTCATTGTTGTGCTGATGGTGGGCCCTCTTACCACTCTCTCTGTAAGCCTCAAAGAACGCCTTCTCCATAGCCCTTACGTGGCTGACAATATGAGGAAAAGTAAACCTAGCCTCTATCATGTGCTTAGACAACAAACGAAGTTGCAATGAAAAACCCCTGACAAACTCCTATCTCATATCCCGGTCTATAGGGGATGATGTAGGGTTATTCCAATGACATACTTCGATGCTGAGGATAAACCCTGCTAGGGAATGATCAATCATCTCTTACCCAAGAGCCATTCGTCAAAACTTTAGTAGAACCTACAGACGCTTTGATCATGTCCACTGGGAAACTCGTGCTATCCACGTAAGAAACAATAGATTCCAAATGATTAGTTTGTAGATTATTCAATGCAAGGAAACACGATAAGGAGTCAAGAACATAATTCCGTAAAAATGCCCTATATCTTCCCAAAAATAGGATACTGATGTCTCTACAACAATCTATAGGACTCTACTAGGCATTGCCCTCATACCAGTGATGTCGGTCAACCTAGGGCTATGATACCAAGTTATCACGACCTGATTTTTTAGATTATGATGGCACCTGCTAACACCCACCACTAGGTGATCCTAAACTTTAACAATAAGACCAAAACCTAAGGCGACGAGCTGTCAAGCAAAAGATGAACCAAATAATCCGAAAAAAATAGCAAGGAGAAGAAAGAGAAGAACTGAAGTAAAACAAAAGAAGCCACCTCAAGACCTGACATCTATCGGTAATCGAGCACATAAATCAAAATATAAGTACAAGGCTATTACAAATGCAAAATAGATATAGACAGTCTAAAAATGCAAGTAAAGACTAGTCATGGCTCAAAAGTATATGGAAATTGGCAACTCCTAATGACAGGAGCTCTTCCAATATCTGAATTCAAGATGCTCTACACCAGGTCCAAATCACAGGAGAAAACTCATACTATGATCTACAGGGTGTATGAGTGTAGTACGAGTACAAGCGAATGGTACTCAGAAGCCGACTAAGATCCATAGATAAAGAAAGTATAAATAACATATAATCGAGTAAATACTAGACAAGTAACTAATCAGGAATTTTCAAACAATTAACAAGAGATAAGCCAACGAGACAGGATAAATAGATAAAGTAGCAGAGTCAAACTCAATCCAACAAACTACTAACAAGAAGAACATATCGTAGGAGTCTACTAAACAAGAATATAGTACTAACTGGAAACGTTTCCCATGTAATCACCTCAGAACTAATCGGACCCAACCTAGACGGAAGTACCAACCATAATCCAACTCAAATACCCAGTCAACCAAACATAAATACAATCAAATTAAGTACAAGTAAGATCAAATATTAATTAACCGGACGTCCATACCCCCGGAAGATACAAACAATAACAAACATACCCTCGGCCCTCATAATATCGAGGGATCAAACAACAAACAAGTATACTGGTGATGGGTGATGCTGATGAATGCAAGTCTATAGTAAAAACTAGTGACATCATCGGTGGCTCTCATAGATCAACAACAAGTGTATAGACCTATCCCGACCATTAGCCTACCAGGTGGGACCCATATAATTCCCTCATTTAGTTTAGTGGTGTACTGGCCAAAAGGGACCATAGGGGATGCAAGAAGCCCGTAGACACTACTTGGGCCTAAACCAGGTCTTACATAAATAATAGTATTCTCGTAGTGGTATCAAAGAGTGAGTGGCCAACACAATATAGAAAAAGGCAAAGGTGCACCAGATATCAGTAAAAAAAATAACCTCCAAACCATAAGAACCCTAGGGCATCATCCAGAACATCCATATACAAGAAAGGGCATCGATGCATCGGTTAGCCCAGTAAAAAGTAAGTACATCCTCGATGCCTCTAATGCCTCAAGTAGAAAAAAGAGTACATTCTCGACGCATCATAATTTTCAAAACTAGTTATAAAAATAGTCTAGGTCATACGTCACCTGTTAGAAACCAATTTCAAAAAATAGTAAAAGCATGAGAATGTTCTTTCAAAAACAGTTGCAAAAATACAGTGAAAGTACAGCTATCGTACCATAAAACAAATGTATATGCTCAATCAAAGCAAGCATGCCATCACTAGTATCCAAAAAAGGTTCAAACATCCAAAAATGTCATACTAAGTCATGTCACACTACCAAGGCAAAGAATACTAGCATGGGATCCAACAACTCCTCAAACATGGCCTTAGGCCTAACAATAGACAATAGACAATAATAGATCACAAGTCTACCACTACTTAGGAAGCGCAATAGTCGGAGAATGGCTCAAAATCAAATAGAGGGAGAAATTATCTCTAGGATCGATGCCTTACCCCAAAAATATGCCATCTCATATCCCAATGAACAAATCTAAGACAATCCAATGACTACGAAGAGCCCATAGAACCTACACTCTAGTATATAGGCACACCAACCGTAACTGGCCTTACCAAAAGCTACGCCTAGATATAAGGGACATGAACACCCACTAAAACACCTAAGTCTCAAACCTAGCCTAAGGACATCAATATCAATCCTAAAAAGGAAAACAACTCTAAGTCTAAACCGCAATGAGGCGCACAACCTAAACTAAGGATTCATGGGACCATTCTAATCTAAGTTCCAACTAGGAATCAAGAAATTGGAATAACAGAAGGAGAACTCTAATTTCGAAAAATACTCACCTAAGCCATCTGAAAAATATACTAAACAGTATCTACTAAAGATCAGTCAAGGTGGAATATCATAGCCCACATCGAAGCCGATCACGCGCAGTCTAAATCCTTCAAAATGAAGTTATCAACCTCCAAATTACCTATTATTACCGCCATACTAACAAAATATTAATCAAAACATCAATACAAATGTTTTGACTCTAATATCATATTTTTCAAAGATGAACCCTAAATTTGGTCTAAAATGGGATTGTGGAACCCGCATCAAGAATCCCTAATTTGACTACGTGAAAAGGTATATTTGAGTTAAAGGAACTTGTGGTCAAGATTTAGCACAATTTGACACTCAAACACATTAAAATCAAACCATGCAATAAATTCACCATTAATATAGAAATCAAGGAAGAGGGCAGCCCTTTGGTCATAATATTACCATAATATGATGTTTTACTGTAACATCCTCTAAAAACGTTGTATACGATGTTTCAATTTTTGCCTAAACATGATATAGCCTCTGTATTTTGGTCATAACTTTTCATAGGAATATCCAAATTGAGTGATTCAAATTTCTGAGTAACCACAAGATCATTACCTACAACGTTTATGAAGACCATATTTTAAGATTCGGAGGTTAAGTAGGTCAAATAAATTAATCTTTGTAAGGTAGGATGCTGTGACGGAAATGAGTATTTATAGAAGCAAAATCATATCTCACTGTAGGTTTATCCAAATTGGTTGATTCTTGAACGATATGAAACTAGACTTCCATATCTACAATTCTTATGAAGACACCAAATCCTAATAAGGAATTTATCGTATTCAAACGTAGCTCCCAAAACGAGTATTCTGTCAAAGATAACTCATTTCACCTACCATAGAAAGATCTAGATACATTTGACATCACTCATGACATAAATTGTCCTCCATTTAACATCATCCATGACATCAATATATTCCACTAAATTTTCAGATTTTTATTTATAATTATTTTATTTATTGTTAGGTCCTCTTTCCCACCTATAAATACCCACCTTATTTCCTCATTTTATTCATCAAGCTTTCTCAAGCAAATCTTCTCTCTATACACTTCTTTACACATTCTCAAATATAGTTTTAGTTCTTAGTAGTGAAGAAATACTATTCCGGTAATTCATATATTCCGGGTAGTACACAAAACGTTCCGGCAAGGAGAAAAGCTAGGACTCAAGAGTGGTCATTAAGTCTTCCGGTACCAACTAAAGCTTCGGTTTCCAGGTATGTAAGGTTTCAATGAGAGTATTCCTTCCACTCTCATGTCTAAATTATTTTGATTATATGATAAATTATGTTTATTTTCTTTAAGCTTTACTCTAAGTTATGTGGGTGTTTATCCATGGGTTCTTCCACCCATGTAGTCCAAAAACTCTTTCAATTAAATATCTTGATTTCAAGTAATATTTTCTTATGTTAATTCTTAATTTTACTTAATAGTATGAATCATGGTTAAACTAATGATTATTGTTCTATTTTGATGCAACATAATTTCATATGTATGAATTGATGGTTTATAAGTAATTCTTTTATTTATCTATTTAAAAGTTCTTGAAATTCATGGTGGGTTGTTTAAAGCATGATTTTTAATTAATGGATTTCAAAGTATTTATGAATATTTATTTACATACATATTTGCAAGTTGAAGTGATTTGAACCCACCTAGTTTTACTATGTTTTTAATAAAGTTTGACTTGAAAGCTTTGACTCCAAATAAATGTTTATGAAAGTAATATCTATGATCAAAAAGGGAGTCTTATGAAATGAAAGAATGATGAAATGATATATGGATTCTTTATGCAATAAGGACAATTCTTGCATATTTGAATTATCAAATGTTTTAATGAGCTATTCTACCGAATATGATGTTTAAATTCTCAAGTTATATGCTATGAATATTTTAAAGTATTAAACTATTCCGTGGGATTGACTTAGCACCGAATGAGGCATTGAGGTGGGATTCGGTAAGGGAATCCTAGTAGCAACCCCTTGTCTCATTAACTATGTGCCAACATAGGAGCCCTTGTAGGCTTAGGCTAATGGATCCATAAATAGCCCTTAAAGTTAAAGTTAAAGAAACGAATGAAGTTGACGGAGTTCTACCCGGCAAGTAGTCTCCCCGGCCAACGTAGGGGGTTATGTTGGATTCCATGTAATAGCTCGCATGGTCTTAAATGTCGGTTATGGTTAATTTCCCACAAAGTGAATGTTTTAAAGGATATATAAATGATTTATTATGCATACATTAAATTATGTTCCATATTACATAAATGTTTTAATGTTTCCTCAATGTTCATGCATCCTTACATACTTAGTACATTCAAAGTACTAATGCATACTCTTTTGCCTACATGATATCACCATGTAGGGATCAGTGCTCCTCCTCATTCTCCTCCACGTGGCTAGTTGATATTCTATTGAAGACTACTTTTGGTGAGTTCCCACGTTCCGGGAACAATACTCCTTTATCTTTCTAGTTTATGATATGTTAAGATATTTTACTATGGAATTTCTTCTATTATGATTGAGGGTGAGCTAGGGACTTGTCTTAGCCCCGTTAAATCTAATAGTTAGAGGTATTGTTGGACATATGTAAGTTGAAGATTTATTATGATTTCCGCTTGTTTATTTATCATCATTACCTATGAAAGGCTAAAAGAATGCTAAGAGGCTTGTTTGAGGTACTTTCGGGTTCCTCATTCGCCATGTCACGTCTAGGCCCTAGGCTTGGGTCGTGACAAACTTGGTATCAGAGCCCGAGGTTTTGAATGATCCTTGGAAGTCCAACATACCGCGTCGAATAGGTTCTTGTTCATGGTTGTGAAGCGCGCCACAATTATGAATAAGAGACTATGAGACGTTTAGGAAAATTTTCACTTCTTTCAAATTCATGTCGTGCCTTAGAGTGTCCTAAGCTTTCCTTTAACTAACGACCCATTTTGTGTTCTCTAGATAATGACTCGTGGAAGACCACCTCGAAGAGCAAGGGTTGACGATGAGGACCAAACTCCTCCGATTCCTAATGCCCAACATCATGAGGACGGGGTAACCCATGCCGAGTTTCGCAGTGTTATTACTTTGTTAGCCCAAGTCGTAGCTAACCAAGGGAATCTAGGTGTTCCTCCTCCCCAAATGCAAAATGCAGCCTCTAGGATTCGGGATTTCCAAAGGATGAATCCACCCGAGTTCGATGGTTCTAAACTAGATGAGGACCCTATGGAGTTCATTAATGAGGTGTACCGGATTGTGGCCATCATGGGTGTGCCACCAAATGAGAAGGCCGAGCTAGTGGCCTATCAACTCAAAGGTGTGGCTCGAGTGTGGTATGAACAATGGGTTGTTGAGAGGGATGAAGAAATAGGGTCGATAGGATGGGAAGAGTTTAAAGGTGCCTTCTTAGATCGCTTCTTCCCATTGGAGCTAAGGGAGGCCAAAATCCAAGAGTTTATCAACCTCCGTCAAGGAAGTATGAGCGTGAGGGAGTATGCTCTCAAATTCACTAAGTTGTCAAAGTATGCTCCCTTCATGGTCTCCGACCCAAGAGCTAGAATGAGCAAGTTTATTTCCGGTGTCTCAAGCTTGGTGTCCAAGGAGTGCAAAACAGCCATGTTGGTCAAGGAGATGGACATCTCTCGGTTAATGACTTATGCAGAACAAATCGAAGAAGAGAAGCTTAGAGAGAGATCAAGGGGGTTCAAAAAGGCTAGAGTGGATGGTGGAGGGTTTAACCCTCAAAGGTCCGATCATGGTAACAATGGCAAAGGCCAAGGTGGGCAAAGATTTGTGGGACAAGGTTCCACCAATACTCCTCCTCCAAAGTTCAACAAGGACAAGAGTGGTAAACCAATGATTCCAAGAGAGAATGTTGCTACTCAAACTTTCCCCACTTGCAAGAAGTGTGGAAGGACTCACAAAGGGGAATGCTTAGCCGGCTCCAATGCATGCTTTAAGTGTGGCAAGCTGGGCCACCATGCTAAGGATTGTAGAGATGGTGGTGGTAGGACTCAAGGACAAATTGCTCATGGTCAACAAGTCCAAGGAGGTGTCCAATGCACCAACCGCTTTTACGCCTTGCATGGGAGACAAGAGGTTGAGGATGCACCTAATGTCATTACCGGTATGTTAAAGGTCTTTTCTTTTGATGTGTATGCACTATTAGATCCGGGTGCAAATTTATCTTTTGTTACTCCATTCCTTGCTAATAGATTTGATGTTTTACCTGAAATGTTATTAGAGCCCTATTTGGTGTCTACCCCCGTTGGTGAGTCAGTTATTGCTAGAAAGGTCTATAGGGGTTGCCTTGTGTCTGTCTTGCATAAAGATATTCCTTGTGATCTCATTGAGCTTGACATGATAGATTTCGATGTCATTCTTGGGATGGATTGGTTACATGCATCTTATGCTTCCATAGATTGTAGGAATCGTCGAGTCAAATTCCAATTTCCAAATGAGCCTGTTATTGAATGGCAGGGTCATGATTCGGTGGTGAAGGGTCAGTTTATTTCTTATCTTAAGGCCCGAAAAATGATTTCTAAGGGATGTATTTACCACATTGTGAGGGTTAGGGATGTCAACTCCAAAAGTCCTTCTCTTGAGTCAGTTCCTATAGTCAATGAATTCCCCGATGTATTTCCCGATGACCTTCCTGGTGTCCCTCCCAAAAGGGAAGTTGATTTTGGTATCGATCTCCTCCCTGATACCCAACCTATCTCTATTCCTCCTTACCGTATGGCCCCGGCAGAATTAAAAGAGTTGAAGGAACAGTTAAAGGACTTGTTAGAGAAGGGGTTCATAAGACCAAGTATTTCTCCATGGGGTGCTCCCGTTCTATTTGTAAGAAAGAAGGATGGGTCACTTCGAATGTGCATAGACTACCGGCAATTAAATAAGATGACCATTAAGAACAAGTACCCACTCCCTAGAATAGATGACTTGTTTGATCAATTGCAAGGGGCAAGTCACTTCTCCAAGATCGACCTTCGGTCCGGCTATCACCAACTACGGGTAAGGGAGTGTGACATTCCCAAAACAGCCTTCCGAACAAGGTATGGTCACTATGAGTTTGTGGTGATGAGTTTTGGATTGACGAATGCACCGACGGTGTTTATGGACTTGATGAATAGGGTGTTCAAACCTTACCTTGATACCTTTGTAGTAGTCTTCATTGATGATATTTTAATTTACTCTCGGGGTGATGAAGAACATAAAAATCACTTGAGAGTTGTGCTTCAAATACTGAGGGATAGACAATTATTTGCAAAATTTAGTAAGTGTGAATTTTGGTTAAAGGAGGTAGCATTTCTTGGTCACGTAGTGTCCGGTGATGGAATCAAGGTTGATCCTAAGAAAATAGAGGCAGTCAAAAATTGGCCTAGACCATTATCTCCTTCAGACATTAGGAGCTTCTTAGGTCTAGCCGGGTACTATAGAAGGTTCGTCAAAGGCTTTTCTTCCATCTCATCTCCTATGACAAAATTGACCCAAAAGAAATCCAAATTCATATGGACAGATGAGTGTGAGAAGAGTTTCCAGACCTTAAAAGATCGACTTACCTCTGCTCCTATTTTAACTCTCCCAGAAGGATTAGAGGGGTTTGTAGTTTATTGTGATGCTTCAAAGATTGGTTTAGGTTGTGTCTTAATGCAAAACGGCAAGGTCATAGCCTATGCTTCTAGGCAATTAAAGGTGCATGAGCGTAACTACCCTACCCATGACCTTGAATTGGCGGCCGTTGTTTTTGCTCTGAAGATTTGGAGGCATTACCTCTATGGGGTGCATGTGGATGTGTATACTGATCATAAGAGTCTTCAGTATGTGTTCACCCAAAAGGACCTTAACCTAAGGCAAAGGAGGTGGCTAGAACTCCTTAAGGACTATGACATGAGTGTGCACTATCATCCGGGTAAAGCTAATGTGGTTGCTGATGCACTTAGTAGAGTGTCTATGGGGAGTATGGCCCATGTGGATGAAAGTAAGAGGGAGTTGGTGAAAGATGTTCACCGATTGGCTAGATTAGGGGTGAAGTTGTGTGGTACTAATGATGGGGGTATGGTTGTTCAAAATAGGTCTGAATCCTCTTTGGTGGTGGATGTTAAATCCAAGCAAGATCTTGACCCAAAGTTTATTGAGTTAAAGAAGTTGGTAAAGGAAAAGAAGATAGAGGTCTTTTCCCAAGGGGGAGATGGGGTACTGTACTATCAAGGTCGGATATGTGTTCCAAATGTTGATGGCTTAAGGAGTTTGATCATGATGGAGGCTCATAATTCTACATACTCCATTCATCCCGGTTCAACAAAAATGTACCGAGACTTAAAGGAGTTGTATTGGTGGGGTGGCATGAAGAAGGACATAGCAAGGTTTGTGTCCGAATGTACAAATTGCCAACAAGTGAAGGCCGAACATCAAAGGCCGGGTGGCCTAGCCCAAGACATTGAAATCCCAACTTGGAAGTGGGAAGATGTGAATATGGATTTTGTAGTGGGTTTGACTCATACCCGGAAGCGTCATGACTCAATTTGGGTAATTGTTGATAGAATGACTAAGTCAGCTCACTTCCTACCGGTTAAAACTTCCTATAGTGCCGAAGACTATGCCAAGTTGTATATTCGGGAGTTGGTGAGGTTGCATGGTGTGCCATTATCCATTATTTCGGATCGTGGTACCCAATTCACTTCTCACTTCTGGAGATCATTTCAAAAAGGCCTCGGTACTAAGGTAAAGTTGAGCACAGCATTCCATCCTCAAACGGATGGGCAAGCCGAAAGGACGATTCAAACACTAGAGGATATGTTAAGGGCTTGTGTGTTGGAGTTTAAAGGGAATTGGGATGATCATCTACCTCTCATCGAGTTTGCCTATAATAATAGTTACCACTCAAGTATTGAGATGGCACCGTTTGAGGCTTTGTATGGGAGACGATGTAGATCACCGGTTGGTTGGTTCGAAGTAGGTGAGATGACCTTGTTGGGCCCCAATTTGGTACTTGATGCTTTAGAGAAGGTGAAGATCATTAGAGAAAGGTTGAAGACGGCTCAAAGTCGTCAAAAGTCCTATTCTGACACTAGGAGAAGGGATCTTGAGTTTAATGTGGATGATTGGGTGTATCTGAATGTTTCACCCATGAAAGGTGTGGTTCGATTTGGTAAGAAAGGGAAATTGAGCCCTAGATATGTAGGGCCTTATAGAATCGTGAGACGTGTTGGTAAGGTTGCATATGAGTTGGAATTTCCATTGGAAATGACCATGGTTCATCCGGTGTTTCACGTGTCTATGTTGAAAAAACATGTGGGTGATCCTAGTTCCATTGTACCTATGGGAGTAGTGAATATTGAAGAAAACTTGACCTATGAAGAAGTTCCTGTGGAAATTTTGGACCGGCAAGTTAAGAGATTGAGGAACAAAGAAATTGCATCTGTTAAAGTCCTTTGGAGGAATCAACAAATAGAAAGTGCAACATGGGAAGCGGAAGCGGATATGATTAAGAGATACCCTCATCTTTTCCCCTCTATCCAAACCTAAGGTATTAAGTTGTCCTTGCTCAATTACTTGAAATCCTTACATCTCAACTTTTCTTGTCATATGCTTGCAAAATTATGAAATATATTTTAAATGATATTTTAAATTACACTGTTGCATTAATGATAGGTTGTTTGTTAACACTCTACTCTACTCAAACTAAGTCTTTTCTCATTCGAGGACGAATATTCCCAAGGGGGAGATAATGTAACATCCTCTAAAAACGTTGTATACGATGTTTCAATTTTTGCCTAAACATGATATAGCCTCTGTATTTTGGTCATAACTTTTCATAGGAATATCCAAATTGAGTGATTCAAATTTCTGAGTAACCACAAGATCATTACCTACAACTTTTATGAAGACCATATTTTAAGATTCGGAGGTTAAGTAGGTCAAATAAATTAATCTTTGTAAGGTAGGATGCTGTGACGGAAATGAGTGTTTATAGAAGAAACATCATATCTCACTGTAGGTTTATCCAAATTGGTTGATTCTTGAACGATATGAAACTAGACTTCCATATCTACAATTCTTATGAAGACACCAAATCCTAATAAGGAATTTATCGTATTCAAACGTAGCTCCCAAAATGAGTATTCTGTCAAAGATAACTCATTTCACCTACCATAGAAAGATCTAGATACATTTGACATCACTCATGACATAAATTGTCCTCCATTTAACATCATCCATGACATCAATATATTCCACTAAATTTTCAGATTTTTATTTATAATTATTTTATTTATTGTTAGGTCCTCTTTCCCACCTATAAATACCCACCTTATTTCCTCATTTTATTCATCAAGCTTTCTCAAGCAAATCTTCTCTCTATACACTTCTTTACACATTCTCAAATATAGTTTTAGTTCTTAGTAGTGAAGAAATACTATTCCGGTAATTCATATATTCCGGGTAGTACACAAAACGTTCCGGCAAGGAGAAAAGCTAGGACTCAAGAGTGGTCATTAAGTCTTCCGGTACCAACTAAAGCTTCGGTTTCCAGGTATGTAAGGTTTCAATGAGAGTATTCCTTCCACTCTCATGTCTAAATTATTTTGATTATATGATAAATTATGTTTATTTTCTTTAAGCTTTACTCTAAGTTATGTGGGTGTTTATCCATGGGTTCTTCCACCCATGTAGTCCAAAAACTCTTTCAATTAAATATCTTGATTTCAAGTAATATTTTCTTATGTTAATTCTTAATTTTACTTAATAGTATGAATCATGGTTAAACTAATGATTATTGTTCTATTTTGATGCAACATAATTTCATATGTATGAATTGATGGTTTATAAGTAATTCTTTTATTTATCTATTTAAAAGTTCTTGAAATTCATGGTGGGTTGTTTAAAGCATGATTTTTAATTAATGGATTTCAAAGTATTTATGAATATTTATTTACATACATATTTGCAAGTTGAAGTGATTTGAACCCACCTAGTTTTACTATGTTTTTAATAAAGTTTGACTTGAAAGCTTTGACTCCAAATAAATGTTTATGAAAGTAATATCTATGATCAAAAAGGGAGTCTTATGAAATGAAAGAATGATGAAATGATATATGGATTCTTTATGCAATAAGGACAATTCTTGCATATTTGAATTATCAAATGTTTTAATGAGCTATTCTACCGAATATGATGTTTAAATTCTCAAGTTATATGCTATGAATATTTTAAAGTATTAAACTATTCCGTGGGATTGACTTAGCACCGAATGAGGCATTGAGGTGGGATTCGGTAAGGGAATCCTAGTAGCAACCCCTTGTCTCATTAACTATGTGCCAACATAGGAGCCCTTGTAGGCTTAGGCTAATGGATCCATAAATAGCCCTTAAAGTTAAAGTTAAAGAAACGAATGAAGTTGACGGAGTTCTACCCGGCAAGTAGTCTCCCCGGCCAACGTAGGGGGTTATGTTGGATTCCATGTAATAGCTCGCATGGTCTTAAATGTCGGTTATGGTTAATTTCCCACAAAGTGAATGTTTTAAAGAATATATAAATGATTTATTATGCATACATTAAATTATGTTCCATATTACATAAATGTTTTAATGTTTCCTCAATGTTCATGCATCCTTACATACTTAGTACATTCAAAGTACTAATGCATACTCTTTTGCCTACATGATATCACCATGTAGGGATCAGTGCTCCTCCTCATTCTCCTCCACGTGGCTAGTTGATATTCCATTGAAGACTACTTTTGGTGAGTTCCCATGTTCCGTGAACAATACTCCTTTATCTTTCTAGTTTATGATATGTTAAGATATTTTACTATGGAATTTCTTCTATTATGATTGAGGGTGAGCTAGAGACTTGTCTTAGCCCCGTTAAATCTAATAGTTAGAGGTATTGTTGGACATATGTAAGTTGAAGATTTATTATGATTTCCGCTTGTTTATTTATCATCATTACCTATGAAAGGCTAAAAGAATGCTAAGAGGCTTGTTTGAGGTACTTTCGGGTTCCTCATTCGCCATGTCACGTCTAGGTCCTAGGCTTGGGTCGTGACATTTACGAAACTCCCAGAACACTCCCACATGAAGCCAAGATCACCACGAATAGATAAGAGTAGAAATTGCCTCAATCATATCTCCCAAGCTCAAGAAATCGCATTTAAAAACTTTGTCAAATAACTAAAATTCGGGTCCTAAAAAGACCCTCAGAGTTCACAAAGCGACAAGCAAACTCCTCAAACGGTGGGCCACTCTTAGGCGAGGTCCTTGTCTCTTTAATGACACTCCTATTCCTTTAGAGACAGTCTCTTTAGAGACCAGTGTTTACTTTAGCGATGGCACCATACTCAGCTACATCAGTTGATTTTTAGAAATTATCAAATCTCCGAGAGGGTGTTTGGGATTTGTTTGGAACCCAATGTGCTCAAGAAAATATGCTACCTAACCTCATTCAACATTTCAGAATTAGCAGAGCATTCAAAATTTCCATCCGAGGTCATTTTGACAAAAAGTGGGTATCACACCCAAGCACCATTTTTAGCTAAATTCAACGATGAGGCTCAAAATGAGACTGAAAGCCATGGGAACCACATGAAAAGTCATTCTAGACCAAAATAAATATTCACATGCTAATTACGCTGAATGAATTTCAATCCGAGTAAATTTTTCAAGAATGTTGACCAAAGTCAACCTTAGGCCAAATTTCAAAAACTATAGCGCCAAATGGCCTCAAACTCGCACGGATTGCCTCGATACTCATGTTTACATGATATTAACCTAAATTGGTCATTTCAGAGTTGATAAAACCATCCAAATTCCATTTTGAGGTTGTTTTGTTGGATTTTTGGAAAAAGTCCCATTAAAACTCCAAGAGATCCAAAATATTAAAATGGGCGTAAAATCCAAATGAACAACCAGGCAATCGAACTATCAGTTCCAGCAAGTCATAAATGAATTGGGGTCGCTACACGAGAGTTCTAAATGCTAAAAAGATCAGAAAATGGAGAAAATGACATGAAGGGTCATTGCAATTATTGGATTTTATAATGTCCACTTTTGCGAACATTTGTTGACATTTTCTATGTCTACTTTAGCAAATATTTGTTGGATTTTCCAGTGTCCGCATTGGCAAAATTTGTCATCTTTTGTGAAGGCTGGAGGGTTATTTCTAACCCATTTTCAGCTTTCTTTTCTAAGTTCTAAATGTGATATATAGAGCTAGAGAGCCCCGTTTGAGGAGATTTCAAGTGCTGTAATTTTTGTGTGGATCGTGGGTTTGTTGTGAAGTGTTTGGGGTTCTTTGGAAGTCATCATTTTGAGAAAATTTCTACCTATGAAAGGTTGCTCAAGCTTGAATTAGAGTTATTTATGGAAATTTAATGCATGAATTGATTTTCTTGTTTTCGATCATTAAATTGTGTTGTATTTTAGGGTACAAGCTCTGTAAGCTTAGTTGATTATTTTCATGAAGTCAATTTTAGGTCTGTCTCCAAAAAATGCAATTTTACTATTAAAAAGTCTCTATTGATGACCTGATCAATATTTTGTTAGCGTGGACGCAATTGGTGGTTATTCGGAGCTCGAAATCTTCAATTTGGTGGATTTAAAATGTGTGTGATCGGCTTTGAGGTAGGTTATGGTCTCCCACTTTGATAGAGTTTATTAGATATTGTTTAGTATATATTACATGTGAATTAGGTTGGAATTTTATGAGATTAGAGTTCTCATTCTCCTTTTGTATTTTCTTGATTTCTAATTGAGTCTTAGACTAGAATAATTCCGTGAAATCCTTAGTTTAGATGATAGGCCTTATTTATGGAATTGCCTTAGCACTATCATCCTTTTTAGGGTTTATATTGGTGGTCGAAGGTTAGGTTTGACCCTTAGATATTTTATCAAATGATGTACTGCCCTTATAGCTAGGCATAGCATCCGGTAGGGCTTGTTATGGATTGTGTACCTTTATGCTAGTGCATGAGACCTCTGTGGCTTGTCGTAGCCATGGGTTTTACATAGATGTGCACATTGGAAATGAAAAAGGTATATTTTGTGGTACAATCTCAATTTATTCATAAGGTTTTACTACTATTTTTTAGAAGTCTTTCTAATGCTTTTACATTTGTAAACTGGTTTTAACGAGAGTCCCACTGCCTACATTATTTAGAAATTGATTTTGAGATTTATGAGGTATCGAGGATGTACTCTTTTTTGTACTGATTGTTTCAGAGGCATTAAGCATGCACTCAGTTTTTCTCCTTTAGGTGCATTTGGAAAGCCTTTAGTCTGTACTTGACTATCCGGCGTGGCATTACCTTCTTTTACATGAGCTTGGCCATTTACTCTCTGGTACAACTGCGAGGATGCTATATGTTTAGATAACCTAGTTCAGACCCAAGCAGTGTATATAAACTTCCCGTGTCCCTTATGAGCCCCTCTGGCTGGTGTACCACTAAACTAGATGAGGGATCTACAAGGGTCCCGCCTAGCAGACCGAGGGGCGGGGTAGGTCTATACACATGTTATTGATGATCTCTAAGAGCCACCTATGATATTGCTGATTTTACTACCAACTTGCATTCATTAGCATCTCCTGTCAATAGTATATTTGTTTGTTGTTTGGTCCCCCGATTTTATGGGGGTAGGGGTATGGTTGTCATTGTTTGTACATGTTGAGTGTATGGGAATTCGGTCAGTTATTATTTGATTATCCGTGTACCTATCTTATGTTGTGATTGTAGTTGGTTTATATGGTGTCTTAGCCGGGATTTGTTGTTGGTACTCTTAGATTAATGCTTAGCTGACTATGTGATTAGCGGTGATAGCCAGTATTCCATTCTTGAGTAGTTGACTCATATTGTGCCTTTTTATTATAAATAGATTGTTGGCTTGCACTTTCAAGTGTGTTTCTTGACTATGCTCTTTCATCCATATATCCTACCTCTTTGCCTTATTTCCTATACTACCCTGTATTTCTTCCTGATTAGTTATTTGTGTTGTATTTACATGATTATATGTTACCTATACTTGCTTTAGCTATGGATCTCATTCAGGCTATGCCTATTGAGTGCCAATACTTAGTACTCATACTACACTTCGGCATCCTGCAGATCATAGTACAGGTTATCGTTGTTGATTTGGACTGATGCAGAAAAGCTGTTGATTCAGAGATTAGGTAAGCTCCTGGCATCCGGAGTTGTAGATTCCCATCTATTTTGGGCTAGGAATTTACTTGTTTTCAAGTAATATCTATACTTATATTTATATTTTAAAAGCCTTGTACTCCTATTTTAATTTAGATGCTCGATTACTGACTGCTGTCAGGTCTTGGGGTAGTTCCTTGTATTTTATTTCAGTTGTTCTTGTTCTTCTCATTGATATCTACTTTCCACTTTATTTATTCATCTTCCGCTTGATAGTTCGTTACCTCTGGTTTCGGGCTAAGGGTTAAGGGTTAGACTTACTTGCTGGTGGGTGTTAGCAGGTGTAATCATGACCTGAGAAATCGGGTCATGACAAATAAGTTAAGCATAAAAATAAAGGATTAAATTAATCAATGAATTATTTTTTTTAGAAATTTAATTTAATTGATTGGTGTTGGTATTCTAACATGTAGAGTTAATAAGATGTAAAGGTAGATTTCGAAATTAAAGGAGTGCAATTATAGATTTTTAGTGGAATAATTTGTAATTTAATATGGTATGATTAAATTATTCATTTGTGAATTAATATTATAATTGAAAGCCCCGGTTAATAAGTCTTTGCTCCCTACTATGTATCGCTAAGGTAAAAGGTATTCTAGAAGAGGTTTTTTTTCTGGTCTTCTAAGAATAAAATATTATTTAAAAGAACAATTAATTTTTATTTTTAAAAGCAAGACATGTTTTTGATCCTTAATGGCTGAAAATGTTACGTCTTTACCCCTCTCTTCTTCAATGGAAATTGGGAATGGAATGGGCAGTTTTGTTCAAGAAAATAATTATATTTTTTTCAGAAAAACATGTCCTACCCACAAATTCTGTTTGAAAAATTAATCAAAATAATATTAGAAGGCTGCAGTTATGGATAACTTCTTTTGGATGTTTTTTGCAGTGTCATTAAGAGTTAAGTGATTTGGAATCACTTTAAGTTTATGTTATCCAGTAATATGTAAGATTTGTGCTCTGAAAATTCATGTTTTCATTGTGTATATTCTAACAATTGGTATCATAACCTTCTTAAATATTCAATATTACGTAAAAAGAATATCCATGATTAATACATGTTTTTCTTATAAATTAAATCTATATATCATGTTGTTGATGAACTGTGATGATTTCGTTGGTTTATGAAATTTTATTTTATCATCAGATATTTTTGCAATTAGTGTTTTTACAATTATATGTGAAGTGTAAATGATGACTCATATCTTGTTGAATATTGTTTTTGATTAATGTATTATATATCATGTTAATGATTAATTAATTATAATTTTGATTAAGCATATGTGTTTTGAAAAGATGGTCTGCCTTTACGTGATTAAGGCATGCACTCGCACGCAGATGGCCTACCTTCATGGCCTGATGTCGTGCGTTGATGACATGTCATAGTGTGTTGAAGGCTTTCCCCATACACTACCAGCGCTTTTGCACCCTTGTACACTGCATGTGCATTCATGTACGCCCTTGCACGCGCGATGCCTTGTCGATGAGCCTAATTTTATCGGCCAGTTCTCAAAATTTTTAATGAACTATGATTAATCTAATTATTGGCTAGTTCATCAAAAACGGCCTAGTGATCAGTATACACTACTTTGTTGTGATCAAATCTCTTTTTTGGCCATTTGGAGTAATTTTGATGGGTTTTGGGGGTGTTTTCTATTTTTTAGAAAATTTAAAAATTATTTTTTTCAAATCTGTAATGTTATGGATCATTCCTTATAATAACCATCCACATAAAAGGGCTACATACCCCAATATCATCATGCTTACGTGCACTATTAACCACTCCATCACTAGTATCTTTATTTTCATTGTTGAATCTCTCTTTGATTAATTAATATGTGATATATGATTTTCAATGGTTTTTTGTAATAAGCATGAGTTTACATGTTGACGTAGATCCTCTTTCCCATCGGATAAACTTGTATAGTTAAATACTATTTTCTCATTCTCTTGTTTTGACAACTTGTATTAACTTACAAACTAAGTTACGTGTTGTATCAGTGAAAAAGAGGTTATATGATTTTCATCTCACTAAATTAACAGATTACTCTCTAACTAAGTTGGACTTGCTTTTGTTTAAGTGGTAATATATCTTAGCATTCTCATATGTTTGCTTGAATAGTTAAGATTTTTTGATGAATCTAGTTGTTCATGTGCATGATTATATGTCATGTGGGTTTTAGTTTTTATCAGTATTATAGAATGTCTAATGATCCGTTTTAATTAGCTCTCAGATTAACCATGTCTTCGTTCAATCCCCTGACCTCTATCATCAACCAAAATAAACTAAAAGGTCCTAACAATATGGACAAAAAATGAAATTTACATATTGTTCTTGCTGTTGAAGGCTTTAAATTTGTGTTGGTTGAGGAATTCCCTATAAAAATAGAATATGCTACTGAGGATGAGATCAAATTTTATGGCAAGTTGGGTTAATATAACACCCCAAAAGTTTGAAAGTCAAAATGGAAAGGAAGACTTCAAAAATGTTGTTGGTGCTCTGATTCCATGAGCCCATGTACAAACCATAGAAGGTTGTACGAAATGTAGGAACCAGTTGTGGAAATAATATTTGAGACTTGGAAAAATTATTGGTCACTGATGCTTTGTACGAGACCAACTACGGAACGTATAAGTTCCTACGGTCCATAGAAGAGACTCGTAGAAGGGTTCCTAAAAGTTGGAAATTTATCAGAGTTTTAGACATTATGTAAGAGCCTACCTATAGAACATATATGGTCCTACAGTCTATATGAGTGACCGTAGAAGGAGATTTAGTGAGTTGATTTTTAGAGTTATGCAGGATGATAGGGTATACAGTTAGTATAATGTCTTACGGAACATTTGTAAGAGACTACCTACAGAATATATACGGAACCTTTGTAACCTTAAATTTTGGTACTTGGGTCAACAAATGACTTTGTACAGGTCGTAAAAGTCATACGGGTCGTAGAAGGGCCCCTTGGACTTGGTTAGAAAACTCAGAAATATCCATTGATTTCTATGGGACGTATAAGTTTCTACGGTCTGTAGAAGCCCCCGTAGTCTAGCCTGTCAATTTATTTTTCAGGGATATTTTAAAAAATTCCTACTCTTTTAATGTCAAAGCTATGACAGTTTTCTAAGACATATAACTATCCTTACCCTTCAAAATCTACCCATTCCCTCTTACTCACTAAAAAACCCTAAGACTCATAAAAAATTCTCTCTAGGTCATCTTCTTCATTTAGCTAGGGTTCAAGGATTCAAGTCTCCTCTTTAAGGTCCACGGCTAGTATTCATTGAGGTATGTGGGAATTTCATCCATGGATCCTTTGACATCCATGGAGTCCTAATGTATTTTCAATTCCTCTTATGATTTCTTCCTAAACCCTAGGTTTTCTTGATTACGTATAGGATTCAATCAATTATAATTTATTCCACTTCAATTGACTTATTATGTATGATTTGATGTTAACTACATGTTTTCAATGAATTTTATATGAACCCATGCGTTATTCCTATTTTATGACTATGAACTATGTTTGAGGATTATGCATGCATCATGAATAGAAGAAACTATGATTTTAAGAATATTTTTAGATAAAGTTTCAATTATGATACATTAAACAAGGTTGCTTCAAAAGGGAGGTATTCTCAATATGAAGGATTTTCATGATTTGTCTACTACAAGCTTATCATGATCTATATGCTTGGATAAGTGCCCTTATATGTATGTTATGAAATTATAATTTATTAAATGAGCTATTCTTATAATTTTATCTATGTTATGATGAATTTGGTCTTACAAGATTATTACCATTTTCAAAGATTATGATACGATAATGACTATTCCTGTTGAGAGTATTATCTAGCACAAGTTTGACTAATGACGATTACCCAGCTCTGAGAACTACGTGCTCCCATAGGACTGCACCTTAATTTGCCCTAGCTAGTGGATCCATATATAACTTATGTTTATGGTATTTACCTAGCAAGTAGGACAACCTATTTTTGGTGTGGGAAATAAAATCGACTCCATGATATAGCTCACATGGTTTATGTTGATTAATGGTATATCACATTATGCTATGTTTTGATTAAGATTCACTTATGAATATTGCATTAACCATATCTTATATTTTCTAACAGTGTTTTAAAGGATTATATCATGTTTAGCTCGATCATTGCATTATCATGTATTATCTAGCACGAGTTTGACTAATAACGATTACCCAGCTCTGAGAACTACGTGCTCCTATAGGACTGCACCTTAATTTTCCTTAGCTAGTGGATTCATATATAACTTATGTTTATGGTATTTACCTAGCAAGTAGGACAACCTATTTTTGGTGTGGGGAAGAAACTCGACTCCATGATATAGCTCACATGGTTTATGTTGATTAATGGTATCTCGCATTATGCTATGTTTTGATTAAGATTCACTTACGAATATTGCATTGACCATGTCTTATATTTTCTAACAGTGTTTTAAAGGTTTATATCATGTTTAGCTCGATCATTGCATTATCATGTTTTATGGCATGCATTGCACATTCTTTATACTCAGTAAATTTTATAGTACTACTGCATACTTCTTTTTCCTATATTATCTTATAACATAGGTCACGACGCTTCTCATCAGGCTCGTGGTTAGCAGTGGATCTTATCCACGTATCTTGGTTTTTTGATTCCTCATAGTTCGAGGGCATGGACACATTAAAAGTTTCTTATTTCTTTTCTTTAAAACTTTATACAGATTAAGTTTATTCGTGAGTAAGAGCTTGTCCTATGCCACATTTATGATAGTAGAGGTTATGTCCGACTAGTATGACTTCCTATTTATCAGTCTTTATGCTTAGATTTTCCTTATATTGAGATTATAGTGTTGAGACTTATTTTCCGCTAGTTTATTTTTTATCATCTTGTTAGTGTTGAGACGTATCTTCCGCTAGTTTATTTTTTATCATCTTGTTATTTTAAGTAATACTTATGCTATAGGTATTGTTTAGGGTATTTCAGGATCCTATTCACTATGTCACGTCTAGGGTGTAGCTTGGATCATGAAAAACATGATATCATGGTCAGATTCAAGTGTCCTAAGGTGTCTGAAAAACCCACTTAAAGTAGAATATTGTTCATCAGTATGAAGCATGCCATATCTATGAATAGGAGGCTATAAGACATTTAAGAAACTTCACTTCCTTCATCGCTTTTAAGTCGTATAATAGAGTTGAACTTTATAAGATTTCCTTCTAACTCATGTTCTTTGTGTTTCAGAATCATGCTTCCAAGAAGAGCTCCATTGAGAAGGAACATGAATCAATATGAGGAGTATTAAGCACCCCAAGCTTCGATTGATTCTTTGACCGAGCAATTCACTCATGCCAAGTTTAGGGTTGCTTTCAAGTGCTTTCTCAAGCCATGAAGGCACAAGCTAATCTAGAGATGGTATCTCCCATGAACCCAAATGTAGGTATGGTAGCGACAATGGTTTCAGACTTTACTCGGATGAATCCTCTAGAATTTCATGGTTATAAGGTGGATAAAGATCCACAAGAATTTATTGAAGAAATCCAAAAGATCATGGATATCATGGGGTGACTCCGGTGGAAAAGACAGATTGTGTTGTTTATCGATTAAAAGGAGTTGCTCAAGTTTAGTTCAACCAATGGAAGGAAGAAAGAGTTATAGATGCTGGTCTTTTGGATTTGGACAAGTTCAAGGGTGTTTTTGTAGATCGTATCTTCTCTCTTGAGATAAGAAAGACAAAGGTGTAAGATTTCATTAATTTAAAACAAGGAATTATGAAGTGAGAGAATATGCCTTGAAGTTCAAGTAATTATCTAAGTATGCTCCTTTTATGATAACCGGCTCTAGAGCTAGTATGAGCAAGTTTATATTTGGTGATTCGAATATGCTGGGCAAAGAGTGAAGAAACACAATGTTGATCAATAAGATGGATATCTTGAGGTTGTTGACTCATGAAGAACAAATTGAGGAAGACAAGCTTAAGGAGAGGGATAGGGAGACTAAGAGGGTGAAGACCGATAGTGGTGACGTTTCACATTCAAGGTCCGAAAATGATGGTTGTTGTCAGTTTTGAAAGAAATTTTTTGGCCTTCCTGAATCTAGTCCTCCAGTTCAGAAGTCCAACAAAGATATGGTGTCTTATTCTAAACCGTAAGGCGGAGCTCCTAGTGGCCAAACTACCCCCATATGTAGGAAATGTGGGAAGAACCGTCGGGGATATTGCTTAGCCGATTCTGATGAATGTTTTTTTTATGGTAAGGCATTTTACAAGGTAAGAGATTTCCCTTCACTTGCTAGAAAAGGTGGAGATGGTCAATGTTGGATTTAGACTCTTTTTACAGGTAACCCAGCTCCGTTAGGTACTTCATATGGTTTTGGTGGTGGTTAACGTTATAATTGGTTTTATGCTCTTCAGACTCGACATGATCGGGAGGATTCCTCGAATGTGGTCACTGGTATGTATGATTATTTCAATTTGATGTTTATGATTTGATAGTTCCTGAATTGAATCTTACTTTCGTGACCCCTTATTTTGCTATGAAGTTTGATATCAGTCCTGAAATATTGTTAGAACCTTTCTCATTCTCTACCCTTATTGGTGATTTAGTCTTGGCTAAATGGGTTTTTCAAAATTGCCCAGGCTCAGTTTTTCTAAAAATCACCTCAACTGATCTTGTGGAGTTAGATATGACTGACTTTGATGTTAGTTTTTTTTATGAATCGGCTCCATACTTATTATGCCTCTATTAAGGGTAGAACCCAAGTGGTTAAGTTTCAATTTTTGAATGAACTAGTCATAGAGTGGAAGGGTAGCAATTCAGAGTTTAAAGTTTAGTTTATCTCGCGCCCTCAAGCTCCAAAGATGATTTCTAAAGGTTGTATCTATCATCTTGTTACACCCAATGCTCTTGAGCTCGGAATGTCTCTCAATCTTCTTAGAAGTTATCAAGTGAGTCGAATAATCTACTATGCTATCAAACAACACTAAGGAAAGAATAATGTGACACCCCATGAGAGAGAAGGTTGGGAATAGGGCTAGGAGAGCCCGAAAGGAGTTGGAGGCCAAGTAACGAGTTGTAGGGCTCGATTTACCTACGTAAGCTACTAATTTAGAAGTCTTTCATACCTGAACCACTTGAGTACATACAAAGCTTACATAGAAAGGATTACACGGCTCTTAAAATGAGATGAGATTACAAACTCAGGGGAAGAGGAGAGAATGACACATGGTAGCAAGAGGAGGCACCACGTGGTAGTGTAGGGAAGTGACACGTGGCCAAAGGTGACCCACCTTCTTGGGGTCAAGTAGGTGACCAACTTGCTTGGGGGGTGGACCCCACTACCATGTGGCAGCCCCTAATTGGCTGCATGAATATATTGGCCCAATGGGGGATGGACACGTGTCACCCTTAGGGGATGACATGTGTCACCTCTTGAGGAGACATATATATGTATGTTAATGACTCTTAAGTCATTTTTCATCCAAAAAGAAATCCAAAAGAAGAGAGAAAATGTGAGAGAAAGAGAGTACCTACGACAGCCAAGAAACTAAGGTAAGTTTCCAATTTTTCTCTATAAATTAATTATCTACGGTATTCCTAAACCACGTGGAGATGTATATATGTATCTTATGATGCCTACAAAACCATATCTTCAGTTTTACACTTGGAACAAACAAGAGAAAGTTGAAGGAGAAACTTGAAGAGCAAGAAGAGGGACCTACGGATTTGAGCAAGAAGAGGGGTAAGGCCCAATTTCATTCTGTGTATTAATTATTTAGGGTATTCCACGGTGATATAATGGTGTTTAATAATAATAAAGTTCAATTCGGGACAGTGAAGAAGCGATACAAATAGTCCGCTAAAGTTTCAGCATGATAAGGAATTTCCGAGTCTAGTTTCACGAGTTTTAGTCAATTTCGGGTAAGGTAAGACCTTTTCCTTCAATTTGGAGTTTATGGTATTGTTATGAAGTGTATTACACGTTCTTTAAGTGGATGGAAATATAAAAATCTTATAAATATGCTTGACGTTCAAAACAAACTAAATTGGAGTCGCTATAGTTAAATTGTAGTCGAAGCAAGGTGTTGTGCTTGTGGTGTGCTACTTCAGGTGTGTGGTGGTTTATTAAAGGGACTAAAATTATTCTAAAATAGGTGTGGGGACTTCTTTTTGCAGCCACACGACCCCTCATTTTGTATAATTAAAGGTTTTGCAAAATAAAGACTAGAAACCCTATTTTGGTATCGTAATTTTTAGCAAGTTGTTTGGAGCTTATGTTGTGTAATGTTTCCATGTTTTATTTGTATATGAGATGCAGGTTGTTGTTTTTGGTTGGATGTAGTGATTATGGATCTAATTGGAAATTTGGATAGGGCATGTTTTAGTGGAGGTGTTGCTCGATTTTCGTTAACTCCTTAACTAGCTAAAGAACTAGTCGAGAAGACGAGCGAGGAAATGAGTTCTATGAATACTCGTGTGCAAATTAAGATGCGGAAAAAGTCAGGGATGGTTGATATTCATATTTCTTCCATGTCGAATAGGTTCAAAGGACGACGAGGCGAACGTGATAAAGAGTAACTTGTAAGAGGTATGTGAAGCTTTCTCTTGGCATGTTTTGGCATAAGTATGTAGAGCTATTCTCCTTTTCTTTTGGCATGTCTTAGGTATAAGTTATGAATGGTTTGTATATGAAATGTGGGAACAATTCCACTCGTGAGACTCCAGTGTAATTCATAAACTTTATTCACTTTGTGATGTTAAGACTCCTATAATAGTTGGGTTATTGCCTTTTAAGGCCGCTAGATCATGAATAGTAGTATATGTAAGGCATGTCTCTTCTTCCTTTTGGAATGTCTTAAGTATAAATGCAATGGAATATGATATGAGGCAGAGGTAGTTTCCGTTATTAGCTCCGGGTATAACTTGTGACTTTTACCCGTTACTTGATATTAGAATTCTTAAAGTAGTTGAGCTACTACCCTCGAGTCTCCTATATCATGAATAATAATTGAATGTATAAGACCCTATTCCTAAGATCTCTACGACGACAAACGTCTCTACTTTTATAAGATGTTGAACCTTGTCGCGACATATGTCTATGATTCCTGAAACTCCAGTTGATATGAATCTTAATGATATTTAGAAGGTACTTAAGACGATTACTACTCTGGTCTTCAAGTGACGGTTCACTTGACTGTTTCATTGAGTGTCTGATGATGCTGTAAATTATATATGGTTTCTCACTACTCTACTCATGCATGTTGTAACCCATCTTGCTCCGAGTCCCATAAAGGGGTCGAGAATGCGGTCGTGGCTAGCTTTACTCTTCGCTCACCGAGTCCCGAGCCAGTTATATATATATATAAAAGTATACGATGATGAAATATTATATACAATAAAGTGAAACATACAATGATACCATATGTGATGATGCTCGTCACCGCGTCCCGGGCCAGCTATGTACATGATAATATGATAGAAAATGTGAATTAGGCCGTACGTTCCTCGGCATTGTTTTAAAATATGGATCGAGACGTACGTTCCTCAGTATTGTTTTAAAATATGAATCTGGCTGTATGTTCCTCAATACTTTTTAAAGTATGGATCGGGATGAATGTTCCTCGGTATATTTTACTATATATTAATGGAATAGAGTCCCATAGTGGGTTGGGTAAGGTACGACATGTACATCACTCTTTCACTGCAGCCCTCACTAAAGGGTTGGATATGATAGATAGGCATACACATGAAAACATAGTGAGGTATTTGTAATGTATGAAATGATTCCGTATACGATGGTATGATGACATATACGATGATATGGTAACAGTGAGTCCTATAGTGGGCCGAGAGTGATATGTGAGGATGATATACATGCCCTCTTTTTATAAGATACAGGTATAGTGAATTGCTAACTGTCATACTCATTACTTGCATCCCTATTTCAGTGTTGTCTCTGTTATGTTATGTTTTACATACTCAGTACATATGTCGTACTGACCCTCTTTTTTGGAAGAGTTGCATTTCATGCCCATAGGTATAGATATAGGTTTTGGGAGTCCATCAGCTTAGGATTTCATTCACCTCAGTTGGAAGAGGCTCCATCGTATCAGAGCCTAGTTTTTGGTTGGCCGCTAATGTATATAATTGTTTTTGTTTATCCAGGAATACAGCGGGGGCCTTTTCCTGCCATATGTTGTCGTTAATATTTGTATAGGTCTGCATACATGTATATATGGGTTGTGTATGTCATTTGGTTCTATTGGGTATACATGATATATTGTACGTGCCATTATGTTATGGCAGACTTGTCGGCTTGTGTGCCCTTTCCTGATGGGATACAAATGAAAGAGGCTACAGGTATATGAAAATGTTATCACCCAATAGGTTTCTGTTGCATGGTATTATTTTATTTATAGTTTTACTTGACCACAACTGATAGATATGTATACGGGAGTCCAAGTCGGACCCCAGTTACAGCCTACGGGGTTGGGTCTTAACACATCTAGTATGAGTTACGGATACGAATTCTGAAAACCCTACTCTTGAGTTAGTTCCTGTTGTCAATAAGTTTCTAAAAGTGTTTCCTGATGATCTTTTTGATATTCCTCCCAAAAGGAAAATAAACTTTAGAATTGATCTTCTCCCATGTACTAGTTTATCGTTATTTCTACTTATAGAATGGGTCCGGCAAAATTCAAAGAGTTGAAAGAACGGTAAAGGAATTTATTTATAAAGGGTTTCATTAGAATGATTATACCTCCATGGGTTCTCCAGCTCTTTTTATTAATAAAAAGATGGTTCTCTCCATATGTATATTCATTAACAACAGTTGAACAAGGTCGGAATCAAGAATAAGTATCTTATTCCAAGGATTGATGACTCATTTGATTAGCTCCAAGGTGATAGTTACTTTTCAAAGATTGGTCTTTGATCGACTTGTCATCAACTTAGAGTTAGATAATGTGACATTATGAAGATATCTTTTAGAACTCGGTATGGTCTCTATGAAATTTTGGTTCTCTTTTGGACTAGTGAATGCTCCTATAACTTTTATTGATTTGATGAACAGAGTGTTCAATCCATATTTGTATATGTTCGTCATTATTTTTATTGATGATATTTTGATCTATTCTCAGAATAAGGATGAGTATGACGATCATTTGAGTATTTTCTTGGAAGTTCTCAAGGATCATCAGTTTGTTTTTCTAATTTAGCAAGTATGAGTTTTGATTGGGGTAGATTGCGTTTCTTGGCCATATTGTTTTTTTGATGGTATTAGAGTTGATCCTAAGAAGAGAGAGGAGGTTAAGAATTTTCCTAGACCTTTTCTAAGAATTGGCCTAGAGGTCTTACTCCCCTCAGATTCTCAGAGTTTCTTGGATTTTGCTAGTAACTAGAGATGATTTGTGGAAGGATTTTTCTCTATTTCTTCACCTCTGACTACTTCGACTCAGAAGAAAGTGAAATTTCAGTGGTCGGAAGGTTGTGAGAAGAGTTTTCAAGAGTTAAAAGATCGACTTACATCCACCATAGTTTTGACTTTACCAGAAGAATATGATGGTTTTATTGGGTATAATGATGCCTTGAGAATTAGTTGTGGTTATGTATTGATGCAAAATAGTAAAGTGATAGCCTATGCTTCTTGAAGACTTAAGTCTAATAAAAAGAACTACCTGACTCATCAATTAGAGTTAGCGGCAGTGGTGTTTTCTTTGAAGATATGGATACACTATCTTGATGGTTTTCATATGGATGTGTTCACTTATTATAAGGGTTTTCAATATGTGTTTATGAAAAAAGATTTGAATCTTCACTAAAGAAGGTGGCTTAAATTGTTGAAGGATTATAATATGAGTGTTCTTTACTATACATGATAGGAAAATATAGTTGCTGACACTCTTAGAAGATTTTCCATGAGTAGTATTTCCATATTGAAGATGAGAATTATGATTTGGTTTGTAAATGTACATAGACTAGCTCTTTCAGATGTTCATTTGGTTGATTCTGAGAAGATGGTGGTGTTGTTGTGCAAAATGACTTCGAATTATCTTTCGGATCAAATGTGAAGGCAAAATAAGATAGTGATCTAACTTTGGTTGAATTAAAGAAAGCAATTTCAGAAACAACCATTGAGGATTTCTCCCAAGGGGAGATAGTGTGCTTCATTACCAAAGTCACTTAAGTGTTTTTGATGTTAAAGATTTGAGGCAACAGATTTTAGCAGAAACTCACCATTCTGAATATTCTTTTCACCCGGGATTCATTCAGATGTATCATGATTTGAGGGAAGTTTATTGGTGGGTGGCATGAAGAAGGATATTTTGTAATTTGTGGCTAAGTGTGTAAATTTCCAACAAGTGAAGGTTGAGCATAAAAAATTAGAAGGTTTGGCTCAAAATATTAGTATTCATACTTAGAAGTAGGAGGATTTGAATATGGACTTCATTATGAGTTTACCTCATGCGCGTCGTCAACATGATTCAATTTTTGTTATTTTAGATCAAATGACTAAGTCGACCCATTTTCTTTCCGTTAAGACTTTTTTTCAAGAGGTTGTTAAGTTGCATGTTGTTCCATTATCTATCATTTCAGTCAGAGGTACTCAGTTTAGTACAACTTAGTATAAATTTTCACCCTCACACCGATGGCCAAGACAAGTGGATATTTAGACTTTGGAGGATATATTGATAGCTTGTATGATTGAATTCAAAGGTAATTGGGATGACCATTTTCCCTTGATTGAGTTTTTCAGTAACAATACCTATCATTTCAGTATTTAGATGGATCCCTTCAAAGGTCATTATGGTAGGAGGTGTACATCTCCTATTGGTTGGTTTGAGGTTTGTGAGGTCACTTTGGTAGGGACCAAATCTGTTCATAAGTCTATAGAGAAAGTTAGATTCATTAGAGAGAGGTTGAGGACTTCTCAAAGCTGAAAGAAATCCTACGCAGATGTGGGAAGGAGAGAGCTTGTTTCAAAATTAATGATTGGATTTACTTGAAAATCTCACCTATAAAGGGTGTGATACATTTTGATAAGAAAGGAAGCTTAGTCCACGTTATGTAGGCCCATATCAGGTTTTGAAGTATTTCAGTATGATGGCTTATGAATTTGATTTGCCTTCAAAATTGGCATTAGTGCATCCGGTGTTTCATGTTTATTTGTTCAAAGAGTGTATTGGTGATCCAAAATTGATTGTGCTATTAGAGAGCATTGGTGTGAAAGAAAGCCTATCTTATGAGGAAGTTTCGGTTGAGATTCTTGATCATATCATCAAGCTCACAAGTTGACAAATAAACAAGTTTCTTCCGTTAAGGTTCTTTGGGGGAATCAATTAATTAAGGGTGCTACTTGGGAGGCCAAATCCAATATGATGTACCGTTATCCTCATATTTTTTCTTCTGCTTCAGTTTCAACTTGAGGTATTACTTTCTCTTGTTTACTCTCTCAAACTCATGTCCGTCAATTATTCTCATGTTTCCATTTGCATGCATGTTCATGAAATTGGGTTATAAGTCATGTTTTAGATTGGGGTTAATTACTCCTTGGTTTTATACATTTTGATATATTTTGCATTCATTTTAGGTTATGAAATTTCTTTCCATACTCTGTTCTTTCTAGCTTGAGTCTCATTCGAGGATGAATCTTCCCAAGGGGGAGATATTATAATACACCAAAAGTTGGAAAGTCAAAATGTAAAGAAACATTTCAAAAATGATGCTGGTGCACTGTTTTCACGAGCCTATTTACAGAACGTAGAAGGTTGTATGGACCATAGGAACCAATCGTGGAAATAAGGTTTGAGACTTGGGAATTATTATTTTTTTTCAAAGTTGTTTTATACGAGACCATATAAGGTTCTATAGTCCGTAGAAAGGCCTAGTAGAAGGGGTCCTAAAAGTTGGAAATTTATCAGAGTATAGACATTTTGTACAAGCCTGTCTATGGATTGTATAACGTCTGATAGTCTGTAGGAGTACTCGTAGAAGGAGATTCAGAGGGTTGAGTTTTAGAGTTGTGCAGGACAAGAAGGTATATGATCCGTATAACATTTTATGGACCGTAAAAGTATGTCACGGAAGGAACTTCTGAAACTTTGGGAATTTGGTACTTGGGTCTACGAATGACTTTGTAGTGGTCGTATAAAGTCCCACAGCTGTAGAATTGTCCCATAGAACTTGGTTCAGAAACTCACAAACCTCTAGTGATTTATAGGAGCGGCCTCTACGAGCCGTATAAGTTTATACAATCCATAGAAGCACCCCTAGTTCAGCCCATCAGTTCATTTTTAGGAATATTTTAGACATTTTCTATTCTTTTAATATCAAAGGTATGAAGTTTTTAACCTGTTGCTAAGAGTTGTAGCTTCCCTTACTTTTCAATATCTACCCATCCTCTCTCAGTCACCAACACCCCTAATACTCATAAGAAAGTTCTCTCTCAAGGTCATTTTGTTCATCAAGCTATGGTTTTAGGATTCAAGACTCCTCTTCAAGTTTCAAGGCTAGAATTCATTGAAGTATGAGGGAATTTCATCCATGAGTCTTTTTTCATCCCTGGAGTCCCAAAGAATTTTCAATTTCTCTTATGATTTCTTCCTAAACCCTAGGTTATCATGATTATATATTGGGTTCAATCAATTATAATTTATTTCACTTTTATAGATCTTATTATGCACGATTTGATCTTAATTACATATTTTTAATGAATTTGACATGAATCCATGCATTATGCCTATTTTATGACTATGAACTATGTTTGAGGATTATGCATGCATCATGAATTAAAGAAACTATGATTTTAAGAATTCTTTTAGATAAAGTATCAATCATGATTTATAAAACATGGTTTCTTGAAAAGGAAAGTATTTTCATCATGAAGTATTTCAATAATTTTTCTATGAACAAGCATATCATGATGTAGATGCTTGGATAAGTATCGTTATGAATATGTTATGAAATCATGATTTGTTAAAGGAGCTATTCTTATAATTTTCAAGTATGTTATGATGAATTTGGTCTTACAAGATCATTACCATTTTTGAAGATTATGTTATGATTATGACTATTCCTATTGAGACTATTACCTAGCACCGAATTGGACTAGTTGCCTGTAAGACTTTGCCTTAGTTGACCCTAGCTAGTGAATCCACAAATATATCATGCTCATGGTCCTTACCTATTAAGTAGGTCAACCTCTTTTTTAGTATGGGGAAGACACTCGACTCTATGTTATAGCTCATATGGTTTATATCGGTTAACGGTATCTCTCACTATGCTACATTTTTATTACGATTTACTTATGAATATTGCATTGACCATGCATTAAGTTTCAAATGATGTTTTGAAGGATTATATCATGTTTAGCTTGGTCATTGTATTATTATATTTTATGTCATGCATTGCATATTATCCATACTCAGTACAATCTATAGTACTGACCGTATACTTTTTTGCCCATATTCTCTTATAATATAGGTCATGACGCTTTTCATCAAGCTCACAATTAGTATTGTATCTTATCTGCGTACCTTACTTTGATAAATCCTCATGGTTCGAAGACATGGCCACATTATGGGTTTCTTATGTCTCTTCTTTCGTATTTCATTCCGATTCAATTTATAAGTGAGGTAGGTCTTGTCCTATGCCACGTTTATGATAGTAGAGGCTATGTCAGACTATTATGTTTTCCGCTTTATCATTCTTTATACTCAGATTTTACTTATATTGAGATTGCTATGTTGAAACTTATCTTCCACTTTCAGTTTATATTTGATTATCTTGTTATCCTAAGTCATGATTATGCTAAGAGGCTTATTTAGGATCTTTAGGGATCCTATCCATCTTGTCATTTCTAGAGTATAGCTTGGGTCATAACAGTTAAGGACGATGAGATGGAAAGATGCTTTATTCTTACCTCCATGGAGAATGTCTTGCAGCATCAGTATCAGTCTATGACATTCGCTTACGATATGCTCGAATCTTTCAAAGAGCTATTAGGTGAGCAGAATCGTGTTGCAAATCATACGGACATGAAAATCCTCTTGACCACAAAAATGGGTGAAAATTTTTCAGTTAGAGAGCATGTGCTAAAGATAATGAGTTTGTTGAATGAGCTGAAAATTCTTGGTGCAACAATTGATAAGAAATCTCAGGTAGAGATTTTCAAGACCCAATTTCTCAAGTCATTATGGTACCTACTATGACCCTCCAATAGGCAAGTTGACCTATATCCCAGAATTGTGAGTAATAGGATGCCAGGGTATAAGACCAACAATACAACTAAAAACCATAATGAAATAACAAGAACATAACTGAACGGCGGAAGCTAAACAAAATATATATAAATAAAAAAATCCTCCCAGAACCTGGAAGTCACATGTACAGAGCTACTACCAAAAAGAGTACAAATCTCAAAAGTGGACCACAAAAACAAGGTTGTCTCAAAAAGTAAAAGATAGGCAAAATATATGTATAGAGGGAGACGGGTAATTCCAGAACGCTATGTGCTGACTCTCGCCTCCGATCAAGACAACAACTAGCGCGAATCAATTTTGATATCGAGTACTCGAACCTGTATCAAAAAACAGATGCTGAGTGTAGTATGAGTACCAAAACATCAGATACCCAGTAGACATTATAGGCCGACTAAGCAAGATAAGAAAAACTAAATTAAAATGTGAGAAAATAATCACAACTAAAGACAGGAAAAGAAGTAAATGGAGGTATATACACAAGGTACTCAACATACAAAGAGAAAGAACTAGCTAACTCCACCGGGCTCCCGTAAACCCGATGGGTACACTCATGCATAGGTCTGAATGTAACAACCTGAACAGACCCCTATAAGCCCAAAAGGAAAAAGATAATTGAAGTGAAAAGGGCAGATTCGATAAACTTCCAAAAATTCCACTAATTTCCTGGACTTGAACTGAACCATCGTGAAAGCCTGAAACCTTAACCCTAAAACTGAGAGTAGATAAGGACTTGAACTAATGATTCATCAGAGGATCAGGGACCCAAACTGAGATTTAAAATCAACCATGGACTTGAACTGGGTGATAGATGATCATGGATTTGAACCATGTGTAATCTAGACCATGAATTTTAATTGGGTAATAATAGCTAAGGAGTCGAACAAAAGTGAGTAAAAAGAGATGACTTGAATCGAGGTTGTATAAAGGTAATGGGATCGAACCACGGCTAAGTAAAGAGCATCATACTTTAAATGAGGTGATAATAAAAGCAGTGGGATCGAACCACGACTAAATAAGGAGAGACGGACTTGAACTGAGGCTATAATAATAAGGTAGGGGCTTCAACCCTGCCCGGTGGAGTGAAATAGGGACTTGAACCACAAATAGAGGAGAGTCAATCGGAATTAGGATTAGAGGTAATTCCACCAAATCTTCAAAGCAAACACAACGGTCGCAAATTCTAGGTTATGGGTAGGGTAGTTATGCTCATGCACCTTTAATTGCCTAGAATCATAGGGTATGACCTTGCCGTTTTGCATTAAGATATAACCTAACCTAAACTAATCTTTAAAGCATCCCAATAAATCACAAACCCACGCTCGATGCGGTAGCATCGCCCTTTGTAACGATCAAGACTGGTAAGTCCATCGGTCCATACAGTTGTCCATGTACCAGTAGAAGATTCGACAACTACCGCGGCCCCTTCTTCTTCAAGTGGTAATCCTTCTGGTAGAGTCAAAATAGGAGCGGAGGTATCGATCTTTCAAGGTCTGGAAACTCTTCTCACACTCACATGTCCATATGTATTTGGATTTCTTTTGGGTAAATTTCATCATAGCATATGATATGGAAATAAACCCTTCAACGAACCTTCTATAGTACCCGGTAGACCCAAGAAGCTCCAAATGTCTAAGGGAGACAACGGTCTAGGCAAATTCTTGATTGCCTCTGTTTTGTTAGCATCAACCTTTTTACCATCACCAGACACTACGTTACCAATAAATGTCACCTCTTTCAACTAAAATTCACACTTATTAAATTTTGCAAACAATTGCCTATCCCTCAATGTTTGAAGCACAACTATTAAGTAATTCTTATGTTCTTCCTCATCTCGAAAGTAAATCAAAATATCGTTAATAAAGACCACTACAAAAGTATCAAGGTAAGGTTTGAACACCCTATGCATCAATTTAATTAACACCTCCAGTGCATTCATCAACCCAAAACTCATCACTACAAACTCGAAGTGACTATACCTTGTTCGTAAATTCCTTTTGGGAATGTCACACTCCCTCACCCTTAATTGGTGATAGCCTCACCGAAAGTCGATCTTAGAGAAGTGACTTGCCGCTAGCAATTGATCAAACAAGTCATTTATTCTAGGGATTAGGTAGTTGTTCTTAATGGTCATCTTTCTTAATTGCCGGTAGTCTATGCACATTTGAAGACACCCATCCTTCTTTATCACAAATAACAGGGGAGTACCCCATGGAGAAATACTTGGCCTTTTGAACCCCTTTTCTAACAAGTCCTTTAATTATTCCTTCAACTCATTCAATTCTGTCTGGGCCATCCGGTAAGGGGGAATAGAGATAGATTAGGTATCAGGGAGGAGATCTATATAAAAATCAACTTCCCTTTCGGGAGGGACACCAAGAAGGTCACTGGAAAGACATCGGCGAACTCATTGACTATGGGAACTGACTCAAGGAGAGTACTTTTGGAATCAACATCCCTAACCCTCACAATGTGGTAAATACAATACTTAGAAATTAATTTTCGAGCCTTAAGATAAGAAATGAACTTACCCTTCACTAGCAAATCACGACCCTCTCATTTAATAACGGACTCATTTTGAAATTGGAACTTGACTCGATGAGTCTTATAATCTATAGAAGCATAAGATTCATGTAACCAATCTATCCTAAGAATGAAATCAAAATCTACCATGTCAAGCTCAACGAGATAACAAAGAATAACTTAATGCAAGATAGACATGACACAACCCCCGAAAGACCTTTCTAGAAACAATCGACTCACCAATGGAGGTAGACACTAAATAAGGCTCTAATAACATTTCAGGTGACACATCAAACCTATTAGAAAGGAATGGGGTAACAAATGATAAATTTTCACCCGGATCTAATAATGTATACACATCAAAAGAAAAGACCTTTAATATACCGTTAATGACATTAGGTGCATGCTCAACCTCTTGTCTCCCATGCAAGGCATAAAAGCAGTTGGTGCGTTGGCCACCTCCTTGGGCTTGTTGACCATAAGAAATTTCGCCTTTAGTCCTACCACCACCACCTCTACAATCCCTAGCATGGTGGCCAGGCATTCCACACTTGAAGCATGCATTGGTGCCATCTAAGCATACCTCTTTGTGAGTCCTTCTTGTAAGCAGGGAAAGTTTGAGAACCAATATTTTTGCTTGGAACCATTGGGTTAGCACCCTTGTCCTTGGTGAACCTTGGTAGAGAAGTATTGGTGGAACCTTTTCCTAAAAATGTTGCCCACATTGGCCTTTTCCATTGTTACCATAACCGGACCTTTGAGGGTTAAACCCTCTACCATCCACTATATCCTTTTTAAACCCCCTTGATCTCTCTCAGCTACTCTTCTTCAATTTATTCGATATAAGTCATTAACCGAGAGATGTCCATCTCCTTGACTAACATGGCCGTTTTGCACTCCTTGGACACCAACCTTGACACTAGAAATAAACTTGCTCATCCTAGCTCTTGGTCGGAGACCATGAAAGGAGCATACTTTGACAACTTAGTGAATTTGAGGGCATACTTTCCTACGCTCATACTCCCTTAATAGAAGTTGATGAACTCTTGGATTTTGGCCTCCCTTAGCTCTAATGGGAAGAAGCGGTCAAGGAAGAAACCTTTGAACTCTTCCTACCTTATTGGCCCCATTCCTTTATCTCTCTCAATACTCATTGTTCGTAACACACTCGAGCTACACTTTTGAGTGATAGGCCACTAGCTCGGCCTTTTCATTCGGTGGCACAGCTATGATAGCCACAATTCGGTATACCTCATTAATGAACTTCATAGGGTCCTCATCTAGTTTAGAATCATCGAACTCAGACGGATTCATCCTTTAGAAATCCTAAATCCTAGAGGCTAGATTTTGCATTTGGGGAGGAGGAACACCTTGATTCCATTGGTTGGCTACGATGTGAGCCAACAACATAATGATATTGCAAAACTCGGCATGGGTTACCCCTTTCTCATGATATGGGCACCGAGAACTGTAGGAGCTTGGTCCTCATCGTCAACCCTTGCTCTTAGATGTTCTCTTCCACGATTCATTATCTAGAGAAAATAAAATGGGTCATTAGTTAGAGGAAATCTTAAGACACTCTAAGGCACGACATAAATTTGAAAAAAGTTAAAACTTTCCTAAACGTCCCATAGTCTCGTATTCATAGTTATTACATATTCCACAACCATAAATAAGATCCTATTTAATGTGGTATGTTGGACTCTGAAGACCATTCAAAAACCTCAGGCTCTCATACCAAGTTAGTAACGACCCAAGACTTGGGCCTAGATGTGACATGGTGAATGAGGAACTCGAAAGTACCTCAAACAATCCTTTTAGCATTTATTTTAGCCTTTCATAGTTAATGACAATATATAAACAAGAGAAAATTATAATATTAAATCTTCAACTTACATATTTTCAATAATACCTCAAACTTTTAGATTTAACGGGGCTAAGACAAGTCCGTAGCTCACCCTCAGTCATAATAGAAAGAAATGCCGTAGTAAGTGTCTAAAGATTTCAACATATCTTAAGCTAGAAAGATAAAGGAGTATTATTCCCGGAATATGGGAACTCACCAAAAGTAGCTTTCAAACGAAATCTCAACTATCCACGTGGAGGTGAATGAGGAGGAGCATCGGTCCCTACATGGTCATATCATGTAGGCAAAAGAGTATGCATTAGTACTATGAATGTACTAAGTATGTATACATGCATTACAAAGTAAAACATTTAGGACATTTATAAGGTAAAGTACATAAATGAGTGCATGCAAAAGAAATCAAGTAGAGAGCACTTAAATCATACATATGTAGATATATATATATATATATATATATATATATATGCATGATTAATCATGTAAATAGCATTTGAAATGTTCGTTGGTGGGGAGTTGATTATAACCGACAATAAGACCATGTGAGCTATTACATGGAATTCAACATAACCCCCTACGTTGGTCGAGGAGTCAACTTGCCTATGGTGGAACTGCGTCAACTTTTCATTCATTATTTAACTTTAAGTTTAAGAGCTTTGATGGATCCATAGCCTAAGCATTCAATGGAACCTATGTTGGGACATAGTAAATGAGATAAGGGGTTGCTACTAGGATTCCCTTACCGAATCTCACTTCAATGAACCATTCGGTGCTAAGGCAATCCCACAAAATAGTATAATACTTCAAAATAGTCATAGCATATAGCTTGAGAATTCAAAACATCATATTCGATAGAATAGCTCGTTAAAACATTCGGTAATTCAAATATGCAAGAATTGTCCTTATTGTATAAAAGATTCATCATTCATATCATTTCATCATTCTTTTATTTCATAAGACATTTTTTTGATCATAGACATTGCTTTCATAAACATTCATTTAGAGTCAAAGCTTTCAACTCAAAGTTCATTAAAAATATAGTAAACTAGGTGGGTTCAAACCTCTTTAACTTTCAAACATGAATGTAAATGAAATTATGCATAAATACTTTGAAATACATCACTTAAAAAACATGATTTAAGAACCCCACCATGAATTTGAAGAACCTTTAAAGAGCTAAAAAGAGAATATACTAGCAAACCATCAATTCATACATATGAAATTATTTTGCATCAAAATAGACCAATAATCATTACTTTAACTATGGTTCATGCCATTCTGTAGAAATAAGAATTACCCATGTGAAAATCTTATTTGAAATCAAGAGATTTAGTTGAAAGAGTTTTGGACTCCGTGGGTGAAAGAACCAATGGATAAACACCCACATGCCTTAAAGTAAAGCTTAAAGAAAATAAAAACAATTTATCATATAATCAAAATACTTTTTAGAGTGGAAGGAATACTCTTATTGAAGCCTGACATATCTGAAATCTAAAGCTTTACTCAGAATCGAAGGACTCAATGAGAACTCTTAAATCCTAGAATTTTCTCCTCGCCAGAGGATTTTGTGTACTTCTCGGAGTATATGAATCACCGAAATAGACTTTTTATACTACTAAAAACTAAAAATATATTTTGAGAATCGGTAAAGAAGTGTATAGAGAGAAGAGTTGCTTGAGTAATCTTGATGAACAAAATGATGAAATAAGGTGAATATTTATAGATGTGAAGGAGGGATCTAAAAATAATTAAAATAATTATTAAAAAAATCTAAACATTTAATGAAGGATTGTGATGTCATGGGTGATGTCAAATGGAGGACAATTTATGTCATAGGTGATGTCAAATGGATCTAGATCTTCCATGGTTGGTGAGATAAATCTTTTTTTTACAGAACACCTTTGCTCGGAGCTACGTTTGAACAAGATAACTTCCTAATTAGGATTTGGTGTCTCGTATGAATTATAGCTTTAGAAGCATCCTTTCATGTCGTTCAAAAATCAACTGAATGGGATTATCCTGTAGTGAGATATGTGACATTTCTTCTATAAATACTCCATTTCGTCAAAGCACCAGATCTTGCAAAGATTAATTTATTTGACCTACTTAGCCTCCGATTATTAAGTTATGGTCATCAAAAACGTTGAAGGTAATGATGTTGGGGTTATTCATAAATTTGAATCACCTAATGTAGACAATCCTATGAAAAGTTATGCCAAAAATATAGCAGCAATATCATTTTCTTCGAGTATTGGAACACCATATACAATTTTTTAGGGGGTGTTACAGCTATGGTGGGACACAGTTTTTGTATTGGACTAACTACGGACTTAACAAGTAAAAAGTCCAAAAATGTTATTATTTTTGCACTTTTGTTTTCGAAGAGCTAAGGACTACTTAATGTTGTATCTTTTTAGATTTCCATCAATCTATTCGGAAAAGGTAAGTTATTAATTTTATTCATTCCTCTAATATGTAATTTGATTCTTAGACCTTAGAATCTAAAGGAATTTAATTGGTGGAAGATTTTGTCCTGAAATTAATGGTGGAAAAAACCCTAATTTGGAGAGATGATCATGAAATTGGCCAAGGGTTATGATATTGATATAATCTGGTAAATTGGGCTATTGTTCATTGATTACTTGTGTTTTTACTATTGTTTTAGACTAGGAATGATCCAAGACATTGGAAAAAGGAAACCCTCCAATTCTTTAGAGTTTCCAAGGCTTGTTTCGTGGTAGGTGATAGTTGTACTATCCCGTTTGTGTTATACGTGCTTGTTAACTACTTCACTAGTATTGCATGCATGATATGTACGTATATTAAAAAGGAAAGAACATGCACGGAAATGACATCCTGTAATTAAATTGCATGCAATGAATGTATTACTTAATTGTACAAGTGTGTGTACCGATTCATTATCATTATAGTTGTGATGTGTGAATTTATGTTGGATCGAGTACCACGTCGGTACATTTTGATTGAGTACCATGATGGTATAATTGGATCGGGTTTCATGTCGGCACATAATTAGATTGGGTACCACGCCGGTACACTAACTATTAGAATGGGCACCACGCCAATACACTAACAGTTTAGGTATGAGTTCCATAAGGGGATAATTGTTGATTGTTGAATTATGGTTGAGAATGTTTACCTGTATAATGATTTAATAATTAGCATATTGTGTTATGATTATACATATTGTTGCCTTACTATCTTATAGTTGCCAGTTCATATTTCAATTACTTGAAATAGTTGTGTGATTGTATCAGTACATTGTGGTTGTATACTGATATTGCACTTACAATTTCTTTGTTGAGTATAGGACATCTTCAGGCACCTGTTGAAATACATCAGTTAGGAGATCGTTGATCTAGAATTCAAGGGTGAGCAAGTTCTTTCAGACTTCCATGGATTCATCTTTATTCTTAGTCCTTTATATTTGAACTTAGACCTTTTCAGACTCTTATTTTATATTTGTTACTTTCGTGGTTGCATCCTCTTACTCTAGATCTTTGGTAGAGTTTTTATATAATAACTTTTAGATTCTAGAGAGTTAATTTCCGTATTATCTTGATAATTTTTTGGAATTTATGGGAACTCAGTTTTAAACTATATTTAATCTATTTTCACTCATTAAATGCATGTGTTTCATTAATAGTTGTGTTCTAGTTTTGATAGTTTTGGTTATCCAACCGTAGCATTAGTGTGGGTGTCACTCACGATGGTGAGGGTTATGATAGATATGAAAGATTTTAAAATGGCTGATATCCTTGGGATCAAGTTCATACGAGATTAAAAATACTTGATATTTGGCTTATCCCAAAGCACTTTATATTGATACTATTATTGTAAGATTTAACATGCAAAATTTCAAAAAAGGCATTTATGCCTTTTAAAAATAGAATTACTCTATCGAAGGATCAGTCACTCAAAATGACTGATGCGATAGAGAGAAAGAAGGCGGTCCCATATGTTTCTGCTGTAGGAAGTCTCATGTATAATATGTTATGCACTAGACCTGATATTTATTTTGTTATAGGCATGCTTAGCAAATTTCAATCTAATCTTGAACTAAAACATTGAGCTTAAATTAAGCATATAATCAAGTATCTAAAAAGGATTAGGGATTGCATACTTGTTTTCTACTCTGACAATTTTTTTCCTATTAAGTAGACAAATTCATATTTCCATTCAAATAAAGATTCTTGAAAATCTACCTCAGGATATGTATTTTCTTTGGAAAATGGAGTTATAATTTGGACGAGAATCAAGCAATCGTATGTAATTGATTCCACCATAGAGGTTGAATATGTTGTTTCTTTTGAGGCAGCTAATGAGGTTGTTTGCCTCAAAAAATTTCTAAAATAGCTTGGAGTGGTTACTTCGGCTCAATAACTACTCAGACTTTATTATGACAGTAGTGGTGCGGTTACAAACTTAAAAAGAACCACGAAGCCATAAAGAAAGTAAGTACATTGAGAGAAAATGTTGTTTGATTTGTGATATGACTCAAAGGGGCGATATGAGAGTTTAGACTCTTAAGTCAAGGAACAATTTGACGGAGCCGCTTATAAAGAGCTTAACTCAGAAAAATTTTGATAAGCATGTGAAAAAAATGGGTGTTAAAATTGTGAATGCATGGTTATAAGTCTAAGTGAGATATTGTTGGGATATACGATTAACTATGTGGTTTAAGTTATGGTATTATGTTTTTATCCCATGTAAAGATAATTTATTTTATTAACTTAATTTAATAAAGTCTTCATTTAAAAAGATCATTATGCTAACATGTGTGTCCTTTAATTATAAAGTAGATAATTTTTGTGTATGGAGTCATTTAACTTATGCATAGAAGATTAAAATTATCGATTCTTATAAGTTATAAATTAATATTCACAATCAAAGATAAAGTAGGAAAAACATATTGATGATTGTAGCACAAAATTAAATATAATATGATCTTAATTATGGGAATGGTCATGTTCCAACTTATTGTGCTAGTACATTGTGTATGTATTCAACGGACTAATTAGAGATGCTTGTTTTGTTTCTGACTATTAATGAAGCAACTTTTCTAAACCATTGCATGTACTTATACTCTTAATCTTGATATAAATTGCTATGATCTATGTGATTTAATTTATTATTTTGATTTACCAAAAGGTGAGACCTACTATGGGTCAATACATTCATGATATATTGGATAGTAACAAATCACATTTGACTATATGATTGTTAGCTTGTTGTTAATGCAATAATTCATTTGTCTAAAAATTCTTGTCAAGTTTTACTTTTTAAGAGTTAAGATATTTTCATTTTGATAGATGTATTTTTTATCATATGAATATGAGAAGAACTAAATTTTTAATACTTTTCGTATACTTTTAAAATATTTTATTTTGAAATATTTAATTACTCTAATTCAATTTTGTAGGAAATTTGAGTGCACCCATAACGGATGCTTTTAAGGCCCACTAGGATAATTAAAGTTAACCCTAATATTTTATACGTAAGCACATTTATGGTGTATGATTAAGAATACTAAAATACTGCATTTTTCACCTTCTTCTCTCTCACAATCAAGCTAGGATATAGATTAATATACGAGGTTGCTCTAACATATCATGATAACCATCACCGAACAGTAATTTTAGTTGTGATTCATCCAAGCCTTCCGCTCCACTACACGAAGAACAGTAAGTTCTCATTTTATGATTTATGTGTCATCTAATTTGTTTAGATTAATGTATTGTGTGTAATCCTATAAATTTAAACTTCGAATATTAATTAAATTGACTTTCGAAAAAAGAAATTTGATAATCATTATTGATCAAGAGAGTATATCTATCTTATTTTCCCAAATATGTCTTATGATATCGATAAATAAAAATTAAACTCCTTCCTAATGGTAATCGATTGAATTGACAACAAATTTAGTAACATGTCATCACACTACTCATATACTTTGATTAGTCGCACTCATTGTGTTTCAACATAATATATTTTTTTCTTTTTATTGGGTTAATACATAATTAGTTCCTTAAAATTGCAAGAATAGTCAACTCTTGTTGTAATTAACATTTCAATTTTTAATATAGTTTCTAATTAGAGATTTTTAATTTAAATTTTGAAAATTTATTAGTGTGTTCACATTCGTTTATTAGGTACCACATAAAATATATCATTTCCTTTAATTATATGCATTCGACTCAATAAGCCTTAAAATCTTATTCATTTTCTATTTGAGGTTAATGCGTATAACTAAAGGCTTTGACTTATTTTATGTGGTTAACATAATTACCTAATAGACAAATGAGAACACACACAAAAAAAATATAATTTAAATTGAAAGTGTCTAATTGGAATATTTTATTAGGAATTGAGAGATGTTCATTACAACATGACTTAATTCGAATACCTAAATGGAATATCATGACAAGTTTAAGGGGTTAACTATATACAATAACAATACAATAACATAATTTGTGTAATTCCACAAGTGGAGTGACATTTCTATTCTTCCACACTTTTAAAACTTAGTTGGTACTCCCTCAGTTTTAAAATAAGTGATATTTTTAGGCACACCTTTTAAAAAAACTACTCATTTTTAGAATGTAGGATATATTTTTCTATTTTACACCTAATAAACACGCTGAAAAATATGTAGCTATTTAACAGGTTTTTGATTATGTAAAACTTTATGTATTCAAATAAGGTATAATTGGAAGAATATTATTAATGTTTTCATGAATCTTAATCATGTGAAACACTAATTATTTTGAAACAAAATGAAAAAGCGAAAACACCATAATGGTAATAAATAAAAATGATGCTAAGAAAATGAAAAGACAAGGATTCGTTTGAGATATTGGATGGGTGAGTCAAATTTATAGTTTGTCTTTTGAATTCCTCTTTACTTATATAACAAGTTGATAATAATACTTTCTTTTGTAGTAACCTGGCTTTTGAGTTGTCAGCTCGGCTTCTGTCAAGCCAATAAAAGATGAAAGAAAGAAAGAGAATGTGAAATTAAAGTTTCATGTTTATTATTTAAAGGAGTGGAGAATTAAGTTTATAATATGAAGATGGGCTCAATGGAGACAATATCAGAAGTAATGAGAAAATTTGGAGATGAAAAAAGCGCATTGCTTGATGAATATGAAAGGATTACATTTGAAATACAATTGAACCAAGCTATTCTTGCAAGGAGTTTATCTGAGCCTAGCCGGAGGATTTCCCAATTAGCACCACCAGCACTAATGGCCTCCACCACTAGTCGCCACCATCGCCGTCGTGGTTACGGATTCCAGAAGGTGATGAAGAAGTTGCTCAAACCAATTCTTGGTAAAATCAAAGGAGATAATAATAGTAAGGAGATCATCATAGAAACTCCTAAGGACCCCAGATTTTGGAATAAATTCAGTAGATCCTTACGCATTTAACTATATACTTATGATTAATTTTTTTTGTTTATTCTGCAATATCTCATTGCTATTTCTAGATTTGATGGTGATGGGTAATTAAAGACCCAAAATTATGACTTATCATTTGTTAGTTTAACAATATATGTTGAAAAATATTGTAGTATGTATCTAGTCTAAAGTATCAACTCTACTAAACAAAATTATGACTTTTGTTTGCATTCGTTCGCGCTATATACAACTCTACTTGACTATGAATACTATTTTTTTGTATTTTTAAGACAATTTTAGAAGCTTTTGTAAAATTAAAGATTTTATAAATCTCACTTTACTTTCTAGATGAATACAATGCAAGCTTAATCCAAGACAAGTAAAGAACTTGCTTGGGACTCCGAGAATTTGACAATTCAAAATGAGGAACTTACATAAATCTCACTGGTTTAATTGCTAATTATTTAGATATATTTTAGTTTGTAATATATTATGTATCTTATCATATGTTTCTGCATTCAGATACATTCGGATACGTTCTAGATACAATCTTTTCAAGTGGATTCACATGTATTTGTGATACATAACAAATCTCGCACGCCTCCCTCGCCTCTTTTCCATATTGCTTTCCACTCTCGCATTTATCTGGTATCTCAGATATATGTGAATCACACCAGATACATACAAATACATGTATCTAATGTAATTCACATATATTTGGAATACATACGAATCTCGCTCGCTTCCCTCCCCAATCTCTCTCACCTCTCTCCTATTTTTTGTGTCTCTAATAGCAAAAACACATGTATCTAGTACGAAACACTCAATTAGTGATAAGCTACGTAATATTGAAAGTATAAGTATTAATAAAAAATACAAAATTGGTACTCCCTTAGTCTCAATTTATGAAACTTATGGTTCTAAATAAATTATATATATTTATGTGTTTATAAGTCATCTCATTAAGATTAAATGAGTATTTAAAAAGAGAAAAACATAAATGTCATGACCAAAATTTGGGCATTGATTTAAACACTAAGTAGCTTATCAAAGCATTTGAATATACTGCGTTGCCGCAAATAAAATAAGCGACTGTCTGCTAGTATTTGACCTACACAAAAAAATTCAACAAATATAGTATGAATACGATAACATGTATATTCAGTAGGCATTATAGGTCAATTGAGCAACAATAATAACTATATTGTATAAGAATGCTATAAATTCTCCACTAAAAAAAATCCCAAAAGTTCAATATAAGACAGTCAATCATGAGAAGCACTGTATGGTTGAATCATATAGTGACGCATGAAAGATAACCAAGGTAACAAGATTACTAAAGAGGTTGGTAGTGCAACTTATTCCGCGTAATGATCAATGCTCAAGGCGCCTGGAGGAAAAGTCAGCACTCAACACTAGTTGTTATGAATCTGACCCATGAATAACGTCGGACGTTATTTCTTCACTCATAAATATCATTCAATGAAATTATTTATCACAAACTAATTAGGGATTAATACTTAGCAAACTACTAAAAGTTCAGAAAAAACCGACCTCAAAATACTGACTTCCTGAGATCGGTATTTCCAGAAATACCGACCAGATATCGATTTCCTAGCTGAGGATGAAAAAAGTTTGGTTTCTGTTCAATACCGACCTCCGGGGGTCGATATTTTCTGACTTCTGGAGGTCGGTTTTAATTTTAAGTCAAAAAATTATGAATTTGAATTTGAATTTTTTTATTTTTTCGACTTCGAAAGGTTGCTATTATATATGTTTTTTTAATGTTTTAAATATGTATTATATTAATAAAGACTAAAAGAGGTAGGTATTATTTAGTTTTATTATCTTAGTTCTTTATGATTCCAACTTCCAGAAGTTGATAATTTTTTAATTTTTTTGAGATTCCGACTTTTAGGGGTCAGAATTATTGATTTATATTATTTTATTTTTTGTATTCCGATATCTAGTGGTCGGTAATAATTAATTTTTATTTTTTGGAAATCCCAACTTCCAGAAGTCAATATTATTAATTGTTATGTTTTTATTTTTTACAATTTCGACCTCCAGCAATCGATATTAATTCATATTAATTTTTAATTTTTTTGAGATTGCGACCTTTGGAAGTTGGTATTGTCTAAATTTTTATTTTTTTACTTTAATAATTTTCAACCTCTGGTGATCGGCACATATATGGTAGAATCATAACCATAGAATACAACCTTTCATTAGATATCTTACAACTAGATATCATAACCAAGTACTCTCTTTCGGATTCAGGAAACAAGTATTTATTAATATTTATTTTTTAATTCTTTTGAAATTTTGATCTTTCGACATCGATATTATTTAATTTTTTATTTTTTTATTTTAATAATTTTTGACATCCAGTGATCAATTTTCTGCAGCAAAATTGGCAGCAAATTGTCGCTTTTTTTTTGGTTGCTCACTTGTATATTTTAATCAATTCAACTCAAAGAGCTGTCACCGCGATATTTTTTTATATTTACGTTACACTTCTTCAAGTAAACTTAAACTAATTTGAAGTAAAGTTTAATTCATTCAAATTAAACTAAAATACGATCTAACATTTTTAAAAAAATATATAAACTATAACTACAAAATCTAAAATGTCTAGGTAATAAATACAACTGCTCCTCATCACCCTCCTCATCACTCTCTCCCTCACTCTCATCTTTGGTCTCGTCCACTTGACCACGACGTGTATCACTGAAAAATCAAAAAATAATATTTCCTGAATCCAAAAGAGAACTTAGTTGACCCTGAAGCGCCGCATTCCACTTATTCTCTACTTCCTTTGTTGTTGCCATCTGCTCGTCTCTTTTTTTTTCTCTTTTCTCTACTACAGCAAGCTCGGCAGTGAGCAAAGATATCTTATCCTCCATTTTAGACATTGTAACTCTATCCACACCATCAAAGATTGAGGATGATGAACAATAAAACCAAGACTTCTTCTAATATTCCTTTTCTGTGTAACCGTAGACTATCTCTCTAACTAGTTCGCCCGCACTCTCACACCATAAATGCTCAGTAAGTTCATATGGAAGTGGTGTATCTCAACTTTTTGGAGGTTGGGTACTAAGGTAATCTTGAATTTTTTGCACAAACCTATCCTATAATTTAAACAAAGAACTCTTAGAATAAGAATATAATATATACAAGAAAAAAAAAGTTTGAATGAAGTTCTTACATATGTCTCTTGAGCACGTGGGTCAATCCATTTTACTTCTTCCATAGGGTTTATATTCTTCTTTATGAGAGTGATCTTGAATAACTCTTCCTAATTTACTGGCCTACCCAATGTTTTTTTCTACAAAAATATATAAAATGTGATCATTAATCTCCAAAAATTACTTATAAAAAAGGAAAAACTTATTTTACTGAATTTAAGAAAAAATATACCATACTTTTCTTCCTAGTAAGCTGGCTAATGGCTCCACCAGTGTGCATTTAAGATCCCGGAATTTGAAAAGCTGGAAAATGAGGAACAAGAGATGAAAATTCAAAAACCTGAAATTTTGGGCACAAGGTAATGACCATGGAAGGCCATCAAGGGTCATGGTGAGCACCACGCCTCGTGGTGGCAACGCAGAGCCTCAATTTTGTAGGGTGAGGTCTATGAAAGGACACCACAGACCATAGTGAGAACCATAGGCCGTGAAGCCCTCCGTGGTGACCCCTCCCCTAAGAACTCAAATAATGATCCCAAGCCAAGGACACGATACACCACCATGGGTCGTGTAGCTCTTCATGGACCATGGTAGTTCCGTAGTGGTCACACCTGCAGGTCACCCTGCAGGTGCTGCACCAACCCCTACTTCACGGGTGGTGATGCCCTCCACAGACCGTGAAGGGGTTCTATGGAGGATGTTCTGAAACCTTCCCCCTACAACTTCACAATTCCAATTCCAAGTCAATCATCACGTATACCACTACGGGTCGTGAAGAGCATCACAGACCGTCATGGGTCCTCCGTGGTGAGTCTAGTTCAAATTAAATGAGGGGCAATCCAATCATTTTCCTATTCAATCATTAATGTATGTGGACATTTTTAGAACTAGATTCATTCAAAAATTGTCCTAAATACTTCTAACACCTATTCGTTTCCCTCATTAATTCTCAATCAACTTTAAGACTTCTCTCTCAAGGATCATTCAAGAGTTCAACTTCTTCATCAAGTTTGACTAGTGTTTCTTCAAGAACAAGTCTCTTTTTTTCAATTCTAAGGTCAAATTCAATCAAGTTATGTAGGAATTGATCCATAGGTCCTTTTCACCCATGGAGTCCCAAGGATTTTACTTAAAATCTCATGAATTTTAATTGGGCTTATAACCCTAAATTGATGAATTACATTGGGCTATTTAAATTATATTTTAAATCATCATGAATAATCATTATAAGTATATATCTAAATGAATTACATGGTTTTAAGTTGAATTATTATTGCTCATGCATGAAGCTATTTTCAATGATGATATTAAGAAGTATGATTCTGAATTCACTAATTTTAAGGTATTATCATGGTTTACATTCAAATTGACTATGTTTATGAGTTTTAATCTAAATTCAAGCTTGAATTATGATCATGAATTATAAGTATGTTCAAGATACGAATTTCATGCAAGTTAGGAAGAAATGTGACTTAAGGCCCTATGTGATGACCTAGGACCTAATTATATAAATTATGTAAGTATGATTTGTAATTATGAAAGGCCAATACTCACATTGCAATTATGTTATGAAATGAGATACTCTATGAACTATGAAGTTTTTGAACAAGTTATGATATATATTAAGTATGATTACTTATATATTCTGTGGGATTTGACTTATCACCGAGTGGACTTGAGGTGGAGGCCCTACCAAAAGCCTTAGTAGCAGCCTCGAGTTCCTTAAACTGCATGCCACCATAGGTTGTGTTCATGGTTTAGATATTGGATCCACATATAGTGTATGTACATGACTCGCCTGGTGGGGTAGAGTCTACCTTGGCAAATATATTCCCGTTTCTTCTGTTGTATGGAAGACATCAGGATTCCATGTTATACCTCGCATGGTCTTATTGTCGGTTATGGTTCTATCCTACATATGTACGACCTCTTATGCACTTTCATGATTTCAAATATGCTATTTTATGCTTTGATCATTGTGATTCTCTCATAACTATACTTATCTCTTCTTACAATGTACTTTACTTGACCATTGCATCTTATGATTTATATTGCATGTCATGCCCTCATGCTTAGTACATTTCGAATGTACTAATGCATATTGTTTCAAAATATAGGGGTTGAGGATCACGTTCCAATATGTGGCTAGTAGATATTTATTCGACGAAGTTTTGGTGAGTTCTCATCTATCAAGGACGAGTGATGAGTTGTATCTTCTATCAAAGACTTTTATTTCTTTAATGTTGAGGGTGAGTTAGGAACATATCTTAGTGTCACGCCCTGAGAGGGTACCCTAGACGTAACCGGCACCCGAAGTCCATTTCTGACCTCCAAGCGAACCACCTGGTCCAGTCACACATTCATTCAATCACATTCTCATAGCGAAAACTCAATTAAAGAAATACTATTTATATATAGGGGCTGAAGGCCAAACATTTACACCCCAACAAGACAATAAAGTAAGTCTCTTCAAAATAACAATTCGACCTCCCCACACTCCAGTCTATGAAGCCTCTATCAAAGTCTAAGAGGTGCCAATGACAAGTCCATGTCTACAAACAATCAAATTAAAGGAAATGTCAACAAAACTGTACATGACGGCTCAACATCCTCCGGAAACTAGGAGGACTCACCAACTAGCTGAGGGTGTATGTAGATTTTAAATGGAGAGCGGGTTGATGATCCCTAGTACCTGTCTCTGCATCATGAAAGGATGCAGGCCAAATGGCATCAGTACATGGAATGTACGAGTATGTAAAATGGCCGAATACAACCAACATCAAGAAATAATTAATCAACTCGGAAGCTCAACTCAAAAGGAATAATAACTCAATCAACTGTCCTAAGTCTAAACAAGAATATGATTTAGACGGGACCAATCACATACAATTCAGCTCGATCTGACTCAGAGTACTATCAAGACCTATTTGGGAGTTTCTCTTACCCGACAACCATCACTTATGAGCCAGTGAAAGTACAACAAACTGACGTTGTTGCCACGTCCGTTCATACCTTGCCAGGGTATGAACGAATCAACCAATCATGGATCCAATCCAACCAAGTCCTATAATGTCAGGACAAACATCTCGGGGAAGCATCCGACTTTAACGGTTCAATCCCTCCTATGTTTGGCGACGTAGTTATTGGGTTCGAATATGGAATTTACTCTTGCCCAATTCGGTGCTCGATACTCCTCCCAAGACTCAATGCTCATAAAACTCCATCCAATCAACTCAATCAAATCATATCGACAAGTCTCATTACAACCTTGTCAACTCACCAACTCTAGCATGATCAAATCTTTTCCAATCATACTATCTGGTCAATCTCAGTCATATCTTTCAAAAGAAATTTGAATGCACATTTATAGAAACATATAAGCACAACCAATCATTTCCTCTATCCATTTACTCAGTCTTTGAAAATCATCACAACTCCAAGGTTTAAGTCAATAATTTAAGATAAGCAACATTTTTTAAGAAAATAGCATCTTTCATCATAATCCACATAATTAAGAAGATCAATTAAACATATTTAACAACTCATCTTCATCGACTCATACTCATATAAAGGCTCAATTTAGGAACTTCTTGGATCAACAACATCAACACATATAGAATCAAATACATAGGGGACAAAGTTCATACACGCATAAACCCTTACCAAGAAACTCCATTTCTATGGACATCTAACCTCAAAGCAAGAATAGGGCACATGGGTGGACTCAACCCATGTTTTAGATAGCCTTACATACCTTAGTGAAGACTTGAAGAAAACCTTGTGTTTGGGTCTTCAATGGAGGACTCAAATCTTGAAGCTCTTGGACTCCTTTTTATTAGAAATGGAGGAGAAGAAGAAAAGAGAGAGAAGCTAGGGCTTTTTAGAGAGAGGGTGAGGCTGAAAAATGTGTTCCCAAAATACCAAGGGTAACATATATATAATTTAGGTAAGTTCCCAAATTACCCCTCCTCAAAGTTCTGAAAATAGGCTAAAACGCACCTGGCGCGATAGTGGCGCGTCGAGCCATTGCAGCGCCAGGCTGAATACGCCTAAAACCTGCACACCTCGTAGTGGCGCGCCGCGCCAGAGGACAAACTACTGAGGCATGTTTCTGGTACGATAGTGACACGTCGCGCCCTTACAGCGCCAAGGCCATATTTTCTGGGTTCTGGAAATTTGGCCTGAAAACCCTGCACAACTTTTAGTGGAGCGTCGCGCCAAGGAACAAACTACGGAGGCATGTTTCTGGCGTGATAGTGGCGCGTCGCGCCCTTACAGCACCAAGGCCATTTCCCCAGCAGTTGGAACCCAGGCCAAAAATGAAATTCATGCTATGCTAGTTCATCTAAGGATCGTCATATCTTTTGACTCCGAACTCTAAAATTTACATTCTTGGTGGCATTGGAAAGAAGACTCGACGACCTTTGATTTAATAGATCGTGGGCCACCTAGATTGATGCCTTTCAAAAGATAGGGTCATTAGAAGTCGACCCCTTGAACAACTCATCCTAAAATTTAGCCGCGATGAATCTTTTGGACATAACTTGGTCCTAGGGGTCCTCGGTGACCCCACATCACCTCTAACACTGCCCAGTCCCTCAGAGACTCATCTTAACTCACGAATGTACTTCAAGATACTTGGGTTCGACTCCTCTTGAACACAAGAAGGGTCCGAATCTTTAGAAGAATTTTGAGGGGTGTTACATTATCTCCCCCTTGGGCTCATTCGTCCTCGAATGACGAGCAACCAAGAATGGACTCGGGGTACAAATCACAAATCAAAATTTCAGTCATTCAATCAATCAAGTCCTCAATCAATTATCAATCAAGACTCAAAATGCGCAAATGAATTCAATGTTAAAGAAAGGTCGTTACCTTCAACATGCTCCTCGGTAGGCACAAATAGATGGGGATATTTAGATTTCATGGCTTCCTCCGCTTCCCATGTGGCTTTCTCAACAAATTGGTTTCTCCACAGGACTTTAACTGAGGCGACTTCTTTGTTCCTCAGTTTGCGAACTTGGCGATCAAGAATTTGGACCGGAACCTCTTCATAAGACAAGCTATCCTTAATTCCAATGCTATCAATGGGGACTACCAATGAGGGATCGCCCAAGCACTTTTTCAACATCGACATGTGGAATACCGGATGAATAGAGGCTAGCTCTGATGGCAACTCCAACTCATAAGCAACACTCCCAATCCATCTCAAGATCTAGTAAGGACCAATATATTGAGGACTAAGTTTCCCCTTCTTTCCAAACCTCATAACACCCTTCATGGGTGACACTTTCAAATACTCCCAATCACCCACCTCAAACTCTAAGTCTCTCCTCCTCACATCGGTGTAGGAATTTTGGTGGCTTTGGGCTGTCTTTAGCCTATCTTGGATAACTCTCACCTTCTCCATGGCTTGGTGAACAAGGTCATGCCCAATCAACTCGGCTTCACCAACTTCAAACCACCCAATGGGAGATCTATACCTCCTCCCATACAAAGCTTCATAAGGAGCCATTTGAATGCTTGTATGATAGCTATTGTTGTATGCAAACTCTATGAGAGGTAAGTGATCATCCCAATTTCCCTTGAAGTCAAGCACACATGCCCTCAACATATCTTCTAATGTCTGGATGGTGTACTCTGCTTGGCCATCTGTCTGGGATGGAAGGCTGTACTCAAGTTCACCCTCGAACCTAATCCCTTCTAAAAGGATTTCCAAAATTGGGAAGCGAATTGAGCTCCTCTGTCTGAGATAATAGACAAGGGAACCCCATGCAATCTAACGATCTCCTGGATGTACAACTTTGCATAATCATCTGCGATATCAGTAGTCTTAACCGCCAAGAAGTGAGCTAATTTCGTCATTCTATCCACAATCACCCAAATAGAATCATGTTGCTTTCGGGACTTCGGCAAGCCTGTAATAAAGTCTATGTTGATCATCTCCCACTTCCATTCTGGAATTTCTATGTTTTGGGCTAAACCACATGGCCTTTGATGCTCAACCTTCACCTGTTGGCAATTCGGGCACTTGGAAACAAATTCTGCAATATCCTTCTTCATCCCACTCCACCAATAGATTTCCTTCAAGTCATGATACATTTTCGTGGAGCCTGGATGAATGGAGTACCTGGAACTATGCGCTTCGGCCATAATCCTCTCTCGAACATCATCGACATCCGGCACACATAATCTATTTTGGTACCTCAACACACCATCTCCCTCTTTTGTAAAAACCTTTTCCTCTTGTTTGTGAAAAATTCCCTTCAATTGGAGAAGGATGGGATCTTTGTCTTCTTTCTCCTTTACCTCTGCCACAAGTGAGGATGTAGACCCATCCTAAATAGTAACTCCGCCTTCATTGTTCTCTTCCAGATGAACTCTCAATCGGGCTAATCTGTGTACCTCTTTTGCCAATTCTCTCCTTCCTTCCTCCACGTAGGCAGTGCTATCCATAGACAACCTGCTAAGAGCATCATCAATAACATTAGCTTTACCTGGATGGTAGAGGATGCTCATATCATAGTTCTTGAGTAGCTCAAGCCATCTCTTTTGCCTCAGGTTGAGTTCCTTCTGGCTAAAGACGTATTGCAAACTCTTGTGATCGGTGAATACATCGATATGCACTCCATACAGGTAGTGGCGCCAGATTTTAAGCGCAAACACCACAGCCACCAGCTCAAGGTCATGAGTTGGGTAATTCCTCTCGTGAATCTTAAGCTGTCTTGAAGCATAGGCTATCACCTTCCCTCTTTGCATCAACACACAACCCAAACCAATTCTGGATGCATCACAATAGATCACAAAACCCTCTATACCATCGGGCAAGGTTAGAATAGGGGCAGTGGTTAGCTTAGTCTTCAATTTCTGGAAAGACTCCTCACAAGCCTCAGACCATTGGAACTTAGCCTTCTTTTGAGTCAGCTTAGTCAATGGTGATGATATAGAGGAGAATCCCTCTACGAACCTTCGATAATAGCCAGCCAAGCCCAAGAAACTCCTTATCTCTGTCGGGGATGTGGGTCTGGGCCAACTCTTCATTGCCTCAATTTTCTGAGCATCCACCTGAATACCATCTCCAGATATAATATATCCCAGGAAGGCCACTGATGCAAGCCAAAATTCACATTTAGAGAACTTTGCATATAATACCTGGTCTCTCAAAGTTTGCAAGACGACTCTAAGATGATGGGCATGCTCCTCCTCATTCTTGGAGTAAACCAGAATATCATCTATGAACATAATCACAAACATATCAAGATATGGCTTGAATACTCGGTTCATGAGATCCATAAAAGAAGCAGGGGCATTAGTCAACCCAAAGGACATGACCAAAAATTCAAAGTGGCCATAACGAGTCCGGAAAGCAGTCTTCAGAATATCACATTCTCTCACCTTCAACTGGTGGTAACCGGATCTCAAGTCTATCTTGGAGAAACATGTGGCACCCTGAAGTTGATCAAATAAATCATCTATTCTGGGGAGAGGGTATTTGTTCTTTACGGTGACCTTATTCAGTTGCCTGTAGTCAATACACATTCTAAGAGACCCATCTTTCTTCCAAACAAATAGGACCGGAGCTCCCCATGGCAAGACACTCGGCCTAATAAATCCTTTATCTAACAAGTCCTTCAACTGCTCTTTTAACTCTTTCAACTCGGCTGGGGCCATTCTATAATGAGGAATTGAGATAGGCTGGGTATCAGGAAGAACATCAATCCCGAAGTCGATTTCCCTATCAGGAGGGACTCCAGGTAGGTCTTCAGGAAAGACATCCGAAAACTTATTGACAATTGGAATCGACTCAAGGGATGGAGACTCAATATTGTCACCTTTCACTCGGACAATGTGATAAACACACCCTTTTGAGATTAGCTTCCTGGCCCTAAGGTATGAAATAAACTTACCCTTAGGCGCAATCGGACTAACCTTCCACTCTATGACAGCCTCATTCGGGAATTTGAACGTGACAATCTGAGTTCTACAATCAATAGAGGCATAACAGACATAGAGCAAGTCCATGCCAAGGATCATGTCAAAGTCAACCATATCCAACTCAACTAGGTCAGCTAAGGTATCTCTGTGATAAATGGACACAGTGCAATCTCTATAGACTCTCTCAGCTAAGACAGAATCACCGACAAGAGTGGCCACACTAAAAGGCTCAAGAAGACGTTCAGGAATTTTATCGAATTTACTAGCCACATAAAGAGTCACAAAAGATAGGGTGGCACCCGGATCCATCAATACATAACAATCAAAAGAAGAGACTCGAATCATACCCGTTACGACGTTTGGAGAGTCCTCTTGATCTTGGCGACTACCCAAGGCATATAAACAGTTTGTACCTCCGCCGGTGCCTGAAGTAGTGCCCCTTTGATTACCTCTAGTCGGTGGTGCGGTGGTAGAATGTTGGGCCCTGTTCTCCTATGCTGGACACTCCTTCTGAAAATGGTCTATTTGGCCGCATTTATAACAACCCATCCTTCCCACTCTGCACTCTCCCAAGTGAAACTTACCACACTTGACGCATGGCGGCTTCCCTTGCGTACCTTGACCAATACTAGCTTGGGATTGAGAACATTGGGCTCTGAAATTCTAGCGGCCTTGTCCCTGTCGATCATACCTGTTTTGCGGCATCGGTGCACTGGCGGTAGATGAGGCATAGTTGGAAGGCCTCTTCTAGAAGAAGGACCTGTTGCCCTTGCCTTGCCTCTGCTCATTCTCATAGCCTATTGATTTTGCCTTCTTGCTCAGGTGCTCTTCTATGTCCTTTCTTTTCTCATCCTCCACTTGTTGAGCATACACCATTAATCTGGAAAGATCCATATCTGAGATCAACAATGCTGCCTTGCACTCCTTCTTCACATGCCTCCCTAATCCGGAGATGAACTTCCTTATCTTTGACCTCACATCCGGAATCATTTCTGGAGCATACCTGGATAGCTAGATGAACTTCAGGCCATACTCCTTAACTGTCATTCCCTCCTATTTCATATTAACAAATTCCTCCACCTTCGCTTCCCTCAATTCTCGGGGAAAGAAGTGGTCAAGAAAAGCTCCCCCAAATTCATCCCACCTAGCAGGTTCAGCATCTTCACCTCTATCTTGTTCCCATTGGTTATACCAAATGTTTGCCACATCTTTGAGTTGATAAGACACCAACTCAACCCCCTTAATTTCCATAATATGCATAGCTTTCAAGATTTTCCACATTTCATCAATAAAGTTTTGGGGATCTTCCTCAACCTTAGAACTCGTGAATGCCGGCAGATTCATTCTCAGAAAGTCTCTAATTCTAGAGGCAGCAGATGGCTCCTGGGAACTAGAGCTGAGAGTCGGTGAACCCTGATTACCACTTCGGGCAGCCATTAGTTGCGTGAGCATTGCAATCGCCCCTCGAAATTCGGCCTCTGATATGGGTGCAGGTGGAGTAGATGGCACTTGAGGTGCCTCCGCATATCTCGCAGGTCGGCCTCTAGCCCTTGCTGGGTGTGCCTCTGACTGTGGCATCCCTGCATTATCAACATTTCTTTGGGTAGCAGTACGTTTAGGAGGCATTATCTGTAACGTATAAATGCACAAATTAGAAAGGAGTCTTATAGAGTTTTAACTCTATCGCACGAAGTCAGAGTATGGAAGAAGTGAAACAATTCCTAATGTCCTATAGCCTTCTGCTTATAAGTGTGGTGCACAACACACCCATAAGCAAGACTCTACTAGACACGGCTTCATAGACTCCCTAGGACACTTGAACTCTGTGCTCTGATACCATGTTTGTCACACCCCGGGAGGGTACCCTAGACGTAACCGGCACCCGAAGGCCATTTTTGACCTCCGAGCGAACCACCTGGTCCAGTCACACATTCATTCAATCACATTCTATTAGCGGAAACTCAATTAAAGAAATACTATTTATATATGGGGGCTGAAGGCCAAACATTTACACCCCAACAAGACAATAAAGTAAGACTCTTCAAAATAACAGTTCGACCTCCCCACACTCCAGTCTATGAAGCCTCTATCAAAGTCTAAGAGGTGCCAATGACAAGTCCATGGCTACCAACAATCAAAGTAAAGGAAATGTCAACAAAACTGTACATGACGGCTCAACATCCTCTGGAAACTAGGAGGACTCACCAACTAGCTGAGGGTGTATGTAGATTTTAAACGGAGAGCCGGTTGATGATCCCTAGTACCTGTCTCTGCCTCATGAAAGGATGCAGGCCAAATGGCATCAGTACATGGAATGTACGAGTATGTAAAATGGCCGAATACAACCAACATCAAGAAATAATTAATCAACTCGGAAGCTCAACTCAAAAGGAATAATAACTCAATCAAATGTCCTAAGTCTAAATAAGAATATGATTTAGACGGCACCAATCACATACAATTCAGCTCGATCTGACTTAGAGTACTATCAAGACTTATTTGGGAGTTTCTCTTACCCGACAACCATCACTTATGAGCCAGTGAAAGTACAACAAACCGACGTTGTTGCCACGTCCGTTCATACCTTTCCAGGGTATGAACGAATCAACCAATCATTGATCCAATCCAACCAAGTCCTATAATGTCAGGACAAACATCTCGGGGAAGTATCCGACTTTAATGATTCAATCCCTCCTATGTTTGGCGACGTAGTTATTGGGTTCGAGTATGGACTTTACTCTTGCCCAATTCGGTGCTCGATACTCTTCCCAAGACTCAATGCTCATAAAACTCCATCCAATCAACTCAATCAAATCATATCGACAAGTCTCATTACAACCTTTTCAACTCACCAACTCTAGCATGATCAAATCTTTTCCAATCATACTATCCGGTCAATCTCAGTCATATCTTTCAAAAGAAATTTGAATGCACATTTATAGAAACATATAAGCACAACCAATCATTTCCTTTATCCATTTACTCAATCTTTGAAACTCATCACAACTCTAAGGTTTAAGTCAATAATTTAAGATACGCAACATTTTTTAAGAAAATAGCATCCTTCATCATAATCCACATAATTAAGAAGATCAATTAAACATATTTAACAACTCATATTCATCGACTCATACTCATATAAAGGCTCAATTTAGGAACTTCTTGGCTCAACAACATCAACACATATAGAATCAAATACATAGGGGACAAAGTTCATACACGCATAAACCCTTACCAAGAAACTCCATTCTATGGACATCTAACCTCAAAGCAAGAATAGGGCACATGGGTGGACTCAACCCATGTTTTAGATAGACTTACATACCTTAGTGAAGACTTGAAGAAAACCTTGTGGTTGGGTCTTCAATGGAGGACTCAAATCTTGAAGCTCTTGGACTCCTTTTTGTTGGAAATGGAGGAGAAGAAGAAAAGAGAGAGAAGCTAGGGCTTTTTAGAGAGAGGGTGAGGCTGCAAAATGTTTTCCCAAAAGATCAAGGGTAACATATATATAATTTGGGTAAGTTCCCAAATTACCCCTCCTCAAAGTTCTGAAAATAGGCTAAAATGCACCTAGCGCGATAGTGGCGCGTCGCGCCATTGCAGCGCCAGGCTGAATATGCCTAAAACCTGCACACCTCGTAGTGGCACGCCGCGCCAGAGGCCAAACTACTAAGGCATGTTTCTGGCGCGATAGTGGCGCGTCGCGCCCTTACAGCGCCAAGGCCATATTTTCTGGGTTCTGGAAATTTAGCCTGAAAATCCTGCACAACTTTTAGTGGCGCATCGCACCAAGGACCAAACTAGTGAGGCATGTTTCTGGCGTGATAGTGGCGCATCGCGCCCTTACAGCACCAAGGCCATTTCCCCAGCAGTTGCAACCCAGGCCAAAAATGAAATCCATGCCGTGCTAGTTCATCTTAGGACGTCATATCTTTTGACTCCGAACTCCAAAATTTACGTTCTTGGTGGCGTTGGAAAGAAGACTCGACGACCTTTGATTTAATAGATCGTAGGCCACCTAGATTGACGCCTTTCAAAAGATAGGGTCGTTAGAAGTCGACCCCTTGAACAACTCATCCTAAAATTTAGCCGCGATGAATCTTTTGGACTTAACTCGGTCCTAGGGGTCCTCGGTGACCCCACATCACCTCTAACACTGCCCAGTCCCTCAGAGACTCATCTTAACTCATGAATGTACTTCAAGATACTCGGGTTCGACTCCTCCCGAACACAAGAAGGGTTCGAATCTTTGGAAGAATTTTTAGGGGTGTTACACTTAGCCTCCACCATTTTTATGGAGTAGATATATTTGTTGGACATATGTTTAGATTCTATGTTGTCAAACTCTCTCACACTTTATATTTCCAAATTTAGACTCCTTCTTATGTCATTTTCTGCACTTACTTTACATTATGTATGCTTTATGATATGTTGAGAGGCTTGATTGGAGCTCTTTAGGATTTCGATCGTCGTGTTATGACTAGGTCCTAGGTCAGTTCATGAAAAAATTGGTATCACAAAACAAGTTTTAAGATATCCTAAGGTTTCCATCATGCGCGTCACATAGCATCTTATTCATGATTGTGAAGTGTTCCACATCTATAAATAGGAGGCGTTAAGGCATTTTAGGAATTCTCATTTCTTTCATAATCTATGTTGTTATGTCCCATACTTTTGTACTTCGAAAAGCTTTCTTAAACTTCTTAAAGGTTTCCACGTGACCAAGATTATTTATAATGTTGTCAAATAACTCTAAGGAAGGGAGGACGTGAGGCCCCAGAAGAGTGAAGGTTAGAAATAGGGCTATAAGGATTTGAAATGAGTTGGGGGCAAAATAACAAGTCGTGGGACTCGACTTGCTTGCATAAGCTACCAACTTGGATGTCTTACATACTTAAGCTATTGGAGGGCGTGTATAGCTTATATATCAAGTATTACATAGGCTCTTAAAGTAAGACGAGATTACGAACCCACAGAGAAGGCAGAAGGAGGCGTAGCACCTACTTGGAAGCAAGTAGGTGATGCACCTACTTGTACTATGTAGTTGATGCACCTATTTGGACCAAGTAGGTGACTTAGTTGCTTGGGGTAGACCCCCACACTACCATATGGCAGCGTATGAGTGGCCGCATGGATGAGGTGGCGCCCTAGGGGACTGCCACGTGTAACCCCTAGGGGATGCCACATGTCACCTACTAAGGAGGTGTATATATGTATGTTATGTTGAAGAATATATCATTTTCAGCTTCCTTAGCCAAAAAAAGAGAGAGAAAAATGCGAGAGAGGAAGAAAGCAGCCACGAATTTAGCCAATTTGAGGTAAGCCTCTGACTTTTGCTCTGTGAATTAATTATTTAAGGTATCCTATGGTTAAATAATGGTTCTTAATAGCGTAAACTACTCGTTGGGGCAGCAAGGAAGTGAAGCAAACAGCCCCACCAATTTCAGCACGTTAAAGAGCTTTCGAAGCCAATTTTCAGCATATTTGGGAAGCCGTTCGTTAAGGTATGATGTAGTTCTTATTTTCCAAGTTTTGGGTAAGGGGTTGTACATGTTATGAAGGTATAAATATATATAGGAAACATGAAAATATATAGGGTACGACCAAAGAACGTTGCAGTCATGTAGGGGCTAATTTGACGCTATTCTAACGGGTTAAAGTTTGGCTAGAGTCGTTGTTATTGTGGTGTTGTTTTGGGCATTGTTTTGTAGTATTGCAGGTATGGAACATGGTTAAAAATGACTGTATAGGCTTCTGGTTTCAGCCATGTAATCCTCCATTTTGGTGTGGTTAAGATTTTACGTAGTAAAGACTAAAAACTCTATTTTAGTATCATGATTTTGGGCGAGTCGTTGGGAACTTGTATTGCATCGTATTGTCGTAATTCAATGTTGTATAGATGATGGTTTTTATTTTAAATGTGTCTGCTAAGGTTTGGAGGTTAAAATGGAAGTTTGGATAGGGAAAGTTATAGGGGAGATGTTGTCCGATTTACGCTAACTTTGGAACTAGTAATGCACTAGTCTAAGGAAATGGATAAGGGATTGGTTCCTACGGATAATTGGTGGTAGAATTTCAAGATAGGAAGTCTAAGATCACTAAACTTAGAATTACTTTCGTGTTAAATAGGTTAAGGGAGTAGCGAAGCGAGTCTGGATGTGATTAACTCATAACAGGTATGTAAAGCTAATGTTTCCTTCTTTTGGCATGTTTTTAACATAAGTATGGAAAGCTTATTCTTTCTCTTGACATGATTAGGCATAAGTATGTAAAGATAATCTTTCTTTTGGCATGGTCTTTATGAAACAAATATATGAATTTTATATGGTTCCAACGAAGTTCCTATTCCTAGAGCCACTAGGATGGCCAATTTCTTGATTTCCAAAAGACATTTTATTACGGTTTGATACGAGTTTATAATTCCAGAAGTTCTATTTTGATGTAATCCATAGTGACTTCCAAAAGGTACTTTATATGACTCTTGTCTTGATTTTAAATGATAGCTCATTTTAATTATTCCATTTGACTTATGTTGATTAGAATTCAAAGGAAACTTTTTGCTACGTTTCTAAATATAAAACGACTATTATTTTAATTATTCCATTGAGCCCCATAATATATTTTGAAATATGAAAAAGATTTCAAAAAGACTATTTTGACATAGACCAGCGTAACATCTAATAGACATACACTATGATTATTGCTCAATTTCTCTCATATGACTTGGCATCGAAGTTACTCTATCGAGTCTCTGGAAATATTTTGTATTTTATATTGCATTTAGTTTCTCACTACTCCACTCGTAGATACCTCAATGCTTCTTTCACTGAGCTCGGGCCAGGATTTTTTATCATACGTACTTCTCTGCATTGTTCACTGTGCCCTGACGTGAGGGGGCAGGTACGCCCTATACATGGGTTTGATTTGTGGAGATATGATGTGCCATGTACACATATGAAATGATATGATTTGTTATGGAGATATTTCCTACTCTGGAGTTATGATGTACTGTGGCGCCAGTGACAGGGCGGCGACCACGATTTGTTCATCGAGTCCCATAATAGGGCCGGCTATGGCATATGTTTTTCTGCATACATTATCTGTGGTTATGAAAAGTATTTTGATATTATGGATATTTTGCTCATTTTTGCACTTTCTGTTCTGGTAATTGATTTACTTATTACAGTCCATGCTTTTCATACTCGGTACATTATCCGTACTGACCCCCTTTCTTTTGGAGGGATACGTTACATGCCCGCAGGTACAGATGCTCAGTTTTTTAATCCGCTCGCTTAGGACATCCACCTTAATGGTTGGTAGTGCTTCTTTGTTTGGTTGGTAGTGCTTCTTTGTCCGGAGCCTTATTTTGGTACTAACTTTTCTGTTGTACATTTGTACATGTTGGTTAAGGGTACGAATGGTCCCTTTCCCATCATATGACTAGGCTATCATTCTGTAGAGGTCTGTAGACTTGTGATGTGGGTTATGTATTTATGTTTTGGGCTTTATGTTTCGTGATGGAATAACGGCCCTCTTGTGCTATATCTGTTCTCATGCGCTCTCTAGCGACCCCTTTTTGACTCCTACTTTTGTCTATTCTACTAACACGCTAAGTGAGGCTAAGGGTACATATGGGTGCCCAACTCAGGCATCAGTCATGGCCTACAGAGTTGGGTCGTGATAAAATTGGTATCAAAGCAGTTCATCCTTAGAATATCTACAGACTGTGTCTAGTAGAGTCTTGTATATCGGTGTATTATGCACCACATCTATAAACAGGAAGCTACAGTACATTTAGGATGTTACCTTTCTTTCATATCTAAGATCGTGCGTGTTATACCCCATATCTTAGAACTCGGAAGGTTCCTTAAGTTAATTAAAAGCTAGTATGTGAGCCACTTAAGTTACGACCCTATTGAAGAACTCTAAGAAGGGAGAATGTGACACCCCATGGTTGGAAAGGTTGGAAATAGGGTCAAGAGAAGTCGAAAGAAGTTGGAGGCCAAGTAGCGAGTCGTAGGACTCGACTTATGTACGTAAACTACTAATTTAGAAGTCTTACATATGTGAGTTACTTGATTACATACAAATATTACGTAGCAAGGGTTTCATAGGCTCTTAAAGTGAGACGAGATTACGAACGAGATTATGATCCCACGAAGAGGAAAAAAAATTGAGCAGGGCAGCCAATGGGAGGGTGACACATGGCAGCACCTAAGCAAGTAGGTGACCCACCTGCTTGGGGGAGGTGGGCCCCACTGCCACGTGGCAGCCCCTCCTTCATCATGTAGATGCGGTGGCCCAATAGGGGCTGGACACGTGTCATATCTTGGGGCTGACACATGTCACACCCTAGGGCCACATATATGTATGGATATGTATCATATACTCCAGCTTCCTTCATAAATTTCCAGTAAACAAAAGATGATGAACAAACCCTAGTTTAGGGAGAAAAGTACGACAGCTTGAGGAGAAAAATAAGGTAAGTCCCGATTTCGTTCCGTGAATTAATTATAAAGTGTATACCACGGTGATATGGAAGTATTATTAGTATAAAATTAGAGTTTGGTGCAGCAAAAATGTACAGCAAGCTTCCACGACGTTACAACGCGCTAAAAAAAGTTTTGAGATGCGATTTCGGCAAGTGCTAGCCAATTTTGGGAAAGGTAAGTTCTTCCCCTCTAATTTGAAGTTTATGATGTTAAATTAGGGTGTATTAAACACCTTAGGGGATGATGGAAGTGGGGAAAAGGTTTGAAAAGTTCGGCGTTCGGAATAAGCTAAATTGGAGTCGCTAGAAGTGAATTGTCATCGAAATGAGGCGTTGTTCTTGTGAGTTGTTGATGCAGGGGTGTGATGTGTTGTTTCAGAGCCTAAATATGTTCTAATGTGGGTTAGGGTGCTTCTGTTCAAAGCCACATGACCCCTCTTGGCGTATCATTAAAGGCGTTACAAAATAAAGGCTAGACGCCCTATTGTGATACTGTATTTTTGAATAGGCCGTTTGGAGTTTATGTTGTATATTGTTTATGTGAATTGCTAAAGGTTGTTGTTGTTGGTTGGCTGTAGGTCTTAGGGACCTAATTGGAAATTTGGATAGGGCACATTATAGGGGAGGTGCTGCCCAATTTTCGTCGACGCCTTAGCGAATAAAAGAACTAGTCGGGGAAACGACTAAGGAAATAGATTCCATTAATACTAAGGTGTAACCTAAGATGCTGGAAAGTTATGAAGGGTTGATATTCATATTACTTTCATGTTGAATAGTTTCAAAGGATGGCGAGGCAAACAGGATAAGGAATAATTCAGACAAGGTATGTGAAACTTTCTTTTGGCGTGTTTTTGGAATAGGTATTTAGAGCTATTCTTCTTTTCTCTTGGCATGTCTTAGATGCAAGTTATAAATAATATGTATATGATAATTTGGATTCAATCCATTCGTAAAGCTCTGAGTATAACTCAGGACTTGTAGTCACTTCTGACTATTAAAAGTCTGAGAATAGTCAAACTATTATTCTCGAGCCTGCTATATAGTGAATAGTAAGTGGAGATACAAGCTCCTTTCTTGAAGGCTATGAAACGATCAATGTTTTTGATTGCATAACTATGTCTCTGATTGCATAACCGTGTCTCTGATTGCATAAACCATATTTCTGATTGCATAAGCTATGTAGCATTGTCTTGATGCATGTCTGTGATTCCTGATGCCCCAATTGATGTAACCCCTAATGATATCTAAAGGGCACTCCGGATGAGTACCTTCCTGGTCTTCAGGTGACGGCTCACTTGAGTGTTTCATTGAGTATCAGAGGGTGACTTAGTTGCATATAGTTTCTCATTACTCTACTCGTGCATGCTATAACCCTACTTTCTTCGCATCCCACGATGGGCTGGATATTATGTCGGGCGCAGCTTTACTACTTCTTTCACCGCGTCTCGGGCCGGATGTGTATAGTTCCACGCATGAGGAGACGGTGCCGTACGTGTGATGTGATATATGTTATATGTTATAACGATATAATTATTCACTGAGTCCTGGGCCGACTGTAATATGATAGTATATATGGCGAAATAAGGAAGGAACACCGAGTCCCTCCTTAGAGGGCCAGGTACGATATATATATTATGATGGTACGCTATAGATGTACACCACTCCATTCACCGAGTCCCTCACTAAAGGGGCCGGATACTTTATGTAGGCATGCATATGAGATTAGAGTGATATATTTGCGACCCCGAGCCCCGTAGTGAACCAGATATAATACGATGACATACATAATAAGATTATACCGTATACAATGATATGATACCATATACGATTATATAATGAAATAAAATACATGATGATATGATGACATATGAATTTAAGAAAATGATTATGACACCAAGTTCACTAGAGGGCTGGGCACAGTATATGATGATGTATAGGATTACGTGTCCTAAAGTGTAGGTACAGTAATTTGTTAATTGTTATACTTGTCCCCTGCATCCCTATTTCAGTTATGGTCTCAGTTATGATGTGTTATGCTTTATATACTCAATACATATATCGTACTGACCCCCCTTTTCTCGGGGAGTTTATTCCATGCCCGCAGGTAGAGATGTTCATTCTGGAGATCCATCAGCTTAGAAGTTCCTCTCAGCTATGTCGGAAGTGCTTCACTATTCTGGAGCCTAATTTTTGATACTGGTCACTAAATGTATATATTTATACATTCAGGGGTACGGCGGGGGCCCTGTCTTGCCATATGTTACTATTACTATTCCTAGAGGTCTGTAGACATATGGATGTAGGTTGTTTATAAGTTTGTTTCGACTGTGCCTATACGGCATATTATAAATATTTTTGTGTTATGGAAGCCTCATCGGTGCATGCCCTTTCATAATATGATACGAATGAAAGAGGCTATAGGTACATGAAAAAGTTTTAAACTATTGAAGTTTTTGTGTATAGTATCACATCACACACGGTTCAACTTAGTATAGCTGATAAATACACATAAGAGGGTCCAAGTTGGACCTCAGTCGCGGCCTACGGGGTTGGGTCATTACAGAAGTGGTATCAGAGCAATTCGTCTTTGGAGTGTCTATAGACCGTGTCTAGTAGAGTTTTATTTATCGGTGTATTGTGTACCACATCTATAGACAGGAGGCTACAGGACATTTAGTATGTTACCTTTCTTTCATATCTATGATCGTGTGATAGAGCCGAGATATAGGGAATGAAATTCCTCATATTAACATGTGATTTTAGCAGGAGGACCACATCGATAGAACCAAGCAAATGATGATATCGAAAGTTACAAAGCACGCAGGTAAGCAAAGGCACGAAAGATCTATGTCAGGTAAGGCATTGCAATACGATTGATATATAAAGCTAAAAAATGAAAGAAAAAGTATACATGAAGGTGCAATAGGTACAGTTTGAGTGGACATACGAGGTAAGTCAATTTTCATACTGCTAATTGTGGGCACCCTATGTGGCTGCGATTTGATATGATATGAATATATATATGTGCCCTGGGTGGCTGTGATATGATACGATATGAATATATGTCTGTGTGCCCTGTGAGGCATTGTTGGTATTTTTTGTGTGCAGGTGTTGAGATAGTAAGAAATGTAGAGGAAACTCTGCCCAATTTTTCTTAGATATAAAAAGAGAATGAGATGCAGGGTTATAGTATGTCTTGAAAGGTTGTGCTCACAACAATGATGAGATTTGACTAAACGAGTATGGCTTACCTCGAGAAATAAGTTAATTGCTGAATTAATGGCAATGGAAACTAGGAGGTTGATACTGGAATAGTAGAATGAAGTTAGAAAGGACCTATAAGCCAAAGAAGATGACTCATAGAGGACTGATAGATCGGGATGAAATGATATAGTAAGGCATCGCCTAAATTGATACATAGGGATAAACGATGACAAGATATGGTTGAAGGAAGTAATAGTATAACTAAGATAAGAGTACGAGGGATAAAGAATTGTGACGGATATGAAGTGTTAAGAAGACAGCTACGAATTGAAAGTATAGTATTATGAAAAAGTAATAAGATAAGGCCTCTACTACAACAAAGTTAATATGGTTTTAAGTAGGATTAGAAGAGAGACTGAAGCACATGAGAAAGATGAAAGCTCAGAAGGCATAACAAGGTTAATATACGTGACTCCACCTTGATGATTAGTGAGATCCTGCAAGGAGAGGGTATGTCGATTTGTAGAACAACTGCTGCATTACGAGGTTATTAGAAGAATAAGTTGTATTCACAGGAATAAAGTTAGCATAATGACGAAGCTTGAAACACGAGTCATTAAAGTATAAGTACACTCGAGTGGGGAATTGGCACCAATTATGAGCCCTCGCTAATTACTAATTGGGATGAATGGAATGTGGCTTTGAATGCACTGCTACATTACGGATACTACTCGAGTATCAATCATTAGATGAGATTCGATACGATATATTCCAAATACTAAAGCACCCTACGGTTGTGCTAGGGTTTCCTATAAAGGCAACCTAACATATGGAAGATTTAACAGAACATGTAGTTATGGTGCAGTACGTTAAATATATTGGAGTGGAATCCTTCGTGTGTGAATAGCTGAAAATAAACGGAGGATGACATGGGTACAACCTAAAAGGGGGGAAGTGGACAAGAGAAGTACAAGCGTAAGAGAAAATCAACTGATGCTATCGTATGTAAATGGGAATGCTTAAACTTCAAACGAGACCCCATAAGGGATGGACGCAATCATACCCGCACTAATGCACCGGATTCCATCAAAACTCCGAAATTAAGCGTACTTGGATGAGAGTAGCACTAGGATGGGTCACCCCATGGAAAGTGAGAAAGGGAACAAAACAAGTATGAGAAAAAGAGATTATAAAGGCGTGTTAGTACAACGACACATATAGAACAGAGTAACCTAAGAGCAGAAAAGATTATGACTAAAATACAGTGCACCTCGTGAAAATGGCACAAGAATAGTTATGCAGCTTACGAACTAAGGACATAGCTTCCGTCAAGGTACTATGGCTGAATAAGAATTGTGAAGACATAACCTAGGAGGTTGTAGAGGATATGAAACGCAGGTGTCCATACTTGTTCCCAATATCTACAGATAACCCCTAATCCTGGAACTCTTATATTAATTACTTGGATGAAAATGTATGTTATTCCAGTAGAAAGGAACCTCCCTACAATCTGTATAAAGTCTTAAGGGAAGTTTTATTTAACATTCGGGGACGAATGTTCTAAAGGGGGAAAGGATGTTACACCCCACATCTTTGAACTCGGAAGGTTTCTTAAGTTACTTAGAAGCTAGTATGTGAGCCACTTAAGTTACGACCCTATTGAACAACTCTAAGAAGGGAGAATGTGACACCCCATGGTAGGGAAGGTTGGAAATAGGGTCAAGAGAAGTCGAAAAGAGTTGGAGGCCAAGTAATGAGTCGTAGGACTCGACTTATGTACGTAAACTACTAATTTAGAAGTATTACATACGTGATTTACTTGATTACATACCAAGCTTATGTAGCAAGGGTTTCATAGCCTCTTAAAGTGAGACGAGATTACGAACGAGATTACGAACCCACGAGGAGGAAAAAACAATTGCGCAGGGCAGCCAATGGGAGGGTGACACGTGGCAGCACCTAAGCAAGAAGGTGACCCACCTTCTTGGGGTCAAGTAGGTGACCCACCTGCTTGGGGGAGGTGGGCCCCACTGCCACATGGTAGCCCCTCCTTCATCATGTAGATGCGGTGGCCCAATAGGGGCTGGACACATGTCACCTCTTGGGGATGACACATGTCACACCCTAGGGACAAATATATGTATGGATATGTATCATATACTCCATCTTCCTTCATAAAATTTCCAGCAAATAAAAGATGATGAACAAACCCTAGTTTAGGGAGAAAAGTGCGACGGCTTGAGGAGAAAAATAAGGTAAGTCCTGATTTCATTCCGTAAATTAATTATATAGTGTATACCACGGTGATATGGAAGTATTAGTAGTATAAAACTAGATTTTGGTGCAGCAAAAAACGGACAGCAAGCTGCCACGACGTTACAGTGCGCTAAAAAAAGTTCTGAGGCGCGATTTCGGCAAGTTCCAGCTAATTTCGGGAAAGGTAAGTTCTTCCCCTCTAATTTGAAGTTTATAATGTTAAATTAGGGTGTATTACACACCTTAGGGTCTGATGTAACTTGGGTAAAAGGTTTGAAAAGTTCGGCGTTCGGAATAAACTAAATTGGAGTCTCTAGAAGTGAATTGTCGTCGAAATGAGGCGTTGTTCTTGTGAGTTGCTGCTGAAGGGGTGTGATGTGTTGTTTAAGGTCCTAAATATGTTCTAATGTGGGTTAGGTTTATGCTGTTTGAATCCACATGACCCCTCCTGGCGTATAGTTAAAGGCGTTACAAAATAAAGGTTTGACGCCCTATTGTGATACCGTATTTTTGAATAAGTCGTTTGGAGTTTATGTTGTATATTGTTGATGTCAATTGCTGCAGTTTTTTGTTGTTGATTGGATTTAGGTCTTAGGGAACTAATTGGAAATTTGGATAGGGCACATTATAGGGGAGGTGCTTCCCAATTTTCGTCGACGCCTTAGCGAATAACAGAACTAGTCGGGGAAACGACTAAGGAAATAGATTCCATTAATACTAAGGTGTAACCTAAGATGATGGAAAGTTAAGAAGGGTTGATATTCATATTACTTTCATGTTGAATAGGTTCAAAGGACGGCGAGGCAAACAGGATAAGGAATAATTCAGACAAGGTATGTGAAGCTTTCTTTTGGCGTATTTTTGGAATAGGTATGTAGAGCTATTCTTCTTTTCTTTTGGCATGTCTTAGATGTAAGTTATAAATTATATGTTTATGATAATTTGGATTCAATCCATTCATAAAGCTCTGAGTATAACTCAGGACTTGTAGTCACTTCTGACCATTAAAAGTCTGAGAATAGTCAAACTATTATTCTTGAGCCTGCTATATAGTGAATAGTAAGTGGAGATACAAGCTCCTTTCTTGAAGGCTATGAAACAATCAATGTCTCTGATTGCCTAACTGTGTCTCTGATTGCATAACCGTGTCTCTGATTGCATAACCGTGTCTCTGATTGCATAAACCATATTTTTGATTGCATAAGCTATATAGCATTGTCTTGATGCATGTCTGTGATTCCTGATGCCCCAATTGATGTAACCCCTAATGACATCTAAAGGGCACTTTGGATGAGTACTTTCCTGGTCTTTAAGTTACGGTTCACTTGAGTGTTTCATTGAGTCTCAGAGGGTGACTTAGTTTCATATAGTTTCTCATTACTCTACTCGTGCATACTGTAACCCTTCTTTCTTCGCATCCCACAATAGGCCGGATATTATGTCGGGCGCAGCTTTACTACTTCTTTCACCGCGTCCCGGGCTGGATGTGTATAGTTCCATGCATGAGAAGATGATGCCGTACATGAGGTGTGATATATGTTGTATGTTCTGATGATACAATTATTCACCGAGTCCCGGGCCGACTGTAATATTATAGTATATGTAGCGAAATAAGGAAGGAACACCGAGTCCCTTCTTAGAAGGACGGGTACAGTATGTATATTATGATGGTCCTCTATAGACGTACACCACTCCATTCACCGAGTCCCTCACTAAAGGGGCCAGATACTTTATGTAGGCATGCATATGAGATTAGAGTGATACATTTGCGACCCTGAGCCCTATAGTGAACTGGATGTAATACGATGACATACATGATAAGATTATACCGTATACAATGATATGATACCATATATGATGATATGATGAAATAAAATACATGATGATACGATGACATATAAATATGAGAAAATGATTATGACACCGAGTTCACTAGAGGGCCGGGCATAATATATGATGATGTATAGGATTACGTATCCTAAAGTGCAGGTACAGTAATTTTTTAATTGTTATACTTGTCCCCTGCATCCCTATTTCAGTTATGGTCTCAGTTATGATGTGTTATGCTTTACATACTGAGTACATATATCGTACTGACCCCCCTTTTCTTGGGGGGCTGCGTTCTATGCCCGTAGGTACAGATGTTCATTCTAGAGATCCATTAGCTTAGGAGTTCCTCTTAGCTATGTCGGAAGTGCTTCACTATTCTGGAGCCTAATTTTTGATACTGGTCACTTAATGTATATATTTGTACATTCAAGGGTACGGCGGGGGCCTTGTCCCGCCATATATTGCTGTTACTATTTCAAGAGGTCTGTAGACATATGGATGTGGGTTGTTTATAAGTTTGTTTCGACTGTGCCTATACGGCATGTTGTAAATATTTTTGTGTCATGGCATCCTCGTCGGTGTGTGCCCTTTCATGATATGATACGAATGAAAGAAGCTACAGGTACATGAAAAAGTTTTAAACTATTGAGGGTTTTGTGTATAGTATCACATCACACATGGTTCAACTTAAGTTCAGTTGATAAATATGTATAAGAGGGTCCAAGTTGGACCCCAGTGGCGGCCTATGGGGTTGGGTCATGACAGTGCGATAGAGCCAAGTCATAGGGAATGAAATTCCTCATACTAACTTGTGCTTTCAGCAGAAGGGAAACAATGATTAAAGAAAGTAACTAACGATATTGGAAGTTACAAAGCACGCAGGTAAGCAAAGGCATGAAAGATATATGGTAGGTAAGGTATTGAAGTGCGATTGACATGTAAAGTTACAATGGAAAGAAAAAAAAGACAAGAAAGTGCAATAGGTGCAGTTCGAGTGGACATATGAGGTAAGTCCATTTTCGTACTATTTATATTAGGCGACCTATGTGGCTACGATATGATATGATCTGAATATATACATGCATGCCCTGTGAGGCATTATTGGTATTTTCTGCATGCAAGTGTCGAGATAGGGAGAAATACAAAGGAAACTCTGCCTAAATTTTTCTAGAAATAAAAAGAGAATGAGATACAGGGTTGTAGTATGTCTTGAAAGGTCGTGCTCATAATAAGAATGAGATGTGACTAAACTACGAGTATGGCTGACCTTGATAAATAAGTTAATAACTGAAATGATGGTAATAGTAACGAAGAGGTCAATATTGGTATAGAAAAAGAATCTGTAAAAGACTGATGAGACTAAGGGATGATTTAGACAAAGGTTAAGTGCGTTTACCTCACAGAGCCTAATTAACCCATAGTAGGAATTGTGAAAAAGGTTAAAAAGTATTATACTATGGAACTAAATGCGAACAGGATATCACGTGAATATAATGAGGATTGTTTTAAAAATAAGTAAAGCCTAGTAAGGAAGTAACTAAAGGATATGATGAGATTTGTGGAGAAAAGGAAAGCAAATAGAAAATGAAGAAGAAAGACTTACACAAATTTATATGGAAAGTTCAGAATAAAAGGCCAAGTGGTAACGAAAGTGAAATGTGTAAAGCAGAATAAGCTAAGAAAAAGAAAGACTATGATTAGGATGGAACATACTTGGTACAAATTGTATAAGAATAGTTATGCAAACTATGAATGTTGGTATGTTAAGGGTGAGATAAAGTGGTTACTTGATAAAAACAATAAGAATTCAATAACAACAGGGTGATTGCAATATCTCGGATACATCAAAGGGAAGTATAAGATGGCTTGAGGCAAAACTATTAAGATATGACTAGTATTGAGGGCAAAAGCCATAGTGAGCCCAGACATCAACCGAAAGAGGTGAGAGATAAAGAGAAAAGAATGATAGAGGGTTGCAAACTAGGGACGTGGCATCCGTCAAAGTCTTGTGATGAAATAAGAATACAAAAAGTTGACTTGGGAGGCCGAAGAAGAGATAGGAAAGAAATATCTGTACACGCTCCCTATGTTTATATGGAGTCTAAACTCCTAGGTTATTTGAATCGATGAATAAAAGGTCTATGGATGACAACCATTATGGAGAATTCCTAAGATCCTCGTGCGACCTTATGAGACTAGTTAACATTTGAGTACAAATTTTCTAAAAGGGGGAAGAATGTTATGCCCGGTACTTTTGTACTTCGAAACGTTTTCTTAAACTTCTTAAAAGTTACCACGTGACCAAGATTATTTATAATGTTACCAAATAACTCTAAGAAATGGAGGACGTGATGCCCCAGAAGAGTAAAGGTTGGAAATAGGGCTATAAGGATTTGAAATGAGTTGGGGGCCAAAATAACAAGTCGTGGGACTCGACTTGATTGTGTAAGATACCAAATTGGATGTCTTACATACTTAATCTATTGGAGGGCGTGTCAAGCTTACGTAGAAATTATTATATAGGTTCTTAAAGTAAGACAAGATTACGAACCCACGGAAGAGGCGGAAGGAGGAGTAGCACCTACTTGGAAGAAAGTAGGTGATGCACCTACTTGGAAGAAAGTAGGTGATGCACCTACTTGGAATAAGTAGGTGATGCACCTACTTGGACCAAGTCGATGACTCACCTGCTTGGAGTGGACCCCACACTACCAGATGGCAGCATATGAGTGACCGCATGTATGAGGTGGTGCCCTAGAGGGGCTGCCATGTGTCACCCCTAGGGGGATTCCATGTTTCACCTCCTAAGGAGGTGTATATATGTATTTTATGCTGAAGAATATCTCATTTTCAGCTTCCTTAGCCAAAAAAAGAGAGAAAAACGTGAGAGAGGAAGAAGGCAGCCATGGATTTGGCCAATTTGAGGTAAGCCTCCGACTTTTGCTCCGTGAATTAATTATTTAAGATATACTATAGTTAAATAATGGTTCTTAATAGTGTAACCTACTCGTTGGGGAAGCAAGGAAGTGAAGCAAATAGCCCCACCAAAATTTAGCACGTTAAAGAGCTTCCGAAGCCAATTTTCACCATATTTGGGAAGCCGTTCATTAAGGTATGGTGTGGCTCTATTTTACCACGTTTTGGGTAAGGGTTTGGATATGTTATGAAGGTATAAATATGTATAGGAAACATGAAAATATACAGGTTATGACCAAAGAACGTTGCAGTCATATAGGGGCTGATTTGACGCTATTCTAGCAGGTTAAAGTTTGGCTAGTCGTTGTTATTGTGGTGTTGCGTTTGGAGTTGTTTTGAAGAGTTTCAGGGATGGAATATGGTTAAAAATGAATGTATAGGCTTCTTTTTTCAGCCATGTAACCCTCCATTTAGGTATGGTTAAGATTTTACGTAGTAAAGACTAAAAACTCTATTTTGGTATCATAATTTTGGGCGAGTCATTGGGAACTTGTATTGCGTCGTATTGTTATAATTATGTTGTATAGCTGAAGTTTGTTATTTTTAATGTGTCTTCTAAGGTTTGGAGGTTAAAATTGAAGTTTGGATAGGGCAAGTTTGAGGGGAGATGCTGCCCGATTTTTGCTAACTTCGGAACTAGTAATGAACTAGTCTAAGGAAATAGATAAGGAATTGGTTCCTATGGGTAATTGGTGGTAGAATGACAAGTTGGAAAGTTTAAGGTCACTAACCTTAGAATTAATTTCGTGTTAAATAGGTTAAGGGAGTAGCGAAGGGAGTCTGGATGTGATTAACCCATAACAGGTATGTAAAGCTAACGTTTCCTTCTTTTGGTATGTTTTTGGCATAAGTATGCAAAGCTTATTCTTTCTCTTGGAATGATTTGGCATAAGTATGTAATGCTAATCTTCTTTTGGTATGGTCTTTATGAAACAAATATATGAATTTTATATGGTTCCAAGGAAGTTCCTATTCCTAGAGCCACTAGGATGGCCAATTTTTTGATTTGCAAAAGATATTTTATTATGCTTTGATACGAGTATAAAATTCCAGAAGTTCTATTTTGATGTAATTCATAGTGACTTTCAAAAGGTACTTGATATGACTCTTATCTTGATTTTGAATGATAGCTCATTTTAATTATTCCATTTGACTTATATTGAGTAAAATTCAAAGGAAACTTTTTGCTATGCTTCCAAATATTAAATGACTGTTATTTTAATTATTCCATTGAGCGCCATAATATATTTTGAAAAATGGAAATGATTTCAGAAAGACTATTTTGACATAGACCATCGTAACATCTGAAAGACATGCACTATGATTATTGCTCAATTTCTCTTATATGACTTGGCATCAAAGTTACGATATCGAGTCTTTTGAAATGTTTTGTATTTTATATTGCATTTAGTTACTCACTACTCCACTCGTGGATGCCTCAATGCTTCTTTCACTGATCCTGGGCCAGGATTTGTTATCTTGCGTACTTCTCTGCATTGTTTGTCATGCCTCGATGTGAGGGGGAAGGTACACCTTGTACATGGGTTTGATTTGCGGAGATATGATATGCCATGTACACATATGATATAATATGATATGATATGATCATCTGATATGATATGATCTTTTACGGAGATATTCCCTACTCTAGAGTTATAATATGCTGTGGCGCCAGTGATGGGGCGGCGAGCATGATTTTTTCACTGAGTCCTATAATGGGCCCGGCTATGGCATATGTTTTTTTGCATACATTATCTATGGTTATGAAAAGCATTTTGATATTTTGGATATTTTGCTCATTTTTGTATTTTCTATTCTGGTAATAGCTTTACTTATTATAGTCCATGCTTTAAATACTCGATACATTGTCCGTACTGACCTATTTTCTTTAGGGGGCTGCGTTATAGGCCCATAGGTACAGACGCTCGATTTGCTAATCCACTCGCCTAAGACATCCACCTTATTAGTTGGCAGTGCTTCTTTATCCAGAGCCCTATTTTGGTACTAACTTTTCTGTTGTACATTTGTACATGGTTGTTAAGGGAATGATGGGTCCCTGTCCCCTCATATGACTAGGCTATCATTCTATAGAGGTCTGTAGACTTGTGATGTAGGTTATGTATATATGTTTTGGTCTTTGTGTTCTATGATGACCTTAACGACCCTCTTATGCTATATCTATTATCATATGCTCTCTAGCAACCCCTTTTTGACTCCTACTTTTGTCTATTCTTCTAACACGCTAAGTTGGGATAAGGGTACATCTTGGTGCCCAACTAGGACACCAGTCATGGCCTACGGAGTTGGGTCGTGACATATGTCGTGCGATAGAGTATGTTCTAAGACTTTCTTTCCCCAATGATTTTCCTTTGTGATTTTTAGAAACAAATTCCACCATGAAGACCACATTTTCCAAGGGGTATAAATGATAACGAGGCCCAAAATCCTCCGGTCCCTCAAGACAATGGTCCTCTACCTAACTAAATTACTAATGTGGAGTTATGGACTACTATCACTATGCTAGCCTAAGTTGTGGTTAACTATGGGGTTGAAAATCCTCCTAATGTTCCCACTCCGGCTTCGAGGGTAAGAGACTTTGCAAGGATAAATCCTCCTAATGAGCTTTACAAGATAGTGAGCATTATGGAGGTGATATCAGAAGATAAAGTGGAGTTGGTGGCTTACCACTCAAGAGTGTTGCTCAAGTATGGTATACTCAATGGAAGATAGTGAGGGTAGAAAAAGGACCTATTGAGTGGGAGGCCTTCAAACTTACTTTTCTTGATCTTTTTTTCCCTCTTGAGATAAGAGAAGCAAAGGTGTTGGAGTTCATAAATCTTCGACAAGGTAATATGAGAATGAGGGATTATGCCTTCAAGTTCAACAAGCTCTCTAAGTATGCTCCTTCATCAATTGCCGATCGACGAGCCTGAATGAGTCAATTCTTATTGAGGGTATCCGACTTGGTTGCTAAGGAATATTATACTTCCATGCTTATTAAGGAAAAGGACATATCTAAACTCATGACTTTCGCCAAGCAAATTGAGGGGGAGAAACTCAAAGAGATCAGAATAAGAGATTCTAAGAGAGCCCGATATGAAGGTGAATTCTCAAATGCTAGGTTCGAGGGTGGTAGTTTCCATACTTAACAAGGCCATGGTTCTGAAAAGAAGTTCGTCATTGATAGGGTGTCATACCTTAAGACTAAAAGAGGTGGTGTAAATGCTAGTAGCCCTTGATTTCCCAAGTATGAAAAATGAGGAAAGAATTATGGAGGGAGATGTTTGATGGGGAAGAGTGCTTGCTTTGGATGTGGAAAAAGGGTCCATAGGCAATCCGGTGCCCTCACATTACCAACAAGGTAGCAAAGGTCGTCCTCAAGGCTAAGTTGCTCAAGATGGCCAAGTTCCACAAGGTTCCCAAATTCCACCTAAGAGTGGTCAACGCAATAACTGGTTTTATGGTCTTCATGGTAGGCAAGAGGTGGAGGAGACTCTTGATGTTGTTACCGGTATGTTACGATTCTTTCACTATGATGTTTGGCCTTGCTTGATTTGGGTATAAATTTGTATTTTGTTACACTTTATGTGGTTGTGAGGTTTGATGTTAGCCTCAGAATATTGATGGATACTTCTTCCATCTATACTCTTATAGGTGAGTCAATTATGGCTAAAAGAGTCTATAGAAATTATTCCTTGTCGGTTTTGCATAAAGTTATCCCTTGTGATCTTGTTTAATTTGACATGATCAATTTTGACATTATTCTTGGTATGGATTGGTTACATGGCTTTTATGTATCCATCTATTTTAGAACCCACCCGTAGTGTCAAGTTTCAATTTTCTAATGAGCCTGCTCTTAAATGGAAAGGTAATAATTCAGTGGTTAAAGGCCGATTCATTTTATTTCTTAAGGACCAGAAAATGATTTCCAAGGGTTGCATCTACCATCTAGTACGAGTTAGGGATGTTCATTCTAAGACTCCTACTATTGAGTCAGTTTCAATTGTAAATAAATTTTTGCAAGTTTTCCCCAAAGATCTTCCAAGTATTCCTACCAAAAGGAAAATAGACTTTGGTATTGATATCCAACCCAACACGTAGCCTATCTCTATTCCTCCTTATCATATGGCTCCAACAGAATTTAAGGAGTTAAAAGATCAATTGATGGATTTGTTGGATAAGGGTTTAATAAGGCCAAGATTTCACCTTGGGGTGCTCCTATATTGTTTGTTAGGAAGAAAGATAGGTCTCTACAAATGTGTATAAATTATCACAATTAAACAAGGTCACAATTAAGAATAAGTATCCTATCCCAAGGATTGATGATTTGTTCAATCAACTTCAAGGAGCAAGCTACTTTCCAAAGATTGACCTCTAATTAAGTCATAATCAACTCCGAGTGAGGGAATGTGACATTCTAAAGATGGCTTTTGGAACTCACCATAGTCACTTTGAATTTTTGGTTTTACCTTTTGGACTAACAAATGCCCCTGCAGCTTTTATGGATTTGATGAATAGGGTATTTAAGTAATATTTGCATATGTTTGTGATTGTCTTTATTTATGATATTTTGATTTACTCGTGGAGTGAGGAAGAGAATGCCAAATCATTTGAGGATTGTGTTTCAAATTCTCAAGGACCGTCAATTATATGCAAAGTTTAGCAAATGTGATTTTTCGCTAAGGTCAGTTTCTTTACTTGGTCTCATTATTTCAAAAGAAGGAATTATGATTGATTCAAAAAAGACTAAAATGGTTAATAATTGGCCTATACCATTGAGTCCTTCTGATATTCAGAGTTTCTTGATCTTAGCCAATTATTATAGACGGTTTGTGGAAGGTTTCTCTTCCATTGCATCGCCTTTGACTTCTTCGACTAAAAAGAAGGTGAAATTTCAATAGTCTGAGGCATGTGAGAAAAGCTTCCAAGAGTTGAAAAATAGGCTTACCTCCGCTATGGTGTTGACTTTATCAGAAGGGTCCGATTGGTTTATTGTGTATTGTGATGCTTCACGATTTTTTCTTAGTTGTGTTTTAATGCAAAATAGTAAAGTGATAGCTTATGCTTCTTTGCAACTCAAGATGCATAAGAAGAATTACAAAACTCATAACTTGGAGTTGGCAGTGGTGGTATTTTCTTTGAAGTTGTGGAGACACTATATATATGGTGTCCATGTAGACTTTTTTATCGATCACAAGAGTTTTCAATATGTATTTACTCAAAAGGACGTGAATCTTAGATAAAGAAGATGACTTAAGCTGTTGAAGAATTATGACATGACTGTGCTATACCATCCGAGTAAAGCAAATATGGTTTTCGATGCTCTCAGTAGATTGTAAATGACCAGTGTTGCTCAAGTTGATGATGAGAAGAAAGAGCTAGTTCGGGATATAGATAGATTAGCCTATTTGGGTATTTGATTGGTTGATTCCAAAGATAGTGGTGTTATTTTGTAGAATGGTTCCGAATCGTATTTTGTGGGGGATGTGATGGCAAATCAAGATGATGATCCTTCGTTGGTTGAACTGAAGAATGGGGTTATCAAAAAAGCCATTGAGGCCTTCTCTTAAGAGTGAGATGGCATTTTGAGATATCAGGGCCGATTGTGTGTTCTAAATGTTAATGGATTGAAAGATATGATATTGTCCAAAGGTCATAGTTTGTGGTATTCTATTCATCCGAGTTCCATAAAGATGAATTGAGATTTGAGAGAAGTGTATTGGTGAAACGACATAAAGAGGGATATTGCAGAATTTGTGGTTAAGTGTTCTAATTATCAACAAGTGATAGCTGAGCATAACAAACTGGGAGGTTTGGCTCAAAACATTGAGATTCCTACTTGGATGTGGTAGGCCTTGAATATAGACTTTGTTACTGGTTTGCCTTGTACTCATAGGCAACATGATTCTATTTGGGTGATTGTTTATCGATTGACTAAGTCGGCTTATTTTCTCCAGTTAAGATCTTCTATTCAGCCGAAGACTATTCTAGATTATATATTCAAGAGTTAGTGAAGCTTTATAGTGTTCCATTGTCCATCATTTCGGATCGAGGTACTTAATTTACATCTCAGTTTTTGAGATCTTTCCAAAAAGGTCTTGGTACCCAAGTGAAGCTAAGTACAACCTTTCACCCACAAATAGATGTCTAGGCCGAATATACCATTTAGATATTAGAGGATATGTTGAGAGAATGCATGATTGATTTCAAAGGAAATTGGGATGACCATTTGCCGTTAATAGAGTTTTCTTATAATAACAGTTATCACTCTAGCATTGAGATGGCTCTATTTGAAGCTTTGTATTGTAGGAGGTATAGATCCTCTATTGGTTGGTTTGAGGTAGGTGAAGTTTCTTTGATAGGACCAGAATTGGTATTTGAGGTTATGAATAAAGTTAGACTTATTAGAGAAAGATTGAAAATGACCTAAAGATGACGAAAGTCCTATTCAGATATGAGGAGAAGGTAACTTGAATTTGAAGTTAATGAGTGGGTTTACTTGAAAATTTTACCAATGAAGGGTGTGATATATTTTGTTAAGAAAGGGAAGCTAAGGCCAAACTATGTTGGCCTATATCATATTTTGAGTCAAATTGGTAAAGTGGCTTATGAGTTGGATTTGCCTTCATATTTGGCGTTATTGTATATGGGGTTCCATATGTCATTATTAAGGACGTTTTTTGGTGATCCTAGTTCCATTGTGCCATTAGACAGTACTGAGGTCAAATAGAGTCGTTCTTATAAAGAGGTTTTAGTTGATATTTTTGACCGGAAAGTTGGAAAGTTGAGAAACAAAGAAATAGCTTCAATTAAAGTATTATGGAGGAATCAAGAGGTTAAGGGTGCTACATGGGAGGCCGAAGCCGATATGATGTCCCGATATCCTCATCTCTTTTCTTCCATGCATAGTTGAGGTATTTAGCTCTTTCATGATTCAACTAGCCCAAATCATGTATTTTAGTTGTTTTAATATTTTCATATGCATTCATGTTTATGAAATGAGTTTTAACATTATGTTTTGAGTTGAGATTAGAAATTTCATATTTTATGCGTTTTTGGTATGTTTTGTATTCATGTTGGGTTGTTATGATCTTTTTCTATTCCATTCATGCTAGTTTGAGTATCATTCATGGGCGAATATTCCCAAGGGGGAGATATTGTAAGACCACAGAATTTGGAAAGTCGGAAAACGAGGATCAAAAGATGAAAATTTAGAAACCTGCAAATTTTGGCACCAGGTGATGACCATGGAAGGCCATCGCGGGTCATGGTAAGCACCACTCCTCTTAGTGAGCCACTATGGTGGCAATCCTGAGGCTCAGTCCTGCATGGTGAGGTCCACAATAGGGCACCACGGATCATGGTGAGCACCACGGGCCGTGAAGCCCTCCGTGGTCACCCATCCCTTGAGACCTCAAATAATGATCCCAAGGCAAGGACCACAATAACCACCATCTATTTTGTAAAACCTTTAACCATACATAACAAAGGGTTATGTGGATGCAACCAGAAGTCCCCACACCTATTTTAGAACATTTTCCATCCCTTCAACACACCATAACACCACCTACAGCCTCAGCACCAAGCACAACACCCTACAAGACTTTAATTTAACCACAACGACTTCAATTTAGATTATTTCTAATGTCAAGCATCTTTATGACATTTTCATATTTACATCCACATATAAGACGTGTAATACACTCCATAAAAACACCATAAACTCCAAATTAAAAGGAAAGACCTTACCTTACCCGAAATTGGCCAAAACTCGCCAAAACCCGCCTCGGAAATCTCTTACTGTGCTAAAATGAAGTGGAATGTTCGTGTCACTTCTTCTCTTCCCCAAATAGTGATTTTATGCTATTAAACACCGATATGTAATCATGGGATACCTTAAATAATTAATTCACAGAACAATAGTCAGAGGCTTACCTTTTGGGACCAAACCCCGTAGCCTCTCTTCCTTAGCTCTCTAGGTTTTTCTCTCAACTTGGGCCAAGTATAAGTTGATGAAGTGAATAATTAGTCATCATAATTTAAATATATACCCTCCCACGTAACCTAGGAATACCTTAGATAATTAATTCATGGAGGCAAAATTGGAAACTCACCTTAGTTTACTCCAAACCATGGCTGCCTTTCTTTTTCTCTAACATTTTCTCTCTTTGTCTGGCTGAAGTTTTGGATAGAAAATGAAGTTAATAGTCACATAAAACCTATATATATGCTTCCCTAGGAGGTGACACATGTCGTCCCCTTAGGGTGACATGTGTCCAGCCCTTATTAGGCCAACACATCTATGCAGCTAATTAGAGGCTACCACGTGGCAGTGGGGTTCCCCCAAACAGGCAGGTGGGTCAGCTACTTGCTTCAGCTGCTGCCACGTGTCACTCCCTCCTTTCTGCCTCATTTTATTCTCTCCTCTTCCTTGTGGGTTCGTAATCTCATCTTATTTTAAGAACCTATATAATCCTTACTACGTAAGCTCGGTATGCACTCAAGTAGCTTAAGTATGTAAGGCTTCTAAGTTAGTAGCTTACGTAGGTAAATCGAGTCCTATGACTCATTACTTGGCCTCCAACCCCTTCCAACTTCTCATGACCCTATTTCCAACCTTCCCTACTATGGGGTATCACATTCTCCCTTCTTTAGAGTTGTTTGATAGTATCGTAGATTATCCGACTCACATGATAACTTCTAAGAAGCTTAATAGGCATTCCGAGCTCAAGAGTGTGGGATGTAATAGTGGAATTATTTCAATAGGACAATATGAAGGCCCTTTTCTTCCTAGACTAGTGATGGCGTTGCTGTCACAATTCAATATCTCAGGTCATGATGGAACTTATTAACATCCCACCGGTAGGTACTAAATACATTGCCTAGAACCAATAATAATAGAAAGAGAAATATAAGGAAAGCAAGCAACCAATATAATGGTAAAAGGACGAGAGATAAATAATATATATATATATATATATATATATATAAAACATCCCAAGACTTGGTTTTTATTGATAGTCGAGCTACTAATTTTAATAGGAGTACAAGGTAAATACAAATAATAATTATACAAAACATCCCAAGACCTGGTATCTGTCCGTAGTTGATCTACTAATTTCAGTAGGATTACATGATAAATATAAATATATAAAATAACCACCTCTTGATACAAAATAAAGACTAGTCCTAGTCAAAATAGAGGGAGAATGGCAACATCAAATGCCATGAGCTCACCCCAATCTCTGAAGAAAAAAGCTTCTCCGTACGAGGCACATGTCAACCATGAGAACTCATGTTATTATCTTCAGGTTGCAGAAGTATAGTATGAGTACCAAACAAATGGTACTCAGTAGGCATAGGTCTACTAAGCTCAAAATAAGGCAATTATAAATAGTAGGTAAGGAAGTAACATATATTACTAGTAGCTGAAGAAAAGAGAGCTCGTAGAAAAAGTAAGTAGAGACAAGGAAAAAAGGATACATGTAACACCCCAAAGTATCCTAGCCCAGGTCCCTTAGAAAAGTCCAAAAGAAACTGAGCAAAACCCTTCAAATCTATGATACACGACTAAGGACCTATAAACTGTATATGGAGCTACGGGTCATAGTTGAGGTTCATAGATAACTCCCAGACTTAAGAGAAAAATTAAGTTTCCTTTAAATCTCCCTACGAATATCTTCTATGGCGCATAGGTTTCCTATGATCCTTATGTAGTGCGTGTAGAAGAGATTCAGAAATTCAGAAACATCCAAGTGTACATGATAATGAGACCATACGATCCGTGAAGAGTTCTACAGACTTCAAAAGTTTGTGTAGGCTAGGGTCCTAAAACCCCATTCTCAAACCTCTCCCACGACTAGTGTCTACGATCCATAGGTGGGTCTACGACCCATAGATGTGACTAGTAGACCTAACTCTATAATTCAAGTGAGCTCCTTAAGTTTGTCAAGTCTCTACAAAAGAGCTTGTAACATTTATACTATTCTAACCTACATTAGATCGATACCCAAGAGAAAATCTGAAGGAAACCTCTGTTTAGTGACCACGAGTGGGGTCCAACGGCCCATAAGAAGTTCTATCAGTTGTAGGAGTCACCCATAGGTCCTTTCCACACTTATATAAATTTGAGTTTCTTCAACCCCACCTTATGAGTCGCTTCTACGGCATATATTAGTTCCTACATACCGTAGGTTAGGTGCATAGAAGAGGCTTAGAGACTCAGGATATCTTCTATGAAGAACAAGTTCGCAGAATGATCCGTAGGGCATCTTATGAGCCGTAAAGGAGGCTCAAAGAAACCCTCTATACTTAGCCAAAATTCCTGACTTCAAGGCCTTTTCTATGACTCGTAAGACTTTAGACGAGCCATAGGAAATATTCTATTGACTACAACCTCTGAAAGTCCCTCAAAACCATTCATATGAGTTAGCGGGATGACTAGTCTAAGGGTCTATAACCCCTAAGAAGGTCGTCATAGACACATGCGTGAAATTTTTAGAGTGTCCAACTTTTGGACTAAAGATTCTATGAGTCACCTTGTACGGTCCGTAGGAGTTCCTACGGTCTGTAAGAAGGCACTTGTAGATGGCCTAGTCTGTTTTAAGGAGGGTTATTTTGGTCTTTACCCATCCTTTTCCAAACTAAAGTTAAGCCATTTTTTGACTATGTATACTTTTTCATCAGTAACCAACATGGTTTTTCTCTCATTAACACTTATAAAAAATTTTGAGAGCCAGGATTGGAGATAAAGAGAAGAACTAGAGTGCAAGAGTTTTAAGCCAAGTCTTCAATTTTTGCTTAGATAATCTTCATTCCAGGTATGTAAGGCTATCAAAATGTGGACTAATTTCATCCACATTCCCTACATCTTCATACAATCAAGTTAAATTTTAAGTTCGAGTGTTAATTTTGATAAAATGATATTGAGTATCGATGTTAAATCCTTATTGAATTCTAGTATGTATATCTAATTATACTTTGATGAGTTGAGTATTGAGATTACGAATTCATGTTTGCATACCCACAAACCCTAGTTTAGTTTTGTATTTAATATTTTATGCATTGTTTAAGAAAAGAATGATTATTTACAATCATTTAAACAAGACAGAGTTTGAGCATGAGTTAAGATAAGTTGAAAAAATCTCTTAATTTCTATTTTGAGCATGTGTATTTTGAGTATAAATGAGTTAAGTTTTAATACACTTAAACATCTATTTTTGAGATTAAATTAAGAAGTTAAAGTATGCTTTTAAATGCATTATTTAGATGACATTTTATTTATCTAGAAGAGAAGAGAATAGATGAGAAAAAAAAGTTTTATCTAAGTCCAAAAGTTAGTAAATGAGCTAGTTGACTAATAAACTCACTTCAGATATGAGCAGAGGAGAAATATTTTTTGGAGTAGTATCGAGCACCTATATGAATACAAGTTTAAGTTATTCCAACCTCATAACCTATACCGCCAGCTTATATATGATCGTACTGTTCAGTCGGGCGACTCCTCCAAGTTCCAAGAGAGGACTTTTCAAATGGATCCATAGTTTAGGTATTGCCATATACACTGGCAAGGTATAGGATGGCTATGGAAACATGGGCAGAACATTGTATTATTACAATACTTATAGTGATGATTGTCGGTTATAGAAACTACTTAAGAACTAAAGTATTATATTTTCTTTTACTGAGTTCTATTTATTATTTCATGACCATTAGAGCATTGCTTTTCACAATATTGCATGCTTGATTGAGTTGAGTTACTTTAAGAGTTGAGTTCCTTGGGTTGAGCACGTTGAATAGGGTTCCTTTTAACCAATTTTACATATGGTACATTTCATGTATTGACATTATTTGAGTTGTATCATTTTATGATGCAAACAACACCGATAGAGATCCTCAAGACACGCACCGTTTAAGATCAGCTTCCTACTCATCTTTGGTATGAACTATTCGCATTTAGAGAAGCTCTTGAGTCTTAGTTTAGTCTTTACTTTCAGTCCTTTATTTATCATTTTAAGGTAGCCATGGGTCTGTTCCGGTACCTATTTTAGAGTAAGTATTTAGAGGCTTCATAGACTATTCATTGAGTTTATTTTAAACATTGAGTTATATTTCATTATCTATATGATTGAATACAGAGATTTATTTTTAGAAGTTAAGTTAATGCATTAATTATTCCTATCTGAGTTCTTTTAATAGTTAATGTCTTCCACCTAGTGATTCATCCAGGCCAAGGGTTGGCTTGGGAATCAATAATGGTTTATGAGTGCCACCCACGGCTATGGTGTAGACTAGAGATGTGATAAAACTTGTTATTAGTGCATAGACAAAAGTCCTAGGGTGTCTATGATGCTGGGTCTAGTAGAGTCTTTCTTATTAGTGTGAAGCGTACCATATCTTATAATGAGGACGCAACATGACTTTTCAGAATTGTTTCACTTCTTTCATACTCCAATTCATTCTATAAAGTTTAATGCTATGAAATCTCCTTCTAATTCGTATTTGTTCTATAGATTTTAACTCTATGAAATATCGTTCAAATTCATTAGTTTCATGATTTCAAATCATGCCATCCAAAAGAACCTTGAGTCATAGGAACGTTGCTAAGAATGAAATTCTGCAACCTTCTAAATTGTAAAACTGAAATCAATCATAAGCTTCCGAGGATGAGGTAGAGGATAGGAATTAGGAAGATTCACAGGCTACTCAGCCTACTATGACCTATGAGGCTGAATCTAGAGGAGCTATATCTATGCTCACCCAGTTGATGGCTACATAGTCTGATCATAAGAATAATCTAGTGCCAAACACTAGTTACCAAGAGCCTTATACTGCCAACCAAATTAGAGATTCTTTGATAATGAACCCACCAGTATTCGCTAGGTCCAAAGTCGAGGAAGAACCTCAAAATTTTATTAATGACATATGGAAGATCTTGAAAGCAATACATTTAACAAAGATAGAGAGAGTTGAAATTGTCTCCTACTAGATGAAAGATATTGCCAATGTCTAGTAGAATTAGTGGGGGAGAGTAGAGGTGAGGATGTTGAGCTTGCAGTTTGGGATGAGTTCGAACGTATATTTTTAGACCAGTTCTATCTATGAGAGCTGAAGGAGGCAAAGGTATAGGAATTTGTGAACTTTAAGCAAGAGGGGATGACTCTCAAGGATTATAGTTTCAAATTGATTCGATTGTCTAGGTATGCTCCGAAGATGGTTCCTAATGTGAGAGCCAAAATGAGAAAGTTTGTTTTAGGATTGGGTAGACATGTAAAGAAGGAGTGTTATGTAGTTTTGTGGATCTCATCTATGGACACCTCTAGACTTATGGTTTATGTCCAACAAGTTGAGGAGAATAAAAAAAGGATAGATAGGAGCATCAGAGTAAGAAGTCCAAATCCATTGGGGCGATAAGGGCAACCATCAAAAAAGTGGAAATGACAATCACACTTTCTTTTAGAAGAGGTCTTCGGGTAATGTACCCTCTTCAATAGTTCACCTACAACTAATAACAGTAATGACCAAAGGTCTTAAGGTAAATAGAATTTCATATCTCAAGGCTCTCAATCCCAAGAGAGTATGGTCCAGAATTCTTCACGCAAGCCACATTCTATTAAATATAAGAGGACTCATTGGGGAGAATATCTGGTTGGCATTAATGGGTATTAAAGTGTGGATGGACGAGACACTTTCTAAAAGATTGTCCCATGTGGAACCAAGGTAATAAAGGAACCATATCCCAATCTTCTTCGGTAGCACTGCCTAATAAAGGTAATTAGAAAGGTTCTACTTCAAGAGCAAGCGGAGGTCCAAACTGTCTGTATGCTATGGTTAATCGGTATGACCAATAGAACTCACCAGATATTGTCACTAGAATGCTTTAAGTCTTTTATCTTCATGTATATGCACTACTTGATCCAGGTGCTACCTTCTCTTTCATGACTCCTTACGTAGCCTTTAAGTTCAGAATTCTTCTTGAATGACTTTTAGAACCATTCAATGTTTCCACTCTTGTTAGTGAGTCTATTCTATCTAAGAGAGTGTATAATAACCGTATAATCTCTATCTATAATACAATTACTTATACAGACTTAGTTGAGTTAGACATACTTTAATTTTTGGCATGGTATGGCTTTATGCTTGTTATACCTTAGTTGATTGTAGAACCTAAATTGTCAAGTTTCAATTTTTGAATGAGCCAGTAATAGAATGAAAGGGTAGACCATCTTTGACTAAGGGTCGATTCATTTCATACCTTAAGGCTATAAAGTTAGTCTTTGAAGGGTATTGTATCATATTTTCTGAGTTAGAGATGATAGTATGGAGACATAATCCCTACAGTTAATTCTTATAGTTAACAAGTTTCCTAAATTCTTTTCAGGTGATTTACCTGGAGTTCTCACTGATTGGGAGATAGACTTCAGCATAGATGTTCTTCCCGATACTCAGCCCCATTTCTATTTTGCCATATAGAATGGCTCCTATAAAGTTAAAAGAGCTAAAAGAACAGCTGAAAGACCTTCTAGATAAGCGGTGTATTAGGCAGAGTGTCTCACCTTGAGGTGATCTTATCCTATTCGACCAGAAGAAAGATAGTTTCTTGAGAACGTGTATTAATTACCAACAATTGAACAAGGTCAATATAAAGAATAAGTACCCTCTTCTAGGAATCGAGGATCTTTTTGACCAACTTCAGGGTGCCCCTTATTTCTCCAATTATAACTTAGATCAGGTTATCATAAATTGAAAGTGAGATAATGTGACATTTGAAAGACAACTTTCACAACTAGACATGGTCACTATGAGTTCCTAGTTATGCCTTTTGGTTTGACTAATGCTCCTGCAACATTAGAGAACCTCATCAATATAGTGTTAGAGCAGTACGTAAACATGTTTATTATTGTGTTTGTCGATGACATTCTGATCTCTTTGAGGAATGAGGAGGAGCATGCCAACCGTCTCAAAATTGTTCTCCAAACTCTTAATAAAAAGAGTTGTATGCCAAGTTTTTGATGTGTGAGTTTTGTCTTGCATCTCTGGCATTCTTAGGCTATATTTTTTCTAGAGATGGTATTTGAGTTGATTTGCAGAAGATTGAAGCGGTTAAGAACTAACTTAGACTCACATCTCCTAAAGATGTAAGAAGTTTCTTGGGTTTGGATGCTTTTTATAAGATATTTGTTGAAGGATTGACATCCATATCGTCACCATAGACTAAGTTGACTCAGAAGACTAAGTTTCAATGGTTTGATGTTTGTGAGAAAAGTTTCCAAGATCCAAACACAATATTGGCTACTTCTCCAATCTTGTCCCTACCCTAGGGAATATATGGCTTCATCAAATATTGTTATGTGTCCAGAGTTGGATTGGATTGTGATGTAATGCAGAAAGGCAAAGTAATAGCTTATGCTTTCATACAACTTAGGATCCACCAGAGGAATTATCAGACTCATAATCTTGAGTTGGCAGTGGTAGTATTTGCTACCAAGATTTGGCATCATTATCTGTATGGTATGCATATAGATGCATTCACCAATCATAAGAGCCCTCAATATGTGTTCAGTCAGAAAGAGCTAAATTTGAGGCTGCGAAAATGGCTTGAATTGCTCAAGTATTATGACATGAGTATTCTCTACCTTCTAGTCAAAGCTAATGTTGTTGCTAATGCTCTTACCAATTTGTCAATGGGGAGCATCACCTATGTTGAGGAAGAGAAGAAAGAATTGGCTAAAGAAGCACATAGACTTACATATGTGGGAGTTTAACTTATGGACTCTAATGAGGGTGGTGTTATAGTTTAGAATGGGGTTGATTCTTCATTAGTTGTTGAGGCAAAGAAAAAGAAAGATCTAGATCCTATTCTCAGTTGGTTGAAGCAAGACGTTCATAGATAAAAAGTGATGGTTTTAGCCAAATAGAGAGATGGAGTGTTGAGATACCAAGGTATATTATGTGTTTTGAGTGTGGATGGTCTTAGAGATAGAATTATGGTTGAGGCCCATAGCTCCAGATATTCCATTCATCCAGGTTCTACAAAGCTGTTCTATGACTTGATAGAAGACTATTTGTGGAATGATATGAAGAAAGATATTATAGAGTTTGTTTCCAAGTGGCCAAATTGCCAATAAATCAAAGTTGAGCATCAAAGTCCTTGTGGTGTATCTTAGAATATAGATTTTCCAGAGTGGGCATGGGACATGATCAATATGGATTTCATAACAGGTTTACCACAGTATCGCAGACAACATGACTCTATTTGGGTAATTATGGATAAAATAACCAAATCAGCCCACTTCTTAACTGTTAAGACTACTGATTCATCAGAGGATTATGTAAGGTTGTATATTCAAGAGATAGTCAGATTGCATGGATTTCCCTTGTCCATCATGTTATTCAAAGATAACTAAATCACTGCTTAGTTTTGGAAGTTGTTTTCGGAAGGTTTGGGTTCAAAGGTGACTCTTAGTATCGCTTTCCATCCACAAACTGATGGTCAGACAAGCACAATTCAAAATCTCGAGGATATGTTGAGATCCTGTGTTATCGACTTCAAGGGTGATTTATATGACCACTTGCCACTTATTGAATTTGTTTACCATAATAGCTTTTATTCAAGCATTGAAATGACTCTATATAAGGCTCTTTATGGGAGGAGATATAGATCAGCAATTAGTTGATTCAGAGTTTGTGAAGCTAAGTTGATAGTGCAAGACCTTGTTTATCAAGCTACGAAGAAGGTGAAAACTATTCAAGAAAAGATAAAACTACGCAAAGTCATCAAAATTCCTATACTAATATTAGGATAAAAGACTTGGAGTTTAAGGTAAATGATTGGGTGTTTGAATTGTTTGCTCATGAAAGGTGTTATGAGGTTTGGAAAGAAATCAAAGTTGAGTCCTCGATACATTGGTCCTTACCAAATTATCAAGAGAGTTGGCAATGTTTCCTATGAGTTAGAGCTTCCATCAAAGTTAAATGCCTTTTATACATTATTTCATATCATCATGCTTAAGAAGTTCTTGGGAGATCCTTCACTCATGAGTACCTTCTACGTCCTGTAGGAGTTCCTACGTACCAAAGGTGAGGTGCATAAATGAGGCTCAGAGACTCAACACTTCTTATGTGTAGAATGAGCTAGCAAGATGATCTGTAGGGTATACGAGCTGTAGAAGAGGCTCATAGATCCCTTCTATAATTAGAGAAAATTCCAGGCTTCAAGGCATTTTCTATGACCTAGTCTACGACCCGCAAGACCTTAGACGAGCCGTAGGAAAGGGTCCATAGACTCTACCCTCTTAAAGATCCTCAGAAACCTTCCTACGAGTTAGCATGATGACTATTCTAAGGGTTTAGGAACCTTACAAAGGTGGTCATAGACCAATATGTGCAATTTCCAGAATGTCCAACTTTTGGACCAAGGTTTCTTCGAATGAAGTTTTGGCGGTCCTTAGGAGTTCCTACACTCCATAAGGAGGAACCTGGAGACAGCCTAGTCCATTTTAATAATGGGTATTTCAATCTTTTATCCACCTTTTCCAAACATAAGCCAAGCTGTTTTGGGAATAAATCTAGTCACGTATCATTACCCAATGGGGTTTTTCTCTCATTAACAATTAAGAACTTTTGAGAGCAAGGATTGGCAAGAATGAGAATAGCTAGGGTTCAAGAATTTCAAGACAAGTCTTTGGGTTTTTCTTAGATATTCTTTGTTATAGGTAGCTAAGTCTATCAGAATGTTGGACTAAGTTTCTCCTCGTGCCCTCCGTCATTATACAGTCAAGTTAAGCTTTGAGCTCGAGTTGCAATTTCGATAAAGTGAATTCTTGAGTATCTATATTATTCCTTATTGAATTCTAGTATGTATATCTAATTATACTTTGATGAGATGAGTTTTGATATTATGGATTCATATTTTTATTCCCATGAACTCTAGTTGAGTTTTGAATTTAATATTTTATGCACTGTATAAGAAAAGAATGATTATTTACAATCATTTAAACAAGACAACGTTTGAGCATGAGTTAAGATAAGTTGAAAAAGTCTATTAATTTCTATTTTAAGCATGAATATGAGTATACATGAGTTAAGTTTTAATACAATTAAGCATCTATTTTTAGATTAAGTTGAGATGTTAAAGTATGCTTTTACATGCAATATTGAGATGATATTTTATTTATCTTTAAGAAAAGAGAAGAGATGCAAAAATTTAAGTTTGATCTAACACCAAAAGCGACTAAATGAGCTAGTTGAGTAAATACACTCACTTCATATATGTTCAAGGTAAAGATATTTTTGGGAGTAGTATCATGCACTGATTTGGGTACGAGTTTAGATAACTTCAATCCTATAGCTTGTGCCGCCAATATAGATAGGATCATACCATTCAATCGGGTGACTCTTCATAGTTCTTAGAGAAGACTTTCTAGCTGACTCCATAGTTCAGTTATTTTCCTATATCCTGGCAAGGTATAGGATGGCTCTACGCGGTAGAACGTTGTATCTTCACGTGGCTCATAGTAATAGTTTTCGGTTAAAAAAACTACCCAAGAAGTAAAGTATTATATTTTCTTATACTGATTGAGTATTTAGATTTACTTTGAGAAGTTAAGTTAATGCACTTATTATTACCATCTTAGTTCCTTTAATAGCTAAAGTCTTCTACTTAATGAGTCATCCAGGCCAAGGGTTTTCTTGGGAGCCAACAATGGTTTCTCAGTATCGTCCATGCCTAGGGTTTAGATTCAGGAGGTGACAGGGATCCTACGACCAATAGAAGGTACTAATAGACGGCTTCACACTTTTTTAAGTGAAGGGTATTTGGGTTATTTACCACTCTTTTCAAGTCAAAGCTTAGATATTTTAGGACTAACTTAAGTCCCGAATAAGTACCCTACATGCCTTTTCCCCTCATTAAAACTTCAAAGACCTAATGCAAGGTTGGAGGGGAGAAAAAGATAGCTCACCAACTATGCTTCTTCATTGGTTGCTGATCTACGTGCCTGAATGAGTCAATTCTTATCAGGGGTATCCGACTTCATTACTAAGGAATGTCGTACCATCATGTTTATCAAGAAAATGGATATATCTCGGCACATGACTTTCGCCGAGTAAATTGAGGGGGTGAAACTCAAAGAGATAAGAATGAGAGATTCTAAGATAGCCTGGTATGAAGATGGGTTCTCAAATTCGAGGTCCGATGGTGGTAGTGGTCATTCTAAATAAGGCCAAGGTTTTGAAAAGAAGTTCGTTAATGATAGGGTGCCATAACTTAATACTAGAGGAAGAGGTGTGAATGCTACTAGCCCTTCATTTTAAAGTGTGCAAAATGTAGAAAAAATCATGGAGGGAAATGTTTGATGAGGACGGTTGCTTGCTTTGGATGTGGTAAAATTAAATATAGCAATCAGAGTGCCCTCTTATTACCCAAAAGTGTAGAGAAGGTCGTCCTTAAGACCAAGTTTCTCAAGGTGGCCAAGTTACACTAGGTGCCCATGATCAACCTAAGGGTGGTCAATGCAACTACCAGTTTTATGCTCTTCAAGGTAGGCAAGTGGTAGAGGAGACTCCCGATGTTATTACCTATATATTATGAGTGTTTCACTATAATGTTTATGTCTTGCTTGATCCAGGTGCAAATTTTTCTTTTGTTACTCCTAATGTGGCTATGAGGTTTGATGTTAGCCCAAAATATTGATATAGTTTTTTTCTATCTATACTCCTGTAGTGAGTCGACTATGGCTAAAAGAGTGGATAGAAATTATTCCGTGTCGATTTTGCACAAAGTTATCCCTTGTGATCTTGTTGAAATTGACATGACTGATTTTGACATTATTCTTCGTATGGATTAGTTACATGCCTCTAATGTATCTAACAATTATAGAACTCATAGGATCAAGTTTCTATTTCCTAATGAGCCTTCTTTCTAATGGAAGAGTAATAATTCGGTGGTTAAAGGTTAATTCATTTCATGTCTTAAGGCCTAGAAAATGATTTCTAAGGGAGATATTGTAACATCCCTCAAAAATGCTCACAAGTGCCTTAAGAATGCTTTGAGATTAGGCCACTCAAGTAATGCATTAGCCTTAATCTTTTTGGAAAATCTGAGTTCGAAATATCGATCAGGGGGTCAAAACTTGTAGGAAGATAGTTTTGGTGGATTTTTAGGACCTGTATATCGAAAGATAGATTTCTCTAGAAACTGCACAAAGCAGAAAGGTCCGCGACAAGTCCGCATTGCGGACCTGGAAAGGGTTTTCTAGCTGAGTTGGATTTTTAGTAAGGGTGTTTTAGACTTTTCCTAATGTGGGTATTGATTCATGGATTCTTTCATCCATGAAGCCCAATCAATTTATCAAGGTTTTCTATCAAATTAAAATTTGGTATTTTATGGGTTCTATGATCTCTATTCTTATTGCATGAATTTTGATTCAAAGAATGATCATGAGTCTATTTTGATATAAATTGATGGTTATTGCATTAAATTGAAGAGTTTTTCCATTAATGCTAATATTTAAATTTCTATGGTTTATCATGTAAAATATGAGTATTTTCAATTATACTTCCTAATGATATTATCTATATAAATTATGTATAGGCTGAAAGAAAGTTTATGGTCATGCATTTTTTCAAGTCAATTGATCATGCATTCATGTCTTACCTTAATTTCAAGTATAAACTATGATCATGAATTTCCAAGTATGAATTATGATTATGTATTTCAACTATGATCATGGACTATAAGTATGTTTTGAATGATGATTTTCATGCAAATTATAGAAAGGGTGACTTAGGTCCCAATGTGGTGGCTTGAGGCCTAATGATATGAACTATGTATGTATGATTTGTAATATGGAAGGACAATACCCGCATTGTACTTAATTTATGGAAAATGAGCTATTCTATGACCTATGATAATGACTATGATATATGTCAATTATGATTTATATGCTATATATATATATATATATATATATATATTCCGTGGGATTTTACTTCGCACCGACGGGACTTGATGTCACGACCCAATCCCGTGGGCCGCGACTGGGGTCCGGTGCGTTAGTGCTGGTATGATCGCATCCATCCTTTGTGGGGTCTCATTTGAAGTTTAAGAGTTCTCATTTACACATGATAGCGTCTGTTGATTTTCTCCTATGCTTGTATTTCTCTTGTCCACTTCCCCCTTTAGGGTGTATCCATGTCATTGTCTGTTTATTTCTAACTTTCCAAATGCATAGAAGTCCTTTCTAACCTATTTAGTATACTGCATTATTTCAATATCTTCCTTTACATCCCCTATACTTTGGGTTACCCATGTACGAAACCTTAATACAATCATGAGGTGCTTAGAATCCTCAATTTATAATACCAACTCCAGTCTTGAACACTGGTACTCGAGTAATATCCTTAATGTAGCAGTGTATTCAAATCCACATTCTATTCATCCCGATTAGTAATTAGCTCGTGCTCATAATTGGTTAAAAGTCTCCACTCGGGAGCACTTATACTTTGATGATCCATGTTTCAAGCTTCGTCATAACACTAGCCTTATTCCAGTGAATACCACTTGAACTTTTATTCTGAACATTCCTTATAAATCTGCGTAAGTCTTTCTTACCCATTCTCTATTTGATTTTCTGTCTTTCACTTAACTTATTTTGCTTTACACATTTCATTGTATCGGTACGCACTCATAGTCTAGTTTGTCACACTTGCTTTCGCTTCTCTTACTTACCCTTAAGTTTTCTCCTATTTCCCTATAGAGGAGATTTCTCATCCTTTCCTTTTTTGTTACGTATATATCACAATATCAATTCAGTCGGTACCTAATATATCGTTCTATCTAGATCTATCGGTCTTCCTTAAATCATCTTCTTAGGGTCACAAGTCTTTTCCAACTTTGGTTTACCATATTAATATTGACCTCCTAGTTTCTATTACCATCAATTCAACAATTAACTTATTTCTCGAGGTCAACTATACTCGTGGTTTATCCAAATTTCATTATTATTGTGGGCACAACATTTCAAGACATACTACAGCCCTGTATCTCATTCTCTTTCTATTTCTTGGAAAATTTTGGCAAAGTTTCCTCTGTATTTCTTACTATCTCAAACCTGCATGTAGAAAATACTAACAGTGCCTCATAGGGCCAGCACGCATAAAGATACATATATATGTGTCATATCACATCATATCGCAGCCTCATAAGGCGCCCAATATCAATAATAGTATAAAATAATGGACTTACCTTACATGACCAACTCAAACTATGTCTGTCTTGTGCCTTGGCTTACCTGCTTGTTTTGTAACTTCCCATATCGTCAATCATTTTCTTCTATCGACGTTGTCTTTCATCTAAAATCAGAGGTTAGTATAAGGAATTCCACTTCCTATGACACGGCTCTATTGCACGACCTTAGATATGAAAGAAAGGAAACATCCCAAATATCCTGTAGCCTCTTGTTTATAGATGTGGCGCGCAACACATTGATAATCAAGACTCTACTAGACATGGTCTATAGACACTTTAAGGATGAACTACTCTAATACTATTTCTGTCGTGGCCGACGGGGTTGGGTTATGACACTTGAGGTAGGGGCCCTACCAAAATCCCTAGTAGCAACCTCATGTCTCTTAAACTATATGCCACTATAGGAAAAAGGGATTAGAGGCGAATATCCAAATCTCTAAGAGGTGAGTACCAAAATATCAAGGCTTGGAGGTGAGTACCCGAGTCTAAGAACTAGGAGTGAGTAACCGGTTCATATAACCACTTAGTGGATCCACTTAGGTATGTATGAGTCTACCTTGGCAAGTAGTCTCCCCCTTTTCTCCGATGTAGGGCTAATATTGGCATTTCATGGTATAGATCACATGGTCTTATATCCGGTTATGGTTCCTATTCCACATATGATGGTCCTTTTCATGTTCTAACTGACTAATCCTATCTTTTACTTTATGTGATACTCTTATGATTTATTATGCATTGATCCTTCTTAAAGACTACTTATGATTTTTACTACTTCTCCTATCATGCTATTTAAAATGGTCATTTGTACAAACATAATTTTCTATGTGTCGCATTGCCTACATACTTAGTACATTCGACCGTACTAATGCATACTTTTTTTCTACATTTTCTCATAATAGAGGGGTTGAGGTTGAAGATCATATTCTTCTATGTGGCTAGTTAAGTTTTTCTATCCGATGGTGTTTGTGGTGAGTCCTTATTAATCGGGGACTAGTCATCAAGTTGGTTATTTTTTCAAAGAATTTCTGTTATGTTTCATATTGAGGGTGAGCTAGGGACATGTTGTTACACCCCACACTCTTGAGCTCGGAATATCCCTTAAGTTTCTTAGAAGTTATCATGTGAGCCACATAAGCTACGACACTATCAAACAAATGTGATACCCCATGGTAGGGAAGGTTGGAAATATGGTCAAGAGAAGTCGGAAGAAGTTGGAGGCCAAGTAATGATTCGTAGGACTCAACTTACCTACGTAAGCTATTAATTTAGAAGTTTTACATACTTAAGCTACTTAAGTACATACCAAGCTTACATAGCCCGGATTACATAGGTTTTTGAGATAAGAAGAGAGTACGAACCCACGAGAAGGAGAAGAAAATGACACGTGGAAGCAAAGAGGGAGTGACATGTGGCAAGTAGCTAAAGCAGGCAGCTGACCCACCTTCCTACTTGGGGGACCCACTGCCATGTGGCAGCCTCTCATTGGTCGCATAGATACGGTGGCCCAATAGGGGCCGGACACGTGTCACCCTTGGGGGATAACACATGTAACCTCCTAAGGTCACCTATATATATGTATTATGTGACTAAGAGGCTGTTTTTTATCCAAAAATATCATCCAAAGAAAGAAAAGAAAACCCTAAAACTAAAGAGGAAAGGGTGACGGCTTAGGGGAAAAAAGGGTAAGTCCTGATTTTATTCCGTAAATTAATTATCTAGCATATACCAAGATTATTTAGAGGTATTAATAGTATAAAATTATTTCTTGGAGCAGCAACAAATGGATAACAAGCAGTCCACACAATTTTAGCAAGTTTGAAGAGTTTCCGAGGCGGGATTTGGCGAGTTTTGGCCAATTTTGGGTAAGGTAAGGTCTTTCCTTCCAATTTAAGTTTATGGTTTTGTTATAGGGTGTATTACACACCTTTTATTCTGCTGGAAGTGTAAGAATGTCGTATAAATGCTCAACGTTAGAAACAATCTAAACTGAAGTCGTTGTAGCTAAATTAAAGCTGAATAGTGGATGATGTTTGTGGTGCTGTAGCTGCTGGTCATGTGGTGGTGTGTTAAGGTACTGGAAAATGTTATAAAAGATGTGTGGGTTTTCTATTTGCAGCCACCCGACCCTCCATTTCATATGGTTAAAAGTGTTGCAAAATGGAAACTAGGAACCCTATTTTGGTATTATAGTTTTGAGCGAATCGTTCGGAGTTTATCTTGTATAATGTTGATGTGAATTGTATATATATATATGCTGCAGGTTATTGTTGTTTCTTGGATGTAGTTATTAGGAGTGTAATTGCAAATTTGGATAAGGCGCATTATAGGGGAGATACTGCCCGATTTCCGTTAACTCCTTAACTAAGTAAGCGACTAGTCGGGAAAGGTCTGTGAGGAAATGAGTTCTATGAATACTCATAGGTAGTATAAGACACTAAAAAGTACAAGGTTGTTGATACTTGCATTTCTTCCATGTTAAATAGGTTTGGAGGACGACGACGTGAACGTGATTAAGAGAAGTCTGTAAGAGGTATGTAAAGCCTACTCTTTCTCTTCTTTTGGCATGTCATAGAGGTAAGTAAAAAGTAAAATGATCTCTGAAGTGATTCCATTCCTAAGTGTTTCTTATTCAGTTCTAGATGTTGAACTTTTATACTAGTTGATCTACTTTCGTTGAACCTTCTATATGCTAAGGGACTAATGAATATACGGGCTCCTAGTTGTAAAGACTATAGGAAAACAAGTGCTTTGGAGTCCTTAAGTGGTTAGAATTACTTTAGTACATGTCTAGGGACCACAAGATGCTAATTAATATAGCCCTAATGGCATTTAGAGGGAATCTAAGATTACTACACTACTACTCGGGTCCTCAGACGGTAGCTTAATCCTCTTATACCATTGGGTCATTGATAATGATTTAAATTGCATATAGTTACTCACTAATCTATTTGTGCGTACTGTAACCCTTTTATCACCGAGTCCAAGGCCGGGTACATAGATGTGCATAGTTTACTGCATTATCCACCGAGTCCCTCACTAAATTAATGGGTACGCTACACGAGGATATGATAATGCAATGACATGAAAAACTCACTAAGTCCCTCACTAGATGGCTGGGAACGTATATATATATATGATGATGTGTTATAATAAGGTGGTGATGTCGCTAGGCCTATGATGGTCCTACAAGTATATTCACCAGATCTCAGATAGGGCCGGCTATATTTTATAATTTGAGCATGCATGCTTTTATGATTTACAAGGTACAGGTACATATTTCTGATTTGATATTTTTCCCCTACTTGTCTGTCTCAAATATGTTGTGTTATATTTTACATACTCAGTAATTATGTCGTACTGACCCCTTTTCTTTGAGGGGATGCATTCATGCCCGCAGGTACAGACACACAGTTTAGGGATCCACCAGCGTAGGAGTCCCACCCAGCATTCCAGAGGTTCTCCATTGTGCTGGAGCTTAATTTTGGTACTAAATCTTGATGTATATATTTTTTTTCACGGGTACCACGGGGGCCCTATCCCGTCTTATGTTACTGTTCTTACTCTTAGAGGCCTGTGGATATATATGTGGCTTGTATGTGAGTTGTATATGTATGTATGTACATTTTTGCTTATCTGACTTATGATTTAGGGCATTCCCGATGTTGTGACAGCCTTGTCAGCTCACGTGTATGTGTGTTAGAGAACGGCCCTATATGTTATGACAGCCTCGTCGGCTTGTATATTTCCTTATTTGTTGGTACACTATGAGTCAAAAAGGAAATGGGTTTATTTATAGTTGGTAGGGGTGCACGCATGTGTCCAGTTTGGGCACCCATCACGGCCTATGGGGTTGGGTTGTGACACATGTCTTAGCCTCCACCCATATTCATGAGTAGAGGCATCTAGTTGAACAAATGTTTCGAGTTTATGATGTCATGTGTTGTTCTTAAATTTCTATTCATGATTTAGTCTCTCTTATGAAGTTTCCACTTTTGCTTTACCTTATGAATGTTTATGATATGTACAAGAATCTTGGTTGGAGCCCTTTGGGGTTTCAATCATCGTGTTACGACTAAGCCCTAGGTCGAGTCCTGACATTGCATCTACCATTTAGTACGAGTTACGGTTGTTGATTCTGAGACTCCTACTCTTGAGTCAGTTTCAGTTGGAAATAAATTTTCAAAAGCTTTTTCCAAAGATCTTTCAAGTATTCCTCACGAAAGGGAAATAGACTTTGGTATTGGTCTTCTACCTAATAAGTAGCCTATCTCTATTCCTCATTACTATATGGATCCGGCGAAACTTAAGGAGTTGAAACAACAATTGAAGGATCTGTTGGATAAGGGTTTTATAAGGCTAAGAATTTGACCTTGGGGTGCTACCGTGTTGTTTTTTAGGAAGAAAGATGGGTCACTCTGAATGTGTATCAATTATCAGCAATTGAACAATGTTACAATTAAGAATAAGTATTCCATCCCAAGGATTGATGAATTGTTCAATCAACTTAAAAGAGCAAGTTACTTATCAAAGATTGACCTCCAATCGGGTTATCATCAAATCTGAGTGAGGGAATGTGACATTCCAAAGACAGCTTTTAAAACTTGGTATTGTCACTTTAAATTTTTTGTTATGTCTTTTGGACTAACAAATGCCCCTGCAGCTTTTATGAATTTAATGAATAGGGTGTTTTAGCAATATTTGGATATATTTGTGATTTTCTTTATTGATGATATATTGATTTACTCGTGGAGTGAGGAACATCATGCCAATAATTTGAGGATTGTGTTGCAAATTCTCAAGGATCATTAGTTGTATGCAAAGTTTAGCAAATGTTATTTTTTGCTAAGTTTGGTTGCTTTCCTAGGTCATATTATTTCCCGAGAAGAAATTATGGTTGATCCAAAGAAGACCGAGGCAGTTAAGAATTGGTCTAGACCATTGATTCCTTTTGGTATTCTAAGTTTCTTAGGCTTATACAGTTATTATAGATGGTTTGTGGAAGGTTTCTCTTCTATTTCACCATCTTTGACCTCTTTGACTAAAAATAAGGTTATATTCCAAAGGTCCGAGGCATGAGAGAAAAGCTTCCAAGAGTTGAAAAATAGGCTTACCTCCACTCCGATATTGACTTTACAAAAAGGGTCCGATGGGGTTGTTGTGTATTGTGATGCTTCACGAGTTGGTCCTTGTTGTGTTTTAATACAAAATGATAAACTGATAGCTTATGCTTCTAGGCAAGTCAAGGTACATGAGAAGAATTTCCAAACTCATGACTTGGAATTGGTGGCGGTGGTATTTGCTTTGAAGTGGTAGAGATACTGTCTATATTATGTCCATGTAGACGTCTTTACCATCATAAGAGTATGCAATAAGTATTTACTCAAAAGGGCTTGAATCTTTAAAAAAAAGATGGCTTGAGCTGTTGAAGAATTATGATATGAGTGTGTTATACCTTCTGGGTAAGGCAAACATGGTTGCTGATACTCTTAGTAGATTTTGCATGAACAGTATTGCTCATGTTGATGATGAGAACAAAGAGCTAGTTCGGGATGTGCATAGATTAGCCTGTGTGGGCGTTTGATTTGTTGATTCCAAGGATGGTGGTGTTATTGAGCAGAATGGGTCTGAATCATCTCTTGTGGTGGATGTGATGGAAAATCAAGATGATGATCCTTCTTTGGTCAAATTGAAGAAAGTATTTGCCTAAAAAGCATTTGAGGTTTTCCCACAAAGGGGAGATGGTGTTTTGAGATATCAGGGTCGATTGTGTGTTCTAAATGTTGATGTCTTAAAAGATATGATATTTTTCAAAGCTCATAGTTTGCGGTATTCTATTCATCCAGTTCCACAAAGATGTATTGAGGTTTGAGAAAAATGTATTGGTGGAATGGCATGTAGAGGGATATTACAGAATTTGTGGCTAAGTGTCCTATTTGTCAAAAAGTGAAAGTTAAGCATAAAAAAATAGTAGGTTTGGCTCAAGACATTGAGATTCCTACTTGGAAGCAGTAGGACTTGAATATGGACTTTGTTACTGGTTTACTTATACTCGTGGACAATATGATTCTATTTGGGTGATTGTTGACTGAATGACTAAGTCGACTCATTTTATCCCAGTTAAGACCTCATATTCAGTTGAAGACTATGCTAGATTGTATATTCGAGATCTGGTGAAGCTTTATGGTGTTCCATTATCCATCATTTCAGATCGATGTACTCAGTTTTAGATATATTTCAAAAAAAGGTCTTGGTACCCAAGTAAAGCTAAATGTAACCTCTCACCCATAAACGGATGGTCAGGCCAAACATACCACTCTGACATTAAAGGATATATTGAGAGCATGCGTGATTAATTTCAAAATAAATTGGGATGAGCATTTTCCATTAATAGATTTTGCTTATAATAACAGTTACCACTCTAGCACTGAGATAGATCCATTTGAAGCTCTGTATGGTATGAGGTGTAGATCCCCTATCAGTTGATTTAAGTCGATGAAGTTTCTTTGATAGGACCAGAATAGGATTTGAGGATATGGACAAAGTTAGACTCATTAGAGAAAAATTAAAAATGGCCTAGAGCCGACAAAAATCCTATTCAGATGTGAGGAGAAGAGAACTTGAATTTGAAGTTAATAAGTGGGTTTAATTGAAAATTTCACCCACGAAGAGTGTGATGTATTTTGCTAAGAAAGGGAAGCTAAGTTCCCGCTATGCTGGCCCATATCAGATTTTGAGGTAAATTAGTAAGAGGGCTTATGAGTTGGATTTACTTTTAAATTTGGCATCGTTGCATCAGGTGTTCCATGTGTCATTATTGAGAAAGTTTGTTGGTTATCGTAGCTCCACTATACCATTTGACAGAATTGAGGTCAAAGATAGTCTTTCTTTTTTTAAGAGGTTTTGGTTGAGATTTTGGACCAACAAGTTAGAAAAATGAGAAATAAAGAAATAGCTTCAGTTAAAGTATTATCGAGGAATGTAGAGGTTGAGCGTTCTACATAGGAGGTCAAAGCCGATATGATGTACCGATATCCTCATCTTTTACCATCCATGCCTAGTTGAGTTATTTAGCTCCTTCACGATCCAATAAACCCAAATCATGTGTTTTAGTTGTTCTCATGTTTGCATATGCATTCATGTTTATGAAATGAGTTTTAAAGTTATGTTTTGAGTTGAGATTAGAAATTTCATGTTTTATGCATTTTAAAGATGTTTTGCATTCATGTTTGGCTGTTATGTTCCTTTCCTATTCCTTTCATTCTAGCTTGAGTCCCATTCGTGGGCGAATATTCCCAAGAAAAGATATTGAAAAACCCTGAAATTTGAAAAGTATGAAAACGAGGATCAAAATATGAAAATTCAGAAACCTGCAATTTTAGGCATGAGGTGAAGACCATGGAAGGTCATCACGGGTTGTGGTAAGCACCACGCCTCATGGTGAGCCACCATGGTGGCAACCCTAAGGCTCAATCCTGTAGGGTGAGTCCACGACAGGGAACCATCAACCGTGGTGAGAAACACAGGCCGTGAAGCCCTCCGTGATGACCCATTCCCTAAGACCTCAAATAATGATTCCAAGGCAAGAACCATGATAAACCACCACGGATTGTGTAGCTCTTCACATACCGTGGTGGGTTCTGTAGTGGTCACACCTACAGGTCACGCCTGTAGGTCCTGTACCATACCCCTTTTTCATAGTTCATGATGCCCTCCACGGACCTTCCCTATTAACTTCACAATTCCAATTCCAAGTCAATTATCACGGATACTACCACAGGTCGTGATGAGCATCACAGACCGTGATGGGTCCTCCGTGGTGAGTCCTAGTTCAAATTAAATGAGAGGTAATCCGGTCATTTCATTATTTTTTCATTAATGTATGTGGACATTTTTAAGACTAGATTCATTACGAAATTATCCTAAATACTTCTAAAATTCGTTCTTTTCCCTCTTTAATTCCCAATCAACTTTAAGACTTTTCTCTTAAGGATCATTTAAGGGCTCATCGTCTTCATCAAGTTTGGCCAGGCTTTCTTCAATAATAAGTCTTTTTTTTCAATTCAAAGGTCAAATTCAATCAAATGTAGGAATTGATCCATGGGTTCTTTTCACCCATGGAGACCCAATGTTTTCACTAAAAATCTTATCAATTTCAATTAGGCTTGTAACCCTAATTTGATAAATTACATTAGGCTGTTTAAATTATTTTAAATCATTATGAATGATCATTATAAGTATGTTTCTACATGAATTACGTGATTTTAAGTTGAATTATGAATGCCTATGCATGAAGCTATTTTCAATGATGATATTATGAAGTATGATTATGAATTCAATGATTTCAAGGTATTATCATTGTTTACATTCAAATTGACTATCTATATGAGTTTTACTCTAAATTCAAGAATGAATTATGATAAAAAATTACAAGTATGATAAATTATGAATTTCATGCAAGTTATGAAGAAAGGTGACTTGGGTCCCTATGTGGCGGCCTAGCACCTAATTATATGAAATATGTGAGTATGATTTTTAATGATGAAAGGCCAATACTCACATTGCAATTATGTTATGAAATGATTATGAATTTTATGAACAAGCTATGATGTATATTAAGTATGATTTATATGTTATATATTCTGTGGGATTTGACTTAGTACTAAGTGGACTTGAGGTGGGTGCCCTTCCAAAAGTCTTAGTAGTATCCTCGAGTTTCTTAGACTACATTCCATCATAGGTTGCCTTTATGGCTTAGCTAGTAGATCCACATATATATATATATATATATCATATGTACATGACCCGCCTAGCGGGGTAGAGTCTACCTTGGCAAGTAGATTCCTCTTTCTTCCATTGTATGGGGAGACATTGAGATTCCATGTTATAGCTTGTATGGTCTTATTATTGGTTATGGTTCTATCCCACATAAGTATGACCTCTTATGCACTTTCATGATTTCAAATATGCCTTTTTATGCTTTGATCATTGTGTTTCTCTCATGACCTTACTTATCTCTTATTACCATGTATTTTACTTGATCATTGCATCTTATGATTTATGTTGCATGTCATGCTCTCATACTTAGTACATTCGAATGTACTAATGCATATTATTGCCTACATTATTTCATAATGTAAGTGTTGAGGATCACTTTCCCACGTGGGGCTAGTAGAGCTTTATCCGGCAAAGTTTTCGGTGAGACCTCATCCATCGAGGATGAGTGATGAGTTTTTTCTTTTGTCAAAGACGTTTATTTATTTAATGTTGAGGGTGAGTTAGGTATATGTCTTATTCCCCATATTTTTCATATAGTAGAGGCATTTGTTGGACATATGTTTACGGTCTATGTTGTCAAACTCTCATACTCTTTAAGTTTCATCATTTAAACTCCTTCTTATGTTATTTTCCTTAGTTACTTTACATTATGTATTCTTTTTGATATGTCGAGAGGCTTGGTTGGAGCTCATCTGGGTTTCAATCATCGTGTTACGACTAGGCCCTAGGTTGGATCATGATAGTGCAGGGAGATACGCTTCTCTGATGCATGAGCATTCTTCTCAATCTCTCTCTTCTTTTTAAATTTTTCATTAATATTCCAATATTTCTATAACTTGGCCTACTGATCTGGCACAACAAAGTGTGAAATTCTATTCTTTCTCGGATAATCACAAAATTTGCCAGCAAGCACCTTCATGTCTTCAATCTTGAAGTTACTTGAATTTATTCTTCATGCTCGGGATCCCATACATAATATTTCTGTAATAAAAAATAATTAAATATTTAATCTAGAAATGTATAGTGAATTTAAATGCATATAATGTGAATTTAATTGATAGACATTCTTACCATAAATTCATTGAACATTTGTCCCTGGGCATTTAGTAGAATCAAACTTTAACTCGAGTACACATCATTATAGTGTGTTTAAATGCACTTTAAAATGGTACATGCCAAACCCTCATACAGATATATCCTACTATACAAAAGTCAACAAATCTCTCATCTAATTTTTCAATTGAAAATTTTGATCATATTGGCGGTGCATTTAGCAATGCGAGCAGCCTGGTGAGGGTTGGCTGTCGATATTTCAAACAAATAATCATAAAAAGTACAACATAAATAGTTCCTGCACATCGAATAACCAGCCAGAGAATGCAAAATTACATGTAAGGATAGATAGTCCCTTGTTGCACAAGAACTACATGGGACAAAATTAAATAAACCATAAGATGCCTAGGGAATATTGAAACAGTTATTAATCCTTTACATCTATACAATAAGGCTAAAACGAGATACGATTCATGAGCGGCAAAGTTCGAAATAGGCCACAACAACCTTTCAAATCTACGACTGAAGATAGTCTCCAATAGAAATAAACAAAAATTGGAACCAGCAATGAAGCTTCCTAATAAGTCATCGTTATAAAAGGTGTAGTATCTCCACTTTGTAATAAGGGCATCAAATTCTTTTTATAAAATACTTGTAACTTTCTTTAACATCACAGTTCTAAGGGGTTGTTTGGTGTGAAGGTTAACAACAAATAGTCTTGGATTAAATTATTATGTCATTTATTTTGTTGTTTGATAGGCAAGTCTGGAATAACTTATTGTGGGAATAATAATTAGTATCGAGATAAGTTATCCCTACCCTTGGGTTGTATAGTAATCTCGAGATAATTTACATGGGATAAAATAGGTGAAATGACAATGATAACTCTTGAAATCCTTTTTATACAATATTTTTTACAGACATGAATATTCACATATTTTTAATACCATGAATAGTACTCCTTATTTTTATGATAATTCTTCATATTTTTCTATTAAAAACTTAATCTAGATAAATATAATTTTATTTATTAATTTATTTGATTAATATTATGTTTATTTATATTTTTATTCCTCTACTACAAAATTACATATTTTTAATTATATATTCTTTTAGTCACTTGAAAATTTGTATTTTATATATCAATTAAAATTAAGATAACTTTAATAATTTATAATTATTAAGAGTGATATTTGCTTAAATAAAATGATATAAATAATAAATTCTATTTTACTTTAACAAACATAGGATAGAAGTTCTATTTATAAGCTAAATAACATGAAAGTTTTATTTTGAAAATACATATGGTTCAATCATGGAAATACGCACCCACAAATATTTAATCTAAATAGGATAAAAAAATTATTTTTAAGAATGAATAGCTAAAGTTGCAAAGAAAATATAAAAAACTAAATAGAGTGAAGGATACTTTTGTAAATAAATAATTTACTCTTAAAATTTATCCAATCCATATTATTTTGAATACAACAGCCAAACAGTCAATAAGAAATAGTCTCCACATAATTTATCTCAATATAACAAATTTCATCATAACTAATCTCTCCATATGTAATATCCCGAGTATTGAAAGGTTGGAATATGATATAATAACGTTAAACATTGCAAAAATTGGTTTTGGTAAATTTTTAGGCCAAGTATACCGGAAGATAATATTTTTCAAAAATTACTTTTTCAGTAGGATGCGCGACAGGTCCGCGCCACAGACCTGCTCCCCTATAGTACAAATTTTCCTCCAATACAAAATCGAGCCAAATTTTCATTCGCTCAAAATTGGCCTATTCAGGAATAAGTCTGCATCGCGGACTTGGGTTATGTTTTCCGTTCAAATTCAGTTTTTAATTGGGGACACTTTAGACTTTTTCCTAATTATTAGTTGATGAACCTGGACATTTTTATGGCCTAATTCAACTCTATAAACTAACCTAAACCCCTATTCTTCTTCATTCTACCACAATTCACCTATTCAAATAATTATCTCTCTACAGAGGCTCTCAAAAACATCATTCAAGACATTCAAGGAATTCTCACAAGCTCTGTATTAAAAGTACAAAGTTCTTCAAGTTTCTTTGATCTTCTCATTCACGGTATGTGGGTAATTCATCCAAGGGTACCTTTCACCCCTGCATCCCAACAAACTCTCATGTTTTTGATAAATTCAAGTATGTGTTTCTATGGATTTTATGATCTCTATTTCAATTACATGAACAATGATTCAAATTCTATTATGAATATATTTTAATATAAATTGATGGTTATTACATGAAATTGAAGCGTTTCTCTATGAAATTTCCTACATTGATCTTTAATGTTCATATATGGATTATTGGTATCTTCAATTATATTTTCCATTGATATTATTTTCATGATTTATATATGAGTTGATATATAGTATATGATCATGCATGTTTTCAAGTCAATCTCATGATTTCCAAGTATATGACATCGGAAGTCAGAAAGTTGGAACCAAGGAGAAAATTCCTAAAATTTTGAACTGACCCATGTTTACGAGTCACTCTACGACTCATAGGGCCTTCTACGACTCTTAAGAGTTATTCATAGAGTGAATTCTAAAGTCATGTCTCAGAAAAACCCCAGGCGACACCCTATGACTCAAAAGAACGAGTCGTAGAAGTGTCTACAATTCGTCAAAGTGAGTCGTTCACAAAGATTAGAGACTCCACAAATTTGCAGAATTCAGGACCTGCAAGACGAGTCATGTTTACAACTCGTAGTCCTTTGGATGAGTCATAGACATGACTTATAAATGAAGGTTCAGAGACCCTCGAGTCTACAGGTTTCAAGACCTGTAGGATGAATGCATGTTATGACCCGTAGACCTCATAACGAGTCATAAAAATGACTCATAGGCAAACTTTAGAGACCAGGTTTTTAGGACATTTCCAAACCCTGCAGGACGTTGTCTTGATGACTTATCATTCCACCTGCAATTCGTAGGGACCAACTCGTAGGGTCAAATTTTGGATTTAATGAAGGGTAATTATATCTTTTCCCAAGTTTGGTTCAATAAACAAATATACAACTATAGCTAAGTTCAACCCTATATTTATCCAATCCTTTGAAATTCCCTCATTCAAAAATCATTCTTCTAAAGAGCTCTAAGGCAACGAACTCAATTCTCTCAAGGTTTCTCTCTAAGCTTCCAGCTAGGATTTCAGATTTATTCAAGGTTTCTTCTTTAATTCTTAGTAAATTCAATTAGGGTATGTGGGGAATGATCCATGGGTCCCTTTCATCCATGGAGTCCCAATGTTTTCTTAAAGTTTCCTTCAATTTTTAATTGATCATGAACCCTAGTTTTATTGAATTGCATTGTGCTGATTTAATTTCGTTTTCAATCAATATAAATGGTTATTCTAAGAATGTATCCACATGAGTTGCATGATTTTTGGTTCAATTATGGATTTCATTCATAAAACTATTTCAATTATGATTTTAAGGTTCAAAGATGATTTTTCATGAGTTGATTATGAGTTCAATGATGTTCAAGGAAAGTTTTCATGATTTAAAAGTTGAGATTATGATTGTTAATGATGAAGTTATTCTAATGATTAAGTTTTGATCAAAGCAAGTTATTATGGTGTGATAAGTCCAATTCTCACACAATCATATTAAAGATTGTGATAAGTGCAATTCTCACCGAAGTTATGGATTATTATGTATCACTAAAGTTAATGAGATGTTCCTAATATGTTTTATAAAGATGGATTGATAGGTAGTTACTATCTTTCCTTATTATGTTATGATCATGTTTTATAATTTTCCGTTGGGATATTGACTAAGCATCGAGAGGACTTTTAGGTGTGCTTTGGTCTGATAACATAGTTTGTTACCCAAGGGAATCCTAGTAATAATCTAAAGTCCCAAAGTACGTTGCCCGCGTAGGATTACCTTCATGGCCTAACTAGTGGATCCACATATAGCACGGTTGAGTTGAGTTGGGTACCATGGCGGACTATACCCTAGCCAGGTACCTCCTATTCTTGATAAGGGTTACATCGGATACCATGTAGTAGCTCGCATGGTATTATATGTCAGTTAAAGGTCTCATCCCATACACACACAAGTAAAATATCAAGTTATGAGTTTTTATGATATGCATTGACCAAGAGTTTTTATATGTTTTCAAATGCATTAAGCCTTACTCATGTTTATTGTGATTGGTCATGCATCATATGGCATATTTTTTACGTTCCTTTACTTGTTCATGCACACCTCGCATACTTTGTACCTTCCATGTACTAACGCATATTTTGCCTACATTGTATCATAATGTAGGGACGGATGACACCCACGACCATCTTATTCATGGCTAAAGTTGCTTAGATATCAAGAGTTGGTGAGTCCTCATCTTATTGAGGATAATAACTTCTTTTCATATTGCTACTATTTTGACTTCTTCTATTATTTTGGGTGAGATAGGAGCTAGTCTTAAGCCCTCATCAAAGACTAGACTAGAGGCATGTTTAGATGCTATGTGATGTAGTCCAGTTGGACATCTATTGTTTTGGTATCCCTTAGTCCCATTTCCTTAAGTTTTTACTTCCGTTTATTTTATCATGTTTCATTACTTTATGTATGCTATGTATTCTTATAAGGCTTTGTTGGGGTCCCTCGCATCCCAATCATTGTGTCAATACTTCTTTATAGTTCGGGTCGTGACAAACTTGGTATCAGAGCACAAGGTTTAGAAGAGTCCTAGAGAGTCTAAAATGTCGCGTTAAATAGAGTCTTATTCATTAGTGTGAACCGTGCCATATCCATGAATAGGAGTCTATGATATGTCTTACAAAAATTTCACTTTCTTCATGATCTATGTCATACGGCAGAGTGGTCACTAATCTTTCCTTCTAAGGCTTGTTCTTTGCGATTTTCAGAATATGTCTCCACGAAGATACCCCTCTAGAAGGAATGTGGTTGAAGAGGAGCATCAAGCTCCAAATGATCCTTTGATTCTCCAATGCTGAGTTCCAAGAGGCCTTTCAAGTACTTGCACTAGCCGTTATGTTATTTTCTGCACTTACTTTACCTAATGTATGCTTTCTGATATATGAAAGGCATTGTTGGAGCCCTTCTGAGTTTTGATCACCGTATTATAGCTAGGATCTAGGTTGGACCATGACAGTGCAGAGAGACGCCCTTCTCTGATGCGCGAGCTTTCTTTCCAATCTCTCTTTTCTTTTTAAATCTTTCATTAGTATTCCAATATTTCTATAACTTGTCCCACTAATTTGGCACAACAAAATCCAAAATTCTATTCGCAGACACAAAATGTTCCACAAGCACCTTCATGTATTCAATCTTGAAGTTACTTGAATTTGTTCTGCATACTCTGTAACCCATACATAATATTTCTGCAATAAAAAATAATTAAATATTTAATTTAGAAATGTACAGTGAATTTAAATACATATAATATGAATTTAATTGTTAGAGATTCTTACCTTAAATTCATTGAACATTTGTCCCTGGGCATTTAGTAAAATCAAACTTCAACTCGGGTACACATCATTATAGTGTGTTTCAATGCACTGTAAAATTGTACATGCCAAACTCTCATCCAAATATATCCTACCGTACAAAAGTCAACAAATCTCTGATTTAAATTTTCAATTAAAGAATTTTATCATATGGATATTTTAGACAAATGATCATAAAAAGTAGAACATAAACAGTTCCTGCACGTTGAATAACCAACCAAAGAATGCAAAATAACAGGGAAGGACAGATGGTCCCTTGTTGCACAAGAATGACATGGGACAAAATCAAATGAACCATACGATGCCTAGGGAATGATGAAACACTGATAAATCCTTTACATCTATATAATGAGGCTAAAAAGAGATAGGATTCTTGAGCGGAAATGGTTCAAAATAGTCCACAACAACCTTTTAAATCTACGACTGAAGATAGTCTCCAAAAGAAATAAACAAATGATGGAACCAGCAGTGAAGCTGCCTTTAGTATTGTATTTGCCTATTCACCCAACAAAACCTAAAAGTTGAAGACTGTAAATGGAAAGATGAAGTTCATCTCTAATCCATATTTTGCTACTACTGCCTCATTTCATCTCTTTCTATCAACAAAGTTGATAACAAAATAATAAGTTTTATTTTCACTAATCCTCATCAGACATCTCAAATACTAGACTTGGAATAAGAGGACCAGAACTGAGCAGTAGTCTCCTACTATAAAGACTAGAGAGACTTTTTGAGGCTGTCACAATACAAATTCCTATCTCAATTTGTTTAGACATAGAATAAGTTATTGAGGCTATATTAACACTTTGATCAAAAGGTGTTTCGGTTGGAAAGGGAGACAACAACTTTCTTCTGCATTTTAACTTTTTAACTTTTGTTCCTGTTGTACAAGTTTTAAGTTTAATAGGACCAGAAATAGTGATAAATCCCTTTAAAATGCTATATTGGCAAACTTGGATAGGTACTAGTGGCCTAAATCCCTTTAGAATATGGTTTAGAAGCAAAGTTTCAGAGGTGGTAAAAGTATGAGTTCCTTTCCACCATGACAGCATCGACTTTGATTTGCCCCAGTAGTGGGAAACAATTTAAGTGAGCCCTTTCACCATACAAGATTAAGAACTTAGAGTATAAATCCAAATATTTAAAGATCAAAAGCTAAATATTTTACATGTGACAACATGAGAAGAGTTGTGGAAATCTTTGGTACTCTTATAAAATGCTCTACTGAGCAAGAAATTTCTTTAATCAGACCTCAAAAATTTTTTAAGGAAAATAGAAGCATTGAATAAAACATCAAGTACTGAAGCAGATACTTATAATGATTATGCAAATAAAAACAAGATTTTAATAAAAGATTATGCTTTTGTGTAAATCAAGAAAGGGGAGATTGGAAGCAATGTGCCAGATAAACAAACCTGAGGAGAAGTCAAAAAGACAAGAGGATTTTTCTTGGAAGTGGAAATGATATTAAAAGAAGAATAAGCGGTGACACTAAAGCTTCAAAAATGTCAAATCATAAGTGAAGACGATCGATAACATTTTTCCCTCTGATAAAAAGACTACTCATATTTTGCGAATTTGTGAAGAGCTTTGGTTTCTCTCAACAATGGGGGGGGGGGGGATGAAGAGACTGCAAATAAGAAGTAGAAAATTGAAGGGAAAAAATGATAAATAATAAGAAGTGGCTAGGGTTCGGTATATTACTTCACTCTATTCAATTTTTAAGTCTATATTCTTATTTTTTTTTAAAAAGGACTTTTAATATGCCGACTTCAAGATGTTGGTATATTTTTAAAAATATAATATACCAAACTCTTGAGGTCGGTTTTTATCAATTATTTATATATATATGTATATATATAAATAGTTTATATTTATTATATTACCTCTTAATTATATAAATTTAAATTTCTTGATCAACTGAGCTTTATTAATAAAATTTTAATAGAGAAAACCCCAAATATGGTAATAGATATGTATTATATCATAATATCAACGTATTTAATACTTGAATTGATTGGTATTCCTTTAATTAATAATGTAATTCATACTCAACTTCTAGCCTTTTATTCTCTATCGCTCTCGACTGGTCCTATAGCTTGAAAGAATCTACAAGCTCCTTCGTGTTAATATATAGGACTTCATTGTCACACTACTCAATGTGTATATATAATGTCACGACCCGAATCTAGGTGTGATGACACCCGAATCAAAGTCCAGGCTTAGAATCCGACTAACAAAACTAAGTAAATCTAATATGATTCACGAACTCCTTTCCAATGCAACCAAACCTCCATAACTACAACCTATATAGAAAATTCCAACTCAACTGAACCTCTGTTACTATAACCTACACAGAAAATCAGCCCAACCTAACACTTCATATTATACAGTTCAAATAATGTCCAAATCACAACTCAATATTATAAGTTATAGCATACAAATAATCACAAGTGTTGTATAAATATCAAGCCTGCCACACAAGATAGGTAAAAATATATATACACACTCAATGATCATGCATATATGCAATCGCCGGCAAAGACCTCGACATCATAATTTCTTATCGAAAATGACCTCAGCATTAATAATCTCGCCGAAAATGAACTCGACATCATAACCTCTCTATAAATGACCTCGGCATCATAATCTCATCGGAAATGACCTCAGTATCACAATCTTCCTAAAAATAACCTTGGTATCATAATCTCACCGAAAATAACCTCGGCATCATAATCTCGTGCATCTCATCACAGTATTTCAGAACAAATGAAATCAGCATGCTCTATGAGGAATATAACAAGTTCAAACAATCTGCAATCATAATCAGACTATCAAAGTAGTTCAACAAATACAGATAGATATCAAGATCACGGCATGTCACACTTGAATCACTACACTAGCTCATACTACCTTTTTATCACCACGTCGACCAATTTAGATTAGTTCATGACATAATTCGACCCGTAATTTCACCCCTATTACTCCCCAACACATACAAGTAAGGAAATTCGGGATTGTACAAGATTCACATAGTTTTAAAAGTCCACTTGCCTTAGCCAAGTCACGATCAATCGACTGACATGAGCCTTTCTCTTTTGAATATACTCTGAATCACCGTAATCTAGTCAAATAAGGTTTCACAATCCAATACCGAGTCCAATGACACAAAAAATGCAAAATTTTGGGAAAAGGATCAAAATGGCTCAAAAATCCGATTCTAGAAATGGGGTCTAAATCTTGAAATTTTTGGATTAAATTATTTCTCATAGTATTAAGAATCTATTAGTGAAAACCATTTCGAAAAAGAAGTTCCAATCAGATCATAATCACCATTTAGAGAGTTTTCCCAATGTTCTTGAAAAAGAGCCACTTTCACCAATTTTCAAGCAAAAATCCACAATTAAGAAATAGGTTATGAAGATTAGGGCTTAAATCACTTACCCAATTAGTTTTCCATGAACATTCCTCTAGAAAATTTCCTACCCAAGCTTCACAAACTCAAAAATGGTGAAAAGGGCTTAAACCCTGGCTAAACTCATCTCTGATGTCGCTTAAGTGACGTTTGATTTTTTTAAGCAAAGCCTGCAAAAATCTTGGCCATCCCTTTAGCAATAGGGTGTTCTCTTAACAAAAGGTCGCTTTCGTGACACACCCTTCGCTTTAGCAACAAGGTGTTCTCTTTAGCAAGGTCGCTTTTGCAACACACCTTTGCTTTAGTGAAGCCTGCAATTTCCCAAAACACAACAGATTTCCCAACTACAAAAATATCCCGATCAAACCCTAAGGATTCATTCAAAATCCCGTACACATAAATGACAGATGCTACCATACTAATTTTGACGTTCTGAACTTAATGAAACCATCGAAATTTGAATTTGAGATCTCCTTGACCCAAATTCAAAAACTTGCAACTAAACTAACTTTTTGCCTCAAAATACCAAAACACCCTCAGAGCGTTTGAAAATTAACCAGAACTCTTTCTAAGCCTAAAATCATCCCCTAACTCCAACGAAGTTACCAGAATTCAATTCCAAGCATCTAATCAAAGAATGTTGATCATAGTCTTCTCTATGACCAAAAACTCAAATATTTCCAACACAACGCCTCAAATCCACGATATAACCCTAAATCTAATTCTGTCACCTTTCCTAAACCAAATTCAACATTACGGAGATGATGAAATTGACTAAATTCCATTCTAAGACCCGACATCTAGAGACCTCAAATACCACTTTTAAGACACTTAAATCTCTAGTCAAAGTTTACCAAAAATCTCAGCATTTTAAGGAAATTCACGAAATTGACTATGGATACTAATCAAATCTGACTCGAAAAAACTACCTAGAGGGGTAAAATGGTCATTTTTTTAAAATTTACCAAAAATGATCTTTAGGAACATTACATCATCCACAACTAAAAACCATGTTCGTCCTCAAACATAAAGTAAAAGAAAGTAAATGAAGGCTCGAAAAGCTAGAGATAGTGGGCATTCATGTCATCCTCTAAGTCCCAAGTAACCTCTCTGACTAAATGGTGCCTCCAATGTACCTTTATTGAAGCAATCTCCTTGGATCTAAGCTTACAGACCTATCTATAAAGAATGGCTATGGGCTCCTCCTCAAAAGTCAAATCTGGACCTGACTCTACTTGATCAAGAGAGATCACATGAGACTCATTCGGAATATACTTCTAGAGCATGGAAACATGAAATACAAGATGCAGCGCTGATAAGCTAGGTGAAAAGGACAATCTATAAGCCACCTCTCCTACTAACCCCAAAATCTCAAATGGGCTTATGAACCTAGGGCTAAGCTTTCCCTTTTTCCCGAACTGCATCACACCCTTCATTGGCAACACACAGAGCCAACCATGATCTCCCTTCATGAACTCCAATTCTCAAAATCTCCTATCTGCATAGTTCTTTTTCATACTCTAGACTATCAAAAGCCTACCCTAAATCATGCGAACTTGCTCCATGGAATCTCTAAGCATGTTTGTGTCTAAAGAGTCCATCTCAGCTGAATCGAACTGTAAAATATGAGATCGACACTTCCTACCATACAATGCCTTGAATGGAGCCATTTAAATGCTAAAGTGATAAGTGTTGTTGTAGACAAACTATGCTAAGGGAAAATGTTGTTCCCACCTAGAAGTAAAATCAATAACATAGGCTTGAAGCATATCCTCCAACACTTGAATCGTCTACTCAGACTGGTTATCAGTCTATGGGTGAAAAGTTTTACTCATATCAAGCCTAGTACCCAAACCATGTTGTAATTCCCAGAAAAAATTTAAAGTAAACAATGAACCCTGATATGAAATAATAGATACCAGTACACCATAAATACAAATGATGTGACTGATATACATTTGGCTAGCATCTCTGCTTTGTATTTCACCCAAACTGGAATGAAATGGGCAAACTTGGTCAGTCTGTCTACAACCACCCATATAGAATCATAACCACCCATATGGAAGGAAACATCACCACAAAGTCTATTGTGATCTGCTCCTACTTCCAAGTAGGAATAGGCATCCTTTGAGTCACACCTCTGGGCCACTGGTGCTCACACTTGACCTATTGGCAGGTCAAACACTTGGATACAAAATCTGCGATGTTCCACTTCATCTTACACCACCAATTGTACTAACTAAGGTCAAGATACATCTTTCTTATGCCTAGATAAATAGAATAATAAGCCTCCTCTAGAATCAATCTGATCAAATCACTTACTATAGACACAAAAATCCTGCCCAATCCTCGAAACACCATCTGAATTAAGTCTAGCATCCTTAGCTTCACCCCTCAACACATTATCTCAATGAAACATAACTTCTCATCATCAAACTATTGCTCTCAAATCTACTCAAGTAATAAAGAACAAGCCTCAATAAAGGCAATAAACCCTCCACTCTCCTCAGAAACCCACAATTGGATAAAGTTATTGGCTAACTTCTAAACATCCCTAGCCAAGGGCCTCTTGTCAGCCTAATTATGGCGAGACTTCCCATACTAGGATTTTTCCTACTCAAAGCATCATCCACCACATTGGCATTCCCCTAATGATATAAGATTGTCATATCATATTCCTTCAGCAGCTCAAGCCATCTGCACTATCTCAAGTTTAGATCCCTCTAACTAAAGATGTACTAAAGACTTAAGTGATTAGTGAATACCTCACAATGCACACCATACATGTAATGATACCATAGCTTCAACACAAACACCAACACTACTAACTCTAACTTATGGGTAGGGTAGTTTCTCTCATGAGCCTTTAACTATCTAGAAACATCATCAACTACCTTCTCTTTCTACATGGACACTCAACCTAAACCAACTCTGGAAGCATCACAATATATGTTGAAGTCCTCACTTTTATCGAGTAAGTTTAGAACATGAGCTGAAGTCAATAAGATTTTGAGCTTTTGAAAGCTCACCTCACACTTATCGAACCAATGGAAATCTACTACCTTCTGAATCATCCCATTTAATAGAGTGGCAATAGTAGAGAATCCCTGCATGAAGCTTCGGTAATACCTTGCCAAACCCATAAAACTCTGAATCTCGATGGAGAAATAGGCCTAGTTCAGCCTCTTACTACCTCAATATTGGCCGGATCCATCCTAATACCCTTCTTTGGCAGTCCTAGAAATACCATAAAATCATGCCATAACTCACATTTTGAGAACTTTATAGATAACTTTTGTTACCTCAATTTCTAAAGCATCGATCACAAATGACAAGCATGGTCCTCCTGTGTCTTGGAGTATACCAAGATATCATCAATGAAGAAAATCACGAAGGAGTCCAAATATGGGGCATTGGTCAGCCCAAAAGACATAACCAGAAACTCATAGTGGCCAACAATACCTCTAGTCTTAGACTTGAGGGGTTACGACACATCCCTAGCTCGCCCTCAAATAAATTGACAATAAAGTACCATAGTAGATATCGAAGTTCTTCAACATAGCATAAACTAGAAAGGAAAAGGGAGTATTATTTCCCAAACAGGGGAACTCACCCAAAAGAAACCTTCAAGCAATCCTAACTAGCCATGTATAGGAGAACGAAGAGAAGTACCAGATCATGTAGGCAAAACAGTATGTATTAATACTTTGAATGAACTAAGTATATGAGCAATGCAATGCATGTCATTATAATGTACGATTGATAAAGTTAGAAAACATACTAAGTAAATCATTAAATAAAGATAGTAATGTATGAACAACCTCAATGCAATTTGGAAACCATAATGGAGTCATGTGAAAACATAAACACTATAGTAATAATCATAAGTCAATGTAAGAAGTAATTTGTCTTATAGAATTTCATGATACAATAAGGTGATACAATGGGCCATTTTAAAACCATTAAATTATTTGAAATACTATTTGAAACTATAAGATTTGGCCAATGCAATATAGGAACCATCATGAATCATAAAAGAACTTAAACACTATAATAAAAATCATGAGTTATTATAGGAAAACATATACTTTGAAAATACCATGAATCGTAATGAAGTATACCATAAATCTGTTGGGAGAAACCTTTCACCTTGTGAGAGCACATACTTTACTTTGTGAGAGATACCGCTATAGTAAGAAATACCTTAAACATTTTGAGAGAGACTTTTTACATTTTTGTGAGAGAAACTGTTAATCAACATACACCATGTGAGCTATAACATTGAATCTCAATGTTACCCCTACATTGGAGGAAAGTATAACACCCCGTTCGTTTAAATGTTGGAATTGACTTCTACTTTTGGAATAAGACTAAGATTTTTTAACATATTAGGGAGGATGTTTTATAGGTTACTTTAATTAAACAAAATTTGTATGTTAAGTATGAAATTCAAGGAAGTTATCAAATAAAAGCTGGAAAAAGTTATTGTAAATGTTGTTAAGTAATTCTCTGAAATTTTGTGTCAAATGTCTTCAGAATAGTGAGATATATGCGTTTTTATGAGACTGCGCAAGCAATCACCTCTAGGCTGTCCCCCTATCTCTAAGTCGGTTGTTCTTATAAAATACCCTCATCCTCGTTATTTATTCATTTAAAAAGGATAAAAACTCAGATAAAAACCTAACCCACCTTCAAAATACACCTTTGATGCTTAGATTTTCAACTCGGAAGTTTAATGGAAATTACTCTACGTCGCGAGCTCATCATTGTGGTGTATTTTTCTTATCTATTTAGGCTCCGTGTTGTTACTGCAAAGGGGCAGAGTATTAAGCTTGTTATTTCAAATATTTTGGTTGAGGTAATCTTATTTTAAAATCTTCCTTTGTAATTTCATATCCTAGTATCGTTTCTATTAATTTTTGGCTCTGTAAAGGTGTTTTATAGTATGGCTGTGGGAAGCCCCTTTGTCTTAAATATTGGGGCTTTAATGTTGTGTATTAATGGTCTTAAGGTGCTAGAGGTAATGGGGGGATTTGTGTGACTCTTATTTGGGTCGTATTGGATGGTTGTTAGGTTGAACGGCGTGAAAAACACTTAGTTAAGATTGCCTCAGGAGCTTATCGCTCCTTCGAGATGTTCTTGGAATGTCTTCAATGGATTTAGCTGTTGATTACTATTTTTATTAGACTTATTGTATGCCTTGGACTTTACTGGTCACGAGTGTGGTATTAGCGCCTGATTGATTAGTTATGGCTTGTTTTGCAGTTGTGTTGATTTTAGCATTGTAGCACTATTTTTTGTTGGCCAAGCTTCATAGGGACATCTTTTGGGCTTTGGATGGAAGGTATGTTAAGGCTATTTCTTTTCATGACCCAAACTAAATCCAAGTCACGACACATCAATCGGGATACGAGGAACCCCAACCATAAGTCATATTAGCACTCATCACATAATAAGGTAATGAAACATAGAAAATAAGAGGATGAAATCAACTTATGGGAGTGGGACTAAGGGAAAATAATTCAATAGATGTCCAAACCAGACTACATCATAATCCATCTAAACATGCCTCTAATCTAATTTTTGATGGGGTATTAGTACAAGCTCCTAGCTCATCCAAACAATAAGAAGAAGTCAAAAAAATAGCAACTCAAAACATAGTTATTGACGTCGATAAGATGAGGACTCACCAATTCTTGATATCTAATCAACTCTAGCCACAAATAGGATGGTCGTGAGTGTTATCCACCCCTACATTATGAGAAAACATAGGTAAAATATGTGTTAGTATGTTTGAATGTACTAAGTATGTGAGGTATGCATGCACAAGTAAAGGAACGTAAATAATATGTCATAAGATCCATGACCAATTATAATGAACATGAATAAAGCTTAAAACATATAAAACATATGTAAATCATGGTCACTGCATCATAAAACTTTAACATAAATTCACAGCTTAACTTCAACTTGTATGGGATAATACATTTAACCAACATCTAAGATCATGCGAGCTATCTAATCGATAAAACCCTCATTGAGAAGGGGGGGCTACCTTGCAAGGGTATACTCTGCCATGGTACTCACCTCAACTCAACTGTGTTATATATGGATCCACTATCTAGGCCATAAAGGGAATCCTATGTGGGGAACGCAGTTTGGGACTTTAGGTTGCTACTAGAATTTCCTTGGGTAACTAAATGCGTTACCAAACCAAACCCCACCTAGAAGCCCTCTCAGTACTTAATCAATATCCCAACAAAAACTGATAAAATATGGTCATAACATAATAGGGAAATATAGTAACTGCCTATCAATCCATCTTTATAAAACATATTAGGAATAGCTCATTAATTTAGTAATTAAGAAAAATCCATAATTCGGTTAGACTAGTCCTTATCACCATTTTATAACATGATCGTGTGAGAATTGGACTTATCACACCATAATAACTTCTTTGATCTTAACTTTGATCATCATCATAATTTTCATCATAAAAATCATAATCTCAACTTTAAATCATAAAAACTTTACTTGAAGATCATTGAACTCATAATCTATTCATGAAAATCATCTTCAACTTCATAATCATAACTTGGAAATAGCTTCATGCATGGGCATTCATAATTAAACTTAAAATCATGCAATTTATATGAAAACATGCATATACTAATTATTGATAACATCTAAAAATAGAATTTAATCAGCCCAATGCAATTCATCAAAACTAGGGTTCATACTTTAATTGAAATTGAAAGAAACTTGGGAAAACCTTGGGACTTCATGAGTGAAAAGAATTCATGAACCAATCACTACATACCTTGATTGATTTCACTTAGAATTGAAGATAAAACCTTGAAGAAATCTTGAACCCTTGCTTGATCTTGAAGAGAAAACCTTGAGAGACTTTGTTCTTTCCTTAGAGAATTTTTTGGAGAATCAATTGAATAGGAGGAGGAATTTGAAGAATTGAACATATATAGATTTTGAACCTGACCATAAATGTGTCTAGGTTCCTTGAACCAAACTTTGGAAAAGATACAATTACCCCTTATTAAACTTTGGATTTTGGACCTCTGAGGCCTATGAGTCATATAAGTATTGACGAGTCATCAAATCGACTCATCTTGTAGGTTTGAGAAAAGGCTTGATTTTCTAGTTTCTAAAGTTTTAGAATGAGTTGTTATTACTACTCATCAACTTTTCTACAGGTCATAGACTTTGTCCGTCCTACAGGTCCCAAAACCTACAACTTTGAGAGCCTCAGGACTTTGGTTACAAGCCTTTTATATGACTCATAATAATTCCTCCGAGTCATCCTGTCAAGTCGTAGACTTGACCTTAAGGGACCTCTAGGATTTTGCCTCTTATATTGTCTTATTAATTGTTTCTAAGGATATTCTGAGAGACTACATGTCATCAACTTGGGTCGTAGGACCTTCCTTTAAGGTTTTCCATGATCAACTACCAAGTCTCCCTCTACGACTTATTTCTGCGGGTGGTAGAAACCACCACAGCTCATAGGGACATCATAATATTGGGTCTAGACACAATTTTAAGGATTTGTTTTTGGTTCCCAACTTTTCAACTTCCACAGTCTTATAATATATCCCCCTTGGGAACATTTTTCCTTGAATGAGATTATCTTATTATAGGGAGGACATGGAAAGAGGACTAGCAACCCAACATGAACATGATGACACCTTAAAATGGATGGAACATGAAAACTCTCACTTAACAGAGAATCATGACTTTAAAAATCCACTTTTCATGAACATGCATGCATATGAATAAAATAGGAGGAACTAAATATGTAAGAGTTCAATTAACTTCGAATAAGGACAACTTACTACTTTAGGCTTGAGTAGAGGGAAAGAGGTACGGGTATCATTTCATCATCTCCGCCTCCGCCTCCTAATTAGGACTTTCTACTTGTTGATTCCTCCATAACATTTTGACGGACACAACTTCTTTTCTCCTTAATCTCTTAACTTGTCGGACTATGATTTTTACCGGAACCTCTTCATAAGTCAAATTACCTACAACACTTACATCCTCCAATGACACACTGGAGTTTGGATCACCCACAAACTTTCTCAACATAGATACTTGAAACACCGGGTGAACCATGGCCAACTCAAGTGGCAAATATAACTCATAATCCACCTTGCCAACACATCAATATATTATAAGGTCCAATTTACCTAGGGCTTAATTTCCCTTTCTTGCCAAAATGTATTATAACCTTCATGGGTGAAACTTTCAAATAGACCCAATCATCCACCTCAAATTCAAGGTACTTTTTCCTAACTTTGGAATAGGACTTATAACAACTTTGGGCCATCTTCAACCTCTCTTTTATGAGTTTTACCTTCTCCATAGCATCTATTACCAAATTTCAACCAATCAAGGCCATATCACCTACTTTAAACCATTCCACCAGGGACCTGCATCTTTTTCCATACAATGCTTCAAAAGGAACCATTTGGATGCTAGAGTGATAACTATTATTATAGGCAAACTCAATCAATGGAAAATGGTCATCCCAGCTTCCTTTAAAATCAATAACACACGCCCTCAACATATATTCTTAAGTTTGGATCATTCTTTCGGCTTGACCATCGATTTAAGAATGAAAGGTGGTACTTAACTTAACCTTTGTACCAAGACATATTTGTAACGACTTCCAAAAGTTTAAAGTGAATTATGTACCTCGATCTGATATGATGGCCAAGGTCATACCATGCAGTCTTACCAACTCACGAAGATATAACTTAGCATAATCTTAGGCACCATAGAAAGTCTTAACGGGTAGAAACTGAGCCAACTTAGTCATCTGATCAACAACAACCCAAATGGAATCATGTTGCTTCTTAGTACGAGGCAAACCCGTTATGAAGTCCATATTTACATCTTCCCACTTCCAAGTAGGAATTTCAATGTCTTGGGCTAGACCTCTCGACCTTTGATGCTCAAAATTAACCTGTTGACAATTTGGATACTTAGCTACAAACTCTGTTATGTCCTTCTTCATTTTATTCCACCAATACACTTCCCTCAAATCACGATACATCATGGTGGAACTGGGATGAATCAAATATTGAGAACTATGAGCCTTATTCAATATCAACTCTTTTAACCCATCCACATGAGGTATACACAAACAACTTTGGTAACGTAGCACCACCATCTCCCCCTTGGGAGAAAGCCTTAATGGATTTTTGGGGAACTAATTTCTTAAACTTAACTAACACCATATCATATTCTTGCTTAGCCTTAATATCCTCTACGAGAGATGATTCCGAACCATTATGCACAAGAACACCTCCATCATTAGAATCAACCAGATGCATACCTAAACGTTTCAATCTATGGACATCCTTGATCAAACCTTTCTTATCTTCTTGAACATGTACAACACTTCTCATGGACAACCTACTTAGTGTGTCGACAACCATATTAGATTTACCTAGATGGTACAACACACTCATGTCATAGTCCTTCAATAACTCAATCCATCACCTTTACCGAAGGTTCAAGTCCTTTTGTTTAAACACATATTATAAACTCTTATAGTCGGTGAATACATCCACATGGATACCATAAAGACAGTGTCTCCAAATCTTCAAAGCAACCACAACTGCTGCTAGCTCCAAATCATAAGTTGTATAATTCCATTCATGCACTTTAAGTTATCTAGTAGCATAGGCTATTACCTTACCATGTTGTATCAAATCACAATCAAGACCAACCCTTGAAGGATCACAATACACCACAAAACCATTGAACCCTTCCGATAGAGTCAAAATAGGAACGGTAGTGAGACGATATTTCAACTCTTGAAAACTCATTTCACAAGCTTCTGACCATTGAAACTTAACCTTGTTTTGAGTCAACTTGGTCAAAGGTGATGAGATCGATTAAAATCCTTCCAGAGATCTCCTATAGTATATGGCTAGGCCCAAGAAACTTCTAATATTCGAAGGAGGTAATGGTCTAGGTTAATTCTTAACCGCCTTGGTTTTCTTAGGATCAACCATAATTCCTTAACCGGAAATAATGTGACCAATAAAAGCCACCTCCCTTAACCAAAACTTACATTTGTCAAACTTAGAAAATAATTTCTTGTCTCTTAGAGTTTGCAACACAATCCTCAATGGATTTCCATTATTTTCCTCATTCAAAGAGTAAACCATTATATCATCAATAAACATAATTAAAAACATGTTTAAATATTGTTTGAACACCCTATTTATCAAATCCATGAAATTCGGGGGGGGGCATTGGTCAAACCAAACAACATAACTAGAAACTCATAATGACCATACCTTGTCCGAAATGCCAACTTGGGAATATCACACTCCCTCACTGTCAATTGGTGATAACCAAAATAAAGATCAATCTTAGAAAAGTAACTTGCCCCTTGAAATTGATCAAACAAATTATCTATCCTTGGAACTAGGTATTTGTACTTGATGGTTAGTTTATTCCATTGACGATAGTCAATCCACATACATAGTAAACCATCCTTCTTTCTAATAAACAAAATAGGAGAACTCCATAGAGATATACTTGGTCTGATGAAACCTTTGCCTAACAAATCTTTCAATTGATCCTTTAACTCATTTAATTTCATCGGGGCCATTCGGTAAGGAAAAATGGAAATAGGTTGAGTACCCGAAAGAAGATCTATGCCAAAGTTAATTTCCATTTCGAGAGGAACACCGGGTAATTCATCGGGGAACACATATGGAAACTCATTTACAATGAGGACCGACTCTAGAGTAGGGTATTCGAAATTCTCATCCCTAAGCCTCACAAGATGATAAATATAACCATTAGAAATCATTTTCCAATCTTTAAGGCACAAAATGAATTGACCTTTGAACACGGAATTACTACCCTTCCATTCTAGGATAGGCTTATTTGGGAGTTGGAACTTAACAATTTGGGTCCTATAATTAATAAAAACATAACACACATATAACCAGTCCATACCAAGGGTAACATCAAAATTGGTCATCTCAAGGTCAACTAGATCACATAGGGTAACTTTATGGAAAACCAAAACTGGACAACTTCTATAAACGTTTTTAGACACAACTGGCTCACCTATGAGAGTATAAACAGAAAAAGTCTCTAACAATGTTTCGGGGATAACATCAAATCTCATGGCCACATAAGCGGAAACAAAAGACAAATTTGCACCCAGATCAAGTAAGGCATAAACATCATAGTTAAAGACTCATAAAATACTAGTAACAACATTGGGAGTCTCCTCTACCTCTTGCCTACCATGGAGAGCATAAAACCTATTGTTGCATTGACCACCCTTTGGTTGCATTTGAGTGCCTTGTGCAACTTGGCCTTGAGGAAAAGCATCTTTAACCTTGCATTCCTTAGAATGATGACCTGTCTTACCCCATTGATAACAAATATTCATATTGGCTAGACATTCACCCTTGTGGTTCCTACCACACTTCCTACATGGGGAGTAACTTGGATAATAGGAGCATCTCCTTGAGGCTTAGGTTTGGCACCCTATCTTTGTCAAACCTTATAGTAATGGCATTAGAAGACCCTTGACCGGAGTTCCTTTGGCAAAAATAAAAGCATACACCATTTCCAGACTTAGCTTGAGAGAATTCACCACTATCGATCCTTATCCTCTTGGACTCCCTATTATTTACTTTTATCTTTTCACTCTCCACTTTCTCCACATAGAATGTCCATTTCCTGAATCAATATAGCCATTTTGTACTCCGTTGAGACCATATCCAACACATCTGATAAGAACTTGCTTATATGAGCTCTTGAGTCGGCAACCATGAATGGAGAAAATTTTGACAATTGAGTAAACTCGAGGGCATACTCCCTCACACTCATACCACCTTATTTAAGGTTGATAAACTCTTGCAATTTGGCCTCCCTAAACTCCAAGGGGAAAAAGTAATCAAGAAATACTTTCTTGAACTCATCCCAAGTCACGAGATCCTCCTCTCAAGGCCTCTCATTTTTCCATTGATCAAACCAAATTTGAGCAACACCCTTCAATTGATACATGGAAAACTCCTCCCTCTCAACTGGGCTAACCCCTATGATGTCCACAATCTTGTGGATACCATCAACAAACTCTTGTGGATGCTTATCAACTTTAGAAGCCCAAAACTTTATAGGATTCCTCCTTATAAAATCACGCACTTTTGTTGTTGCCGTACCTATATTTGGGTTCATGGGAGCCACCACCTCACAGTTAACTTGAGTTGTAATAGCTTGAGCAAGTACTTGAAAGGCCGCTCAGAATTAGGCATTGGAAATTTGTTTATTTATAGGTTTATTCAGAGCTTGTGGCTCCTCCACAACCACATTCATTCTAGTTGGGTATCTTCGTGAAGGCATATTCTGAAAATCACAAAGAACAAGTGTTAGAAGGAAAGACTTAACCATAATACCACACGACATAGATCATGAAAGAAGTAAAACTTTTCCTAAGACATTTTGTATCCTCCTATTCATGGATGTGGTGCTCTTCACACCGATGAATAAGATTCTACTTAACATGGCAAGATAGACTCCCTACGACTCTTCTAAACTTTGTGCTCTGATAATAAGTTTGTCATGACCCAAACTAGGGCCAAGTCGCGACACTGCGATCAAGATATGAGGAACCCCAACCATAATCTATCTTAGCATTCATTGCATACATAAGGTAAAGAAATGTAGTAAATAAGCGGAAGAAATCAACTTAAGGGGATGATACAAAGGGAAAATAATTCAATAAATATCCAAGCTGGACTACATCATAAGTCGTATAAACATGACTCTAATATAGTCTTTGATGGGGGCTTAGGATAAGCTCCTAGATCACCCAAATAATAAGAAGAAGTCAAAAATAATAACAACACAAAACAAAGTTTTCCTCGATAAGATGAGGACTCACCAACTACTGATATCTAATTAGATCGTCGTGAGCATCGTCAGCCTCTACATTATGAGACAATGTAGGAAAAATATGCTTTAGTATATTTGAATGTACTAAGTATGTGAGGTATGCATGAACAAGCAAAGGAACGTAAACAATATGCCATAAGATGCATGATCAATCATAATGAACATGAACGGAGCTTAAAAGCATTTGAAAATGTATGTAACTCATGGTCAATGCATATCATAAACTTATAGCTTTACTTTAACTTATTTAGGATAAGACATTTAACCGACATCTAAGACAAGCTATAACATAGAATCTGATAAAACCCTTATCAAGAAGGGAGAGGCTACCTTGCTAGGGTATACTCCATCATGGTACTCAAAAACTAAAATGTGCTATATATGGATCCACTAGCTAGTCCATAAAGGAAATCCTTCATGGGAAATGTAGTTTGGGAATTTAGGTTTCTACCAGGATTTCCTTGGATAACTTACTGCGTTATTAGATCGATCCTCATCTAGAAATCCTCTCAATGCTTAGTCAAAATCCCAATGAAAACTCATAAAACATGATCATACCATAATAGGAAAAGATAGTAACTACCTATCAATCCATCTTTATAAAACAAATTAGGAATAGCTCATCAACTTACTGATTCATAAGAATCCATAACTTCGGTGAGAATTATCCTTATTACCATCTTATTACATGATCATTTGAGAATTGGACTTATCACACCATAATAACTTCTTTGATATTAACTTTGATCATCGCCATAACTTTCATCATAAAAATCATAATCTCAACTTTAAATTATGAAAACTTTACTTGAAGATCATTGAACTCATAATCTACTCATGAGAATCATCCTTAACTTCATAATCTTAACTTTGAAATAGCTTCATGCATGGTCATTCATAATTTAACTTAAAATCATGAAATTCATATGAAAACATGCATATAACGATCATTGATGACATCTAAAAATAGAATTTAATCAGCCCAATGCAATTCATCAAAATTAGGATTCAAACTTTAATTGAAATTGAAAAAACTTGAGAAAACCTTAGGACTTCATAGGTGAAAGGAACTCATGAATCAATCCCCACATACGTTGATTTATGTGACTTATAATTGAAGAAGAAATCTAGAAGCCTAGCTTGAGCTTGAAGAGAAAAACTTTAGAGACATTGTTCTTACCTTTGAGAATTTTTTGGAGAATCAATTAAATAGGAGGGGAATTTGAAGAATTGAACATATATAGGTTTTCAACTTGGCCATAAAAGTGTCTAGATTCATTGAACCAAACATTGGAAAATACACAATTACCCTTATCAAATTCATATTTTGAACCTACGGGGCCCATTCTATGGGTCATATAAGTATTGATGAGTCATTAAATTAACTCGTTCTACAGTTCTAAAAAAAGGCCTAATTTTTAAGTCTCTAAAGTTTTAGAATGGGTCATAATTATGACTCATAAACTTGTCTACAGATCGTAGACTTGGTCAGTCGCACTGATCCTAAAAATTGCAAGTTTGAGGCCCTCAGGACTTTGGTTACGAGCCATTTCTATGAATCCTAATAATTCTTATTATTCATCTTTTCAAGTCGCAGACTTGACCTTGAGGGACCTTTGGGGCTTGGCCTCTAATGTTGGCTTATGACTTATTTCTACGGGCTGTCTGAGACACTATGGGTAATCAACTTGGGTCGTAGGACCTTCTTCTGATGTTGTCCATGATCAACTACCAAGTATCCCTCTATGACTTGTTTCTACGGATTGTATAAACCTCTACGACTCATACAGACATTTATAATCTTGGATCCAGTCATAATTTTGAGGATTTCTTTTTAGTTCCCAAATTTCCAACTTCTGGGGTCTTACATTTTTTCTCTTATAGCATGATCCTGATGGCCTAAGCTTTTGATTGCCTATTTATTATCATTATATAGCTTGTATCCTTACACTATTGAGTTGGCTACCACCATATGATTAATGTATATCACCGACATTCTAGTCCTTGCCTAGTGGCCTAGAAGAGCATGTTATAATTGTGTTTTGATCAATTATGAGTACTTGTTATTGTTGTGATATTTTATTATCTAGCTGCCGACTATGCGCTTATTTTTTCCTAAAAAGACACTGATACTATAGGATTCTTGAGCATACAAATTGATTTTTATACTAAGCTAATGGGCCGGGTAGACCAAGCCTATGGGTTGGGTAGACCGAGCCTACGAGCTGGGTAGACTGAGCCTATGGGTCAGGTATACCATACCTATAAGATGGGTAGGTTGTACCTATGGGGAAACATATAAGTATTGTACCACGGAGCTTCAAAGTTGCATTGATTCATTGCATATGTACATTTAGACAAATCAGATCAAATTATTATTAGATCCAATTAAGGGGGTTAATAAGGGTATTTAGCGATTGTTTGTGCTCGTTTGGACTTATAGTGATGGTGTGCTATTTGTACCTACCGAGCTTATGGGGGCTAGGTTAAGTTATTACTTGTTATGTGTTATATTGTCTTGTTATAGGAAGATAAGGTATTGTACTTGTGTTTCGCCTCTGCCCTTTTCGTTCAGTACTTATACTTTAGTTTTAGATTTCTATTTGCCTTACATGCTTGGTACATTATTCAACATTGATGCCCTTGCCTGGGGGCATTGCATTCATATATTCAGGTTTTGAGTGACGATCAAACAGACCTACCAAGTAACATAGCCGACCTTGAGTGGGTTGATTGGCTCTTTTCCTTTCAAGGGTCGCCAAAGTCTTAGTGGTTTGCGTTTTTGCTGTATATAGTTTTTGGGTAGGTTGGGGTGCTGTCCCACCAAGTATTGTATTCATAGAACCTTGCAAACTAGTCAGATGGGTTGTATAGCTATGATGGCGGCCATGTTTGTCTTTTATATTTATTAATTGCATCTTGGTAGCCAATTGGGCGGCCTTGTTATTGTGTTCATAATAGTTAGCAGCTTAATGGCCTAGGTTAAATTGTGTATACATGTCTTTAGTTATTATATATAGATCATGGTGGCCTTGATGGCGCGCATAGCATTTATGCTTTTCTAGATATCATGGTGGCCTCGACGGCCCAATCAGGACTTATGGGCTACCTGCTTATTGCTTTATATGAATTATTAGGAGTAGTTGTTTTCTTTCAAGAGCTTTTGACAGGGGCCTTACTGGACTAAGGCTTATTTCTAAGCAGAGATATACTTGTTTTTATCTTGACTATGTGTGGCTGTCATGTGCCTATAGTAAGTTGTTCTACAGGGCTGGATTTTGCCTAAGTTTTGGCATTAGGTGCCAGTTGCGACCCTTGAGTTTTGGGCATGAAAAATATAGTGTCAGAGAAATACCGTATCCTAGGGAGTGTGCAAGTCATGTCTAGTAGAGTCTTGTTTATGAATATGTTGTGCACCATATTATATAAGCAAGAAGCTATTGACATTATTCAGGGAATGTTACCCGTTTTCTGGTCAAATCCTTCTATAGAGCTTAGTCATAAGGATTGAGTTCTTCGACTTACAATTATTATTATCCTTGCACTGAAAGAAAAATATTAGTGACACGTAAGATAGAGATTGTCCAGAATTCAAATGCACCCATAGGTAAGGGTATGAGTAGAGTACGACCTGTCGAGGTAGTTTTGCCAGAGAAAGTAGGGGAGACATCATTACCCCTCACCCTGGTATCACTTTTACATCAGAAGACCAAAATAACCTCCATCATCACCTCCATCTCTTCCTACTTCTACAAATAAGGCATTCAGTAGTGCAGTTTATACGTTGACTCAATTAATAACCACGCAGTGCCAAGTAGTGGCAATTTTAAATAGCCTGAAAGGTCGAGGGTTCGATAGTTCCTTGCCTTGAGTCTTCTCCTATATATAAGGACAAATCATAAAGAGGACCCTCAATATTTATTGACCACCTGCATAGGATTTTTAGGTTTAAGGATTCTTCTGCTACAGATTTTGTTGAGTTAGCAGTATTTAAGCTTAGAGACATAGCAGTTCTATGGTATGAAGGTTGGGAGAAGTCCTGAGGTGCTAATGTACCCCTAGCCAATTGGGATCGCTTTACTGATATCTTTTTAGATCAATATCTACCTATAGATGTTTGAGATGCCCGAGTTGATCAGTTCTTAAACCTTCGCCAAGGTGGTATGATTGTTAAAGACTATGAGCTTTGGTTTGATTCCCTAGCCAATTATGCACAGATAATTGTAAATATGATGGATACTAGAATATGAAGATTTATAAGAGGGATAACACTGGAGTATGTTGACGCTTGTACCATAAAAGCACTGAATATAGATTTTCACACCTCCTGCATACAGTAGTTGCTCAACTAGAGGAGTTCAGATACCGGCAATTTGGAGTAGAGCAAGCTGAAAGGGGGCAGTAGAGGTGGTCCAAGCTCGCTAATTTTTAGAGAGACTTTCATAAGTTTCCTACACCCAGGTGTTCAAGTATACCACCTAGGTCTCTACCATAGCAGTCCTAGAGCAGTAGATATGATCGTTGAGGACAGTCAGGCCTAGGAGAGAGTTCGCATACATCGATCTTGTAGTCGTATCGCCTCCCAGAGTAATATAGATCAGTTGTGCCATATTGTGATACTTGTGGTAAATCATATCTTAAGAGATATCATCAGAACTCCATAGCATGTTATTCTTATGTCTAGGAGGGTAATTCGACAATGCCAAAAGGAAGGTTTATTTTCTATCATCAGGCAAAGAAAATGATCACCAAAGGTTGCATTTACCATACCACCTGAGTTCAAAATATTGATGTTAACCCACCAACACCTCAGTTATACCAGAGTTTAATGAATTTCTCGATGTCTTTCTCGATAATCTACCTGGTATTCCCCAAAATAAAATAGTAATTTGCTATGGATACATTTCTAGGTGTCTGATCGATCTCAATTCCCTCATATAGAATGGCACAAGCAGAATTGAAAGAATTGAATGAGAAACTAATTTTTTATTAGATAAGGGACTAATTAGGTTAAGTGCATCAATATGGGGTGCATCGGTGTTATTTGTACAAAAGAAATATGGGTCATTGCATATGTGTGTACACTACCGGCAGCTAAATAAGGTAAATATAAATAACAAATACCCACTTTTCAGGATTGATGATTTATTTGATCAGCTACAAGGTGTGTGATATTTTTCAAAGATTAGTTTTTGTTTAGGGTACCATCAGGTGAGGGTTCGGGAGAGTGATATTCCAAAGACAGCCTTCAAGACCAAATATGGTCATTTTGAGTTTCTTGTAATGACTTTTGGATTGACAAAAGCCCCAACAATAATTATGGACCTGATGAACAACATATTTAGACCATTCTTAGACTTATTTGTGATTGTGTTTATTGATGATATCCTCGCATATTAACATTCATAGTCGGAGAATAGAGACCATCTTCAAGCAGTGCTTCAGGTACTTTGAGGTCAGAAATTAAATGTTAAGCTCTCGGAGTGTGAGTTTTGTTGTATTTTGTGTCCTTGTTGGTCCATATTGTACAACAGAAGTTCATAGCTTTCTGGGTTAGCAGGCTATTATAAGAGGTTTGTAGAGGGATTCTCTTTACTTTCAGCACCTTTGACAAAGCTAACTTTCTGTGGACTACAGCATATGAATAGATGTTTCAAGAGTTGAAAGACAAATTAACTTCAACCCTAGTTTTGACCTTGCCAGAGGGCCCAGAGATCTATGCGGTGTATTGTGATACTTCAGGCATTGGATTGGGTTGTGTGCTGATGCAATATTATTAGGTAATTTCTTATTCTTCTCGACATCTAAGGCAACACGAGAAAAAAAACTACCCAACCCATGATTTAGAGTTGGTCACAGTTATTCATTCCTTGAATATATGGGGGTATTACTAGATAGCGTGCATGTTGATATTTATCCAGATCATAAAAGCCTCTATTATATTTTCATACAAAAGAAATTGAATCTATGATAGAACCTATGGATTGAGTTGCTGGAAGATTATGACATGGGAATCTTATACCATACAAGGAAGGCAAATGTAGTAGAAAATTCCCTAAAATGTAAATCAATTGGCAGCTTATCATATTTAGGAGTGGAGAAGTAGGAAATAGCCCAAGAGCTTCATCAACTATCTAACTTGAAGGTTAGGTTGTTCGATTCTGATGATGGAGTCACAATTCGGGACTCATCCATATTGTCTCTGGTTGCGGAGGTAAAGGCATGACAACACAAGGATTCTAGCATCGAGCAACTTAGGGGCAGGCTCAGAGTAGGAGTCTTTAGATTTTAATATAGTAGAAGCTGGAATCCTTAGATATGGACAGCGATTATGTGTTCCAGATGTTGTAGGTCTTCGAAAGCAGATGATGAGGGAAACATACTATCCTCGATATTCTATTCACCCAAGTTCTACAAAGATTTATCGCGATACTAAAGAGATTTACTAGTGGCCTGGGATGAAGAAAGATATTGTTGAGTTTGTATCACAGTGTCCTAATTTTTAGTAGGTGAAGGTCGAGCATTAGAAACATAGTGAGTTGACTTAAGAGATACCCATTATATTATGAAAGTGGAAGGCAATAAATATGGACTTTGTTATAGGTTTGCCTCGCTCGCAATGGAAGTTTGATTCCATTTGAGTGATTATAGATAGGTTAATGAAATTAACCCATTTATTATCAATCAAACCATATTTTCAGTTGAAAATTATAAAGGGCTATATATTAGAGAGATAGTTAGATTGTATGGTGTCCCTTTATCGATTATTTTAGGCAGAGGAGCATAATTTACAGCACACTTTTTGGAAATCCTTCTAGAATGGTTTGGAGATGCAGGTAAATATTGGTACAAAATTTCATCCTCAGACTAATGTCCAAGATAAGTGTATGATCCAAACGCTCAACAATATGTTATAATTGTGTATGCTAGATTTCAAAGGAAATTGGGATGGTCAGTTTCCACTTATCGAGTTTGCTTATAATAATAGCTTCATTCTAGCATCGGTATGGAACCATATGAGGCTTTATATGGAAGAAAATATATATCCCCTCTTGGTTGGTTTGAGGTTGGAGAATCAAGATTATTTGGACAAGACTTATTATAGTAGGCCATGGAATAAGTTAAGTTAATTAGAAAACAATTGTTTACAGCTCAAAGCTGTTAGAAATTGTATGCGAATATTAGGCAGAGAGACTTAGATATTTATGTTGATGTTTGGGTCTTTCTGTAACTTTTTCCTATGAAGGGCATTATGATATTTGACAAAAAGGGCAATTTGAGCCCTAGGTACATTAGGATTTATCGCATCTTGTGATGGATAGGCTGAGTTGTCTATGATTTAAAGTTGCCTCTAGAGTTACAAGCACTACACTTTGTTATTCATGTTTCTATGTTACAAGGTATATTGGAGATCCAAAACATATAGCGCCAACAAAACATTTTTAGATATTAGAGAGCTATCTTATAAAGAACTTCCTATTTCCATAGTAGATTGACAAATAAGAAGATTGAGAAATAAGGATATAGCCTCTGTGAAAGTGTTGTGGCGGAGCCGGGATATTGAGTATCTGATGTGGGAAGCTGAGGAGGTAATGAAGTCTAAATATCCCCACCTATTTGGCCTTTCAGAGGAGTAACCACATTTGATTATATGAGGTATGTTACTGTATGATTCCTTTTGCTGTTACTTATGTTTCTTCAAATATCATTATCATTCGAAGATGAATGTTCCTAAGAGGGGAAGGATGTAACACCCCATTCATTTGTATGTTGGAATTGACTTCTACTTTTGGAATAAGACTAAGACTTCTTAACATATTAGGGAAAATATTTTATGGGTTACTTTAATTTTGAAAAGTTTGTATGTTAAGTGTGAAAGTCAAGAAAGTTACCAAACAAAAGTAGGAAAAAGTTATTGTAAATGTTGTTAAGGAATTCTATGAAATTTTTGGTCATATGTCTCAGCACTCTTCTCCTAATATATAAAGAATTATAATTCTCATTACCTATCAAATCTAAGGCCTATGAATCTAGTTTCTAATAAACTAAACCACTTGTCAATACGACTTCAGAATAGTGAGATATGTGCATTTTTGTGAGACTGCACAAGCAGACACCTATAGGTGGGTCTCTCTATCTCTAAGCCAGTAGTTCTTATAAAATACCCTCATCTTCGCTCATTTAAAACAGATAAAAACTCAAATAAAAACCTAAGCCACCTTCAAAATACACCTTTGATGCTTAGATTTTCAACTCGAAAGTTTAATAAAAATTGCTCTACATCGCGAGCTCATCATTGTGGTGTATTTTTATTTTTGATATAGGCTCTGTGTGTTGTTACTACAAAGGGGCAGAATATTAATCTTGTTATTTAAAAAAATTTGCTTGAGATAATCTTATTTTTACAACCCTCCTTTGTAATTCCATATCCTATTACCGTTTCTATTAACTTTTGAGCTCCGTGAAGGTATTTTAGATGGTATGGTTGTAGGCAGCCCTTTTGTCTTAAACATTGGGGTATTAAAGTTGTGTATTGATGGTGTTAAAGTTCTGGAGTTAATGGGGGGATTTGTGTGATTCTAATATTGGTCGTATTGGATGGTTGTTAGGTTGAACGGCCTGAAGAATGTCTAGTTAAGATTGCCTCAGGAGCTTGTGGTTCCTTCGAGCTGTTGTTGGAATGTCTTCAATGGATTTACCTACTGATTATTATTGTTATTAGACTCATTTTATGCCTTGGACTTTGCTAGTCACGAATGTGGAATTAGCGTCTTATTGATTAGTTATGGCTTCTTTTGCAATCATGTTGATTTTCGCATTGTAGCACTATTTTTGGTTGGCAAAGCTTCATAGTGACATCTTTTGGGCTTTGGTTGGAAGGTATGTTAAAGATATTGTTTCTCTTCTGGCATGATCCTGATGTCCTAAGCTTGTCATGGCCTATTTATAGGCATTATATGACATATAGCCTTACCCTATTGAGTTGGCTACCACCGTCTGATTAATGTCTATCACTGACACTCTACTCATTGCCTAATGTCCTAGAAGAGCATGTTATAAATATATTTTGATCAATAATGAGTACTTGTTATTGTTGTGATGTTTAATCGACTAGTTTCAGCCTATGAGCTTGTTTTGGCCTCTGCAGACACTGACACTGCAAGATTCTTGAGCATACAGATTAATTGTTATACCGAGCCTACAGGCCGGGTAAACTAATCCTATATGTCGGGTAGATCGAGCCTATAGGTTGGGTAGACCGAGCCTACCGACCGAATAGACTGTACCTATGAGACGGGCAGGCTGTACCTACGGGGCAACATATATGTATTATACCACGGAGCTTTGGAGTTGCATTGATTCATGGCACATAGGGTTGTTCACAGTTTTGGTTAAAACCAAAACCAAACCAAAAATTTAACCAAACCAAATTAAAAAATTGACATTTGGTTTGGTTTGGTTTTAAATTTGAAAAACTGATAATATTTGGTTTGGTTATGGTTATAGTAAAAAATGACCGAATAAATAACCGAACCAAACCGATATTTATATACAGAAAATTTATTATTATTTATATGTATAATATTAGCTTTTCATAAATAATTAAAGATATTTATACCTTTTAATTATTAATTTAATTTTGATATTATGGATTCTCTAGTTAGTTTAGTTTAAATATGTAATCTTTTTCATTTTAATGGACAAAGTTGTTTGTATTTTGGAACCTCTGTTTGACTTGTTCTTTTAAATCTAAACTACTTTGCAAGTTTTGCCACCTGATTTGCCATCAGCATGTCTTTCCCTCAATATGCAGCAAAGTTCGCCCTTGTGGGCCATGAGGAAAAAAGAGCTTCTTAAGAAATTTGAAGAATGTAGAGAAAAAATATTTGAATTATCCCGGCTAGTCATAAACCGAAAAACCAAACCAAACCGAACCAACCAACAATAACCAAACCAGTGGTTATTATTTTACTTAGTTTGGTTATGCTTTTAGATATTTAAAAACTGATTAAATTGATTTGGTTATGGTTTTAATCAATAAACGACCCAAACTGAACCATGAACACCCCTAATGGCATATGTACATTCAGACAATTCAGATCAGATTATAATTGGGATCCAGGTAAGAGGGCTAATATGGGTATTTAGCAATTGTTTGTGCTCGTTAGGACTTATAGTAATTTACACTATTTGTACCTATCGGGCTTATGGGGGACAGGTCAGGTTATTACTTGTTAAGTGTTATATTGTCTTGTTATAGAGAGATAAGGTATTGTAATTATGTTTCACCCCTACTCTTTTTATTTAGTAATTAACTTTATTTTCAGCTTTCTATTTGCCTTACATGCTCGGAACATTATTCAATACTGATGCCCTTGCCGGGGGGGCACTGCATTCATGCCTGCAGGTTTTGAGAGTGACGAGTAGACAGACCTGTCGAGTAGCATAGCCGAGCTTCAGTAGGTTGGTTGGCTCCTTTCCTTTCAGGAGTCGCCAGAGTCTTAGAGGTTTGCATTTTTGCTATTTATAGTTTTTGGGTAGGTTGGGGCCCAGTCCCACCAAGTATTGTATTCATAGAGGCTTGCAGACTAGTCAGTCGGGTTGTATAGCTGTGAAGGTGGCCATGTTGGCCTTTTATGTTTATTAGCAGCATCTTGGTAGCCAATTGGGAATTGTTATTATGTTGCTAGCAGTTACTAGCTTAATGGCTTAGTTTACATTCTGTATATATGTTTTTAGTTATTATATAAAGATCATGGTGGCCTTAATGTCCTGCATAATGTTTATGTTTTTCTAGATATCATGGCGACCTAGATGGCCCAGTCAGGACTTATGTGCTACCTGCTTATTGCTTTATATGAACTATTGGGAGTAGTTGTTTTCTTTCTAGAGCTGTTGATAGGTGTCTTGCCGGCCTAAGGCTTATTTTTAAGCAGAGATATACTTGTTTGTGTTCATGTCTATGTATAGCTTCCATGTGCCAGTAGCAAGTGGTTCAGCAGGGCAAGCTTTAGCCTAAGTTTTGGCATTAGGTGCCAGTTGCGGCCCTTGAATTTGGGGTGTGACAGAAAGGGAGAGACTACTTGCCAAGTAGACTCATATATGTCTTAGTGGACCCACTAAGAGGTTGTGTGAATTGGGTACTCACCCTTAGTTCTTAGACTCGGGTACTCACCTCCAACCTTGATATTTCAGGTAATTACCTCTTAGAGATTTGGCTATTAACCTCTAACTCCTTTATATCTACGATGGCACGTAGTTCTGGGACATGGGTATTTTTCCCTATTCCAACTCGATGCTAGATAAGCTATCAATGGATTAAATAAATCATAAAACATAAAGTCAATATCATGTGGGATGAGCCTTATCTACTACCCGTCCATTATTTATAAAAACATAATCATAGAATATCTCCTTAATCATTAATTAGGTGAGAGATCCTCTACTAACATTCTTACTTAACTCAAATTTCATCATTTTTTCATTTCATAAGACTCCCTTTTTGATCATAGACATTGCTTTCATAAATATTCTTTTGGAGTCAAAAGCTTTCAAGTGAAACTTCTTTGAAAACATAGTAAAATTAGGTGAGTTCTATTCAATTCATCTTTCAAATATGCTTTTCAAAAGAACCGTTCATAAATATTATCAATTGAGTCAATTCAAAACATACTTCGAGTAACCAAGATGCCCTTACTTAAATTTGGAATTTTTTCTAAAATTTGAACTATTCTGGAACAAGTCCGCGATGCGGAGATGTTCCATTTCAGTTCATTTTCTTCCAAAATGGGTAAATCCATCTGGGGGCACATAGTAACGCAATTTATACACAAAATGCATGCCTCAAAAGCATTTTATGTACATTTTCTTGTGCTAGGTCAAATTTGACCAGATTTGAGTTCAACTTAAGCTCAGGAAATTTTGCACTATCAGGGAACAGGAGCGGATGCGCCTTGGTCATGGTCTTCACTATTTTGGGCATTTCTTAAAAAATTCATCTTGCGAAATACAAGTCTGAAAAATCCTTCAAATCCATTTCCCCCTATTTTACCGTATTCTAACATATTCCAACCTTTAAACACTCAGGACCTTACACAAATGGGCTTATTGACCGGCTCCAAGTAGATAGAAAAGTCAATATCCCTATCCGGAGGAACTCCAAGAAAATTATTAGGGAACACATCGGCAAACTCCTTAACCACAAGAATAGACTCCATAGGAGGTGACTCCACGCTAGTATCCCGAATAAAGTCCAAATAGGACATACACCCTCTATGAATCAAATCTGCGCACGTATATAAGAGATGACCTTACCAGGATAAGAACCACTAGTAACCTTCCACTCGATCCTTGGAACACTTGGTATTGACAAAGTCATAGTATTAGCATAGCAATCAAGAATAGCACGATGAGGAGAAAGACAATCCATACCCAATATCACATCAAAGTCTACCATCCCCAGAATAATCATATCTACCCAAGTATCAAACCCGACTAAGAAAATAAGACAGGATCAATACACTTTATCCACCACTAAGGGCTTACCCAGGGGTAGAAAATGAACAAGCACAGGCATGCGATCACAAGTTAAATCAAATCCAGAAGCAAAATAGGTAGACATATAGGAGAATGTAGATCCAAGATAAAATAACACAGATGTAGGTCATTAGAAAACAGGGACGATACCTATAGTAACTGCATCGAAAGCCTCAGTATCGGGTCTTCTAGAAAAAGCATAACAATGAGCTCCTTTACCACCACTCGCCTGAACCATACATCTACCCGTAGAACCACAATACCACTACCAAAGTCTCTACCACCTCTACCGGTTTGAGCTCTTCCCTGACCTTTAGACGGAGATGCTGAATCTCTCTCTATAGCCACTTAATACATGTATTGGGGCCATAACTATCGAGACCTGAACTCTAGGATTCTCAAACTACCTTCCCACTCTCAACCACTGGCATAGAAGCATGAACGGGTCTCTAGCGCTGAAATAAACCACTGCCTTTGTACAAACCCATACCTTTAAATAAGGTATCTAAAAATTAACCACTAGAACGTGCCCTCTTGGGGTTCCCAAACTCCTGTCTGATCATTAATTTTGCCATCTTAGCGGTGCTCATAATGGACTGGAAGGAAGCCCCCTCACGAGTTGATCTAAACACATAAGACCGTATAGATAAAGTCAAACCCTTCACAAATCTGCAGACTCTCTCCACCTCATCTAGGATTAATATTGCGACATACCTCGACAACTAATAGAAACATGCCTCATACTTGGTAACGGACATACCATCCGAAGTCAAACTATCGAACCTCAATCTTCTCTCCTTACGTACACTCCATGAAATGCAGCGACCCTTAAAAGCACTAAAAAAGTCTCCCCCACTCAACTAGAGGGGATCCAACTAGTTTGTACCATATGAATGGCCTCCACCACTCTCGGGCTAACCCATGGAGCTGGAGTTCAACAAATCGAACACCCTGGGCATTAAGTGAGTAACCATACTCATTGCCTCTAACATATTATGACACAGTGTCAAGAACTCATGAGTATCCTCACTCCTACCACCCTGGAACTTGGGTGGTTTCATCTTCTGAAACCTCTCATAGCACTGCTAATCTGCTATAATCATAACCATAACTGGAGCAACCTATGCACCGAAAGTTGGTGTGGGAACCAATGGTGCTTGACCAACCTAATTCTAAACCACTAGGACCTGATACTGCTTTGGGGGTTTTTGCACCAACACTAGTTTTTGTACCCTTTGGCATACCTACAGCACCCTGAGTAAAACTCTCTAACACACCCAGCATCCTCAATAAGGTCTCATGGAATAACGGTGTTGCGAGTCCCAAAGGAACCTGGTCCTCAGCCACCTCAACATATGGCTCTAAAGAGGCTTATCTAATATGACCTCTGGCAAGTGTCGCTCCTCGGGCACGGCCTCTACCAATAACTGATCCATGGCCTCAGCCTCTAGCTCGGCCCCTACTTTTACCCCTAGGTGGGGTCTCAACAACTGCCTTGGGAACTATCTCCCCTCTACCAATAGATGTAGCTTTGGTCCTCGGCATCTGCCAAAACAATATGCGACACTTAGCACTAGTAATAATGACTTGTCACGATAAGAATGAATGAAAAAAAGAAGCTTCCTAATAGTCTTCATAGCCTCTCGAAGATAAGTACAGAGATATCCGTACCGATCCTCAAAACTCTACTTAGACATGACTTATAAACATGAGACCTATGAACCTGAGGCTTTGATACGATTGTCATGATCCGAATCCAGGTGTGATGGCACCTGTCCTTTCCCACTAAACAAGTCAGACTAAAACCCAATATTTACAAAAATAAAGAGGAAATAGTTTGAATGGGCAAGTAATAAACAAAAGTGGAAGTCTTTCAACTTAAATAACCCCTAGAGATTGGTTGTCACATGTACAAACCACTAAAATAGAACTGAAATGAAAATACAAGTCTTAAGTAAGTCTATGTCTCTCCAATAGAGTAAAGCATAAAAAATACAGGAATTAGAGAGTCCGCCGAATGATAATAGCTACATTTCTCAATCTCTTGGAAGCCTCGGATTATCATAAAGATGAATAATCGAAGTCTGGAATTAGAACCTACACAAATTTAAAGGCAAGGGTGAGTACCAAACAACACAGTACCTAAAAATCTGACTAACAAAACTAATGAAATCTAATAGGATACACGAACTCCTTTTCAACCCAACCAAACCTCCGTTACTACATCCTACACAGAAAATATGCCCAATCTAATAGCTCATACAAAATAGTTCAAATAATGTAAAATCACAACTCAATAGCACAATTCATAGCATACAAATAATCACAACTCAAATATAAGTATCAAGTCTTCCACACATAATATATAGAAATGTATATGCACACTCAATGATCATACATGTGTGCAATCGCCGACAAAGACCTCTACATCATAATTTCTTGTTGGAAATGACCTCGGCATCATAATCTCATAGAAAATGACTTCGGCATCATAACCTCACCAAAAATGACCTCGACATCATAATCTCATTAGAAATGACCTCAGCATCATAATCTTGCTGGAAATAACCTCGACAACATAATCTCATCGAAAATAACCTTAATATCATAATCTCGTGCATCTCATCACACTATTTCATAAACAAATGCAATCACCATGATCACACAATTAATGATGAATATAATACATTCAAATAATCGACAATCATAATCTGACTATCAAAGTATTTCAACAAATACACATATATATCAAGATCATGGCATGTCACACTTGAATCACTACACTAACTAATATTACCTTTTTACTACCCCGTTGACCAATTTAGATTAGTTCATGACATAACTGAACCCATAATCTCATCCCTATTACTCCCCAACACTTAAAGGTAATTCGGGATTCAACAAGATTCACAGAGTTTTAGAAGTCCACTTGCCTTAGCAAAATCAGGATCAACCAATCGAAGTGAGTCTTTTCCTTCTGAATATACTCCAAATCTCCACAATCTAGTCAAATAAGGCTTCAAAATCAATAATCGGGTCCAATGACACAAAGAATGCGAAATTTAGAAAAAAGGTCAAAATGGCTCAAAATTTTAATTTCGAAAATAGGGTCTAAATCTAGAAATTTTAAAATGAAATCATTCCTCATAGTATTAAGAATATATTGATGAAATCCGTGTCAAAAAATAAGTTCAAATAAGATCATAATCACAATTTAAAGAGTTTTCCCAATGTTCTTGAAAAAGACATATTTTCATCAATCAAATCACCAATGTTCAAGCTAAAATACACAATTAAGTAATGGGTTACGAAGATTAGGTTAAAATCACTTACCTAATAGATTTGCCACAAACATTTCTCTTGAAAATTGTCTACCCAAGCTTCACAAACTCAAAAATAGTGAAAAGGGCTTAAACACCAGGTAAACCCATCTCTGATGTTGCCTAAGCGATGTTGGGTTCACTTTAGTGAAGCCCGCACAAATTCAGGCCTTTGATTTTAGAGACAGGAAATTTTCTTAAGAGAAGGTCGCTTTTTTGACACACCATTCACTTTAACAAAGCCTAGAACTTCCCAAAACAAAACAGATTTCCTAACTCCAAAAATATCTCGATTGGTCCCTCGGGATTCATTCAGAATCCTGTACACACAAACCACCTATGCTATCATACTAATTTTGCTATTCCAAACTCAATAGAACCATCATAATTCAAATTCAAGGTCTTCTTGACCCAAAATCAAAAAGTTGTTGTAATCATTTACAATTTATTAAATATAAATTTGTAGAATGGTTCAATTTATATTAAATTCAAGATATATTAGTCCAAATAAATATTTTGAATTAATAAAATTAGGTCAATTATTTAAGCCCAATAAATGTGAATTTAATTAAAAACCTAAATCCATTGATTTGGGTTATAAAGATGACCCCACTTTGTTAAGCCCAATATCATCTTAGCCTAGAGGCCTATTTTCATGCCACATGTCAAAGTTATTGGACAATCCAAGTCAAATTAAATAAGTCACTAGAATTATGCCATGTACCAAAGTTAGGTGGCAATCCAAGTCAAATTAAATAAGCCACTAAAATCATGTCACATGTCAAAGTTAGGTGGTAATCCAAGTCATATTAGATAAGCCACTAAAATCATGCCACATGTCAAAGTTATATGGTAATCTAAGTCAAACTAATGAGCCACTAGAACAATGCCACGTGTCTATGTGACATGTTCTGACCAATCAAATTAAAACTCTTCAACAAAGAAATCTGATTGGTCAGTTCAAACAAACCAATCAAATCACACCCTCATACCACTCCCTACAATTATAAATAGGGGTCCTCATTATTCTGAAAGGGGAGGGTTTTTCAAGAACAAGAAGCAAGAAGAGAGCTCGTGGATCAAAAACCGCAAATTCTCCACAAAGCTACAAAGTTCAAGTAATCAAATTCAAGTTCAAGTTCAAGATCAAAAATGAAGAAGAATATCAAGAAGATCAAGATCAAGTTACTTGTTCATATTTACTATTCGTCATAACCATACAAGTGTTCGTGATGAATAATTCAAATCCAAATTTAAAGACGAATATTCAAGATCAAGCTATTCAAGCCCTTGACTCTAAATCAAATTCAAGTTCAACGTGTTTCATATTATTTGAAGAATCAGAGGATTATCATAGAGATTATAACCCGAACTACATTTTGAAATCAAATATTACACTTTGTTACTCCAATTTTCCAGTCTTGATTATTTATTTTTCTCGGCTCAAAAATTTGTTGTTCACAAATTTTGGCACGCCCAGTGGGACCATCTCTACCTCCCATCTCTTCACATCGATCATCAAACTTTAAGAATACTTAAAATGGCATCTAAGAAGTTTGACTCCAGGGCTATTATCGCTAAGGCTACTGATTCTAAGTTCTCCTCTGAGGTAGAGAACATACTGGATGCGACTATGGGAAGTTTGGGACCCATCACTAGGAATAGAGAAAACTTGCTAGGACAACAAGCACTCCAAGTGTCATCCCCAGTGGTTCCTATTTTTTGATCCTTCATCTTCAAAGAGGGCAAGATTCTTTCCGAATGAATTAAAAGAAGGAGAGAATATAGCTGATATTGTTGAAAGGACGTTGGCTCAACTTAGTACTTTTAACACATGGAATTGCACTATTCAAGATGAAGATGATGTCCTGATCACTAGATCTGCCCCAGTCACTCCACGTAACTTATTTCAGACAAATTTTAGTTTGAGGGAAAATCCATGCTTTGCTCCATCATCCATAACGGCCATCCAAGCGATGATAACTAATACCTCAACTGTTGAAGAACAACTGGAAAGTTTGACAAAGGCAATTGAAGGTCTAACAAAATATGTGCAAGATCAAGATAATCGAATTGTCAAGTTGACGGACAGAGTTGAGAACGTTATGGAGGGGGACTCAAGTCATGCACCTAGAAAACGTCCGATGATATAAGAAAAGGGAGATTCAGTTACAAAGAAAATAAATGTGGGTGATGAGCTGTAAGTATCTGCTGAAGGAGGAATTCTCATTCATCAACTGAAGGACTTTATTATGGGAACCATCAAAGATAAGTATGATGTGTATGATGTGTCTTCAAAGTCATCATTTAAGTATGCAAAGCCATACACTTCAAGAATCTATGTTTTAAAGATGCCTGTAGGTTATCAACTTCTAAAATTTCAACAATTTGACGAAAAGGGAAATCCAAAGCAACACATTGCCCATTTTGTCGAAACTTGCAATAATGCTGGAACATATGGAGATTATCTGGTCAAGTAATTTGTGTGTTCCTTACAAGAAAATACCTTTGACTGGTATACGGATCTCGAGGCAGGCTCTATTGATAGTTGGGAACAACTTGAGCATGAATTTCTCAATCGTTTCTATAGCACAAGGCGTACTGTGAGCATGGTTGTAATGACAAATACACGTCAATGGGAAGATGAACCCGTTATTGAGTTCATCAACCGATGGAGAAATGCAAGCCTTAATTGTAAGGATAAGCTTAGTGAAACTTCCGAAATAGAAATACGTATTCAAGAGATGCGTTGGGGACTTCATTATATCCTACAAGGTATTAAACCCAAATCATTTGAGGAACTAGCCACACGTGCTCATGATATGGAGTTGAGCATGTCTGCAAGCGGGAATGAAGGACCACTTAATTATGGGCCTCACAAGGGAAAAGACAAAATAGAGGTAAAGAAAGGAGGAAAATCGGCACCTATGTTTGGAAATAAGGAGTCGATGAATCTTAATGCCGTACCTTTGAAAGTGGCTACAAATCTAAGCAAGAATCAAAGGATGAAGACCACGACTTTTTAGAATAACGCTGGTAGAAAGCTGACTTTGAAGGAAATGCAGGCAAAAGAGTACCCTTTCTTGGACTTAGATGTTCCAGCAATTTTTGAAGAGCTTATGGAGTTAAAACTCTTTGAGCTACCCGAAATAAAGCGACCAGATGAGGCTGGGAGGACTAATGATCCAAATTACTGCAAATATCACCATTTGATGGGCCATCCTATTGAGAAGTGTTTTATCTTTAAGGAAACGATCATGGACTTGGCCCGTGAAGGAAAGATATTGCTTGAAGATGAGAAGAAGAGTTCAAATCAAGTCTCTGTCACTTTTGGTTCACTCGACCCCATAGTTCTTTGCAAAGATGATTAAATTTGGTGACTTCAAACCAATAGATGTTAACGCATCATCACTTGTTCCTTTGATGAATGAAGTAATAAGGGAAGATAAATATCTAGAGGAAAACCAATCTTGCAGTACTTATACTGATGATGAAGGATGGATTTTAGTGACACGACGAAGGCGTTGTAAAACGAGCCTGCAAAGAGAACCAAGTAAGCAAGTGACTAGAGCGAAGATGAAGAAACTACCTAAAACTCAAAGGGTAAAGAAGAATGTGAAGAAGTCAAGAGTTGGGGGAAATTACTATCAAAAGCAACGTCCTCCGGTGACATTAGAGGAATTCTTGCCAAGTTGGTTTCATAAAAAGATTTCTCATCGTGACACCAAGGCCTCGTGTTGTAATATTGATAGAGAAGAGACAATGGGAGAAAGATCATCACCATCATTACCTCCATCACATGAAGTCCCTATAAAGCCTCACTCTGAAGAAGTGGACACTTGTGATGCGAAGTTTACATTCACTAATGATGATCTTTTATTGGGTGAAGTGTTGCATAATCGTCCTTTATATATGGTAGGTTTTGTGCTTGGACATAAAGTGAAAAGGATCATGGTGGATGATGGATCTGGGGTCAATATTCTCCCTATTCGTACTATGAAGGAACTTGGAATCCCGATAAATAAACTGTTTGAAAGTCGTCTAATGATTCAAGGATTTAACCAAGGGGGGAAGAGAGCCATTGGTGTTGTCAAATTAGATATAACAATGGGAGATATGCGTTCGAGTGCGTGGATGCATGTTATTGACTCAAATACCTCGTATAATATCTTGTTAGGAAGGCCATGGATACATGAGAACAAAGTGGTGCCGTCCACCTACCATCAATATTTCAAATACTTTAAAGATGGGGTTCAAAAGAAGGTAGTTGCTAATGATGAACCTTTCACCGAGACAGAAGCGCACTTTGCTGATGCAAAATTCTACTTAAAGAACCATGCTTCAAAAGAAGTCAAAGTTGATAATGCGATACCTGCTGACATTACAAAAAAGATTGATGTAGCACCTGATAATGCGAGGGTCACGATTGAAAAGAGTAAAACACTTTCAGACATGAGTAAAGTACTGAAGATAAGTGAGGCATCTTCAAGTAAGAGAATGATTCCTATTTCTCACTATGTCCCAAAGACAAACAAAGTCAAGATCCCACCCTCTGAGTTGCAGAGTAGCAAGTTGACATTCCCTATCAAGCAAATTGATACAATCAAATCACCTTCAAAAATGATACAAGGATTTGTCAGACCATCGAATCATGATTCACATGAATCACTTCCTAAAAAGCATACAAATGAGGGTTTTGACCCGAATGCATATAAGTTATTGGTGAAAGTGGGATACAATCCGAATGAAGCTGTTAAAGTAGGGAAGCTTCCAAATTAAGTTATTGAAAGGGCAAATCATGGCCTAAATCCAACTCAAAGGATGATAATAGAGAGAGGGTATGATGTCAAGCAATCGCGTGAAGGCTTGGGTTACAAACAACCATCACCAGCCTGAATCTCTATAAAAAGGATGAGCATCAACTACATTACCCCTGTGGAAGAACTGATGATGTTCAACAAGAAGCCTTCTGTGTTTGATTGACTTAGTGGCATGACTCCTAACATTTGTACATCTGATCAGCTAATAGAATCAACTCCAAAAACTTCAGTATTTGATCGATTGGGACCAATGGAGAAGAAATACAAGCGCCAAGGAAATTATAGAACAATGGAAAAAGAGGTACATGCTCAGGAGCATAATTCACCCAAGAATTGGCCCAGTTTGATCCCTTCTAGAATGAGGCGAGAGACAAAACTTATAGTTTCATGTGGAGATGTCCTGAGAGCAAGAACTCATACCATAGTTCACACTAAGGAGCGAGATGAAGATGAAGAAAGTGTGGGATCATCAAATCACATATCTTTTAATAATGATGATCCTCAAGAAGATGAGGATACTGAAGATGCACCACCTGAACTCGAGGAAGGGATAAAGAATATTGTTGATGCATTGAAGGAAGTAAATCTTAGGGTTGATGATGATATAAGGCCTACATATGTAAGTGCTTCACTGGATGACGATGAAGAGAAGAAATATATTGAGCTGCTTATGGAATTTAGGGATGTATTTGCTTGGAGTTACAAAGAAATACCAGGATTAGACCCTAAAGTTGTAGTTCATTGTCTTTCTGTGAAACGAGGCACTCGTCCTGTTAAACAAGCGCAACGTCGCTTTAGACCTAAACTGGTTCCTTTGATCGAAACTAAAGTTAACAAGCTCATTGAAGCATATTTCATTCGTGAAGTCAAATATCCTACATGGATTTCAAGCATTGTACCTGTAAAAAAGAAGAATGGCCAAATATGAGTTTGTGTTGACTTTAGAGATCTTAATAATGCATGCCCTAAGGATGAATTTCCTCTTCCAATCCCTGAGCTTATGATTGATGCTACAACTGGATACGAGGCAATGTCTTTCATGGATGGTTCATCTAGATACAATCAAATTCGCATGGCACCAAGGGATGAAGAACTTACTACATTTCGCTCTCCTAAAGGTATATATTGCTACAAAGTAATGTCTTTTGGTTTAAAAAATGTTGGATCCACTTATCAACGAGCCATGCAGAATATTTTTGATGACATGCTTCATAAAAATGTTGAGTGTTATGTCGATGACTTAGTAGTGAAATCAAAGAAAAGTTATGACCACTTACAAGATTTGAGAATGGTGTTTGAACGACGTCGAAGATATCAACTCAAAATGAACCCTTTAAAATGTGCCTTTGGAGTTACTTCAGGAAATTTTCTTGATTTTATTATTTGACAACGAGGAATCGAGATTGACCAAGATAAGATAGATGCTATTTTGAAGATGCTTGAGCTAAAAAATATTCATGAGTTGAAAAGCTTACAAGGAAAATTAGCATATCTTAGGAGGTTTATCTCAAATCTGGCTGGGAGATGTCAACCATTCAGTCGCCTTATGAAGAAAGATGTTCCTTTTGAATGGGACTAAGCTTGTACCAATGCTTTTGAGAACATAAAGTCTTATCTGATGAAACCTCCAGTACTTGTAGCTCCTATACCTAGAAAACCATTGATTTTATACATCGCAGCACAAGAAAGGTCAGTAAGAGCACTTCTCGCACAAGAAAATGATGAAGGGAAAGAAAATGCCCTATATTACTTGAGTAGGATGATGACACAAAATGAGATCAAGTATTCACCTATTGAGAAGTTATGTCTGGCACTTGTATTCTCGATTCAGAAGATGAAGCATTACATCCAAGCTCATATTGTGCAACTTATCTCTAAAGCGAATCCTATCAAGTTTTTCTTGTCCAAGCCTGTATTAAGTGATAGACTAGCAAGGTGGTACCTCCAGTTTTAATAATTTGAAATTGTGTATATATCTCAGAAGGCAGTAAGAGGACACGTGCTAGCAGATTTCTTGGCAAATCATCGAATTCCGAATGATTGGGAGTTATCTGATGAATTACCTGATAAAGACGCAATGCTAGTAGAAATTCAGCCACCTTGGAAGATGTATTTTGATGGTGCTACACATCGTGAAGGAGCCGGTGCTGGAGTGATATTTATCACTTCCCATGGAGAAGTTTTGCCATACTCCTTCATTCTAACACAAAATTGCTCCAATAATGTTGCTGAATATCAAGCACTCTTACTTGGGCTTGAGATGGCCATTGATATGAAACAATTGCAACTACAAGTTTTTGGGGATTCCAAGTTGGTGATCAATCAAGTCTTGGGTAATTATGAAGTAAAGAAGCATGAGTTAATCCCATACTGCAATTACGCTCAAAAAATGATAGGGTGGCTTGGAGAGGTGACTATTCAACATGTCCCAAGAAAGGAAAATAATAAGGCTGATGCATTGGCAACTTTAGCTTCTGCATTAGTATCTCCTGATGAAATGCAAGTTCTGGTTTGCCAAAGATGGATAACTCTGCCTCCAGATGAGCATGAAGAAGAATTTCAACAAGTTATCGCTACTTCAGAAGTGGAAATTGACGATTGGCGACAATCAATAATAGATTATTTATGTTATGGAATATTGCTAGAAAACCTTTGAAGAAAAATAGAAATCCAACGACGAGCCCCTCGTTTTCTTTATTATAAAAATACACTTTACAGGCGGTCATTCGATGGAGTTCTCTTACGATGTTTGGGGGCAGATGAATCTACTCAAGCTATGCATGAAGCATATTCTGGACTATGTGGAGTGCATCAGTCTAGGCCAAAACTTCATTTTCACATAAAAAGGATGGAAAATTACTGGCAAACCATGGTGAAAGATTGCTTGGATTACGTCTGAAGATGTAAAGCTTGCCAACTTCATGCGAATTTTATACATCAACCCCCAGAAGTATTGCACCCAACTATTGCCTCATGGCTATTTGAAGCTTGGGGTTTGGATATTGTTGGACCATTGCCTAAGTCCTCTGGTGGACATTTGTACATCTTGGCTACAACTGACTACTTCTTAAAATGGGCAGAAGTTGTTTCTCTTAGAGAAGTAAAGAAAGAGAATGTTGCCAACTTCATTTGAGTCAATATTATCTACCGTTTTGGTATTCTTTGATACATATTGACAGATAATGGCAAGCCATTTGATAAAAAGTTAATGACGAAGATATGTGATCTTTTTGGATTCAAGCAACGCAATTCCTCTATGTATTTTGCGGCTGCTAATGATCTCGCTGAAGCATTTAGCAAGACACTCTGCAACTTGTTGAAAAGGTTGTTTTTAAGTCTAAGAGAGATTGGCATGAAAGAATGGAAGAGGCTCTTTGGGCATATAGGACTACGTATCGCATGCCAACACAAGGGACTCCATATTCTCTTGTTTATGGAGTTGAAGCAGTTCTTTCACTTGAATGTCAAATCCCATCATTGCGCCTTGCCATTCAAGAAGGACTCACTAATGAAGAAAGTGCTCGATTACGCCTTGAAGAATTGGAGGCTCTTGATGAAAAAAGACTAGAGGCCCAACAAAGTCTGGAATGTTATCAAGCTCGTCTAGCTCGATCTCTTAATAATTATATTCGTCTTAGATGCTTTCAAGTGGGTGATCAAGTTCTTGTTGTAAGAAAGGCCACTATTGCTTCTCGCCGGTCTGGAAGCAAGTTCTCCTCTAAATGGAATAGACCATATGTGGTACAAGAACTATATTCAAGTGGCGCTTACAAACTAGTTGACTTAGAAGGATTGCGCATTGGCCCCATTAACGGAAAGTTCATAAAGAGATACTATCCCTGAAGAAAAGAAACACACTCCTTAAGGTACGAGTATAAACTACATGTTACTCCTAGCCCGCAAGAGTATAAACTGTGCATGGCACCCCATAAAAAAAATGTCCGCTAGGTTGAAAATCTCGAAAGAGGCGGCCTAGGCAAAAGTTAGGACCAAAAAAAAATCATTCTCTCAGAACTACGTTATGACTTGATCCTCTTCACTGAGGTACGTAGGCACTTAGAATTACATTCTGAGTTCAGTCGCAAGAGTATCCAAAGAACTCGTAGTCTCTCTTGACCCTTTCCACCATAGTCCATGAGTTACATCCTAATTTTAGTCTCATAAGTTCAAAAGAAATGGGGCACACCATTATTTGAGCATCACAATATTCTCATAGATTGTCATATAACGTGTGAATTAGAGAAGGCCAATCAAGACAAAATTTTAATTGACTTCAAAGAAGTATTTATACAAATCCATAAAGTTATTAGCTGTGATTATTGTACATAGTGTAGTTCTATGAACCTTCTTTTCGGCTTCTCTACGCTGAGATATGAGTTTGTTTTTTTTAATAAGATCATGTGAATATGAATCTGTCAGCTTTCCTGTATGTGAAGTTCATTTTTGAAGTATATTTAGAACGATCCTGAGGGACTTGAGCTATACATTTTGGATATGTTTTAGATTAAGAAGGTTGATTTCTGATAAATTAAGTCTCTCCTGGATTGGTGGTCTCATACAATGATATATCTCTTGTACTATCGAAACACAAAAGGTATCGCAACTCTGAAGAAGAAGAAGTCAAATCTCTAAAGTAAACCATGATTCAATCTGTAAAAAATAAAAAAAGTATTAGCGCTTAAATTAGTAATTTAATAATCATGGTAATGAATCTCAATAATGAACGATTATATTCTTTGAGCAAAACCTATGTCTGATATAGATAGTGGAAAGTCTTTACAAATCATGTAAAGTCTTTGCCTCAGACGGTGTAAAGTCTTTAGCTTGGGCTATGGAATGCCTTTGCCTCAGACGGTGTAAAGTCTTTAGCTTGAACTATGGAATGCCTTTGACTCAGACGGTGTAAAGTCTTTGCCACAAATCATGTAAAGTCTTTGGCTTAGACGGTGTAAAGTCTTTAGCTTGGACTATGGAATGCCTTCAATTCAGATGGTGTAAAGTCTTTGCCACAAATCATGTAAAGTATTCGCCTTAGACGGTGTAAAGTCTTTAGCTCGGACTATGGAATGCCTTTGACTCAGACGGTGTAAAGTTTTTGCCACAAATCATGTAAAGTCTTTGCCTTAGACGGTGTAAAGTCTTTAGCTCAGACTATAGAATGCCTTTGACTCAGACGGTGTAAAGTCTTTACCACAAATCATGTAAAGTCTTTGCCTCAGACGGTGTAAAGTCTTTAGCTTAGACTATAGAATGCCTTTGACTCAGATGGTGTAAAGTCTTTGCCACATATCATGTAAAGTCTTTGCCTCAGACGATGTAAAGTCTTTAGCTTAGACTATGGAATGTCTTTAACTCAGATGGTATAAATTCTTTGCCATAAATCATGTAAATTCTTTGCCTCAGATGGTGTAAAGTCTTTAGCTTGGAATATAGAATGCCTTTAACTCAGACGGTGTAACGGCTTTGCCACAAATCATGTAAAGTCTTTGCCTCAGACGGTGTAAAGTCTTTAGCTTGGACTATGGAATGCTTTTGACTCAGACGGTGTAAAGTCTTTGCCTTAGACGGTGTAAAGTCTTTAGCTTGGACTATGGAATGCCTTTGACTTAGACGGTGTAAAGTCTTTGCCACAAATCATGTAAAGTCTTTGCCTCAGACAATGTAAAGTCTTTAGCTTGGACTATAGAATGCCTTTGACTCAGACGGTGTAAAGTCTTTGCCACAAATCATGTAAAGTCTTTACCTCAGACAGTGTAAAGTCTTTAGCTTGGACTATGAAATGCCTTTGACTTGGACGGTGTAAAGTCTTTGCCACAAATCATGTAAAGTCTTTGCCTCAGACGGTGTAAAGTCTTTAGCTTGGACTATGGAATGCCTTTGATTCAGATGGTGTAAAGTCTTTGCCACAAATCATGTAAAGTTTTTGCCTTAGACGGTGTAAAGTCTTTAGCTCGGACTATGGAATGTCTTTGACTCAGACGGTGTAAAGTCTTTTCCACAAATCATGTAAAGTTTTTGCCTCGGACGGTGTAAAGTCTTTAGCTTGGACTATGGAATGCCTTTGACTCAGACGGTGTAAAGTCTTTACCACAAATCATGTAAAGTCTTTGCCTCAGATGTTGTAAAGTCTTTAGCTTGGACTTTAGAATTCCTTTGACTCAGACGGTGTAAAATCTTTGCCACAAATCATGTAAAGTCTTTACCTTAGACGGTGTAAAGTCTTTAGCTTGGACTATGGAATGTCTTTGACTCAGACGGTGTAAAGTATTTGCCACAAATCATGTAAAGTCTTTACCTCATATGGTGTAAAATTTTTGCCACAAATCATGTAAAGTATTTGTCTCAAACAGTGTAAAGACTTTGGCTCGAACAATGCGTCATCTTCGGGTCAAACGGTGTAAAGTCTTTGCCAAGAATGATGTGAAATTATTTCCAACAATGAAACACCTTTGTTTCAAATGATTAAAAACAAAGAAATAATAATAATAATAATAATAATAATAATAATGCATGGCTACAAAGTCAACAAAATGAGCTTCTTCAACAGTATGTCTGAAGTCTTTAAATCCTCCAAATATGCAAGTAGATAACACAAAAAAAATATATTATTACCTGTCAAGTCGAGGAAGCCACACTAGACTAACCAGGCTAGACTTGAGACAAGATTTTCTTGGTCATAATAATGCCCTTGAAGTCTAGTTTCTAGCAATTCCAACCCTTTTCAGTAACGATGTTCCTACATCAAGATATAAAATATTTTGTGAGGCAACAAAAATTTGAAACTTTCAGCATGACAAAATTAAGTTAAACTTCAAAAAAATGTGAAAAAAATAAATAAATTATCTAGAAGGATATTGAAGGAGTTTAAATTTAAATTTTGGATATGTTGTATAACTTTGTGTCTAAATTTAAAATAATCAAGTGGCTTGTGATTTTGAAGTTCCTACATGAAGATACAAAAGTTTTAATAAAATCACGCAAATCTGAAACCTTCAGCATGGCAAAATCTAGAGCTAACTTTAAAAAATTATCTAGAACGGTCATGAAGGTATTAAATTCTCAATTTTGGATATGTTGTAAATCGAGAAGTCTAGTTTCTAGAAAATCACACCGTTCATGATTCCTACGTATCTACATTAAGCTATGAATTTTCTATGACAGAAATGTCAAGATGTGGAAAAGGTTGTTGAAAATCAAAGAAAAGAGAAGAAAGTACCATGGCGCTGATCGTCAAGCCACATTGTTGTAAAACAATGAAGGTCAGACATCTATTTATAAGGGTTTATTAGCATCTATTATAACTAAATTCAAACTTGAATTAGGCTTCTACAAAATTGACTCCTAAGCGGATTCCAATTAGTGGTGGAATCTTGCATGACAAGTAAACACCCTAAAAAAACGTGAAAAAAAAATTATTTTTTTCTTCTCTTTCCTAATCCTCATTGGATATAACTAATTTGCTACATTCCTACTCCAACAATGATGAAGGGGTGCATCAATATAGTATGAATTCACGATGCATCTCAAAATACATGGCATGTCATTATCCTACAAGTAATACTTTAAGCCTAGTCTTCAAAAGATAAAATATCTCGACAAGACTTGAAGTAGGGGGCATTTGTAATCATTTACAATTTATTAAATATAAATTTGTAGAATGGTTCAATTTATATTAAATTCAAGATATATTAGTCCAAATAAATATTTTGGATTAATAAAATTGGGTCAATTATTTAAGCCCAATAAATGTGAATTTAATTAAAAACCTAAATCCATTGATTTGGGCTATAAAGATGACCCCACTTTGTTAAGCCCAGTATCATCTCATCCTAGAGGCCCATTTTCATGTCACATATCAAAGTTATGTGGCAATCCAAGTCAAATTAAATAAGCCACTAAAATCATGTCACATGTCAAAGTTAGGTGGTAATCCAAGTCAAATTAGATAAGCCACTAAAATCATGCCACATGTCAAAGTTATGTGGCAATCTAAGTCAAACTAATGAGCCACTAGAACAATGCCACGTGTCTATGTGACATGTTCTGACCAATCAAATTAAAACTCTTCAACAAAGAAATCTGATTGGTTAGTTCAAACCAACCAATCAAATCACACCTTCATACCACTCCCTACAACTATAAATAGGGGTCATCATTATTCTGAAAGGGGAGGGTTTTTCAAGAACAAGAAGCAAGAAGAGAGCTCGTGGATCAAAAACCGCAAATTCTCTACAAAGCTACAAAGTTCAAGTAATCAAATTCAAGTTCAAGTTCAAGATCAAGAACGAAGAAGAAGATCAAGATCAAGTTACTTGTTCATATTTACTGTTTGTCATAACCATACAAGTGTTCGTGACAAATAATTCAAATCCAAATTTAAAGACGAAGATTCAAGATCAAGATATTCAAGCCCTTGACTCTAAATCAAATTCAAGTTCAACGTGTTTCATATTATTTGAAAAATCAGAGGATTATCATAGAGATTGTAACCCGCACTACATTTTGAAATCAAATATTACACTTTGTTACTTCAATTTTCCAGTCTTGATTATTTATTTTTTTTGGCTCAAAAATTTGTTGTTTACAGTCGCAACTAAACCAAATTTATGCCTCAAAAGACCAAAACGCCCTCGGAACTTTCAAAAATTATAATGGAACTCTCCTTAGAACTAAAATAATCTCCTAAATCCAATGGAGCTGTCAAAATTCAATTTCGAGCATCCAATCACTGAATATTGACCAAAGTTCACTCTATGGCCAAAAACTCAAACATTTTCAACTCAACACCTTAAATCCACGATATAACCCCTAATCTAATTCTATCAACTCTCTTAAACCAAATTTAACATTCTAAAGCGAAGGAATTGACGAAATTTCCTTTAGAAACCCAAAACTCTGGATGACCTCAGATACCACTTTTAAGCCACTTAAACCTCTAAAACTCGGAGTTTACCAAATATCTCAACTTTTCAAGGAAATTCATGAAAATTGACTCTAGATACTGATCAAATCTAACTCTGAAAAACTATCAGGAGGAGTAAAATAGTTATTTTGTGAAATTTACCAAAAATGACCTTCAAGGTCATTACATATAAGCTCATACAATCAACCATTTCATACATTTTCGATGGATTATCATTACCCTTTTGCCTATGACTAAACAAAAGATACATTTAAGTTCAGACGTACAAAGCTTGATAGAACTTGACATAATTCATCAAATGAGACAAATGTTCGATGTATTATTGATAGACAATCAAGGTTCGATGAACTATATATATATATATATAATCCTATTCTCTTGTCTATATCATTAAACGAGATAAGTCATTCAAGCTTATACGATTATTAATTATATATATATAATTTAATTTGTGAGTATCACCTCACATTTCATACTGAGATAGATTATTGATGTTTCTTGTCTATTCCATGAATTCCAATTTTTTTATAAAATTATTCAAAGTTATTACACTTTTAAATTAATTGTAAGCGTAAAATAAAAAATTGTGTTATACACAATAGGAAAATAATGATTGATAGAAATATTTTTAAAAACTAACCTCTAGATGTCAATTTTAAAAAAAATAATTTGATAAATTAAAATATAACGACCTTCGAAGGTCGGTATAACATTAAATTTTATATAAATAAAATTAATCACGTTAATTCAAATAATATCAACTTCCAAAAGTTAGTATATTATATTAATTTATTTTTATATTACATAAAATTGTCTTCCATAGGACGATTTATTTCAAGTTAATTGAATATATTGTTTTATTAATTTTCTGTATTTTTAATTTTGATAAGATAAAATTTTATTCTTAAGTATTACCGACAACTGGAAGTTAGTTTTAATAAAAATAAAAATATTGACTTCTCGTAGTCACAATATAAATATTTTAATGAAAATTAATTTAATTACATAAAATTTATTTTCATTGACTTCCAGGAGTCAGTATTTTAATTTTTTTTATTTTTTATTTTACAAATAATCATCCTCCAGAGGATAATTTAATTAAAATTTATTAAAATAAATATTTTTTACTTTTTAATATTTAATTTATATTAAATGAAATATTAATATTTATTTATTAATTTGATACCGACTACAACAAATTAATTTTTCTTGTATTTATTTTTTCTGGGAACATTTCCAACCTACGGAGGTCGGTATGTGGTTTTCCAGATTTTTTGGCATTAAAACCGACTTTTGGATGTTGGTTTTCTTATTTGTTTTATTTCTTTAAATAATAACGACTTCTAGAAGTCGGGAATTACCGACTTCCATTGGTGGTTGGTAATTTTGAGGTCGGTCTTCACAGTATTTTTAGTAGTGACAATCAGCTCCTAATAAGTCATCTTTATAAAAGGTGTAGGATCTCCACCTTGTAATAAGAGCATCAAAAAATTTTTATCAAATACTTGCATCTTTCTTTAACATCACAGTTCTAAGGGGTTGTTTGGTGTGAAGGTTAACAACAAATAGTCTTGTGATTAAATTATGGTGTCATTTATTTTATTTTTTGATTGGCAAGTCTGGAATAACTTATTTCGGGATTAATAATTAGTATTGAGATAAGTTATCCCTACCCTTGAGTGGTATAGTAATCCCGAGATAATTTATTATGGGATAAAATAGATGAAATGACAAAGATATCCCTTTAAACCCTTTTTATACATCATTTTTCACATTCATGTATATATACATTATTTTTAATACCATGTATACAACTTCTTATTTTTATGATAATTCTTCATATTTTTCTATTAAAAACTTACGCTAGATAAATGTAATTTTATTTATTAATTTATTTGATTAATATTATTTATATTTATATTTTTATTCCTCTAATACATAATTCCATATTTTTTAACTATATATTCCTTTAGTCACTTAAAAATTTGTATTTTATATATCAATTAAAATAAGATATCTTTAATATTTTATAATTTTTAAGAGTGATATTTGCTTAAATAAAGTGATATAAATAATAAATTAGCTTTTACTTTAACAAACTTAAGATGAAAGTTCTATTTTTAAGCTAAAAAACAGAAAAGTTTTATTTTTTAAATACATATGGTGCCATCATGGAAATACGCACACAAAAATATTTAATCTAAATAAGATAAAAATTTTATTTTTAAGAATGAATACGTAAAGTTTGCAAACAAAATATAAAAAACTAAATAGAGTGAAGGATATTTTTGTAAACAAATAACTTATTCTTAAAATTTATGCAATCCATATTATTTTGAATACAACAGTCAAATAGTCAATAAGAAATAGTCTCCACATAACTTATCTCAACATAACTAATCTCATCATAACTAATCTCACCATATGTAACCTCTCGGGTATTCGAAGGTTGGAATATGATATAATAAGGTTAAACATTGTAAAAAATGGTCTCGGTGGATTTTTAGGCAAAGTATACCAGAGAATAAATTTTTTCAAAAATTGCTTTTCCAGTAGGATGCGCGACAGGTCCGTGCCACGGACCTACTCCCCTATAGTACAAATTTTCCTCCATTTCAAAATCATGGAAAATTCTCATTCGCTCAAAATTTGCCTATCCGGAAACGAGTCCACGTCGCGGACTTGGGTTAAGTTTTCCGTCCGAATTCAGTTTTTAACTGGGGACACTTTAGACTTTTTCCTAATTATTAGTTGATGAACCTGAACGTTTTTAGGACCTAATTCGACTCTATAAACTAACTTAAACCCCTATTCTTCTTCATTCTACCACAATTCACCTATTCAAATAATTTTCTCTCTACAGAGGCTCTCAAAAACTTCATTGAACACATTCAAGGAATTCTCACAAGCTCTACCATAAAAATCTAATTTTTTTCAAGTTTCTTTGATCTTCTCATTCAAGGTATGTGGGTAATTCATCCAAGGGTACCTTTCACCACTGGAGCCCAATAAACTCTCATCTTTTTGATAAATTCAAGTATGTATTTTTATGGATTTTATGATCTCTATTTCAATTACAAGAATTATGACTCAAATTATATTATGATTATATTTTAATATAAATTTATGGTTATTGCATGAAATTGAAGAGTTTCTCTATAAATTTTCCTACATTGATCTTTACTGTTCATATATGGATTATAGGTACCTTCAATTATATTTTTAATTGATATTATTTTCATGAATTATATATGGGTTGATATAAAGTATATGATCATGCATGTTTTCAAGTCAATCTCAAGATTTCCAAGTGTAAGAAGCCGAAAGTTGAAAAGTTGGAACTAAGGAGAAAATTCTTGAAATTTTGAACTGACCCATGTTTACGAGTCACACTACATCTCGTAGGGACTTCTACGACTCGTAAGAGTGAGTCATAGAGTGCATCCTAAAAACCTGTCTCAAAACAACCCCAGGCGACACTCTACGACTCAACAGGACGGTTCGTAGGAGTGTCTACGATTCATCAAAGTGAGTCGTTCTCAAAGATCAGAGACTCCCCAAATTTTCAGAATTTAGGACCAGCAAGATGAGTCATATTTACGACTAGTAGTCCTTTGGAAGAGTCGTAGATATGACTCATAAATGAAGGTTCAGAGATCCTCGAGTCTGCAGGTTTCAAGAACTGCAGGACGAATGCATATTACGACTCGTAGACCTCAAAATGAGTCGTAGAAACAACTCATAGGAAAACTTCAGAGACCTGATTTTCTGGCTTTTTCTAAAGCCTGCAGAACGTCGTCTTGATGACTCATCATCCCACCTACAATTCTTAGGGATCAACTCGTAGGGTCAAATTTCAGATTTAGTGAAAGGTAATTATGTCATTTTCCAAGTTCGATTCAATGAACCAAGACACAAGTATGGCTACGTTCAACCCTATATTTACCCAATCCTTTGAAATTCACTCATTCAAAAATCATTCTTCTAAAAAGCTCTAAGGCAAGGAAATCAATTCTCTCAAGGTTTGTCTCTGAGCTTCAAACTAGGGTTTCAAATTTATTCAAGGTTTCTTCTTCAATTCTTAGTAAATTCAATCAAGGTATGTGGAGAATGATCTATGAGCCCCGTTAACCCATGGAGTCCCAATGTTTTCTCAAAGTTTTCTTTAATTTTTAATTGATTATTAAGCCTAGTTTTATTGAATTGCATTGGGCTGATTTAATTTCATTTTCAATCGATATTAATGATTATTCTAAGCATGTATCCACATGAATTGCATGATTTTAAGTTCAATTATGGATTCCCATGCATAAAGCTATCTTAATTATGATTTTAAGGTTCAAAGATGATTTTTCATGAGTTGATTATGAGTTCAATGTTTTTCATGAAAAGTTTTCATGATTTAGAGTTGAGATTATGATTGTTAATGATGAAGTTATGTTGATGATTAAGTTATGACCAAATCAAGTTATTATGGTGTGTTAGGTCCAATTCTCACAAAATCATGTTAAAGATGGTGATAAGTACAACTCTCACTGAAGTTATGGATTCTTATGAATTACTAAAGTTAATGAGCTACTCCTAATATGTTTTATGAAGATAGATTGATAAGTAATTACTATCTTTTCCTATTATGTTATGATCATGTTTTATTAGTTTTCGTTGGGATATTGACTAAGTACCGAGAGGACTTTTAGGTGGGGTTTGGTCCGATAACGTAGTTAGTTACCCAAGGGAATCCTAGTAGAAATCTAAAGTCCCAAACTATGTTGCCCGCATAGGACTGACTTCACGGCCTAGCTAGTGGATTCACATATAGCACAGTTGAGTTGAGTTGGGTACCATGATGGAGTATACCCTAGCTAGGTAGCCTCCCCCTTCTCGATAAGGGTTACATAGGATTTCATGTAGTAGCTCACATGGTATTATATGTCGGTTAAAGGTATTATCCCAAACACACACAAGTTAAGTGTCAAGTTATGAGTTTTTATGATATGCATTGACCAAGAGTTTTCATGTGTTTTCAAATGCTTTAAGCCTTACTCATGTTCATTGTGATTGGTCATGCATCTTATGGCATATTGTTCACGTTCCTTTACTTGTTCATGCATAAATCACATACTTGGTACCTTCCATGTATTAACACATATTTTGCCTACATTATCTCATAATGTATGGATGAACAACACCCACAACCATCCTATTCTTGGCTAAAGTTGCTTAGATATCAACAGTTGGTGAGTCCTCATCTTATCAAGGCAATGACTTATTTTCATATTGCTACTATTTTGACTTCTTCTATTTGTTTTGGTGCGTTAGAAGCTTGTCCTAGGTCCCCACCAAAGACTAGACTAGAGGCATGTTTAGATATTATGTGATGTAATCCAGTTGGACATCTATTGATTTGCTATCCCTTAGTCCCATTCCCTTGAGTTCTTACTTCCGCTTATTTTACCATGTTTCTTTACCTAATGTATGTGATGTATGCTAAGATGGATTGGTTTGGGTCCCTCACATATCAATCGTCATGTCACGACTTAGCTCTAGTTTAGGTCGTGACAAATTTGGTATTAGAGCACAAAGTTTAGGAAGAGTCCTACGGAATCTAACATGCCGCATTAAGTAGAGTCTTATTCATTGATATGAAGTGCGCCACATCCATGAATTGGAGACTACGAAATGTCTTAGGAAAATCTCACTTTCTTCATGATCTATGTCGTACGGCAGAGTGGTGATTAAGTCTTTCCTTCTAATGTTTATTCTTTGCAATTTTCAGAATATGCCTCCACAAAGATATCCCTCTAGAAGGAATGTGTTTGAAGAGGAGAAACAAAATCCAAATGATCCTTTGAATGATCAAGTTTCTAATATTGAGTTTTGAGCGGACTTTCAAATACTTGCACTAGCCATTATAGCCCAAATCAACCCAAATATGGGTATGAAAGCAAAAAGAGTTTGTGATTTCATGAAGATGAATCCTTTAGAGTTTTGGGGTTCCAAGGTTGAAGAAGATACACAAGACTTAATTGATAGCATTCACAAAATTGTAGATATCATGAGCGTTATCCCGGTTGAGAGGGTGGAGTTATCCACGTACCAATTAAATGGTATTGCTCGTATTTGATATAATCAATGGAAAAGTGAGAAGCCTAGAGAGGAGCATCCCATGACTTGGGATGATTTTAAAGGGGTATTTCTTGATCACTTTTTCCCATGGGAGTTGAGGGATGCCAAAGTCCAAGAGTTCATCAACCTTAAATAAAGGTATATGAGTGTGAGGGAGTATGCCTTCAAGTTTATTAAATTTTCAAAATATGCTCCATTCATGGTTGCCAACTCAATAGCTCATATAATCAAGTTTGTATCGGGTGTGTCGGATGTGGTATCTAAGGAGTGCAAGACGTCTATGTTGATTCGAGAGATGGATATCTCTAGACTTATGACCTATTGTCATGACACGACCTAGGACCTAGTCATAACACAGAGATCGGGATGCGAGGGACCCCAAACATAAGCCATCTTAGCATTTATTGCATACATAAGGTAAAGAATAATGTAAAGATAAGAAGAAGTAATCATAAGTGGGGTAAGGAACTTAGGGAAACACAATTCTATAAACATCCAAACCGGACTACACCAATACATCATCTAAATATGCCTCTAGTTTAACCTTCAACAGGGGATTAGGACAAGCTCCTAGCTCACCCTAGCAATTGAAGAAATGTCTAAGTAATAGAAACATGAATAAAGTCTTGTCTTCGGTAGAATGAGGACTTACCAACTCCTTGGACATCTAAAGAAAACTCTAGCCATGAGCGAGATAGTCGTGAGTGTCGTCTGTCCCTACATTATGAGAGAATGTAGGCAAACTATGAGTTTGTACATTTGAATGTACTAAGTATGTGAGGTATGCATGACAAGTAAGAGAACATAATAAATATGCCATAAGTTGCATGATCAATCATAATGAACATGAGTATAGCTTAAAAGTAATTTTTAAACATAAGAAATTCTTGTTCAATGCATTTCATAAAACTTCAACTTTCAACTCATAACTTGATATCTTAAAGCTTAACTTGAACTTATGTAGGATAAGACCTTTAACCGACAACTAATACCATGCAAGATACTACATGGAATCCAATGACTCCTACATTGAGACAGGCCGATGAATCCTGCATCGAAATAGGGGAGGCTACCTTGCTAGGGAATACCCCAAAGATAACTCAACTAGTCTATGTGGATCCACTAGCTAGGCCATGAAGGCAACTTATGCGGGCAACATAGTTTGGGACTTTAGGTTGCTATTAGGATTCCATTGGATAACCAATTGTGTTATCTGACCGAACCCCACCTAGAAGTCTTCTTGGTACTTAGTTAATATCCCAACAGAAACTCGTAAAATACACTCATAACATAGTAGGGAAAGATAGTAACTGCCTATCAATCCATCTTTAAAACATTAAAGAATATCTCATCTTACTTGGTGATTCATAAGAATCTATAACTTTGGTGAGAATTGTCCTTATCACCATCTTTAAACATCTAATGATCTTAACTCTGATCATTATATCAAAAGATCCAATGATCTTAACTCTGATCATTATCTATCTCAACTTTAACTTCAAAAACCATAATCTCAGTTGTGACTCATTGTAAACTATCTTTATAAATCATTTAACTATGATTAACTCATGAAAATCATCTTTAACTCATGATCATAGCTTGAAAATAACTCTTATTCTTGGGCATAAATGATTCAACTTAAAATCATGTAATTTATACGAAAACTTGCATACAAAGATCATTGATAACATCTAAAAATGAAATTAACTCAGCCTAATGCAATTCATCAAAACTCAGGTTTATAATCAATTATAAACTGAATAAAAACTTGAGAAATCTTTGGGTCTTCATGGGTGAAAAGGGCCCATAAATCAATTCCCATATACCTTGTTTGAATTCACTAGGAATTGAAGAAGAACCTTAAAGAAATCTAGAAACCCTAGCTTGGAGATTGGAGAGAAACCTTGAGAGACCTTTGAGTTCTTGCCTTAGGAATTTTGAGAGAATGAATTGAATAGGAAGGGATTTTTAAGAAAAGAGTATTTATAGACTTTGAACTTGGCCATAAAAGTGTCTAGGTTCATTGAACCGAACTTTGGAAAAGACACGATTTCCCTTCATTAAATCCTGAATTTTAAGTCTACAAATGGGTTCTTATGGGCCGTCTAAGTGTTGAAGAGTCATCAAAACAACTCTTCTTGCAGGTCTGAGAAAAGGGTCTGAAATTCAAGTCTCTGATGTTTAGGAATGACTCGTGTTTACGACCCGTCATCAATGAAATGACCCATTCTTTGGGCTCGTCCTGAAGGTCCCAAAAACCTGCAAAATACAAGTCTCTAAGTTTCGTGTACAACTCATATGAGCTTTTATGACTCATCCTACAAGTTTGTAGACATGGCCTTGAGGGGTCCTTGAAACTTGGCCTCTGAACTTAGCTTACGAGAGGTTTCTACGACCCCGTATTCTCGAGGATGAATCATCCCAAAAAGGAGTAGAACCTCTCCTGAGGGAAACTCCAAGTTTTTCTTAAAGGCTCACTCTACAACCCAACCTTATGAGCCATAGAAGGCCCTATGAGCCATAGAGGGACTCGTTCACATGGATGGGTTCAAAATTTTGAGACTTTTCTCCTTGGTTCCAACTTTCTGACTTATGGGGTCTTACAATAGCTCTTCCTTGGAAATATTCATCCTCGAATGAGATTAACTTATCATAGAAAGGACATGGAAATAGGACTAGAAACCCAACATGAGCATGATGACATCTTAAAATGCATGGAACATGAAAACTTCAACTTAACATAAAATCATAACTTTGAAATCAACTTTTTCATGAACATGCATGCATATGAATGACATAGAAGGAAGTGAATACTTAGTAGTTTAACTAGCTTGAATAGAATAAGTTACTACTTTAGGCTTGAGTAGATAAAAAGAGGTACGGTTATTATTTCATTATATCTGCCTCTGCCTCCCAAGTAGAACTTTCTACTTGTTGATTCCTCCATAACACTTTGACGGACACAACCTCTCTGTTCCTTAACTTCTTGACTTGCTGTTCTAAAATTTTTATCAGAACTTCTTCATAAGTCATATCCTCCTCAACACTTAAATCTTTCAATAGCATAATGGAGTTTAGATCACCCACAAACTTCCTCAACATCGATACATGAAATACCGAGTGAACCATAGCTAACTAAAGTGGCACATCTAACTCATAAGCCACCTTGACAACACATCTCAATATCTTGTAAGGTCCTATGTATCTAGGACTCAACTTCCCTTTCTTGCCGACATGTATTATACCCTTCATGGGTGAAACTTTCAAATAGACCTAATCATCCACCTCAAATTCAAGCTCTCTTTTCCTAATATCAGAATAGGACCTTTGACGACTTTGGTTCGTCTTTAATCTCTCTCTTATGAGTCTTACCTTTTCCATAGCATCAATAACCAAATATGGACAAATCAAGTTCATCTTTCCCACTTCAAACCATCCCACCAAGGATCTATATCTCCTCCCATACAATGCATTGAAAGGAGCCATTAGGATGCTAAACTGATAATTATGATTATAGGCAAACTCAATCAATGGAAAATGTTCATCCCAACTTCCTTTAAAATCACTAACACATGCCCTTAACATATCCTTTAATGTTTGGATCTTTGTTTCGGCTTGACCTTTGGTTTAAGGATGAAAAATGGTACTTAACTTAACCTTTGTCTTTTGAAATGACTTTCAAAAGTATGAAGTGAATTATGTACCTTGATCTGATATGATGGATAAGGGCACACCACGAAGTCTTACCAACTCTCGAACATACAATTTTGTATAATATTCAGCACATAGGAAGTCTTAACCAGTAGAAAATGAGCCGACTTGGTCATCTGATCTACAACAACCCAAATAGAATCTTGTTGCTTCTTAGTACGAGGAAAACTTATTACAAAATCCCTATTCACATCTTTCCACTTCCAAGTAGGAATTTTGATATCTTGGGCTAGACCTCCTAGTCTTCGATGCACAACTTTAACTTGTTGGAAATTTGGACACATAGATATAAACTCCGTTATGTCCTTTTTTATGTCATTCCACCAATATACTTCTCTCAAGACATGATACATCTTTGTGGAAACCGGATGAATCGAGTATTGGGAACTATAGGCCTCATTCAATATCAACTCTCTTAACCCCTCAATATTAGGTACAAATAAACGACCTTGGTAACGTAGTACACCATCTCACCCTTGAGAGAAAGCGTCAATGGCTTTTTCCACAACCAATTTCTTTAACTCAACCAACATTGGATCTTGGTCTTCTTGACCTTAACATCCGCTACAAGAGATTATTCTGAACCATTACGAAAAAGAACACCTCTGTCATTGGAATTGACCAAATGCACACCTAAATGTGCAATAGATGAACATCTTTAATCAATTGTTTCTTATCTTCTTCAACATATGCCACACTAATCATAGTCAATTTACTTTTGTGCGTCGACAACCATATTTTCCTTACCCGGATGATACAACACACTCATATCATAATCTTTCAACAACTCAAGCCATCTTCTTTGCTTAAGGTTCAATTTTTTTTGCTTCAACACATATTGTAAACTTTTGTGGTTGGTGAACACGTCCATATGGAGACCATAAAGATAGTGTCTCCAAATTTTAAAAGCAAACACAACCACCGCTAGTCCAAGATCGTGGGTTGGATAGTTTCATTCATGCACCTTTAGTTGCCTAGAAACATAATCTATTACCTTACCATGCTGCATCAATACACAACCAAGACCAACCCTTAAAGCATCTCAATATACCACGAAAGCATCGGACCCTTTTGTCAAGGTCAAGATAGAAATGGTAGTGAGACGATCCTTCAATTTTTGGAAACTCTTTTCACTTTCTTCCGACCATTGGAACTTCACCTTTTTTTAAGTCAACTTGGTCAAAGGTGATGAGATTGATGAAAACCCTTCCACAAATATCCTATAGTATCTGGTTAAGCCCAAGAAACTCCTAATATCTGAAAAAGATAATGGTCTAGGCCAATTCTTAACTGCATTGGTTTTCTTAGGATCAACCATATTTCCTTCATCGGACACAATATGACAAAGGAAAGCCACTTCCCTTAACCAAAACTCACATTCATTGAACTTTGCAAATAATTATTTTTCTCTTAGAGTTTGAAACACGATCCTCAAGTGATTTGCATGCTCCTCCTCATTCTGAGAGTAAACCAAAATGTCGTTAATGAATACAATCACAAACATATCTAGGTATTACTTGAACACCCTATTCCTTAATTCCATGAAAGCCACAGGAGCATTGATCAAACCAAACGACGTGACTAGAAACTCATAATGGCCATACCTTATCCATAAAGCCATTTTGGGAATGTCACACTCTCTCACCCTCAATTGGTGATAACTGGAATGGAGATCTATTTTGGAGAAGTAACTTGCCCCCTGCAATTGATCAAACAAGTCATATATTCTTTGAATTGGGCATTAATTCTTTATGGATGCCTTATTCAACTGTCGGTAATCAATGCACATACATAGTGAACCATTCTTCTTTCTAACAACAATACGGAAGAACCCCATGGAGAAACACTTAGCCTAATGAACCCTTTGTCTAATAAATCCTTCAATTGATCCTTCAACTCCTTTAATTCTGCCAGAACCATCCAATAAAGAGGAGTAGAAATAGGTTGAGTATCCGAAAGAAGTCATATACCAAAATCAATCTCCCTTTCAGGAGGGACACTAGGTAAATCATCGAAAAACACATCTGAAAACTAATTTACCATAGGGACCGACTCTAAGATAGGGGCAATGGAATTCTCATCCCTAACCCTCACAAGATAATAAATACAGCCATTGGAAATCATCTTTCAAGCTTTAAGGCATGAAACAAATTGACCTTTAATCACGGCGTTTCTACCCTTCCATTCTAGGACCGGCTCATTTGGAAATTGAAACTTAACCACTCGGGTTCTGCAATCAATAAAAGCATAACATGCATATAGCCAATCCATACCAAGGATGATATCAAATAAATCATCTCAAGCTCAACTAGATCCTATAAGGTAAATTTATGGAAAACCATAACCGGACAACTTCTATAGACTCTTTTAGCCACAACTGACTCACCTACGAGAGTATAAATAGAGAAAGGCTCTAACAATGTCTCAGGACTAACATCAAATCTCATGGCCACATAAGGGGAAACAAAAGATAAATTTGCACCCGAATCTAGCAAACCATAAACATTATAGTGAAAGATCCGTAACATACTGCTAACAACATCTGGCATCTCATCCACCTTTTCCCTACCATGGAGAGCATAGAACCTATTATTGCGTTGACCACACTTTGGTTGCACTTGACTATCTTAAGCAACTTGTCCTTGAGGACAAATATTTTTACCCTTACATTCCTTAGTATGATGACCCATGTTACCACAGCAGTAGCACATATTCAACCTGGCTAGACATTCACCATTGTGGCTCCTACCACACTTATTGCATGCGGGAGTAGGTTGGCCTATAGGAGCACCTCCTTAAAGTTTATGGTTGGGCACCCTATCTTTTTCAACCCTTGGAGTAGTAGCATTAGAAAACCCTTAGCTTAAGTACCTTTGGAAAAAATGAGAACGTCCACCACTTTTGGACTTAGCATGAGAGAATTCACTATCATCAGTCCTTGGCCTCTTAAACTCTCTATTCTTCAACTTTAACTTCTCACTTTCTACTTGCTCATGAGTCTAGATATATCCATCTATCGAATTAACATAGCCGTTTTGCACTACATTGCAACTATATCTTACACACCCAATATAAATGTGCTCATACGAGCTCTTGAGTCGGCCACTAATAATGGAGCATATTTTGACAACTGAGCAAACTTGAGGGCATATTCCCTCACACTCATACCACCTTGCTTAAGGTGGATGAATTCTTGTACCTTGGCCTCCCTCAACTCTAGCGGGAAAAGCAATCAAGAAACACCCCTTTTAACTCATCCCAAGCCATGGGCTCCGCCTTTCTAGGCCTCTCATTTTTCCATTGATCAAAGAAAATTTGTGCAACACCCCTTAATTAGTAATTAGCCAACTCTTCCATTTCAACTGAGCTAATCCCCATAATTTCAACAATCCTATGGATGTTATTGATAAACTCTTGTGGATCCTCATCAAAACTCCAGAGTATTCATCCTCATGAATTCATGAACTCTTGTTGCCTCTGTACTAATATTCGGATTCAAGAAAGCAACCACCTCACAGTTTACTTTAGCCATAACAGCTTGAACAAGTACTTGGAAGGCCGCTCGGAACTCAGCATTAGAAACTTGATCATTCATAGGGTCATTTGGAGCTTGTTGATCCTCTTTAACCATGTTCCTTCTAACGTGGTATATTCATAGAGGTATATTCTAAAAATTGCAAAAAATAAGTGTTAGAAGGAAAAGACTTAACCACTCTACCATATGACATAGATCGTGAAAGAAGTTATACCTTTCTTAAAATATTTCATAGCCTCCTATCTATGGATGTGGAGTACTTCACACCAATGAATAAGACTCTACTTAATATGGCATGTTAGACTCCCTAGGACTCTTTGAAACCTTGTACTCTGATACCAAGTTTTGCATGACCCGACCTAGGACCTAGTAGTAACACAGCGATCGGGATGCGAGGGACCCCAATCATAAGTCATCTTAGCATTCATTGCATATATAAGGTAAAGAACAATGTAAGGATAAGCGAAAGTAATCATAAGTAGGTTAAGGGACTTAGGGAATTCTATAAATGTCCAAACTAGACTACACCAATACATCCTCTAAACATGCCTCTAGTTTAACCTTTGATGGGGGATTAGGACAAGCTCCTAGCTCACCCTAGCAATAGAAGAAATTTCTATGCAATTGAAATATGAAATAAAGTCTTGTCCTCAGTAGAATAAGGACTCACAAACTCCTTGGAAATCTAAATAAAACTCTAGCCACGACTGAGGTAGTCGTGAGTGTCATCCGTCCCTACATTATGAGATAATATAGGAAAAATATGTGTTAGTACGTTTGAATGTACTAAGTTTGTGAGGTATGCATGACAAGTAAAAAACATAATCAATATGCCATAAGATGCATGACCAATCATAATGAACATGAGTATAGCTTAAGAGCAATTTTTAAACATAAGAAATTCTTGGTCAATGCATATCATAAAACTTAAACTTTCAACTCATAAATTAATATATTAAAGCTTTACTTGAACTTATGTGGGATAAGACCTTTAACCGACAACTAAGACCATGAGAGATAATTCATGAAATACAATGACTCTTTCATTGAGACAGGACAATGACTCCTACATCAAAACAGGGGAGGCTACCTTGCCAGGACATACTCCAAAGATAACTCAAGTCAACTCAACTAGGCTATGTGGATCCACTATCTAGGCCATGAAGTCAACATACATGCACAATGTAGTTTGGAAATTTAGGTTACTACTAGGATTCACTTGGATAACCAATTGCGTTATTCGACCAAACCCTACCAAGAAGTCTTCTTGGTGCTTAGTAAATATCCCAACGAAAACTCATAAAAAATACTCATAACACAGTAGGGAAAGATAGTAATTGCTGATCAATCCATCTTTAAAATATTTAGAAATAGCTCATCTAACTTGGTGATTAATAAGAATCTATAACTTCGGTGAGAATTATCCTTATGACCATCTTTAAACCTCTAATGATCTTAACTCTAATCATTATCTCAAAACATCTAATGATCTTAACTCTGATCATTATCTCAACTTTAACTTCAAAAATAATAATCTCAGTTTTAACTCATTGAAAACTATATTTATAAATCATTTAACTCATGATTAACTCATGAAAATCATCTTTAACTCATGATCATAGCTTGAAAATAACTGTTATGCATGGACATCTATGATTCAACTTGAAATCATGAAATTTATATGAAAACATACATATAAAGATCATTGATAACATCTAAAAATGAAATCAACTCAGCCCAATGCAATTCATCAAAACTCAGGTTTATAATCAATTATAAACTGAATAAAAACTTGAGAAATCTTTGGATTTTTATGGGTGAAAAGAGCTCATGAATCAATTCCCACATACTTTGCTTAAATTCACTAGGAATTGAAGAAGAACCATAAAGAAATCTGAAACCCCTAGCTTGGAGATTAGAGAGAAACCTTGAGAGACCTTGTGAGTTCTTGCCTTAGGAATTTGAGAGAATGAATCTAATAGGAGGGGATTTTGAAGAAAAGAGTATTTATAGACTTTGAAATTGGCCATAAAAGGTTCTAGGTTCATTGAACTGAACTTTGGGAAAGACACAATTTCCCTTCATTAAATCCTGAATTTTAAGTCTACGAATGGATTCCTATGGGCCGTCTAAGTGTTGATGAGTCGTCAAAATGACTCATCCTACAGTTCTGAGAAAAGGGTCTGAAATTCAAGTCTCTAAAGTTTAGGAACGACTCATGTTTATTACCATTCATCAAGGAAAAGACCTATTCTATGGGCTCGTTCTATAGGTCCCAAAAACCTGTAAAATACAAGTCTCTAAAGTTTCATGACGGATGGTTCTTATGACCCATCTAAGCTTCTACTACCCTTCCTGCAAGTTCGTAGACTTTTCCTTGAGGGGTCCTTGAAACTTGGCCTCTGAACTTAGCTTACGAAGGGATTCTACGACCCATCTTCTCGAGGACGACTCCTCCTGAAAGGTCGTAGAACCTCTCCTGAGGGAAACTCCAACATTTGCTTGAAGGGTCGCTCTATGACCTAATCTTACGAGTCATAGAGGGACTCATTCACATGGATGGGTTTAAAATTTTGAGACTTTTCTCCATGGTTTAAACTTTCCGACTTTCGGGGTCTTACATCTATGCTGAGCAAATAGAAAGTGAGAAGCTAAGGAGAAAACTAGGGAGTCCAAGAGGCCAAGGACCTATGGTGGTGATTTCTCTCATGGTAAGCCCGGAGGAGGTGGACATTTTCACCAACAGTACTCCGGCCAAGGATCTTCCAATGACACTACTCCAAGTTTGACAAATATAGAGTGCCCAACCCAAAGCCTTAAGGAGGTGCTCATATTGGCCAAGTTACTCCTGCATGCAAGAAGTGTGGTAAGAACCACAAGGGTGAACGTTTAGAAAGTTTGAATGTGTTCTAGCTGTGTGGTAAGCCGGGTCATTATGCTAAGGAATATAAGGTCCAATATGGTCATCCTCAAGGCAAAGTTGCTCAAGGTGCTCAAGTGCAACTAAAGGGAGCTCAACACAATAATTGGTTTTATTCTCTTCATGGTAGGCAAGACATGGAGGAGACTCCCGATGTGGTTACCGATATGTTATGGGTCTTTCACTATGATGTTTATACCTTACTTGATCTAGGTGAAAATCTGTCTTTTGTTTCCCTTATATGGCCATTAGATTTGATGTTAGCCCTAAAATATTGTTAGAGCCTTTTTCCATTTTTACTCTCGTAGGTGAGTCTGTTGTGGCTAAGAGAGTCTATGAAGTTGTCCAATTTTGGTCTTCCATAAAGTTACTCTATGTGATTTAGTTGATCTCGAGATGATCGATTTTGATGTTATCCTTAGTATGGATTGGCTATATACATGTAATGCTTTTATTGATTCTAGAATCTGAGAGGTTAAGTTTCAATTTCCAAATAAACCAGTCCTAGAATTGAAGAGTAGTAATTTCGTGTTCAAAGGTCAATTTATTTCGTGCCTTAAATCTAGAAAATGATTTCTAAGGGTTGTATCTACCATCTTGTGAGGATTAGGGATGAAAATTCCAAAGCCCCTACTCTAGAGTCGGTCTCCTTTGTAAATGAGTTTCCAAATGTGTTTCCCAATGATCTATCGAGTGTTCCTCCTGAAAGGAAAATTGATTTTGGTATAGACCTTCTTTTGGATACTCAAACCATTTCTATTCCTCCTTACTGAATGTCTCCGGTAGAGTTAAAGGAGTTAAAGGATTAATTGAAAGACTTTTTAGACAAAGGTTTTATTAGATCAAGTATATCCCATGGGTTGTTCCTGTTTTTTTATTGTGAGAAAAAAGGATGGTTCGCTATGTATGTGTATTGACTACCGGCAATTGAACAAAGTAACCATCAAGAATAAATACCCGCTTTCGAGGATAGATAATTTATTTGACCAATTTCAAGGGGCAAGTTACTTCTTTAAGATTGATCTTCATTTCGGTTATCCCCAATTGAGGGTGAGGGAGTGTGACATTCCCAAAATGGTATTTCAAACAAGGTATGTCCATTATGAGTTCCTAGTTGTATCGTTTGGTTTGACTAATTCCCCCGTGGCTTTCATGGACTTGATGAATAGGGTGTTCAAATAATATTTGGACATATTTGTGATTGTGTTCATTGATAACATTTTGGTTTATTTTCGGAATGAGAAGGAGCATGTTAATCACTTAAGGATTGTGTTGCAAACTCTAAGAGACAAGCAACTACTTGCCAAGTTTAACAAATGTGAGTTTTGGTTAAGGGAGGTGGATTTTCTTGGTCACATTGTGTCCGGTGAAGGGATCATAGTTGATCCTAAGAAAATTAAGGCGGTTAAGAATTAGCCTAAACCGTTGTCCCCTTCGGATATTAAAAGTTTCTTGGGCCTAAATGAATACTATAGGAGATTTGTGGAAGGATTTTCATCGATCTCGTCACCTTTGGCTAAGTTGACTCAAAAGAAGGTGAAGTTTCAATGGTCGGAAGCTTGTGAAAAGAGTTTCCAAAAATTGAAAGATTATCTCATTTCCGCTCCTATGTTGACCTTGTTGGAAGGGTCCGATGGTTTCGTGGTATATTATGATGCTTCAAGGGTTTGTCTTGGTTGTGCTTTGATGCAACATGGTAAGTTGATAGCCTACACTTCTAGGTAACTTTAAGGTGCATGAGCAAAATTATCCAACCCATGATCTTGAACTTGCAGCGGTTGTGTTTGCTTTAAAGATTTGGAGACACTATATTTATGGTGTCCATGTGGATATGTTCACCGACCATAAGAGTTTACAATATGTGTTTAAGTAAAAAGATTTGAACCTTTGGCAAAGGAGATGGCTTGAATTGTTAAAAGATTATGACATGAGCGTGTTGTACCATCCGGGCAAGGCTAATGTGGTTGCTGAAGAACTAAGTATAATGTCCATGAGTAGTGTTGCACATGTTGAAGAAGATTAGAAGGTATTGATCAAACATATCCATAGATTGGCACGTTTAGGTGTAAGTTTTGTTGATTCTAGTGATAGAGGTGTTCTTGTTCATAATGGTTTGGAATCATCTCTTGCGGTGGATGTTAAGGCCAAACAAGACCATGCTCTGATGCTGGTGGAGTTAAAGAAGTTGGTTTCCAAAAAATCCATTAAAGCTTTTTCCCAAGGGGAGATGGTGTACTTCGTTACCAAGGTCTGTTGTATGTACCTTATGTAGATGGGTTAAGAGAGTTGATATTGAATGCAATATTCGATTAATCTAGGCTCCACCAAGATTTATCATGATTTGAGGGAAGTGTATTGGTGGAATGGCATGAAGAAGGACATAGAGGAATTTGTAGCTAAATGTACAAATTGCCCACAAGTTAAAGTTGAGCATCAAGGACTAGAGGGTTAGCCCAAGATATTAAAATTCCTACTTGGAAATTGGAAGATGTGAATATGTACTTTATAACGAGATTTGCCTCACATTAAGAAGCAATATGATTCCATTGGGGTTGTTGTAGATAGGATGACTAAGTCTGCTCATTTTCTACCGGTTAAGACTTTCTGTGGTGCCGAAGACTATGATAAGTTGTATGTTCGTGAGTTGGTGAGACTTTATGGTGTTCCCTTTTCCATTATATCGGATTGAGGTACTCAATTCACTTCATTCTTTTAGAAGTCATTTCAAAAATATCTTAGTACAAAGGTCAAGCGAAGTACCATTTTCCATCCTCAAACCGATGGTCAAGTTGAAAGAAAGATCCAAACTTTAGAATCTATGTTAAGGTCTTGTGTTATTGATTTTAAAGAAGTTGGAATGATTATTTACCATTAATTGAGTTTCCCTATAATAATAATTATCACTTTAGCATCCAAATGGCTCATTTCAAAGCATTGTATGGGAAAAGGTGTAGATCCCCGATGGGATGGTTTGAAGTAGGTGAGATGTCCTTGATTGGTCCTGATTTGGTGATAAATTCCATGGATAAGGTTAGACTAATAAAACAGAGATTGAAGATGGCTCAAAGTCATCAAAAGTCCTATTTAGATGTTAGGAAAGAGAACTTGAATTTGAAATAGCTGGCTGAGTCTATTTGAAGGTTTCACCCATGAAGGATGTACTGTATTTTGGTAAGAAAGGGAAATTGAGTTCTAGATATGTTGGACCTTATAAGTTATTGAGGTGTGTTGCAAAGCTGGCCTATGAATTAGATTTTCCACTTGAGTTAGCCATGCTTCACCCGGGCTTTCATGTATCTATGTTGAGGAAGTTCGTGGGTGACACAAATTCCATTTTACCACTGGAAGATGTAAGTGTTGAAGAAAATTTGACCTATGAGTAGTTTCTGGTGGAAATCTTAGACTGGCAAGTTAAGAGATTAAGAAATACAGAAGTGGTGTTCCTCAAAGTATTATGGAGGAATCAGCAAGTAAAGAGAGATACTTGGGAAGTGGGGGCAGATATAATGACATGATACCCGTACCTCTTTCTCTCTACTCAAGCCTAAAGTAGTAAGTTGTTCTTATTCAAAGTTAATTGAACTCTTATGTATTCCATTTCTCGTATTTCATTCATATACATACATGTTCATGAAATTTGAATTTTAAGCCATGATTTTATGTTAAGTTGAAGTTATCATGATTCTATGCATGTTAAGGTGTCATTATATTAGTATTGGGTTACTAGTCCTCTTTTCGTGTCTTTCCTATGATAAGTTAATCTCATTCGAGGACAAATTTTCCTAAGGAGGAGATATTTAAGACCTTGGAAGCTGGAAAGTTGGAACCAAGGATAAAATACCTAAAATTTTGAACTAACCCATGTTTACGAGTCACTCTACGACTCATAGGGCCTTTTATGGCTTGTAAGAGTGAGTTGTATAGTGAATCCTAAAGGATTGTCTCTGAACAACACCATATGACACCCTAAGACTCAACAGGATGAGTAGTAGGAGTGTCTACAATTCGTCAAAGTGAGTCGTTCTCAAAGATCAGATACTCCACAAATTTGCAAAATTCAGGACCTGCAAGATGAGTCATCTTTATGACTCGTAGTCCTTTGGACTAGTCATAGACATGACTCATAAATAAAGGTTCAGAGACCCTTGAGTCTGCAGGTTTCATGACCTGCAGGAAAAATACATGTTACAACTCGTAGACCTCAAAACAAGTCATAGAAATGACTCATAGGCAAACTTCAAAGACCTAATTTTTAGGCCTTTTCCAAATCCTAAGACGATTCGTCTTGACGACTCGTCATCCCACCTACAATTTATAGGTACCAACTCGTAGGGTTGAATTTTGGATTTAATGAAGGGTAATTATATCATTTCCCAAGTTCAGTTCAATGAACCTAGACATAATTATGGCTAACTTCAATCATATATTTACCAAATCCTATGAAATTCCCTCATTCAAAAATCATTTCTTCTAAAAAGCAATAAGGCAAGGAACTCAATTCTATCAAGGTTTCTCTCCAAGCTTCAAGCTAGGGTTTCAGATTTCTTCAAGGTTTCTTCTTCAATTCTTAGTGAATTCAATCAAGGTATATAGGGAATGATCCATGGTCCCTTTCATCCATGGAGTCCCAATATTTTTTCAAAGTTTCCTTCAATTTTTAATTGATCATAAACCCTAGTTTTGTTGAATTTCATTGGGCTAATTTTATTTCATTTTCAATCAATATCAATGAATATTGTAAGCATATATCTACATGAATTGCATGATTTTAAGTTGAATTATGAATTCCCATGCATAAAACTATCTCAATTATGATTTTAAGGTTCAAAGATGATTTTTCATGAGTTGATTATGAGTTCAATGATTTTTAAGGAAAGTTTTCATGATTTAAAGTTGAGATTATGATTTTTAATGATGAAGTTATGATCAAAGAAAGTTATTATGGTGTAATAATTCCAACTCTCACATAATCGTGTTAAATATGGTGATAAATATAATTCTCACCGTAGTTATGGATTCTTATGAATCACTAAAGTTAATGATTTATTCCTAATATGTTTTACAAAGATGGATTGACAGGTAGTTACTATCTTTCCCTATTATGTTACGATCATATTTTATGAGTTTTCATTGGGATATTGACTAATCATTGAAAGGACTTTTAGGTGTGGTTCGGTCCGGTAACACAGTTAGTTACCTAAGGGAATCCTAGTAGTAACCTAAAGTCCCAAACTACGTTACCCATATAGGATTGTCTTTATAGCCTAACTAGTGGATCCACATATAGCACAGTTGAGTTGAGTTAGGTACCATGACTGGTATACCCCGGCAAGGTAGTCTCTCCCTTCTCGATGAGGGTTACATCATATTCCATGTAGTAGCTCACATGATTGTATATGTCGATTAAAGGTCTTATGCCCCATACACACATAAGTTAAATGTCAAGTTATACATTTTTTATGATATGCATTGACCAAGAGTTTTCATATGTTTTCAAATGCTTTAAGCCTTACTCATGTTTATTGTGATTGGTCATTCATCTTATGCATATTGTTCATTTTTCTTTACTTGTTCATGCATATCTCGCATATTTAGTACCTTTTAAGTACTAACGCATATTTTGCCTACATTGTCTCATAATCTAGGGATGGACGACACCCACAACCATCCTATTCATTGCTAAAGTTGCTTAGATATCAAGAGTTGGTGAGTCCTCATCTTATCGAAGGCAATGACTTCTTTTCATATTGCTACTATGTCTTCTTCTATTAATTTGAGTGAGTTAGGAGCTCATACTAAGCCCCCATCAAAGACTAGACTAGAGGAATGTTTAGATGCTATGTGATGTAGTCTGGTTGGACATCTATTGAGTTTCTATCCCTTAGTCTCATTCCCATGAGTTCTTACTTCCGCTTATTTTACCATGTTTCTTTATCTTATGTATGCGATGTATGTTAAAATGGATTGGTTGAGGTCCCTTACATCACGATCGTCGTGTCACGGCTTGGCCCCAGTTCTGGTCGTGACACCAAGTCAATTGATTATATATGCATATTTTCACCTTTTTTTAAAGTATAAGTCATGATCATGGAAATTCAAAGGTTTTCCAATGAATGATTATGAATGACTCATGCAAGGTCTTGAATAATGTTTTAATGATATTTTAAGTAAGTTTTATAAAGAGGGTGACTTAAGACCCTGATGGTGCTTTTATGAAAAAGGATCCATAATGATAATAGGCTTAAATCCACATTACATGAATCACATGGTAATGAGATTCTCTTATGAACAAGTTTTATGAATGGTTATCAAGATCCATGAATGACTCATGAAAAGAAATGAATGATGAAAAATAAGCTACTATTCTTATACATGTATATTATGAATGATATTCCATTGTGAGTTGGACTTTGCACTGAGTGGACTAGTGGCGATTAACCATGTCCCATAACTGCGTGCCACCATAAAGAAGGAGATTGGAGGTGAGTAACCAATCTCAAGAGATTAGAGGAGAGTACCCAATCTCAAGGACTAGAAGTGAGTACCCGGTCTAATGATGATAATGCCTTTATGTCCTGGCAAGATATATTGGTCCCTTTTTTTTATGGAACAATACATCGGGATTCCATATTATAGCTCATATGTTCTTAATGTCGGTTACAGTTATCTCTCACATATGTATAGTCTATAAAATATTCTAAATGACTAATCCTCTCTTTACGTTGATATGACGCTCTTACGATTTATTATGGTTTATTATGCATTGTTCCATTTTATATTCACTTATGATTTTACTCGTCTCCTATCATGCTATTTAAAATGTTCAATTGCACAACATGATTTTTTTATGCATTACATTCCCTACATACTTAGTACATTCAAAGGTACTAACGCATACTTCATTCCCTATATTATTCACAATCTAGGGAAGGATGCTCCATCCTCTTTCCTTGGCTAGTTGGTGATCTATTGAAGATTGTTTGGTGAGTCCTTATGCTTCGAGGGTAAATCAAGTCTATCTTTCCCTTTTTTGTCATTCTTATACTATGTTGGAACATTGAGACTATTACATGTTATGTCATTACTTTTTTAAGGGTGACCTAAGAACATGTCCTCATCCTCACCTACGTAGTTATATAGAGGCATGTTGGATATATGTGTATGGAGTCTATGTCATCTTATGTAATTCTAGTTATGCTATATTCTTGTACTTTTATGAGTTTTTGCATACATGTTACCTTATATATGCTTATGACATTCTAAGAGGTTTGGTTGGGGTTTCTTTGAAAATCCTAATCGTTATGTCATATCTAGGACCTCATTTGGGTCATGACAAACCTGGTATCAGAGAAAAAGGTTTTGAAGTGTCCTAGAGAGTCCAACATCCTGCATTAAGTAGAGTCTTATTCATGAGTTTGAAGCGTACACATTTATGAGTAGGAGGCTATAAGGCATTTTAGGAAATCTTCACTTCTTTCATGATCCATATTGTGCGATAGAGTGTATTCTAAATCTTTTCCCTCTAAAGATTATTCTTTGTGATTTTCATAAGATGTCTCCAAGAAGAACTCCAATCTAAAAGGGGTTGATGCTAATGAGGGAAAATCCCCTCAAGCTCCTAATGATCCTCTAGCTGATTAATTTACCCATGCCAAATTCCAGACCGTCATCTCTATGCTAGCTAAAGCCATGACTACTCAAGTGAACAATGGGGTAGTGGCTCCTCCAAATTTGGTTACACCGGCTTCAAGGGTTAAGGACTTTATATGGATTAACCTTTCCAAGTTTCATAGGTCCAGGGTTGGTGAGTATCCCTAAGACTTTGTTGATGAGATGCATAAGATTGTTACTATTGTGGGGATGTCTTTGGAGGAGAAGGAGGAGTTGGTGGCCTACCAATTCAAAGATGTTGCTCAAGTGTGGTGTAATCAATGGAAAGCTGAAAGGGTTGAAGGAGGTCCCATAGTTTTGGAGAACTTCAAGGTTACATTTCTTGATCGCTTCTTCCCATTTGAATTAAGGGAGGCGAAAGTATGAGAATTCATCAATCTCAAGAAAAGTAACATGAGTGTGAGGCCGTATGCCCTCAAGTTCATAAAGTTGTCCAAGTATGATCCTTCTAAAGTAGCCAACCCCCATGCCTAAATGAGTAATTTTGTTTTAGGAGTGTCATACTTAGTGATGAAAGAATGCCGAACTGCAATGCTTATCAAGGAGATGGACATTTCTAGGCTCATGACATATGCCGAGCAAATAGAGGAAGAGAATTTGAAAGAAAGGTATAAGAGGGAGTCATAGAGGTCTTGAACCTATGGTGTTTCATATTTTTCTAGTGATCTGGTTTCTATGTTTAATAAGGATAGAGTGGTAGACCCTAAGCAACAAAATGACAGGGCTAGTAGTCGGATTTTCTCCACATGTCAGAAGTGTGGGAGGAACTACTCAAGATAATGTCTAGCTGTTTTGGGAGGATGTTTTAATTGTGGTAAGATAGGAAATAAGATAAGGGATTGCCCCTCGGTTTCTAAGATTGATGAGAAAAGTCATCGGAGAGCTCAGCCCTATGATTCTTCAGGTCGTCCGACTTGACTAGGTACCTCATTAAGTAGTTATGAGTTTCTAGTTTGGTGTTATGGTTGGCATGTATTGGCTTTGTTTTCTTCATGCCTTGATTGACCTTAGAACCCAAGTGGTTGAGTTTTCGAGTAAATTGAAGAGTTAGTTCCTATCACGACCCGTACTAGGGACAATCTGTGATATGACGATTAGAATCCCGAAGGAACCTAACCAAGCCTCTAAGCATATTATTCATTATCATCATAAGGTAAATGAATTAAATAAACAAGATCAAAGGTACGGAAGAAACATCTCAATAAAAGCATAAGTCTCAAAAGGAGAAACCGACAACATAGACTCAATGAACATCTAACATGTCTCTACTAACTCAATGGGGGGAAAGACAAGCTCCTAACTCACCCATTACCACATAATAGTAATGACATAGTCCAATGAAACATGACAGTAAAATGTCAAATCCTTGAAACATGAGGACTCACTACCAAAGTACAACTATAACAAGCTCTAGCCACGAACAGGAGAAGGATGAACGTGATCATCAGACCCTATATTATGATAAAATATAAGCAAAAAGTATGCATTAGTACATGGAATGCATTAAGTATATGAGAAGATGCATGAACAATAAACATAGGACATAATCAATATAAATCATGGGATGCAAGACCAATATCTTAAAATATGAGTAAAACCATGAAAATACTAAAACATTTATCTCATTGGCCAAAGATCAAAAATCTCATAATTATCATAAGAACTCATAACTTGCTTTAACTGGTGTGCGATAGGACCTTTAACTGACAAATAATACCATGCGAGCTAATACATGGAATTCGATAACTCTCACATCAAGACGGGGGAGGCTACATTGCCACGGCATACTCTATTAAGTAACTTTTTAACTTTTCTATGTGGATCCACTAGCTTTGCCATATTGGCATCTTTAAACCTAAGTGGACAACATAGTTTGGGACTAAAGGTTGCTACTAGGATTCCCTTGGATTGCTTCAATAACATACCAAACCGAATCCCACCTAAACTTTCTCTCAGCTCTTAGTCATTATTCCAATGGAACTTTCATGAAAACATAGTCAATAACATCACAATAAAAGATAATAATAGTATCAATCCATCTTTATAAAGATAACATAAGAGTAGCTCATCTATCATCATCATAGTAAAATCATAAGAACAGTTCATCTATCATGTGATTCATGTAATGTGAGTGTAGACCTTCCATCATTATGAATCCTTGTTCATAAAACATCTTTAGAGTCTTAAGTCACCCTATCATTAACTTGCTTGAAAAATCATAGAATCATCATTCAAAACCTTTCATAAATCATTCATAAACCTTGAAGATCATTCAATAAATCTTTCATTAAATATGACTTGAAATCATGATAATAACTCATAAATCATAATTGAAACTAGTATATATCATGAACCATTGAAATTCATCTTAAAACAATGTAACATAATGTGAAGTATGCATAAGTAGGCTAGTAGCATTAAAATATATCATAATTAAGAAGACCCAATGTAAATAATGAATTAAGGGCTATTTGATTGAAGAAATCATAAGTAAATTTGACAGAAAACTTTGGGATTCCATGAGTGAAAGGTACCCATGGATGAAGTCTCATATACCTTGAACTTTAGGAGCCCTAGACTGAAGTGAATTTAAGCTTGACCTTGAAGAAATCCTTTGAAATTGCTTGGAGAAGAAGAAGACTCTTGAGAGGAACCTTGGGAGAGAAGATTTTAAGGTTTTGGGGGTTGATGAGAGATAAGAGGGTTAAGGATACTTTAGGTTAGTTAATAGGTAAAAATCTAGTCCCAAAACCACACACATTCATTAATGAAATATAGATAAATAACCAAAATGACCCTCATTAGAAACTGGAACTGTACACCTGGACGGGACCTCTCCATGGATTGTGATAGGCAATACGGTCCGTGGTCACCATCATGGTGTGGGACTAGATTTCTAAAAAAGGGTAATAAAAGGGGGGTGCCCACCACGAGACATACCACAACCAGTGTTGGTCGTCCGTGGTGGTATACTTGAGCTTATGGACAAGAGATTTTGCAAGGGCTCCCACTATGAGAGCTACCACAGTCCGTGATGGGCAATATGGCCCGTGGAGGTCATGCATGGTGAGGAACTGAACAGCAGTCTTAGGAGGGTGTCCACCAGAGAAAGCACCACGGTTCGTGGTGCACACTACGGGCCATGGTCCTCTGTCATGGTCCTTTCCCTGCAAAACTAACTTTCAGGATCTCCACCATGGGCGGTGGTAGGTAATACGGTCTGTGATCGCCTTCGTGATCATCACTTGGTAGCAAAAAGCTATATTTTCTGGGAATTCATCTTTTGAACCTCGTTTTCAGAATTTTCAATTTTTGAGGTTTTATAATATCTCCCTTTTAAAATATTTATCCTCGAATGGAACTCAAACTAGCATAGATGGAATTAAAAAGGAACATAACAGCCCAACATGAATACAAAATATCTCTAAAATGCATAAAATATAAAATCTTTAATCTCAAGCTAAAACATGACTTTAAAACTCATTTGATGAACATGGATGCATAGGAAAGCATGAGAATGACTGAAATACATGATTTGGGCTGAACGGATTATGAAGTGATTGAATACCTCAACTAGGTGTGGAGGGAAAGGGATGAGGATATTGTTATATCATATCGGCTTTGGCTTTCCATGTAGCACTCTCAACTTCTTGGTTCCTCCATAAAACTTTAACTGAATTTATTTACTTATTTCTCAACTTTGTAACTTGTTGGTCTAAGATCTCAACTGGAACCTCCTCTTACCTCAATGTTATCCAATGGCACAACGAAACTAGGACCACCAATAAACTTCCTCAATAAGGACACATGGAACACCGAATGCACCGATGCCAAAATAAAAGGCAAATCCAACTCATAAGTCACCTTTCCAATCCACCTCAAAATATGATATGGGCCAACATAGAGGATACTTAGCTTCCCTTTCTTACCAAAATGCATGCCCTTCATGGGAAAAAATTTCAAGTAAGCCCAATCATGAACCTCAAATTCAAGTTATCTTCTTCTCACATCCGAATAGGACTTTTGTCGACTTTGGGTTGTTTTCAATCTTTCTCTAATGAGTCTTACCTTCTCTATAGCCTCAAATACCAACTTGGGTCCTTCACCAACCTCGAACCAACCTACTAGAGATTTACACCTCCTACCATACAAGGCCTCAAATAGAGCCATCTAAATATTGGAGTGATAATTGTTATTACAGGAAAACTCTATCAATGGTAATGATCATCCCAATTGCCTTTAAAATTAATAACACATGTCCTCTAATGTCTGAATAGTACATTCAACCTGACCATCCTTCTGTGGGTGAAAAGTTGTACTAAGCATCACTTGAGTACCAAGACCCTTTTAAAACAATCTCCAAAACTGAGATGTAAACAGAGTACCTCGATCCGAGATAATATACAATGGAACACCATGAAGCTTAACCAACTCTATGATATACAATCTATCATAGTCCTCGACTGTATATGAAGTCTCAGCAGGAAAAAAATGAACCGACTTAGTCATTCAGTCAACAACCACCCAAATGGAATCATGCTGCCTACAAGTATGAGGCAAATCATTAATGAAGTCCATATTCAAAGCTTCCCACTTCCAAGTAATAATCTCAATGTCTTGAACCAAACCTCCCGATTTTTTATGCTCAATTTTCACTTTTTGAAAATTTGGACACTTCACCATAAACTCTGCAATATCTCATTTTATGCCATTCAACCAATACACTTCCCTCAAATCACAATACATCTTTGTGGAACCCAGATGAATAGAATACTACAAACTATGAGCCTCAAAAAAATATCATTTCCCACAAACCATCAACAATGGGAACACATAATCGGTCTTAATATATCAAAAACACCATCTCCCTCTTGGGAGAAAGCCTCAATAGCTTTTTCGGCAATTGCTTACTTCAATTCAACCAAAGTAGGATCACTATCTTGTTTTGCCTTGACATTTGCTACAAGAGATGATTCGAAACCATTTTGAACAATCACACCACCATCATCAGAATCAACTAATCAAAAACCTAAATGGACTAATCTATGCACATCCCAAACCAACTCCTTTTTCTCATCCTCAACATGGTCAATACTATTCATGGATAATCTACTAGGAGCATCAGCAACAATATTTGCCTTTCCGAGATGGTATAGCACACTCATATCATAATTCTCCAACAACTCAAGTCATCTTCTTTGTCGAAGGTTCAAGTCCTTTTGAATGAACACATATTGCAAACTCTGGTGATCATAGAAAACATCCACATGGACACCATACAAGTATTGTCTCCACAACTTTAAAGCAAATACCAAAGCCGCTAAATCTAAGTCATGGGTTAGGTAATTTTTTTCATGAACCTTGAGTTACCTAGAAGCATAAGTTATCACTTTACCATTTTGCATTAGAACACAACTAAGACCAACTCATGAAGCATCACAATACACAACGAACCCATCGAAACCTTTTGGTAAATTCAACACCGGAGCTAAGGTAAGCACATCCTTCAACTGTTAAAAGCTTTTCTCATATTCCTTGGACTATTAGAATTTCACCTTCTTTTGAGTCAAAGTAGTCAAGGGTGATGTAATGGAAGAGAAACCTTCCACAAACTACCTATAATAACCAGTTAAGCCCAAAAAACTCTAAATGTCAGAATGAGACAACGGCCTAGGCTAATTCTTAACCCGTTATATCTTCTTAGGATCAACTACAATACCTTCATCGAAGACAATATGGCCAAGGAAAGAAACTGAACTTAATAAAAATTCACCCTTACTAAACTTTACAAACAACTGACGGTCCTTAAGAATTTGCAACACAATCCTCAAATTATCGGCATGCTATTCCTTACTTTGAGAGTAGATCAAAATATCATCAATGAAAAAAATAACGAACATATTCAAGTATTGCTTGAATACCCTGTTCATCAAATCCATAAAAGCTGGAGGGACATTCATTAGTCCAAAAGACATAACCAAGAATTCAAAGTGATCATACCAAGTTCTAAAAGCCAACTTTGGAATGTCACATTCCCTTACTAAGAGTTGATGATAACCCGATCGAAGATCAATCTTTAAAAAGTAACTTACTACTTGAAGTTTTTCAAACAAGTCATCAATCCTTCGAATGGGATACTTATTCTTAATTGTGACCTTGTTCAATTATCAATAATTGATATACATACGAAGAGAACCATCCTTCTTTCTGACAAAGAGCACCCTATGAAGAGATACTCGATCTAATGAAACCTTTATCTAACAAATCCTTTAACTGGTCCTTTAATTTTTTTTAATTCTTTCAGAGCCATCTGATAAGGAGGAATAGAGATAGGCTGAGTATCGGGAAGGAGATCGATACCAAAGTCTATTTCTCTTTTGAGGGGAATTTGTGGTAGGTCATCGGGGAAAACTTTTGAAAACTCATAAACAACTGGAACTGACTCAAGAGTAGGAGTTTCAAAATTAGTATCTCTAACTCAAACTAGATGATAGATGAAACCTTTGGAAATCATTTTTTCGAGTTTTTATGGCATGAAATGAACTTACCCTTAAACACGAAATTGCTACCCTTCCATACTAAGACTGGCTCATTAGGAAACTGAAACTTAACCACACGAGTCCTACAATATATAGAGGCATAACATGCATGAAGAAAATCCATACAGAAAATAACATCAAAATCGATCATATCAAGCTCTACAAGATCAACTGAGATGATTTTATGAAAAATTGAAAATGAAATAATTTATATAGACTATTTTATCCACAATTGAATCACCAACAAGAGATAGAACAAAAAAGGCTCTAGCAAGACCTCAAGTAGCAATAAATCTTATAGAAATATAATGAGTGACAAATGATAAAGTAGCACCCAGATCTAACAATGCATATATATCAAATTCAAAGACTTTCAACATACTAGTCACAACATAGGGGGAATCCTCTAACTCCTGGTGCATCTAAAGGGCATAAATCTATTTTGGCGCTAACTGCCACTCGAGGTAATAGCACGTTGATTCGGACAACTGGTAGCCTAAGTCTGAACCTGGGATCTAGACCCACTCTTACACTCCTTTGCATGATGACCCGTCTTACCACACTTGTAACAAACATTCAATCCTGCTAAGCACTCTCCCCTATGGTGTTTTCTAGTCTTTTTGCATGGAGGGATAACTTTTACACCTGAAGCTCCTCCTTGTGCCTTAGGATTAGGCACCTTTTCCTTCTCAGATTTCGGAGCTGGAGTATTTGAATAACCTTGGCCTAGTTGAAAATGACATTTCCACCATCTAATTTTGATTAAGAAAACCCACCTTCATATCGAGCCTCTTGGACTCCCTTACTTTCATCTTCTTAAGCTTCTCCCCTTCAATTTGCTCGGCATAAGTTATGAGCCTAGAAATATACATATCCTTAATAAGCATAGCAGTTTATTATTCTTTCATCACCAAGTCCGACATGCCTAAAATAAACTTACTCATTTGGGTACGAGGGTCATCCACCAAAGAAGGAGCATATTTGGACAACTCTATAAACTTGGGGCATATTCTCTCACACTCATGTTTCCTTGCTTGAGATTTATATATTTACCTCCCTCAACACAATTAATAAGAAATGGTCAATAAATGCAATTTTGAAATTCTTCCAACCAATGGGACCCTCTTCAACCCTTTTGTCTTTCCATTGATTGTACCATATTTGAGCGACACTTTTTGAGTTGGTAGGCCGCCAATTCCGCCTTCTGTTCCGAAGACACTCACATAATATCCACAATCGTATACACTTCATCAATAAAGTTTTGTGTATCCTCATCAATCTTGGATCCATAAAACTCGAGAGGGTTCATCCTTGCAAAGTCTCTAACCCTTGAAGCCGGTGTAGAAAAATTTGGAGGAGCAACTACCCCTCGGTTCAGTTGAGTAGTCAAGGCTTGGGCTAGACTTTGGAAAGAGGCTCTAAACTATGCATTAGTCACTTGTTCATTCAAAGGGTCATTCAAAGCTTATTGTGTCTCTCCCTCAACATTCCTTCAAATGGGATATCTTCGTGGAGGCATGATTCTAAAATCGCAAAGAGAAAGTGTTAGAAGAGGAAACCTTAGAGTTCAACTCTATAGCACGATGAGATCCTGAAACAAGTGAAGTGTTTTCTAAGATGCCTCATAGCCTCTTATTCATAAATGTGATGCCCTTCATACCAATAAACAAAACACTACTCGATGTGGCATGTTATACTCCCAAGGACACTTTAAACCTTGTACTTTGATAATAAGTTTGTCAGGACCCGCACTAGGGCCTAGATGTGACACAATGATTAGAATCCCGAAGGACCCAAACCAAGACTCTTAGCACATCATTCATAAGAAAACATAAGGTAAATAAAGTAAATAAGTAAGATCAAAGGTACGGAAGCAACATCTCAATAAAAACATAAGTCTCAAACTGAGAAAGCGATAATATAGACTCTATGAACATCTAACATGCCTCTACTAACTCGATGGGAGCATAAGACAAGCTCCTAGATCACCCATAAAAACATAAGAGTAATGATGTAGTCTAATGAAAACATGAAAGTAAAATGTCACATCCTCGGAATATGATGACTCACCACCAAAGTACAACTACAACAAGCTCTAGCCACGAAAAAGAGGAGGATGAGCATGATTGTTAGACCCTACATTATGATACATGTAGGAAAAAAGTATGTGATAGTACATGGAATGCACTAAGTATGTGAGAAGATACATAAAAAATAAACATAGGATAAAATTAATATGAATCATGGGATGCAAGACCAATATCTTAAAACATGAGTAAACTATGAAAATATTAAAATATTTATATCATTGTTCAATGCATCAAAAATCTCATAATTATCATAAGAACTCATAATATGCTTTAACTAGTGTGGGATAGGACATTTAACCGACATATAAGACCATGCGAGCTAATACATGGAATTCGATAACTCCCATATCCAGACGGGGGAGGCTACCTTGCCAGGGCATCTTCATTAAGTAACTCTTTTAACTTAACTATGTGGATTCACAAGCTTCGTCATATTGGCCTCTTTGAACCTACGCGGGAAATGTAATTTGAGACTAAATATTTCTACTAGAATTTTCTTGGGTAGCTTAAATAGCATACCGGACCGAACCCCACCTAAAAGTCCTCTTGGTGCTTAGTCGTTATTCCAACAGAACTTTCATGAAAACATAATCAATAACATCATAAGAAAAGATAATAATAGTATAAATCCATCTTTATTAAGATAACATAAGAGTAGCTCATCTAGCATCGTCATAGTAATTAGTAAAATCATAAGAATAGCTCATTTATCATATGATTCATGTAATGTGGTGTAAACCTTCCATCATTACGAGGTCTTATTCATAAAACACGTTTAGGGTCTTAGGTCACCCTATCATTAACTTGCTTGAAACATCAAAGAATCATTATTTAAAACTTTTCATAAATCATTCATAAACCTTGAACATCATTTAATAAATCTTTCATTGAATATAACATGTAAATCATGATCATAACCCATAAATCATAGTTGAAACGAGCATAGATCATGAATCATTGAAATTCATCGTAAAATCATGTAATATGATGTGAATTATGCATAAGAAGGCTAATAGCATTGAAATATATCATAATTAAGAAAACTCAATGCAAATTGTGAAATTGGGGCGTTTTGATTGAAAAAATCATAAGAAAATTTGAGAGAAAACTTTGGGATTTCATGGGTGAAAGGTACCCATGGATGAAGTCCCACATACCTTGATCCTTAAAATCCCTAAACTGAAGTGAATTGAAGTTTAACCTTGAAGAAATCCTTTGAAATTGCTTGGAGAAGAAGAAGACTCTTGAGAGGAACTTTGGGAGAGAAGATTTCGAGGTTTTGGGGGTTAATGAGAGAATGAGAGGGTTAAGGGTACTTTAGGTTAGTTAATAGGTAAGAATCTAGTCCCAAAAACTGCCCATATTCATTAATAAAAGATAGAGAAATGACCAAAATAACCCTCATTAAAAATTGAAATTGGGCACCTGGACGGGACCTCTCCACGGACCGTGATGGAAAATACGATACGTGGTCATCATCGTGGTGTGGAACTTGAATTCTTAAAAAGGTTCATAAAATGGGGGTCCCCACCACAAGACACACCACAATCCGTTATGAGCGCTACGACCCGTGGTGATAGACTTGAGCTTATGAAAAAGAGCCTTTGCAAGGACTCCCACCATGAGACCCACCAAGGTCCATGATGGGAAATACTACCCGTGGTGGTTGTGCGTGGTGAGGAACTGAATAAGGGTCTTAGGAGGGTGTCCACCACGGAGTGCACCACGACTCATTGTGCGCACTATGGGTCGTGGTCCTCTATCATGGTCCCTTCCCTACAAACCTGACTCTCAAGATCTCCACCACGGTAGCACACCACAAGTAGTGGTGGGCAGTATGGCCGGTGATGTCCTTTGTGGTCATTACTTGGTGGAAAAAAGTTGAATTTTCTAGGAATTCATCTGTTGAACCTCGTTTTTGGATTTTTCAACTTTCGGGGTCTTACAATTCCTCATGTCCACCCTTATGAATTCCTACATTTCAGTCCTTCTCATGTTTTCATATGCATACATGTTCATGAAATCGATTTAAAATTGTGCTTAATGATTGAGTTGAAAATTTCATGGTTTATGCATTTTAAAAAGAGTCATTGCATTCATGTTAGATTGATAGTCCTTTTGTCATGCTATATTCATTCTAGCTTGAGTCTCATGTGAGGACAAATGTTTTCAAGATGGGAATATTATAATATCTCAGGTATTTGAAGATTGGGATATGATATAATAAGGTTAAAGATTGCCAAAATGGTCTCGGTGGATTTTAGGCCAAGTATGCCGAAAGATTATTTTTTAAAAAATTTGCTTTTCCACTAGGGTGTGAGATAGGTCCGTGTTGTGGACCTACTCCTTCATAGTACAAATTTTCCTGTTACACCCCACATTCTTGAACTCGAAAGGTTCCTAAAGCTACTTAGAAGCTATCATGTGATCCGCCTAAGTTACGACACTATTAAACAATTCTAAGAAGGGAAAATGTGACACCCCATAGTAGGGAAGATTGGAGATAAGGTCAAGAGAAGTCGGAGGAAGTTGGAGGCCAAGCGATGAGTCGTAGGACTTGATTTGGTTACGTACGCCTCTAACTTAGAAGTTTACTTACCTAAAGCTATTTGAGTACACCCCAAGCTTCCATAGCATGAATGACATAGGCTCTTAAACTAAGACGAGATTACGAACCTACGAGGAAGAAAAAAAAAATTCATGGGGCAGCCAATAGGAGAGTGACACGTGGCAGCCCTAAGCAAGCAGGTGACCCACCTACTTGGGGTCAAGTAGGTGACCCACCTGCTTGGGGGAGGTGGACCCCACTGCCATGTGGCAGCACCCCATTGGCCGCATGGTTGAGGTGGCCCAATGATGGCCTGACACGTGTCACCCTTAGGGGCTGACACGTGTCACCTTATATATATATTAATAGGTGATGCTTCAGCTGTTAACATATCCTAAAACAGAACCTAGTCTTAGAAAAAAAATACGTAGAAGAGAGAAAAAGAGGCAGCCTTGGTTCTTGAAATTTTAAGGTAAGTTTCTCAACTTTCTTCCGTGAATTAATTATATACGGTGTATATTAAGTACGTGGATACGTATATATGTGTTTTAAGACGTTTATGGAACTGAAACTCCAGCGTTGCAACTGAAATTTGGAAGGAAAAAAAAAGAGAAAATGTGAAAAGGGGAGAGGGAGAGGGTGACGGATTTGACCCTTGTTAGGTAAGCTTCCGGGTTTCGTTCCGTGAATTAATTATTTGAAGTGTCCCTAAGTTTTATATTAGTGTTTTATAACCTAAAAATTTAATTCGGGGCAGCGACGAAGTACCACAAGCAGCCCGCTCAATTTCAGCAAATTGAAGAAGTTCCGAGGCACAATTTCGGCTAGTTTTAACCAATTTCGGGAAAGGTAAGTCCTTCCCCTTTAATTTGAAGTTTATGATGTTAAATTGGAGTGTATTATACACCTTATTATCTGCTGTAAGTTGGGTAAAAGGCTTCAAAAGTTCGACGTTCGAAATAAGCGAAATTGGAATCGCTATAGTTAATTGTAATCGAATAATGCCTCGTACTTGTGGTATGTGACTGCTGGTCGTGTGATGAGTTGTTAGGGTGCTGGAATGTGTGTTGCTAAGGGCGTGGGTGGATTCTGGTTTCAGCCACACGACCCTCCGCTTTGCAATTAAAAATTTCGCGAAAGAAAGATTAAAAACTCTAGTTTTGGTATTTTAGTGTGGAGTGAATTGTTGGGAATTTATATGGTGTAATGTTGTCGTAATATGTATATGTATGGGCTGCTGGTTATGTTGTTGGTTAGCTGCAGGTGTTAAGGACATGGTTTTGGATTTGGATAGGGCACGTTATAGGGGAGGTGCTGCCCGATTTTTTGTTAACTTCTTAAACTGTTTAAGGAACTAGTCGAGGGTGCGAGCGAGGGGACGAGCTCTATGAATACTCGTAGGTAGTCTAAGTTGCTGAAAAGTCTAAGGTTGTTAATACTTGCCTTACTTCCATGTTAAATAGGTTTCGAAGACAACGACGTGGACACGATTACGGGAAATCCATAAGAGGTAGGTAAAGCCTATTCTTTCTCTTCTTTTGGCATGTCGTAGAGGTAAGTAAAGAATGATGTGATCTCTGAAGTAATTCCATTTCTAAGTGTCTTTTATTCACTTCTGGGTAATGAACTTTTATAATAGTTAAGCTACTTTCCTTGAGCCTTACCTATACTAAGGATTTAATGAATATACGGGCTCCTAGTTGTAAGGACTATATAAAAACATGTATTCTGGAGTCCTTAAGCAGTTAGCATTATCTTAGTACGTGTCTAACGACCCCAAAACACTAACTAGTATAGCCCCTAATGTCATTTAAAGGGCATTTAAGGTGATTACATTACAATCCTGATTCTCAGACAATAGCTTAATTTTCTTCTACGATTGAGTCTTCGATAATGATTTAAATTGCATATAGTTGCTCATTAATCTACTCGTGTATACTGTGACCCATCTTTCCCTGAGTCCCGGGCCAGGATATGTTCTCGTGCGCAACTCACTGCATTATTCCTCGAGTCCCTCACTAGAGGGCCGGGATACGTGTATATATATATATGATGATATATGGTAATAAGGTGGTGATGGCATTGGGCTGTGATGATATTACAGAGGTATCCACCGGACCCCTGATAGGGCCGGCTATATGATATAATTTGAACATGCATATTTTGATACTTCACAGGTTACAGGTATAAGTTTTCATATGATATGTTATCCCCTGCTTCGCTGTTTCAGATATGTGTTCAGTTATTCCATATTATGTGTTACATACTCAGTACATATGTCGTACTGACCCCCTTCTCTGGGGGGGCTGCGTTCATGCCCGCAGGTACAGGTACACAGTTTGGGGATCCGCTAGCATAGGAGTCCCACTCAGCAGTCCAGAAGTGCTCCATTGTGCTGGAGCCTGATTTTGGTACTAAACGTGGTGTATATATTTGTTTGGTTATGGGTACGGTGGGGGCCCTGTCCCGCCTTATGTCACTGTTTTCTTACTCTTAGAGGTCTGTGGATACGTATGTGGGTTGTGCCTGTATATGAGTGGGATCTGAGTTATATATATATATATATGTATGTACAGCTGTACTGATATGACCTATGATTTTGGGCGTTCCCTGTATTGTGGCAGCCTTGTCGCTTGCGTATATGTGTGTTATGGAACGACCCTATATATAGTAATACAGCCTTGTCGGCTTGTATGTTTTCATATACATTGATGCATTTTGGGTATAAACAGGAGACAGGTTATGTATAGGTAGCAGGGGTACGCGTGTGTGCCCGGTTGGGCACCCGTCACGGCCTACGGGGTTGGGTCGTGACAGAAGTGGTATCAGAGCAGTTCTTCCTTGGAGTGTCCACAGACCGTGTCTAGTAGAGGCTTGTTTATCGGTGTGCTGTGCACCACATCTATAAACAGGAGGCTACAGGACATTTAGGATGTTACTTTCTTTCTTATCATAGATCGTGCGATAGAGTTATGTTTTAGGATGATCCTTCACTAACCTACCTTTATGTTTGTAGTGATGCCTCCACGAAAAGCAACCACTGCCCAGAAGGGCAAGTCAGCAGCTGGGGAAACTAGTCAGACCCCAAGAATTACCAGGGCCCGTGCCCAGTCTATGCCGAGGATTGTACTTCAGTCGGCAAGTTCTACTACGCCGCCACCCCCAGAGGAATTTAGGGCGGCAGCAGCTGCAGATCCCGAACCTCCAGTACAGGATCCTCCAGTCCCACAGCATGGAGCGGAAGACAGAGCTATGAGAGATGCAGTACAGTTGCTGACTGGACTGATGGCAGGACAGGCTCGGAGGCATGGCCCAGATGATGCAAATAGACAAGATAGCTTGAGGGTTCGTGACTTCCTAGCCTGCAATCCCCCAGAATTTCATGGATCGAGACCTACAGAGGACCCACAGGAGTTCATTAGACAGATGCAGCGTACACTGCAAATCATTAGGGCCTCGGAGACTAAGTCGGTGGAATTAGCCTCTTATCGGCTGCGTGATGTGGCTGCTAACTGGCATGAGTCTTGGGAGTTATCGAGGGGAGAGGGTGCTCCTCCAGTTGAATGGGATGAATTTGCAGAAGCCTTTCTTAGACACTTCCTGCCTCCCGAAATGAAACAAGCTAGGGTTGATAAATTTTTGCAGTTAAAGCAGAACGGCAGGAGTATTCGCGACTATAGCCTAGAGTTTGACTCATTGGCGAGGTATGCCCCCACAGTTGTGGCAAATATGGCAGACAGGGTGCATCGGTATATCATGGGCTTAGACCTTTATTTGGTTGATAGCTGTATGGCCATGGCTTCTCAGCCAGGCGTGGACATTGCCCGGGTACAAGCATATGCCCAAGGGGTAGAAGAGCGACATAGGAGGCGTCAGCCTGACAGATGGTTTGATAGAATTCAGCCAAAAAGGGCTAGGTCAGCTGGTTATCCAGGAGAATTTCGCAGCGGGCAATTCCAGCAATCTGGTAGGTATCCCTCCCAGCCAGCTCGGAGTGTACCTCCACAGTTTCCAGGTGGAAGAGTTGAGAGCACCAGATATTTGGGGTCGAGTCAAAGCTCCAGAGCATCAGGTACACAGATGGACCAGAGTTCTCGACAGTCAAGACCACCAGTACCACAGTGTCCCCATTGTAATAGACTTCATTTTGGGGAATGTCGCTGAAGTATAGGTGCCTGTTTTTCTTGTGGCCGCCAAGGCCATATTGCGAGGGAATGTCCGTTTAAAAGTACTCCAGGTGGTATAGCTCAGCCAACTGGGTCGGTTGCGGGTTCTTCTTCTTCTGTGTCGATGCGCCCGATAGGGCGGGGTATGCAGATACCGGCAGGCCGTGGTAGAGGTCGTGGTGGAGTTTCTAGTTCTGGTGGCCCTTCTAATCGTATATATGCTTTGGCTAGTAGACAAGATCAGGAGGCGTCGCCAAACGTAGTCACAGGTACATTATCAATCTTTGCTCGGGACGTATATGCATTGATGGATCCCGGCTCTACTTTATCATATATATCTCCTTTTGTTGCTAATAGAATTGGGATTAAGCCTGAATTAATAGAAGCATTTGAGGTGGCTACACCAGTAGGAGATTCTCTTGTGGTGAAACAAGTATATAGAAATTGCCCGGTTAATGTATATAGTCATCGTACCTTGGCTGATTTGATAGAATTGGATATGGTGGAATTTGATGTTATTATGGGTATGGATTGGTTAGCTTCATGTCGTGCCAATGTAGACTGTAGAAATAAAGTAGTTCAGTTCCAGTTTCCGGGTGAATCAATTGTTGAGTGGACAGGAAACACGGCGTCGCCGAAGGGTAGGTTTATTTCATACCTTAAGGCAAGGAAAATGATCAGGAAGGGATGTATTTATCATTTAGTCCGCGTGCATGATTTGGAAGCAGAGGTGCCAACTCTTCAGTCGGTACCCGTGGTTAATGAATATCCGGATGTGTTTCCAGATGAACTTCCAGGTCTTCCTCCCGAACGGGAGATAGAGTTCACGATAGACATGCCACCAGATACTCAGCCTATTTCTATTCCCCCATATAGAATGGCACCCGCGGAATTAAAGGAGCTAAAGGAGCAACTGAAGGACTTGCTGGAAAAAGGCTTCATTAGGCCCAGTACATCACCATGGGGAGCGCCGGTATTATTTGTTAAAAAGAAAGATGGATCGCTGCGAATGTGCATTGACTATAGGCAGCTGAACAAGGTAACAATTAAGAATAGATATCCCCTCCCCAGGATTGATGATTTGTTTGACCAGTTGCAGGGTGCTAAATGCTTTTCGAAGATAGACCTGCGGTCAGGCTACCATCAGGTACGGGTAAGAGAAGCAGATATCCCAAAGACCGCATTCAGAACCCGATACGGACATTATGAATTCAGAGTGATGTCTTTTGGGTTGACAAATGCTCCAGCGGTGTTTATGGACTTGATGAACCGAGTGTTCAAACCATTTCTAGATTTGTTCGTGATTGTATTTATTGATGATATTTTGATCTATTCACGATCAGAAAAGGAACATGCAGATCATTTACGGGCAGTACTGGGAATACTCCAACACCAGAAATTATACGCTAAATTTTCTAAATGTGAATTTTGGTTAACTTCAGTGGCTTTTCTGGGGCATATTATTGGGATTGATGGTATTCGCGTAGATACGCAGAAGATTGAGGCCGTGAAGGCATGGCCAAGACCTACAACTCCTACGGAGGTACGTAGCTTTTTGGGATTAGCAGGATATTACAGAAGGTTCGTAGAACGGTTTGCTTCCATTTCGGCGCCTTTAACAAGACTGACTCAAAAAGCGGCTAAGTTCCAGTGGACTGATTCTTGTGAACGGAGCTTTCAGTTGTTAAAAGAAAAATTGACTACGGCTCCTGTTCTAACCCTTCCAGAAGGACCCAATGGCCTTGTTATTTATTGTGATGCTTCCGGTATTGGACTTGGATGTGTATTGATGCAACATGGTAAAGTTATAGCTTATGCCTTCCGACAGCTCAGAAAACATGAAAAGAATTATCCAACTCATGACTTGGAATTAGCAGCGGTGATTCATGCCTTGAAAATATGGAGGCACTATTTATATGGTGTGCATGTGGATATTTATACAGATCACAAAAGCCTCCAGTATATCTTCAAACAAAAGGAATTGAACTTACGGCAAAGAAGGTGGTTGGAATTGCTAAAAGATTATGATGTCGACATCTTATACCACCCTGGGAAAGCGAATGTGGTGGCGGATGCGCTCAGCCGTAAATCAATGGGTAGCTTAGCAGAGGTACGACCGGGACAGAAGGAAATGATCCGTGAGATCTTTCAGCTTGCCAGTCTTGTAGTCCGCTTAGTTGATTCGGGTGAGGACGGGGTTTCTGTTCGAGGAATTGCTGAATCCTCCATCATGGAGGAAGTAAAGCGATGTCAATACCAGGACCCTGTTCTAACGAAGTATAGAGATGAAATTCTCCAAAATAAAAAGGCTCCATTTGACCTTACAGCCGGTGGGATATTACGATACCAAGGCAGAGTCTGTGTACCGGAGGTTGCAGGACTACGACAGCAAGTACTTGGAGAGGCACATTACGCTCGCTATTCTATTCATCCAGGGTCAACCAAGATGTATCACGACCTCAGATGTCTGTATTGGTGGGATGGTATGAAAAGAGATATAGCAGAGTTCGTAGTCCAATGCCCAAACTGCCAACAAGTTAAAGTTGAACATCAGAAACCGGGTGGGCTACTACAGGAGATGGAGATTCCAACTTGGAAATGGGAAGCGATTAATATGGACTTTATTACAGATTTGCCTCGGACTCTTCGAAAGCAGGATTCCATATGGGTTATCGTGGACAGGCTGACAAAATCAGCCCACTTCCTTCCAGTCCAGACCACTTACTCAGCCGAGGACTATGCAAAGTTGTACATTAAGGAAATAGTACGACTTCATGGAGTTCCCACATCTATTATTTCAGATAGAGGAGCTCAATTCACAGCCCACTTTTGGAAGTCATTCCAGGAAGGCTTGGGGACACAGGTAAGCCTTAGTACAGCATTTCATCCTCAAACTAATGGGCAAGCGGAGCGTACGATTCAAACGTTAGAGGACATGTTGCGGGCCTGCATAATTGACTTCAAAGGTAGCTGGGATGATCATGTACCCCTTATTGAGTTTGCCTACAATAACAGTTATCACTCTAGCATCCAGATGGCGCCGTATGAGGCTTTATACGGCAGGAAGTGCAGGTCGCCTATCGGTTGGTTTGAGGTTGGTGAAACACAACTAATAGGCCCAGACATGGTCCAGCAGGCGGTAGATAAAGTAAGGCTTATTCGGGAAAGATTATTAGCAGCCCAGAGTCGACAAAAATCATATGCAGATAATCGACGTCGACCCTTGGAATTTCAAGTAGGTGATTGGGTGTTCTTAAAAGTATCGCCCATGAAAGGGGTAATGAGGTTCGGCAAGAAAGGGAAGCTGAGTCCAAGATACATTGGGCCTTACCTAATTCTTCGCCGAATAGGCAAAGTGGCGTACGAACTAAACTTACCAGTGGATCTAGAAGCTGTACATCCAGTCTTCCACATGTCAATGCTTCGTAAATGTGTGGGTGATCCATCCCGGGTACATCCCGTAGATGATATCCAGGTCACAGAGGAGTTAGCCTATGAAGAACAACCTATCGCCATCCTGGATCGGCAAATCAGAAGACTGCGGACTAAGGACGTAGCCTCTGTCAAGGTGTTGTGGCGAAATAAGAATCGGGAAGAAATGACCTGGGAAGCTGAGGAGGACATGAAAAACAAATATCCGTACCTATTTTCGACACCTACAGGTAACCCCAACTCTTAGAACTGGTATATTAATTATTTAGATAAAAATGTATGTTATCATAGTAGAAGAAGACCTCCCTATAATCGGCATAAAGTCTTAAGAAAAGTTTTATTCAACATTCGGGGACGAATGTTCTAAAGGGGGGAAGGATGTTACACCCCACATTCTTGAACTCGAAAGGTTCCTAAAGCTACTTAGAAGCTATCATGTGATCCGCCTAAGTTACGACACTATTAAACAATTCTAAGAAGGGAAAATGTGACACCCCATAGTAGGGAAGATTGGAGATAAGGTCAAGAGAAGTCGGAGGAAGTTGGAGGCCAAGCGATGAGTCGTAGGACTTGATTTGCTTACGTACGCCTCTAACTTAGAAGTTTACTTACCTAAAGCTATTTGAGTACACCCCAAGCTTCCATAGCATGAATGACATAGGCTCTTAAACTAAGACGAGATTACGAACCCACGAGGAAGAAAAGAAAAAAAATCGTGGGGCAGCCAATAGGAGAGTGACACGTGGCAGCCCTAAGCAAGCAGGTGACCCACCTACTTGGGGTCAAGTAGGTGACCCACCTGCTTGGGGGAGGTGGACCCCGCTGCCATGTGGCAGCACCCCATTGGCCGCATGGTTGAGGTGGCCCAATGATGGCCTGACACGTGTCACCCTTAGGGGCTGACACGTGTCACCTTATATATATATTAATAGGTGATGCTTCAGCTGTTAACATATCCTAAAACAGAACCTAGTCTTAGAAAAAAAATACGTAGAAGAGAGAAAAAGAGGCAGCCTTGGTTCTTGAAATTTTAAGGTAAGTTTCTCAACTTTCTTCCGTGAATTAATTATATACGGTGTATATTAAGTACGTGGATACGTATATATGTGTTTTAAGACGTTTATGGAACTGAAACTCCAGCGTTGCAACTGAAATTTGGAAGGAAAAAAAAAGAGAAAATGTGAAAAGGGGCAAGGGAGAGGGTGACGGATTTGACCCTTGTTAGGTAAGCTTCCGGGTTTCGTTCCGTGAATTAATTATTTGACGTGTCCCTAAGTTGTATATTAGTGTTTTATAACCTAAAAATTTAATTCGGGGCAGCGACGAAGTACCACAAGCAGCCCGCTCAATTTCAGCAAATTGAAGAAGTTCCGAGGCACAATTTCGGCTAGTTTTAACCAATTTCGGGAAAGGTAAGTCCTTCCCCTTTAATTTGAAGTTTATGATATTAAATTGGAGTGTATTATACACCTTATTATCTGCTGTAAGTTGGGTAAAAGGCTTCAAAAGTTCGACGTTCGAAATAAGCGAAATTGGAATCGCTATAGTTAATTGTAATCGAATAATGCCTCGTACTTGTGGTATGTGACTGCTGGTCGTGTGATGAGTTGTTAGGGTGCTGGAATGTGTGTTGCTAAGGGCGTGGGTGGCTGCTGGTTTCAGCCACACGACCCTCCGCTTTGCAATTAAAAATTTCGCGAAAGAAAGATTAAAAACTCTAGTTTTGGTATTTTAGTGTGGAGTGAATTGTTGGGAATTTATATGGTGTAATGTTGTCGTAATATGTATATGTATGGGCTGCTGGTTATGTTGTTGGTTAGCTGCAGGTGTTAAGGACATGGTTTTGGATTTGGATAGGGCACGTTATAGGGGAGGTGCTGCCCGATTTTTTGTTAACTTCTTAAACTGTTTAAGGAACTAGTCGAGGGTGCGAGCGAGGGGACGAGCTCTATGAATACTCGTAGGTAGTCTAAGTTGCTGAAAAGTCTAAGGTTGTTAATACTTGCCTTACTTCCATGTTAAATAGGTTTCGAAGACAACGACGTGGACACGATTACGGGAAATCCATAAGAGGTAGGTAAAGCCTATTCTTTCTCTTCTTTTGGCATGTCGTAGAGGTAAGTAAAGAATGATGTGATCTCTGAAGTAATTCCATTTCTAAGTGTCTTTTATTCACTTCTGGGTAATGAACTTTTATAATAGTTAAGCTACTTTCCTTGAGCCTTACCTATACTAAGGATTTAATGAATATACGGGCTCCTAGTTGTAAGGACTATATAAAAACATGTATTCTGGAGTCCTTAAGCAGTTAGCATTATCTTAGTACGTGTCTAACGACCCCAAAACACTAACTAGTATAGCCCCTAATGTCATTTAAAGGGCATTTAAGGTGATTACATTACAATCCTGATTCTCAGACAATAGCTTAATTTTCTTCTACGATTGAGTCTTCGATAATGATTTAAATTGCATATAGTTGCTCATTAATCTACTCGTGTATACTGTGACCCATCTTTCCCTGAGTCCCGGGCCAGGATATGTTCTCGTGCGCAACTCACTGCATTATTCCTCGAGTCCCTCACTAGAGGGCCGGGATACGTGTATATATATATATGATGATATATGGTAATAAGGTGGTGATGGCATTGGGCTGTGATGATATTACAGAGGTATCCACCGGACCCCTGATAGGGCCGGCTATATGATATAATTTGAACATGCATATTTTGATACTTCACAGGTTACAGGTATAAGTTTTCATATGATATGTTATCCCCTGCTTCGCTGTTTCAGATATGTGTTCAGTTATTCCATATTATGTGTTACATACTCAGTACATATGTCGTACTGACCCCCTTCTCTGGGGGGGCTGCGTTCATGCCCGCAGGTACAGGTACACAGTTTGGGGATCCGCTAGCATAGGAGTCCCACTCAGCAGTCCAGAAGTGCTCCATTGTGCTGGAGCCTGATTTTGGTACTAAACGTGGTGTATATATTTGTTTGGTTATGGGTACGGTGGGGGCCCTGTCCCGCCTTATGTCACTGTTTTCTTACTCTTAGAGGTCTGTGGATACGTATGTGGGTTGTGCCTGTATATGAGTGGGATCTGAGTTATATATATATATATATGTATGTACAGCTGTACTGATATGACCTATGATTTTGGGCGTTCCTTGTATTGTGGCAGCCTTGTCGGCTTGCGTATATGTGTGTTATGGAACGACCCTATATATAGTAATACAGCCTTGTCGGCTTGTATGTTTTCATATACATTGATGCATTTTGGGTATAAACAGGAGACAGGTTATGTATAGGTAGCAGGGGTACGCGTGTGTGCCCGGTTGGGCACCCGTCACGGCCTACGGGGTTGGGTCGTGACATTTCCTCCAAGTTAAAATTGAGCCAAATTTTCATTCGCTTAAAATTGGCCTATTTGGGAACAAGTCCGCATCGCGGACTTGGGTTAAGGTTTCCGTATGAATTCAATTTTTAAGTGGGGACACTTTAGACTTTTCCTAATTAGTAGCTAATGAACCTGGACGTTTTTAGGACCTAATTCGACGCTATAAACTAACTTAAACACCTATTTTTCTTCGTTCTACCATAATTCACCAATTCAAATAATTCTCTCTCTACAAAGACTCTCAAAAACTCCATTGAAGACATTCAACAAAATTCTCTCAAGCTTTCCATTAAAAGTCCAAACTTCTTCAAGTTTCTTTGATCTTCTTATTCAAGGTATTTGGGTAATTCATCCAAGGGTACCTTTCACGGAGCCTAACAAACTGTCATCTTTTTGATAAATTCAAGTATGTATTTTATGGATTTTATGATCTCTATTTCAATTACTTGAATTATGATTCAAATTATGATTATGATCTATTTTAATATAAATTGATAGTTATTGCATGAAATTGAAGAGTTTCTCTATGAATTTTCCTACATTGATCTTTAGGGTTCATGATATGGATTATGAGTATCTTCAATTATGTTTTCAATTGATATTATTTTCAAGAATTATGTATGGGTTGATATAAAATATATGATCATGCATATTTTCATGTAAATCTAATGATTTCCAAGTCAATTGATCATATATGCATGTTTTCACCTCATTTTCAAGTATAAGTCATGATCATGGAATTTCAAAGGACTTTCAATGAATAATTACGAAGGACTCATGCAAGGTATTGAATGATGTTTCATGCAAGTTTTATGAAGAAGGTGACTTAAAAGGATTCGTAATGATGGAAAGCTTGCACCCACATTACATGATCTGGGAAGCGGCATCCGTTGATGAATGATTATACAATGGTGATCCTTATGAACCAATTATTCTACACTTCTTACTTGGTGTAGCTTGTTACATGGGCCGTAAGTGGGAGCTTAGCTTCCATCTGGGTATGCTACCTAATACTCTTATGAACAAGTTTTATGAATGATTATCAAGGCCTATGAATGACTTATGAAAAGTAAATGAATGATGACGAATGAACTACTCTTATGATATATTATATTATGAATGATATTCCGTTGGAAATTGTACTTAGCATCGAGTAGACTAGTGGCGATTATCCATATCCCATAATACGTGCCATCATAGGGAAGGAGATTAGATGTGAGTACCTAATCTCAAGAGATTAGAGGCGAGTACCCAATCTCAAGGACTAGCGGCGAGTACCCGGTCTAATGATGATAATGCCTTTATGTCCTAGTAAGATATATTGGGCCCTTTTTTGATGGGACAATACATAGGGATTCCATTTTATAGCTCGCATGGTATTAATGTCAGTTATGGTTATTTCCCACATATGTATGGTCCTTAAAATGTTTTAAATGACTAATCCTCTCCTTACTTTTATATGATACTCTTACGATTTATTATGGTTTATTGTTCATTGATCCTTCTTATGTTCACTTATGATCTTACTACCTCTCCTATCTTGCTATTTAAAATGGTCAATTGCACGACATAGTTTTGTCATACATTGCATTGCACATACTTAGTACATTCAAACGTACTAATGCATACTTCATTGCCTACATTATATCATAATATGTGGGTAATTCATCCAAGGGTACCTTTCACGGAGCCCAACAAACTGTCATCTTTTTGATAAATTCAAGTATGTATTTTATGGATTTTATGATCTCTATTTCAATTACTTGAATTATGATTCAAATTATGATTATGATCTATTTTAATATAAATTGATAGTTATTGCATGAAATTGAAGAGTTTCTCTATGAATTTTCCTACATTGATCTTTAGGGTTCATGATATGGATTATGAGTATCTTCAATTATGTTTTCAATTGATATTATTTTCAAGAATTATGTATGGGTTGATATAAAATATATGATCATGCATATTTTCATGTAAATCTAATGATTTCCAAGTCAATTGATCATATATGCATGTTTTCACCTCATTTTCAAGTATAAGTCATGATCATGGAATTTCAAAGGACTTTCAATGAATAATTACGAAGGACTCATGCAAGGTATTGAATGATGTTTCATGCAAGTTTTATGAAGAGGGTGACTTAAAAGGATTCGTAATGATGGAAAGCTTGCACCCACATTACATGATCTGGGAAGCGGCATCCGTTGATGAATGATTATACAATGGTGATCCTTATGAACCAATTATTCTACACTTCTTACTTGGTGTAGCTTGTTACATGGGCCGTAAGTGGGAGCTTAGCTTCCGTCTGGGTATGCTACCTAATACTCTTATGAACAAGTTTTATGAATGATTATCAAGGCCTATGAATGACTTATGAAAAGTAAATGAATGATGACGAATGAACTACTCTTATGATATATTATATTATGAATGATATTCCGTTGGAAATTGTACTTAGCATCGAGTAGACTAGTGGCGATTATCCATATCCCATAATACGTGCCATCATAGGGAAGGAGATTAGATGTGAGTACCTAATCTCAAGAGATTAGAGGCGAGTACCCAATCTCAAGGACTAGCGGCGAGTACCCGGTCTAATGATGATAATGCCTTTATGTCCTAGTAAGATATATTGGGCCCTTTTTTGATGGGACAATACATAGGGATTCCATTTTATAGCTCGCATGGTATTAATGTCAGTTATGGTTATTTCCCACATATGTATGGTCCTTAAAATGTTTTAAATGACTAATCCTCTCCTTACTTTTATATGATACTCTTACGATTTATTATGGTTTATTGTTCATTGATCCTTCTTATGTTCACTTATGATCTTACTACCTCTCCTATCTTGCTATTTAAAATGGTCAATTGCACGACATAGTTTTGTCATACATTGCATTGCACATACTTAGTACATTCAAACGTACTAATGCATACTTCATTGCCTACATTATATCATAATATGTGGGTAATTCATCCAAGGGTACCTTTCACGGAGCCCAACAAACTGTCATCTTTTTGATAAATTCAAGTATGTATTTTATGAATTGTATGATCTCTATTTCAATTACATGAATTATGATTCAAATTATGATTATGATCTATTTTAATATAAATTGATAGTTATTGCATGAAATTGAAGAGTTTCTCTATGAATTTTCCTACATTGATCTTTAGGGTTCATGATATGGATTATGAGTATCTTCAATTATGTTTTCAATTGATATTATTTTCAAGAATTATGTATGGGTTGATATAAAATATATGATCATGCATATTTTCATGTCAATCTAATGATTTCCAAGTCAATTGATCATATATGCATGTTTTCACCTCATTTTCAAGTATAAGTCATGATCATGGAATTTCAAAGGACTTTCAATGAATAATTACGAAGGACTCATGCAAGGTATTGAATGATGTTTCAAGCAAGTTTTATGAAGAGGGTGACTTAAAAGGATTCGTAATGATGGAAAGCTTGCACCCACATTACATGATCTGGGAAGCGGCATCCGTTGATGAATGATTATACAATGGTGATCCTTATGAACCAATTGTTCTACACTTCTTACTTGGTGTAGCTTGTTACATGGGCCGTGAGTGGGAGCTTAGCTTCCGTCTGGGTATGCTACCTAATACTCTTATGAACAAGTTTTATGAATGATTATCAAGGCCTATGAATGACTTATGAAAAGTAAATGAATGATGACGAATGAACTACTCTTATGATATATTATATTATGAATGATATTCCGTTGGAAATTGTACTTAGCATCGAGTAGACTAGTGGCGATTATCCATATCCCATAATACGTGCCATCATAGGGAAGGAGATTAGATGTGAGTACCTAATCTCAAGAGATTAGAGGCGAGTACCCAATCTCAAGGACTAGCGGCGAGTACCCGGTCTAATGATGATAATGCCTTTATGTCCTAGTAAGATATATTGGGCCCTTTTTTGATGGGACAATACATAGGGATTCCATTTTATAGCTCGCATGGTATTAATGTCAGTTATGGTTATTTCCCACATATGTATGGTCCTTAAAATGTTTTAAATGACTAATCCTCTCCTTACTTTTATATGATACTCTTACGATTTATTATGGTTTATTGTTCATTGATCCTTCTTATGTTCACTTATGATTTTACTACCTCTCCTATCTTGCTATTTAAAATGGTCAATTGCACGACATAGTTTTGTCATACATTGCATTGCACATACTTAGTACATTCAAACGTACTAATGCATACTTCATTGCCTACATTATATCATTATATAGGGACGGACGCTTCATCCTTTTTCGTGGCTAGTTGGTGATCTATTGAAGATTGTGTGGTGAGTCCTCATGCTTCGAGGGCAAACCGAGTCTATCTTTTTCTTGTCATTCTTATACAATGTTGGTACATTGAGACTATTTGATGTCATGTCATTACTTTCTTTGAAGGTAAGAAAGGAACATGTTCTAGTCCCCGCCTGTATAGTCATATACAGGCATGTTGGATATATGCGTTTGGAGTCTATGTCGTCTTACGTCATTTTAGCTATGCTATATTCTTGGAATTTTATGAGTTTCCACTTACTTGTTACCTTATGTATGTTTATGATATGGTAAGAGGCTTGGTTTGGGTTTCTTCGGAAATCCTAATCATCGTGTCACATCTAGGCCCTAGTTTGGGTCGTGACACCATAACTGATCACATCATAACTTATATTCAAACCAAAAAACCCCTAAATTCATTGGTGTTGAGCGCTAAATCAAGCTTTACCAGATATCTATATGTCGAAGATATTATCGGGCTTAGACCAATATAAGCTATATTTACTTAATAAATCATCTATTTCAATCTTTATTTTTCTATTTATTTACGATTTTGCTTATTTGCTTAATTCACTTATTCGATCAATTCAATTCGTGTTTCATTTTATAAATCAGCTTTTTACAGCAAACAAACAGATAACATTGCAGTGCTTCACAAGATATATATTGGCGAATTTAAGAGTGTAAGTCGGAAAAAAATATATTAAGAATGTAAGGAGCCTTCACAATCATGTATTATCTTTATCTTACTCTATAGAAAATACGATTTAATAACTTAAAATACAATTAGATATATTATATTGATGATAAAAAATTGAGTTTTATGAAAAGCACTCAGGGACTAAAATTCTTTAAACCATTTTGAGAAAGTTTTATCAAAATCAAGTCATGAATAGCGAGAGAATTAATTTAATTTGGAACAAGCCTAGAACCTTGTGTACAAAATCTATAACAATTAGATCACAAAACTATATAATAATTATTATCTTTTCTAAATTAAACCAAAATATTATTTCACATTTGAATAATTTATTTAGAAAATACGTATAAATGTGAAATATCCGTTGATAAGTATAATAAAAGGTGGAAAATGTTGTAAATTGCTCAAAAGTGTTTGCCATTGCTAAGTCTAGCTATGCCTTGTTCAGTTCAGCAACACCTGCTTTTCTCTGTTACACCTCTAGTCTCCACTTTTCAAAACATTACACACAAATCCTTGCAGACAAACAAAGATGCAACCCAGATTCACTTTGCTCACAATCAGTCATTCACCAAACAAAGTTGCCCTCCTCTTTTTCTTGATAAGAAAGATGTTGTTGAAGCTTCAGAAAATGGTGGGTTTCTAACCATATCTGATTTCAATCATCTACTTACATCTTTGGTTTTAGCAGATGAGTTTGACCTAGCTTTGACACTCACCTCATCATCACCATCTTATGCATTGACACCCAATGAATACACATACTCAATTTGGGTCAATTTGTACTGCAAAAAAGATGACCCTGAAACAGCCAAATCCATTTTAGGTCACATGTTAGAAGATGGGTTTCCACCAAAAGTTGCCACTTTTACAACTTTGATCAATTCTTTCTGCAAAGCTGGAAAATTGCAACGAGCTTATCATATTTTTGATGTTATGGGTCAAATTGGATGTGAACCCACAATTCATACTTACAATTGCTTGCTTAAAGGTCTCTGCTTTCTTGGTAGAGTAGAAGAAGCCTATCGCTTGCTTTTGAATATCAAGAAATCTAAGAAAAAACCTGATATTTATACTTATACTGCTGTTATGGATGGATTCTGTAAGGTGGGTAGGTCCAATGAGGCATTGGAATTGCTTGAAGAAGCTCTGGAAATGGGGTTGACCCCTAATGTAGTTACTTACAATACTCTGTTTAATGGGTATTTTAAAGAAGGCAGGCCTTTAGATGGGATTGGTTTGTTGAGGAAAATGAACGAGGAAAATTGTATGCCTGATCATATCACTTACAGCACATTGTTGCATGGGTTGTTGAAATGGGGAGAAATTGGAGCTGCTTTATCCATTTACAAGGAAATGTTGAAACTTGAATTTGGTGTGGATGGGAGGATGATGAATTCCTTGTTGAGAGGGTTATGCAGGCAATCTAGGAAACAGAAAGAGCTCTTACAAGATGCATATCAAGTGTTTGTAAAAATGCAGAGTCGAAGACTGGTTATAGACCCTGTTGGTTATGAGTTGGTTATTGAAGCTTTTTGTAGTGGTAACAAGTTGGATAAAGCTATGGAGAATTTATATGAGATTGTTAGAATTGGGTATTCTCCCAAGGCATTCACCTTTTCTAATTTCATTCGTGTACTTTGCCTGGAGGGAAAAGTTGACAAGGCATTATTTGTTTTTGTTCTTATGATGAAAGTTGGAAAATCTCCCAGTAAAGTTCCATTTAACTTGTTCATCAATGAGCTGAATCAAAAAGGAATGATATTGAATGCTCGTTACTTGTATGGTGTAGCATTGAAATGTGGGGTGGTGCCGAGAAATAAACCTGAGGTATATTTGCCTGGGGATGAGGTTTCCAATTTGGGAAATGTATAGATTTTGTTTTCAGTATGAGCTTTTTCATGAATGAAACATATCTATGGAGGATTCATGTAATCAACTCCAACTTATTTGAATTGAGGCTTAGTACATTTTGATGGCAAGCTTTGTTTTAAAGAGCTTTCTAGTGTATTTACTATAGCATAGGGAAATTGCTGCAATTACTGTCTCATCTGCTGAAATTGAAAATTGAAATGTATAGCTTTCTCACCTCGTTAATGGTCCTGTTTTTCCAAAGTTTTAGAAACTTAATGACACAGACGCTTCCACATTTACCATGGTACCAGCTTAGAAAACTAAGGGCACCCCAGCGTAGGGTTCGCCGGACCACAAGGCACTAGCATTTCTACAAGAAACTAGTTCCACAAATCGAATTCAGGACCTCATATTCACATAACAATAATTTTATCAGCTACACCAAGATTCCTCTTCAAAAGGTTTTCTGATTTTAGCTCTCTCTATCGAGTAGCAAGCTTGCACCAGCCTTACCACTGCCGAGCAAACAACATCTCTTTTCATACCCATCGCAAAAGTCTTGTGAAATACTCTTTTAAGATACCCTTCTTATTCAAATTACATTCTGTTACAGTCCTAAAACAACAAATACTCTTTTAAGACACCCTTCTTATGCAAATTACATTCTTTAACAGCACCAAAGCGGGATTTTTCATCATCTACTCTTTCTTTTTCTTTTTCCATTTCTTTTCCAGGCAGCGGCGGTTGGAAGCAAACAAGAAAAACAATTTTAAAAAAACAATATTAATATCTCCATCAGGATCTCGATTAAAGGAAAACACTATTCAAACCAAATGGATACCATATTTACAAAATGGCATTCCCCACATCTTCTCCCATGAGGAAAGGGAAGGTGGAAAACCATGTGCTTATCTTCTATATCTTTTCATGTAATCACTTGTCGCAAGGGAAGGGCCCAAAAAAAGAAAAAAACAATAGGGAGAAAAAAAATTGCTCTACAAATGATCAAAATCCTTCGACACTAGACCTCCGAACAGATGAAGATGATGGCCTCCGGCTTTCCAATCGATCAAAGTCCTCCATGGAGAGGATGGAGGAACATGAAGGTAGAGACAACAGTGGAGCAGCTGTCCTTGTGGGAGAAATAGATAGAGGGTGGGTTGGTGGAGAAGGGGAGAAGCTCAATCTTGATGGTGGGGTAATGATTCCATTTAGGCTCGGAGACTTTGACATATGTTTTACACCAACTCCCCTTGGCTCTTGAAGAGGAAACCTAGAAGGGTACTTCATCACTTGTACAGTCTTGAGTTGCTCCACTACAGTTCTCATGGTGGGCCTTTCAGATGGATCCTTTTGCAGACATCTTTGAGCAATATCAGCCACTGTTCTTGCTGCTTTGGCAGGGAACCGACCTTTTAACTGAGGGTCCATGATTAGCGATAATCTACAGTCATCAGCTAGGAAAGGCCTGCTCCACTTCACTAAATTCCTCTCTTCCTTTGGATGCCGACTGTCTAAATTCTTCCGGCCAGTCAGCAGCTCAAGAAGAACAATCCCAAAACTCCAAACATTGCTCTTTGGAGTTACCAATCCTCGCTCCAGAGTCTCCTCAGAGAGATTTGCCAGGGCCTGAAAAACTCAAGGTTATTAACAAGAAAGTTTTAGGATCTTTGAAGAGGTCACAGAGTGTGAACAACTTCAAGCAGAACTCATGCTAAAATGCCAATTAGACCCAGCAAGTGGCACAAATACCTTTTTTTTCTTTCAAAATTCACAAAGATGAAATATTTCTCGAACAAATAATAGGGTAGGAGTTTGGACAATATTTGGTTGAAGTTGAAAAAAAGTAGTAATTGAAGTTCACATTGAAAAAAAAAAGAGTACTTGGAAGTTGAAGTCATGTTTAATCATGAATTTCACTTGGAAAAAAAGTAAAAGTTTTGTGAGTGAGCTATTATTTCACTTGAAATACTCCTCAAACAAGTTTTTCAATATCAAATTCTCTATTTCAAGTTGAAGATAAAATAATGGACAAAATAGTAAATCCGCAAATATTGGTTTATTTCAGGTTCAAGTTGAACTAGTGAAACATTTTTTTTGGCCAGTTAGGATAAACAATGGCTATATGCACCTATTAAGAGCCACAACCAATATACATGAGCCTCAACTATAATGCAGAACCTGCATAGTTGCAAAGATCTTATTCATATAAACTTCTAATTAGTGGGCCTGGTATACAGGGGTATGCTGATATAACACTGGTCACTATGCTCAGGCAACTACTAGTCGACCCAGATTGTTAGTGGAACTTTTAAGACCAGGGTTTTTAACAGAGAGATGAATGTTCTGCAACTGCTAATATAGGAGAACTTACAACTGAACTGAATGATATGTCTGTCTCTTGTATATGAGTAATGCATCCATATCCTGAGAGCTTTGCACTACAATCCTTATCAATTTGTATATTTGCAGTGGAAAATTCATGGAACATTGCCTGTTATAGGAAATAAGAAACTTAGCAATATATAGGCCTACCCCAATATAAAAAAAATAGAGATTCTTCAATAAAGAGACACAGAGGTATCATGGAATAATACAAAGATGCATACAGAAAATGAAGGCAACCATGAGTAGACAACAGGTTTAGGAAGCAGCATTGACACCTGAAAAGGACCTTCCTCATGCAGGAATGTGAGACCTTGAGCAGCACATAAAGCAATTTTTGTTCGAGCAATCCAGTCTATTGGGGGACCATCTGACCTCCCAAACAAAAGACGGTCTAAACTTCCATGGAAAAGCCTTTCATAAACCAACATTCTGTGCTCGGAACCTTCCCGTGCATGAAAACCAATCAGTTTACAAAGTGATGGATGCTGCAAAGAAGCTAGTGTGTTCACCTCAGTCACAAATTCCTTCAACCCCTGAAAAGCCAAAAGATAGTGAGTCTTGCAAAACTCATAAAGAATTGTAAAAACAATTAACCTGCCAAATTGTAACCTAAATTTAAACCATGAAAATCAGACCATTTTTCCCCTGACATGATCTACAAACAAAAATTTTCAATACAGTGTGACGCAGGAGTTGCATCCCGGAGATTCTACCTCTGGATAGCAACCTTGCTTCTCTAAAATTACATATGTGGGATGATGAAGAAACAAAGCCACTAATCAAGCAAAAGTATGAGCCTTTCCAATCTTAGATATCACAAGGCAATCAGACGAAAGATGCGAACCCCCTCCTCACCCAAACAAAAAGAAAAAAGAGAGGGGCAGCAAAAAATAATAGACAGGTGTCATACCTGAGAAGAGGGATGAAGCCGGGTAACAGTGGCTTCAAGCTTCATTGTACCAGTGGCATCATCTCCAAAAGAAGCTCTGTAGATAACAGAAGACAGACCTTCTGACATACATCGCTCAGGAGAGAAACGGTGGCAGGCAGCAGCAAGTTCTTCAAATGAGAAGTTCCTGATTCCTCCAGTAGAAGGCAACGTTGGAGGCAGTGTAGGAGGCAGTGGCAGCGGTCCAGAGGCATTTAGAGGACCGCTGGCATTGCCAACTTTAAAGCTTACCATAGTCTTGAGAGTGGCAGCACTCAGTGGAGATGGAAGAGGAAGAGGGTGAGGACTTGGTGATTGGTATTCCTTGATTGAGCCAATACGACTCTTGAACTCATCCTGTTCCTCACATTCATTCGATGCTAAAGCATCTTGTTCTGCTGCGTCCAGGCTAGACGGGGCAGAGAGTGCCCGTGTCCTACTGCTTGTAACTCTGTTATTTGACTGTACAGGTTTTACTCTAGTTCTAAAACTTGGTGGTGCTGACTGCAATGACCGTGTCTGCACTTGGGGCTCGGGCAATGCAGTAGGAGAATGTTCCTGAGGATTCACACGTTTGATGTGAATGCTCTGTTCGGACTTCTTCTTTTTACTTTTTAAAACTGTGAAACAACCCATCTTTGTGTTTATACAGTCCTGCCAAATAAATCAGTAGCATATAGAAACTTATGATTCCATTGTGAAATACTACTGCACAACTCAAAATTTCTATTTAACCTTCATGTGTTACAAATGATCAAATCTAGAGGATTATATAGATAAAGTTCCTAGGTTTCAAACACATGAGAGGCACAAAATCAGCAAGAGAAAAAATGGATATATTAAATAAATAAAATTTATCTAAAATTTCAATAAAACAAAAGATGATATGTCAATAATTATGACGTACTGGCATTGAATATACGAGCTGTGAACTTTCAAGAAAAAAAAAAGAAAGGCCAAAATTGTTCTTCTGAATTTGACATTCAAATGGAATAGGATGATCCAGTAGAAAGTTTTTTTTTCTTTCCAAAAAGCAGAAATAATGACAAACCAATCTAAACAGCCAACACAAAGATATCTGGCAACAACAATAATATCAAACTGAATTATCAATTCACGGAACTAACCTTGAAAAATTGTATTGATTGATGTTTGAGCAGTTGTAAGGTTTAACGTTTCTATCTTATACTGAATAATCTATTGATTGGCTAAGAAACCCTAAAGACGGAGGAGTCAAATGAGAAACGGCAGATTGATTTTTGAGAGAGAAAAAGTTGATAGAAACGGAGAAGAAAGAAGCAGTAGTCAAACACTCAAACCTCCCATGAGTAAATTTCTCAATTAAGAAAGATGGCCCTTTATTGTTATCTCATCATAAAGACCCTTTTACCCCTTAAAACAATTTTATCACACTTTTCCTAAAATTAAATTATCAAAATTTCAACTTAAATGATGAATGCTCTTTTCCAATTTAAAACAAAATACAATATTAATTATGTTCCACGTTTCATTTTTCTTTGGGAAGAGGGTCATATTTGTCTTTATACTTTTTACAAATTTTTATATTTTTTCTTTGTTATTTTTTAAAAAACAAATTAGCTCATCTATTAAGTACACGTTGGCCATTCAATTTCATCTCATGATATGAAATTATGAGATGGAATCAGCATTTGAACATGTAATTTTATGTTGATTTTATCTCATGATTTCACTAGCATTTGGCTTCAAGTTTTCAAATATTCTTGACGAGTAATTTTTGAGTAAAGTTTCACCATCCGTTTGGCCACAAATATTTCTAAAAATATTTGACTGTTTCAAAAAATATTATTTTATGCCCATAAGTTCTAAAAATTATTTAAAATACCCATAAGTTTGTGTTATTATATTATAATGAACATGTTCCGTTAAAAAAACTTATAAAATAATTGATAACAATAAATAAAAGAAAAAGAATAATAAGAGCAAGAACAATACATTAATCGAATTAAAAATAAATTGTTCCTTTTTTCCAATCTTGTCACTCAAATTAATTTTTTTTATAAAATCTTTCCACATTCTACGAACAATCTCTTCCCGACAACAAATGGTGGTGTTTTTATAAAATATAAAAGTTTGGGTTAATTTTTAAATTCTGAAAACTTTCCAAGTTCCCAAGTTCTAATTTTTTCTAGAACTTGGAAAGTTGGGATATTTGCTAAATATATTTGCCAAGTAATGACAAATTATATGGTCAAACACTAGTTTTCAAGTTTTTTCCTAGTTTTTCTCAAAAACTATTTGGGGTCAAACGACATCATAATATGAAAATTTTCAACTATAAAAATTGACCCACAAGTTTATATTTTTTAAAAAATAACCTCATATTTTATTTATATATATCTACTAGCCATTTATTTTATATGTAAATAAAATTTATAATTCACATCATTAATTTTAAAACCGCTTATATCTCATATAATGATTATTCTCTCCAATATAAATTTTATTTTTACTTCAAATCAATTTTTAGTTTACCATTTATATTTATCAAATTCATTATTTTTTATCAAATTTATTACTACTTCATTCAAATCAATGTTTAATAATAATAATAAATTTCATCATTATATTGAGTGGAGAAGACTAATCACTATGCTCTGGGGTATTAATTGCAAAAATGATTTTCTTAGCAACTAACAACTTGAACACTAGAACTTATGATCAATTTTCTTATTGAATTAATTAAGGTTTGATCAATAAATGTTTTTTTTTAGAATAACTTTGTGATAATGTATAATGCAATTTTATAAACTTTTGTTTATTTGGTAAGATTGTATAAATAATTGGAACAATTTTGATAGTTTTACAACCTATGGAGTTTTTATGTTTATGAGAAAACATACAACACAAAAAATTTAAATCGCATGTCCAAACAAAACTTAAACTTCACTTCATAATTTTATATCATGATTTTATATCGCATGGCCAAACTGGCCTAAGTAAGTAAGTAATCTAATTGAAAAAAATATGTTTCGGAGGATCCATGAGCACATATCCAAACATATTTTTTTCCAATTATTTAAATAAATGAGATAATATATTTTTTTCAATTTTTTCTCAATAAATGGATTAATAGATTTAATTAAAAAAAAAATATCTCGTAACTCATATAAGAAAATTAAGGTGGAACATGAAGATTTAATGTCGTAGAGGTAAGTATGATCTCCTTTTTTTTAGAGTATAAGGGAAAATATGAACATAAAGTTGACAAATATATTGAGGACATGAAAATTTAACGTCGTGGGTAAATTTGACTTTTTTAAGAGTACAAGAACAAATATGATCCTAAAATAGGGTGAAAAGAATAAATATGTTGAAAAAATATAACAAATAACAAATATGACTTATTTGTTAGAGGACAAGGGAAAATATTTTCCATTTTCGATCCTATTTTAATTAAAGTTATTTTGAGCTGAGATTCTATTGAGAATAGTTTTTCTACACCCATAAAACTAAGGATAAAATTTACATGTGTCCTATTATTTTTTAACCTCACTTATAAGACTATATTAGGTATATATTATTATTGTTTCATTTTTGGTCCTTTTTTTGTTCATTGGAAATCGGTCAATGCTCTTTTCTTAGTTTAAATTTGCGATTTACAACAAAAATGTCTTTTAATAGTGTTGCCTCAATAATATGTCATTAGTTCAATTTAAATAACATAAGTAACTATGATCATGACTCTGATAATTTAAAATGATTTATTAGTCAATAAACTTGGATAATTTAGGTTACTTGTATCACTAAAATTGAGTGGAAGGATAAATAGATGTTTGATCATAGATTTTAATATTTTTATTTTATTTTAAATTTATGAAGTTGAAAATTAAAATATAATTATGTGAGATATTATTAATTGTAAAAAAATATTTAAAATAATATTCATATTTTTTAATGTATTTAAATATAATTTTAAAAGTGAAAAGTGAGTTAAAAAAAAGTTATAAGTTGGTTTCTAAATTTAAAATACAATCTCAAGTAGATTTTGAAATTTTTATGGATAAATACTAATTTCTAATAGAGTAAGTTATTTTTTTTTAAAATACCTCCTCTATTTATTAGACACGAAATTTAAGAAAGTAAAAATAATAATCTTATAACCTTAAATTACAAAAATTATCATATATAAAAAATATCCTTTAATTTTGTGACCTCAAATATATTTTATAAAAATTTAAAATCAAAAACTTACTAGAAAAAGAATATACTCTTTTAAGACAATTCTTTTTTAAAAAAACAAATAAATTAAAACGAATGAGTAAAAATAATTTTATCAAAGGGATTCTAAGATAACTAGATGATGAAAAGATTGTAGGGGCATGATTGTCATTTCAAGGTGCTATCGAAAGAAAAAGTACCTCGAAATTCAACCAAGAGGAGCCCTCGATTAAAGTGACAGCCCCAGTCAAAGTTTGGAAAATTATTAGTAATAGCAACAGCAACAGTGTAATAATAATTACTCCCTACATTTTCATTTTATTCGTCACATATTGTAACTTAAATTATTTGAATTCTAATTAATTATATTAATATAATTTTTTTTTATAATTTATAATATCTTTTATATAATTTTTAAATATTTAAATTTAAAATAATTTAATTTAATTTTAAAAATTAATCAAATTAACTTTTATAAAATAAAATATAACAAGTAAAAAAGAAACAGATGACCATTTTTCTTTTTAGGGAAAAAATAGGTTTTCTTCTTATATTTTCTTGGCAGTCAAAGAGATCTTAATGATGAGTCTTTGACTCTTATACATTTGTCGTCGGTTAGCTTATGACGGAGAAGCTAACGGAGAGATTAATGACTTACGTTGCCATTCAAAGCACTTCTTGGGCTCTATTGATATCTACGTTTTTATTCTTTTAATTTTGCGGTGCAATTATACGCTTTCTCCATTCTCTCAAAATGTGCTCGCTCTTATTATTTGTTATGATTTAGATTATCAGGTTGTACGAAAATTTACCCAATTCTAATTCAATAGACAAACGCTTTATCATACATTCCCTCTTTTATCAAAAATTTCAAGGAAATCTGTGATAATATAAATAAATAAACAATAAAATCCAACTCATCTTTATTACAAAAATGTTTGACACTTCCCAATTACCTAATCTAGACATGCATAAGAGTTTCTACACATAGGATTTATCAAGAATATAAAAGATGCAACTTTTACCCGAAGAAAAACTATGCAGAAATTAATAATGAATATCCGACATCTCAATGCTTGAAACAACTTGAAACACACATACAATCCAAAAGAGTGTATTAGTACACCACAAATACTAATAGACATCTTAGACCAATCTAAATTAGTTTCCACACACGTCGTACAAATCAACAAAACAAGAGATATCATTATACTATAATTTACATCATCCCATCATCATATTATCCTCTTGTCTCAACCCTTCACAGATGATTTGCAAAAATCTTAACTTAATTTCTAGCTATATCATTAGCATTCTTCTTACAAGTAACGACATCAAAGATTAGCAACACTATAACACTTAACAAATTCTCCTTTACTCCATAAACACCATTATTCAGTTATCAGCAGTTTAAAAAGCAAATTGCACTATACCACATGACACCTACTATCCTTTACTAGATGTCACCCACATCCCCAGTCAACCCAGTACAACCATACCCCAATTTATCCATAAATCCCAGACATCGAAATGACAAGGCTATGCAAATAGGTCACAACAATGAACATGAGTCACAACACTTAACCAATGCCTCAACCATACGAGTGGTCAAGCTCAATCAATAACTAACCCCATTCTCTGTCTCACAATAACTGCAACAAGAAATCACCAACATATATATATATCGATCATTACGAAATCTGCAAACAAGTAAGCAGTCACACAACTCAGGGAAATCATATCCCCACATATCTTACGGCATAGCCTTTGTATCTCATCAGTCTCATTTCTCACTCACACAATCTCTCATTTGTACCCACATGCTGCTAAAGGGTTTTAAATCTTTCTCATATGATCATGACCTATAGGAGATTCTAGGTGTCCATGTATCGTACTAGCATGGTGTCTAATCCATTATTCGTACTGATATGGTACCTATTTCATCACTCGTAAGGGCATGGTATCCTATCCACGCAATTATTGCTTGTCCGTAAGCTTACATAGGACGCAAGCCGCTCATTAGAATAGTATATGTATTCTCATTATCTCAGTATGCTCTCTGCTTAGTTATCTCTCAGGACAACACAACAATCACAATATAAATCACATCATAACATAATTCATAAAAGAAAGCTTTCAACAATCCACAACTTATTCATAGAAGCATTATCATCCCAATAATTATCAATCACAGGCTATGCCCAAATACGAATCAACATGATTTTTAGACTCACATCACCTACAAGAGACTAATCAAAGTCTACTCCAAGTAACTCTCTCCGTCCATTTTTACTTGTTTATGTTTGACTTGGCACACTTCTTAAGAAACAATAAATAAATTGATGATTTTATTATATCACTTCTATTAATTATAAGTCATCTAACTATTGAAAAATAAATAGTATTTAATAGCAAGGGTAAAATAAACACAAAATGATAAATTATTTATTTATATTATAAACTGGACAAATATTATTGAACATCTCAAAATAATATAATGAACAGGTAAAAATAAACGAAGCTAGTAGCAATTATCATAATTACTACACGGACCCTATCACATTCGAGTCAGGTTAATTAATTTAAGGTAAATACTCAATCATGTCTAACGTCACTAGTTTATGCAATTATTACCTTCTCACCTATCATAAGGCCATTTATTAACATCACATTTTAAAACATAGTCGCCACAAAAACATTATTATTAGTGGCAACAATAAGGGTCGCCCGTAATACCATAACCTTTTGTGGCAATCTTTCCAAGTCGCTCCAAAAGTTTTCGTTTTTGTGGCAATCGTATGTGTTGCCACGAAAAGTCGCCGCAAAATATCATGTTTCTTGTAGTGGTTCCTCTTTTCCCACCTAACACATTTAGATTATTAACCATGTATCTATCTTTGAATTCTTCCCAACTTAATCATATACTACTAAAACAACACCCTCTGCTACGATCGAATACCAAGTACAATATCACTTCCTTATGTGCATGCCACAATATACACACAATTTGACTCTACTAAGTTTGCTAGTTTCCCCTTCACCCTTACACAAAAACAAAAATTGAATTATTTAAGAATTATCAACACGAGATCGTAAACATTTCATTCATATTACCCTTCTGAGTTATTCGTATTTAAAAAATCACATGCATAACACATACGCCCACACCACCCATTTTACATCATTCTAAACATCGACCACTCGAACACCATAGGCCTAAACATGCTATCTCCATCAATTTTATAATGTACATACGTATCGCTAGTCAAGTCTATATGAAGAAGTAAGCCATAGACTACCTCGACATCAAGTTGTTGTCCTAGCACAAGTGCAACCCTGCTTTTGTCTGCCATCTAGATTTCTGATTGGGTTTAACTGAAGTGTGAATGAGAAATAAGAATTGAAAAATATGGGGAACAAGTGAAAACTATTTTTCATGGTAAGACTCCTCTCTAATTTTCTTAAGCTCCTCTTTCTCAAAATCTGACCTAATGCCAATTTTAGGAGGTAAGCCTCCTTAGATAAGAAGTAAAAAATTCCAAAGATAACTTACTTAAGATTCTATCTCGCGCCTTTGTTGTAGCAGTGGCACCTTTGTTGTAGGAAATCCACTATGGCGGTAGGCCATCCACTATGGCAAACTCAGCTGATCGATCGATCCCACTCCGATTATGGATTTAAATATGGTTGGGATGGGACATGCATTTAGAAAAAATTAAAATTCTTATAGTTGCATAGCGAAATATTTATAATGACATGCATGATGGGTCGTTACATTACCTCATCCATAAGATCTCTACCTTTTTTCTTCCAATGCTACACATAAGTAAAATGATTTATTTTAGGCAAAATGATAATGCAAATCTTAAAAAATAAATCAATTTTAACTTCAAGTGCTACCATTCCAACTTAGTGTACCGTATTGGGGGCGGCACTTGTTTGAAGCCATATAGTGACTTATGATGCTTACATACGTGATAAGTGAAGGATGGAAGGGCAAATCAGGTAGGTGGTCCATGTAAACTTCTTCCTAAAGATCATCATGAAGGAAGAAATTTTGGACGTCTAGCTAATGCAGGAGCCAGCCATAAGGATAGCAATAGAGGTAAATTTTTCATGACAGTAGTATCACTCAATTTGATGGAAGCATCTAGCAACTAGGCGATCTTTGTAGCATTCAACGACCCCGACTGATTATTATTTTTTATGTGAAAAAATTCCAATTGCAACCGAGGATATTCATGGAGGATTGAGAGGAGACCAACAAACAAGTTTTGTTCTTGTCACGATCCAAACACCGAGGTCATGATGACACACATCTCAAAACCCAACCTGATATGTAAGCCTAAAAGTAAAACTCATACGAGACTCTCAAAGAGAAAGTCATGCCACAATTTAAATGAAAAGAAAGACAATGAAGAAATTATTCCAAAATCTAGTGTCATAAGTATAAAGAGCATCTAATACAAGGTTCGAGTCTGAATATACAACATAAGTGTCACGACCCAAGCCTAGGGCCTAGACGTAATATGGTGAATGAGAAACCTGAAAGTACCTCAAACTAGCCTCTTAGCATTCTTTTAGCCTTTCATAGGTAATGACGATAAATAAACAAGCAGAAATCATAATAGTAAATCTTCAACTTACATATGTCCAACAATACTTCTAATTGTTAGATTTAACGGGGCTAAGACAAGTCCCTAGCTCACCCTCAATTATAATAGAAGAAATGCCATAGTAAAATATCTCAACATATTATAAGTTAGAAATATAAAGGAGTATTATTCCCGGAACATGGAAACTCACCAAAAGTAGTCTTCAAACGAAGTCTCAACTAGCCACGTGGAGGAGAATGAGGAGGAGCACCGATCCCTACATGGTGATATCATGTAGGCAAAAGAGTATGCGTTAGTACCTTGAAAGTACTAAGTATGTAAGGATGCATGAACATTGAGGAAACATTATAACATTTATGTAATATGAAACATAATGTAATACATGCATAATAAATCATATAGATATCTTTTAAAATAATCATTTTATAGGAAAATAACCATAACCGACATTTAAGACCATGCGAGCTATTACATGTAATCCAACATAACCCCCTACGTTGGCTGGGGAGACTACTTGCCAGGTAGAACTCCATCAACTTCATTCATTTCTTTAACTTTAACTTTAAGGGCTATTTATGGATCCATTAACCTAAGCCTACAAGGGCTCCTATGTTGGCACATAGTTAATAAGACAACGGGTTGCTACTAGGATTCCCTTACCAAATTCCACCTCAATAACCCATTCGGTGCTAAGTCAATCCCACGGAATAGTTTAATACTTCAAAATATTCATAGCATATAACTTGAGAATTCAAACATCATATTCGATAGAATAGCTCATTAAAACATTTGGTAATTCAAATATGCAAGAATTGTCCTTATTTCTTAAAGAATCCATCATTCATATCATTTCATCATTCTTTTATTTCATAAGACTTTCTTTTGATCATAGATATTGCTTTCATAAACATTCATTTGGAGTCAAATCTTTCAAGTCAAACTTTACTTAAAACATAGTAAAACTAAGTGGGTTCAAATCACCTCAACTTGCAAACATGTATGTAAAAATATACATAAATACTTTGAGTTCCATTAATTAAAAATCATGCTTTAAACAACCCAGCATGAATTTCAAGAACCTTTAAAGAGATAAATAGAGAAATTACTTGCAAACCATCAATTCATACAATTGAAATTATGTTGCATCAAAATACACCAATAATCATTAGTTTAACCATGATTAATGCTATTAAGTAGAAATAAGAATTACCAATACGAAAATATTACTAAAAATTAAGAGACTTAATTGAAAGAGTTTTTGGACTAAATGGGTGGAAGAACCCATTGATAAACACCCACATAACTTAGAGTAAATCTTAAAGAAAATAAATATAATTTATCATATAATCAAAATAATTTAGGCATGAGAATGGAAGGAATACTCTCATTGAAGCCTTACATACCTGAAATCCGAAGCTTTAGTCGGAATCGAAGGACTTAATGAATACTCTTAAGGAACTAGCTTTACTCCTCGCTGGAACGTTTTGTGTACTACCCAGAGTATATGAATTAATGGAATAGTATTTCTTCACTACTAAGAACTAAAACTATATTTGAGAATGAGTAAAAAAGTGTATAGAGAGAAGAGTTGCTTGAGAAAGCTTGATGAATAAAATGAGAAAATAAGGTGGGTATTTATAGGTGTAGAAGAGGGACCTAAAAAAATTAAAATAATTATAAAGGATGATATTGAAAATTCAATTGAGGATTTTGATATCATGGATGATGTCAAAGGGTTCTAGATCTTTCCATGTAGGTGAGATGAGTTCTCTTTAACAGAATACTCTTTTTCGAAGCTGCATTTGAACAAGATAAATTTCTTATTAGGATTTGGTGTCTCATAAGAATTGTAGATATGGAAGTCTAGTTTCATGTCGTTCAAGAATCAACCAATTTAGAGCATCCTACAGTGAGATATGGTTTTTCTTCTATAAATACTCTATTCCGTCACAACATCCTATCTTACAACAATTAATTTATTTGACCTACTTAAACTCTAAAACTTAAAATATGATCTCATAAAAGTTGTAGGTAATGATATTGTGGTTACTCAAAAATTTGAATCACCTAATGTGGACCAACCTATGAAAAGGTATGCCCAAAATACAGAGGCTGTATCATGTTTAGGCGAGAATTGAAATATTATATACAACATTTTTAGGGGATGTTACATTATCTCCCCCTTGGGAATATTCGTCCTCGAATGAGGAAAGACTTAGCTTAAGTAGAGTAGAGTATAAACCAACAATCCATCATTAATGGAATAATATAATTTAAAACATCGTTTGAAACATATTTCATAACTTTGCAAGCATATGACAAGAAAAGTTGAGATGCAAGGATTTCAAGTAATTGAGCAAGGACAACTTAATACCTTAGGTTTGGTAGAGGAAAAAAGATGAGGGTATCGCTTAATCATATCCGCTTCCACTTCTCATGTTGCACTTTCTATTTGTTGATTCCTCCAAAGGACTTTAACCGATGCAACTTCTTTGTTCCTCAATCTCTTAACTTGCCGGTCCAAAATTTTGACAGGAACTTCTTTATAGGTCAAGTTTTCTTCAATATTCACTACTCTCATAGGTATAATAGAACTAGGATCACCCACACTTTTTTTCAACATAGACACATGAAACACCGGATGAACCATGACCATTTCCAATGGTAATTCCAACTCATATGCAACCTTGCCAACACGTCTCATAATTCTATAAGGCCCTACATACCTAGGGCTAAATTTTCTTTTCTTACCAAATCAAACCACACCTTTTATGGGTGAAACCTTCAGATACACCCAATCGTCCACATTAAACTCAAGATCCCTTCTTCTAGTGTCGGAATAGGACTTTTGACGACTTTGAGCTATCTTCAACTTTTCTCTAATGATCTTCATCTTCTCTAAAGTATCAAGTACCAAATCGGGGCCCAACAAGGTCATCTCGCCTACTTCGAACTAACCAACCGGTGATCTACATCGTCTTCCATACAAAGCCACAAACGGCGCCATCTCAATACTTGAGTGATAACTATTATTATAGGCAAACTCGATGAGCAGTAGATGGTCATCCCAATTTCCTTTAAACTCCAACACACAAGCCCTTAACATATCCTCTAGTATTTAAATCATCCTTTCGGCTTGCTTATTCGTTTGAGGATGGAATGTTGTGCTCAATTTTACCTTAGTACCGAGGCCTTTCTGAAACCATCTCCAGAAGTGAGAAGTGAATTGGGTACCACAATTCGAAATAATAGATAACGGCACACCATACAACCTCACCAACTCCCGAATATACAACTTGGCATAGTCTTTGGCACTATAGGAAGTTTTAACCAGTAGAAAGTGAGCTGACTTAGTCAATCTATCAATAATTACCCAAATTGAGTCATGACACTTTCGGGTATGAGGCAAACCCACTATAAAATCCATATTCACATCTTCCCATTTCCAAGTAGGGATTTCAATGTCTTGGGCTAGGCCACCCGACCTTTGATGTTCGGCCTTCACTTGTTGGCAATTCATATATTCAGACACAAATCTTGCTATGTCCTTCTTCATGTCACCCCACCAATACAACTCCTTTAAGTCTCGATACATTTTCATTAAACCGGGATGAATGGAGTATGTAGAATTATGAGCCTCCATCATTATCAAACTCCTTAGGGCGTCAACATCTGGAACACATATCCGACCTTGATAGTATAGCACCCCATCTCTTTCTTGGGAAAAGACCTCAATCCTATTTTCCTTTACCAACTTCTTTAACTCGATAAACATTGGGTCAAGATCTTGCTTTGATTTAACATCCACCACCAAAGAGGATTCAAACCTATTTTGAACAATCATACCACCATCATTAGTACCACACAACTTCACCCCTAATCTAGTCAATCGGTGAACATCTTTCACCAACTTACTCTTCCTTTCATCCACATAGGCCACACTCCCTATAGACATCTACTAAGTGCATCAAAAACTATATTGGCTTTATCCGGATGATAGTGTACACTCATGTCATTGTCTTTAAGGAGTTCTAGCCACCTCCTTTGCCTTAGATTAAGGTCCTTTTGGGTGAACACATATTAAAGACTTTTATGATCAGTATACACATCCACATGCACCCCATAGAGGTAATGCCTCTAACTCTTTAGAGCAAAAACAACGACCGCCAATTCAAGGTCATGGGAAGGGTAGTTACGCTCATGCATCTTTAATTGCCTAGAAGCATAGGCTATGACCTTGCTATTTTGTATTAAGACACAACCTAAACCAATCTTTGAAGCATAACAATAAACTATAAACCCTTCTAATCCTTCTGGGAGAGTCAAAATAGGAGCGGAGGTAAGTCGATCTTTTAAGGTCTGGAAACTCTTCCCACACTCATTTGTCCATATGAATTTGGCTTTCTTTTGAGTCAATTTTATCATAGGAGATGAGATGGAAGAAAAACCTTTGAAGAACCTTCTATAGTACCCAGCTAGACCCAAGAAGCTCCTAATATCTGAAGGAGAAAATGGTCTAGGCTAATTTTTGACTACCTCTATTTCTTAGGATCAACCTTGATCCCATCACCGAACACTACGTGACCAAGAAATGCCACCTCCTTTAATCAAAATTCACACTTACTAAATTTTGCAAATAATTTCCTATCCCTCAACGTTTAAAGCATAACTCTGAAGTGATTTTTATGTTCTTCCTCACCTCAAGAGTAAATTAAAATATTATCAATGAAGACCACCACAAAGATATCAAGGTAAGGTTTGAACACCCTATTCATCAAGTTCATGAAAACCGCTGGTGCATTCGTCAACCCAAAACTCATCACCACAAACTCAAAGTGACCATACCTTATTTGGAAGGCTATTTTGGAAATGTCACACTCCCTCACCCGTAGTTGTTGATAGCCGGGCCGAAGGTCGATCTTGGAGAAGTGACTTGCCCCTTGCAATTGATCAAACAAGTCATCTATTCTAGGGAGTGGGTACTTATTCTTAATGGTTATCTTATTTAATTGCCGGTAGTCTATGGACATTCGAAGCGACCCATTCTTATTTCTCACAAATAACACGGGAGCACCCCATGGCAAAATACTTGGTCTTATGAACCCTTCTCTAACAAGTCCTTTAATTGTTCCTTCAAATCTTTCAATTCTGTTGGGGCCATACAGTAAGGAGGAATAGAGATATGTTGGGTATCAGGGAGGAGATTGATACCAAAATCAACTTCCCTTTTAGGAGGGACACCGGAAAGGTCATCGGGGAATTCATTGAATATAGGAACCAACTCAAGAAGAGAACTTTTGGAGTTGACATCCCTAACCTTCACAATGTGGTAAATACAACCCTTAGAAATCATTTTGAGGGCCTTAAGATAAGAAATAAAATTCCCCTTTACCACCGAATCACAACACTCCCATTCAATAACAGGCTCATTTGGAAATTGGAACTTGACTCGATGAGTCCTACAATCTATGGAAGCATAAAATACATGTAACCAATCCATCCCAAGAATGAAATCGAAATCTATCATGTTATGTTCAACGAGATCACAAGGAATAACTTTATGCAATATAGACACAAGACAACCCCTATAGACATTTCTAGCAATAACCGACTCACCAATGGGGGTAGACACCAAATAGGGCTTTAATAACATTTCAGGTAAAATATCAAATCTATTAGCAAGGAATGGAGTAACAAACAATAAATTTACACTCGGATCTAATAGTGCATACACAAAAAAGGAAAAGACCTTTAAAATACCGGTAATGACATTGGGTGCATCCTCAACCTCTCATCTTCCATGCAAGGCGTAAAAGCGGTTGGTGCATTTGACACCTCCTTAGACTTGTTGACCATGAGAAATTTGGTCTTGAGGCCTACCACCACCATCTCTACAATCCTTAGCATGGTGGCCCAGCTTGCCACACTTAAAACATGTATTGGAGCCGGCTAAACATTCCCCTTTGTGAGTCCATCCACACTTCTTGCAAGTGGGGAAAGTTTGAGTAGAAACATTCTCTCTTGGAACCATTGGTTTACCACCATTGTCCTTGTTGAACCTTGGAGGAGGAGTATTGGTGGAACCTTTTCCCACAAATCGTTGCCCACCTTGGCCTTTGCCATTGTTTCCATAATCGGACCTTTGAGGGTTAAACCCTCCACCATCCACTCTAGCCTTTTTCAACCCCCTTTATCTCTCTCTAAGCTTCTCTTCTTCAATTTGTTCTACGTAATTCATTAACCGAGAGATGTCCATCTCCTTGACCCACATGGCCATTTTGCACTCCTTGGAAACTAAGCTTGAGACACCGGAAATAAACTTGCTCATCTTAGCTCTTGGGTCGGAGACCATGAAGGGAGCATACTTTGACAACTTAGTAAATTTGAGAGCATACTCCCTCACGCTCATACTCCCTTGATGGAGGTTGATGAACTCTTGGATTTTGTCCTCCCTTAGCTCCAATAGGAAGAAATGGTGTAGGAGGGCACCTTTGAACTCTTTCTATCCTATCAGCCCTATTTCTTCATCCCTCTTAATAACCCATTATTCGTACTACACTCAGCCACATCTTTGATTTAATAAGCCACTAGCTCGGCCTTCTTATTTGGTGGCATACCTATGATAGCCACAATCCGATACACCTCATTAATGAACTCCATAGGGTCCTCATCTAATTTAGAACCATCGAACTTGGGCGGATTCATCCTTTGGAAATCCCAAATCCTAGAGGCTGGAATTTGCATTTGGGGAGAAGGAACACCTAGATTCTCTTGGTTGGCTACAACTTGAGCTAACAAAGTAATAACACTATGAAACTCGGCATGGGTTACCCCATCCTTATGATGTGGGGCATTGGGAACCAGAGAAGTTTGGTCCTCATCGTCAACTCTTGCTCTTCGAGGTGCTCTTCCAAGAGTCATTATCTAGATAACACAAAGTGGGTTGTTAGTTAAAGGAAAGGTTAGGACACTCTAAGGCATGACATGAATTTGAAAGAAGTGAAAATTTTCCTAAACGCCTCATAGTCTCCTATTCATAATTGTGGCGCGCTTCATAACCATGAACAAGAACCTATTTGACGCGGTATGTTGGACTCCAAGGACCATTCAAAACCTCGAGCTATGATACCAAGTTTGTCATGACCCAAGCCTAGGGTCTAGACGTGACATGGCAAATGAGGAACCCGAAAGTACCTCAAACTAGCCTCTTAGCATAATTTTAGCCTTTCATAGGTAATAACGCTAAATAAATAAGAGGAAATCATAATAGTAAATCTTTAACTTACATATGTCCAACAATATCTCTACCTGTTAGATTTAACGGGCTAAGACAAGTCCCTAGCTCACCCTCAATCATAATAAAAGAAATGCCATAGTAAATAATCTCAACATATCATAAGTTAGAAATATAAAGGAGTATTGTTCCCAGAACATGGGAACTCACCAAAAGTAGTCTTCAAACGAAGTCTCAACTAGCCACATGGAGGAGAATGAGGAGGAGCACCAATCCCTACATGGTGATATCATGTAGGCAAAAAAGTATGCGTTAGTACTTTGAATGTACTAAGTATGTAAGGATGCATGAACATTGAGGAAATATTATAACATTTATGTAATATGGAACATAATGTAATACATGTATAATAAATCATATAGATATACTTTAAAACATTCATTTAGTGAAAAAATAATCATAACTGACATTTAAGACCATGCGAGCTATTACATGGAATCCAACATAACCCCCTACGTTGGTCGAGAAGACTACTTGCCAGGTAGAACTCCGTCAACTTCATTTATTTCTTTAACATTAACTTTAAGGGCTATTTATGGATCCATTAGCCTAAGCCTACAAGGGCTCCTATGTTGACACATAGTAATGAGACAACAGGTTGCTACTAGGATTTCCTTACCGAATCCCACCTCAATGACCCATTCGATGCTAAGTCAATCCCAAGGAATAGTTTAATACTTTAAAATATTCATAGCATATAACTTGAGAATTCAAATATCATATTCGATAGAATAGCTCATTAAAACATTTGGTAATTCAAATATGCAAGAATTGTCCTTATTTCTTAAAGAATCCATCATTCATATCATTTCATCATTCTTTTATTTCATAAGACTCCCTTTTGATCATAGATATTGCTTTCATAAACATTCATTTGGAGTCAAATCTTTCAAGTCAAACTTTATTTAAAACATAGTAAAACTAAGTGGGTTCAAATCACCTCAACTTGCAAACATGTATGTAAATAAATATACATAAATACTTTGAGATTCATTAATTAAAAATCATGCTTTAAACAACCCAACATGAATTTCAAGAACCTTTAAAGAGATAAATATAGAAATTACTGGCAAACCATCAATTCATACATATGAAATTATGTTGCATCAAAATACACCAATAATCATTAGTTTAATCATGATTAATGCTATTAAGTAGAAATAAGAATTACCAATACGAAAATATTACTAAAAATTAAAAGACTTAATTGAAAGAGTTTTTGGACTAAATGGGTGGAATAACCCATTGATAAACACCCACATAACTTAGAGTAAATCTTAAAGAAAATAAATATAATTTATCATATAATCAAAATAATTTCGTCATGAGAATGGAAGGAATACTCTCATTGAAGCCTTACATACCTGGAATCCGAAGCTTTAGTCGGAATCGAAGGACTTAATGAATACTCTTAAGGAACTAGCTTTACTCCTCGCTGGAACGTTTTGTGTACTACCCAGAGTATATGAATTAATGGAATAGTATTTCTTCACTACTAAGAACTAAAACTATATTTGAGAATGAGTAAAAAAGTGTATAGAGAGAAGAGTTGCTTGAGAAAGCTTGATGAATAAAATGAGAAAATAAGGTGGGTATTTATAGGTGTAGAAGAGGGACCTAAAAAAATTAAAATAATTATAAAGGATGATATTGAAAATTCAATTGAGGATTTTGATATCATGGATGATGTCAAAGGGTTCTAGATCTTTCCATGTAGGTGAGATGAGTTCTCTTTAACAGAATACTCTTTTTCGAAGCTGCATTTGAACAAGATAAATTTCTTATTAGGATTTGGTGTCTCATAAGAATTGTAGATATGGAAGTCTAGTTTCATGTCGTTCAAGAATCAACCAATTTAGAGCATCCTACAGTGAGATATGGTTTTTCTTCTATAAATACTCTATTCCGTCACAACATCCTATCTTACAACAATTAATTTATTTGACCTACTTAAACTCTAAAACTTAAAATATGATCTCATAAAAGTTGTAGGTAATGATATTGTGGTTACTCAAAAATTTGAATCACCTAATGTGGACCAACCTATGAAAAGGTATGCCCAAAATACAGAGGCTGTATCATGTTTAGGCGAGAATTGAAATATTATATACAACATTTTTAGGGGATGTTACATTATCTCCCCCTTGGGAATATTCGTCCTCGAATGAGGAAAGACTTAGCTTAAGTAGAGTAGAGTATAAACCAACAATCCATCATTAATGGAATAATATAATTTAAAACATCGTTTGAAACATATTTCATAACTTTGCAAGCATATGACAAGAAAAGTTGAGATGCAAGGATTTCAAGTAATTGAGCAAGGACAACTTAATACCTTAGGTTTGGTAGAGGAAAAAAGATGAGGGTATCGCTTAATCATATCCGCTTCCACTTCTCATGTTGCACTTTCTATTTGTTGATTCCTCCAAAGGACTTTAACCGATGCAACTTCTTTGTTCCTCAATCTCTTAACTTGCCGGTCCAAAATTTTGACAGGAACTTCTTTATAGGTCAAGTTTTCTTCAATATTCACTACTCTCATAGGTATAATAGAACTAGGATCACCCACACTTTTTTTCAACATAGACACATGAAACACCGGATGAACCATGACCATTTCCAATGGTAATTCCAACTCATATGCAACCTTGCCAACACGTCTCATAATTCTATAAGGCCCTACATACCTAGGGCTAAATTTTCTTTTCTTACCAAATCAAACCACACCTTTTATGGGTGAAACCTTCAGATACACCCAATCGTCCACATTAAACTCAAGATCCCTTCTTCTAGTGTCGGAATAGGACTTTTGACGACTTTGAGCTATCTTCAACTTTTCTCTAATGATCTTCATCTTCTCTAAAGTATCAAGTACCAAATCGGGGCCCAACAAGGTCATCTCGCCTACTTCGAACTAACCAACCGGTGATCTACATCGTCTTCCATACAAAGCCACAAACGGCGCCATCTCAATACTTGAGTGATAACTATTATTATAGGCAAACTCGATGAGCAGTAGATGGTCATCCCAATTTCCTTTAAACTCCAACACACAAGCCCTTAACATATCCTCTAGTATTTAAATCATCCTTTCGGCTTGCTTATTCGTTTGAGGATGGAATGTTGTGCTCAATTTTACCTTAGTACCGAGGCCTTTCTGAAACCATCTCCAGAAGTGAGAAGTGAATTGGGTACCACAATTCGAAATAATAGATAACGGCACACCATACAACCTCACCAACTCCCGAATATACAACTTGGCATAGTCTTTGGCACTATAGGAAGTTTTAACCAGTAGAAAGTGAGCTGACTTAGTCAATCTATCAATAATTACCCAAATTGAGTCATGACACTTTCGGGTATGAGGCAAACCCACTATAAAATCCATATTCACATCTTCCCATTTCCAAGTAGGGATTTCAATGTCTTGGGCTAGGCCACCCGACCTTTGATGTTCGGCCTTCACTTGTTGGCAATTCATACATTCAGACACAAATCTTGCTATGTCCTTCTTCATGTCACCCCACCAATACAACTCCTTTAAGTCTCGATACATTTTCATTAAACCGGGATGAATGGAGTATGTAGAATTATGAGCCTCCATCATTATCAAACTTCTTAGGGCGTCAACATCTGGAACACATATCCGACCTTGATAGTATAGCACCCCATCTCTTTCTTGGGAAAAGACCTCAATCCTATTTTCCTTTACCAACTTCTTTAACTCGATAAACATTGGGTCAAGATCTTGCTTTGATTTAACATCCACCACTAAAGAGGATTCAAACCTATTTTGAACAATCATACCACCATCATTAGTACCACACAACTTCACCCCTAATCTAGTCAATCGGTGAACATCTTTCACCAGCTTACTCTTCCTTTCATCCACATAGGCCACACTCCCTATAGACACTCTACTAAGTGCATCAAAAACTATATTGGCTTTATCCGGATGATAGTGTACACTCATGTCATTGTCTTTAAGGAGTTCTAGCCACCTCCTTTGCCTTAGATTAAGGTCCTTTTGGGTGAACACATATTAAAGACTTTTATGATCAGTATACACATCCACATGCACCCCATAGAGGTAATGCCTCTAACTCTTTAGAGCAAAAACAACGACCGCCAATTCAAGGTCATGGGAAGGGTAGTTACGCTCATGCATCTTTAATTGCCTAGAAGCATAGGCTATGACCTTGCTATTTTGTATTAAGACACAACCTAAACCAATCTTTGAAGCATAACAATAAACTATAAACCCTTCTAATCCTTCTGGGAGAGTCAAAATAGGAGCGGAGATAAGTCAATCTTTTAAGGTCTGGAAACTCTTCCCACACTCATTTGTCCATATGAATTTGGCTTTCTTTTGAGTCAATTTTATCATAGGAGATGAGATGGAAGAAAAACCTTTGAAGAACCTTCTATAGTACCCAGCTAGACCCAAGAAGCTCCTAATATCTGAAGGAGAAAATGGTCTAGGCTAATTTTTGACTACCTCTATTTCTTAGGATCAACCTTGATCCCATCACCGAACACTACGTGACCAAGAAATGCCACCTCCTTTAATCAAAATTCACACTTACTAAATTTTGCAAATAATTTCCTATCCCTCAACGTTTAAAGCATAACTTTGAAGTGATTTTTATGTTCTTCCTCACCTCAAGAGTAAATTAAAATATTATCAATGAAGACCACCACAAAGATATCAAGGTAAGGTTTGAACACCCTATTCATCAAGTTCATGAAAACCGCTGGTGCATTCGTCAACCCAAAACTCATCACCACAAACTCAAAGTGACCATACCTTATTTGGAAGGCTATTTTGGAAATGTCACACTCCCTCACCCGTAGTTGTTGATAGCCGGGCCGAAGGTCGATCTTGGAGAAGTGACTTGCCCCTTGCAATTGATCAAACAAGTCATCTATTCTAGGGAGTGGGTACTTATTCTTAATGGTTATCTTATTTAATTGCCGGTAGTCTATGGACATTCGAAGCGACCCATTCTTATTTCTCACAAATAACACGGGAGCACCCCATGGCAAAATACTTGGTCTTATGAACCCTTCTCTAACAAGTCCTTTAATTGTTCCTTCAAATCTTTCAATTCTGTTGGGGCCATACAGTAAGGAGGAATAGAGATATGTTGGGTATCAGGGAGGAGATTGATACCAAAATCAACTTCCCTTTTAGGAGGGACACCGGAAAGGTCATCGGGGAATTCATTGAATATAGGAACCAACTCAAGAAGAGAACTTTTGGAGTTGACATCCCTAACCTTCACAATGTGGTAAATACAACCCTTAGAAATCATTTTGAGGGCCTTAAGATAAGAAATAAAATTCCCCTTTACCACCGAATCACAACACTCCCATTCAATAACAGGCTCATTTGGAAATTGGAACTTGACTCGATGAGTCCTACAATCTATGGAAGCATAAAATACATGTAACCAATCCATCCCAAGAATGAAATCGAAATCTATCATGTTATGTTCAACGAGATCACAAGGAATAACTTTATGCAATATAGACACAAGACAACCCCTATAGACCTTTCTAGCAATAACCGACTCACCAATGGGGGTAGACACCAAATAGGGCTTTAATAACATTTCAGGTAAAATATCAAATCTATTAGCAAGGAATGGAGTAACAAACAATAAATTTACACCCGGATCTAATAGTGCATACACAAAAAAGGAAAAGACCTTTAAAATACCGGTGATGACATTGGGTGCATCCTCAACCTCTTATCTTCCATGCAAGGCGTAAAAGCGGTTGGTGCATTTGACACCTCCTTAGACTTGTTGACCATGAGAAATTTGGTCTTGAGGCCTACCACCACCATCTCTACAATCCTTAGCATGGTGGCCCAGCTTGCCACACTTAAAACATGTATTGGAGCCGGCTAAACATTCCCCTTTGTGAGTCCATCCACACTTCTTGCAAGTGGGGAAAGTTTGAGTAGAAACATTCTCTCTTGGAACCATTGGTTTACCACCATTGTCCTTGTTGAACCTTGGAGGAGGAGTATTGGTGGAACCTTTTCCCACAAATCGTTGCCCACCTTGGCCTTTGCCATTGTTTCCATAATCGGACCTTTGAGGGTTAAACCCTCCACCATCCACTCTAGCCTTTTTCAACCCCCTTTATCTCTCTCTAAGCTTCTCTTCTTCAATTTGTTCTACGTAATTCATTAACCGAGAGATGTCCATCTCCTTGACCCACATGGCCATTTTGCACTCCTTGGAAACTAAGCTTGAGACACCGGAAATAAACTTGCTCATCTTAGCTCTTGGGTCGGAGACCATGAAGGGAGCATACTTTGACAACTTAGTAAATTTGAGAGCATACTCCCTCACGCTCATACTCCCTTGATGGAGGTTGATGAACTCTTGGATTTTGTCCTCCCTTAGCTCCAATAGGAAGAAGTGGTCTAGGAGGGCACCTTTGAACTCTTTCTATCCTATCAGCCCTATTTCTTCATCCCTCTTAATAACCCATTATTCGTACTACACTCAGCCACATCTTTGATTTAATAAGCCACTAGCTCGGCCTTCTTATTTGGTGGCATACCTATGATAGCCACAATCCGATACACCTCATTAATGAACTCCATAGGGTCCTCATCTAATTTAGAACCATCGAACTTGGGCGGATTCATCCTTTGGAAATCCCAAATCCTAGAGGCTGGAATTTGCATTTGGGGAGAAGGAACACCTAGATTCTCTTGGTTGGCTACAACTTGAGCTAACAAAGTAATAACACTATGAAACTCGGCATGGGTTACCCCATCCTTATGATGTGGGGCATTGGGAACCAGAGAAGTTTGGTCCTCATCGTCAACTCTTGCTCTTCGAGGTGCTCTTCCAAGAGTCATTATCTAGATAACACAAAGTGGGTTGTTAGTTAAAGGAAAGGTTAGGACACTCTAAGGCATGACATGAATTTGAAAGAAGTGAAAATTTTCCTAAACGCCTCATAGTCTCCTATTCATAATTGTGGCGCGCTTCATAACCATGAACAAGAACCTATTTGACGCGGTATGTTGGACTCCAAGGACCATTCAAAACCTCGAGCTATGATACCAAGTTTGTCATGACCCAAGCCTAGGGTCTAGACGTGACATGGCAAATGAGGAACCCGAAAGTACCTCAAACTAGCCTCTTAGCATAATTTTAGCCTTTCATAGGTAATAACGCTAAATAAATAAGAGGAAATCATAATAGTAAATCTTTAACTTACATCTGTCCAACAATATCTCTACCTGTTAGATTTAACGGGCTAAGACAAGTCCCTAGCTCACCCTCAATCATAATAAAAGAAATGCCATAGTAAATAATCTCAACATATCATAAGTTAGAAATATAAAGGAGTATTGTTCCCAGAACATGGGAACTCACCAAAAGTAGTCTTCAAACGAAGTCTCAACTAGCCACATGGAGGAGAATGAGGAGGAGCACCAATCCCTACATGGTGATATCATGTAGGCAAAAAAGTATGCGTTAGTACTTTGAATGTACTAAGTATGTAAGGATGCATGAACATTGAGGAAATATTATAACATTTATGTAATATGGAACATAATGTAATACATGTATAATAAATCATATAGATATACTTTAAAACATTCATTTAGTGAAAAAATAATCATAACTGACATTTAAGACCATGCGAGCTATTACATGGAATCCAACATAACCCCCTACGTTGGTCGAGAAGACTACTTGCCAGGTAGAACTCCGTCAACTTCATTTATTTCTTTAACATTAACTTTAAGGGCTATTTATGGATCCATTAGCCTAAGCCTACAAGGGCTCCTATGTTGACACATAGTAATGAGACAACAGGTTGCTACTAGGATTTCCTTACCGAATCCCACCTCAATGACCCATTCGATGCTAAGTCAATCCCAAGGAATAGTTTAATACTTTAAAATATTCATAGCATATAACTTGAGAATTCAAATATCATATTCGATAGAATAGCTCATTAAAACATTTGGTAATTCAAATATGCAAGAATTGTCCTTATTTCTTAAAGAATCCATCATTCATATCATTTCATCATTCTTTTATTTCATAAGACTCCCTTTTGATCATAGATATTGCTTTCATAAACATTCATTTGGAGTCAAATCTTTCAAGTCAAACTTTATTTAAAACATAGTAAAACTAAGTGGGTTCAAATCACCTCAACTTGCAAACATGTATGTAAATAAATATACATAAATACTTTGAGATTCATTAATTAAAAATCATGCTTTAAACAACCCAACATGAATTTCAAGAACCTTTAAAGAGATAAATATAGAAATTACTGGCAAACCATCAATTCATACATATGAAATTATGTTGCATCAAAATACACCAATAATCATTAGTTTAATCATGATTAATGCTATTAAGTAGAAATAAGAATTACCAATACGAAAATATTACTAAAAATTAAGAGACTTAATTGAAAGAGTTTTTGGACTAAATGGGTGGAATAACCCATTGATAAACACCCACATAACTTAGAGTAAATCTTAAAGAAAATAAATATAATTTATCATATAATCAAAATAATTTCGTCATGAGAATGGAAGGAATACTCTCATTGAAGCCTTACATACCTGGAATCCGAAGCTTTAGTCGGAATCAAAGGACTTAATGAATACTCTTAAGGAACTAGCTTTACTCCTCGCTGGAACATTTTGTGTACTACCCAGAGTATATGAATCAACGGAATAGTATTTCTTAACTACTAAGAACTAAAAATATATTTGAGAATGAGTAAAAAAGTGTATAGAGAGAAGAGTTGCTTGAGAAAGCTTGATGAATAAAATGAGAAAATAAGGTGGGTATTTATAGGTGTAGAAGAGGGACCTAAAAAAATTAAAATAATTACAAAGGATGATATTGAAAATTCAATTGAGGATTTTGATATCATGGATGATGTCAAAGGGTTCTAGATCTTTCCATGGTAGGTGAGATGGGTTCTCTTTAACAGAATACTCTTTTTCGGAGCTGCGTTTGAACAAGATAAATTTCTTATTAGGATTTGGTGTCTCATAAGAATTATAGATATGGAAGTCTAGTTTCATGTCGTTCAAGAATCAACCAATTTAGAGCATCCTACAGTGAGATGTGGTTTTTTTTCTATAAATACTCTATTCCGTCACAACATCGTATCTTACAACAATTAATGTATTTGATCTACTTAACCTCTGAAACTTAAAATATGATCTTCACAAAAGTTGTAGTTAATGATATTGTGGTTACTCAAAAATTTGAATCACCTAATGTGGACCAACCTATGAAAAGGTATGCTCAAAATACAGAGGCTGTATCATTTTTAGGCGAGAATTGAAACATTGTATACAACATTTTTAGTGGATGTTGCAATAAGTCTCTGAACGATATAAAAGACTGAGAAATAAATATAGACTAGTGATGATCTAAATTCTGGGACCTCACCACTAATCTGAGAATATTAAATCCGCTAGAATATCAGCTGCCACGTGAGGTACCCTGACTAGTATCTGCATCAAAAAGAGACACAGAAGTAGGAGTGAGTACAATTTATATGTATTCAGTAGATTTTAGCCGACTGAGTTTAAGGAATTAATCAAACCTATAAAATAAACTAAGGAACGCTTTCACCTGCATATAGAAAAGTCCCACTTTGGCATCAGTGCCGCCAGTTTATATATATAATGGTGTGAGTAAAGTAAACCTATAATAATAGCTCATAAACATAATTAACTAGATAATTCAAGTAGCACAGATATCAATGCAATACAATATGATGATGTAATGATGTAGTGGTATCGTGGAATCAAGACTGTCGCACAGCCTGTTGTATACACCTACCGAGTTGTGCTACCAAGAAGGACCCATGGGGGTCTCGCAGACTATATACCTTAATCAAAATATCTCATTATCCTTGCCACCTCCTTATGGTCAAGGGATCACAATGCATCCATTACCTTGCCGTAAAGCTGCCTTAGTCAGGGACTCAAGATACAAAGATTTAAAGGTATTTCATTTTTTTCTCAAAAAGAATTTCCATATTTCTCAACTTTACATGTTTCATGATATGATGAATGAGGATGACTGCATCATAATACATATGACATGGAAGCAATATTCAACTCAACATGTAGTATAAGGTTCAAAGTTCTTAAAACTTAACCTACACATGATACTCACCCTCAATAAATAGAAATGGAAAGGAAATATTTCAATCTAAGTGTTCACCACTTTCTCAACAATAATTCAATACTCAGACATGCTCAAAACCCCCAACTCAACCGCTCTGGCAGGAATCACAAGTTAAATAATATCATCAAGCCTCTCCCACAGGAAAATCATGAATCACATGCTCTCAAAGTAAATAAGATAACAAATATGGCCCTACACAAGTTATGTAATACAAATAAGCCCCTACAAGATAATACATTAATAAATAAGCCCCACACGGGCATCACAATATATATAACATTCTCGAATCATACTACAATCCCATCCCAAAGTCTATAACATATGAATGACTAATTACCCTATCTTAATCTCAAAGAAGGATAGCCAAACCTACCTTAATTGTCGAAACCGCACTCGAACACCTCCACCGAATAAGGAACTCTCGAATTGAATACTCAGAATGACAACTCACTATCAACAATGGAACATACACATCATAAGGAGTCCAATGACATCCATATTGATAGGTTTCGGAACCGGGGGTAAAATGGTCCAAACATTAATTATTTTTGAAAAGGGTAAAATCTAGAATTTTATTTAAAAATTATCTTCTACACATCGATTAGAGTTCGTGGCTAAAAAATCTATTAAAATCGAGCAAGAATCGAGTTCCAAATCATAAAAATATAATTTTCTAACTTGGAAGAAAACCCGATAACCCATCTTTGAAATCTTGATTTAAAGATATTTTGAAAGATAATAATTATAAAAACTGGTAAAGAATAATCTCACCATAATATTTCTTGCGGAAAAACTTATAATTTATACCCAAGAATCATTAAAAATGGAGCTAAGATGACCAAGAAATAATCCTCCAAAATCCATTAAAATTCCAATTCGAAAATGATAAAGATAGCAGCTAGATTAGTGAATTTACCTCACACAAAGCTCCTAATCAAGTTTCTGAGCTCACCACTGGATTTCTACGAAAATACTACACAATTTAGAGCTTTGAATCACTGAATTCGGATCTAAGATGACCAAGAAATCATCTTCCAAAGTTTACAAAAATCTGAATCTAAAAATGGTCGAGGCAGCATCTAAAACATAAAATCTTATCTCTAACAAAGCTTCTAATCAATATTCTGAGCTCACCAATGGACCCCTCATGAAATTCTATTGAAGATAGCCTTTTGAATCGACAGATTTGGACTTGAAAAGCTCAAGAAATGAGGGTTCAAAGTTGAGAGAAAAATCTGCACTTTTCCCAACTCAAGACCTCAAATATTCATTACAACTCCAAAACTAATTTCGTAAACTCTTCTAGATAAATTTCCACATTTCGTAGCTTTTGGAATTGACGACATTCTGTTTTGAGACCTATAGCTCCAATTGGTATTGAAAATTACTTTTTCACCTCTTAACTCTATAAAACTGAAAAATTTGCACAATTTACAAACCATTAAGATTTTGACACTATTAACTACACAAACCGATCAAATAATACTCGAGGGCACTAATGATAGGGGTAAAATGATAATTTCACAAAAATTTTAAAAAATGACCCTCAAGGTCATTACAGTTCTTTAATGGTGTCGTTATTTCAGTTGACATGGTATCACACCATTCATGATATTTTGATGCTTCTATAAAAATTTGTTGGCTCGATGAATAGATAAGGAGGTGGAAAGAGAGGGGACGAAAAAGACTTATTAAGATGGTGATTTCTTATGCCAAAGTTGCATGCAGTGTGTACATTGAGGTATTTTTACGGTGATGATAGGTTTGAAATTAGGGTTGGGATTGATGAGCAAAACAATTTTGGGAAGAATTTGGTGAATAATTAGAAAGATCGACCAAAAGCATGTAACTACATACCCTCATGGTCATTTTCTTCTTCTTATTTTATATGTCTTTAGCTTCTATGTGACATGTGTGATTTGCTGGGATAGTTGACACAATTTTTTAGGTGATCGAATGGGTATTGAATGAGTTTTGTAGTTTTAAAAGTTTGAAAATTTGACCAAATTCAATATTTTAGTTAAACGAACTCATAATCAAATTCTGACAATTCCACTAAATCTGAAAGGTGATTTTTGACTTGATTGGATAGTTGATATAGGCTTCGAGGATTTTAGAAGTGATTTAGGTCATTGGTTGGATTTTTTGATGTTTAAGCAACTTAGGATTGACCATAATCCACTTTCAGTTAAGATGACTCTGGTTTGGTGATTTGATTATTCCAACTTGTCTAAAATATGATTTTTTTGTCAATCTGCTTATTTGATTTATTTTCAGGGAATTTTTAAAAAATCTTGAGTGTCCGCTTCAACATTTGGTGAAATTCAAAAACAACTAAGTTGTTGTCCTCTGGTTCCTAAAACACCCTTTTTGCAATCACAAAGGGTTGACCATATTCTCGAAGAAGAACCTGGTGGTCTCTTGTAGTCACAGGATCCTTGTTGTATTCGCGAAGGGGAGTGGGTTGGGTCGATTGTTCTGCATGTTCGGAGTGGTGGGTTGCGATTGCGATGGGTTGGGATTAGGCCAATCTCGCAATTATGAGGGACCAATCATATTTCTGAATAAGGATTTAATCTGAGAAGATTTTGAATCTCATTTCGAACTTAGACTTCATAACTCGATTTTAGAATCTTGGGATCAGGGTATGGGGAGATTCAAAAGAGAAGTTTTGACATTTTTTCATGTCACAACCCAACCTCGTAGGCCGTGACTAGGGTCCTACCAAGACCTCCGTATATATATTTATCATTTCTGGTCAAGTCGAATTATAGACAACATAATAGCATGCATCAGAACCCTATTGGGTGATAACATTTTCATAATCCTGTAGCCTCTTTCATTTGTATCACATCATGAAAGGGCACGCAAGCCGACAAGGCTGCCACAACATAATAACACGTACATTATAACATATAGACCCAGCTGAACCAAACTGACATATACAACCCACATATACATGTCTACAGACCTCTAAAAATGTTAATGACAACATATGGCGGGACAGGGCCCCCGCCGTACCCTTGAATAAATAGAACCAATTATATAAGTCAGTGGCCAGTGCCAAAAACCAGGCTTCGATACAATGGAGCCTCTTCCAGCTGAGCTGAACGAAATCCTAAGCTGACGGACTCCTAAAACCTATATTTGTACCTGCGGGTATAAAATGCAACCCCCTCAAAGAAAGGGGGTCTGTACGACATATGTACTGAGTATGTAAAACATAACATAATTCAACTAGAATCATATCTAAAATAGATAAGTAGGGGATAAAATATCAAATCAGAAACCTGTACCTGTATCTGTGAATCGTAAAAGCATGCATGCTTAAATTATGCAATATAGCCGGCCCTATCTGGGATTCGGTGAATATATCTGTAGGACCATCATAGGCCCGGCACCATCACCACCTTATTACAACACATCATCATATATATATAAACGTAGCCAGCCTTCTAGTATATATCAAAATAAAGGAGAGATAGCTTTCCATACCTATGCCAAAAACATGCCAAGAGAAAGCTCCACATACCTTTTACGAGTTACTCTTTATCACGTTCGCCTCTTAATCCATTGAACCTATTCAACACGGAAGAAATACGAATATCAACCATCCCTAACTTTTCAGCATCTTAAGTTGCACACGAGTATTCATAGAACTCATTTCCTCGCTCATCTTCTCAACTAGTTCTTTAGCTAGTTAAGGAGTTAACAAAAATTGGGCAGCACCTCCCCTATGACATGCCCTATCCGAATTTCCAATTAGATTCCTAATCACTAAATCCAACCAACAACAACAACCTGCAGCTCATATACAAATAAAACATGGCAACATTACACAACATAAGCTCCAAACCACTTGCTGAAAATTCTGATACCAAAATAGGGTTTCTAGTCTTTATTTTGCAAAATCTTTAATTATACAAAATGAGGGGTCATGTGGCTGTAACAAGAAGCACCCAAACATCTTTTAGAATACTTTTAGGCCCTGCAACACACCCCCCACACCTGCAGTAGCACACCCTAAGAACAACACCTTGCTTCGACTACAATTTAACTATAGCGACTCCAATTTAGTTTGTTTCAAATCGTCGAGCATATTTATGGAATTTTCATATTTACAGAAAGTTAAACAACGTCTAACACACTTCATAACAACACCATAAACTCCAAATTGAAGGGAAAGGTCTTACCTTACCCGAAATTGGCCAAAACTCGCCAAACTAGCCTCGGAAGTTCCTTGTCGTGCTGAAACTTTAGCGGACTATTTGTATCGCTTATTCGCTGTACCAAATTGAAATTTCTTGTTATTAAACACCTTCATATCACTGTGGGATACCCTAAATAATTAATTCACAGAACAAAATCGGAGGCTTACCTTTTGGAGACCAAACCCGTAGCCCTCTCTCTTTGGCTTTCTAAGTTTTCCTTCAACTTTCTCTTATTTGTTCCAAGTGTAAAGCTGAAGATATGGATCCTTAGGCATCATAAGATACATATGTACATCCCTACGTGATTAAGGAATACGTAGATAATTAATTTGCAGAGAAAAATTGGAGAACTTACTTGAACTCTTCCAAGTCGTGGCTGCCCCTTTCTTTTCCTCCAACGTTTTTTTCTCTTTGCTTGGCTGAAGTTATTGATAAGGAAAGAAATTATTAGTCACATAATATGCATATATAGGCGGGCTTAGAAGGTGACATATGTCAGCCCCTAAGGGTGACACGTGTCCAGCCCCTAAGGGTGACACGTGTCCAGCCCCTAAGGGTGACACGTGTCCAGCCCCTATTGGGCTACGTATCCATGTTGCCAATTAGGGGCTGCCACATGGCAGTGGGGTCCACCCATTCCCCCCAAGCAGGTGGGTCACCTACTTGATCCCAACCAGGTGGGTCACCTACTTCTATATGTCACTTCCCTATGCTGCCTCGTTGCGCCTCTTCTTGCTGCCACGTGTCATTCTCTCCTCTTTCTCATGGGTTCATAATCTCATCTCATTTTAAGAACCTATGTAATCTTTAATATGTAAGATAGACTTGAATTCAAGTAGTGTAACTTTGTAAGACACTGAAGTTAGTAGCTTACGTAGGTAAATCGAGTCCTACAACTCCTTACTTGGCCTCCAACTCCTTCTGGGCTCTCCTAGCCCTATTTCCAACCTTCCCTCTCATGGGATGTCGCATTATTCTTTCCTTAGAGTTGTTTGATAGCGTAGTAGATTATCCGACTTACTTGATAACTTCCAAGAAGCTTAAGAGACATTCCGAGCTCAAGAGTGTGAGGTGTAACATCCTTACCCCATTTAGAACATTCATCCCCGAATGTTAACTTACCTCGTAGGGTTTCACTAGGATTTTGGGGGTTTTGTATAATCATCGTCTCTCAACCCATTTAGGGGTTTTGATTACCTTGGTATATAGGGAACAAGTTTGGATATCGTCTCTCTATCTCCTTTTTGACTTCCTAAGTCCTCCTCTTTCTGGTTTTTGTTTTGCCATAATACCTTGACGGAAGTCACATCCTAGTTTGCAACCTTCTAATTTACCGATCCTAGATGGCGATAGGTTGTTCTTCGTAGGATAACTCTTCTATTTTGTTGGCATCAGCTATGGGACATACTCCAAGTGGATCACCAGTACATTTGTGAAGTATCCGTATTAGACGTACTAGGCGTATGGTTTCCATATCAGGTGGTGAGTTCGACTTACATGCAACTTTGTCCACCTTACGAGCAATTTGATAAGGTTTAATGTATTTTGGGCTAAGTTTCCTTTTCTTGTCGAATCTTATTACTCCCTTCCTGGGTGACCCTGCTACGAACACCTAATCATCAATTTGAACTCTGACTGTCGATGTCGATCATCTGTATATCATTTCTACAGACTATAGGCTGCTAGTCAATAGCTTGCTCAATTATGTCTGGGCCTGCTAGCTTAGTCTTTCTAACATCGACCCAACCAACAGAGGATTTACATGTCCTGCCCTACCAGTCTTGTACGGGGTCATTGGGATATTGGAGTAGTAGCTATTATGGTAGGAAACTTTCCAAGTGATAGATAATCATCCCAACTACCTTCGAGTTAACAGCACTAGCTCCCGACATTTCTTTATGCACTTAAGTGGTACGCTTAACCTGTTTATCAGTTTTGAGGGTGAAAGGCGGTACTAAGACCCGCTTGTGTTCCCAATCTTTTCTTGGACTGACATCCAGGCACTAGCTGTGCTTTTAATCCCTCTACTCAAGGTAATAGTTGTGGGGACCTCATGTATTACTCCTCAATCTCCCTAGAAGACTTTAACTGGTACTTTACCTTTTGGGTTTCTTCTTCTTTTTTTTCTTCTAATCCTTAGGGTTGGCTGTTAAATAATGATGAAGTCCCCTCATATAATGGCTCTCATAGTCGTTCTGTTCTATTTCTATCATTATCCAGTATAATTCTAAAAGAATTTAGCATATAAGTCCGCCATCCTCTAGGAACCAGTTAGTTCTACTTCTCTTGGTTAAATTATCTCATAATTTCCTTATCCTATCTTTCCCCAACTTGTAACACTTTGGATACGTTATCTCGTGTCGTCCTTTACCTTTGCGAGAATATAAGAAGGTGCTCGACTTATCCTAAGAAATATGTTAGCATCGTCTCATTAGGTCTCATATGTTACCTTGCCGTTTCCTCCCTTATCCTATAATCAATGTCGAAGTAGATCTTTGGTCCAACCATGGCCATATCTTACTTTGCCCATCGTACTACTTCCCTCTTGATAGTTTGTCTTAACCTATTTCTGTATCTCTTGGTAGAGTATCCAAAATATCATAGCTGCATTGTCATTATTGAACCCTTATTCTTTTTATCATGTACTTACTCACTTAGCTTGATGCTTGTATGTATATACCCGTAGGTTGCCCAACCATTCTAATGCAACTTGTAGGAGGTAGACGTAGTCTTTCTGTCTTCTGGTTTATTCTACTGTACACATCTTACTCACATTGGAACTTGCTTGTCCCATCTTGTTATATTGTTTTTGTTTTCCTTATTTTCTCTTTGCTCTTCTCATCTCCTACCATAGGAAGTTTTTTGTCCCCTTTCCTTGGTTATTTATCTATCACAGCATCATTTTTGACCAACTCTATAGCCAATATTTTGGCTTTTGGTCTAACATGCTGTCATTATCCTTCGTAGTGTCTCTTGAATTATTCAATATCCTTTCACTGTTATACCTTTTTGTTTTTATACGCACCCACCTTACTCTTGCAATTTTCTCACTGGCTTCCCCCTTTTAGAGGGTACTTATACTTTTATCTGCTTATACTTTGCTCCATGTCTCTATGTCCAGCCTCAATTTTGCCCAATCTCTTTGCCCAATCTACTTGGTACTGTATCATGTTCCCGTCTTTCTGTATATTCTAGAATCTGATTTTCCACGTATGAAACCTTAGCTAAATCACGAAGCGACGAGAACCTTTCCATACCTACTGTGATATCTCATCCACTAATCTGTACTTAACTAATGTGACCTAGGAAACAACTCATCCAAGGCCACCTTCTACTTATCTTTATGAAAGGCTAATACACACTGGTAGTCCCCTCAAATTTTAACTAGGCAACACCTGTATTTAGACAATGACTGTCTAAGGTTCTCTCAGAGTAGTAACTTTATTCCAACCTATATTCTTTGTTTCTTGGGGTGAATGGAAGTTGCACCATTTATTCCTTAAGTTTGCTATCTTTACCTCTTAAGGGTTCTATTATTTTCGGGGCGACGTTATGTACACACATCATTCCTTTTTACCTTATGACCCTTGCCCTTACTGTGTACCCAACACAGGATTTTAACATAGTTAACACATATCAAGTACGACTTACTAGCGGTCTTACTTTATCCCCGTATTGTTATACAACACCTTTACATTCGTACCTACATATCCCCCTTTTAGTTCCTACCCATATTCCATTTATGACATCTCTCTGGGGTGCTTTTGATAGAAGTTCTTTCTCTAATTAGTTGGTGGTGAACTAATACACTGTTATCATAGAGCGCTTTCCAACCACCGTTAGAAGAAAACTAGAATCCTTTAAATATCACAGTACTTCTTAACACTTGACCCACATGGTCTTCTTCTGAGATTATCCTCGCGTTATGAACAACTTATTTAATTTACAATTAGGTGTTAGGGGCTTGGTACTTTTCAATGAGAGTAAAACTCAATCGCTGGACATCTTACCCATCAACCTGAGTTTTTTCTTTTTTTTTTCTTTTTTTTGTTCCTACAACACAAATACGACTGGAGATACCATAGTCTGAACTTTACTACTCAGATAGGCTTTTGTTTCTCCGAAATAAAATTCTCAAGTAAAAATGGTGCCCCTTATCGACGACATGAAGAGTACCTCCTATAGATTTAGGTAAACATAATAGGGGTACTTGGTATCAACTTCCAAGGCATATTAAGAATCTATGTTTCATCCTTTTTTTCTTGTTCTGGGAAAATTTTGGCAGATTTTCCCTTATACTCCTTACTATCTCACAACCTGCACTCAGAAAATACCAATAATGCCTCGCAGGGCCAACATATATACATATTCATATCACATCACAGTCACACAGGGCTTTTAATATCATCTCATATCGCAGCCACACAAGGCTTTCAATATCAACAATAGTATGAAAATAATGGACTTACCTCGTATGTCCAACTCCGAACTACATCTGTTACACTTTTTGTCTACTTCTCCCTTCAGTTTTTGACTTTACATTTCAATTTTACTTTAATACTTTATCGAACAGATATCTTTCGTGCCTTTACTTTACTTACCCGCGTGCTTCATAACTTCTCATATCGTCAATTACTTCTTTTTGTTGATGTCGTCCTTCTGCTAAAGTCCAAGGTTAGTATAAGGAGGTTTCCTATAACTTGAATCTATAGCATGATATCAGATGTGAAAGAAAGGAAACATCCTAAATGTCCTGGAGCCTCCTATTTATAGATGTGGCACGCAACACATCGATAATCAACACTCTACTAGACACGATTTATAGACAATCCAAGGATGAACTGCTCTGATACCACTTTTGTCATGACCCAACCCCGTAGGCCGCGACTGCGGTCCGACCTGGACCCCCGTATATATATTTATTAGTTGTGGTCAAGTCAAATTATAGACAACATAGTAAGATGCATCAGAACCCTATTGGGTGATAACATTTTCATAACCCTGTAGCCTCTTTTATTTGTATCACATAATGAAAGGGAATGCAAGCCGACAAGGCTACCACAACATAATAACATGTACAATACATCATGTAGACCCAGCTGAACCAAACTGATATACACAACCCACATATACATGTCTATAGACCTCTAAAAATGTTAACGACAACATATGGTAAGATAGGGCCCCCGCCGTACCCCTGAATAAACAGAACCAATTATATAAGTCAGTGGCCAGTGCCAAAAACCAGGCTTCGATACAATGGAGCCTCTTCTAGCTGAGCTGAATGGAGTCCTAAGCTAACGGACTCCCAAAACCTGTATCTATACCTGCGGGCATGAAACGCAGCCCCCCCGAAGAAAGTGGGTCAGTACGATATATGTACTAAGTATGTAAAACATAACATGATTCAACTGGAAGCATATCTGAAATAGAGAAGTAGGGGATAAAATATCAAGTCAGAGACCTGTACCTGCATCCTGTGAATCGTAAAAGCATGCATGCTCAAATTATGAAATATAGCTGGCCCTATGTGGGATCCGGTGAATATATCTATAGGACCATCATAGGCCCAGTGCCATCACCACCTTATTACAACACATTATCATATATATACATACGTACCCGGCCCTCTAGTGAGGGACTCGGTGAGTTTTACATGTCATTGCATTATCATGTCCTCGTATAGTGTACCCGACCCCTTTAGTGAGAGACTCGGTAAATAATTTAGTAAACTGCGTACGTCTACGTACCCAGCCCGGGACTCGGTGAAAAAAGGGTTACAGTATGCACGAGTAGAGTAGTGAGTAACCATATGCAATTTAAAACATTATCAGAGACTCGACCGTATAAGAAAGTTAAGCTTTTGCCTGAGGACCCGAGTAGTGGTGTAGTCATCTCAAGTGTACTCTAAATGACATTATGGGCTATATCAATTGTAGTCTCGGGGACCCTAGACATGTATTAACATAGGGCCAAATTGTTTATGAAATCAGAAACACTTGGTATCATGTAGTCTTTAAGATTTGGAGCCTGTAAATTTGGTACCTCTTTGACATATAGAAGTTTCCAGAGAAATAGTTCAACTATTATAGGAGTTCAATATTCAGAAGTAAACGGGAGATGCTTAAGAATGGAATTACCCCAGAGCTCATATCATATTTAACTTATAACTAAGACATGCCAAAAGAAAAAAGAGAATAAGCTCTATATAGTCTGTACTTCCCTTCATGTGGTCATCCTGTACATATTTCGTACCTGGCCCATCCTGCGTCTCGGTGAACAACTATGTCATCATAAACTCACCTTCATACCAAGTACATATAAAAATAAAGGAGAGATAGCTTTCCATACCTATGCCAAAAGCATACCAAGAGAAAGCTCCACATACCTCTTACAAGTTACTCTTTATCATGTTCGCCTCATCGTCCGTTGAACCTATTCAACATGGAAGCAATACAAATATCAACCATCCCTGAATTTTCATCATCTTAAGTTGCACACGAGTATTCATAGAACTCATTTCCTCGCTCGTCTTCTCGACTAGTTCTTTAGCTAGTTAAGGAGTTAACGAATATCGGGCAATACCTCCCCTATAACATGCCCTATCCGAATTTTCAATTAGATCCCTAATAACTCAATCCAACCAAAAACAACAACCGTCAGCTCATATATAAATAAAACATGGCAACATTACACAGCATAAGCTCCAAACCACTTGTTGAAAATTACGATACCAAAATAGAGTTTCTAGTCTTTATTTCGCAAAACCTTTAATTATACAAAATGAGGGGTCGTGTGGATGAAACCAAAAGCACCCACACCTCTTTTAGAATAATTTTAGGCCCTTCAACACACCCCCACACACCTGCAGCAGCACACTACAAGCATAATACCTTGCTTCAACTATAATTTAACTATAGCGATTCCAATTTAGTTTGTTTTGAATCGTCGAGCATATTTATGGAATTTTCATATTTATAGAAAGTTAAACAAAGTGTAACACACTTCATAACAACACCATAAACTCCATATTGAAGGGAAAGGTCTTATCTTACCCTAAATTGGCCAAAACTCGCCAAACTAGCCTCGGAAGTTCCTTGTCGTGCTGAAACTTTAGCGGACTGTTTGTATCACTTCTTCGCTGTCCCGAATTGAAATTTATTTTTATTAAAAACCATCATATGACCATGGTATATCCTAAATAATTAATTTGCGGAATGAAATCAGAGGCTTACCTTTTGGAGACCAAACCCGTAGCCCTCTCTCTTTGGATTTCTATATTTTTCTTTAACTTTCTCTTGTTTGTTCCAAGTGTAAAGATGAATATATGGTTCAGTATGCATCATAATATACATATTTACATCCCCACGTAATCAATAAACATCGTAGATAATTAATTCGCGGAGAAAAATTGGAGAACTCACCTTGAACTCTTCCAAGCCGTGGCTGCCCTTTTCTTTTCCTCCAACATTTTTTTCTCTTTGCTTGGATGAAGTTTTGGATAAGGAATGAACTTATTAGTCACGTAATATGCATATATAGTTGGTCTTAGGAGGTGACACATGTCAGCCCCTAAGGGTGACACGTGTCTAGTCCCTATTAGGCCACATATCCATGCTGCCAATTAGGGGATACCACGTGGCAGTGGGATCCACCCCCTCCCCCCCAAGAGGGTGGGTGACCTACTTGACCCCAAGTAGGTGGGTCACCTGCTGCCACGTGTCACTTCCCTATGCTGCCATGTGGCGCCTCTTCTAGCTGCCACATGTCATTCTCTCCTCTTCCTCGTGGGTTCGTAATCTCGTCTTATTTTAAGAACCTATGTAATCCTTGCTACATAAGATCGACTTGAATTCAAGTAGCATAACTTTTTAAGACTTCAAAGTTAGTAGCTTACGTAGGTAAATCGAGTCCTACGACTCGTTACTTGGCCTCCAACTCCTTCTGGGCTCTCTTAGCCCTATTTCCAACCTTCCCTCTCACGGGGTGTCGCATTCTTCTTTCCTTAGAGTTGTTTGATAGCGTAGTAGATTATCCGACTCACTTGCTAACTTCCAAGAAGCTTAAGAGATATTCCGAGCTCAAGAGTGTGGGGTGTAACACTTCACAAGGTATGATTCTAACTCATAAAGTATGCATTCCTCACTCATTTATCATCAAAATAGTGATTAAATTAGTGTTTTGAAATGTAAAAATGATGGATTTCTGTCCCAAAGTAATATTTATATATATTTTTGATTTGGGGATGATTAACGGTCCATTTTAGTTAATTTTTGACATGTGAATTTTTCAAGCTATGGGTAAACCAATTTTGAAGAAACTTCCAAATTGGACGCTAGGGCTTAAGGTTGACTTTTTAATTTGATTTTTGAGTCAATTCTTTTAATAAAATATGGGTGTCTACGGACTTGTTTACTCATTTGGATTATTTATTTGATCAGATTAGAAATGTTTGAAGGTTTTAAGAAAAGACAAAGTCACAATTTGTCTTTTTGAACTCCGTTTAAGACAAGTTGAAAAATTCTTTGACGTTTTATAAAGTGTTTGTGTATTGTTTAATTGAGTAAGGGGTAATGGACAATGGTGGTCCTATATATACGAGATGGTGAGAATATGTAAGTATCAATGCCATGTTATAGGTTTATTTGACTATTTTACTGGATGGAATAATTCCATGGCATGCGCACGTGATTTAAAAGATATGTGTTTTATCTTGATTCATATGTATGCTAGTTGATGGTTTTACTTTGTTTTATAAAATTTGAGTCAGATTATGATGATATTTTGTGATGGCTAATCTTCTATTGATACATTGAACTAATATGCAATTTTTGTATGAACTGAAAGGTTGAAAAGTGAGAATAAAGTAATAAATGAATTGATTGACTTTCATAAGCTACATTATCTTGGATCTGTATTTGTTATTCAGAAATTGATATTGCATGCCTACATTGTATTTTATTAGGATTGGTTGCAGATTCACATGTACTATACTATTAGAATTTATATGCACGTCATCATAGGTTATATTATTGGGATCATAGTTGCATGCCTACATAATATATATAGGGATCGGAGTGGCATGTCTGCCTAGTATATGTAATTCATAAATTCTCCATGAGTCTCGACTATCCAATAAAAAAATGGGTGAATACACAATATCTGTATTTCATACTTATTCATTATTTTATACGTTATTATTGAGATTACGTGAAGTTTATATGCTTAAGTGTTGGAAAGGCGACTTATTTCTTACTTGATGTTGATTTGATTGAGAGTCAGATATTTTGATGAATTAGTTGCCATTATCTTTAGCTGCTAGTTCGAGTTTTATAGTGACGATTTGAATACTTGTGATTGAGGAATGAACAAGATAGTCATACTTGTGATTGAGGAATGAACAAGGTAGTATAGGACCAATTTTCGCCATCGCTTCATATTAAGATCAATCGACAATGCTACTGAATACACGTGTCCTTTTGTACTCACCCTTGCTTTTATACACCTTTATTATGCAAGTTTGGAGGTCAACACTATTGGTAGGTGATCCTCGCATCAAATCGATGTTTATAGAAGTCTTGGAGGTAGTTTCCTTGCTAATCTACAGTGCCTAGACTTTGTTTTCTTCATTTTTTTCTCTATAGATAGTGTAGCACATGTAGACCTTATTCACATTTTGTAGAAGTATGTACTTACATCACAAAGTTTTGGGAGTTGGCTGTTATTTTCCACATATATCATCTTGATTTCTTTAAAGTTTGGTTTTAAGACTTAGTTCCATTTTCTTAAATGGCATTATTTCTGCATTTTTAGCAAGTGTTGAATTAGTAATGAGTTGGTGGTACGCTCAAAGTTATATCTTAAGATGATGTGATGCGGTTGTATGCAAAAATAATAATCCAAATAAGATTGAAATCGAATACCATTGGAAATATGAAGAAATACTATAGATTGGATGAATACTAGATTGATAATCTAATTTTTATTTCATAAAAGTAGAAAAGATTTTATTTTAACTAAAGACTAAGATTGCAGTAATAAATTTGAGTTTAAAATATATGATCAAAGAATTAAGATTGTGTCCCAGCAATAAAATGCACCATTCTTGATTTTCATGCAATTACAGATATTTTAGTTTCTAGATATGTACTCAATCCCTCAGTCCCTAAACCATCACTCAAACTTTTCCAAGAATTGCACAATTTATATCAATATAATTTTTTCAAATCTATATGAGTTACTTAGATAAAAATGACTAGTTATGCCATGTAAATTCAATTTATTCCTAAGAAAAATCCATTAAATGTTAGTCTTGAGTTCGTGCAGTTCATGCAAGCTACTTCTACTAACTATAATCCTCTTTTTCAAGAAAAGCTAAGATATTATGATGCATGTTGTCATACCGGAATGATAAATGAAAGTAGTTCACAGTTTGAGGTACTATATTTATCTAGGAGAGAAAAACATGCCCTATAATTTAAAGCAACATTATTGGTGATGTAGGATGAAGAGCGACATTGTGAAGTTTGTGTCCAAGTGTTTGATTGCCACCATGTGAAGTATTAGCATTAGAGACCATATAGTGTGATATAGAATGCCTATACCTGAATGAAAGTGGGAGCGCATCGATATGGACCTTTTGTTGAGTTGCCTTAGACTTTATGAAAGTTTGATGTTATTTGGATTATTATGGATATGTTGACCGACACAACCCAAGATCGTCTACCCACACAACTCAAAGGTCGTTGTGAACAACATCTTAGAAAGCCGGCGTGGACAATAACTCCGACATAAATAGTAACTCTAAAATGAACAGTACTCCAACGTGAACGGTGTTTTTCAGCGGCAATCAGGTTCATTTCAACTGGAGTTGATACCTCCGGTTTCCATATCTATTCTTTGCTCATACAATTGTAGTTACATTTTGCTGACTTTAAACCTTTGAATAATTTATTAGTTCATACGCGTTTTTATGGCTTTGGATAGTGATGGTAGACTAGGGTCATGTTTTCACTCAGAGATAGGGACGGGGATGGGAACGAGGGTAAGGAGGGATAAGTGGGTTAAAGAAGCATCTAGACTGAGAGTAGGTTCTTGGAAGATTGGGACATTGATGGGAAAATCAATAGAGCTAGTTAAGATTCTAAAGTAGAGGAAGATTAATATAGCTTGTGTACAAGAGACCAAATGGGTAGGTTCTAAAGCTAAGGAGGTAGACGGGTATAAGCTTTGGTTTTCTGGTAGATCGAAGTATAGAAATATGGTAGGCATTTTAGTAGACAATAATTTAAGAGATCAGGTGGTGAAGGTTAGGAGAGTCACTGATAGGATGATGTCGATTAAGGTGGTCGTTAAAGGATCACATTGAACATTATTAGTGCTTATGCACCACAAGCGGGCTAAGGCAAGGAAGATAAGAGGTGATTTTGGGAGGATTTGGATGAGTTAGTAGGAGGTATACCACCTACTGAGAAGATTTTTGTGGGAGGAGAATTCAATGGGCACATCAAGTCTATTTTGGAAGGGTATGATGATGTGCATGGAGGCTTTGGCTTCGGGGACAAAAATGGAGGAGGAGTTTCACTTTTGGATTTCGCAAGAGCTTTTGGGTTGATGATAGATAATTTGAGTTTTCCAAAGAAGGAGGACAACTTGGTAACCTTCCGAAGTGTGGTGGCTAAGACTTAGATAGATTTTTTACTCCTTAGGAAGGATGATAAAGGTCTATGCAAAGACTATAAGGTCATTCCAATCAACAACCTTATGACCCGACATAAACTCTTAGTAATGGATTTAGGGATCAAAATAATGAGGAAGAAAAGGGTTGGGGATGACCGATCTAGGATCATATGTGGGAGTTTGACCACGGCTAGCGCCTTGGACATAGGAGAGAAATTGAAGGATATGAGGGCCTGGGATAGTAGTAGGGATGCGAACACCATATGGGATAGGATGGATAGTTGTATTAGAGTTGTAGCAAGAGAAGTGTTAGGAGTCTCAACAGGTAGATGTGGCTGGGATCGAGGGGACTGGTGGTGGAATAGAGAAGTGCAAGGGAAGGTAGAAGCAAAGAAGATAGCGTATGCAAAGCTGATAGAAAGAAAGGATAATGTGGAGAAGTGGACGAATAGGGAACTTTATAAAATAGCGAGAAAGAAGGCAAAGTCGGCAGTTTCCATGGCAAAATCGGCAGCTTTTAAATGCCTTTATGCTGAACTAGAAGAGAAAGGCGGAGATAGGAAATTGTTCAAGCTAGACAGGGTGCGAGAGAAAAGGGTACGCGATATGAATCAAGTGAAGTGAATTAAGGACGAGCATGGAAAAGTATTGGTAAAGGAGACCCTCATTAAACAGAGATGGCAGTCGTACTTCCATAAACTCTTGAATGAAGAAGGGGACAGCGAGATTGTGTTGGGAGATGTGGAACATACAAGGAGGCTTCACAATTTAAGGTGTTGTAGGAGTATTTTGGTCGAAGAGGTTAAGGGTTCTGTGTGTAGGATGCGCTAGGGAAGAGAGACCGGACCTGATGAGACTCCTGGGGAATTTTGGAAGAGTGCAAGCTCGGTAGGTTTAGAGTGGCTGATTAGGTTATTTAATATCATTTTTAAGACAACAACGATGCCCGAAGAATGTATGTCAAGCGTAATAATCCCTCTATAAAAACAAAGGGGATATACAAAGTATAATAATTATAGAGATATCAAGATTCTAAGCCATACTATAAAAGTGTGGGAAAGAGTGGTGGAGATGAGGGTTAGGAGAGGCATTTCTATTTCCTAGAACTGTTTAGATTTATACCAGGACGCTCAATTATAGAAGCCATCCATCTTATGAGAAGACTGGTGGAGCAGTATAGGGAGAGGAAGAGGGACTTGCATATTGTATTCATCGATCTAGAAAAGGCTTATGATAAAGTTCCACAAGAGATACTATGGACATGCTTGAAGGTTAAAGGTGTACCTGTGGTGTACATTAGGGTGATCAAAGAAATGTATGAGGGTTCCAAAACCAGGGTAAGGGCAGTAGGAGGGGACTCAGAACACTTCCCAGGATTGACGGGGTTTCATCAAGGATCATCCCTTAGTCCATTTTTATTTGCCTTGGTGATGGATGGATTGATGCAAAAAATTCACGGTAAAGTGCCATAGTGTATGCTTTTTACGGATGACATAGTTCTAATCGATGAGACTCGTAGGGGAGTTAATGCTAAGCTGGAGGATTGGAGATATACCTTGGAGTCTAAAGGGTTTAAGCTGAGTAGGACCAAGACAAAGTACTTAGAGTGCAAGTTCAGTGATACACCTTAGGAGATTAGCACAAAAGTTAGGCTCGATGACCAGACCATCTAAAAGAAAAGTAGTTTCAAGTACCTTGAGTCTATTATACAAGGCAGTAGAGAGATTGATGATGATGTCACATATCGTATTGGGGCAGGGTGGATGAAATGGAGGCTCGCTTCCGGTGTGCTATGTGACAAAAAAATTCCACCACAACTTAAGGGCAAGTTCTACAAAGTGGTGGTTAGACCGGCTATGTTATATGGGGTGGAGTATTGGCCAGTTAAGGTCTCTCACATTTAAAAGATGAAAGTAGCCGAGATGAGAATGTTGAGATGGATTTGTGGGCATACCAGGAGCGAGAGGATTAGAAATGAGGCTATTTGAGACAAGGTAGGAGTAGCCTCAGTAGAAGACAAAATGTGGGGAAATGAGACTGAGATGATTTGGGCATGTAAAAAGGAAAAACACAGATGCCCCAGTGCGGATGTGTGAGAGGTTGGCCATGGATGATTTCAAAAGAGGTAGGGGTAGGCCGTAGAAATATTGGGGAGAGGTAATTAGATAGGACATGGCGCAGTTATAACTTACTGAGGATATGACCTTAGATAAGAGAGTATGGAGGACCCATATTAGGGTAGAAGGCTAGTACATAGTCTAGCTGTTCTTCCATATTAGTAGGCGCATTAGCGCACTATAACTTCTTATTCTCTGACTTCTGTTATTATCTTTCTATTACTTTTTATACTTTGATTACTCTATTTTATCTGTATCGCTTTCGTTATTTACGTTATTTGTTATTTTCTTTCCCATATCGCTTTGAACTTCTTAGCCTTATCTGACCTCTTTTTATGCTTCTTTTGAGCCAAGGGTCTCTCGGAAATAGCTGTCCTACCTTGGTAGAAGTAAGGTCTGCATATATTTTACCCTCCCAGACCCCATGTTGTGGGATTTCACTGGGTTGTTTTTGATGTTGACCAAATTTTCTCACTTCGTGCCTATTTCAGATTATTTAATTCAAAGAGATTGGCAAAGATTTATATCCATGAGATTGTTAGTTTGATCGACGTGCCTATTTCTATCATTTCATACCATGTTATCTAGTTTACATCGCATTCTAGAGATCTATGCAAAAGAAGTTGGGTACCTAGGTAGAGCTCATCACAATCTTTCATCCTCAGATATATGGTCAGTATGAGCTGAATAATCAGATATTAGAGGACATTGTTCGAGCATGTGTTATTAATTTTGGGGATTTTATATAATGACCTCTAGGTTATTTTCTCTATTTTCTAGTATTTTTGGTGTTTAGAGGTCTCCTACTAAGTCATTTATGACTTGCTGGGACTGATAGTTCGGTCATAGGTCTGTTTATTTATTTTTATGCAAGTTTTCCTATTTTGAAGCTTTTGAAGTGACATTTGACTTTAGTCAAAATTATAGGTAGATGGCCTCGAAATGCAATTTTGATGGTTCGATTAGCTCCAAAATATTGATTTTAGTAAATAAGAACCCTTGATTCGGGTTCCAAGGCTTCCGGGATCATTATAAACTTCTTTATATATTTTAGCTAAAATAGGACTAGGTGGCGTGGGGCCACTTTTTGTCGAGCCAATCTTTGATGGAATTTCTTATGATTCCATTGAGTCCAGAATAATTTAATAGGGTAGCATAGTTTATTTGTGTTCACGAGGTCCCGAATGAATACCGAGTACCTAAACAAACATCAGAGCCTTAGCTGATTTTTGGCTTTGCTGGTGCGACCACCTTAGCGGTCTTTGACTACTTTATTGATAGCAGCTTTTGGGGACTCTAGACCCTTTTAGTGGTAGTTTTCCATTTATGAACTGATCTCTTTAGCGTCCTTTGATCGCTTTGGCGGCCTCCGGACAACTTTAGCGGTAGTTGGCCATTTATGGCCTATTTATTTAGTGACTTTTGATCGCTTTAGCTGCCTCTGAACTGCTTTAGCGATATTTGATCATCTATGCCTTGATCACTTTAGTGCATTTGACCACTTTGCAGTTCCTTAAGTGATCATTTGTTCACTTTTGATTATATCTATATCTTCTTCTTCATTTCGAAAAATGAGAATAATTCATTGTGAGCTTGATCTTGGCCATTTTTAGTGGGATTTTAGTGGTTTGAGCAGGGTTTAGCTTAGGGGCATTGTTTGGATCGTCAATCTCGCTTCAAAACTTGTAAGTTCCCTTAATTTCTATGTCTTTAGCTTAATTTTGGTAATCTTGAACCTTATTGTTGGGGCTGATTTGAGTAGGTTTTCGAGCTCGGATTGTGCCCAACTTTTAGGCACAAGTTTCTTGAGCTATTAGGTATCAAGTGAAGGGTTAAATTTTGGAATTATGTTAACGGGTCCTATGGCCCTACTTTTGACTAAATTTTGGGCCCGTGCTTAGTTATAGCACTGTGGGCATCATTCTTCTCAAATCGACACATAGTTTACTATATACATGGTATTGCGGAATCCGAAGGACGTGAAGAAGAGTTTGGTACCTCATGGATGATTTGAGATTTTAGTTTTACTTCTAGGTAAGCTACGGTCTACTTTCTTTTGGATTGTGATTCATAAAGTTATTATTTAGGATAGATAGGGATGTGTATGACGGGTTTAGTAGTAATTCCTTATTCCTTTTTTATTGATTCCCGTTGGAGCCTCAAGCCATTATCGTGTTGTGAAGTCCTTAGTATAGGTTGGTAATTTTTTGTTTATTCCTTAGTTTAATGTTGTTAGCCTTTTCAAAATCGATGTTTGAGTCTTTAGAATAGTTGGTCATCTAAGTGCCTTAGAATGAGTTTTAGTGATCCTTTAGTTAATGTCACGACCCGAATTCGGCCATGATGGCGCCTACTATAACCCCCTAGTAGGCAAGCCAAACCCAACTCAAGCAAAATTCAAACCTCAAATTTAAATAAATAAATAATAACATAAGAAGGCGGAAGCAAGAAGACTACAACAAAATAAAGGTCGGGCCAAGCTACAAATATGTAAATACAATACAAACTATACCGAAAGGCCCGAAAGTGACCAAAAATGACCAACTGACACTAGACCAAATCCCAGACCTGGTGTCACCTATACATGAGCTACTAGTACAAATGTTGACAATATCTATATACAATACAGAATTGACAATCCAAAGTACAAAATACAAGTCAGAACAAAACAAGGACAGTAACAAGTCTCTGAACACCGAGAACTCACCACTATCCAGATCTGGCACCGCGCTCAAACTAGGAGCTGCATCAAAAAGATGCAGAAGTGTAGTATGAGTACAAAAATAGGTACTCAGTAGGCATCATAGGCCAGTCGAGCTCAGAAAGAATAAATATATAATAAGCAGCACAATGATACTAATAATAATAAGAGAGAAGCATAAAACTACGATTACGGGGAGAAAGGGTACGGGAAAATCACACAATAACCAAAAAAAGATCCAAACAATCAGGCAATCACATGAATAATCTCAACTCAAGAATATAGGAAGAATGCATAAATGTAATTAGTAGATATGGATCAACATTACCCAAAAGTAGCATTGACCACCAGGAATAACCCTCGAGCCCATCAATATAGAAATAATAACTTAGAATATGTATCAACGTGTCGCCCAAAATTCACACCTCCAGCTTATCAATGGTGAATAATAGTGTAGCCCAAAGTCAATAAAAGGGCCACCCAGAATCATAAATTGAGCTCATCAACAATTAAAATTCGATAAATAAAATATCATTGATATTTCCTTAAATTCCTCACACTTATTGATTAACCAAAACCTTAGTTTCATCATTTATTCTCTCTTTAAATATTTTTAAGCATCGGTGAGATAATCTAGGAAAATAGTAAGTAAAGATCATATATCACTCAAGCGGGACAAAATTCCATCAAAGCATTAAATCACTAACCTGAGACATTGGTGTACCAACAGCACGGCCTCGGGCCCAATATTTTAATGTCAAAAGTAAACAAGGCATAAGCACAAGACGGAATCACAACAACTGGGAAACTGAAACCAAACAACTCAAACAAGTGGCATCTTAAGTTCAAATCACCTAGAGGCAAGTTCTAAAGATTCTAAGAGATTAAAACAAGTCAAGATAGCACCTAGACTAAGGCTCCAACTGCTAAGACCCAATCTAGTTACTACCGATGATCATCGACTCCAGATTGCTCAATAGGATATCAACACCTAAATCACCAACATAATCACACGTTACAAATCAAAATGTACCAATTCTAACCAAGCCAAGTCTAAAAAGAGTAAGCCATAACCTATCTCAAAGACGAAACTGCACACGAGTTGCTAAACCAGAGCTTTTCCTTTTCGGGCAGCCTCCAAACGATGCCACTCTATCAAATTATCGAAGAACACATCAAAACAAAGCCAACGATACCTATATTACTATAATTAAAAATGGACTGAAAATTGAGCCAAAATTTGATATTGAGACTCGTGCACGAAATCGAGAAACCAACTTCTTCACAAGGTCCTAAATAGCTCAAGGGACTTGTGCCCTAAAAATGGGAACATTGTGAGCACCCGAAGAGCTCAAAATAACTCCACCAATTTCAAGCCCTAAGATAGCAAAAAATGCAAGAAACAACAAAATTACACGAGACTTATGAGACTTTTAGGATGAGAAAGGGTCCCGGAATGTCCCCACAAGAATTTCTAACACAATTCTACAAGAATTATCGAAAAAGAAAAAGATTTGCTTTCTAAAATTGAGTTTTGATATGTTGGAAATGAGAGAAAAGGAGATGGAAACGGGTCTTAAAATACCACACTGCCAGCCCCATTTTGCCTTTGCAAACGCGGTGAAAAGCTCCGTGAAAGCGGAGGCTTGTCTGTGAACGTGAAGAATAGACAGCTAACCCTCTATGAATGAGGAGAACAAACAACCACACCTCCACGAATGCAAAGATCAAATTATAGGTGCACCAACAATTTCACCAAGGGGAAAATTCCCTCGATGGGAACTCAAAACTCGTTCAGAACATCGTTGATGCAAATAAAATAGGCTACACAACTGGAAATGATATTTCGGACTCAACAGAATTAATGGATTTCCCAATGGAGGTCATTTCGATGAAAAGGTGACCAATGTCGATGATTTTCAAAGGAAGACACATAAATCGCACAAACGGCCTATATCTCATTCCGAGCACCTCACAAACCAAACCAAATGTCGTTCTAGACTAAACTTGGCATTCCAGAGGTAACCGTGCTGATGGAATTACTCAAAATATTGACTGAAGTCAAACTTGGCCAAAACTTTAAAGTTAAAATATAAATAACACAAACTGAAAATGAAGACTCCAAAACCCAAGTCAACCTTTCTTCTAGACCAAAATGGACCTTCTCGGAGCTGATGGAACCGTTGAAATTCTCATACGATGCCTGAATCTTTGAATGTTGACTAAAGTCAACTCTTTTAATCCTTAATCCTAAAAAATGGCCAAACCACCTCAAAACTCAACTGAACACCTTGGGGAGCGTGTCACCCATCCCAATATCACATAATAACTATAAAGAAGCTACGGGAAGGGTTAAATCTATAAAAATATGTAAAAGCACGAAAATGACCTTGAAGGTTATTACAGTTAATATGGTGTGTATACATTGCTATGGTTTGGTACTCTCCGCCAATGCAAACCGTGCGGATAATTTAGTATTGTCATGACTCACGACCCAAGCTACCCACTAGATGTGATATGATGCATAGGATTCTGAAATACCTTAAACAAGCCACTTGACATAAGCATGCCAGTATATTAATCAAAATAACCAAATAAATTAAAAATGGTTGATAGGTCTCAAATAATGATCCCAACGTAACATAGAAAAATCTGAACAAACACAGAATCTAATGTCTAACATAATCCTCTACTAACATAGGTGAGTTGCTACGACATATTCCTAGCTAACTCAAAAATATGAAACTAAAAATATAGTCTGAAATGAACTTAAGAACTCCTAAGCATCATGTCCTAAAACCATGAGGACTCACCAAATAGTGAAGAGCTGATAAAATACAATACTAACCATGTGCGTGAGATGGAGTGTCATAACCTATATTATGAAACAATATATGCAAAAGTATGTGGTGAGTACTATGAAATGTACTGAGTATGGACAATATGCAATGCATGATATTAAATATGATAATACAATGACCAAGCTAAAATATAACATAATTTGATAAATCTGAGTTAAAAAAAATATATAGTCAATGCAATAATCGTAAGAAAATCATAAGCTTAACATAACATACATGAGAATCATAAGTATTTGTGAGAGATACCTGATAACGTCCAAATATACTTCAAAAAAATATAAACAACCGTTTGCAATATATTTACCCAACTATGAGTTGAGGTCGATTCCACAGAGAATATGGAGAATGTTTCAATAGTAAAATTTAACTTGATAGTCGTTATTTAAAAAGGGCGAATTTCAATTCAGACAAAAGAAAATAAAAAGAATAACAATAGCTTGTAACTAAGGGGTCGTTTGGTATGATGGATAAAAAGGGTTAATCCCAGGATAATTTTTAAGTGCCCTTTAATTCCTCGTTTGGTTGCAAAGGATGGAATAACTTATCCATGATTAATAATTAGTACTGAGATAAGTTATCCCTCTCTGGGGATGAAATAGTAATCCCAAGATAACTTATTTTGGATAAGGCATGTTAAATAACTAAAATATTCCATTAAACTCTCTTTTATACATCACCTTTTATATTAATGAAATTAACGTAATTTTTAACAACATTTATAATAACATTCACAACCTTAATTAATTGTTGTTTTTATGATATTATATTTTTTTATTAAAAATTACATTTTATAAATACAATTTCTATTTATGAATATATTATAAGTTAAATTTATTTTTCTAATTCTTATGTTTATTTATATTTTGATTTCTCTTAAAATGTTCACTTCACTACTAAATAACATATTTTAATTAAATAGTTTATTACTCACTTAAAAGTTAAATTATATATATAAATTAAAATATAAATAACTTTAAAATGTGAATAATTTTAATAATAAAATTTATTTTACTTTAATAAACTTAAAATGGAAATTTTATTTTTAATTTAAATAAGATGAAAGTTTTATTTTTAATTTAAATAAGATGAAAGTTTAATTTTAAAAACACACGGCACAGTCATGGAAATGCATACACAAAAATAATTTAGTTAAATAAGATGAAAATTTTATTTTTAAGAATGAATAACTAAAGCTTGCTAAGTAAATGAAAAAAAATAAATAAGGTGAAGGGTATTTTCGTAAACAAATAACTTATTCTTAGATTTATGCAATGAATATAATTTTGAATATGGCAAACCAAGCAAGCAATAAAAATTACTCCCAACATAACTAATCCTAGCATAACTTATCCCGTCATAACTTGTATTCCAACCAAACGATCCTTAAATATTTATTTGTATTTAGATTATTAGAAGTAACTAGAAATGTGTTCCCCATGATTTCATAACGCAGCAAGAATAATGTATATGTGATCTATTTTAGTTCTTAGCATGCAAGATCGGTAAGTTAATTTCACCTAAGACCTTGTTTGACAAATAAGTGATTATCATCACGCAACTTGGCCCGTTTACTAATGTATGCTTTATTAACCCTTACCAGTGATCCAGATTAGCTATTCCTTGGTCTTTTCAAGCTATTAGATGAGGATTAATAGCCTCAAATCTCTGTTATATATTCCCTTTTTCCACTCCTTACCTCCTTGGTCAGTCAAGTAAGAATAAACTGAGTTCTAACATTTAAAATCATTAACAAATAATCAAAGTGAAGAGAAAAATAATACATGCATAAAAACATTCAAGAATCACTTTTTGCATTAACTTACTTCGATAATTCATCACGGTTCCCATAAACCTAGTTATACAATTTATCTATTCATAATTTAAAAATCACAATTTAGAAATTATAGATAAAATCTTAATTATGAATTTACAAATTGAATAGAATAAATTCAGAATCTTGAACTCATGAAGAAAAAATAGAGAAGAAAAGAATAAACTAATTTTCTTCGGCCTTCACGCTGGCTCTTCCAAAGTTCCCAAGCTATAAAATTCTAAGTCCTAGATTATGTGTTAGTTGTAAGTTTATCCAAGAATTATTTTTATGGATTATTTATAGATGTAGAAAATCACAAATAAAATAACTAAGGCCAAAATAATTTGGAAACAATAACCAAATGGAATTGAATTTTGGAGATTGAATTGTTGGAATTTGCTGGCCGCCTTCTAAATTGGGCCGGCTTCTAAATTGGGAGATGTCTTCAGATTTTTCCATGTGGCAGGTAAGTCAGCACTTCCCCACTTCTCTTTCACTTTTGATTCATAATGTTGAGTATATAAAAATTAATATGATATCCAATTTAATCCATTAGGATGCCTACTTGATTTTCTGATATGATTTGCTTGATTTGAATTTATTTGGGTTCTAAATTTTTTCATCTTCACACCATTTTAATCCTACAAATAAAATACACACATAAGACAAATTAATAAACTTTTGCTTGTCCTCAAGCAAACATTGAAGCTCATATCAAAAAAATAAAACTATATACGCCACCACGGTTTTTTATACAAACAATTAAGCCATGTAATAAATCACAATATCAAATACACTTTTTGATCATTACGCAAGATATTCAATAAAAAATAAACTTTTGATCTCCTAGCCTCAAATACGGACTCTAACTCATCAAATTCAGTTTTCTCACCTACTCTATTAAAGAAAGCTAAGAAAATCACATACCTATCACAAAACAAGTGCCCTCACAAGAAGAAATAGTCAACACACTCAATTTAAATAATCAAATATAAATTAAGGACTAAGCATCAAATAACAACTCTCTAACTCACAAAAGAATTTACATGTATGCACAAAAAACCACAGGCTTTTCCCTCATGTACATATCCACTAATCAAGTTGTCACGATCCTAGCTAGGCACTACACATGACAGACAATTAGATTCTCGAAGAGCCCCAACCAAACCTCTTAGTATACATAACATATGTAAGGTAATAAGACATATATAAAAAAAATCATAAATGCAAAATATAAGTCTCAAAAGATAGAGTCTCGATATAAGAGAATTCAACATAAATCCAAATAACTTAAACATACTCATATAATCTAGACATCGCTCTACTAAACTTTAGACGGGGCATAGGACATTCTCCTACCTCGCCAAAACATGAAAAAAGTAAAAATTGTCTGATAATAATAAAAGACATTGAGAGTTCGCCCTCGAATCATGAGGACTTACCAAAAGACAAAGAAGAGTAGATCGCCAACTAGCCATGTGGGTGATGAGAGTCGGATCCTATATTATGAGACAATGTAGGAAAAAGTATATGTTAGTACATGGAATGTACTAAGTATGTGAGAAATATGCATAAACATGAATAAACAGACATAATCAATACAAACATGTGATGCATGGCCAAGTATCTTGAAAAGCAAAATAAAACTTGATAACATTTATTAAGGTCAATGCATCATAAAAACATAATAAGAATTATAAGAAGATTATATTACTTTGTGGGAAATTAACCTTAACCAACATTTAAGACCATGTGAGCTATAACATGGAATCCGATGTGTCATGGCCAAGCCTAGGGCCTAGACATGACTTGGAGAATGTGGAACCCAAAAATACCTCAAACAAGCCTCTTAGAATTCTTTTAGCCTTTCATAGGTAATGCCAATAAATAAGCAAACGGAAATCATACTAGTAAATCTTCAACTTACATATGTCCAACAATACCTCTAACTTTTAGATTTAACGGGGCTAAGACAAGTCCCTAGCTCATCCTTAATCAAAATAGAAAGAAATGCCATGGTAAGTGTCTAAAGATCTCAACATATCATAAGCTAGAAAGATAAAGGAGTATTGTTCCCGAAACATGGGAACTCATCAAAAGTAGCCTTCAAACAAAATCTCAACTAGCCATGTGGAGGAGAACAAGGAGGAGCACCAGTCCCTACATGATGATATCATATAGGTAAAAGAGTATGCATCAGTACTTTGAATGTACAAAGTACGTAGGCATGCATTACAAAGAAAAACATTTAGGACATTTACAAGGTAAAGTACATAAATGAGTGCATGCATAAGAAATCAAGTAGATAGCATTTAAATCATATTTATGTGGATATATACATGCATGATTAACCATGTAAATAGCATTTGAAACATTCTTTTGTGGGGAGTTGACTATAACCGACATTAAGACCATATAATATATTACATGGAATCCAACATAGCCTCCTACTTTGGCCAAAGAGTCTACTGGACTAGGATAAAACTCTGTCAACTTTACATTCATTCTTTAACTTTAATATTAAGGACTTTCATGGATCCATTAGCTTAAACCTACAAGGGATCCTATGTTAGCACATAGTTATTGAGACAAAAGGTTGTTACTAGGATTTCCTTACCGAATCCCACCTCAATGACCCATTCGGTGCTTAGTCAATCCCACGAAATAGTTTAATACATCAAAATAGTTATAGCATATAGCTTGAGAATTCAAAACATCACTTTCGGTGGAATAGCTCATTAAAACCTTTAATGCTTCAAATATGCAAGAATTGTCCTTATAGCATAAAGAATCCATCATTCATAACATTTTATCATTCTTTTATTTTATAAGACTCCCTTTTGATCATAGACATTGCTTTCATAAACCTTCATTTAGAGTCAAAGCTTTCAAGTCAAACTTTATTGAAAATAAAATAAACTACGTGGGTTCAAATCTCTTCAACTTTCAAACATGAATGTAAATGAAAGTATGCATAAATACTTTGAAATCCATCAATTAAAAATCATGCTTTAAACAACCCACCATGAATTTCAAGAACCTTTAAAGAGATAAATAGAGAAATTACTTGCAAACCATCAATTCATACATATGAAATCATTTTGCATCAAAATAGACCAATAATAATTAGTTTAACTATGATTCATGCTATTAAGTAGAAATAAGAATTACCCATAAGAAAATATTACTTGAAATCAAGAGATTTAGTTGAAAGAGTTTTGGAATACATAGGTGAAAGAACCAATGGATGAACACCCATATACCGTAGAGTAAAACTTTAAAAAAATAAATATAATTTATCATACAATCAAAATACTTTAGGCATGAGGGCGGAAGAAATATTCTTATTGAAGCCTTACATACCTAGAATCCAAAGCTTTACTCAGAATCAAAGGACTTAATGAACACTCTTAAATTCTAGTCTTTTCTCCTTGCCGGAGCATTTTGTATACTACTTGGAGTATATGAATCACCGGAATAGTATTTCTACACTAGTAAGAGCTAAAAATATATTTTGAGAATAAGTAAAGAAGTGTATAGAGAGAAGAGTTGCTTGAGAAATCTTGATGAACAAAATAATGAAATAAGGTGGGTATTTATCAGTGTGAAGGATGGACCTAGAAATAATTAAAATAATTATAAAAAAAAATCTAAAAATTTAATGGAGGATTGTGATGTCATGGGTGGTGTCAAATGGAGGACTATTGATGTCATGGGTGATGTCAAATGGATCTAGATTATTCATGGTTGGTGAGATGAATCTTTTTTTTACGGAATACCCCTTTCCGGAGCTACGTTTGAACAAGATAACTTCGTAATTAGGATTTGGTGTCTCATATGAATTGTAGCTCTAGAAGCCTCCTTTTATGTCATTCAAGAATCAACTAAATGGGATCAACCTACAGTGAGATAAAAATCTCTTCTACAAATACTCTATTTCGTCATAGCATGTGGTCTTGCAAAGATTAATTTATTTGACCAACTTAGCCTCTGAATCATTAGCTATGGTCTCACAAAATGTTACACCCCGCACTCTCGAGCTCGGAATGTCTTCTTAAGTTCCTTAGACACTATCGTGTGAGCCGGATAAGCTACGAGACTATCAAACGACTCTAAGGAAGGGAGAATGTGATACCCATAGTAGAGAAGGTTGGAAATAGAGTCATAAGTATCCGGAAGGAATTGGAGGCCAAGTAATGAGTCATAGGACTCGAGTTAACTACGTAAGCTACTAACTTGGAAGTCTTACATAGTTAAGCTATTGGAGTACATACCAAGCTTGCGAAGCATGGATTATATTGGCTCTTAAAATGAGATGAGATTACGAACTCACGAGGAAGAGGAGAAGATGACACGTGGCAGCCAATAAGGAGGTGCCACATGACAGAACCTCAAGAAATTAGGTGACCCACCTGCTTGGGAGTCAAGTAGGTGACCCACCTACTTGAGGGTGGGCCCCATAAAGACACGTGGCAGCCTAGGAGACAAGGCAAGGATCCGTGGCCCAATAGGAGACAAATACGTATCACCCTTAGGGGATGACATGTGTCACTTCTTGAGGAAATATATATATGTGTGTTGATGACTATCAAGTCATTTTGCATCCAAAAAAAGTCCAAAAAAGGAGAGAAACGTGAGAGAGGGAGAACACCTATGGCAGCCATGGTTCAAGAAGAATTAAGGTAAGTTCTTCACTTTTCTTCCGTGAATTAATTATCTACGGTGGTCCCTAAGTACATGGATATGTATATATGTGATTTATGATGTTTTTGGAACCAAAACTTCAGCTTTACAATTGGAAATTTGGAGGAAGAGAAGAAGACAAAAACGTAGAGGGGCAAAGAGGAGGGCTACGTGTTTGGCCCTTTTGGGGTAAGCTTCCCGGTTTAGTTCTGTGAATTAATTATTTGAAGTGTACATCAGTTGTATAATGGTGTTTAATAACATAAAATTTCAATTTGGGGAAGCGAAGAAGTAACACAAACAGCCCGCTCAATTTCAGCGCGTTTGGAGAAGTTCCGAGTTGTGCTTTGATGGTTTTGGCCAAATTCGGGTAAGGTAGTATTTATCCTTTAAATTTGGGATTTATAGTATTGTTATGGAGTGTATTATACACCATGCGTGTGTCTGTAAACGTGGAAATAGTATAGAAATGCTTGGCGTTGAAGACAATCCAAATTGTAGTCGTTATAGTCGAATTATCGTCGAAATAAGGCGTTGTTCTTGTGAGTTGCTGCTGCAGGGGTGTGATGTGTTGTTTCAGGGCCTAAATATGTTATAATTTGGGTTAGGTTGCTGATGGTTGAAGCCACATGACCCCTCATTGCGTATAATTAAAGGCGTTATAAAATAAAGGCTAGATGCCCTATTGTGATATCGTATTTTTGAATAAGTCATTTGGAGTTTATGTTGTATATTGTTGGTGTGAATTGCTGAAGGTTGTTGTTTTTGGTTGGCTGTAGGTCTTAGGGACCTAATTGGAAATTTGGATAGGGCATATTACAGGGGAGGTGTTGCCCAATTTTCGTCGATGCCTTAGCGAATAACAGAACTAGTCGGGGAAATGACTAAGGAAATAGATTCCATTAATACTAAGGTGTAACCTAGGGTTCTGAAAAGTAAAAAGGGTTGATATTCATATTAATTTCATGTTGAATAGGTTCAAAGGACGGCGAGGCAAGCAGGATAAGGAATAATTCAGACAAGGTATGTGAAGCTTTCTTTTGGAGTATTTTTGGAATAAATATGTAGAGCTATTCTTCTTTTCTTTTGGCATGTATTAGATATAGGCTATAAATGATATGTATATGATATTTGGGATTCAATACATTCGTAAAACCCTGAGTACTAGTCGAGACTCTCGTTTACTTCTTGATATTAGAACTCCTGCAATAGCTGAGTCATTGCCTTTAAGTCTTCTATGTGATGAAAACTAGTACATGTAAAGCCTATCTCTTCTTTCCTTTAGAATGACATAATTTTAAGTGAAATGATATATGATATGGGTTTATAGGTAATTCTATTTATGAGTTCTGAGTGTAACTTGTGACTTGTAGTTACTCCTTAACATTAAGGGTCTGAAAGTAGTCGAACTATTATTCTCGAGCCTGCTATATAGTGAATAGTGAGTGGAGATACAAGCTCCTTTTCTTGAAGGCTCTGAAACGATCAATGTCTCTGATTGCATAACTATGTCTCTGATTGCATAACTATGTCTCTAATTGCATAACCGTGTCTCTGATTGCATAAACCATGTTTCTGATTGCATAAGCTATGTAGCATTGTCTTGATGCATTTTTGTGATTCCTGATGCCCCAATTGATGTAACCCCTAATGACAGCTAAAGGGGTACTTCGGATGAGTACCTTTCTGGTCTTCAGGTGACGGTTTACTTGAGTGTTTCATTGAGTCTCAGAGGGTGACTTAGTTGCATATAGTTTCTCATTACTCTAATCGTGCATGCTGTAACCCTTCTTTCTTTGCGTCCCATGATGGGCTGGATATTATATCGGGCGCAGCTTTACTACTTCTTTCACCGCGTCTCGGGCCGGATGTGTATAGTTCCACGCACGAGGAGATGATGCCGTATGTGAGGTGTGATATATGTTATATGTCATGACGATACAATTATTCACCGAGTCCTGGGCCGGCTGTAATATGATAGTATATATGGCAAAATAAAGAAGAAACACTAAGTCCCTCCTTAGAGGGTCGGGTACGATATGTATATTATGATGGTACGCTATAGACGTACACCACTCCATTCACTGAGTCCCTCACTAAAGGGGCCGTATACTTTATGTAGGCATACATATAAGATTAGAGTGATACATTTGCGACTCCGAGCCCCGTAGTGAACTGGATGTAATACGATGACATACATGATAAGACTATATCGTATACAATGATATGATACCATATACGACGATATGATACTGTATACGATGATATGATACCATATACAATGATATGATGAAATAAAATACATGATGATACGATGACATGTGAATATGAGAAAATGCTTATGACACCGAGTTCACTAGAGGGTCGGGCACAACATATGATGATGTGTATGATTTATGTGTCCTAAGGTACAGGTATAGTAATTCGTTAAGTTGTTATACTTGTCCCCTTCATCCCTATTTCAGCTCCTCAGTTACGATGTGTTATACTTTACATACTCAGTACATATATCGTACTAACCCCCCTTTTCTCGGGGGGGCTGCATTTTATGCCCGCAGGTACAGATGTTCATTCTGGAGATCTGTCTGCTTAGGAGTTCCTCTCAACTATGTCGGAAGTGATTCACTGTTTTGGAGCCTAATTTTTGATACTGGTCACTTAATGTATATATTTGTACATTCAGGGGTACGACGGAGGCCCTGTCTCGCCATATGTTGCTGTTACTATTCTTAGAGGTCTGTAGACATATGTATATGCTGGTTGTTTATAAGTTTGTTTCGACGGTGCCTATACGGTATGTTGTAAATGTTTTTATGTTATGACATCCTCATCGGGGCATGCCCTTTTATGATATGATACAAATGAAAGAGGCTATATATACATGAAAAAGTTTTAAACTATTGAGGTTTTGGTGTATAGTATCATATCACACACGGTTCAACTTAAGTGTAGCTAATAAATACGCATAAGAGGGTCCAGGTTGGGCCTCAGTCGCAGCCTACGGGGTTGGGTCGTGACAGAAGTGGTATCAGAGCAGTTCGTCCTTAAGTTGTCTACAGACCATGTCTTGTAGAGTCTTGTTTATCGGTGTGTTGTGCACCACATCTATAGACAAGAGGCTACAGGACATTTAGGATGTTATTTTCTTTCATATCTAAGATCATGCGATAGAGCCGAGCTATAGGAAATGAAATTCCTCATACTAACCTGCGATTTTAGCAGGAAGACAACGCCGATAAAAGAAAGTAACTGACAATATTGGATGTTACGAAGCACGCAGGTAAGCAAAGGCATGAAAGACCTATGTCAGGTAAGGTGTTGCAATATAATTGATATATAAAGTTGGAAAATGAAAGGAAAATTATACAGGAAAATGCAACAGGCGCAGTTCGAGGGGACATATGAGGTAAGTCCATTTTCATACTGCTAATTATGGGCGCCCTGTGTGGCTGCGATCTGAAATGATATGAATATATATGTGTGCCCTGGGTGGCTGTGATATAATACGATACGAATATATATCTGTATGCCCTGTGAGGCATTGTTGGTTTTTTCTGTGTGCAGGTGTTGAGATAGTAAGAAATGTAGAGGAAACTCTGCCCAATTTTTCTTAGAAATAAAAAGAGAATGAGATGCAGGGTTGTAGTATGTCTTGAAAGGTTATTCTCGCAACAATAATGAGATTTGACTAAACGAGTATGGCTAACCTTGAGAAATAAGTTAATTGATGGATTAATGGCAATAGAAACTAGGAGGTCGATACTGGAATAGTAGAACGAAGTTAGAAAGGACCTATAAGCCAAAGAAGATGACTCAGAGAGGACTAATAGATCAGGATGAAACGATATAGTAAGGCATCGCCTGAGTTGACACATGGGGATAAACTATGACAAGTTATGGTTGAAGCATGGATTACATAGGCTCTTAAAATGAGACGAGATTACGAACTCACGAGGAAGAGGATAAGATGACACGTGGCAGCCAATAAGGAGGTACCACGTGGAAGAACCTCAAGCAAGTAGGTGACACACCTTCTTGGGGGTCAAGTAGGTGACCCACCTACTTGAGGGTGGGCCCCATAAAGACACATGGCAGCCTAGGAGACAAGACAAGGATCCGTGGCCCAATAGGAGACGGACACGTGTCATCCTTAGGGGATGACACATGTCACTTCTTGAGGAAATATATATATGTGTTTTGATGACTATCAAGTAATTTTTTAGCCAAAACAAGTCCAATAAAAAGAGAGAAAACGTGAGAGAGGGAGAACACCTATGGCAGCCATGGTTCCAGAAGAAGTAAGGTAAGTTCTTCACTTTTCTTCCGTGAATTAATTATCTACATTATTCCCTAAGTACATGGATATGTATATATGTTATTTATGATGTTTTTGGAACCAAAACTTCAGCTTTACAATTGGAAATTTGGAAGAAAAAAGAAGAGGAAAACAGAGAGGGGCAAAGAGGAGGGCTACGGGTTTGGCCCTTTTAGGGTAAGCTTCCGGGTTTCGTTCCATGAATTAATTATTTAAAGTGTCCCTAAGTTTTATAATGGTGTTTAATAACATAAAATTTCAATTTGGGGCAGCGAAGAAGTAATACAAACAGCCCCCTCAATTTCAGCGCGTTTGGAGAAGTTCCGAGTTGCGCTTTGATGGTTTTGGCCAAATTCGGGTCAGGTAATGTTTATCCTTTCAATTTGGGATTTATAGTATTGTTATGGATTGTATTATACACCTTGCGTGTGGCTGAAAACGTGGAAATAGTATAGAAATTCTTGGCGTTGAAGACAATCCAAAGTGTAGTCGTTATAGTCGAATTGTCGTCGAAATAAGGCATTGTTCTTGTGAGTTGCTTCTGCAGAAGTGTGATGTGTTGTTTCAGGGCCTAAATATGTTCTAATTTGGGTTAGGGTTATTCTGGTTGAAGCCACACGACCCCTCATTGCGTATAATTAAAGGCGTTACAAAATAAAGGCTAGACGCCCTATTGTGATATCGTATTTTTGAATAAGTCGTTTGGAGTTTATGTTGTATATTGTTGGTGTGAATTAATGCAGTTTGTTGTTTTCGTTTGGATATAGGTCTTAGGGGCCTAATTGGAAATTTGGATAGGGCACATTACAGGGGAGGTGCCGCCCAATTTTCATCGACGCCTTAGCGAATAACAGAACTAGTCGGGGAAACGACTAAGGAAATAGATTCCATTAATACTAAGGTGTAACCTAGGGTGCTAAAAAGTAAAAGGGGTTGATATTCATATTAATTTCATGTTGAATAGGTTCAAAGGATGGCGAGGTAAGAAGGATAAGAAATAATTCAGACAAGGTATATGAAGCTTTCTATTCTTCTTTTATTTTGGCATGTCTTAGATATAGGTTATAAATGATATGTATATGATATTTGGGATTCAATCCATTCGTAAAGCCTTGAGTACGAGTCGAGACTCTCGTTTACTTCTTGATATTAGAACTCCTGCAATAGCTGAGTCATTGCCTTTAAGTCTTCTATGTGATGAAAACTAGTACATGTAAAGCCTATCTCTTCTTTCCTTTAGAATGGCTTAATTTTAAGTGAAATGATATATGATATGGGTTTAGAGGTAATTCCATTTATGAGTTCTGAGTGTAACTCGTGACTTGTAGTCACTCCTTAACATTAAGGGTCTGAAAGTAGTCGAACTATTATTCTCGAGCCTGCTATATAGTGAATAGTGAGTGGAGATACAAGCTCCTTTTCTTGAAGGCTATGAAATGATCAATGTCTCTGATTGCATAATTGTGTCTCTGATTGGATAACTATGTCTCTGATTGCATAACCGTGTCTCTGATTGCATAAACCATGTTTCTGATTGCATAAGCTATGTAGCATTGTCTTAATGCATGTCTGTAATTCCTGATGCCCCAATTGATATAACCCCTAATGACATCTAAAGGTGTACTTTGGATAATTACCTTCCTGATCTTCAGGTGACAGTTCACTTGAGTGTTTCATTTAGTCTCAGAGGGTGACTTAGTTGCATATAGTTTCTCATTACTATACTCGTGCATGATGTAACCCTTCTTTCTTCGCGTCCCACGATAAGCCGGATATTATGTCGGGTGCAGCTTTACTACTTCTTTCACCGTGTCCCGAGCCGAATGTGTATAGTTCCACGCACAAGGAGATGTTGCCGTACGTGAGGTGTGATATATGTTATATGTTATGACGATACGATTATTCACCGAGTCCCGGGCCGGCTGTAATATGATAGTATATGTGGCGAAATAAGGAAGGAACACCAAGTCCCTTTTTAGAGGGTCAGGTACGGTATGTATATTATGATGGTACGCTATAGACGTACACTACTCCATTCACCGAGTCCCTCACTAAAGGGGCCGAATATTTTATGTAGGCATGCATATGAGATTAGAGGTCTATATATGTTACTTTTACTATTTTTAGAGGTCTATATACATATGTATATGTGGGTTGTTTATAAGTTTGTTTCGACGTTGCCTATACGGCATGTTGTAAATGTTTTTATGTTATGGTAGCCTCGTCATCGCGTGCCCTTTCATGATATGATACAAATGAAAGAGGCTATATGTAGACGAAAAAGGTTGGGCCCCAGTCGCGGTCTACGGGGTTGGGTCATGACACAAAAGTTATAGGTAATGATGTTGAGGTTATTTAGAAATTCAAGTCACCTGATGTAGACCAACCTATGGAAAGTTATGTCCAAAATATAGAAGTAGTATCATTTTCATTGAGAATTTAGACACCATATACAACATTTTTAGGAGGTGTTACACGTTGTAACTCCCACATCAAGAAGTTATAGGATACTTGACAAGGTAGAATCCGTATCATAAACATGACATGTGCTATATGCGGATTCACTAGCTAGGCCAATTAAGGCAAACCTCTAGGAGCAATGTAGTATGGGACTAGGGAAAGCCTCCCTTACCTACTCTCCACCAAAACGTCCTCTTGGTGCTTAGTTAATCCAAACAGAAGACGTAAATCATTAACATTAGGAAATAAAAACATGTATCAATCCACATTCATAAAATATACCATAATAATAGCTCCTTGAAAATCATGATCATATCATGTTCATATAGGACACCTACCTTTCTAAGCATCTAAATCATAATTTTTTAATATTGTGAGAAAATATTTCACAATTCATTCATTCATACTTGTAACATACTTGAAAACATAGTTAATAGATTTTCTTAAATCGTTCATAAAATTCTTCATAAGTTCATGATCATAAATTCATAGTTCTAATGAAAATTATTGACAGAAAGCATGGGTCCATGTGAGATCAATGTAAATTCATGCATGATCAAGTGAAACAAAATCATTTCAATCAATATCGAAAGGATCCATGAAGAATTGACTTGAAACCCACTTGAATTGGGTTAAATTGCATTAAAAGAATTGAGTTCTTTTGGGACCCAATGGATGAATTGAATTCATAGGTGAATTTCCACATACCCAAAATCAAAACTTTACAATAATGGAGATTAAAACACTTGAACTTTGGAACCCTAGCATGATCTTGAAGATGAATCTTTGGGAGAATTCTTTTGGAGAGAGGATTTTGGTTGGGAGAGTAATTGATAGAATGCGATTAATGGAGGGTTTTGGGTAGTTATTAATGTAGAAAAATACTCCAAAATGTCCAGATCTAATAATAAAAGATTGGGGGAAAAGTCTGAAATACGCTTAAAATAAAATTGGACGACCCTCTTATACGGACGTTTCTACAGACCGTGTAAGCTTTCACGGTCTGTGAAGAGTGCTCGTGAACCTGGAGGGACTTTGTCCTCTGAAAGGTCAACTTCTACGGGGACCTTCATGGCCTTCTTAGGCTCTACGGGTCATAGACCCTATCGTGGTCCTCAAATTATGTTCCAACTTCCAAGTTCCCTTTCAGGGGATCCTTTTACAAGCCGTGGTTCCTTTCACGGTCTGTATGGGGGTCTTTATACCCTCCTCCCTTTGCCACTTCCAATAGCCTCTCCTACGACACACTCTACGACCCATAGACTTATTCACAGGCCATAAAAATCCTTATGAACCTCGACTCTTAATCTTTCTATTTCCTGAAGCCTTCACTACTACCCTATATGGACCGTATAAAGGCTCGTAAAACCATGCACCAATAAAACTTTTCTTAGATTTTGCTTTTGTTCAACATTTCAAATTTTAGGGTTTTATAATATATCCCCCTAGGAATATTCGTACTCAAATGTGACTCAAGCTAACATGAATAGATTACAGAAAGAGACACAACAACTCAACATAAATGCAATGACACATCAAAATGCATAAAACAATGGAGTAATCCACCCTAAGCTAACATATGACTTTAAAAATTATTTCATGAACATGCATGCATATGAAAACCTGAGAAATACTGTAACGTATGAATTCGAAGGAGTGAATCATGAAGTAACGTATTACCTCAATTCGGGATGGAAGGAAAGAGAAGAGGATATCGTGACATCATATCAGTTCGACCTCCTATGTTGCACCCTTAAATAGTTGGTTTCTCTAAAAAACCTTCACAGATGCAACTTCCTTATTTCTCAACTTCAGGAATTGAGGCTATAAAATTCCAACCTGTAACATACCACAAAATGCTCATAAGTTCCTTAAGAATGACTTGAGAATAGGCCACTCAAGTAATGCATCATCCTTAATCTTTTTAAAAAATCTGAGTTCAAAATATCGATTAGGGGGTCAAAACCTATGGGAATATAGTTTTGGTGGATTTTTAGGATCCGTAGATCGAAAGATAGATTTCTAAAAAAACTATACAAAATAGAGAGGTCCACGATAAGTCCGCATCGCGGACCTGACAAGGGTTTTCTGGCTGAGTTGGATTTTTAATAAGGGCATTTTAGACTTTTTCTAAATTATTAGCTAATGAACATAAATATTTTTAGGACCTAATTCAACTCTATAAATAAACCCAAACCTCTAATTTTATTTATTCTTCTACAATTCACCTACTCAAATATTTCTCTCTCTACAAAAGACTCTCAAGGACTCCATTGAAGATTTAAAGTAAATTCACTCAAGCTCTCCATCAAAAACTCTCAATTTCTTTCAAATTAATTGGTGTTCTCACTTAAGGTATGTGGGTATTGATTCATGGATTCTTTCATCCATGAAGCCAAATTCATTTCTCAAGTTTTCTATCAAATTAAAGTATGGTATTTCATGGGTTTTATGATCTCTATTCCTATTGCATGAATTATGATTCAAAGTATGATCATGAGTCTATTTTGATATAAATTTATGGTTATTGCATTAAATTAAAGAGTTTTCCCATGAATTCTCCTATTTTAATTTTTAGGATTTGTGATGTAAATTATAAGTATTTTAATTTATACTTCCAAGGGATATTATCCTTATGAATTACGTATGAGATGATATAAAGTTTATGATCATGCATGTTTTCAAGTAAATTTCATGATTTTCAAGTCAATTGATCATGCATTCATGTCTTACCCTAATTTCAAGTATAAGCTATGATCATGAATCTCCAAGTATGAATTATGTCTATGTAAGTATGATTGTAATGATGAAAGGACAATTCTCATATTTCAAATATGTTATGAAAATGAGCTACTCTATGATTTCAAATCTATGTTCATGACTATGATATATGAAATTATATTTTCTATGCTACGTATGTATTACGTGGGGTTTGACTTAGCACCGAATGTGGACTTGAGGTGGTGGCTCAAAATATGGGGTCCTTAAATAAATCTCTTATCTCATAACTATGTTCCACCGTAGGATGCCTTCATGGCCTAGCTATTGGATCCACATATAACACATGTATGACCCGCCTAGCGGGGTAGAGTCTACCTTGGCAAGTAGATTCCCCTTTTCTTCATTGTATGGGGAGACAACGGGATTCCATGTTATAACTCGTATGGTCTTATTGTAGGTTATGGTTCCTATCCCACATATGTATGATCTCTTATGTATGCTATGATTTTAAATTATGCTTTTTAAAATGCTTTGGTCAATATGATTTTCTTATGACTTTACTTATCTCATTTATCAAGTGATTTACTTGACCATTGCATTCCATGATTAGTTGCATGTCACGCCCACATCCTTAGTACATTCCAACGTACTAATGCATACTTTTTGCCTACATTGTCTCATAATGTAGGGGTTGAGGTTGAGGATCACACTCATCTATGTGGCTAGTTAAGCTTTCCTATCACATCAGTTGTGGTGAGTCCTCATTTATCAGGGACTATTTATCGAGATAGTTATTGTTTTCAAAGAATTTTTCTATTTTTTATATTAAGGGTGAGCGAGGGACATGTCTTAGCCTCCGCCCATATTCATGAGTAGAGGTATCTAGTTGGATAAATGTTTTGAGCTTATGTTTTCATGTGTCGTTCTTAAGTTTCTATTCATAATTTAGACTTTCTTATGATGTTTTCGCTTTTGTTTTACCTTATATATGCTTATGATATGTACAAGAGGCTTGGCTGGAACCCTTTGGTGATTCAATTGCCATGTTACGACTATGCCTAGGTCGGGTCGTGACACAACTGGAACCTCTTCATAAGATAGACTCTCCTTAACACCAACACTGTCCAATGGAACAATAGAGTTAGGATCACTAATATGCTTCTTTAATTGTGAAAGATGAATCTCCGGATCCACCGATGCAACTCTAAAGACAAATCCAACTCATAATCTACCTTGCCAAAGCACCTCTAACTTGATATAGGCCTACATAATGGGGACTAAGCTTTCCTTTCTTACCAAGGAGCATCACACCCTTCATAGGTGATATTTTCAAGTAAACCTAATCATTAACCTTTCTATAATGAATCTAAATTTCTCTATAGCATCACAAACCAACTCGGTTCTAGTAAACCAACCTCACCAAACTTAAACCATCCAATTAGAGATCTATACCTCCTACCATATAAAGCCTCAAATGGAGTCATTTGGATGCTAAAATGATAACTATTTTTATAAGAAAACTCTATCAATGGCAAGTGATCATCCCAATTACCTTTGAATTCAATTACACAAGCTCTCTACATATATTCCAAAGTCTGAATAGTGCGATCATCTTGAATTGGTCATAGGATGATAAGTTGTGCTAAGTTTTACTTGACTACTAAGACCCTTTTGGAATGACCTCCACAATAGAGAAGTAAACTAAGTACCTCGATCCAAATGATAGATAATGAAACACATGAATCTTAACCAACTCTCAAATGTAAAGTCTAGCATAATCCTCGGCTGAATAAGAAGTCTTAACGGAAAGAAAATGCGCCAACTTGTTCATTCAGTTAACAACAACCCAAATTAAATCGTGTTGCATACGGGTATGAGGTAAACCAGTAATGAAGTCCATATTCAAGTTTTCCCACTTCTAAGTAGGAATTTTAATTTCTTGAGATAAATCTCTCAATTTTTGATGCTCAACCTTCACTTCTTGATAATTTGGACACTTAGCCACAAATTCCACAATGTCTTTCTTCATGCCATTACACCAATACATTTCCCTCAAATCCCGATACATTTTTGTGAAACCCGAATAAATAGAATATTGTGAACTATGAGCTTCAGAAAATATCATTTCTCATAATCCATCAACATTTGGAACACATAGTCGACCTTAATACCGAAGAACACCATCTCCCCCTTGATAGAAAACCTCAACAGATATTTTGGCATTCGTTCTCTTCAACTCAACCAAAGTAGGATCATTATCTTGATTTGACTTAACATTAAGTGCCTTAAGAATGCCTTGGGAATATGCCGCTCAAATAATGTATTATCTTTAATCTTTTTAGAAAATTTGAGTTCGAAATATCGATTAGGGGGTCAAAACCTGCAGGAAAATAGTTTCGATGGATTTTTAGGACTCGTAGATTGAAAGATAGATTTCTCAAAAAATTGCATAAAATAGAAAGGTCTGCGACAAGTCCACGTCGCAGACTTGGCAAGGGTTTTGTAGCCAAGTTGGATTTTTAGTAAGGGCGTTTTATACTTTTCTCAAATTATTAGCTAATGAACCTAGACATCTTTAGGAACTAATTCAACTCTATAAATTAGCCTAAACGTCTAATTTATTCATTCTTCTATGATTCACCTACTCAAATATTTCTCTCTCCACAAAAGACTCTCAAGGACTCAATTGAAGACTTCAAGTAAATTCACTCAAGCTCTCCATCAAAACTTTCATGTTCTTCCAAATTATTTGGTGTTATCACTTAAGGTATGTGGGTATTGATTCATGGATCCTTTCATCCATGAAGCCCAATCAATTTCTCAAGGTTTTCTATCAAATTAAAGTATGGTATTTTATGAGTTTTATGATCTCTACTCCTATTGCATTAATTTTGATTTAAATTATGATTATGAGTCTATTTTGATATAAATTGATGGTTATTACATTAAATTGAAGAGTTATTTCATGAATACTTCTATTTTGATTTTTAGGGTTCATGATGTAAAAATATGAGTATTTTCAATTATACTTCCTAATGATATTATCTATATGAATTATGTATGGACTGATATAAAGTTTATGATCATGCATGTTTTCAAGTCACTTACATGATTTTCAAATCAATTGATCATGCATTCATGTCTTACCCTAATTTCAAGTATAAACTATGATCATGAATCTCCAAGTATGAATTATGTCTATGTAATTATGGTTGTAATGGTGAAAGGAAAATTCTCACATTACAAGTATGTTATCAAAATGAGCTACTCCATGAATTCAAACATATGATCATGACTATGATATATGAAATTACGATTTGTATGCTATGTATGTATTCCGTGGGATTTAACTTAGCACCGAATGTGGACTTGAGGTGGGGGCTCAAAATATGGGGTCCTTATATAAAGTCTCCTGCCTAATAAATATGTTCCACCATAGGGTTTGCCTTCATGTCCTAGCTAGTGGATCCACATATAATATATGCATGACCCGCTTAGCGGGGTAGAGTCTACCTTGACAAGTAGATTCTTCTTTTTCTTCATTGTATGGGGAGACAATGGGATTCCATGTTATAGCTCACATGGTCTTATTGTCAATTATGGTTCCTATCCCATATATGTATGATCTCTCATGTATGCTATGATTTTAACTTATCTTTTTATTAAATGCTTTGGTTAATATGATTTTTCTTATAACTTTACTTATCTCATCTTATCATGTAATTTACTTGACCATTGCACTCCATGATTTATGTTGCATGTCATGCCCACATACTTAGCAAATTCCAACGTACTAATGCATACTTTTTGCCTAAATTATCTCATAATGTAGGGGTTGGGGTTGAGGATCACACTCATCTACGTGGCTAGTTAAGCTTTCCTATCCTAGTGGTTATGGTGAGTCCTCATTTATTAGGGACTAGTTATCGAGCTAGTTATTATTTTTAAATACTTTTGCTATATTTTATATTGAGGGTGAGCTAGGGACATATCTTATCCCCCGTCCATATTCATGAATAGAGGCATCTAGTTGGACAAATATTTTGAATCTATGTTTTCATGTGTCGCTCTTAAATTTCTATTCATGATTTAGACTCTCCTATGATGTTTCCACTTTTGCTTGACCTTATGAAGGCTTATGATATGTACAAGAGGCTTGGTTGGAGTCCTTTGGGGTTTCAATCACCGTGTTATGACTAGGCCCTAGGTCGGGTCATGATAGACTTAGTATTAGAGCACAAGGTTTTTCAAGTGTCCTAGGGTGTCCAACATGCTGCGTCAAGTAGAGACTTATTCATAGGTGTGAAGTGTGCCACACTTATGAGTAGGAGGGTACGAGATATTTTAGGAATTCTCACTTCTTACATGATCCATGTCATACTATAGAATTTACTATAAGACTTCTTTTCCCTAACGGTCTTTCTTTGCGATTTTTGGAAAGATGGCTCCAAGAAGACCAACTTTTCCAAGGGGAGATAATGTTAATGAAGGCCAAGCTCTCCTGTCTCCTCAAGACAATGGTCCTGTACCGTACCAAGTGACTAATGTAGAGTTTTGAACCGCCATTAGTATGCTAGCCCAAGTGTTGACCAACCAAGGTGTTGTGGCTCCTCCTAATGTTTCTAATCCGGCCTAAAGAGTAAAGGACTTTGCACGAATAAATCCTCTAGAGTTTCATGGCTCAAAAGTTGATGAGGATGCTCATGAGTTCATTGATGAGGTCTATATGATAGTGAGTATTATGGGGGTGATTTCAAAAGAAAAGGCGGAGTTGGCTGCTTACCAACTTAAGGGTGTTTCTCAAATATGGTACACTTAATGGAAGTTGGAGAGGGTGGACAAAGGTCATATTCAATGGGAAGCTATCAAATTTGCTTTCCTTGATTACTCTTTCCCTCTTGAGTTAAGGGAGGCTAAAGTGTTAGAGTTCATAAATCTTCGACAAGGCAATATGGAGATGAGGGACTATGCCCTCAAGTTTACTAAGCTATCTAAGTATGCTCTTTCAATGGTTGCCGATCCACGTGCCTAAATGAGTAAATTCATATTGAGGGTGTCCGACTTGGTTGCTAAGGAATGTCGCACTGCTATGCTTATTAAGGAGATGGACATATCTAGGCTCATGACTTTTGCCGAACAAATTAAAGGAGAAAATCTTAAGGAAATGAGGATGAGAGATTCTAAGAGGGCTTGGTATGAAGGTGGGTTCTCCAATACTAGGACCATTGGTAGTAGTGGACACTCTCATCAAGGCCAAAGCTCGGAGAAGATATTTTCTACGAATAAGGTACCATACCCTAAAACTCAAGGAGAAGGAGTTGTAAATGTTAGTAACCCTTGTTTTCCTAAGTATGCAAAGTGTGGAAAACATCATGCAGGAATGTGCTTGATGGGAATGGGTGCTTGCTATGGATATGGCAAGATGGGTCATAAGCTATCCGAGTACCCTCTTGTTTCCATCAAGGGTGGAGAAGGTTGTCCTCTAGGAGGCCAAGTGCAATAACGCGCCCAAGCTCAGCTTAAGGGTGGCCAATGTAACAACCGATTCTATGCTCTTCATGCTAGGAAAAAGGTTGATGAGGCTCTTGATATGGTCACGGTTATGTTACGAGTCTTTAACTTTGATGTTTATGCATTACTTGATCCGGGTGCCAACTTGCCTTTTGTTACTCCTTACATTGTTATGAGATTTAATATGTGCCCCAAAGGTGTTAACAGAACCTTTTTTGGTTTATACTCCCGTTGGTGATCCGGTATTAGCCAAGAGAGCTTATAAAAATTATACCATATGTGTCTTGCATAGAGTTATTCTATGTGACCTTGTGGAACTTGATATGACTGATTTTGACATCATTCTTGGTATAGATTGGTTACATGTTCCTTATGCATCTATATGTGTAGGACTCGTGTGGTTAAGTTTCACTTTCCTAATGAGCCTATTATTGAATGGAAGGGCAATGATTCAATGGTTAAGGAACGATTCATCTCATGTATTAAGGTCCAAAAAATAATTTCTAAAGGGTGCATTTATCACATTATGTGAGTTAGGGACATCGATTCCAAAACTCCTACTCTTGAGTCGATCCTTATAGTTAATTAGTTCTTTGATGTTTTTTCCTATGAATTGCCCAGTATTCCTCCCGAAAGGGGAATTAACTTTGGCATAGATCTCCTTCCCGATACCCAACCTATTTCTATTCCTCCTTCCCGTATGGCTCCGGCGGAACTTTTTGGATAAGGGTTTTATAAGACCGAGTATTTCACCATGGAGTGATCCTGTGTTATTTGTTAGGAAGAAGGATGGGTCACTCCAAATGAGTATAGACTACCGACAATTGAATAAGGTCACCACAAAGAACAAATATCCACTTCTAAGGATATATGACTTGTTTGATCAATTACATGAAGCAAGCTACTTCTCTAAGATTAACCTCTGTTTTGGTTATCATCAATTGATAGTAAGGGAGTATGATATTCCCAAAATAGCTTTTCTATCGAGGTATGGTCATTTTTAATTTGTAGTAATATCATTTAGTTTGAGTAATGCTCCCGTTATATTCATGGATTTAATGAATCGTATTTTCAAGACATATTTGGACATGTTTGTAGTGGTGTTCATTGATGATATCTCGATTTATTCTCGAAATGAGAAAGATCATATGGGTCACTTGAGGATTGTGTTGCAAACATTGAGAGACAAGAAATTATTCGCTTAATTTAGTAAGTGTGAATTTTGGCTGAGGGAGGTTGCATGTCTTGATCATCTGGTGTCCAGTTATGGGATTAAAGTATACCTAAAGAAGACGGAGGTAGTTAAGAATTGGCCTAGACCATTATCTCCTTCGTACATTAGAAGCTTTTTAGGCTTAGCCGGATACTACAGAAGGTTTGTCGAAGGGTTCTCATCTATTGCTTCACCTTAAACTAAGTTGAAACAAAAGAAGGCAAAATTCCAATGGTCGAAAGAATGTGATAAAAGTTTCCAAATATTGAAGGATCATTTTACGTCGGCTCCTATTTTGACATTACGCAAAGGTTCGGATGGGTTTGTTGTTTAATGTGATGCTTCACATGTTGGTTTGGGTTGTTTCGTGATGAAACATGGTAAGGTTATAGCCTATGCCTCTAGACAACTTAAGGTGAATAAAAGGAACTATCCAACCCATGATCTTAAACTTACGGCGATCGTGTTTGCATTGAAAATTTGACGCCATTATCTTTATGGGGTACATGTTGATGTGTTTACCGACCACAAAATCTTGCAATATGTGTTTAGTCAAAGAGACTTAAACCTTAGGCAAATGAGGTGGCTTGAACTCCTAAAAGACTATGACATAAGCATATTGTACCACCGGGTAAGGCAAATATTGTAGCCGATGCCCTTAGTCGGTTGTCTATGGGTAGCATTGCATATGTTGAGGAAGATAAAAGGGAATTGGTTAAAAAGGCCCAGATATTGGCACATTTAGGTGTACGTTTGGTTGATTCCAATGATGCAGGCATTCTTATACATAATGGTTCAGAATTGTCTCTTGCGGCAGATGTTAAGGACAAACAAGACAATGATTCAATTTTGATCGAATTGAAGAAGTCGATTGCTGAAAAATCTGCTGAGGCTTTCTCCCTAGGAGAAGATGGGGTACTACGTTACGAAGGTCATTTATGTGTTCCAAATGTTGACGGGTTAAGAGAGTTGATATTGAATGAGGCCCATAGTTCTTGGTATTCAATTCATCCGGGATCCACCAAGATGTATCGTGACTTGAGGGAAGTGTATTGGTCGAATGGCATGAAGAAGGACATAGTGGAGTTTGTGGCTAAGTATCCTAATTGTCAATAAGTGAAAGTTGAGCATCAAAGGCTAGGAGGTCTAGACCAAGAAATCGAAATTCCTATATGGAAATGATAAGATGTGAATTTGGACTTTATCACAGGTTTGCCTGGTACTAGAAGAAAACATGATTCTATTTGGGACATTATGGACCGAATGACCAAATCAACACATTTTCTATCGGTCAAAACTTTTTATGATGCCGAAGACTATGCTAAGTTGTACATTTTTCAACTTGTGAAACTTCATGGTGTTCCCTTGTCAATTATATTGGATAGAGGTGCTCAATTTTCATTCACATTTTTGGAAGTCATTTCATAAAGATCTTAGCACTAAAGTCAAGATACCGTTTTCCATCCTCAAACTGATGGACAAGCCGAAAGAACAATTCAAATATTGGAGGACATTTCAAGGGCATGTGTTAATTATCTTAGAGGAATTTGGGATGACCATTTGCCATTGATTGAGTTTGCCTACAATAATAGTTATTACTCTAGCATCCAAATGGTTCCTTTTGAAGCCTTGTATGGAAGGAGATGTAGGTCTCCGATAGAGTGGTTTGAATTAGGTGAGATAACATTGATTGGTCCATATTTGGTAGTTAATGCAATGGAGAAAATAAGGCTCATAAGAGAAGGAATGAAAACGACTCAAAGTCGTCCAAAGTCCTATTCATATACTAGGAGGAGAGAGCTTGAATTTGATATGGATGATATGGTGTATTTGAAGATTTCACCTATGAAAGGGGTAATGCGGTTTGGTAATAAAGGGAAGTTGAGCCTTAGATATATAGTATACCCTATAGGATATTGAAGCGCATTGGCAGAGTAGCATATGAGTTAGACTTGCCACTTGAGTAGGCTTTGGTTCATCCGATTTTTCATGTGTCAATGTTAAGAAAGTTTGTGGGTGATCCACATTCTATTGTGCCAATAGAGAATGTGAGTATTGAAGAGAATTTGACTTATGATGAGGTCCCGATTGAGATTTTAGACCAGCAAGTGAAAAGGTTAAGAAATAAAGACGTTGCATCCGTCAAAGTGTTATGGAGGAATCAACAAGTAGAGAGTGCTATGTGGGAAGCGGAATCAAACATGATGAAGCGTTATACGTATCACTTTCCTTCCACTCAAGCCTAAATGTACTAAGTTGTTCATGATCAAATTGATTAAACTCCTACGTTTCCATTCCATATATCATTTATATGCATGCATGATTAATGAAGATGATTTTTTCAAAGATTATGTTTTATGTTAAGTAGGAAGTTTAAATGTTCAATGCATTTTTCGAAGTGTCATCATGTTCATGTTGGGTTGTTAGTTTTTTTTCCATGTCCTTGCTGTATTAGTTAAATCTCATTCGAGGACGAATGTTCCCAAGGGGGAGATATTGTAACATCCCTCAAAAGTGCTCAAAAGTGCTTTAAGAATGCCTTGGGAATATGCCGCTCAAGTAATGCATTATCCTTAATCTTTTTAGAAAATTTGAGTTCAGAATATCGATCAGGGGGTCAAAAACTGCAGAAAAATAGTTTTGGTGGATTTTTAGGACCCGTAGATCGAAAGATAGATTTTTCAAGAAATTGTACAAAATAGAAAGGTCCACGACTAGTCTGCTTCGCGGACCTGGCAAGCGTATTCTAGCTAAGTTAGATTTTTAGTAAGGGCGTTTTAGACTTTTCCCAAATTGTTAGCTAGTGAACCTAGATGTATTTAGGACCTAATTTAACTCTATAAATTAACCTAAACCTCTAATTCTATTCATTTTTTACAATTCACCTACTTAAATATTTCTCTCTCTACAAAAGACTCTGAAGGACTCCATTGAAGATTTTAAGTAAATTCACTCAAGCTCTCCATCAGAACTCTCAAGTTCTTCCGAATTATTTGGTGTTCTCATTTAAGGAATGTGGGTATTGATTCATGGATCCTTTCATCTATAAAGCCCAATCAATTTCTCAAGGTTTTCTATCAAATTAAAGTATGGTATTTTATGAGTTTTATGATCTCTACTCCTACAGCATGAATTATGATTATAAGTTTATTTTGATATAAATTGATGGTTATTGCATATTGAAGAGTTTTTCCATGAATACTCCTATTTTGATTTTTAGTGTTCATGATGTAAAAATATGAGTATTTTCAATTATACTTCCTAATGATATTATCTATATGAATTATGTATGACCTAATATAAAGTTTATGATCATGCATGTTTTCAAGTCACTTGCATGATTTTTAAATCAATTAATCATGCATTCATGTCTTACCCTAATTTCAAATATAATCTATGATCATGAATCTCCAAGTATAAATTATGTCTATGTAAGTATGATTTATATTATGAAAATGAGCTACTCCATGACTTCAAATCTATGATCATGACTATGATATATGAAATTACGATTTCTATGTTGTGTATGTATTTCATGGTATATGACTTAGCATCGAATATGGACTTGAGGTGGGGGCTCAAAATACGGGGTCCTTATATAAAGTCTCTTGTCTCATAACTATGTTCCACTGTAGGATTTGCCTTCATGGCCTAGCTAGTTGATCCACATATAATATATGCATGACCCACTTAGCGGGGTAAAGTCTAGCTTGGCAAGTAGATTCCCTTTTCCTTCGTTGTATGGGGAGATAATGAAATTCCATGTTATAGCTCGCATGATCTTATTGTTGGTTATGGTTTCTATACCACATATGTATGATCTTTTATGTATGCTATGATTTTAACTTATGTTTTTTAAATGCTTTGGTCAATATGATTTTTCTCATGACTTTACTTATCTCATCTTATCATGTGATTTACTTGACCATTGCACTCCATGATTTAGGTTGCATGTCACGCCCACATACTTAATACATTCCAACGTACTAATGCATACTTTTTTCCTACATTGTCTCATAATGTAGGAGTTGAGGTTGAGGATCATACTCATCTACGTAACTAGTTAAGCTTTCCTATCGCAATAATTGTGGTGAGTCCTCATTTATCTGGGACTAGTTATCGAGCTAGTTATTGTTTAGACTTTTGCTATGTTTCATATTGAGGGTGATCTAGAGACATGTCTTAGACCCCGCCCATATTCATGAGTAGAGGTATCTAGTTGGAAAAATGTTTCGAGTTTATGTTGTCATGTGTCGCTCTTAAATTTCTATTCATGATTTAGACTTTCTTATGATGTTTCCGCTTTTGCTTTACCTTATGAATGCTTATGATATGTACAAGAAGCTTGGTTTGAGTCCTTCAGAGTTTCAATTGTCGTGTTACGACTAAATCCTAGGTCAGGTCATGACGAATATCAACCATAAGGGACGATTTGAACCATTTTGCACAGCTACACTGTCATCCTCAGAATCAACCTTGCGAACACCCAAACGAGCTAGTCTATGAACATCACAAACTAACTACTTCCTTTAATCGTCAATGTGAGTAACACTATTATGCTCCAAACTAGAGAAGGAGCGATAGGCACCTGGTTTCTCCTTTGATCGAGCAAACCAACTGAACATATAGGAGTTAAAACAAAGAGGGCCGACAAGACTTCCACAATAACATGATAAAACAAGATAACTGGATCAGCAAGGTCATAACAACATCAAACCATAATGGATATGCCAACAAGTCCTACTTAATTAATAAAGAACTAGCAAGCCGACAAGACTGCAAATGAAATCACATACAATAAGACAACAATGCTAAAAATGGAAGCTGAGAAGACCCAAATAGGTATGTCCACAAGTCTCTATGAATAATACAACATAGCGGGTTGGGAAAAGTCCCCAATGATACCAACAATTATATATAAAATTCAAGTGCAAAACCTACGGACAACCAACAACTCTAGAATGATTGGAGATTACCAATCCTCAGCTGCGACAACACCCCTATTGCAAAGGTTGATCAAAATTTCTATGTGAATTTGCAGCACGAATGGAGAGCCCCCATGCAATGGGATGTCAGTACGAACGAAAATGTACTGGTATATAAGGAAAAAAGTGAAATTATAAATAACTGCGATAAAAAAATAATTGAGATATCACCTAAAACTGAAACTCTGATATCCTCCAATCACACTACGCTTTCTCTTTACAATCGGTATGTAGAATCATCGGAGCGAGTAGAGCAAAAGAGCAAAGTGGACTGTTTCAATTTTGACTGAGCAAGTGTTTTCTGATGGAGGAAAGAAAGATGGGACAAATCAATCAAGTATGCATTATATGCTCGTATAACCGTATGTCATGAATACATATATATAGATGGAAATTCATGACATACTCAACCAAATGCTAGCAATGTCGGTCTATTCTGGTAGCTAACCTGTGGCCATCTATAATATATATATAGTTTTCTAGGCAAATAGGCCCCTTACCTCTGATTATATCTCATAGTCTATTCATAACTTGTCATGTATGATATGAACTTTGAATGCACATGTTAGGCAATAACAACAACTTAGCCAATTTTGGCTCTTTCGTACTTTTATTCTCATAATCTCGAAACCACTTTCGTAATACATGCAAATGCCTTTTTCAACTTCATATGGTTTTAGAATAAATCTTAACACTTGACTTTAGAAAGGTAACATAAATGCGGGGATGTTCATAAAGATCTCAAAGTGCTTAAAGAATCTCCTCATGACTTTATTTAACTTTCATACGACCATTTATTCCTATAAAACTCATAATAGACTCGAAGTTCTTGACTTGAATTCAACTTAGCAAATTAATCCATTAGAAACTCAAAAGGAGACTGAGAGGCTTTACTTGATTTATGAACGACTCCAATTTGGTAATATTATGATCCTTTTTTATGAACAAGGTTACTTTACAAGTATACAAGCAAAAGAATAGAGTACAAGATTTAGTATTGATATCATTTTCAATTAACATTTTCATAAAGGACTCTGACGAGAAAAACATGGATTGACAATTCCCTTGAATACAACATAACAATTCTCCAATATTTCAGTCTCACTCTTAGGATAATATCTTGCTAATAGACATAAGGAATAAGAAACTCGATGGAAAATGACTTTATCCATCAAACATACTTCACAATATTACAAACACAATAATGATACGATAAAGTCAAGAAATAAGATCAGCTGACATTTCAATGCCCTTCACAGAGGGCCTTAGGATAGTAAAAATGACTCATTTGATACATTTATAATTTTTGGAATTCATGCGATCTATAAAAGAAGAATTTTTCCTTAACATACCTTGAATATTGGTTCGAATAACTTGATGTAGATAATCATTTTGTTTCGAGGGTCAAGTATATTTTCACACTATTTCCCCGCAACAGCCATGACTTCCTCTCAACCAAGCTAAAACATGAAGGCAAGACAACTTTTTAGATGATACGAAGTTCTAACAAATGCACCACCCGAAGGAAACTACAGAAAAATGACAACCTCGACAAGGACTACAACTACAATTAAGACTTATGGACAGGATGGCCAATCTCTATGGAGTTATTTAACTTGAGCACTTGTTTGGACGAAGTATAAAGTTGGAAGTGGGTTTCTAAGTGACAGATCAAGAGATTTCTACAGATCTCTAATCCAATCCACAAAAGGATATCAAAACAATAATCAATAGGGAGAAACGTTTAAAGAGAATCTTAAAGTTTAACATAATAAACATGAACACTTGCACTCTCCACAAAATATTTTTGCACGTTCTTTTTTTATCTTGAAGCTACAATTACAGGTTATAGTACACGATCTTGAACAAAATGACTACATAGTTGTATATACTTAGGCTAACTAACAAATTCAGTGATGAAATATGCTACAAGGGCGTTGGACGTAATAATATTTTAAGATTATAATGTTTATATTATATTTATGTAACAAAAGATCTTTCAAGATGAGTAGATTTAATATCATAATTAAAATACCAATAATTCATAAAACTCTTCATAAAATAAATGCATACACAGATTTATTGTAACTAAAGAATTTTCTATAAATATTTAAGACATTATTTGGAAGGAACTACAAATATCTTTTTCAAAATTTAAATAAGATACCTTCGAACACATGGAAAATTATAATAAACATTCAAAATCAAGCTCGAGACTTCAACATGGGACACAAGACAATCATAAACACCCGAGGTGTTACAAACACTATTCATGGACAGCCTACTAAGAGAATCGGCAATCACATTTGCTTTTCTTGGATGGTACAACACACTCATATCATAATCCTTCAACAACTCAAGCCACCTTATTTGGCGAAAGTTCAAGTCCTTTTTGTTGAACACATATTGCAAACTCTTATGGTGGGTGAATACATCAATATGGAAACCATAGACATAGTGTCTCCAAATCTTCAAAGTAAACACAACCACCGCTAACTCCAAATCATGAGTAGGATAGTTCTTTTAATGAACCTTAAGTTTCCAAGAAGTATAGACTATCACCTTGCCATTTTGCATAAAAACACAACCAAGACCAAATCTTGAAGCATCACAATACATGATGAACCCATCTAATCCTTTCGGTAAGGTCAATACCGGAGCAAAAGTAAATCTATGTTTCAACTCTTGGAAGCTTTTCTCACATGCCTCGGACCATTGGAAATTCACCTTCTTTTTAGTCAAAGTAGTCAAGGGCGATGCAATGGAAGAAACTTTTTCCACAAATCGTCTATAATAAATGGCTAAGCCTAAAAAACTTTGAATGTCGGAAGGAGATAAAGGTCTAGAGAGAATTTTCACCGCATTGATTTTCTTAGGATCAAATTGAATATCATCACCAGACAAAATATGGCCAAGGAATGCCATCAACCTCTACCAAAACTCACACTTTCTAAACTTAGAAAATAATTGACGATCCTTGAGAATTTACAAGACAATTCTCTGATGATCTGCATGCTCATACTCACTTCGAGAATAGATCAAAATATCATTGATGAAAATAATAATGAACATATATAAGTATTGCTTGATCACCCTATTCATCAAACTCATAAAATTTGCAGGAGCATTTGTTAGTCCAACAGATAACCAAAAATCAAAGTGACCATCCTGAATTCTGAAAGTTGTCTTCAAATTGTCACATTCCTTTACTCAAAGTTGATGGTAACCCGATCAAAGACAGATCTTTAAAGAAATAACTTACTCCTTGAAGTTGATCGAACAAGTCATCAATCCTTGAAATGGGATACTTATTCTTAATTGTGACTTTGTTCAATTGTCGATAATCAATACACATACAATGAGAATCATCCTTCTTCCTAACAAAGAGAACAAGAGCACTTCACGGAGAGATACTTGGTCTATTAAAACCCTTATCTAATAGATCCTTCAACTTATCTTTTCATTTCTTAAGTTTTGCCAGAGCCATTCGATAAAGAGGAATAAAGATAGGATGGGTATCAATAAAAAGGTCAATACCAAAGTCTATCTCCCTTTCAGGTGAGATTCTTGAAAGATCATTGGAAAACACTTCCAGAAACTCATTAATGATCGAAACTGACTCAAGAGTAGGAGCTTCAGAATTTCTATCGCTAACCTGCACTAGATGATAAATGCAACCTTTAGAAAATATTTTCGAGCTTTAAGGCATGAGATGAATTGACCCTTAAACAAAAAATTACTACCTTTCCATTTTAGGATTGGCTCATCAGGAAACCAAAACTTAACCACATGGTTTGCTACAATCAATAGAAGCATAACATGCATGAAGACAATCTATACTAAGAATAACATCAAAATCAGTCATATCAAGCTCGACAAGATCAACTGAGGTAATTTTATAAAAAACTGTGACTGAATAATTTCTATTGACTTTTTAGCCAAAATTGAATCACCAACAAGAGAATAGACAAAAAAAAGGTTCTAAGAAGATCTTGAGGCTAACATAAAATTTCATGGAAAGATAAGGAATGACAAATAATAGAGTAGCACCCGAATCTAATAATGCATAAATATCAAACTCAAAAATTTTTAATATACCAGTCACGACATCGGGAGAATCCTCTAACTCTTGATGAGCCAGTAGAGCATAAAAGTTATTTTGGCACTTACCCCCACCATAACCTGAAGTAGTACTATGCTGAGTTAGCTGACCAAAAGTAGTAGAAATAAGTCTGAGGAAAACCACATCCACCTCTAGTAACAACTAAAGGACAATCTTTCACTTGGTTACCCATCTTGCCATACCCAAAGCATGCACCCAAACCTGCCAAACACTCTCCTCTATAAATCTTTCCACACTTCTTGAATGAGGGGATAGTTTGACTATTAGAAGCTCCTACTTGAGGCATAGGGTTAGACAACCTATCTTTGTTGAACTTTGAAGACGGAGTTTTAGAAGAATTTTGACTAGAAAGGTTTAGGAAAAATTGTGAACGACCACCATTATCGGACTTACCATTAGAATAGTCACCACCATCTGTATGAGTCCTATTATACTCCCTAGATTGCTCCTTTAGCTTCTATTCCTCAATTTTCTCAGCATGTGTCATAAACTTTAAGATGTCTATCTCTTTGATCAACATGGAGTTTCTACATTCTTTGACCACCAATTCCGACACACCTGAAACAAACATGCTCATGCGATCTCTAGAGTCTGGAATCATGAATAGAGCATATATGGACAATTGAGTAAATTTTAAAGTATCTCTCTTACACTCATATTATATTTCCTTAGATTGATGAACTTTTGGACCTTAACTTCCCTCAGTTCCAATAAAAAGAAACAGTCAATGAAAGCATGCTTGAACTTATCCTAATCAATCAGACCCGCTTCTCTAGCCCATTCACTCTTCCATTGGTTATACTAAATCCGAGCAACTCTTCTTAGTTGATATGCATCCAAGTTTTTCTTCTTCACCAAAATAATTCCCATGATGTCTAAAATCTTGTAGATACCCTCAATGAACTCGTATGGATCCTCCTCCAACTTTAAAACATGGAACTCTAGAGGGTTCATACAAGTGAATTCACGCACTTGACTAGGTACCATACCCACATTTGAGTTCACGGGAGCGACCACTTCATGATTAATTTATGCCGCCATAGCTTGGGTAAGCACTTGGAAAGCTGCTAAGAATTTCGTATGAGAGACTTTCTTGGCTAAAGGATCATTAGGAACATATGGAGCTTGCTGTTCTTTATTCTCATTAGCATTGGTATTCCTTTAGACGTAAGCTCTTCGGGGAGGCATGATTCCGTAATAGCAAGAAAGATCGTTAGAAGGAAAACCTTTGGCAGTTCAACTCTATGGCGCGATATAATAATGATGAAAGAAGTGAAGTTTCCTAAATACCTTATAACCTCTTATTCATAGATGCGGTATGCTTCACGCCCATGAATAAGACTCTACTTGACGTGGTATTTCATACACCCTAGGACTCTTGAATCTTATGCTCTAATACCAATTTTATCACGATCCAAGTAGGCCCTTGACATTATATGACAATTAGAATCCTGAAGGCCCCTAGCCATGTGGAGGAAGAGAGTTGAACCCTACATTATGAGACAATTTCGACAAAAGTATGCGTTAGTACATGGAATGTATTAAGTATGTAAGAAATATGCATAAACAAGAATAAATGAACATAATTAGTATGAACATGTGATTCATGACCAAATATCTTGAAAAGCATGAAATAAAACTTGAACATATTTAATCAGGTAATGCATCATAATAATATCATAAGGCTTATAAGAAGATCATATTACTTTATGGGATATTAACCTTATCCGACATTTAAGACTATGTGAGCTATAACATAGAATTCAATGTAACTCCCACATCGAGAAGAGAGAGGCTACTTTCCAAGGTAGACTCTGTATCATAAACATAAGTTGTGCTATATATAGATCCACTAGCTAGGCCAATTAAAGTAAACCTACGGGGGCAACATAGTTTGAGGTAAGGGGTTGCTACTAGATACTCCATTACCAAGTCTCTACCACAAAGTCCTCTAGGTGCTTAGTTAATCCCAATGGAATAAGTAAATCATTAACTTTAGGAAAGGCAAATATGTACCGATCCACATTCATAAGATACATCATAAGAATAGCTCCTTGAAAATTATGGTCGTATCATATTCATATAAATACTTACCTTTCTTAGCATCTAAATCATGATTTCTTCATATTGTGAGAAAATATTTCTTAATTCATTTATTCAAACTTGAAACATAGTTCATAGATTTTCATAAATCATTCATAAAATCCCATAAGTTCATGATCATAAATTCATAGTTGTGATGAAAATGTAATATCCTAGACATTTGAAGGTTGGAATATGATAAAATAAGGTAAAACATTGAAAGAATGGCCTCTGTGGATTTTTAGGTCAAATATTTTTAAAAATAAAAATTTCTAAAAATTCCCTTTCTAGAAGAGTGATCGACCACTTCTATCACGATCCGACTAGGGCCCAATGGTAACCCGACGATTAGAATCTTGGACGACTCCAAATAAGCCTCTTAGCATAACATTCAAGAGCATACATAAGGTAAATGAAATAAATAAGCAAGGATCAAAGATATGGAAGCATAATCTCTATATAGAACATAAGTCTCAAAATGCGGAATAAGAATGAACATCTAACATGCTTCTACTAGTCTAGATGGGGGACTAAGACAACCTCCTAGCTTACCCAATATAAAAGATAAAACAATTCATAAACTCATAGATAATAACATGTCTCATTCTCGGAACATGAGGACTCACCAATAGTACAGTAGTGCCAACTCTAGCCATGAGAGAGAGAAGGATTAGCATGATTGTCGGACCCTAAATTATGATATAATGTAGGCAAAATATATGCGTTAGTACATGAAATGCACTAAGTATGTGAGAATATACATGAACAATAAACATAGAACATAATCAATATGAATCATGGATGCAAGACCAATATCTTTAAAACATGAATAAAGTCCTGAAAACATTAAAATATTTATCTCATTGGTCAATGCATTAAATTTTATAACTATCATAAGAACTCATAACTCAACTGAAACTATTGTAGGATAGGAACTTTAACCAACATGTAAGACAATACGAGCTAATAAATAGAATACGATGAATCCTGTATTAAGATAGGGGAGGCTACCTTACCAAGGCATACTCCAAAAGTAACTAGTCTAACTGTGCTATGTAGATCCACTAGCTTCGCCATAGTGGCATTTGTAAACCTACGCGGGCAACGTAGTTATGGGACAATTGGATTTTACTACGGGGCTCTTGCCTCAACTAGGGGGGAGAGTGCCTATGCCAAGGTCCACTCGGTGCTTAGTCAATATCTTAATAGAACTCTCATAAAATACGATCATAAAAATCATAGGGAAAGATAATAATAGATATCAATCCATTTTTATAAAAATTATAGAAGAATAGCTCATCTAGCATCATCATAGTAAAATCATAGGATTAGCTCATCTATCATATAAATCATGCAATGTGGGTGTAGACCTTCCATCATTATATATCCTTACTTCCTAAAATATCTTTAGAGTCTAACTTTCCCAATCATTAACTTGCTTGAAACATCATAGAATCATCATTCATAAACTCTTTTGCATAAAACATTTTAAAACTCATTCATAAGCTTTTATTGAAATAACTTGAAAATTATGATCATATCTCATAAATCATACTTGAAACTAGCATATAGCATGAGTCATTGAAATTTAACTTGAAATCATGAAATATGATGTGAATTACGCATAATTAGGCTACTAGCATTAAAGTATAACATAATTGACAAGACCCAATGAAACTCATGAAACTAGGGCTTTAATTGAAGAAGTCATAAGGGAATTTAAGAAGAAATATTTGGGATACTATTGGTGAAAGGTACCCATGGATGAAGTCTCACATACCTTGACATTTATGAGCCCTAAGTCGAAGAGAATGGAAGTTTGAACTTGAAGAATTCCTTTGAATTGCTTGAGAGAGAATAAGACCTTTGAGAGAAAATTTGGGAGAGAAGGTTTTGTGATTTAGGGAATTATGGTTAGAATGAGAGGTTTAGGGGAATTTAGGTTAGTTAATAGGTATGAATCTAGTCCCAAAAATCATCCACATTCATTAATAAAATATAGGGAAATGACTAAAATAACCCCTCTTGAAATTGAATCCGAAATACAGGATGGACTATCACCACGGCCCATGAAGGCCAATACGGGTTGTAGTCCTCATCGTACAGTTAGACGTCAACTTCTGAAAAAGGGATTTTCCCACTATGGGACCCATCACGGTCCTTGAAAGGAAATATAGACCATGGTCCCTGACTTGGAGTGGAATCTGAGGGTCTTAGGGGAGGGGTCAACACAGAGGGTACCACAGCTCATGGTGTTCACCCCCGTGGTCCTTGTTGTGGACCCTTCCTTATAGGTTCTAAGTTTTTGAATCCCTACCACAGTAGAACATAATGAATTGTGGTGATGAATACGCTTGTGATGGCATTCATGGTCATCACCTGATGCCAAAAATTGGGTCTTTCTTCAAATCTATCTTTTGAACCTCGTCATTGGACTTTTCAACTTTCGGGTATTACAATATCTCCCCCTTGGAAAGATTCATCCTTGAATGGAACTCAAAAATAGCATGAATAGAATAAAAAAGGAACATAGCAGCCCAACATGAATGCAAAATATCTCAATAATGTATCAAACATAAAATCTTTAATTTCAAACTAAAATATGACTTTAAAACTCATTTCATGAACATGAATGCTTATGAAACCATGAGAACAACTCCAGCACATGATTTGGACTGATTGGATCATGAAAGAATTAAGTACTTCAACTATGAACGGAAGGAAAGAGATGAGGATATCGGGACATCATATCGGGTTTGGCTTTCCATGTAGAAACCTCAACCTCTTGGTTCCTCCATAACACTTTAACTTAAGCTATTTCCTTATTCCTCTACTTTCTAACTTACTGATCCAAGGTATCAACCAGAACCTCCTCATAAGAAAGACTCTCTTTAACCTCAATGCTTTCCAATGACACAATGGAGCTAGGATCACCAACAAAATTCCTTAATAAGTATATATGAAACACCAGATGTACCGATTCCAAATTAGAAGGCAAATCCAACTCATAAGCTGCCTTACCAATTCGCCTCAAAATCTGATATAGCCCAACGTAATAGGGACTTAACTTTCCTTTCTTACCAACATGCATTACACCCTTCATGGGTGAAATTTTCAAGTAAACCCAATTATTAATCTCAAATTAAAGTTCTCTTCTTCTCACATCTGTATAGGACTTTTTTGGCTTTGGGCTATCTTCAATCAATCTCTAATCAACCTCACTTTCTCCATAGCCTCAAATACCAAATTGGGTCCTATCAAATTAAATTCACCAACTTCAAACCAACTGATAGGATATCTTCACCTCCTACCATAGAAAGCCTGCCATCTCAATGCTAGAGTGATAACTGTTACTATAGGCAAATTCTATCAATGGCAAATGATCATCCCAATTTCCTTTAAAATCAATAACATATGATTTTAACATATCCTCCAATATCTGATGGTGCGCTCGTCCTAACCATTCGTTTGTGGGTGAAAAGCTGCACTAAGATTCACTTGAGTACGAAGACTCTTTTGGAAGGATCTCTAAAACTGAGACATAAACTAAGTACCTCAATCCGAGATGATAGACAATAGAACCCCATGAAGTTTAACCAACTCTTGAATATATACTCTAGCAAATTCCTCAACTGAATATGAAGTCTTGATCGGAAGAAAATGAGCCGACTTAGACATTTGGTCAACAATCACCCAAATAAAGTCATGTTGCCTATGAGTATGAGGAAAACCAGTAATGGAGTCCATATTCAAGGCTTCCCATTTCCAAGTAGGAATCTCAATGTCTTGAGCAAAACCTCCTGGTTATTGATGCTCGACCTTCACTTTCATGGAAGCTTTTGTCATATGCCTTGGGCCACTAGAACTTTACCTTCTTTTGAGTCAAAGTAGTTAAGGGCAATACAATGGAAGAGAAACCTTCCAAAAACTGCCTATATTAAATGGCTAAGCCCAAGAAACTCCAAATATCAGAAGGAGTCAACTATCTAGGCCAATTCTTAATCACCTCGGTCTTCTTTGGATCAACCATAATTCCTTCATCAGAGACGATGTGAAAAAAGAAAGCAATTGACCTTAACCAAATTTCACATTTACTAAACTTTGCATTCAACTGACGGTCCATGATATTTTGCAACACAATCCTTAAATGAGCGGCATGCTCTTACTCACTCCGAGAGTAGATCAAAATATCATCAATAAAAACAATCACAAAAATGTCCAAATACTGCTTGAACACCCTGTTAATCAAATCCATAAAAGCTCCAGGGGTATTCGTTAGACAAAAATACATATCTAAGAATCCAAAGTGACCATACTGAGTTCTAAAAGCCATCTTCAGAATGTCACATTCTCTTACTTGGAGTTCATGATAACCTGATCGAAGATTAATCTTTGAAAAGTGGCTCGCTCCTTGAAGTTCATCAAACAAGTCATCAATCCTTGGGATGGAATACTTATTCTTAATTATGAGATTTTTCAATTGGCGGTAATCAATATACATACGAAGAGAACCATCCTTCTTTCTGATGAAGAGAACCGGAGCACCCTATAGAGAGATACTCGGTCTAATGAAACCCTTATCTAGCAAATCCTTCAACTGATCCTTTCACTCTTGCAGTTCTATTGAGGCCATTTGATAAGGAGAAATTGAGATAGACTAAGTATTAGGGAGAAGATTAATACCGAAGTCTATTTCTCTTTTGGGAGGAATGCTTGGTAGTTTATTCGAGAAAACTTCCAAAAACTAGTTAACAACTGAAACTGACTCAAGAGTAGGAGTTTTGGAATTAGTAGCTCTAATCTGAACCAGATGATAGATGCAACCTTTGGAAATCATTTTATGAGATTTAAGACATGAGATGAATTGACCCTTAAACACGAAATTACTACCTTTCCGGTCTAGAACTTGCTCATTTGGAAACTAAAACTTAACCACACGGGGTCTACAATACATAGAGGCATAACATGCATGAAGCCAATCCATACAGAGAATAACATCAAAATTGGTCATGCCTAGTTCTACAAGATCAATTGAGGTGACTTTATGAAAAATTAAAGCTAGACAATTTCTATAACTCTTTTAGCCACAATTGAATCACCAACTGGAGTATAGATCCAAAAATGATAAAGAGTAAAAAATGATAGAGTAGCACCCGAATCTAGTAATGCATAAAAATCAAAGTCAAAGACTTTCAACATACCAGTCACAACATCGGGGAAATCCTCTAACTCCTAACTAGTCTAAAGGGCATAAAATCTATTTTAGTGTTGACCTTCATCCGAAGTAGTAGCACGCTGATCCAGACGACTAGTAGCCTGCGTTTGAACTTGAGTTCTAGGACCACTCCTATGCTTTTTTGAATGATAACCCAACTTTCCACACTTGTAGCAAATATCAAATCCTGCTAAGCACTTTCCTATATGGTGTCTTCCACACTTCTTACATGGAGGGATGACTTGACCACCCAGAGCTCCTTCTTATGCCTTAGGATTTGGTACCTTTTCCATCTTAACTTTTGGAGCTAGAGTGTTTGAAGAACCTTGGCCTTGGCACCATTACATCCACCAGATTGGTTGGGATTACATTCCTCTTCTTAAGCTTCTCTCCTTCAAATTGCTCGACATAAGTCATAAGCCTAGAAATATCCATCTCCTTGATGAGCATAGTGGTTTGACATTCATTCATAACCAAGTCCGATACTTCAGAAATAAATTTACTCATTTGGGCATGTGAGTCGGCTACCAAGGATGGAGCATATTTAGAGCACTTTGTGTCACACCTTGAGAGGGTACCCTAGGTGTGGCCAGTACTCGAACACCATTAATACTCCCCAATTGAGCCACTTGGTCCGATCACACATTCAATCACTTAAAAGAAAACTCCAAATGAATTTAAAAGGCATTGAAGTGGGCTAATCAAATCAACATCTCAAGAAGAATAATGTATTTAAAATAAATCTCAAATCAACTCCATATCATTAGGATAGTTTTGGAAACCAAAACATCTACTCGAAACTATCATCTATCTATATATGAAGCCTTTAATAATATATAGAAGGTGCCAATGACAAGTTCATGGCTACCCAAAAAGGAATACTCAAAGAAAAGATAACTAATCCAGAGTGCTTCCGAGTGCATAGTAGACTCACCAAATTTAAAAGTGGGAGTGATCATTAATGATGCACCTGTTGAGGATCTCTAACACATGTATCTGCATCATGAAATGATACAGGCCAAATGGCAATATTACATGGAATGTACGAGTATGTAAAATGGCAGGAAGGAGAAACCGTCAACAAAAACTTACCTGAAGCTTATCAATCAACTTAAAGGATATGCAAAAAAAATGAATTTAGCAAATGTTTCTCAAATCGTGTCAATAATCTACGATCTCAATCTAACAAACCCATCATGTAAGATCATATCCTAATTGGGAGTTTCTTTAAACAACAACCATCACCTATGAGCTATTTTGGGATGGTTGACGTCAACTTCTGAAAAAGGGATTTTCCCACTATAGGACCCATCACGGTCCTTGAAAGGAAATATAGACCATGGTCCCTGACTTGGAGTGGAATCTGAGGGTCTTAGGGGAGGGGTCAACACAGAGGGTACCACAGCTCATGGTGTTCACCCCCGTGGTCCTTGTTGTGGACCCTTCCTTATAGGTTCTAAGTTTTTGAATCCCTACCACAGTAGAACATAATGAATTGTGGTGATGAATACCCTTGTGATGGCATTCATGGTCATCACCTGATGCCAAAAATTGGGTCTTTCTTCAAATCTATCTTTTGAACCTCGTCATTGGACTTTTCAACTTTCGGGTATTACAATATCTCCCCCTTGGAAAGATTCATCCTTGAATGGAACTCAAAACTAGCATGAATAGAATAAAAAAGGAACATAGCAGCCCAACATGAATGCAAAATATCTCAATAATGTATCAAACATAAAATCTTTAATTTCAAACTAAAATATGACTTTAAAACTCATTTCATGAACATGAATGCTTATGAAACCATGAGAACAACTCCAACACATGATTTGGACTGATTGGATCATGAAAGAATTAAGTACTTCAACTATGAACGGAAGGAAAGAGATGAGGATATCGGGACATCATATTGGGTTTGGCTTTCCATGTAGAAACCTCAACCTCTTGGTTCCTCCATAACACTTTAACTTAAGCTATTTCCTTATTCCTCTACTTTTTAACTTACTGATCCAAGGTATCAACCAGAACCTCCTCATAAGAAAGACTCTCTTTAACCTCAATGCTTTCCAATGACACAATGGAGCTAGGATCACCAACAAAATTCCTTAATAAGGATATATGAAACACCAGATGTACCGATTCCAAATTAGAAGGCAAATCCAACTCATAAGCTGCCTTACCAATTCACCTCAAAATCTGATATAGCCCAACGTAATAGGGACTTAACTTTCCTTTCTTACCAACATGCATCACACCCTTCATGGGTGAAATTTTCAAGTAAACCCAATTATTAATCTCAAATTAAAGTTCTCTTCTTCTCACATCTGTATAGGGCTTTTTTGGCTTTGGGCTATCTTCAATCAATCTCTAATCAACCTCACTTTCTTCATAGCCTCAAATACCAAATTGGGTCCTATCAAATTAAATTCACCAACTTCAAACCAACTGATAGGATATCTTCACCTCCTACCATAGAAAGCCTGCCATCTCAATGCTAGAGTGATAACTGTTACTATAGGCAAATTCTATCAATGGCAAATGATCATCCCAATTTCCTTTAAAATCAATAACATATGCTTTTAACATATCCTCCAATATCTGATGGTGCGCTCGTCCTAACCATTCGTTTGTGGGTGAAAAGCTGCACTAAGATTCACTTGAGTACGAAGACTCTTTTGGAAGGATCTCTAAAACTGAGACATAAACTAAGTACCTCAATCCGAGATGATAGACAATAGAACCCCATGAAGTTTAACCAACTCTTGAATATATACTCTAGCAAATTCCTCAACTGAATATGAAGTCTTGATCGGAAGAAAATGAGCCGACTTAGACATTTGGTCAACAATCACCCAAATAAAGTCATGTTGCCTATGAGTATGAGGAAAACCAGTAATGGAGTCCATATTCAAGGCTTCCCATTTCCAAGTAGGAATCTCAATGTCTTGAGCAAAACCTCCTGGTTATTGATGCTCGACCTTCACTTTCATGGAAGCTTTTGTCATATGCCTTGGGCCACTAGAACTTTACCTTCTTTTGAGTCAAAGTAGTTAAGGGCAATACAATGGAAGAGAAACCTTCCAAAAACTGCCTATATTAAATGGCTAAGCCCAAGAAACTCCAAATATCAGAAGGAGTCAACTATCTAGGCCAATTCTTAATCACCTCGGTCTTCTTTGGATCAACCATAATTCCTTCATCAGAGACGATGTGAAAAAAGAAAGCAATTGACCTTAACCAAATTTCACATTTACTAAACTTTGCATTCAACTGACGGTCCATGATATTTTGCAACACAATCCTTAAATGAGCGGCATGCTCTTACTCACTCCGAGAGTAGATCAAAATATCATCAATAAAAACAATCACAAAAATGTCCAAATACTGCTTGAACACCCTGTTAATCAAATCCATAAAAGCTCCAGGGGCATTCGTTAGACAAAAATACATATCTAAGAATCCAAAGTGACCATACTGAGTTCTAAAAGCCATCTTCAGAATGTCACATTCTCTTACTTGGAGTTCATGATAACCTGATCGAAGATTAATCTTTGAAAAGTGGCTCGCTCCTTGAAGTTGATCAAACAAGTCATCAATCCTTGGGATGGAATACTTATTCTTAATTATGAGATTGTTCAATTGGCGGTAATCAATATACATACGAAGAGAACCATCCTTCTTTCTGATGAAGAGAACCGGAGCACCCTATAGAGAGATACTCGGTCCAATGAAACCCTTATCTAGCAAATCCTTCAACTGATCCTTTCACTCTTGCAGTTCTATTGAGGCCATTTGATAAGGAGAAATTGAGATAGACTAAGTATTAGGGAGAAGATTAATACCGAAGTCTAGTTCTCTTTTGGGAGGAATGCTTGGTAGTTTATTCGGGAAAACTTCCAAAAACTAGTTAACAACTGAAACTGACTCAAGAGTAGGAGTTTTGGAATTAGTATCTCTAATCTGAACCAGATGATAGATGCAACCTTTGGAAATCATTTTATGAGATTTAAGACATGAGATGAATTGACCCTTAAACACGAAATTACTACCTTTCCGGTCTAGAACTTGCTCATTTGGAAACTAAAACTTAACCACACGGGGTCTACAATACATAGAGGTATAACATGCATGAAGCCAATCCATACAGAGAATAACATCAAAATCGGTCATGCCAAGTTCTACAAGATCAATTGAGGTGACTTTATGAAAAATTAAAGCTAGACAATTTCTATAACTCTTTTAGCCACAATTGAATCACCAACTGGAGTATAGATCCAAAAAGGATAAAGAGTAAAAAATGATAGAGTAGTACCCGAATCTAGTAATGCATAAAAATCAAAGTCAAAGACTTTCAACATACCAGTCACAACATCGGGGAAATCCTCTAACTCCTAACTAGTCTAAAGGGCATAAAATCTATTTTAGTGTTGACCTTCATCCGAAGTAGTAGCACGCTGATCCAGACGACCAGTAGCCTGCGTTTGAACTTGAGTTCTAGGCCCACTCCTATGCTTTTTTGAATGATAACCCAACTTTCCACACTTGTAGCAAATATCAAATCCTGCTAAGCACTTTCCTATATGGTGTCTTCCACACTTCTTACATGGAGGGATGACTTGACCACCCAGAGCTCCTTCTTGTGCCTTAGGATTTGGTACCTTTTCCATCTTAACTTTTGGAGCCAGAGTGTTTGAAGAACCTTGGCCTTGGCACCATTACATCCACCGGATTGGTTGGGATTACATTCCTCTTCTTAAGCTTCTCTCCTTCAAATTGCTCGATATAAGTCATAAGCCTAGAAATATCCATCTCCTTGATGAGCATAGTGGTTTGACATTCTTTCATAACCAAGTCCGATACTTCAGAAATAAATTTACTCATTTGGGCATGTGAGTCGGCTACCAAGGATGGAGCATATTTAGAGCACTTTGTGTCACACCTTGAGAGGGTACCCTAGGTGTGGCCAGTACTCGAACACCATTAATACTCCCCAAGTGAGCCACTTGGTCCGATCACACATTCAATCACTTAAAAGAAGACTCCAAATGAATTTAAAAGGCATTCAAGTGGGCTAATCAAATCAACATCTCAAGAAGAATAATGTATTTAAAATAAATCTCAAATTAACTCCATATCAGTAGGATAGTTTTGGAAACCAAAACATCTACTCGAAACTATCATCTATCTATATATGAAGCCTTTAATACTATATAGAAGGTGCCAATGACAAGTTCATGGCTACCTAAAAGGAATACTCAAAGAAAAGATAACTAATCTAGAGTGCTTCCGGGTGCATAGTAGACTCACCAAATTTAAAAGTGGGAGTGATCGTCAATGATGCACCTGTTGAGGATCTCTAACACATGTATCTGCATCATGAAATGATATAGGCCAAATGGCATTATTACATGGAATGTACGAGTATATAAAATGGCAGGAAGGAGAAACCTTCAACAAAAACTTACCTGAAGCTTATCAATCAACTTAAAGGATATGCAAAAAAAATTGAATTTAGCAAATGTTTCTCAAATCGTGTCAATAATCTACGATCTCAATCTAACAAACCTATCATGTAAGATCATATCCTAATTGGGAGTTTCTTTAAACAACAACCGTCACCTATGAGCTATTTTGGGATGGTTGTCGATTGCCACACCCATCCAATACCTTGCCAAAGTAAAAGACGAATCACTATCATTGGATCCACAATCAATCAAAGTCCATCATTTTTGAACTTAAGAGGTTTAACACTCCATCCTACGCTAGCGATGTAGTTTATGGGAATTGAGTAATAACTACACTCTTACCCAAATTGGTGCTCAATACTTCTCACAAGACTCAATATTCTCATAGGAATCAAATCAATCAATTTATACAAATCAATCCATCTAATCGCATTGGAAAATAATCAACTCAATCATCCCTTCTTTTAATTAGACATTCCTTTCAAGACTCATTCATGACTCATCATAACTCCAATCAATAATCATCTAGACTTCTACGATCCAACTCAAGTTTGACTCATGCTCATTTAATATTCACCATTCAAACTTTTAGACTCAATCATTGTGTAATACATTGATAGTTAATACTCAAATAGGGTTCATGTAGGGAGACATATAATCATATATTTTGAGTGTTTAATTAATGAAAACTATCAATCATGCAAGGTTATGCAAAAATATACTAGGATTTATAAAGATCTTCCAAAGATTCATTCGTAGGAGACCTATATAACTTACTGCTCAACCAATCATATAATTAGGGGAACATGGAAGAACTTAAACCATGCTTTAGTTAGCCTTACATACCTGGACACGAAGAACAATAAAGAACTCAAAGAACCTTCTTGAAGAACTTGAACTCTAGCCTTTCTCGTGTTCTCAAATCCTCACTCTCAAATAATTAAGTGTTAATGAGAGTATTATGCATACAAAGTACTGATAAAGGACTTAATTTAGTCCTAAAACGTTAGGATTTTAGCCTAAGAGAGGTGTGAAAATGCCAATATACCCTTGCTAAAATTCCCAAAACAGTCGTTTAAGTATCGTCATTATGACTCATAGAAATTCTATGGGTTATCATCTTTTGTCATGGAACTGGGCTGAAAAATGTTGGGGTGTATGACTCATGTCTATGAGACATCAAGGACTCGACGAGTTGTAGACTTAACTCATCCTGCAGGTTTTTGAATTTTTTAAGGAACTGAGTCTCTGAACGTTTCATACAGTCATTATTATGACTCGTAGATTTCCTTGATGGGTCGTAAACTTGACCCATAGGAGTGAAATTTAAGGTTTGGAATTTGGCTAAGTGTCAGGTGTTTCTATGAGTCATTTCTACGATTCATTAGCCTATCTACGATTCATCCTGTCAACTCGTAACCAAAGTACTGAGACTTGTGTTTTCAAAACTCAGGCAAGAAATCTCTATGACTTATTCCTATGAGTTGTCAACATCCTTACGAGTAGTAAGGTGTCTCATAATTCCTCTTTACACTTGGCATAGTCCTCTGCGATGTACATAGTCTTAACAAGTAAGAAATGGGCTGATTTGGTCATCCTGTCCATAATCACCCAAATAGAGTCACGCTGCCTGTGGGATCTCGGTAAACCTATAATGAAGTCCATATTTATCATCTCCAACTTCCATTATGGAGTCTCAATGTTCTGACCCACCCCACAAGGACTTTGGTGCTCAATTTTAATTTGTTGGCAGTTTGGCACTTGGTCACAAACTCTGCTATATCCCTCTTCATTCCACTCCACCAATATACTTCTCTTAATTTGTGGTACATCTTTGTAGAACCTGTATGGATGGAATACCTAGATCTATGGGCCTCTACCATAATTCTTTCTTGAATGTTATCAAGAATTGGAACACACAACCTCCCTTGATACCTCAACACTCCATCTCTCCCTTTGGCTAAAGACATTACCTTTTGCTTATGGACATCATCTTTCAATTGGAGGATCATGGGATCTTGATCTTGCTTTTATTTTACCTCTACACCTAAATATGAGTTTGCCCTATTCTGAACAATGGTACTACCATCACTAGCATCAATAAGTTGAACTCCCAAATATGCAAGCCTATGCACTTCTTTAACCAACTCCCTTCTTCCCTCTTCCACATGGGCAGTGTTCTCCATAGATAACCTACTAAGAGCATCAAAAATAATATTATATTTACTTAGGTGATAGATAATGCTTATATCATAGTTCTTGAGCAGCTCAAGCCATCTCCTTTGCCTCAAGTTTAACTTTTTCTAAGTAAACACATATTGTAGGCTCTTATGGTCTGTGAACACATCAACATGCATGCCATAGAGATAATGACACCAAATATTAAGAGCGAATATTATGGCTACCAACTCAAGGTCGTAAGTCGGGTAGTTCCTCTCATGAATTTTAAGCTGTATGGAAGCATAGACAATAAATTTACCCTTCTGCATCAATACATAATCTAATCCAACTCTAGATCCATCATAATAGATAATAAATCCATCTGTCCCCTCAGGTTGGGATAAAACTAGAGTAGTAGTCAACCTCATTTTCAGCTCTTGAAAACTTTTCTTCCAATCTTCTGACCATTGGAACTTAGCATTCTTCTGAGTCATATTAGTCAATGGAAATGATATAGATGAAAAACCTTCAACAAACCTCTGGTAGTAACCATCCAAACCCAAGAAACTTTCTATGAATCAATTTATATACCCTCACCGAATACAACATGGCCTAAGAATACCATAGAAGCAAGCCAAAATGAACAATTTGAAATCTTAGCATACAACTCTTTATCTTTGAGAGTCTGAAGAATTTTTTTGAAATAATTGGCATGCTCCTCCTCATTTCTGTATGTCATCGATGAACACAATCGCAAACATGTCCAAGTACTGTTTGAACACTTGATTCATCAAGTCCATATATGTTGCAGGAGTATTAGTCAAACCAAAAAACATAACAAGAAACTCGAAGTGACCATGCCGAGTTTGAAAATCGGTCTTTGGGATGTCATATTCTCTCACTTTCAACTAGTTGTAGCCTGATTTGAGGTCTATCTTTGAGAAGCAAGTGATACTTATTCTTTATGGTGACCTTGTTCACTTGACAATAGTCAATGAACATTCTCAATGATCCATCTTTCTTTCTCACAAAGAGGGCAAGAGCGGCCCAAGGTGAGACACTCGGCCTAATAAATCCCTTATCTAGGAGATCTTTTAGCTATTCTTTCAATTCTTTTGACTTGGCAGGAGATATTTTATATGGCGGAATAGCGATAGGTTGCACATAAAGATGGATATCAGTCCCAAAGTCAATCTCCTTATCAGGAGGAACTCTGGGAAAATCTTAAAAAAACACTTCAGGAAACTCACTTACAATTGGGACTGACTCGACAGTAGGGGACTCAATAATATCATCTTTGACTCTAATGATGTGATAGATACACACTTTAGAGATCAAATTTCTGCCATAGACACAACAAAATACCCTTCCATTGTAAGATAGGTTCATTTGGGAATTGGAACTTAACAATTCGAGTCCTACAATCACCAGAAGAATAAAAGGTATAAATCTAGTCCATGCCAAGAATCATATCAAAATCAACCATGTCTAACTCTACTAAGTCAACCATGGTATCTTTATGATAGATTGACATAGTACAATCTCAATAGACCCTCTCAGCTAAGATAGATTTACCAACAAGGGTACATAATCTAAAAGGCTCTAGAAGACACTTAGGGACTCTATCAAACTTATTATCCATATGAGGGGTCATAAATAACAATGTAGAACCTGGGTCAAGCAAAGCATAGCAATCGAAAGAGAAGACTCAAAGCATACTAGTGACAACATCGGGTGAATTCTCCTTATCCTAGTGATTAGCCATAGCATATAGGTGGTTTGAATCTCCATTCATACCTTTTGAGGTACCTCTATGATTACCTCGAGTTGGGGGTGCTACAATAGTTGATTAGGCTCTGTCTCCCCACATTAGACACTACCACTAAAAATGGGCTATGTTACCATATTTGTAGCAACTATTACTTACATCTCGACATTATCCCAAGTAGAGTTTGCCACATTTACTATAAGATGGATTCCCCTTCAAACATTGAGCCATATTAGCTTAGGATTAAGAAACCTGAGCTCTGAAGTTCTTGTGGCTCTGTGCTTTCTATTAGTACTTGTGGCTGGGGGCAGGTGCACTTGCTGTCGACTGTGCATAATTAGAAGAATTCTTTTAGAAGAAGGACATATTGCTCTTGTTTCTGCTTATTCTCATGCCAATATGATTTGGTCTTTTTGATCAAGTGATATTCTCTTTCTTTCTTCTTAGCATCCTCAATTTATTGGGCATACATAATCAACCTAGAAATATCCATATTAGAAATCCTTAATGATGCCTTACACTCTTTCTTCACATGCTTCCGTAGGCCGGAGACAAGGTTCTTTATCTTTGATCTCATATATGGGATAATATTCGGAGCATTTCAGGACAACTGGATGAACTTCAGAATATACTCCTTAATTGTCATACCCTCTTTGCTTCAAATTCACAAACTCTTGTTCTTTTGCTTCCCTCAATTCTCTAGGAAAGAAGTGATCAAGGAATGCTCCCTCAAACTTATCCTAAATAGTAGTCTTAGCATCATCACCATGACTCTCCTCTCATTGGTTATACCAGACATTAGCAACATCCTTGAGTTGAGAAGAAACCAACTAAACCCCCTCAATCTCAGTAGCATGCATTGCTTTTAGTCTTTTCCACATTTCATCGATAAAGTTCTTGGAGTCCTTCTCAGCCTTAGAACCTGTGAAAACTGGTGGGTTCATTCTCAAGAAGTCTCTAATCCTCATGGCAGTAGATGACTCTTGAGAACTAGAGCTAGAAGCTGGTGAACTATGGATACCATTATGGGCAGCTACTAGTTGAGTGACCATAACAATTTCTCCTTGGAAATCGACCTCTAAAGTCGGTATAGGATGAGTAGTAGCACTTGGGTTTCCTCCATAGATCAGACATGTCGACCCCTAGTTCTCACTCTAGAAGGTAGGGGAATCTCTTACTAAGGTATCTTGGTGCTACCAGTGTTCCTCTGACTGGAGGTACATTTTGGAGGCATTAACTACAAATGCATAACATACATATTAGGGAGGGAATTTTAGAGTTAAATTCTTTCGCCCAAACTCAGAATATGAAGAAGTGAAAAAACTTCTAATTTTCTATATCCTTCTGATTATATGTGTGGTGGACAACATACCCATAAGAAAGACTCTACTAGACATGGCTTTATAAACTCCCTGGAACTCTTGAACTTTATGCTCTGATATGAATTTTGTCCCTTCTTAAGAGAGTACCCTAGGCGTTGCCAGCACTCGAAGATAATTGCTGGTCCCTAAGTGAACCGCTTGGCCCGATCACATATTGAAACCTAAGTAGAAGGCTCAAAATTAATTTAAAAAAATATTCAAGTGGGATAACCAAATCAACATCTCGAGAAGAATAATGTATTTAAAACAAATCTCAAATTAACTCCATATTATAAAGATAGTTTTGGAAACCAAAACATCTACTCGACACTATCATCTATCTGTCTATCAAGTCTCTAATACTATCCAGAAGTTGCCAATGAAAAGTCCATGGCTACCCAAAAAGGAATACTCAAAGAAAAGATAACAAATCTAGAGTGCATCCAGGTGCGAGAAGGACTCATCAAATCAGAGAGTGGGAGTGATCGTTAATGATGCACCTGTTGAGGATCTCTAACAACTGTATCTGCATCATGAAATGATGAAGGCCAAATGGTGTTAGTACATGGAATGTACGAGTATGTAAAATGGCAGAAATGAGAAACAGTTAACAAATACTTACCTCAAGCTCATCAATCAACTCAAAGGATATGCATTTTTTTTTGAATTTAGCAAATGTTTCTTAAATCGAATCAATCATCTATAATATCAATCTAAGAATCCTATCATGCATGATTAAATCCTAATTGGAAATTTTTCTAACCGACAACCATCACCTATGAGCCGATAATGTACAATAAAGTGTCGTTGCCACACCTATCCAATACCTTGCTAGAGTAAAGGACGAATCACTATCATTGGATCCAAAATCAATTAATGTCCATTATTTTGGGACTTAAGAGGTTTAACCCACCATCCTATGCTGATGATGTAGTTCATGGGAATTGAGTTATAACTACACTCTTACCCAAATAAATGCTCAATATTCCTGCCAAGACTCAATACGCTCAGAAGACTAAAATCAATCAATTTATACAAATCAATCCTGTCATGACCCAACCCCGTAGGCTGCGACTGGGTTCTGACCTGGACCCCCGTATATGTATCTATTGGCTATAGTCAAGTTGAAATCTATATAATATGATACTACACATAAAAACCCCAATGGGTCAAAATCTTTTCATGTATATATAGCCTCTTTCCTTCATATTATATCATGGAAGGGCACACAAGCCGATAAGGCTTCCCTGACATAAAACATTTACAACGCGTCACATAGGCACAATTGAAAAAAACTTACAAATAACCCACATGCACATGTCTAAAGACATCTAAGAGTATTAACTGTCTCATATGGTGGGCCAGGGTCCTCTCCATACCCCTGAATAAACAACTGTATACACTGGAAGAGTAGTACCAAAAACTAGGCTCTGATACAATGGAGCTTTTCCCCAAAACCACTGAGTGGAGTCCTAGGCTGGTGGATCCCCAAAGTGCGCGTCTGTACCTGCGGGCATAAATGCATCCCCCCCGAAAAGAGGGGGTCAGTACAACATATGTACTGAGTATGTAAAGTACAAAACATCATAAAGAGATCACAACTAATAGAGGGATGCAGGGGAAAGTATAACATCTAACAAAGTACTATACCTGCATCTTACAAAATAAAATCATGTATACCATTGTCACATACCACACTCGGCCCGCTCGAGTACTCGGTGTTACAAATGCATCACTTTATCATCACAGACATATATATACTATTAGTGCTGTGGAATGTACAGCCCTATCCATGCATATAGTAAGTTAGTACCAAAGAGCGTTTGGCCCGATCCCTATACATATAACACGTTAGTGCCGAGGAACGTCCGGCCTAATCCCTATACAGATAATATGTTAGTACCGAGGAACGTCCGACCCAATCTCTATACATATAACACGTTAGTACCGAGGAGAGTCCGACCCGATCCCTATATATATAATATGTTAGTGCAGAGGAACGTTCGGCCCGATCCCTATATAGTATAATAATGCATATATGTGTATGTAAAACTTGGTAACATATCAAACATCCCTCAACAAATTATCATAAAGTATGTCCAAGAGCCTCTAGGTCTAGGAGCTTACACATCCAATCATTATTCAGTATGTAGAAGGCTCGAGGGTCGTATTTCAACTACTTTAAGACCCTTACCATTCAAATGTGAGTACAAGTCATGAGTTATGCCCATAAAGTACAAAGGGAATTACCTCTAACTCATATCATATATCGCTTCACTTTCATCAAACCATTTCAAGAGAGGGAAGGAATAGGCTTCACGTGTACTACTTTTCATCATGTAAAAGGCTTACCAGATAATAACCCAACTATCGCTGGAGTTCTAACATCAAGAAGTGAATGAGATATACGAATTATGCTCGGGGTTCTAAGAATGGAATTGTCCCTACAGTTCATACGCCAACCACTTATAGCTAAGACATGCCAAGACAGAAGAAGAGTTAAGTTTTATATATACTACCTTTCATGATATCGAAGCCATAAAAGACAATAACTCAACTATTATAGGATTTATAACATCAAGAAGTGAATGAGACTCATAGTTCATGCTTGAAATTCATGAATGGAATTACCCCAAGCTCATATACATATCATTCAGCACTTACGTCTAAGATATGCCAAAAGAAAAGAAGGGATAGCCTTACATACCTCTTATCGATTGCTTTTAACCCGACTTGTCTCGTCATCCTCTGGAC